>NC_133160.1:148198014-149448014 GCF_040802235.1 Manis javanica
AATGCCCTTCTAAATTATTATAAAGAAATTAAAATCTCTTTAGATTTAAAAATATGTTTAAATATGACACTGTTGTTTACCATATTAAGCTAACTTTTAAATTTAGACATTCAGTGTGTTCCTGTGTATTACCTTTACAAATAGAACTGCTCGTAAATGAGAAATAGTGATGGATAGTAGATCCTAAAACTGGTTTCTCATTTGTACACTTGGCCCCTTTTCCCAGGTAACTTACAATGCAACCCAACATTTTCTGTAACCTATTGTATACTAATGTTCATTTTATGGCTTCTTTGCCTCTTCTCAATGTAATCTTTCTGAGAATGTCACTATCAAACTTTTAGCTATGGGTAAAAAGACTATCCACCTTTCATTGCCCTTTCAATGTCTGTCATCTCTAATATGCTCTTCTTGACCACCAAGAAAATCAGATTGTTGGTTATGTTGTCCGTATGTAACAATTTTCTGAAAATATTTTAGGGCTTCCTTTGGGAATCTTAAATTCTTTGAAGTCATTCTTTGACTTATTAATCCTTGTTCTCTCTACAGTAAGTAGAATGTGTAGTGTGAAAAACTAGTGCAATGTAAATTATAAACTTTAGATATTTGTTGAATTAGATTAGTTTATTTTACGGAAGGTATATAGTATTAGGCCAAATATTTTGAAAATAGCCTTATATATAAACATATCGTATTTTTGTATGGGATACATAAAAATAGCCTTATTATGTACAACCATATTGTGCTTGGTTTGTAAAGCACTGTAAGCTGTAGCTGCGTATTACATGTATTTATCTATATCTTTCTTTTAATGTTTATAATTGCACCTGATTATAATTTCTTACCATTATTTCTTTTTGATTATGCCTCATCTTTATTATTCTGTTATGAACTTGATCCTAAGTTTTTAGTTCAAAAACTTAAATTTCAAAAGTATACTTTTCCTTTGAGAAAAAATGTTTACGTATATTATGAGACATATTCTAAGCAAACAAATATTTTAAAAAAACAGGTAACTGTCATGCTTTCTTCCCATGCTACTGAAACATTGTTAACTTTCCTGAGGATAAGAGAATTAAAAAAAAAGATAAATGTAATTGAGAGTTTTATAAAAAATGTTTTTTTCAATGATGATACTTAATATGATAGTTAATGAAATACAATGTTCACGTGTCTATTTTTTATACTTTATACCTTCTAATAATCTGGTTTAAAAGTATCTGTGGAAAAGAAAGCCTAGGTTGATGGGCATTTAAACAAATGCTTATTTCTTAGAGCAGCTGATAGAATATGGATATAATATCATGGAATATTTTTACTTTCAGGTCTGTCTCCTGGGCCTCACCTACCTCGATCCCCCCTTGTCAATTTATTTATTAACCTTAGGATGGGAAATAAAACAAGTGTTTTTCTTATAAAAATGAATGCCTTCTGTAGTTTTCCAAATGTGTTTTCAAATATGTTGTAGGTAACATATTAGAGTGCTTTTAAAAGTTATTGGTTCAGGGAAATTGTGCAGTATGAAATTTATCCTTGCACCTGTAATGAATTTTTGGTACAGCAAATGTTCTTCTGAAGACTCATATTGTCCTTTGCATGTAGCATTTCCATTTTCCTCTGAGCGTTTGAAGAAGAGGAAGTGCAATCACTAAATAGTTTTTCACTGGTTAAATTTGCTCACTTATGAAAATAATCTTAATTACTACTTGAAGATAAAACGTACAGAACTAACAAGATGCAGCATAAGAGTATTCCAATTTGTGAGATGCAAAACAATTCAAAGTTTTATCAGCAAGATTACATAATTGGGAATCTCTAAACTGAATAATCATCCTGTATAGAAACAAGGCTTATCCCGTAAGATTCTACCTAGATTCTAGATATTTGCCATAGAGCACACAATTATCTTCACTTTAGTAAATGAAGTTTTACACTGGCTCTAGCCAAAGATAATGAAATGTGAAGATGGCAATCTTAAAAGCTTATTTAAAAAATGTCTTTATCTACTTTTCTTGTTAAGATTTTCTGATAAAAGTTGACAAAACAAATTAACATCATACATCTTCTATGTTCATATATATGAACATAGATAATGGACATAATGTCATGGAATATTAAGCTGATATTTTTCCATTCCTGCAGCAAACAAATCAGATCTCTCTAAAGCTATTCAAACAGTACAGCTACAGTAAAAGGTCAAGGGCAAACCCTACTTCTGGAAAGAGGAAGTAATATAAAGAAAGTCTTGCCTACTTGGAAAGAAAAGTAAAAACAAATGCTTATGTTATAGGAAACTGGCATGGAAAGAGGATGTGAGGGAATAAATTAGTCAGTTCCCTGTTGCTCCTTAGCTCCCACCCCTCCACCACACACACACAGTTGGGAGATTATAAAAGAAATGGAGGTGAAAGAAGTTTAGCATAGACACCACTGTCCTTTTGGTACTCTTGAAAAAGTCTACTGCCACAAACAGTCTCCAAAAGAAGCATGAAGTGATTAGGCAAAGGAAGAATGTCCGTTATTGCTCAGAAGCCTCCTTCAGCTCCCTCACTATGTAGTTAAAATCTGGAAATTGCAAATGCTTTGTGGCAGACACAGAAGGTGCTCATGTGAGAGTCAGTGCTTGGGGGGGCTGCACCAACAGGCTTACCATCAGCTTGAACAGCGTAAGTGAGGGACCAGTTAGAGAACAAAGGTGTGGTCCAGACCAGTTCACAGTACCACACAGAACTAAGATTTGACTTGAGCCACAAATCTATGATGCTTTAATCGACTAAGAATTACCCCCTCATACTTCCAAAGTAAACTGAGACGGAGCCATCAGTGATTAGTTAGATTGGAAACATGTCCCAGAGACAAGACACAGAAGGCAATATATAACCATTCTCACTGTTGAGGACAGAAATGTGATCCCATCTTGCCATTCCTCCAAACCTGAAGCCTCATCTTCACAGATGTAAAATCTCATAGGTACTCTTGCATTTTGTTCATCTGTGTTCATGTTCATTTTGTTCAATGCTACAGAAATGTGTGGTCTCCACTAGTGAGAAAGATTTGTCATGTAGGGTTATTCAGGAATCCTGGTCCTCCTGCCCTGCAACTCTTGCTTTCCCCCAAGCACCAGGGCGTTTTCTGCATCTACATATTTGAAAAAGGGCCCCAAACTATTATGCTTTCTAGCTGAAAGGGAGGAGAGATGATGAATTTGACCTCAAGTAATTCCAATAAAGAAAGTGATGCACCAAGTTGTACACATTGGTTTATACACATCCTATCAGGAAACCTCAATTGCAAAGAAGCAATGAAATCTTGCTCCTCCCTCAGTTTCCAGGTTCCTGCTAAAACTCTGTTACTATGGAAGAAGAAAAAAATGAATGAGTATTTGTTGGTCTGCCATACTTAATATTTATCAAAAAAGCATTGAGTTTGAAAGAGATTAATTTCCTTTTTCTACCTCCCCCCCCACCTATCCTGTATCCCTACTATTCTTCAATGCCTAGCAAGATGGAGATAACACAAAAAATAGGATTGGCTATGTAAGCTTTAGAAAGGTAAGTTTTATTTGCTGATTTGACTGGAATACTAAAAATGTGTGAGCCAATTATTATATATGTTCTACTACTGACTTAGATGTTTAAGTTAATTGGTGAATTTCACTTTTTCTGTGAATTTAATACCATTCCCATATCAAGTTCTGAGATACCTAAGTGATTATTCTGTAAACTTCTCCAGCATCACTTCAAATCTCCAAATTGCTCACTCTGGTCCAGGACCATTGGTCTCCCTTTCTATTTCCAAAATATACTCGATCTCTTTCCTTCCTCAGAAGTTTTATACTCTTTATCTTCTCTAATTTTGTCATAATTCTAATTGTTCTACCTGATTCCTTTTTATCCTTCAGATATTTTACATAGCAGCTCCTTACAGAGTTGTATCTTCTATGACCATTCTGTCTAGAGCCATCCCTTCTTTGTATCAACCTACATCACTTATATCAACCTATATATTTATATCCTGTAAGGAACTTGTCACAATCTGGAGTTGTCTTATTTATCAATTTATTCAATAGTGTGTTGTCTACCACACACAAATATAATTTCCTTAAGTGTGTAAGGATCTTCTATGTCTCTGTCACTCCACTGCCTTTTCTTCCTGTTGCACTTAGTAGCACAAAATGGAATTTAAAAATGTTTGTTGGATGAGTGAATGGTGAGGTTAAGTAAATAAACCCTTGTTTAAGGTAAATTTCAAACCTTTGTTTAAGGTTAATATTGTTTTCCAAAGATTTAAAAGCACATATATGGATGTGTGTGTGTGTTCTGTGAGCTAAATCTTACATTCCTGTAAAGGTAGACTAAAAGAAACTTGTTTACAGAAATCTGGGAAATATTTTTCCTAACAAGCATTGATAATATATAGCTCTAAAACACCATGTTGTTACCCTTGAAGCATTATGAAATCCAGCCGAGAAATGGATTGTTGGTGGCTAAGTCCTCACTGTTCAAATTCTGCTCCTTATTCACAGTAAAACACATGCCATGGTAGCCCCTGCTTTATGTAAATCTGTGTTGCTTTATATTAGTTATTTGATTTTATTTTTAGGTTTGTATAAAAGAATTTAAGGAGCAAATTCTGTGAAGATGGGGCCTAAATTACTCTAACATCAGTAATTACTCTTTAGACAATACAATAAACATCATGATTGGGGAGAAGTTTTATCATGTTGTCTTACAGAGTAGTATAGTACAGGAATTTCTAATGAGTTCTAGAGCCAGACTTCATGCATGTTTAGTGACCTTTGGTGAGTGATGAATACTCTTCAGACTTCAGTTTCTTGGAGACAATATCAGCTCCAATATATCAGAATTGTTGTGAAGAACAAATGAGATACATTTGAAGGTACTGCATTGCAAAGGGTCTGCCACATAGCAAGGTCTGAATAAACCAGAATATTACTTATGACTACCAGCTATTCTCTGGCTACACTTTGGCACTGTAAAATGTTGCCTTGCTTAAACCTACTAAAAGCTATGCAAGTTAGGAATTAAGATCTCCATCTTACAAGTGAGAAAATTGTAGGTCAGAAATATAAATTCCCTATTGTCACACAGGGTGGGTGCAGCAAAGTCAATTTATTTCAATTTGTGCATCATCTTGTTCTTAGTTAATAATCTACCTTCAGAATTCTTTCATTTCAGATAACCTGGCAACTGATGCCAAAAAATAAATCTTTGAATTATTGGTTCTCTTATCTGAAACTGTTGGTGTGTTTGTTGATGGTTCAGCAAGTGAGGGTAAAAGTAGGAAAGTGATAAAAGAAAGGAAGAAAGTAGAAAGTCAGAAGAAAGTCTATGAAAACAGATGTTTTAACATAGACAAATAAGGTATCTTTGATCTTTTCTTCCTTTTTCCCTAAAAACTCACCAGTAATAGAGTCTTATTAATAATTGGACAGATATTTTTAAGATATTGGAAGAAATCAGGGGAATATGTAAAAGAATATAAACATTATGCTTATTCTCTTTTAAAAATTTAAATTAAAGACTGTTTCAACTCCAAAGATCTGGGTTGGAGCAAAGATTTGACTATGCTGCCTTTTCTATATATCTTTCTACAAGCACCTGTTCTCTCATTCTTTCTGTTTCATTCAAAGCCAAAAGTAGCTGGTAGAAAAGAAGGTGCCTTCAAGAGCTTCAAAGGTGGAAGCTATGCCCATTATTGGGCTCTGACATATTTTCAATTATGATCAGTCTGTAAGTTCGTATTGTTAGTTAAACATCTACTACTTCAGAAACATGATCAGCATATTTTTCAAATCGTAGACCCAGAGTACACCAGACATTTGTGATAAATGGAAATTTGATTCATGAAAAACAAAATTGAGAATTTTCTCTATATTAGCATTCTCTCCCTTGGCAGTTTTCTGTGTCATTTGAATATCATCATTTAAGATTTAATCATATCCATCCTTTTTGTGTTTCTTTTATCACTCATTGGCATAGAAATGAATTACTCATCTCTAGTCCTGAAACCTCTCTTGTCTGTGCTCCCCAACATCTCTGTGTACAGTTTCTTCTCACAAGTTAACTGCTTCAGCTTTTTCTACCTCTCACCTCCAAAGGGCACCAACAGCAAATGAAATCTTGAATTATCAAAGATAAATAACTTATTTTCTAAATAATTCTCTGTGAGGACAGAGTTGGCCTCTTCCACTTACTTAGAGGATACTGTAAACCAAAGCTCTTAAGAAATGGGTAGACGTGAGTTTTTAAAAATATTTTAAAACAAATGTAAGTAGGGCAGCACAAATGAAATTTTTTCTTTTAAACAGAAGATCCTGACAAAACAAAACGCAGCTAGTTACAAAATCCTCTCACTGTTCTAATCCTGGTGTCTGAAAGTGATCTATTTACAGCCAAAGAATTCTGTGCATCATTTGTGTAAATGAGAAAGAAGTGATGGGAACTCTAGTATGTTGCCCCAGAAAGCATAACCACCTACAAAGAAACCTCAGAAGTTAAGACTCCCTGTCTAACAGTAACTTACAATATGATTGTGCAACTCACCAAAGAGTCCAAAACAAAAGCGCTAATAGCAGCTCTAGGCAATCAGCTCTAGAGAGGAACAGCCGGTTATGTTTGTGTTTTTGCAGAGATGGCTCTGTTGTCTCCTTGAGGCTACATTCCTAAAAGCTTTCTGATCATACTATGCCTATGAGAAATATGATAGAACATCTGTCAGTGGGAAGCCAAGGTTGCACTATGGCAGTAGATGTGTCTGGGCCAGATATCCAATCGCGTCTTTGATTAACCTGATTCCTTGGGCTACTTATTTTATCTTTCTAAGTCTCCATTTTTACATCTGACTTAAAAATGGATTGATAAAAATGGATTGATATTATAAATTTGGCATATTCTAGTGTTTTTTAGATAATGTCTCCATGTAGAAAATGCTAAGTAATGTATAAATATTGTTATGAACTGAGTTCCAAATTCTGAGTCATTTTTCTTTGTATTCCTGAATCTTATTTGTTGGAATTACAGTAACTATTCTTCTAAATTTAGATTTACCAGAATTGTTGATTAAGATTAGGCTGAAAAAATAAAGAAACTAACAATAAATAAATAAACAAAATAAACTAACAGTGGCTAGTAATCACAGTTTTTTAAAAAAATTGAAGATATTTTCTCATTCATAGAAATTAAATACAGAAGAAGAAAATCCAGAGTAAATGTCACAGCTCCTAAAAGGACAGATATTTTTCTATATTGTTATTCTACCATCTTAAAATTATAACTTCAATAATAGTAAAAGTGAATATGTTTTTAGTGCTTCCCATCTACCAGTAACACAGCAAAGTGCTTTATTTGTACCTCATTTAATAACCATAATGCTCATAAAATTATTTCAACTTTCTATATGAAGTAACTGAGGCACTGAATTAATACGTATATTGTCCAAGATCACAGAATGCCAGTATTTGACTTGACTAAAGCCACTATCCATCTTCATTCAAGCAAACAAGAAAGAGGAAGGGCACAAAGAAAAGCATGCTCAGGTGGACACTTCTTGGATGTTCTACGTACAATTCCACCTTTATCCCATTGACCTCAACTCAGTAACAAGTAATATATAGTTGTAAGGGATGGTGAGAAATACAGTCTCTATTCTTAAAGACAATGTATCTAGTTAAATACTGGAAATTCATCTGTTATGGAAGACCACAGGCTCTTTCTGTTACATGGATACATGCACTTTTATTGGATTTTGTCCTCATGGGTCTCTAGAGCTACAACTTTTGAACAAAAATACTCTTTATTCAAATATAGTTTCTCCCTCTTTCCTGGAAGTGTCCTCCTACTAACAGCAGAACTTAGCCATTCCCAGAAGGTGAAGCCATCGCGTATTCCCTAAAAGATGTGCTGTCCCTGAAATCTAGTCTCTTTCAAAATCTTTGCTACCAGTGACCTTAAATATTTTACAAATTTAGTCTAGAAAAGTTAGTCTTTTAAAGACTATTTCAGAAACTCAGAGGGTTTTTTATCACCCATTTATTACATATTTTTAAAGGAGGCACTTTTTCAGCAGACTTGAAGAGATAAATAAGACAAATCCCTGTTTTCACAGATGCTACATTCAGGTAAGGGGCAAACAGATGAAACAATTAAGATAATTTGATTTCTATATTATTCTTTATTGTTTATAAAACAATAAAATAATTTTATTTCTATATTATTTATTGGTTTACTGATAAATAAGTTACATTTCCTTCATCTGAGTAGTTAAAATTCATGTGAAAAATAAATATACTCATAGAATTACAAACATAATCCTATTTTATTATTAAAATACATAAGGGGAAATCATCATGGATAATGTCAAGAATGATGAAAGGTCTAGAATTTTAACCTTCTTGCAAAGCAAGAACTTAGCCTATCAATGTTTCATAGACACTGGTTGGAGAAACAAAACTCCAATGTCAGAGACAAAAAGCACAACTATTCATAGAACAACACAAATTATGAGTGTGTCTTTATAACAATCCTCCTTGCTTTCCAAGTCCCATGGAGTGATACCAGGTGTCCCAAGGGGACCCTGAATACTCAGTAGATCTTTGTAACCTCTGGATTAGGAAGCCCCAGTTCGTTAAAAGGGTCTGCTAGCAAATCAGCTCAACCTTTCCTTGAAAGGGGACATTATGTTTATTATACTAGTTAGGAAACAAATCTTCCTTCTGTCCCAAAGAGAAACACCATTTCCATCTTACAAGGCAGTTGCTATACAAATGTCCTCAAAAAGATAGTCCAAAACAGCAGCTGATTCAAAACATGCAGAGGTACCATGCAGAGCTGTCTCCCAACAGATATACAAGACCACAGAGTTAGTCACTGAACTGGGTTTCCACAAAATGAGAAGAGGTGCAGGCATTTCAATAACCCAAGGGAAAGACCATTGCTTCAGACCAGGGAGACTTTCACGGTAAGTTGTAAGAGCTCCTGAGGATAAAAAGTAAAATAAATATATCATCAAGTATATTAGAAAAATTAGACTTCATCTTGGGGAATACAGAGAGCCAGTCAAACAGGAATATGATGGCTAAAGCAAAATTTGGGGGAAGTTTTATGATGGATTTGCTGGAGTGGGATCATTATATGAATCTTGGTGAATGAGGCAGGCATCTGGAGAATCCACTGATCAGATAATAATGCATCCAATGTATTTCCAGTACCTAAAGCCTAAATGGCAATGAGAATTATGGTACTACCAGGAGAAAGAAGTAAGTCAGAAGAAATTGTCTTACACTGGGAGAATCAGGCTGATTGGAATTACACTTAATTTGATCTAGATGGAAAATATCCAAGTGGAAAATCTCCAATAGGATGTGGGAGATGCGTAATTAGAAAATGTGCTGAAATCAACTGTTTGATGGATGTGAAACTGTGGCAGGCTCACTTGTGAGCTTGCAAGCAAAATAAAATCTCCTAACCTTCACAGTTTCTGAAAACATAGTTCCTGTCAATCTTGGATAAGGAGGGGTGCAGAGAGCATAAGTAAAGTTAAGAAGGATATTTTTTACAAATTGATATCACTTTCTGACATAAAGAACTTTTTCTTCTTGGTGCTAATAAATTTCTACATTTCACAGATCTGAACTCTAGTTTCAGTCTGAAAAAAGGAAAAAAGTTACATATCATCCAGTCTGCCAAGTAGGGCACTCAGCTTCTTGTTGCCCAAGAGCATGTAAGTACACTGGATTCAGTTAATTAGTAAACTAAATCTTCTCTGTTGGAGAAGTCCCTGAATATTTTTTCATTGCTTCATAGACTCTGTAGAACAATATCTGGATCTGAGGAAGATCTTTCTGTAATTTGAGTTGGTGGAGTGGCACAGAATGCTCTTTGACCTTTCCCTCTGGCAGGTGATTTATTCATTCCTTCACTTACATATTTATTTTTACAACACATTCTTCTTTATCAACAAATGTGTTGCTGTATATTTTGCTAAGTATTGTATATTAAATAGCCATAAGCCAACAGAGTTTTTGTCTCATTTCTTGTAAAAAAAAAAATCCCTCCTTTGAACGTTAGGTCTAGTAATTGAAATAGTTTGTGCCTAAAAGTGTGTTATCAAGCCTACTTCAAGTAAGACTTATGTACAAGCAGCATAAACCAACTCTTGTTGACTTAGGCAAAGAACAGATTTTTTTAAAAAGAAAAGACACGAACTATCTTAGCAAGGCTTCAGATTCAGTGTCAGAACATGAGCATAAACAAGGGAGAATGTGGGGCCAGAGCCATGTGAATTACATTTAATTAATTAAACCAAATGTGATTGGCTCCAGTCAGGACACTGTATATTTCATAGCTGAATCTTGAGTCTCTCACAGTCCCTGTCGAAAACCAAGCAGATAATATATCAATTGCTAGGCTCTGTGGATCTGTTGGAAATCCTGGTACAAGACATCTCTTATGCTCCAATTTTTACCTATATGCCTGCTTCTCCCATCCAGATATCACTATCTCCTGATGTGTTCCCATGAATTCTTTCATTGTCTGATCATCTTCTGATACTCTACCACTAGAACCACTCAAAGAAATAACAAAAAAAAGAAGATGGCCAAGCACACATGAACAAATAAAATGGTCAGTCATTTTATCTTACAGTTGTAAATTAAAATTATTTTAAGTATCAGTTAAGCTTTTGCAAATGTTATGACATATCTGATAAACTTTTGGGCAGTGAGTGATATGTGGCCTGGGTATGAAAAAAACAGACACTATCTTTGTTTCAAGACAGTCACTGTCTAGGGGAAAGGAGCCATATAAAAGTTCACTAAGCTAATATTGTATTAACCATGATGGAATAAGTGTTCTTATGGAGTTTTGTATAAATCATTATAAGAACACAGATGAGAGACCAATTGTGCCTACAAGTAGTTAAGAGAAAAAACTACAGAAAAAGAGTTGCACACTATTATCAAAATACCATTTAGGCATGAACACGATTTCTCTGCTCGTTCATAATGTGGACCCCCCACTGTATTTTCAGTCAAATATTCACATTTAATTTTCTGTACTTCCTAGGGTTGAAGTAGTAAACTGTACCTCAATGAACATAATTTAGCTAGCTTCAAACAGCATCCCCAAATCCACAGTCATATAGCATTCGGGTCCTTTCCTCCCAAAGCCCTGAGCTGCACAGTAAATTTCCCTAATATTATGGTTGTTGGATGATAAGGGGGAAAATAACATGTAAACAGAAAATAGAATTTTAAAAGCTGTTTTTAATGTACCAAGGAAACATATTTTGGAAATGAATTCTTTATCTTTGAGATTTAATCTGCCTGGGGTACATTTTTGGAGTGAAAGGAAGACAAGGAAAAGGTAGACATAAATGGAAAAGTATTCAAAAGTTTACATTTTAAGCCTTCTTCCTGATATTTTAAGGTGTCGTGGATATTTTTGTGAGCTCTCTCTGTGTGAGCTGAATACATCAGCCTGCTTGTCTATGGAACAGATCAAACAGCTCAGCAGTGCTCTCAGCAAGGATCATGCATTTTTATATCAGTCAGACTTTGGTGCCACAATTCCAAAAATGTCACAAACCTTTGGCATTTACATTAATAGGAGACTTTTTTTTTTAATTACACGAAGTGAAATTCCTGGAAGAATGACTTTATCAGCATGTGGACAGACTCCTACAGGGACTGGGCCACTGGCTTCAAACTGTCTCACTTGTCCAACTTGTCTTCTCCCTGGGAAGGCATTGGCCTTATTCTTCTTTTGGTGATAGGAAGTAGCTGGCTGTTGTGAGATATTTCCTGCCACTTGTTTTTCCATTCCCTTGAAGAGAAACCTTGATTTTGCTTCTGTTGGAAATCATTTCTTTGTGTCGTTGAATTGTCTTTAAGATGATGCCTATAAATGAAAAGAAAAATGCAGTATTCTAAGAGGTAGTACTTTCCTAGAGACATTATACTCACCAATAAATTACATGATCTATACCACTAGAATAAACCCAAGAATGGATTTATGAATAAATGAATAGATGGCAATTAGTTTAGAGAGCAAAGGCTGGGGTAAGTGAAGACCGAGACTCAGGATACATCAGATTTCTGCATTGTATATACTGGTAGGTCCCTAAAGCAGGGGGAATCTTCCAGATACAGTAGACTCAGAAGATGTATCAAAATTGGAAGCAAGCCGACATGTAGATACATTTTCTATAAGAAATGAGCTGAATAAAATGAAAATTGGGTCCCCTAATAAAATGCAAAATACATATTGAAGTATTTCCGGTGCAATGTGTGTGTACTCCTGTGTGCATGTGTTTAGCAATAAACGATGCCAAAGCATTTTGATTGCAGGTGTTAGTCCCAAAGGCTGTGACCAGATTCCTGCCACTGCCTGCTAATACTCCATTAATATATCCAACAAATACTTTGTTCCCTTGATACTCCTAAAATGAATTTTACAACACCACTATCATGATGTTAAGGATTATCCTGCAATTCAGATGAGTGTGTACAGTGATGATTGGTTATTTGATTAGATTTCTGAGCCTGATTCCCCTTGCCATAGAGATAAGATGCCGTAAAGACCCAAACTGAAAGTGAATTGTTCAAATTAAGGATTCATAAGGAAATGTAGGCAAGTACCTGATTTGTACTGAATGGTCCATACCTGTTGGGCATTGTATTACTTATCTATTGCTTTATAACAAATGGCCCTCAAAATTAGAAGGTAAACATTTATATTAATGATACCAAATTTAAAAAAAAATTAGCAAGTAAACATAGAAAGCAATTATTATCTCACAGTTTCTGTGGGTCAGGAATTCAGGAGGAGCTTGTCTGGGTGACAGTGAATCAGGGTATGTCATGAGATTATAGTCAAGATGTATCATCAGAAGTTCCAACTGGGAGATAATCTGCTTCTAAGTTCACTATAGTGTGACAAAGCTTAGTCCCTCACTGGTTATTGACAGGAGGCTTTAGTTCTTCACTGCATGGGCTTCTCCATAGTTGACTTAGGTATCCTCCTGACACGTTGAAAAGCTTCTCCCAAATTGAGTGATAAGTGATGATATATAGATATAGTTGTAGGTATACATGTTGATATAAATATATAGAGAATGAGAGGAGTAAATTCAAGACATAAGTTTCTGTCCCTTGTAAACTAATCTCAAAAGCTGATATACCACCACTTCTGCCATATTCTATTGGTCACATAAACTAATCTTGGTGTAATATGAAAGGGAACTAGGAAAGGATCTATACTAGTAGGCATGTATAATTGGAGATCATTGTATGTTGAATGAAAAAATACATATTTTTTGTTCTGGCATCTGAAAATGAGTAAAGTTAATCTCTGGAAGTTTAAACAATAATAAAAAAGAAAGAAAAAAGACTGAAGAAGTATAATGAAGCTTGGCTTGTCAAATACAATTCCAATGATCTCATTCTTCAGAAGAATAAGCTGAGGCCCAGAGTCTTACTTGATGTGATAAATTAGTAGTAATCAATATGGACCATCCTTGTGAGATTTTGTTGCATTACACACTACCCCCAAAATGAGTGTCATTAGCAACACTTACTATTTTTCACATTATTTCTGATGAGGCTATGCAGTGTCTTTGGTCTGAACCGACTTAATTGATCTCTGTGAGGAACTGATGGCTCAACAAAGCCTCAGTGGTGTAGGATAGCCCCCCTCAGATATCTGGTTGAGTGTTGTTGTTATCTGGGCTGGCAAGGATGGCTTAGCCATTTGTCACTCATCATCTAGATAGTTACCCTACATTCATTAACATGAGCATAGTTCTAATGTTCCCACAAGCAGCAAGATAAAGGAACCATTAGCCTGAAGATTCTTTTCCAATTCATGTTGGCTCACATTTGTTACTGTCTGTTCTCAAAGCCAGTCTCATAGACTCTTCCTGGTGTTGTGAAGTGCTGCAAAGTCATGTTGTAAAAGGGCCTGAGTAATAGGATGGGGAAAATTGGTTACTAATTTTACTATCAATACACTCTCCAATTCTTATTAGTTTCACTCTATTGTTTGTAGAAACAGTCCAACAGTGTTGACAATTTTGTCTTATTGTGGAGCACACTCCCACCCAGGAAAGGAGAGAGTGAAACAAAGGCTTGCTTAGAGTAATTTAATTGGAAAATTCATTTCAAGGAGTGAGAGAAGGATTGGAGGAAAAGATACACAAGAAGCAATAAACCCAGTATAATGGTAAATCCCCTAATTGATCCACTGTGGGTAACTGAGGTTTGATCCAACTGGAACCTTCCAAGGAGAAAGGCATGGTGAGTCTTAGAAGTACCAACCCCAGGAGAAACAGAGGAGAGCTTCTTCCACCAACCACCACACTCTCATTGTTCAAGGGCTGCCATACAACACCCTCATACTCCTGTCACTGTGGCATTAACTTGTGGATTTCCTCATGTGTCAGTCTCAGTGCAGCTAAGAAATTTCCATGAGAAAAAACAAGATATGCATAGTGCAGGGCAGAGGCTGATTACTGCTCCAATGCCTGGAGGAAAATACAGACGAGAAGTTATGTGGGGCACAAAATATTTCTGACAGTACTTGGCCATAGTTGCCACCCTTCATGTAGAAAAACGATGCAAAACTTGTTATATGGGTAATCTCATGGAACCCACTCTATGACTACCAGGAAATTAACTTGCCCAAAGAGTTAGTTAATGGAAGAACTAGGATTTGAAGGTATGTTTTGTAACCCTAAAACATTTTTCCCTGTACTTTATTTCCTAAAATGGTTCCACATGTGTGTGTGTTGTGTGTGTACATATTCCTTTATTCTGTGTGGCACGGAGATGGAGTCAGGGGTTTCCAGACACAGATGCGGATTGTGGGTTCTTTGCAGTTGCTCTGGAGTGGGAAGTAGTGGCATCTTGTATGATTTGGTCATTCATTAAAATTGTGGTTCATGTAGGGACCTTCCATGATACTATTTTGGGAGGATATGCAACCATACCAGGACAAACTGACATTAACTAGGTTGGAATTATTTTTCTCACCAGAGTAAAGCTGGCTGATAGTGTTTTTTATGAGACCACATAATTCCTGGTCCCTCTAGTAGGCTGGCAAGTAGGGAAATAAGGAAATAGGTGATTTAAGACATAATGAGGATATCACATTTGAATAGAAATTGTACTTTCATGACTGGACTGGTTCAAAAAAATCTGCTTTACTCACTAATTCTTCAGTCCAAACTCCCCATTTATGATCATTTTATCACGTCTTTCAGTAAAATGAAAACTGATAGACATAATGATAGTGCTGATACATTGTGAAACTATAAAAATATCTTCTGGGTTATCATGGCAATGAAATAACTCTCACCATAGTTTTCCTATTGATTTTATTTTATTAGAAATTTATAAAATTATTGGCTTATAGATCATATATATGATAACTTCATTAACCCTAAGATTAGATTAAAAAAGAAAACTATTATTCCTCAGCTGTGTAATAAAATAGAGAATTAGTATAGAAGCAATTAGGTGTATATGTGTTGCTTTCATGAATGAACAAAAGAGGTCAGATAGAGAAACCTACTGAATTTTATTGCCATCTCATAAAGAGTGTATATAGCACCCATAAAGAATATAGAGAGAAAGTAAATTATTTACTGTGAGAACCTTGGCTGTAAAATCACTTATATACCATTAAGGGATTTACATGCAGTGGAGGAAGGAGAGCCTGAGAATCATATTTCCATGCATTCCTTTACTTTTTCCACCTGAGTTTGAAGCTTTAAGCTTCTTAGATTTTAGATGCATGTCAAAACATCTACCACAGATTTTTCTGGGGGATAAATGCTGAAGAGATATCTGCCTTTAAAATTTAATTGTTATTTCTTTGTTCTTTAAACAGTATACTGGACTTCCTAGCACTTTTAGTGGGTTTAAAAATATATTACCAAGCATTTTAAGTGTATTTGATATAATTCAAAAGATTTATTAAATAGCCACCACCAAGTTTCTTAGAGAGTACACTGAGACCCACCTACATAAGAAACAGAGAAAAATTCCATGTCATGGGGAAATAGACTGTGGATTAGGTGAGTCTTCCTTCCTCCATTTAATGATACCCTGTGAACAATCCCACATTCTTGGAGCATTCTGAGGGAAAAAAGAAAATCATTTTGGCAACCCGAGTGCCTCTTCACTGAAAAGTAGAATGTCAGTCAATTATTTGTGCATCCTAAAGCTGAGCAATGTTAATATCTTGGCACATTCGAGAAGAGGCAGTAAAGAAACATCTTTGGAAGTTTTATAACATAGCAGGTTAGAGTTTACAAAGCGAGTTCACCTGCATTGTTTCATCCTCAAAGTAAATTCAGGTATTAGGAACAAAACATTTTATCATTCTTACTTTATAAATAGAAAAACAGAAACTCAGGAAGGAAATATGACTTTTCCTAAGTCACAAAGAGAGGTAGGGGAAAACTGTAACTGAAACTGATGTATTTCATTCCATGCATTATTTACTTAGTAGCACCTCTCTTCATTCACCACCTGTCTGCCCTATATATACATATATATATGTGTATATATATATAACTTATTGTAATAAGTGTTCTGCTTTTCCTTCATTTCTTACGATAAATTTAATTTCTTTTTTTCTATTACCTGCATTTTCTCAGTAAACTTCAGAGCTTAACTAAGATTGGAATTATAAATTTTAAGGCTGCACTAGAAATTGTTCAGTTACCCATAAGGCATACTCTGCTCTTGAATGATGTAGACAATTTTTTATTTCATACATTAACAAATAGTGGTTGGCAGCTACACTTACTGTGGTGAGCATTTCATCATGTATATAACTGTGGAATCATTATGTGGCACACCTGAAACTAGTATAATATTTGCAATCAACTATATTCCAAATAAAAATAATAGTGTTCCAGGGAACTTCACAAGGGCATGGGTCAAGGTAATGGTACAATGTGGAATTGACACGAAATCTCCTAGCTTCTAGGAAAATCTTTTTTTTCTTCTCTTTCTATACTATGCAGCCATTTATAATTTTCTTATTTGTAAAGTTATTGAACACAAATCGCTCATGGAGGGTTATTAAAAAATAAATAATAAACAACAACAAAAAAAGGAATTTTGAAAGGATAGCTTGATAAATGATCAGTAAGTCTGGTGAATAATCCTCAGAAAATGAGGTGGATCGTGGTTGCTAACAACCACAGTGAAACCAAAGCCATGTGCTGGGCACTCAGTGAAAGTGCAAGGTGACTCCTGCCTTTGGACACTGGGAGTCCATGCCACATTTTCCCCGAATGGCTATACCTTAAAGATGGGAACCTGAAAAAATATGTTGGGTTTAATCACAGAAGGGGTTTGGTCTCTGGCCAACGCTTACTAAATATAATAGACAGATTTCAAGTGCGAACACTCATAAAAAGAAAAAAATAATTATCTATAGATTGGATATGTATTAAGAATGGAAAGAAATATTCAGTTCCTAAAGTATGGATGGATTTGTCTACTTACATTAAAAATATATGTTGCATTTTTAAATTAACGTTGCAATATAATTTTACATGTTTACTTTTTCCTTTGCAAATCCTACTACACAGTTTTCCCCTTTTACACAAATAAGAACATTGATATTAGAGTTTTCCAAAAATATGAGCAATTTTTAACTGAAAGTTGTGGCAGAAATTATCAGAATCATTAAATAATTTTGATATCATGAAAGATGAAGGCACAAACATGGTATCAGTGTGTAGAATGTGATGACATTTTTATCTCTATGCTTTTTAAAATCAAGTATGCAAATATACAGCTTAAGTTCATTTATGGTTTTAGAGATTTGAAGTCATAAAAAATTCACATAATTACTTAAGAGAAAAGGTAAGATAAAAATTACTTTTCCTTCTTATGCATTTTTTTCATCCTCAGATTGTTCTGTACTCTTATGCTACACTTCTTTGTAATTGGGCCATTACAATATAGAAGACATTTAAAAGTCTCTTATTTCAATCCTTTAGAAAATATCAGAAGTTTTCAGTTTGCCTTGCTATTTTCCAAAGTCTAATGCTTGGTTTGTAAATAAGGATAAAAATCTAAAGAATCCAAACTGTAAACTTAGCCTCATATACACAGTACAGTATGTTTTCATACTATAACCATTTAATACACTCAGTAGATATATATCAGTACAATTCCATTTAATTTTTGGCATTCTCTAGTAACTTATTCAAGATTAGCAGTGAATGGGAGACTATGGTCTTTATGAGAAGTCTTTTCACAGAAAGTATTTATTTTTCTTATTAAACTTATATCGCACTTATTTCAATAAGCCAGGTCAACTTTACACTCCTAATTTCTCATGCGTAAATTGGAACAAGAATAGTAGAAAAGAGAGACGATTACTTCCATTTACTTCCACTCACTCAACTCATGCTCCTTATCTCCATTCCCCTGTAAATGCTCACTGGCCGATGCCTACAGCCCATGTTCTTCACCAGTGAGCCAGTCCTATGCTTGTAGAGTCAGATACCCATGTCTATTCATACCAGTTATACTTATTATTGTGATGAAAAAATTAATTATAATGTCATAAACATATGAAATATGTTGGAAATGAAAATTATTTTTGTTTCAATGGAACAAGATTGAATATTTTTGGAGGACTTAATTAAAATTAAAATGGGTTGCCAGTGAACTTTCAGGTGGGTTAACTGTACAAGGTTAGAATATACACTATTTCAAAAGTCTCTACTTTTAGATTGGTTTATAATGTCTAAGTCCTAACTCTGCTGCAAAGAGACTTATACTAGAAATGGTACAGGTATGTTTGGAGCTCAATTTTTTTGCAAAACTTAATACAAAGCTCTTACCAGTAGATTAAAAGAGGTGGGCAGGGAGCCTTGGTTTCATACAAAAAGGTTGGTGAATTAATGCATATATATGTGTTTTATTTGAAACTAAAGTACTTGAGATACGGTGAAAAAGCAATGTTAAAGTTTGATTTCACTTAAATCTTGATAATCACACAGAAACTTAAGCTTACTTCTCTTCTGAATTCCAATGTAGTAGGCCACCCTCAATCATTTCTGAGATGTGGATCATTTCTATGACTTTTATGCATCCTACACATGTCTTGGATACTGTGGAAAACTCATAAGTATTTGGAATGAGTGTACATTTGTTGAATTCTAACTTCCTTAAACTTAGAATGACAATACTGCAAGTATAAATAATTTTTTAATAAAAAGTAAATATTATACATCTATTTATATAAATTATTTTTTTTTAATTTGGAAAATAATTTAAAATAAATAGCATTGATTATTGAAGATAAAAACTTATAAATCATCCTTTTATGATTCCACAGAAGCTAGAAATGTGTTAATAAATATTGGGCAAAAACTTTGTGCTTATTATCTATAATTACTTTTAATTTTAGATTTTATTCATATTTGATTCATTTACCTCATATATATATACAATATACAACATACATAAAATAATATTTATTATATATAATTATATATAATATACAATTTGTGTGCACCAATACACACATGTATATTATTTTACTCGGCAACAGAACTGCTCTGTACATTTTCTTTTATATTATAAAATAGGGACAGTATATTTTTGTAAACATGTAGAGGGTTAATATATGAAAAATACTTGTCAAAAAGAAAATGCTAAGTTTTAGCATTTTAAAAATTCTCATTACTCTAAATACTTTTAACCAAATGGTATTAAATGCTTGAATGCTTTGGATTTAAATATGTTTCCTTATTAAATGGTTCTTATTAACCTATGCTTCAATGTAGAAAAGGAATATCAGTGTTTGCAGAGCACATACATTACATTTTTGGTAAGAAATGTAATAAATAGTTTCTTTTATGTACAAAATAACCTTCTATTTTCCATATTTTTAAATTTAGATTTTTTTTAACATTCTAGAAGGTTAAACTCACAAAGTAAATCAGCAGAACTTTTGAAAGCACAGGTTTATTCCATAATAGTTTATTACCAATGATACATTGAGAAAAAAAACTAAAATAGCTGAACACAACACAAAATCACATTTTTTGAAAAACAAATACAGAAAATACAGATCATTTGCCAAACAGAAATTTAGAGTATCTTGAGAAAAAAGGGCCTGCCTTAAATGGAATTTCTTCCATGAAATTATTAATTTTCTTCCAATTTTCTTTTTTTCTTGTTAAGGAAATATATATAAGAAACAAATCAATACACACAAAAGTAACAAGCTCTCAATTTTGGTTTCTCTTTGCTAAGAATGTGAATACAGTAAGTTTTACACTAAAAAGCAGTAGAAATGTTTTCACAAATTGTGTTTTTGGTTATACCTGAGAAAATTAATTGAAAGTAGGGCCCTATTCATCTCCTTTGCCCTCTTCTGTTTTGCCGTTTATATTGATACGCCATGTATATCAATGAGACGGCACGCGTATCACACATTGCAGAAGTAAATATTAAAACAGCTGCCATTTGGACATTGTTAAAACAGGTTACTCAGCAAATTTCAGTTTCATCTTTTAGGAGACATGTTAGCAGATACCTGGTTTTAATTAAGTATATTGATATATATATGCCAATTTTATTGCTTCTCTTTTTCTCTATTTGTGTCAAAATATAAGATATTAGATGTTTTAGTAAATTATTGCTTGGTTGAGCTTACTCTTGTAAGAAAAAAGATATACTATGACCATTCAAAAGGAAGTATTTTAAGCATTAAGAAACAGAATAAGCATTTGAAATTAGAAATTGTGATGAAAAAAATGCTCCAAATGTCCCTGTATTGTGCCATGTTTTCTACAGGTGGTGGTCACAGAATCACTGAGAGCCACTTTTTCAGATTGGACAATAACATGAGTTTCTATCGATCATTTCTCCAGAAAGGTGAATCGTGGAGTAAACCATTTTCCAGTGAAATCACTATACATTTGCTCCACCAGTTCACACCTCACTCTTAAATAAGATAGATAGTATATTTCTTTTCTTCAGTTCTCTTAGTTCTTAGTATACTTATCTATAGGCTTATAGAGTTCAAATGAAATTGATTCTAAATTGGCTCTAATTCAATTTTTAGGGCTGTTTTAATTCTCCAAGTTCTTAAAAAATCTATTAAACAATTTTCAGCGGTACAGTGGTTCCAGTGACTGACAGTCCAGTGGTTGGTTCCAGTGAAAGATATTCTTGTTTATCTGGGAAGATGGGTTTTTCTAGTGATGTTAATGAAAAGAGACCATTACATAAATTTTACAGCTCTCCTCCTGTATTTCTTTAGTTTTCTTTTCAAAACAATCATGTGAGTTACAGAAACTGTGATAAAGGAAAGTGAGAAAACTGGCCCAAAGCACAAGTAATAAAGATCAGAACTAGAAGACAAATCTGTATCTTGCAACTCCAAGTCCCGATCCCTCTTCCCACAGCACAGTCACTTTGAGTCATTCCTTTGGGAAATATACTATATATGCCCCAAAAAACGTAAATGAAATATTTCAAAATCATGAGAAATAAATCTAGATTTCACATCCTTATGAGAAAGTTTGGAGGTGTTTTGGCTACATGATAGACACAATTAGAGAACTTTTTTCTAACAGCGTAATACTGCAACACTCTCTGAATCCTATACATTTTCACCATTTTGTGAAATATCAAATATACTCATGTCAAGTGATATGGACAGCAATGGCAGCTTCTGGACTTATGTGTAATACATTTTTAAAGCCACCATTTTATCAAATACATTCTTCTTGTAAGAGAGTCATCACTTTTCATCTTTAAAGCTTCAGCCTAAGGACTTCTGCTTAAAAAATCTTTAGTTATGTTTCTAAATTAACCAACACTTTTGCTTGGAGTGAGTAGTTATAGCACTCTACTTGTGGTGAAACTATCCATATCAATTTTATAGGAAGCATTTACATTAAATGTGGCTGTTGGTTTGATTTCTGGGATGTTTAGCAAGACAATTGTTAGGATCTTTCTTTAAACCACAAAATACCTAACAGTTACATATAAATTTGATATTTTTGAGGTCTGTTGTGCTTCAAAATACAACTCAGTTGTGTATCTAAAAATTTTCCAAGTACAGAGGATTTGAAGAATACCAAAACTAGGACTAATCATCACTAATAGAATTGATTCAGCTCACCAGATATATACAAATGTTCACCAAATAAAGTAGTTTCTTCACATATAATTATTCAGTTCCAACATTTAACAAAATGAAAGGGTTAAGATACCCTGGTATTTCATATAACAGAATGAGTGTATATCAATTTAATAGTAAAAGAAAAAAAGATCATTTTTGCTTTATGTCTTTAGTTAAAATTGATTTTTTAAAGAATCCGTTTGTGTATTATTAATTTTTAAAGGATTGGCCAGGGAATTTGGTCTTAAATATGCAATAAATGCAAATTGGTAAAAATCTCTTGGGTGGCCAAAGCCAATATCGTGTGCGTATCTCTTGACAAAGGCCAAGTGTCTGTCTCCCCAGAGCCTGAGCAACTGCAAAATAGTCTGAGATCTGACACTCAGTATTTCAAGACAAGAAAAGCCTATCTCTGAAGGGTAGACACAGACACACACTGATAAAACTCGCGCCACAGTGGGGAGAAAATTAAAAAGAAAATTGTTTAATTTATAATAAGAAATAGAGCCTCTAAAGAAATACTGTTGGATACAGCAAATTCATTCAATATGTGCAGGTGAATTTGTGTAGTTCTCCTATGATTTATTACGTAACGATATGAAAATGTCAATTTTAAGGCATTTTCCTCATTTCCGTATTCTTTGGGAAATCTTCACTGATGCCTCTCCCTCTCTCCCCCTAATGTGATAATCCCTTTTTCCCCTCTCCAAAGGGGAGAAAACTCAATTATTATTGACAAGAATAAAGTCTACTGTACCAATTTTTAAACTTGTATCTGCTGTGAGAACAATCAGCCAAATTTTACCTAAAAATAATTTAATTTTGTGCTTACATCTATCTAATTACATTCTGCCTGGCAGTCCATTTTGTGTGATCTGTTTTTCCTATGGTTTTTAGAGGTACTGTCCCTTGTAGATGCCTTTATTCCACATGTCTCCGCAAAACCTGTGGCAATCAGCTTCCCTTCATGTTCTGTGGTTGATGTTTCTCATCTGGGGCAGCTGTATCTGCTCCCAAAATAAAAATATACATGATCCCTCTTCCCACCCCCTTTTAAAAATAATATGGGAAATTTATATCTTTATTGATCAAGTTTGAGGTTATGGACATTTATATTCAAGCACACTATTTTATTTTAAAATAATATGCTCTCAATGCAGTATAAAATGTTTTTTTCTATTATTCTTAAATTTTTTCAAC
This sequence comes from Manis javanica, assembly GCF_040802235.1. NCBI lineage: Eukaryota > Metazoa > Chordata > Mammalia > Pholidota > Manidae > Manis > Manis javanica. Next base: position 148,221,405 of record NC_133160.1, read on the forward strand.
AAAATTCTAATTTAATGAACGCTTTTCCTTTTCTTTTTTTCTTTTGGTTTTAGAGGACACAAAAAATTCAGCATATTACAAGAATATAGCTTATTCATATGGGCACTGAAAAGTCTAACTACTTATATTTTCATTCAAAATCATTTCATGCTTCTGAATTGCTTATATCTTCATTCAAAATCAGATTATACTAGTTAACAAGATCTGAGAAAAATGTTGAAGATTATCAATAAGCTTTCGTTGTTGGCAGGGTATGCTTAGTAGTAGTTAGAAAAAAGTGGTTGGAAAATAAATGGCAAACACATTGCAATATCTAATACAAATATTTTTCCATTCATACCTAGTTGTGGAAAAAGACATTTTGATAATACATTCAGCAAAATATTTAGCCCATGTAAGGAATTTCCATTTATAAATCATTTTTTTCACAATGAAATTTTTAGAGCCTTCAATGCAAATTTAGTTCTTTTACAATATGCTAAACTTGTTCAAGATTGTATAACTCAGTATCAATGTGGCAATCCACATTAACTTTATAATCAATCCTACTGCAGCTGATAATCAATATATATAGTCAGCTGATAGATAATTTTGTTTCAATGAAAATTTTTGTACAACTGGAAAAAGCATTAAAATTGCAACTGTACATCCTATCAGCTATCTAATGGAAAATTTTGCATTGTAATTAGTTGGAATTATTCCAGTGATGCAGGAAATTCTAACTAATAGGGTTCTCAACAAAATAACCTTTCCTCATGAGTTCATCCAGAGGGAATTATATGCAAAATAATAGAGTAAGACAAAATAAAACAAACTGTACTTTATTACGAAGTGATCTTAATGTCCCAATCACACTACAAAATCCTACTAAGTCATACTGGATCATGTGGAATATTCTTTTGACCCAACCTGGGTAGTCTACTTAGCCCAGTATAAGCACATGCTCTTCTCCCAAGTACATGCGTACAATTTCCTAAGAATGTTCTAACATTGTTCTTAGGGGAACTGTCAGTAGCCACACCATTCCTTGCCCCCTTCCTCAAATGCATAGGTATGTTTCTACATAAATATCTTTGCACTTTCTGATCCCTCCCAAATCTACTCTCTGGCTTCTTTATGTCTCAGTCTCTCACATTCTTCAGATTCTAATTCAAATTCCACCAACTCAGAGAGTCCTTCCCAGTCATTCTATTTAAATCCACCACTTATCTCTATCTCTTAAAATTTTTTATTCCCCTTCTCCAACTTTTCTGATTATCAGTTGTATTTACAAACTCCTAAGACATAATATATTTTACTTATTTGTCTTATTTATTAAACTTCCTCCTTCTGGTATGATAACTTCTTTATAGGGATAGGGAGCCTAAAGTATATCTTTGGAAAACACATTATCATAAATGCTAGGATTTATAGCTATGTGTCACTTGAGAGCCATCAGCTTGCAAGCAACAAAATGGACTCTGGTAGCTAAATCTTCACAGTCCATGGCACATGATAATTATTCAATAAGTAATTTGTACTGAGTGGATAAATTGTTCTCTTTTATCTTTTAAATAATTTTTTATTAGAAAAGTAATGCATGCATTTATGAAGGACCTCTCTTTCTAAGAGCAATCATATATCCTTTCAGGAATAAAAGTTTTTATAAATGTGTATGCATACACATATATTTATAGTTTTATACACAAATGGGAGCATACTAAACTCAGGTAACAATAGACATTGCAAATTATTCTATTTTAACATAGATATTTATCATTTTTTAGAAACACTATGTTGTATGGATGTATCATGAATTTACTTTCTCTAGAACTTCTTTATGAACATTTAATATAGTGTTATTAATAAATGATGGTTAACTCTTAGATGTTTTCAAATATAACAGCCTTCTGTACAGAGTCAGAGAACAGTGACAATTTTAGATAGAATGTCAAGGAGAGACTCTTAAATTTGTCATATTTATGTTAACAACTAAAGGAAGTAAGGAACCAAGACAAAAAGGTATCTAGAACACAGATTTCCAGCAATGAAAACGAGTGCAAAGACAGCAAGACAGGAAAACATTTCTGATGTGTTGAAGAAAGTCAGTAGGAACAGGGGGTGGCTTTTGCCAGTTTTCCTGAAAAAAGGTTGGGACAATCCTAGGAAATTGTAAAGTGTGTTTTTTCTTTTTGCAGAATGACATCCTAAAAATAATGAAAGGATTACTTGGCTTAGAAAAATATTTTAAGAAATTACTTACAAAAATAATAGAATATATTACTTCTCTATCTCTAACCTGTTACCTTGAAAACATGTAATATTTGGAGCTAACATGGTCTCTTCAGTCTCCTTCATGGCTGATATTGTATACATTAATAAGCATATTAGGTAAAAGGATATAAACTTCTAAATTCTCATGATAAGGAAGTAAAGAAAAAAAATACTCAAGTTCTCTGTGGAAGTTAGTGGCAGAGGAGAAACTCAGACCTAAAGAATCTGTGAACTCTATCACTAGCTATATTACAAGAGCATTTAGGTCTGATTATAATTAGATACATCCATTCCTAGAAGAGGGAAGACATCAATTAGCCTTGACATTCAATGGATGCTGTCAGACTTGCCTTTGAGAATCTCAAATGCCCAGGTGCCTAAAGCTGACACATTCTCTTCTAATGAGTAAGGATTTTCTACCTTTTAAATGGATAGCTGCCTGGTCACGTGATATACTCAGCCTAGTATCTGTAGAACAAGCTGACTAAACCAATCTGCCCAGCGCTTGTCTGTCAGGTTTCTAAGAAAGAAAGTCCACTTGTTGGGGTACATCAACTAATGAGATGCGAGTATTGACAGACCATCATGACTGGTATATCCAGAGAAAGTCTGTGCAAAGTATGGAAAGAGACAAAAACCATATGGCATTGCTGAAGCCCCAGGGCCCAATCAGCCTGAAGTCTGCCATATGGACTTGTCCATTCCAAGGACCAGTAAAAACCACTTCATTGCATCATTCCCTTCCTTCCTTCCCTCTCCCTTTCTCTTTTCTCTTTCTGTCTCTTTCTTTCTTTCTTATATTTGGTTGAAGTATTTAAACTGGGACCTTATCTGCAGCCAAAGTATCCTAAATACTGATTTATTAATATATCTAATATTTCACTTAGTTTCACATCTACTTTATATTCTGTGCCTGTAATAGTATCTAGGAAATATTGCTGAACAATAAATTAATTTTCCCAGAATAGACTGCTATAATATAAAGGACGAAAAGATGATAGCTTCTTTAATATCTGTTGGGCATAAACAGTTATTACATAACCTCTAAGAGGCTAAAATGCTAATTTTTCTACCACCTGATATTGCAGTTATATGACATGGGATAAAGTCTCTGAAAAAGAAATGAAAGCTAGACATATGTACTTTCTGGAAACAAACTTTCCTGTGTCCACTGCATTCCTTACTCACTGTCCCCAGCGCATAATGCAGGGCATAATTTCTCACCAATTGGAGGCTATATGTGGTCTCCTTGCTTTGGTTCTAAAATACAAATATTAATCCATTACTCTTAAACTTAAAATATTTCAACAGCCAGACAGGGACCTCAGGATATATCCCCGGTCCTGCCTCTTCAACCTCCCCTTCACCACCTATCACCTGGCACTGTGCCATCTCAGATAGTCAATGCTTTTTTCTTCTCAGAACTCTGAATCCATGTTTATTTGGTCTGTAATATTTTTCATGCTCCTTTCATCCTGTTCAAAAACTTTCATCATTCAGGATTCTGGTTAGCATCACTTCCTCCCATCCCAGAGCTTTTCTACATGCCCTGCAGGTTTCTTGATAGCAGGAGTGTAGAATAATGGCCCTCCATCTCCAGTACCTAGCACTTGGAAAACAGTCAATCAGTGTTTGCTGAGTGGATGAATCAGTGAATGAGTGAATGAATGATTACTGAAACAGACAAACTTGACTTTCATCTCAGAGGTTGATTCATCTCCCTTTTCTGCTTTAAGGTTTACCCCTGGTTAGAGAAAGAGGACAAGATTAAATGATTTTCTGAAGCTTCATTTAGCTTTTGCCTTGAAAAGTAAATTATGTATTTTTTCGCCTTGCTAGATATCAAAATGGCTCTAATCACACCTGGGAAAAGCAGAATGATTATCTACACACCTCAAAATGAAATTACAAAAAAAAAAATCCTGCCTGTTTCCTAATCTGTGTTTTCAGCTCAGCAGCAGAAAATGCAAGCCTTTTGTCATCTCCAGTTTCTGTCACTGAAGATAATAGCAATGCTTGGTTAATGGCTCAAGGAAAATAAAATGAACCCACTGAGTTCTCTGTTTTATTTATTCTATTATATTTTATAGCATGCAATTTCATTTATGGTATTATTTATCATTAAGCAATATACCATAAGTGATGTGACAGGCTTAAAATAATGACAAAATATAAATATAGTATTTTAGCCATTTAACTTGAAATTTAGGATTGGAAAGCATGCTAAGTCATCTGAAGGTGTAATTCTTAGGGGATCCTTACTGGAATTTCAGCAAATTTACAGTGGTTTATGTCTATGTTTATTTTTTCCTTTTGTTTTTGTTCACATGAGCTAAATGTGGTTCATCACAATTCCTTTACAAGTAGCATTCTGTCTCTCAGTGCCAATTCTCAAGTTGCTAGTTAACATTTTTATATTGAATTCACAATGTAAGAGAATATTTCTCCTTCTGACCCTTCATTCTCTTTTTGAAAGCCAGCAAACCCCACGAGATGTTGTACAATCCAATATGGATGGTCATCTGCTAGGTTTACTTTGGGGAAACTTTGTCCACATATAACACAGCTGTTATAAGAGGGGAGAGAGCAGGTTGTCTCTGCTGGTTGATCAAAGGCAGTGATTTTATTTTCATATATACTATTTTTAAAGAAGAGAATAAGTTTAATCAGATTGGACATGACATCTGTTCTTTTTTCTTAACTGTATCCCAGTTCTGCTTCTCTGAATCTCAGGTTCCTAACTTGAATAGAAGGAAAATATTGCAATCTAAAAAGGGATAATTAAATGCTATAATACATCAGGGACACAACAGACACTTAACATATATTAAGCACTCTCTGAAGAGTGTGTCTTAGAGGTAATTCTATCTCATGACAAAAAACAAACCACAAGTTTCAGATAATATCTGTAGAATAATATTTAATGTGATGAAAGAGGAGCAGAGTAAGAAAAAATATATAAATGGATGTGTATCAACTTCGACAGCCCTGTCATCTGTTTTTTTTTTTAGCTCTACATCCTTAAAGTTTTTCTTTAATTCTTGCTGCTACATGCTGCCTTTCACCTCAAACTTCCAAGCAATATAACAAGATTTAAACTCCTTCTCTTCACTTCTCCTAATAGATGAAGTTTGAGACCATATGTGAAGAGAAAAAGTTAGGAATTTTGTTAGATATTTATTAGAAACTTAGCTGGAGATATCTGGTAGGGAGTTAGATCTATAATTCTGCCCTAAAAGACAAGAGTGAATCAGAACTCCAAGAGAAGCAATACTTTAAAATTAGGAGTTTCTGGTGGAGGAAGTTTGGTCATGATTACTGAGTGGCAATGGTAACCCTGAACTGGGTCACATAAATTTCATGCCCCAAGTTCCACCATGTAAATGAGTGAGTTTCCATATAATTTCCCTTCTCCTATGAGGATCTTCTTAGTAGGTCTAGAATTGATCCCCAAAAGAAAATCTAGTTGTTGGGTCTTCTGGGCAAATGGTTCATAATTCTAACATGTCTTTTTATGTTCACTTAAGGCCTACTTGCTAATGTCCACCTGGCAGACTGAAGGAAGACAAAAAGAAATGAAAAAAAGAAAACTCAACTTTTGGCATTAAATTGCCTCACCAGAAAACAAAATCCTACAGTCTAGTTTTTACCCATTTTTCTGAGTGATTATCTCCACTAGGGACTGACTAATTTTTGAAAGAATAGTTTTAAATTTGTCATTTATTTAGACAATGACCTTTATTTGAGAGAATATATTGATAATCACTAATCTTCACTTAACAACTTTAGCTTAACATGATTTTTAGTTTTGTTTTGTTTCTTTCATTGTTAACGTGGAGTATCAATTAAGAGACTCACTTGCAAGTCTTCTCAAGCAGACTAGGTAAAAAATGTGTTGACTCGCATTTATTTAGAGGCTGAAGTTAGCATAGCTGGATTCATTAACTCAACAATAATCATTTTACTTCCTACTCTGAGGTCTTCTGCCCTTTGGGCTTCAGATGGTAGCTTCTTACACATCTTGGCTACATATTCACACTCAGCAGGAAAAGACTGACTTTATTTTAACAATCCCAGCAAAAATCTTATGGTCTGTATTTAAGGCTTGTTGGATCACAGGTCTGTTCCTGAAGCAAAGAAGCTAGCCAGATTAGTGAAATGCTCAGTGCTCAGACCTGAAGTACTGAAAGAAGCATGGAAGTATGGTAAGTAGACCAAAAAAGTAATGCTCACAGCAGATGATGAATGATACATCAACACAATTTTGTGCCATTAAATTTAAAGTCTTTTAAAATGAGAAATATATTATATTCCTAAATATATGAATGATATACATTTTTCTTGTTAAAGCAGATTAAATCACAATGACCCAAATTACCCTAAGTATGCTTGTATAGTAACATTTTTTTAAATCACAGGTATTTTTCATTGGATACCAATAGAGAGGAGATAAGCTCTAAATAAATTATAGACAAAATAAAACAAAACAAACAATCTCAGAGACACTGGTGTGTGTTTCCAAACAAAATCAGTTCCTTTTTCAAGTTGCTATGATCTAAACATATATTTGATCATGATGTTTTATTAAAAAATACCTTAACTGAAACTGAAACAAATTAAATATCATTGACACCCATGCAAATTTCAAGTATATTCACTGCCAGAACAAGTTTTAAAAATAATGTTATACTAACCTTTAAGAATTTTAATCCTACTTTAATACAAAGATGGATATGATTCCAAATGTCTAATGATGGAATTCTGAAAGATATCAACTAAATTAACCAGTATTGTATAAAATACACTTATAAAATATAATAAAAAGTCTTTTTTCCTGATAAAATAATCCAAATATTAATTAAGAAAATATATGTCACATTCAACAAATTACAAAGAATTTTGTTCAAGTAAATTTTGCTTATTTCTTATACCCTCTATTTGGAGCAAAATTTTAAATTTCCTGCTTTATTTTTCTAATAGCTTTCAAAGGTTAGAGTGTTAGGTTGGCATAGGAAAAAATACTTCCATTTAGAATGCCTAGATTTAATAAAATGACCAAACATTTTCATTTCATAATAATAAAGAAAAGGAAATGGCCACAAAGTTTAAATGGTTCTACAATTAAAATCTTATTATTTACTGAAAGGATATAAAAAAGAACATTGGAACAACAAACAAAGGGGGGCCAGGTTATACAAATGAATAAATAAATGAAGTTCTTCATTAGATTTTTCAAGTATTGGTAAAAATGGTATCTTCACCCAGTGATACTCCTACAACTGAATGGCTTGATAGAGATTTGACTAAGATTTTGCATTTTTAACAGTGTAGTAATCAAAAAAAATAAATAGTGAGATTATGCGGTTACAGTAACACACATAGTTCACAGGAAAATTTAATGCATCGTAAGTACTATGAATTTACCAAAAGCTCTGGAGAATAATAACCTTTGCAAGTGTTCAACTGATAATTAATTACTGAGAACACTCAAATGAGCTTCAGGTTTAAGATTAAAAGGATATGACTTTATAATGAGTCCATAATAAAACTGTTTATTTAGTTGATGGAGTATGTGGCGTGTTGGTAAGTTATTCATTCATTCCCAAAAGGAAAAATATAATAATGATCATGTTCAATGTTAATTTAACTAATAGTATTTTGTTGTGTTTTTTTATTTAAAATACTCTTTTAAAAATAGTTTCTAATATAACTTTCTTATTACAATTGTCAGAATGATTAAAAAGTTCATCTATATTTTTGCACAAAGTAATAAAGGTCCAAGAGAAGAGACCTTTAAAAAGTATTGTCTTGAATTTATCAATATATACATAATAATTGCAGACTTTTAAAATCAAAAGAATGCTTCATTTATCAACCAAAATATGACAGCTGATTTAATCAGCAGCTGTTGGTTGATCATCTGGAAGAATAAAAGGATATATTTAAAGGAGAAAAAATAACATGCTTTTTTCCCAACCCATCACAGTCTCATATTCTTAGAATTGATGTCTATACCCTGCTGAGTAAATTTGAAAATGGTTATTACTGTAAATAAAATAGCATTAAAAATATTTTATAAGTTATATTTATGATTTTGCATATATATTGAAATGGTATAATCTTTTTAGTATGGCTAGGGTTGTAACTATTAGGTCAAGATAAAATAATTGATATGTTTTTAAATGTTCCATTTAGAGTATATTCTACATTGACTATGATGCTAGTTCTTATCCAAATATAAAGTTTAGTCAACAGGTGTGGGTTCCATGGAGTATGCATTTATATCATTTTATATACATTCACTGTTCATTTATATATCTTTGCATATTGAATCTCCATTCAATGTACCAAAAATTAAACTAAAAATAAGGCTATGATAATCACAACTCTAAAGAAGGGTCAAATATAATCTTTTGAGTAAATAATTCTATTAAGTATGGTTTTAGTCATCATCAAATAGTTATTTTAATAATTTTGAGGGTGATACAGTTTAAACTTTTATTTCTTATAAAATATGTTGATTCAGATTAATGTCAGATATCTGTAATCAAATAATTTAATGCCTGTTAAGAATTGATGGAGAAGGCAGAAAATAAAAGTGAATCTGTATGGTAATACTTTCCCCAGAATTAAAATTGCACAACTACTCATTTTTTGGGGGGGTGTTTAAGAAAACTCCTATTATCAACATCCTAGTACTAACAGAAGTTGTTTGATTATTGTAAAAAAGTAACATAAAGTGAGAAATCCTAGTCAATGATACCAAATATACTATAAGACTTTATTTTAAATTCACATATTGAAATGTACCTCCATTCACCTATATTTTAATAGAAAACCAAGGACTTACAGAATATGCACAAACTATAATTTAAAACATTAAAGAATACTTTGTGACTTTTATATTTTTATTCCAGTTTTTGTCACTGTCTAGAATATTCTATTATTTAACTCTAGAATATTTTAGTATCTTTATCAAGTCTTTCTAAATATCTACTTCCTTCAGATCTAGTCAGTGAAATCACTTGTTTTTGTCAACATATCATAAACCTTCATATCTACATGCATCAAGCTATAATCACACTTCTTCCCAAGCTCCATATATTTCTGAATCTAGTTTGGTCAGTAGTATCAGTTTGTTGACTAATAAACATGAACTTTTCCGCCTTTAGTTACTGTCATGAATTATTTAAAAATGTTCATTGCCACTGGTAGAATATCCTTATTCTAGAACATCCAAGACTGATTTTACTTCTATTTTTATAACATGAACGTTGCTTCTAATTTTAATTCTCTAAGATCTAATTTAAAGCACACTTCTCCCAAGACTTACACTCTCCACCGTATAAGTCGGACACTGCTAGGTTGCTGTACAGAGGTTGCTTGCTTTCCACATATGCCTCTTACGAGCCTCGTGTTGGAGTGTAGAGGAAGGAAAGGCAAAAATATATATTTTGTTTCATTAATATATCATCAATGACTGGAAGAGTACCAGATACATATTAAATATTCAATAAATACCTATTAAATGAATGAAATAAATGAAGCAATAATCTTCTAATTTTATCATAATCCTTACTGATTATCAATATAGTTGCTTAATAAATATTCCACTGATTCAAATGATTATTATTCCCTCGACATAAACACTTTAGGTAGCATATTATTTTTCTTTATTTGCCATTTTTTTGTCAGCATTATAAGAATTATTTTATATAACACTTTAATTAATGATAAAAAACAGGGCTTCTTTTTGTGTTTTATATAAAAAACAGGGTTAGTGTAATCATAGGCTTATGATAATATATTCAATAAGTTTGCCGATATTTTTTAGGAGTAATTGACATTAAACTATTAGAATTTGTCTCTAAATACTTGAATATTGAAACGCACAGCACTTTCCTTGCGATAACTAAGTAGTTACAGCACAAAGATTGCTGTGAACTGAATACATCTATAATAATAAAAATCACAACAAATAAACAACTTTTGCTTGTTTAATTCATTTCTCTCAGGTTGCAAATGCAAGTCACACATTTAATAAAGTCCTGACTTCTTAGAAGTGCAATAAAACAGTTGAAGCTTACAATTACTTTTTCTTCAGAATTTATTTCACCTGCACTGAAAACAAGGTCATCCTTATTTACAAATGTTGATCTGTAAATGTGAAAGAGAACATTGCAATAAAGGTTAGGCTTTGAAGTTAATGAAACATACGAGTTAAAAAAAAAACCTCTTCTAGTGCCACAGCCAGTGAGGCAAATACAACCCATTAACAAGAATACATTGTGATTATTTTTTAATGAAAGCAGAGGAAATAGAGTAACAAAATAAGGATGCTAGTACAATTAGATAACTGAAAAATACAGAGCAATCAAAAGAAGAGTAATATAATATGTGAGCACATGATAGTATTCTATAATGTTTTTACATTAGTATGATCCGTAAAAACATTTTGAACACAGTTAAGTGGTGCTCATTTTTAAAAAATTTGAATATTAAGCACAGACATTTTGTTTCATATAGTGACCAAATTTATTCTGTAAGTTATTATAAGAATAAAAAAGACTGGGAGATAAGCAACTTGAATAAGCATGCAAAAATTGGGGACAATTTTTATACTGATGTCTTTTCTATACTCCTCTAATGTCATTATACAATTTCCTCTATATTCAGAGAGACAGAATAATACATAAGCAATTCCTATAAATATACGTTTATATTTTCATATACTATGCTTTGCTATGAAAAATATATCTGAAAATACAGTTCCATAATACTATAAAATTTTAGTTAACAAACCAACCTACACTGTGCAGAGCCATAGGCAAACCACTAAAGTGGTCATCTACAGGATACCTATTCAAGGAGGATGGAGGAGTATTCCAATCAATAATGAAAATAATTCTAAAAGTTTATTTAAGGTTAAATAGCTTATTGGATATTTGTATTAGCCTCAGATTGAGGATCCGATAAAAAGCTCAGTAATTTAAACAAAGAACTTTCATTTTGTTTCAGAAAAGTCTTAAGAAGGTAAAAAAAACTCTTAAGAAGGTAAAAATCATCACAGATGTAAATTATTTTTATTTATATATTATTATTATGTAGAAGTTCAACAAAATGTTTCTGAAGACTATATATCAAACATAAAAAGAAGTCAAAATCGCTTAAAAAAAAGAATGCTAATAAATTTTATTCCACTTACTTTATATGTGGATGAGAAAATTGGCACTCAGGAGGTTACTTGTTTTAGACAAAATAAATTTAGAACAGATAAGAGGACTTCTGATGATAAATAATTGTACTTGACACCATTTTTGCCTGTGATGATTGATGCTCATGTCATGATATCCATTGTTTTAGAGCCCATCACAGGACTGAGTGGTAGAAAACTAGAGCAAAATTAAATAGAGAAACTATCTTTTTGTCTTTGGAAACAGAGAAAACTCTATTTTCTCAGAAAATAAGAGTCAACATACCACAATGTTTCATAATATTGCCTAATTATGCAGAAAATCCTTGTATTTTTAATAACATTATATACTATAATAAAATAAATGATAATTATTCAATAAAGACTCTAGCATGGCATGACTTCCCACATAGATATTGCTATAGAGGAAATATATAGATATTAACATGTAAAACATTTTAGAAATTGAAATATAACTTTTGGGAGAACATACTATACACAAATGCCCTTCTCACCTCCCTTCTATAGTCAAACTAATGTAACATAGGAATAATTCCATAAATTTAAAGCAAAATAATGGGGTCCATAAATACAGAGGTGTTTCAAGAGATTTTGGATTTTTGTTTATACTGTTACCATGGTAAAATTTTTCCAAAAGACTTCCAAAATTAAGAATCTTGCAACTCTTAGATAAATTATACTAATAGAGTAGAAATAGAGTGCTTGATTCCAAATCGGTTTTTAAGAAAAGGAAACTACTGCTCCAATATCAAAGAAGGTAAGAAAAGAGAAAATTGAAACTGTAAAAAAGGTAAGATAACAGAAAAAATTCAAAATACATATAATTAAAATAAATGTAAGTTTATTTTAGTTTAAATGACTAGAAGGCAGAGATTGTCAGATTGGTTAAAGAGTAAGAAAAGAATCACCTATTGAGAAGTCTGATGATAGCCTGATGTGTTTTCCTTTCTATGTGATCTTTTTTCTCTCTCTGGCTGCTTTTAAAAGTCTGTCTTTATCCTTGATCCTTGCCACTTAAATTATTATATGTCATGATGTTGTCTTTCTTGGGACCCTTGTGTTGGGAGATTTGTGCACCTCCATGGCCCAAGAGACCATCTCCTTCCCCAAATTGGGGAAGTTTTCAGTAATTACCTCCTCAATGACACTTTCTATACCTTTTTCTCTCTCTCTCCTTCTGGTATGCCTATAATACGAATATTGTTCCATTTGGATTGGTCACACAGTTCTCTCAATATTCTTTCATTCTTAGAGATTCTTTTTTCTCTTTGTGCCTCAGCTTCTTTGTATTCTTTTTCTCTAATTTCTATTCCATTTACCATCTCTTCTACTAATTTATTCTGCTTCTAAATCCCTCCATTGTATGTTTCATCTCAGATACAGAATTTCTTAGTGATTAAATCTCTGACTTAAAGTTGTTCCTGAGTTCTTGAATATTTTTCTGTACCTCCATAAGCATGTTATGATTTTTATTTTGAACTCTCTTTCAAGGAGATTGGTGAGTTTAGTTTCATTAGGCCCTTTTTCTGGGGTTTGTGAGATTTTGGTCTGAACCATGTTCTTTTGACATTTCATAATTCTGTGTGGTGCCTACTAGTGCCCAGAAGCTCCAGTCTCTGGAGCTGCTCAGCCCCTAGAGTGAGGCTGAGGGGAGGAAAGATCTGTTTCCTGATTCCCGGTCTGTGGTGCCCGTCTCAAGTGTCAGAGCCAGTGGGCCCAGCACACAGGCGTAGGCCTCTCTGCTTTGCATCTATAGCTGTTGTAGGCTGAGCCTCCTTCTGGCTGGCCTGCCGCCAGCATAGTGATTGCCGGTTTGTGAATCAGTGCCAGCAGGCTAAGAGGAAGGCGCAGCAGGTTGGTGTCAAAGTGGGGGACCTCGGAGCTGAGTAGGCAGCCAGGGGGATGGGGCACCTGAAGCTCCTCAAAGTTCCCAACCAGCTGGGCAGAGCGTGCCCAGACAACCTTGTCCAGCTCTCCCCTCCCTCGCATAGCAAGCTCCGTACAAACCCCGCCCCTTCAGCAGCCTTGCTTGCTAGGAAGCCTCTCCCACCACCTGCCTTTCCCTTGTCCCAGGGCAGCTGTGTGTGGATCCCCTTCTCCACATATGGCCACAATCTGTCTCTCAAGGACTCCACCTGTCTGAGCTCCCCAGCTTCCAGAGCACCACACAGTGTAGGTTTCTGCTCCCAAAGCAGACCTCCAGGGCTTGGTGTTCAGCAGTTCTAGGCTTCCAACCCCTCCCAGCTCCATTTCTCTTCCTCCTGCCTGTGAGCTGGGCTGGGGGAAGGGCTTGGGTCCAACCTGATGAAGGCTTTCCTATCTTACCCTGTGTTCGTAAGGTCTGCTCTGTTCGTGAGGTCTGCATGCAGTCTGATTCAGCCTTCCTTCTTGTTGTTGTTTTAGGGTTAGTTGTAGCAATTAACTATATTTTCATACTATTTATGGTTTTGGGAGGAATTCTCTGTCTCACCTCTCATGCTGACATCTTGAATTTCTCAAGAAAGAATCACCTAAATAAATAACTATACAAAGGAGCCATAAGTAAAAAGGCTAGAAAAACTCTTTTGTTAATCAGAAAAAAAAAAAAGCTAATCTGAGCAAAACTGAATTAACTTTGTTAGTATCTGGGAAAAGGGATTTTAAGAAAAAATAGTAAAACAACCTATTTTTTAGGAAAAACACATTGTTACTTGATGATATAAGCATATGCTCATTCTAAACTTCAGGATGTTTTAATATTTTTGACACAAAATAGAGAAAAAAGACATTTGTAAACATTCCTTCATCGTAGCAGATTTCAAAATACTTCCCTGTCAGGAATGTAACATTGCCTTATAATTGGGAAATTAACATAAATTATCATACTATATCATTAATTAAAAACTATATCTTCAGTTGATGTGGAAAATCCTTTATAATATTGAACACCTAATATTAATAAAGCTGCTGTTAAACCAAAGTTGAAAGGGAACTTTTTATCCAAATAACGAAGATCTACAAAAAAGTATTCAAAATCACATTAAATGTTGAAGTATTTGAATCATTAATTTTTAAATCCAGAAGAAGACAAGGAAATTCACCATCTCTGATTTTGTTGAGTATTTCAACTACAGTTCTATCTAGTAAATTAGAGAAAGAAATAAAGGAAAGGTTGGTCAGGCTTAAGAATTAGGAAGGAAAAAATAAAACTATTGACAGATTGTATTAGTGTTTATATAAAGAAGCCAGAAAATTATATAGATATGTTCTTAGTACTAACGAGAGTTATCAGAGTTATCAAGGTTACTGAACACTAGATGAGTGAAATAAATCTCACTGTATTTCTAGATCAGACATTGTATTAAAATAAATTTTAGAAGTAATATCATTAATTATGAACAAAAACAAAATACATAGCAATTTCATTTAATAAAATTTGTGTAAATCTCTGCATGTAGGAAATTATAAATCTATGTTAAAATGTATTTAAAATGGTAAAAATAAATTTAGAAATATGCCATGTTCATGGATAGGGAGTCTCAAAGCCATAAAGATGCCAGTTTTTCTAAAGTTTACATTTTCAGGGCAATTGCACTTAAAATCCCAGCATAGCTGTTCATGAACTTATCAAGGTTCATTTGCAACTTGGAAAGTTATAAAAAGAAAGTTCAGTTTTTAAGATGCACGCTAATGATGTTTTGTTAGAAAAGTAGTCACTGGACAAAAATAGAGACCCTTGAAGCTTATCTATGTATGCATGGAAATTTCATATATGACATATGCACTGATGCAGATCAGTGATAATTAATTAGTGAACAATTTGTTTGGGGAAAAATTAATATCAAGTCAATTAAGGATTTTATAAAGCAATGTTTTAACACTTCAGAAGAAATACTGAAGAATATTTTTAAATGTTTCAAATAAGACATAAGGATTTACCACATTTTTTCTATATATTTGATTAGAATTTAAAATGTCTTTTTTCATGTGACACTATAAGTTAAATGAAAAGGTAAGCCAGACTGCAAGTATACAGTTGGCAGTTGTAAAACCAATGAAGATTCATCTCCAGAATATATAAAATGCCCTAAAAGTCAATTTTTTAATATAGGTAAATGGAAGAAAATAGACAAAGGTTATGAAGGGTGCTTCAAGAGGAGCTAGCACTAATGAGAAGAAAACATTTTTTAATGCTCAACATTACCTATTATCAGGGAAAATCATATTAAAACCCAATAGGATTTGTCCCACCTGACTAGAAAAAAGTTATGATAAATAATTCTGTTAGTTCCAGCAGGTGGTAAACAATAGGAATCCTTTTATAGCACTGGTTAGGGTGTCACATTTTGCAATCACTTTGGAAATATGTGGCAAACATCCTAACATACATCCTTAGTATGATAGAAAAACTAGACAGCTTGAATCTAGAGAAATTTTAATCCAGTACAGAGAAAGATTTCTCTACTCTTTTTATAATAAATGACAAAACAATACAAGTTTCCTCTGACAGAAAATCCAATGAAATCTATTGCAGAGATGAAAGGACTATTCTAATGTTTCACACATTATCATGCATGAATTTCAAAATCCTATGAGTAAAAAAGTAAGTTGCAGAAAATACTTATATCAGGTTTTTATTTGTATAAATTTCAAACACCTATAAAGCTTAAAAAATCATTGGTTAGGGAAATATATATTTAATAAACCTTATAAAAGAGATACAGTTTGGGAGCGGCATACTGAGATTTCAAAGGGATGAATCACACTGTATTTGAACTATGAGTGAAATGAATATGAAAGAAAAAATAAAGTACAAGAATGAGGAAACAGTGATCTAACCAGAAATAAAATAAAATCCTGAAGGACAACATCATGGGGAACAACCAATCTAACAAGCAGAAAAAAGTTGGATCATTTTCAGATAACTATCCTTAGGAGAAAAAGGATCCATAACTGGCAGGGTAAATTGGAGCTATAGTAAAGGTAGATTATTTTTTGGTTTTAGATAATAGGCTAATAGGCAAAGTATACCCTGAAGGAAAACTTGTTGTCATATCCCTTCCATCTGTTCTTAAATCAGCCATTTTTCAAATAAATTAATATTATTTAAAAATTGGCTTGTTTTAAAATAAATTTGAGATTACTCTGGTTACTTAATAAAATCCTGATTATCTAAACCTGAATTGATTATGTTGGTGATTTTTTCTTACATATATTATGGGGAACAGTACCTCATGAAATAATTTCTTTGGGAGGTTTTTATTCAGTACACACATGAAGCTACAGCTGAACGGGGTTCCAGTTCCAGGCAAGTACACTATGGATTTGGTGAGACCAAACAATGATAATGGAACATTGGGCATTAAAAAGGGGCTCATACCAACCTTAGTCTCACAGCAGTCACCAGCTGTCTACACGCAGCAAGCCTGACGCTCTCTCTAGCCAATGCCCTGGCGCTGCCTCTGCTTCAGGCTCCCCAGTGTCTGCCCTCTTCTCTAGGCCCCACTCTCCTGCTTCCCTCTGCTCTTAACATCAGGCAGAACTCTTCTGATATAAATACTGGCAGAAATGGCTTACTGCCAACGGGTATACAAGTATGCACCTGTGCAGTAGGCCAACGATGAGCTTACCGCGTTTATACAATGGACAAAATTAGTATCAGGTGAGATGCCTGGCCATAGAATTTCCTTTTTCCCTACAATGCAAATTAAGGCCATTGTTTCAAATGGTAACTTTACAGAATACTGTGCAAATTACCCAGTTGTGTATATTTAGAAGAAGCACATTGCAAAGTTGATTAGAACTCATGCTTTGCGCTTTGGTATGGTTTTCAACAAGTCCTGCATCCATGCTATTGGCAAATTTGGACATCTACATAGTGTGATAATGTCTCTTTACAAATGTTCTATTAAAAAGATCCACAGCATGGATGTTGCCTGACTTCAAGTTAAAATTAGGTTTGGGAACCTCTAATCACATTTATATGCAAACAAACCATAGGTAAACTGATTAATTATAGAGGTCATTTGATAAAGTTACGTGTCGATCATAAAATACAAGATTTCACTGAAGAATTCTATTTTCTTGCTCTTTTAAAAAATGTTTCCATAAATGTTTCTCTAGCAATTTGAAGGAAATTAATTTTAGAAAATTATAACAAGAGATTCAATAGGTTTTTCTACCAAGTCAAATGAAAAATGAAACTTATATATTCAGCTAAAATGTTTGAGAGAGATGTTTATGTGTAACAGTCCATTTCGATTTGGTTTTACATGTTTTCTGTCATATTTCCCACTTTTTATCGTTAGTATAGCTTTGCTGGATTAATTAAAAGTATTTATATAAAACCTGAATGTTTATCCTAATATGAATCCCTCATCCTCACCTTTTCCTCATGTTTTCATGATGAAATTCTACTCATGATTCTGCCAGCTAAATGCACTCTTCTATGATATTGTACTACTCTGTTCTGACATATCATCATGCTTCATATGCTTATTTTTGACTCAAATATTTTCACTTTACATGATCATGAATGCATAGGCAAGTCTTCTCTTATAAGCTGTGCTGAGAACAAAGTTAATTGTTTTGTCTTTAGAGGCACAAATTGTTTAATAAAATATTCTGCACACATTAAAGCACATCAGCTGATCTACCAAATTGAAACCGTCAACACGTGTGAATGTTTAAGTTTACTTACATATCATGCTATGTAACAAATACATAATATAACAGGAATGTTCTCAACCTTATAAAATACCTCTTTAAAAGAATACCTTTACACAAAAACTAGAGCTTTTTCTGGAAGTGAACAAATTTAATTTAGAAATTACTAATAAAAATATGTAAAGAAATTCAATTACTATTTATCAATAATTATCTAACTTAAAATTATGTTATGACCCAATTAAACCTAGAAATATTAATAATGGGGAAATAATTTTTGAAATAATGAATAGATTAATGGTTTTCAATGTAAATGCTAAAATTTTTAATGGAAAATGATTAAAGATATTCCATAATTAGGGTAATGTGTAAATATGTTCTATTTTTCAGTACACAGATGAACAGAAGATAGTTTAGAAGCTGCAATAAAGAAAAAATTAATTAGTAGGCTTTGAATTTAAAATCCAGCTGTCCTACATATAAGCTAAGTAACTTTGAGCAAGTTAGTACATCCTTCTGATTTTTGGTCTCCTCCTTAGGAAACTAGTAAATAGTTCACAACATTGTTTTGACATTTATTTAGATATAATTGACATACAACATTGTGGAAGTTTAATGTGTATCATATGTTGATTTGCTACATATATATATTGCAATATGATTATTAGGTAGCTAATACCCCTATCCTGTCATCTAATTATTTCATTTTGTGGTGAGAATATCTAAGCTTTAGTCTCTTAGCAACTTTGAAGTTTATAATACAGTATCGTTAACTATTATCACAATGCTGTGCATTAAATCTCCAGAACTTACTCATTTTCTAGTTACAAGTATACCCTGTGATCAACATCTTCCCAATTCCCCTAACCCCAGCCACTGAAAACCACCATTCTACTGTTTCTATGAGTTCAGCTTTTTTAGATTCTACATATAAGTGATATCATACAATGTTTGTGGTATCATAAAATATGTCTTTCTCCCTTTGACTTATCTCACTTAGCATAATGCTCTCGAGGTCCATCCATATTGTTGCAAATGGCAGGATTTCCTTCTTTCTCATGGCAAATAATATTCCTGTGTGTGTGTGTGTGTGTGTGTCACAACATCTTCATCCATTCATTCATTCATTCATTCATTGACAGACACTCAGGTTGTTTCCACATCTTGGGTATTATGAATAAAGCTGCAGTGAACAAGGAAATGCAGATTTTTTGTAACATTATTTCATTTACTTTGATTATATACCCAGAAGTGGAATTGCTGGGGCATATGGAAGAGATATTTTTAATTTTTCAAGGAACCACTATGTTTTCTACATTGGCCAAACCAATTTACATTCCTACCAACAGTGCATAGGGTTTCCTTCTCCACATCCTCACCAAAACTTTTTATATCTTGTCTTCTTGACGGCAGCCAGTCTAACAGGAGTGAGGTGATGTCTCTTTGTGGTTCGGATTTGTATTTCCATGATGATTAGTGATATTGTGAATCTTTTCATGGACCTGTTGGCCATTTTTTAATTGAATTCTTTGTTTTTTTACCAAGTTATAGATTTTGAATATTAATCCTTTATCAGATATATGGTTTGCAAATATTTTCTCCCACTTTGTAGGTTGCTTTTTTATTTAGTCAATTGTTTATTTTGCTGTGAAGAAGCTTTTTAGTTTGATGTAGTCCCTCTGGTTGATTTCTGCTTTTGCTGATTATGATTTTGGTGTCATATCCAAAAAAATCATTGCCAAGGCCAAAGTCAAGGAGTTATTTTCCTATGTTTTCTTCTAGGAGTTTTACAATTACAGTTCTTACGTTTAAATATTGAGCTAAAAAATGCATACCTAACATAGTCATAGCCACATATTAAATATTTTATTAATACTAGGACATTTTCCTTCTTCTTTTCTCTTAATTTCACATACATGAAATGTCTGTATGCCTGCCTAATTATATTATGCCTATAAAGCACAATTGTGGTTAGTTATATTGAGAGATGAAAACATTCCAAATGTATGTGATGCTTTGTTTAAATAAAACTTCTGACTTGATTAAATGTCAACAGATAAAAATGTGTTTGCTTAGCTGACTTCCTTGGTAATAAATTCAGAGTTGTAAAATTCAAGGACATTCTTCATACAGTGAGAAAATTTTCTTAGCCTTAGAGAGGTCCAATAGCAACTCCATTGTTAGTTTGCTAACTGCTTTTCCCCTTGTGAGCATTAGTGGTACATAATTCAATTTGAAATATGTTTATATGCATTTAATATAGCTGATATTACTCATGGTTCACTAAATATTTCTTTTCTGTTATCCATATTTTAAGCATTAAATATAAAATATATACAATTTTATCAAAATTTAATTCTGCTCTAATTCCATTTAATAAAGACAGCTTAAAATTAATATGTACAAGGCTCTATAATCAATTGTTTCACTTTTTCATACAACTAAAATAAAATTATGTTATGAGGTCTGCCATCCTGATCTGAGAGGTACACAAACTTTAAAAAATGTGATTTTTAATAATAAATATCCACTTATCCTCACAAAACCCACTTAAAATGTACTACTGCCAATTATCCTGGTTGTCATCCTATTCCATGAAGTTTTGCTTAGGATTCATCACAGGTAAAGAAGTTGCAACCAAATGTCTGAGCAAGAGAAAATATAGAAGTGCAGACACTGTAATGTAGGAACACTAGCAGAAGGATAAAAAAAATGCACCGGCTGATCCAAATCATCCCCTTTTTTAGGGAGAGATGCTTGGGACAATACTTTCATGAGTAAAGAATGTGGGTCTTTCTATGTGACCTACCTTTTAGAAGAGTGAAAGTTAACCACACCATTAGAACAAACTGCAAGTGTTTGAGACCACCTTAAAATATGAAAGATATGAGTGGAATACTGCTGGCACCATTTTAGAGCTAGAAAAGAAAAGGGAAAATCAGTATTGTTGCCCTAATTTTAAAGGAAGATATGCATATCCAGACATATTATCTTAACTACCATCAATTATGTAAGTAATGGTCCTATGGAATATCGCCAAGATAAAAATGTAGTCAAGCAAAATAATAATATTTTTAACACCAGAAATCTTTACACACACAGGAAAATGTCTCTTGCCTTTACCAGATATTTGATATTTTCATAATCTGGCCATTGCACTCCTTCACAATGTGCCTGCTAAGTCTTTTCTACATGTATCTATTGAATTGGCTGTCTTTTTAAAAATTGATTTGTCATCCTTTTTTAGTTATGCCCAATGCAAATGTCTTCTCTCACCCACTGTCTTAATTGTATCTTCTGATAAACAGAAGTTCCACCCACTGTCTTAATTGTGTCTTCTGATAAACAGAAGTTTCTAATTTTATGGGAGACCAATTAATCAATCTCTTAATTTATGGTTAGGGCTTTACATGACCTAGGAAATCTTCTCCCTCAAGTTGATGAGGCTATTCTTGTATGCACTTTTCTGGGAAATTTATTTTTGCTTTCCATATTTATATCTGTAGTCTGCCTGTAATAGTTATTTTCTTCAGTGTTAAATAGAAAATATAAAAAAATTATCTTACTATATGTTAGAAAACTGGGCATTATGTTGAAAACGTGATAAAGTACATACTTGATTTATTGACAATTCTAAGAAAAATTTTCAATAGTGAGCCATTAAATACCATGGCTACTGTAGATTTTGTAAATACTCTTTTTATATATTATTAAAGCTTTCTTTTATCTCTAGTTTCCTAGGAGTTGTTTACTTTGGATGAATGTTAGATTTGTAGAGATATAAAAGTGCTATACATTCCTGATGTATTGGTGATTTTAAAATTATTCTGAAAGCTCATTCTTCATTCCTGGTAATATTTTGACTTGAAAATGTACTTTGATACATACAGTGCACCTGCCTTCTTTTGATGAATGTTTAAATGGAGTGCTTTTTCCATCATTTACAGCTCATCTTTTCTGTATATTTTTGATCTGGGGAGATCTCTCTGGATAGCATCACAGTTTCCTCCCTGTTCTCAATCTGAAAATTTTTCCATTCAGTTGAAGAATCTGTTTATACTGTACACTTAAAATTTTGCAGCCCTGTTCAAGTCCCATTTCTCTCATTTCTTGCCTTCCTTTGGATTAAATTACTTTATATTCCATTTTTTCACTATATTAGCTCTACTAACTATTAATTTTTAGATATACACATTTTTAATATACTGTTCTACATGCATCTAGGATAAATGTATAGGATTTTTTATTAATTCAAGCATATTTTTAATTATTCTTTTCATAGCTTTCCAGGCTATGCAAAGAACATAGAAGACTAACACTCCATTTATTGTCTTCTTAGCTGTCATGCTCCTCATCTCATGTGTTTAAATTGTGAATATATTTTAGCTGTCTAAGTTATTGTTATTATTGCATCAATGTTTATTTAGATTTATCCATATTCTTGCTCTCTGTATTGCTTTTAATTCTTCCTGCATTTCCATACTTTCACCCCAAATCACTAAAATCATTATGTTTGAAGAATTCACTTTACTATTATTTTAAGTGTTTGTTAATGATGATTTCTTCTACCATTTGTATAAACAAATATTTATTTTGCTTTCAATATTCATGGATTTTTTTTCTGGCTGCAAACTTCTAGTTCAGCAGTATTTTTTTTTCAGAACTGTAATAA
This sequence comes from Manis javanica, assembly GCF_040802235.1. Lineage (NCBI taxonomy): Eukaryota > Metazoa > Chordata > Mammalia > Pholidota > Manidae > Manis > Manis javanica. The sequence goes on from NC_133160.1 coordinate 148,244,189, forward strand.
GTTCATTTAACTCATCTTTTCCAGTACTTCTGTTTGTTAAGTGAGCTGTCAGCCTTATGCCTGATTTGTTGAAGACAGTGTGTCATTGCATCTTCTGGTTTCTGTTCATTTTCTCTTTGCCTTCGGTTTTCAAAAGTTTTGCTATTATTTTCCTAGGTGCACTTATCTGAATTTTCATGCTTATGTTTACAGAATTATTTCAATCTGTGTCTTGATCAAAATGATTGTTTTCAATATTTTTATCTGTTAGCTTTTAAAATATTGCTTGCAATTCTCTCTTTCTCTTTCCTTCTCTCTCACTCATTCTCTGTATCTTCATGGTTTGTGGTACATAGTACTCGAATTTTCCTGGAAGTTAGATTTTTTCATTGTGTGTCATATGTCACCTATGCTAAATTTGGCAGTTTTTCATTATTTTCTCAATATGTTTCATCTTTATATATTTTCCTGATCTATTAATCAGCCTACTAACCCTTTTATCAGTAATGACTAATCTGTTATTAATTCTGTTTACCAAATTCTTAATCTGTGAAGGTGTTTTTTTCATTATAATAATGATAATTTGATTATGTTTAGTTTCGTTTATCTTGTGCTCTATTCTACATTTAATATGTATGATATCTCCAGTCTGTGTGGGTATGTCTCCATTGTCTTTATTTCCCCCTGCAATGCTTGGAAAATTTTTTTTTTTGAGAGGGCATCTCTCATATTTATTGATCAAATGGTTGTTAACAACAATAAAATTCTGTATAGGGGACTCTATGCACAATCATTAATCAACCCCAAGCCTAATTCTCAACAGTCTCCAATCTTCTGAAGCATAACAAACAAGTTCTTACATAGTGAATAAGTTCTTACATGGTGAACAGTGCACGGGCAGTCATATCACAAAAACTTTGTGTTTTTTTTTTTTGAGAGGGCATCTCTCATATTTATTGATCAAATGGTTGTTAACAACAATAATATTCTGTATAGGGGAGTCAATGCTCAATGCACAATCATTAATCCACCCCAAGCCTAATTCTCGTCAGTCTCCAATCTTCTGAAGCATAACAAACAATTTCTTATATGGTGAACGAATTCTTACATACTGAATAAGTTCTTACATGGTGAACAGTACAAGGGCAGTCGTCACAGAAACTTTCGGTTTTGATCACACATTATGAACTATAAACAATCAGGTCAAATATGAATATTTGTTTGATTTTTATACTTGATTTATATGTGGATCCCACATTTCTCCCTTTATTGTTATTATTATTTTTATTTTTAATAAAATGCTGAAGTGGTAGGTAGATGCAAGATAAAGGTAGAAAACAATTTAGTGCTGTAAGAGGGCAAATGTAGATGATCAGGTCTGTGCCTGTAGACTAAGTATTAATCCGAGCTAGACAAGGGCAACAAAACATCCACAGATGCAGAAGATTTCTCTCAAAAAGGGGGGGGGGGTGAGGTTCTAAGCCTCACCACTGTTGATCCCCAATTTCTCACCTGATGGCCCCCCTGCGACTGTGCCTGTCTTAGGTTGTTCCTACCTTGAGGAATCTTACCCATCTCTGGCTAACCAGTTATCTTCCGGGGCCATACAGGGAGATGTAAAGTTGGTAAGTGAGAGAGAAGCCTTATTGTTTGAAAAGGTTAGCTTTTTACTTCTTTGCATATTTATGCCCTGTGGCTTCTATGCCCAGCACTTGTCTCGGGGTATCTTTACCACTTGGAGGAATTATGATACTCGGTAAATTCGATATGAGACACAAATTTTATTTAAGGGTTGTAATTAGGAAGGAAGAAGAAAATCTATAGAGGTAGAATATGGAAGAAAACATGGGAGGATTGATTATTTCATTGACATATCTTCTTGTAGAGTAACTTAAGAATGTATAGGTTTTAACTACTAATTAAATTGCGCACACACATTAACATAATAGAAATACAGTTACATAACCAAAGCAGATCTATAATTACCAGCCATCTCCAGTGAAGCCAAGAAAACCAGTTTGGCATCCTAGGCATTTGTGAAAATTTGTCTATGATATGATGGATATTGTCCAACTGTACTTGAACAGTCTGAGAGAAATCAGACAAATTAAAACAACTCATTCCTGGGAACTGTTCACATCCCATATGTTCTTTAACAGTAGATAGTCTGTAGTTGTAAGATTTTGGAGCACTACAACTTGCACTTCTCCTAATTCTTGGTTGAGTTCCAACAGTATAGATCCACTCAAATTTGTTGCTTTAATGAAAGCACAGGCCAGCTTAGATATCTCCTTCAATCCAATGGCAAGTCCAGGAACCGGTGGGATGGATGCAGTTACAACTGCAGCATTGCCTGGATCTTTGTTGAGGTTTTTTGATGATCATATTCTGGTATGACTCTTCCAGATAGTGCTGATGTTGGAAGTTCTTCTTCATATCGTATCTTAGTTCATTTTCTGTGTAGCCAAATTAGCCTTTGATCCTCTGTTAGTCCATTCTTCAGTTCTGTGATTCTGCTGATGTTTTGTTCCTTCAGTTTTTCCTTTGTTCTTATACTCCACAGATGAGTGAAGTCATTTGGTATTTCTCTTTCTCTGCTTGGCTTATTTCACTGAGCATAACACCCTCCAGCTCCATCCATGTTGCTGCAAATGGTAGGATTTGCCCTTTTCTTATGGCTGAGTAGTATTCCATTGTGCATATTTACCACATCTTCTTTATCCATTCATCTATCAATGGATATTTAGGTTGCTTCCAATTCTTGGCTACTGTAGATAGTGCTGCGATAAACATAGGGGTGCATCTGTCTTTCTCAAAATTGATTGCTGTGTTCTTAGGGTAAATTCCTAGGAGTGGAATTCCTGGGTCAAATGGTAGGTCTGTTTTGAGCATTTTGATGCACCTCCATACTGCTTTCCACAATGGTTGAAGTAATTTACATTCCCACCAGCAGTGTAGGAGGGTTCCCCTTTCTCCACAACCTCGCCAACATTTGGTATTGTTTGTCCTTTGGATGGCAGCCATCCTTACTGGTGTGAGGTGATACCTCATTGTAGTTTTAATTTGCATTTCTCTGATAATTAGCGATATGGAGCATCTTTTCATGTGTCTGTTGGCCATCTGTATTTCTTTCTTAGAGAACTGTCTGTTCAGTTCCTCTGCCCATTTTTTAATTGAGTTACTTGCTTTTTGTTTGTTGAGGCATGTGAGCTCTTTATATATTCTGGACATCAAGCCTTTATCAGATCTGTCATTTTCAAATATATTCTCCCATACGGTAGGGTTCCTTTTTGTTCAATTGATGGTGTCTTTTGCTGTACAGAAGCTTTTCAGCTTAATATAGTCCCACTTGTTCATTTTTGCTGTTGTTTTCCTTGCCCTGGGAGATATATTCAAGAAGAGGTCACTCATGTTTATGTCTAAGAGGTTTTTGCCTAAGATTTTTCAAAGAGTTTTATGGTTTCATTACTTACATTCAGGTCTTTGATCTATTTTGAATTTACTTTTGTGTATGGGGTTAGACAATGGCCTAGTTTCATTCTCCTACATGTAGCTGTCCAGTTTTGCCAGCACCATCTGCTGAATAGACTGTCATTTCCCCATTGTATGTTCATGGCTCCTTTATCAAATATTAATTGACCATATATGTTTGGGTTAATGTCTGGAGTCTCTAATCTGTTCCACTGGTCTGTGGCTCTGTTCTTGTGCCAGTACCAAATTGTCTTGATTACTATGGCTTTGTAGAAGAGTTGAAGTTGGGGAGCGAGACCCCCCCTACTTTATTCTTCTTTCTCAGGATTGCTTTGGCTATTCGGGGTCTTTGGTGTTTCCATATGAATTTTTGAATTGCTTGTTCCAGTTCGTTGAAGAATGTTGCTGGTAATTTGATAGGGATTGCATCAAATCTGTATTTTGCTTTGGGCAGGATGGCCATTCTGACGATATTAATTCTTCATAGCCATGAGCAAGAGATGAGTTTACATTTGTTAGTGTCCCCTTTAATTTCACTTAAGAGTGACTTGTAGTTTTCAGTGTATAGGTCTTTCACTTCTGTGGTTAGGTATATTCCTAGGTATTTTATTCTTTTTGATGCAATTGTGAATGGAATTGTTTTCCTGATTTCTCTTTCTATTGGTTCATTGTTAGGATACAGGAAAGCCACAGATTTCTGTGTGTTAATTTTGTATCCTGCAACTTTGCTGTATTCTGATATCAGTTCTAGTAGTTTTGGAGTGGAGTCTTTAGGGTTTTTTATTTAAAATATCATGTCATCTGCAAATAGTGACAGTTTAACTTCTTCTTTACCAATCTGGATTCCTTGTATTTCTTTGTTTTGTCAGATTGCCGTGGCTAGGACCTCTAGTACTATGTTAAATAACAGTGGGGAGAGTGGGCATCCCTGTCTATTTCCCAATCTCAGAGGAAATGCTTTCAGCTTCTTACTGTTCAGTATAATGTTGGCTGTGGTTTATCATATATGGCCTTTATTATGTTGAGGTACTTGCCCTCTATTCCCATTTTGCTGAGAGTTTTTATCATAAATGGTTGTTGAATTTTGTGAAATGCTTTTTCAGCATCTATGGAGATGATCATGTGGTTTTTGTCTTTCTTTTTGTTGATGTGGTGGATGATATTGATGGATTTTCGAATGTTGTACCATCCTTGCATGCCTGGGATGAATTCCACTTGGTAATGGTTTATGCTCCTTTTGATAGGCTGTTGAATTCTGTTTGCTAATATTTTATTGAGTATTTTTGCATCTACATTCATCAGGGATATTGGTCTGTAATTTTCTTTTTTGGTGGGGTCTTTGCCTGGTTTTGGTATTATGGTGATATTGGCTACATAGAATGAGTTTGGGAGTATTCCCTCCCCTTCTATTTTTTGGAAAACTTTAAGGAGAATGGGTATTGTGTCTTCTCTGTGTGTCTGAAAAAATTCCGAGGTAAATCCGTCCGGCCCCTGGGTTTTGTTCTTGGGTAGTTTTTTGATTACCGATTCAATTTCTTTGCTCATAATTGGTGTGTTTAACTTTTGTATTTCTTCCTTGGTCAGTCTTGAGAGGTTGTATTTTTCTAGGAAGTTGTCCATTTCTTCTAGGTTTTCCAGCTTGTTGGCATATAGGTTTTCATAGTAGTCTTTAATAATTCTTTGTATTTCTGTGGAGTCTGTCATGATTTTTCCATTCTCATTTCTGATTCTGTTGATGTGTGTTGATTCTCTTTTTCTCTTAATAAGTTTGGCTAGAGGCTTATCTATTTTGTTTATTTTCTAAAAGAACCAGGTCTTGGTTTTGTTTATTCTTGCTACTGTTTTATTCTTCTCAGTTTTGTTTATTTCTTCTCTGATCTTTATTATGTCCGTCCTTCTGCTGACTTTAGGCCTCATTTGTTCTTCTTTTTCCAGTTCGATAATTGTGATGTTAGACTATTCATTTGGTATTGTTCTTCCTTCTTCAAGTGTGCCTGGATTGCTATATACTTTCCTCTTAAGACTGCTTTCGCTTCATCCCACAGAAGTTGGGGCTTTGGGTTATTGTTGTCATTTGTTTCAATATGTTCCTTGATCTCTATTTTGATTTGTTCATTGATCCATTGATTATTTAGAAGCATGTTGTTAAGCCTCCATGTGTTTGTGAGCCTTTTTTTTTTTGTTTGTAGAATTTATTTCTAGTTTTATACCTTTGTGATCTGAAAAATTGGTTGGTAGAATTTCAATATTTTGGAATTAACTGAGGCTCTTTTTGTGAGCTAGTATGTGGTCTATTCTGGACAATGTTCCATGTGCACTTGAGAAGAATGTATATCCTGTTGCTTTTGGATGTAGAGTTCTATAGATGTCTATTAGGTCCATCTGTTCTAGTGTGTTGTTCAGTGCCTCTGTGTCCTTACGTATTTTCTGCCCGGTGGATCTATCCTTTGGGGTGAGTGGTGTGTTGAAGTCTCCTAAAATGAATGCATTGCAGTCTATTTCCCTCTTTAGTTCTGTTAGTATTTGTTTCACATATGCTGGTGCTCCTGTGTTGGGTGCATATATATTTGGAATGGTTATATCCTCTTGTTGGACTGAGCCCTTTATCATTATGTAGTATCCTTCTTTATCTCTTGTTACTTTCTTTGTTTTGAAGTCTATTTTGTCTGATATTAGTACTGCAAGCCCGGCTTTCTTCTAGCTGTTGTTTGCCTGAAATATGTTTTTCCATCCCTTGACTATCAGTCTGTGCATGCCTTTGGGTTTCAGGTGAGTTTCTTGTAAGCAGCATATAGATGGGTCTTGCTTTTTTATCCATTCTATTACTCTGTGTCTTTTGATTGTTGAATTAAGTCCATTTACATTTAGGGTGACTATTGAGATATATGTACTTTTTGCCATTGCAGGCTTTAAATTCGTGGTTACCAAAGGTTCAAGGACAGCCTCTTTAGTGTCTTACTGCCTAACTTAGCTCGCTTATTGAGCTGTTATATACACTGTCTGGAGATTCTTTTCTTCTCTCTCTTGTTATCCCTCCTTCTCCATTCTTCATATTTTGGGTGTTTTGTTCTGTGCTCTTTTTAGGAGTGTTCCCATCTAGAGCAGTCCCTGTAGGATGCTCTGTAGAGGTGGTTTGTGGGAAGCAAATTCCCTCAGCTTTTGCTTGTCTGGGAATTGTTTATTCCCGCCATCTTATTTAAATGATAATCCTGCTGGATGCAGTATCCTTGGTTCAAGGTCTTTCTGTTTCATTGTATTAAATATATCATGCCATTCTCTTCTGGCCTGTAGGGTTTCTGTCAAGAAGTCTGATGTTAGCCTGATGGGTTTTCCTTTATAGGGGAGCTTTTTCTCTTTAGCTGCCTTTAATACTCTTTCCTTGTCCTTGATCCTTGCCATTTCAATTATTATGTGTCTTGGTGTTGTCCTACTTGGTTTCTTTCTTTTGGGGGTTCTGTGTATTTCCATGGTCTGTTCGATTATTTCCTCCCCCAGTTTTGGGAAGTTTTCAGCAATTATTTCTTCAAAGACACTTCCTATCTCTTTTCCTCTCTCTTCTTCTTCTGGTACCCCTATTAAATGGAGATTGTTCCTTTTGGATTGGTCACATAATTCTCTTAGTATTGTTTCGTTCCCGGAGATCCTTTTATCTCTCTCTATGTCAGCTTCTATACGTTCCTGTTCTCTGGTTTCTATTCCCTCAATGGCCTCTTGCATCTTATCCATTCTGCTTATAAATCCTTCCAGGGTTTGTTTCACTTCTGTGATCTCCTTCCTGACATCTGTGATCTCCCTCCGGACTTCATCCCATTGCTCTTGTATTTTTCTCTGCATCTCATCCCATTGCTCTTGCAGTTTTCTCTGCATCTCCGTCAGCATGTTCATGATTTTATTTTGAATTCTTTTTCAGGAATACTGGTTAGGTCTGTCTCCTTCTCAGGTGTTGACTCTGTGATCTTTGTCTCCCTGTAGTTTTGCCTTTTCATGGTGATAGAGATAATTTGCAGAGCTGGTACTAGTGACAGCTGGAAGAGGTTTCCTTCTTGTTGGTTTGTTGCCTTTCTCTCCTGGGAGAATAACGACCTCTAGTGGCTTTTGCTGGGCAGCTGTGTGCAGACAGGGCTTCTGCTTCCTGCCCGGCTGCTATGAAGTTTATCTCCACTGTCGCTGTGGGCGTGGCCTGGCTCGGGCTGCTGCTCCAAAATGGTGGAGCCCCGTTGGAGGGGGAGCGGCCAGGAGGCTATTTATCTCCATAAGGGGCCTCTGTTCTCCCTGCTGCCAAGGGGGTTAGAGTGCCCAGAGATCCCCAGATTCCCTGCCTCTGGTCTAAGTGACCTGTCCTGCCCCTTTAAGACTTCCAAAAGCACTCTCCAAACCAAAACAACAACAGCAACAAAAAAATAAAATAAAATAAAAATAAATAAATAATTTTTTAAAAAAAAGAAAACACGATTTTCTTTGTCCTCAGGTGCCGGTCTCAGGCACCTGGTTACCGGTCTTGCTTCCCTGTTTCCCTAATATTGGGGTCCCTGTCCCTTTAAGACTTCCAAAAAGCACTTGCCAAAAAAAAAAAAAAAAATGAGGGAAAAGAAAAACCAAAAAACAATGGCCACTCCTGTTTCTTTGTTCTCTGGCATTGGCCTCAGATACCCACTCACCAGTTCTCCCGCCCTGTTTCCCTAGTATCCAGGACCCCACGCATGCACTGTGTCTGCACTCTGGTCTGGAATCCTGGGGCTGCGTGTTCAGCAGTCCTGGGCTCCTTCTCCCTCCCTGCTGACTCCTCTCCTCCTGCCCGGAGCTGGGGGGAGGGGCGCTCGGGTCCCACCGGGCCGGGGCTTGTATCTTACCCCCGTCGTGAGGCGCTGGGTTCTCTCAGGTGTGGATGTGGTCTGGATGTTTTCCTCTGTCCTCTGGTCTCTATTTTAGGAAGAGTTGTCTTTGTATATTTTCATATACATATGTGGTTTTGGGAGGAGATTTCTGCTGCTCTACTCATGCTGCCATCTTGGCTCTGCCCTTGAAACTTTCAGTTCTGATCATTCATCATGGTAAGATTCCTCAAGGGAGGAACAACCTAAATTTTTTAATAGATGCAATGTTATGTATGAAAATTCTACATAAAATTTGAAATCTAATTGACAGTCTTTCTCTAAAGAGGATTTACTGTTGTTCTAGATCAGCAAATCAATGCTATATATATCTTATATATATTCATATTTATGTAGCATATTTATATATTATAGATGCTATATGTATATAAAGAATAGAGAACATATTTATATTAGTAATCTAAATTACATTTCTCTTCCTTCTATATCAATCTATATTTTTTCAAATTTTATTTATCATCATTATAAATTTATGTATTGCAAAAATAGTACACAGAGTTCTAGGGACACTTCATTCAGCTTTTCTCAATGATAGTATCTTATGCAACTATTGCCTGAACAAGAATATCAACAAATGCTACCATGCTACCAACTAGATGACTAGTCAGAACATACATGTATATTACTCTTTTTTATTTGGTGCATTTTATATGATTTTGTCTACCAGAATTTAATGTTATGATAGACAGTCATGCTACTTCCTGTTGTTTTTGCTATTACAAATAATGTTATGGTTAACTTATCTATATACTACATAGCTTTGTGAATTTATATAAGACCACCAAAATTCACTAACAGAAGGGGATAGCTTGGTTACATATATTTGTCTTTGATGAATAGTGCCAAAATATTCTACAAAAATCCTATGAATTTATAATTTCAGCACTCAAAATTCTCCAAAATGTTGTAGCATCACACTTGCTAATCAAAGTAAAAAATAGCATTTTATTTTTGCATTACCTTGCATTTCTTTGAGTAATACTGAATATTGTTTCATATGTTTAGTGGGCATTTATATATTGTATTCTATGAACTGTCTGCTTATATTCTTTTCCTACTTTTTCTATTTTATATTAAAGAATTCTACTTTGTATATTAAAGAAATTACAACTTTGTCATATGAACTGAAAATACATAACACGTATATAATTCACCTTCTGCAATATTTTATCTCATTTTCTATAAAAGATGTATTTATGTACTTAAGGTAGTCAAATTTAGTGATCTTATTCCTATGATTCTGAATTCAATTTTTTTCCCATACTTCAGTAGACTGTAAATTTATCTCCATTTATTCCCGCACATATTTCTTAACTTTATTCCTGAGAATTACATTTTTTCTAATAACATTAAAATTATTCTCCTTTTCCAGTTTTCATGTATGGCTTTAAAATTATTATAAATAAATTGATTTTATATGATAATGTTTTTACTCAAATACTCACTGAATATTCAAAATTTAAAATAGCTCTCTTCTTGATTGTCTTGCATCTTTCAGTTACTCAGTCTTATCATCTGCAAATAGTGATAATTTTTCCCTTTCCTGTGCAATATTTAATGCCATATTTACTTTTCACATCAAAATGTCTTAGCCAGAACTCCCAGAATAATGTTAAATAATAAAGATCAGCACAGATATCCTTACAGTGTCCTAAACCTTGATGGGAAAAGCTTAGTGATTCTCCATGTAGAATGAAGCTGACTTTTGAATATTTAGATATCTTTATCCATATAATATATTTATGCATATCCATGTGCTAAATAATAATTAATCTGTTCTTCTTTCATTGAATGCCAATCAGCATTGATTCCCAATTAAACATCAGAAAACTTTTTATCATTTATGGAACTCATTGTTTTTTTTCTTTTTTGTTTTAGTGATAAGGTGAATGATATATGCACATTATTAATTCTTAATAATATTTTTTTAGTATTACATATATATATATATATGAGTACATACACACACACACACACACACACACACACACACACACAATCACACAATCACTGGATTCAAATCACCAAACTTTGAGTAAAGATTTTGTGTTATATTTATTGGTAAGCTGAGTCTATAATGTTGTTTTTTGTGTTTTCATTGCAATACTTTTTAGATAATTTTGTTATTTATATAAAAGCTTGAATCCAAAAAATAATTAGCACATCTCTTGGTGTTTTTGTGCTTTGGAATATTTTCAATAGCATCAGAATTATGTCTTCATTGAAATTTGAATTAAATTACCTAGGAAGCCATCAAGATTGGAATATTTTTCTGGTAGTTTTTGTTATGTTTCTTAGTTTTCCATGGTTAATAGTCTATCTAGTTTTCTATGGACATACCCATATTTTCAAATGAGGTTGAGTAGAGGCAATTCTACTTTTAAGGCACAGTTTAAGCACTGCCATATCTCCTGAATTTCAACCTTACATACCCCTTCATGTAATCCGTGGCTCCCATGAATATCTAATACATTTGAAAGACTTACTATGTTCCAAACCAAGCTCTTGATATTTTTCTCAGAACTAATTTACCTCAGCAACAGCAATGTCAGTAAATAGCAATACTAAATACCCAGGTTCCGAAGGTGGTAAAATGCTTAGGTGTTTTTGACTCTTCTCTTCATTTCAAAATCCACACTAATCCTGTTGTCTCGACCTTCAAAATATATCCAGGAACCAGACCCTAATAACTTTCTTTACATTCACACCATCATACCCCATCTAGAGGGCAGCGTTCAATTTCTGAGCGGTGACCTCACTTAAGCCTTGGACTCTGCGGTCTATGGCAAATACTGTCTATTAAAATGTGAGATGTCACAGTCTTGCTCTAAACCCCACCTGAGTATTCCTCTCCCTGTCTCCCTTCCTTTCCATTTACTTTTTTACCCTTTCCCTTTACTTCTAGAAAATTGAAATACAAAAATTATGTAGGGCTATAGGCCTAGCAGTTTTTTTTCCACCAAAGTGCAGGAGATACTATGGTGGCCTCGATAATGGTGTTTGTTAAAGACTAAGTGGAAATAGTCTATGAAAGTGGCAGAATCGCTGACTGGTGGGGAATATCATACCATCAGTGGGTAAGAGGCACAAGATGGTGGCCTGGGGTGGTGTGTCACAGCCATTGAATAAGGAAGGCTACACATGAGGGAAGGGAAGCAGGACAAGAACAAAAGCAACCACAGAACCACATTTAAAGCATCTGCTAATGTCACATCTGCTAACATTTTAATAGTAAAAGCAAATCTCATGGCAAAACCCCAAGTGCTCTAGACATGGAGATATATACTCTGTCTACTCTATTGGAAATCACATACCAATAATTATGTGTGATACTATTCCACATTCAGACTGAGAATTTGGGAATACTAAGATTCACCCATGCCATAAACTCATTTTCCTCCATTAATATTTTTTCAAGTCAGATTTTTTCAAGACAATATTTATCTTTACAGAAATATATGTATTGCACAAGATCTAAAGGAGTCAGTATAGGATCTCTATGTCTTGTATTGTACATAAACTCTATGTTACAATATACAGTTTACAATCTGGGATTTAGGTTTGTTTTACATCTAGTTTTATGATAGTAAATTTTTCCCTACTATTCAATGTATTTGTCATTTTTCTTGGGTTTCAGGAAAGATAATAAAAGTCATTTACCATTATACTTCTTAAAAAATTTTCATTTTTAACTTCACTCTATTACCAGAAAAAAGAATACGTCTAATCCTTGTTTATGTTACCAGATCCAAAATTTGACTCCTTTAGATCACATTACAACAAACTAGGCCTTTATTTACTTACCTTTCTGATATACATTTTTTTGGAAACTTTTTCTCTAATTAGCTCCAGAATTTATTGTATCTTCTTCCTTCCTATCAATTTCTACCATAGGTTCATTTGCAAATTTATATTACTATTTTAATCAGTTTTAAGTAACATGCTCAGTGGCAGAAAAGAAGAAAGAAAAAAAGTTCAGGGCTATTACCAAGGAAATTAAAGGTACTTTTCAGTGTCTCTGTGGCTGCATCTGCAGAGCCTCAAAGAAGACCACACCGAATGTAACGGCAAACTACAGAGTATCTTACCAACTGATTCCTACTGCATCAAGTAATTTATTTAATTGCATTCATGCCACTGAAAGATAATGAACTGGCCATTGAGAAGCCTGAATTCTACTCTGGATAGCAAGCAACAAGTGATCTTTGACTCTGGGCAAGTCAACTTTGCCCGGGTTTCTCAGGATTTTTTACACATCAAATGGGTGCTCTGGCTTTTATGTAAAGTCTGTCCTTAATTCTCTGATGGAATTTTTTTTTTTTTTGCCAACTGAAAATAAAATAATTTAAAGTGCTTTATAAGACATGGTCTATATTCATTATTTTATATTCTATGTGTAAAGAAAAGAATAAAAAGCACGAAAAATCGGGAAATATCAAATGAACAAAAACAACTGAATACATGAGGATTTGTAAGTGTCTTAGAATTACACTGATGGTGACAATGGCATTAATGTAATGTTTGAGGATTGATTTGGAATCTTTTCTAATAATCATATGGCAAAAGTAGGATTAGCAATTGTGTTTCTTGATGGGAGAGTGAAGTGAAAGTAGCAGAAAAGGTATAAGAAGTCAAGAGAGGAACCAGTGACGTATCAATTATGGGACACAAAGAATTAACCTGAGAGTAAATGTCCAGTTGGCAAAGGGCTGAAGCAGGGTTACTTTACATGTAATCTCAGTTTATTTATGCAATTTATTTTCTGTGAAGTATTTATACTCTTAGTAATTCACTCTAGTTAACCTGATGATTTACTATACTCAGGATCATTTGCTGTGTACCCTTGGACATACAGAATAAAGCTTTCCTGACACCCCTAAAACAGGGGCTGTAAGGTGTTATAGTAATGTTGATGGTAAAATTTTTATCACTATAAATATAATGCAAATTTTTGAACAGTGGTATACCCATATTTTTACAACTGTTCAAAATTTTACATTATGTTTGGACACTATTTGTATGACTTATTTTGCTGACTTTCAGATGTGAACTACTTTTACTTTGGTGGCTTATTAATTTATTGGTAGGCTTCCATCATCAGAGAGCAATGAGTGTACAAAGAGCTTCTTGCAAATGTTCCCACTGGGTCCTATTGGATGAATTTATTATCAGGAAATGCTTTGCCTGCATTTTTAAAACATTTATCATCCCATGCCATTTAATTTGCATATCTGTTTTATTATAGTTTGTCTTATTAAAAAGAAGGATATATCCAATCATTATTGTTTGTATTAATCACATTTGAAGTATTAGATGTTCCTATATACAACAATAAATCTTGTTAATAGTCTTAATTTGTTCTTCCTCCTTATTTTCTTATTCATTGTTTTTTGATGTTTATCGATTTAGTTTCTTTGGGAAAACAAAAATACATCATCTATTCCTAAAATTAAATAATTATTGCCTGTAATTTTCAAAGAAATACATGTACTGTACATCACTAGTACAACTTAAAAACAGTGGTTTTTAACAACTTAAAAAAAGAACTTAAAAAAGTGGTTTTGCAGAATAATTTTGATCCCACATGACTTTACAAAACATGAAATGTTTTTCATGTTATAAGGATTTTGCCCATCCTCAGAAATGGTGGCCACTAACCAAGAAACCGTTTCTCAGAAGCCTAAATTTCAGTTCCACAGGGTGCTTTAGTCTGCTTGGGCTGTGGGAACAAACTCTTAGACTGGGTACCTTAAACAACATATATCTATTATATATATCTATATTTGCTCACAGTTACGGAGGCTCGAAGTCCAAGATCAAGGTGCTGAGAGGGTGGGTTTCTCATGGGACCTGTCTCCTTGCCTTCAGCTACCACCTTCATGCTGCGTCCTCACTCGGGCTTTCTTTTGCGCACACACACTCCTTGTGTCCCTTCCTCTACTTATAAGTATATCAGTCCTATTGAATTAAGGACTCGCCCTTACAACTTCATCTAGTTTTAATTACCTCCTTAAAGGTCTATTTCCAAATATAGTTACATGGGAGTTAGGTTTCAACCAATGGTTTTTCAGCACAGAACTCATGCTATAATAGGACCCTTCATCTATGTTAACATATTTTTAATGATTTGAAAGTCCTCTCTTGGTTTTCTTAGGCATAGTTATGATTTCTTTCTGTTACCTAGTAAACATCTCTGTACCTCATCAACAAATCCTTATATTGAATTAGCTTTGAAAAACCAGTGTGGATATATTTATATTGGCCTTGGCCATTTGACTTGCCTTGGCCAATACGATGGTGTCTCACCTAACAAAGGTAAATTGTTCTTATCCCTTGAGCTTCAGACATTTACTAGAAGAACTAAGAGCTTCTCTTAGGTAGCCACTGCCTCTTAAGCCTGGTCCCTAAAATGAAGATGTGTGGAGCTTCAGTCACATCAATCCAAGGCAGAGATGGCCAGATGAGACTTACATAGATCTAAGAGAATAAATCACGGAGATTAAGGGTGGTGGTTACTTAACACTGTGACAATGATCTGCTGATAACATTTCTACACGTTCTTCCCTAGTATTTCTACTGGGAGATTTTCCCCCCAATATGTACCATTCTCACTGCAAAAACACAACAGACCATCAATCAGTGACTGAAATTGTGGTCAATAGATTAATCAGCACACCTTTCACTATTAAAAGGAATTCAATTGTAAGATAACAATCATCACTGTTATTATTATTTTTATTCTCTAAATTACATGTTAAACATGAAGATTATTGAGTTTCACCCACACCTTCAAAATATTTGGGGTTTTGCTTTATTTTTTTCTATTCTTTTTTTATTTTAATTCATTTTGTTATCATTAATCTACAATTACATGAAGAACATTATGTTTACTAGACTCCCCTCTTCACCAAGTCCCACCCACAAACCCCATTACAGTCACTGTCCATCACTGTAGTAAGATGCTGTAGACTCACTACTTGTCTTCTCTGTGTTGTATATCCCTGCCTATGCACCCCCCCCACATTATACATGCTAACTGTAAGGCCCCCTTTCTTTTTCCCCGCCCTTCTCCCTCCCTTCCCACCTATCCTCCTACTCGCTTTCCCTTTGGTAACTGATAGTCCATTCTTAGGTTCTGTGATTCTCCTGCTGTTTTGTTCCTTCAGTTTTTCTTTGTTCTTATACTCCACATATGAGTGAAATCATGCGGTACTTGTCTTTCTCCACCTGGCTTATTTTACTGAGCATAATACCTTCCAGCTCTATCCATGTTGTTGCAAATGGTAGGATTTGTTTTCTTCTTATGGCTGTATAATATTACATTGTGTATATGTATCACATCCTCTTTATCCATTCATCTACTGATGGACAATTAGGTTGCTTGCATTTCTTGGCTATTGTAAATAGTGCTGTGATAAACATAGGGGTGCATCTGTCTTTTTCAAACTGGAGTGCTGCATTCTTAGGGTAAATTCCTAGAAGTGGAAATCCTGGTTCAAATAGTATGTCTATTATGAGCTTTTAAAGGAACCTCCATACTGCTTTCCACAATGGTTGAACTAATTTACATTCCCACCAGCAGTGTGAGAGGGTTCCCCATTCTCCACAACTTTGCCAACATTTGTTGTTGTTTGTCTTTTGGATGGTGGCAATCCTTACTAGTGTGAGGTGATATCTCATTGTGGTTTTAATTTGCATTTCTCTGATGACTAGTGATATGGAGCATGTTTTCATGTGTCTGTTGGCCATTTGAATTTCTTCTTTGGACAACTGTCTGTTCAACTCCTCTGCCCGTTTACTAATTGGATTATTTGCTTTTTGTTTGTTGAGGTGCATGAGCTCTTTATATATTTTGGATGTCAACCCTTTATCGGATCTATAATTTATGAATATATTCTCCCATACTGTATGGTACCTTTTTGTATTATGGACGGTGTCCTTTGCTGTACAGATGCTTTTCAGCTTGATATACTCCCACTTGTTCATTTTGCTTTAATTTCCCTTGCCTGGGGAAATATGTTCATGAAGAAGTTGCTCATGTTTATGTCCAAGAGATTTTTGCCTATGTTTTTTTCTAAGAGTTTAATGGTTTCATGACTTACATTCAGGTCTTTGATCCATTTAGAATTTACTTTTGTGTATGGGGTTAAAGAGTGAACCAGTTTCATTCTCTTACATGTAGTTGTCCAGTTTTGCCAGCACCATCTGTTGAATAGACTGTCATTTCCCCATTGTATGTCCATGGCTCCTTTATCAAATTAATTGACCATATATGTTTGGGTTAATGTCTGGAGTCTCTAATCTGTTCCACTGGTCTGTGGCTCTGTTCTTGTGCCAGTACCAAACTGTCTTGATTACTGTGGCTTTGTAGTAGAGTTTGAAGTTGGGGAGCGAGATCTCCCTCACTATATTCTTCCTTTTCAGGATTGCTTTGGCTATTTGGGTGTCTTTGGTGTTTCCATATGAATTTTTGAACTATTTGTTCCAGTTCATTGAAGGATATTGTTGGTAATTTGATAAGGATTGCATCAAATCTGTATATTGCTTTGGGCAGAATGGCCATTTTGATGATATTAATTCTTCTTAGCCAAGAGCATGGGATGAGTTTACATTTGTTAGTGTCCTCTTTAATTTCTCTTAAGAGTGTCTTATAGTTTTCAGGATATAGATCTTTCACTTCCTTGGTTAGGTTTATTCCTACGTATTTTATTATTTTTGATGCAATTGTGAATGGAATCATTTTCCTGATTTCTCTTTCTATTAGTTCATTGTTAATGTATAGGAAAGCCACATATTTCTGTGTGTTAATTTTGTATCCTGCAACTTTGCTGTATTCTGATATCAGTTCTATTAGTTTTGGAGAGCAGTCTTTAGGGTGTTTTATGTACAATATTGTGTCATCTGCAAATAGTGACAATTTAACTTCTTCTTTACCAATCTGGATTCCTTGTATTTCTTTGTTTTGTCTGATTGCCGTGGCTAGGACCTCCAGTACTATGTTAAATAACAGTGGGGAGAGTGGGCATCCCTGTCTTGTTCCCGATCTCAGAAGAAAAGCTTTCAGCTTTTCACTGTTCAGTATGATGTTAGCTGTGGGTTTATCATATATGGCCGTTATTATGTTGAGATACTTGCCCTCTATACCCATTTTGTTCAGAATTTTATCATGAATGGATGTTGAATTTTGTTGAATGCTTTTTCAGCATCTATGGAGATGATCATGTGGTTTTTGTCCTTCTTTTTGTTGATGGGGTGGATGATGTTGATGTATTTTTTAATATTGTACCATCCTTGCATCTCTGGGATGAAACCCACTTTGTCATGGTGTATGATCCTTTTGATGTGTTTTTGAATTTGGTTTGCTAATATTTTGTTGAGTATTTTTGCATCTACATTCATCAGGGATATTGGTCTGTAATTTTCTTTTTTGGTGGGGTCTTTGCCTGGTTTTGGTATTAAGGTGATGTTGGCTTCATAGAATGAGTTTGGGAGTATTCCCTCCTCTTCTATTTTTTGGAAAACTTTAAGGAGAATGGGTATTATATCTTCTCTGTATGTCTGATAAAATTCCAAGGTAAATCCATCTGGCCTGGGGGTTTTGTTCTTGGGTAGGTTTTTGATTACCGCTTCAATTTCTTTGTTGGCAATTTTTTTGTTTAGATTTTGTGTTTCTTCCTTGGTCAGTCTTGGAAGGTTGTATTTTTCTAGGAAGTTGTCCATTTCTTCTAGGTTTTCCAGCTTTTTAGCATATAGGTTTTCATAATATTCTCTAATAATTCTTTGTATTTCTGTGGGGTCTGTCGTGATGTTTCCTTTCTCGTTTCTGAATCTGTTGATGTGTGTTGATTCTCTTTTTCTCTTAGAAAGTTTGGCTAGAGGCTTATCTATTTTATTTATTTTCTCAAAGAACCAGCTCTTGGTTTCATTGATTTTTTTCTATTGTTTTTCTCTTTTCAATTTTATTTATTTCTTCTCTGATCTTTATTATGTCCCTCCTTCTGCTGACTTTAGGCCTCATTTGTTCTTTTTCCAATTTCTATAATTGTAACATTAGACTATTCATTTGAGTTTGTTCTTCCTTCTTTAAATATGCCTGGATTGCTATATACTTTCCTCTTAAGACTGCTTTCGCTGCGTCCCACACAAGTTGTGGCTTTGTGTTGTTTCCGTCATTTGTTTCCATATATTGATTGATCTCTATTTTAATGTGGTCATTGATCCATTGATTATTTAGGAGCATGTTGTTAAGCCTCCACGTGTTTGTGGGCCTTTTTGCTTTCTTTGTACAGTTTAGTTCTAGTTTTATAACTTTGTGGTCTGAAAAGTTGGTTGATAGGATTTCAATCTTTTTGAATTTACTGAGGCTCTTTTAGTGGCCTAGTATGTGGTCTATTCTGGAGAATGTTCCATGTGCATGAGAAGAATGTGTATCCTGTTGCTTTTGGGTGTAGAGTTCTGTAGGTGTCTATTAGGTCCATCTGTTCTAGTGTGTTGTTCAGTGCCTCTGTGTCCTTACTTATTTTCTCTCTGGTGGATCTGTCCTTTGGAGTGAGTGGTGTGTTGAAGTCTCCTAGAACAAATGCATTGCATTCTATTTCCTCCTTTAATTCTGTTAGTATTTGTTTCATGTATGCTGGTGCTCCTGTGTATTCGGTGCATAATGGTTCTATCTTCTTGTTGGACTGACCCCTTTATCGTTATGTAATGTCCTTCTTTATCTCTTGTTACTTTTTTTGCATTGAAGTCTATTTTGTCTGATACTAGTACTGCAACACCTGCTCTTTTCTCCATATTGTTTGCATGAGATATCTTTTTCCATCCCTTGACTTTAAGTCTGTGAATATCTTTGGATTTGAGGTGAGTCTCTTGTAAGCATTATATAAATGGGTCTTGCTTTTTATCCATTCACTAACTCTATGTCTTTTGATTGGTACATTCATTCCCTTTACATTTAGGGTGATAATTGATAGGTATGTACTTATTTTCATTGCAGGCTTCAGATTCGTGATTACCAAAGGTTTTAAGTTAATACCCTTACTATCTAAGAGTTTAATTTAACTCACTTAGCATGCTGTTACAAACACAATCTAAAAGTTCTTTTCTGTTTCTCCTCCTTTTTCTTCCTCCTCCATTCTTTATATATTAGGTATCATATTCTGTACTTTTTGTCCGTCTCTTGATTGACTTTGGGGATAGTTTATTTAATTTTGCATTTGCTTAGTAATTAGCTGTTCTACTTCCTTTGCTGTGGTTTTATTACCTCTGGTGACAGCTATTCAACCTTAGGAACACTTCCATACATAGGAAGCCCTCCAAAATAGTCTGTAGAGATGGTTTGTGGGAGGTAAATTCTCTCAGCTTTTGCTTATCTGGAAATTGTTTAATCCCTCCTTCAAATTTAAATGATAATCTTGCCGTATAAAGTAATCTTGGTTCCAGGCCCTTCTGCTTCATGGCATTAAATACATCATGCCACTCTCTTCTGGCCTGTAAGGTTTCTGCTGAGAAGTCTGATGTTAACCTGATGGTCTTTGCTTTGTATGTGATCTTATTTCTCTCTGTGGCTGCTTTTAACAGTCTTTCCTTATCCTTGATCTTTGCCAATTTTATTACTGTATGTCTTGGTGTTGTCTTCCTTGGGTCCCTTGTGTTGGGAGATCTGCGGATCTCCATGCCCTGAGAGACTATCTCCTTCCCCAGACTGGGGAAGTTTTCAGCAACTACCTCCTCAAAGACACTTTCTATCCTTTTCTCTTTCTCTTCTTTGGTATCCCTATAATGCAAATATTGTTCTATTTGGATTGGGCACACAGTTCTCTCAATATTCTTTCATTCTTAGAGATCCTTTTTTCTCTCTGTGCCTCAGCTTCTTTGTATTCCTCTTCTCTAGTTTCTGTTTCATTTATCATCTCCTCCACTGTATCCAATCTGCTTTTAATACCCTCCATCGTGCACTTCAGTGATTGGGTTTCTGACCTGAATTCATTCCTGAGTTCTTAGATATCTTTCTGTACCTCCATTAGCATGCTGATAATTTTTATTTTGGACACCCTTTCAGGAAGAGTCATAAAGTCCATGTCATTTAACTCTTTCTCTGGAGTTATATTAATTTTACTCTGGACCAGGTTTCTTTGGCATTTCATATTTGTATATGGTGCCCTCTAGTGTCCAGAAGCTCTATTCTGGAGCTGCTCAGCCCTTGAAGCAATGTCAGGGGTCGAAGGGGAGCTGTATCAGTGCCTTGGGGGTGGAAAGAGCTGTTCCCCACTTCCCAGCTGCTGTGCCTATCTCCACTGCCTTAAACAGTGGGCTGAGCATGCAGGTATAAGCTTTTGTCCCAGAGAAGCCAGATGGATACCTGTTTTCCACAAGAGGCCAGAATCCCAGTCTCCCTAGGAACTCTGCCTGTCCTAGATTTCCAGCCCCGTAATAAGAAGAGTATGATGAAAGCACCATGAAGTATAGGTTTGTGCTCCCAGTGTATATCTCCAGTGCTAGGTATTCATCAGTCCCAAGCCTTCCACTTCCTCCCTGTTCAGGTTCCCACCTGTGAGCTGTAATGGGGAGGGGCTCAGGTCCTGCAGAGCCACAGCTCTGGTATGTTGCCCCGTTCAGTGAGGTCTGCTCTTTTCTCCAGGTGTGTGCAGTCTGGTGCCATCCTGTTTCCTGTTGCTCTCTCAGGATTAGTTGTACCAACTATATTTTCTAATTTTATCCAGTTTTAGGAGGAAGCCTCTGTCTCTCCTCTCACGCTGCTATCTTTTTTGGGGGTTTTGTTTTTTAATAAGCTTTGTAGTTAATTCACAAATTATCCTTATGACTGACTCATTTTCTGTGAATAATTTATGAAGCTCACATACCATTTTAGTAAACTTGGTATTTCATTTACCTAGTGTTCAAGAGCATTTAGTCCTTAGAAATCAGTAAGGCATTTTTTATGTGACATACACTTCTCATGGTAACACAGACCTTACTACTACCTTTTCTAGGCAGGAGTTATGTTTTATGCATCATTTTTATATGTAGAAACTATCACCAATGGGTTTCAATAAATGTTTGCTGAAAGACACTGATGGAGAAAAGGAAGTAAACGATAGGAACAGGGGGACAGATGAAATGGAGTTGGCCTTGTGAATAAGGGAAATTGTTGCCCTGACTTGACAGATTCTTTAAAGATAATAGTTTGACAATAATAAATCTTTCAAACTTGTTAAAAGGACCAGAATCACCTGGTTATCACTGACAACCTGGGCTTTGACACGTATGTCATTAGTTTACACTGCCTACACTTGTAGAATTAGAAATGACCTACTCAAGACAATAAATGGAAATTCACTCAATGACCTTGAATATAGCATATCATTTGAGATTATTTAACATTTTTTCAAGAAATATTTTGGTTTGACTGTCTCATGTCTGCTCTCAGAGTTTTGGATTATTATTCTGGCTGAATTTATATATAGTGTGTGTATATATATATATATACACACACATATACATATGTGTATATATGTACATATATATGTGTGTGTGTGTGTGTGTATATATATATATATATATATATATATATATATATATATATAAAATATTTGTGCATACGTCTTTTTAAAAACTGAATGAAATTTATTCCTCATTTTTCTTTGAATTCCCAAGAGACTGTTAAAACTTTCTACACTCTTGCTCCTGGATTCATACATGGATTAATGATATTATAACTCTCAACATTTGCACAATGTCTTACTGTGCTCTGTCATCATAAGACATCTGAGAAGCATTATTCAATGTGTAAAGACATTATTAAGTCACATCTCAGTTGTCTAAAGGTGTAAGAGTAGTGAAAGCAAAAGCTTGACCTAAGACTTTAGCATACAGCCTTCCTACTTTTTGATAAATAAGCTTAAACCTAAAGAGATTAATTCAAACTATTCCACTGTGGCCTGCAGCCTTGAAAGTGTACAGAAGATGTCAAAGGCTTCGCAATCAGATAAAAACATGCTCTTGTTATTTTCTATAGTGAGCATAGTGAGCAATAGAGTGGCAATGTTATTTGTAAGGAAATCCCTGACCTACTTGACTGCTTACCTTTTTATCCTACTGAGAGTATTATTCAGCCTAGGGAAATGGATACACAGAGGCCAGCAGGAAGTTATTTGGTTTTACAGCTTTATATCATGTAACAGACTTTGAAGGCTTAAGAAATGAGGGAAGCTTCATTAGAATAATGTAATTAATCCCACAATAAAAATGCTGCACAGAGATAAAGGAAATCAGAGGATTTACAAGACAAAAAGAAAACTATGGCAAGTATATAAGAGAATAACAGAATCTCTTTGCGAAGAAAGTGATTAGGAATTTAATTGACTAGACTGACTTCATTCTGTGGGGATTAGGGGAAAAGCTAACATATAAAAGAGATGTCTTAGTTTTAGTCAGTTCAGGCTGCTATTACAAAGTACCATGGAATGAGTGGTTAAATAAACAACAGAAATTTATTTCACACAATTCTGGAATCTAAAACCTGGAATATGAGATGCCAGCATGGCTGAGTCTGGTGAGAACCATTTTCCAGTTTGCAGACCCCTAACTTCTCCTTGTATCCTTCTATGGCAGAGAGCAGAGACAGGGAGCAAATTGTCCTATAACTCTCATAAAGATACTAATCCCATTTATGAGGACTCCGTCCTCCTGACCTGGTCTAAACCTGTTTCCCAAAGTCCCCACCTCTTAATATCATCACATGGCAGGAGCTGGCTTTCAACATATGAAATTTGGGAAAGCACTCAGTTCATGATGGGGACAATAAATATAGGATGCCAATCAGGAACAAGCATTAGTTAAATTATCTCAAAAAAACAGCTTGAGTATTTTAAATTCAATGAATTATTGTATCTTGTAATGCATCACAAATTGTGTATTCTGAATTTAACTAAAATTACAATTTGTCTATGTTATAATTTTAGTATCAACCATCAGTGGTGGTCATTTTTATCTTCAATTTTCATCAGAGCAATTCACTCATTAAATACTTGGCAGCTTAGAAGCTTTCATTTCTTATTTTCTTCTTTTCTCTTCTCTTTCCTTTTTTTTTTAAATTTGAGAATGTGAGTGATAATGAAACTCACAATGCAATTTTCTTATCACATGACAATAAAAGCTGCCATTTCTTTCAACACTAATAAACTGAAATGACAGTTTCCTTTCTATATGTGTTTAATTATGTTATTATTATGTCATAGAAGCCAATGTACTTTTAAACAGAATTTTAAAACTTACAAAACAAGACCATCCCAATTCCTGTTAAAATATATATATTTATAATCATGTCTTTCCTGATTCAGAGCTATAGCCTTATTTAACCTCATCTATTATTGCAGCAATTACTAATTTTTCATGAGGTAAGACCTTATAAAGCTTCACTAAACTTAAGCTATTTCTACCTGTGAATGAGTTAATTGCTAATTTGATCTCTTCTAAAGGAAACGAAGCATCCACACCCAATCAATCTTCTGAAGTAAGCAAGGGATGATTCCTTTTTTTCAGAAATCAAGAGAGCATATCCTCCTCCAGTAATTCTGATGAAGGATGTAAAACTCCGTAATAGAACTGGAATGCTTGGTTAATTGCCACTGCTTGCATAACTGAGTGCCCTCATATGTCTGCTTAGTAGGACAAAGCTATTGCAGTGAGTTTACAGATAATGTTCAAGATTTTATGGATGTTTCCTAATAAGCTTTGCATTAATTATAATGATCATTCTGTAGATTACTGGTATAATAATAATAATAATAATAATAATAATAATAATAGTATTTATTAAAGACTAACTTCATGCTAGATTTTACATGCACTTTAACTCTTTTATCCTTTCATTACCCAATCCATAACCCTTTCTTAACCAAGAAGGAAAACTTGGTTTTATAGAGGTGACACAGGATAAAGTCAGTCTGCAGACAAAGTCCCACAGTGCAGAGCTCAAGATGACACCAAGCAGTCTTTTGAAACACTGGTGCCCTTGAGCACTTCAATTACTTATCATAGTATAGTTTGAGGTAACAATTTCTAACACCTTATTTCTCTCCTGTTTTTACAAATAAGTGGATTTTTTTTGGACTGTTTGCAAATAAAGGCTGAATCTACAAGATTTTTATATTAGAGGAGTTAATTACAAATAATAAAAGATACTTCTTTCAGCAGTACAGGTTGATGAACTTCAGTCAAGAAAAAGTAAAGACCATTCTAGAAATATAAATAATCATAGACATGCATTGAGAGCTAAGCACGTGTTCATGCATTTTTCATTAAAATTTCAAACTAACCTATAAAACATGATGTACAAATTGGGGAAAATGTTGACCTAAACTCATTCTATATAGTTTTTGCAATATACAGAGCCTTTCCTAGACATTCACATTTCTGCATTTTTAGAGGCTTCTTTGAAGAAAAGAACATAGGAAGCAACAAAAAAAAGCACAAGGCACAAACTTTTTGTTTTATATTTTCCACAGTTTTTATGAAGCTATTTTTTACTTTATTAGATCCTTGAAAATATTGGTTGCACTAAATTTAAATTTTCTGGTTAATGTTTTGGTAAAATACCTATATGCATTTTTTTATCTTAATCCACAAATCCATAGGAACTGGTTCTAGGACATAGGGTAAAGGAAGAATGTTTCCTTGACCTCAAGAAACATTTAGTTTAATCAAACATAGCTTTTGAATTATACACTAAAAGTTGACAACCATAATCCATTGAGTTTGTGACCTATGTAAATAATGCATCTACAGGTTAGATAAACAAATTTGCCAATAAATTTGCACTATTGGTTTTTGAAGTTGAGAAGTACATCACTTACTGCTAATATCCATTTTTCCATTCATACCTATCAATAGAGCCCTTTATAATTAAGCTGAGCAAATTGCTCAATTAGAACAAAAAGTAGGTTGCCAGTTTATCTTGTGTCTTGGTGGGATAATGTGACTAAGATTTTGCCAACAGGATATCATCCAAGGTCGTCTGTGTAATTTGCAGAAAGTACCCTTAAGGATGTGAGAACATGTCATTTCTCTGATTTTCTTCTCTTCTGATAGGATTCAGATATGAGAACAGGAGCTTTGTCTTTCTTTATGGATAAAGTTAACATAATTTATTGTACAATCTGGAATATTAGAGAATGAGAAGAGATGTTTTTCATAATCAACCCAAAACAATAGGTGTAAAGTAGAAGTGTCATGGGATAATTAATATATATTGTTACTTTAAATTTGGGCTTTTAGGAGGAATCCTGGAATGGAGGATTGTGGAGGCACAAAATATTTAAAAAGCCTACATACCTGGTACCATGAAGCCTCAAGATTTCATGTACCTTGCAAGCATCTTTAATGTGAATCCATAGTACATTTCAATCTTTTTAGAATTATTATTGATGGGTTTCTATCACATGTGATAAGCACTAATCCTAACTAGGACAATATTTGCAATAAGTTAAGACAGAATCTAAAATATTTTCACTGTCTTTGGGTAAGAAAGTGGTTAATGAAAATATACCAACTGTGATCTGGAGAGCCAACAACCTTTTTTCAAGTCTTGGAAAGATATTTGGTTAAATCATTCCCAACTGTTTCAATAGGGATAAGCTAAGTTATACCACAAAAACAGAAGCACCAAAAATCTCAGTGTCTCAATACAATAAACATTTATCATGATAGTAAAGTCCATATGTGATTCTAAATAGATCCACATTTCCCACTGCATGGATTTGGGGATTTGCATCCATCTTAACTCAATGAAGGAAAGGAAAAATGGGTAACATTCAAAGGTTCTTCTACCCATATATGACTTAAATCAAGTCACTTTATTTTCATTAGGAAAAGAAAATTACATGACTATGTTTAACTTGTAGTGTTGGGATATGCAACTCTATATGAACTGGAAAAGGAAGAAACAACAAATATTAGTAAGCACTAGTGAATTCTACCCTATCTGCCAGCCAGGATCAAATGCAAACAAAGCTAGAACAATGAGGCAAATCTTAGGAAAAAACCAGAATGTTGGGAATTGCTATTTTATTCTTGCTTCTTAAAAGCAAATTCCCATAAGAAAAAGATAAAATTAAGCCAGGAAGGATCAGTGTACAGAAATAGATGGAAACAAATTTAGATTTTCTAAAGAAGATATTCTTGCATCATACAGGGCAAATTTAGTCCTATAATTTGAAGCTTTACAGGCTTAAAAACAAGGAAGAAAGAAAGAAAAAGGGAAAAGAAAAGAAAAAAAGCCAAAACCTGAAGTCAGAGATTAATGGTTAGAAGATATTGCCATCACTCTCAGACTTGCAATGATTTAGGGGAAACACATATTTTAAGATAGAGATTAGTAAGTAATAGAATTTTCATACTCATGGCCATAACAAAAGAAGAAAATTTACTTTATTTATATTTATATATAGAATTGATCAAAAATTAACAGGACTAGACCCTTGACATCCTATAACTGGAATTCTAATAAGAGATTTAGACAATATAAATAAATTATATAATACTTTAGAAGATGGTAAGTGCTTTGGGAAAAAGCACCAAGTGTAATCAGTGATAAGGGACATGAGAGGCCTTGGGATACAGGTAAATTTTTTATTAAATTGAGAAGATTAGACATCTATAAAAAGTTGACATTTGAGAAACGATGTAAAGCAGAAAAGGGGTCAGCCTTCTGAGCGTTAGGGAGAAGAGAGTCTCCGGAAATGTGTACCAGCTAAAGTGACAGTAGACCCTTCATGTTCAATTAGCTACAAGGAAGACAGTGTGCCTAGAAGTGTGCGTAGCTCATGAGATCTGGAAGCACATACTGAGGCATAATATGTAGCAGCATGTTGGACTTTGTTTTTCTGTTTTGTCAAAAACATTTGATATTACTCTAAGTGAAATGGAAGGCCATTGGTGGGTTTTGACTGGAAGAATGGCATGATCTGATTATTCTTTCAAAAAATAACTCTGGCTCCACAGTTTTGAGACTAGAATATGTAGTCAAGGAAATTAGCAGTGGAAATCTTTAGAGTGTTTTAACAATAATCAAGGAAAAAGATGATTAATTGGTTGTATTGCACGTAATAAAAAACTATCAGACCCTGAAAGTCTTCCCCAACCATTTTCACATGAAAGAATGAGCAGAGTTCAGTAAAGTCCTCACTGCATATTTTTGACTAGAGTAACACAAAGGTTGATTTATCATTCACTTAGGTAAAAATGATCAAAGGTAAACAATTTGGTAGCTGGAGCATAAGCAGGATAAAGAAAGATCTGTTATTAAGATGAATGTGTTAGGTTTCAGAAATCTATGTGGATGTGTTTGAGGAGAGAGGGCAGACTAAAGATAAATGATTGGTGCTTCAACAAAGAGATTATATTTAAGGTCTTGAGGCTGAATCAGATCATGAAAGGGTTACTACAGATAAAAAGGAGGAAAGGGAGAAAAATGCAATCAGCCTTAAATCACTACAATATTAAAATATATGGGAGAGGAGAAACTGAAAAGGAGACTGCAAAGGAGTGGCTAATGAAACAGGAGGAAAACCACTAAATCATTAAAGGATGGTGTCCTCCATGTGAAGTGAAGAAAGTTTTGTCAAAGAGGAGTGCCTGGAGTTGGCCAAAATGCAAGGTCTGAAGAAATAGTCCCAAAGACTGCATTCACCTCTGACACCAATTGCAAATTCAGAGGCTTCTCAAAATTACCCACAGATACGAAAATTTTCTGCACGATTGAACTCTGTCTCCAGTCTCCCATTCCCTGGAGGCTGAGCTGGTAGCATGGCTCATGATGAATCATCTTGTTAGCATAAATGATCAGGTGTGTTCCCAGAGGCCCATCAAGAATAACAAAGACATTCTCATTACTCAGGAAATTATTAGGGTGTAGAGGTTATCTTCCATGAACAAGCGACAAAGGTCATACATTTCTTTGGCCAAGGCCAACATTTTTGCTATACATGGAGTGAGTGATTATATCAAAACCTGCTGAAAGATCACATAACTATTAAAGAAAAATAGCATTTTTACATGCTGATGGTAATGATCCTCTAGGGAATAAATGTTGACAGCGTATAAGGGAGAGGGAATTTCTGAAGCAAAGATTTTGAGTGTGTAAGACCATATAGCATTTAACTCCTAAGCAGAAAGATTAACTACAGATAGGGAAATGGTGGCTCACCTAAGTTAAGGTGAAAGGCATTAGGGTTGACTACAGACACTGAAAGATCGATTTATGGGTTAGAAGTCTATAAAGATACTTTTCAGAACACTAATTTTTTTCACTGACATATGAAATAAAGTCATCAGTAAGAACAAGGATTGGGGAGGAGGTATTGAAAATGTAAGAAGGAGGGAGAAAGTATGAAAAGATTCCTAGGTATGTAAATGAACTAACGGATTAAAAAGAGTGTAGTATGATTTCCTTCAACAAAAAGGGTTCAGTTGAAATTAGTCCTCATAAATGTAAATGTTTCTATTCATTGTGTTTTTTAGGTTGTTTTCCCCAGCCAAATTCAGATGCATGATGCAGGTGTCGAATAGGTAGAGAGCGGAATTTACTAAGATCATGGTTTTGCCAAGTGTACAAGTGTTTCTTTATTTGGCTCACTCTTTCTCTCCCACCACAGGTTTATCATTTACATTTTGAACACTTACTTTGCATCCAAGGAGGTTGACCTCTGTAGATGACATCATTAGGGCACTCTTTGCATCTCAGTTCAAATGGAGGCTCAGCCAATGGAAAGCTCTGATAGGACACTGGAGGGTGAGAGAAAAAAAATTTCAAGACCTTCTTTTCATGCCCTCTCTGCCCTGAGAGGTCTTTCCTGGTGGTAGCAGATTTTGAATCTGACAGGAATTTTTGAGACAAGAACTTAATACTCTACTGTTTTCAAATGAGGTAATTGGTTTGCTTCTTAGTTTGTTGTTTTTGTTGAATTTCTTGCTTAACAAAGGTCTCAAACTAGGTAAATGACAGAAACAGGACTAGAACTAGTGTCTTTAGAGTTCAATATTGTGTATGTGTATTTGTTTGTGCTTAAGGAAACCCTGTTACCTCACAAGAAGACAGAATATATTTCATTATGATTACAGAGTAATCCAATATTCATGACAAGAAACCATCAGGAGAAAAAGAAGAATTCAGGTTTAATTCAGATTATTTTTGGTTCTTTTAAATAGTAGATTCACTCTCAATATTTTCAGTGTTTGTGTGTGGATAAAAGTGAAATATTTCCATAACCTCTCTCCTGGCCTTAGTGTATCTCCATATCAATAGGTATTTCAAAGGGGCGGAGAGAAGTAGTCCATCCCATATCAATAGGTGATTACAAGGGTGAGCGAGGGTATATCTGGACCTGAGAAATTTGGTGGGGTTCCTTCTTCTGCAGCCAGGTCACGAGAGACAAGGGAGAGGGGAAGTGGATGACTGTAAGTAATAAACAGGTTTCTCCCACTTTATTTCTCCCTTTGATTGATTTCAGTTTCAAACGTATTTTGTCCTGGGATTTTCCCCCAAAGTTATGTTGTCTTTGCACTTTGTTTTTAGTTCTCTGCAAATGGGTCAATGCTTATTCTCATGAATGCTAAATTCATACCTTAAACTTACAGAGACAAAAATTAAAGACACCTATAAAATCATAAGTTCCCAATTCATTTCTGACATTTTGACTATTTATGAGACTGCTTCAACAACTTAATTTATATCTATCCAATTTTTCATCTAAAATTCCTTTGCCTAGTATTAAGAACTTAAGAAGAAAAAAAATAACTCCTACAATATTTGCTACTACAATAATAACATATGTTAAATGGGTTACTATGATTATAGATGCAGGTGTTTTATTTAAAAACCTTTGAGATTGAGCTACCTTTACAGCTTATTTTGACTAAATGTCTATTTTCTTTCTCTTCATGTTTTAGGTGTCCAACTAAATTTTCATAGGAAGATACTCTATGTACAAAGTACTTATTTATCTATGATAAAAGAACATAATCAAGAAAACAAAAGAAATATTATTTGGTGAAATCTAACTACCAACTTTTAATTTAGTGGTCACAGTATGTCGTATAAAAATAAAAATGATTGTGTAAGCTAGTTTATGTATTATTGTATTGTTTCTATTCATTGCTGCTGAATTATTCAAAGGACTGAAATGAATGTACATTAGTGGAATACAAAATGTAAATAAATCTAATTTAAATCAGAAGAAACAAAATTGTAGAGACTTAATTCTTTTGTTTATGTTGGCTGCTTGCAATAGAATTTCTTGCTCAAAGCTCACCATAGATTGGAAATTTTGTTTTTAAAAAATCTGTACACTGGGGTTTTTAATAGAAGAAGTAGGGTGATATGGCAGCTTTAAAGGACATTCTGGATTGCTGAATAATGCCAAAGACTCATAATATGGGCATTATCTTGTTGAATTCATTATAGCTCATAGAGTGGATATCAACTTTTCAGGCATTATGTTGTTACCTGTTCATATATTCAGAGTCAATAAGAATTGGTATCTCTAGAGATGTTTGAGTTAAAAAAAAAAAAGATGTTTTGTTACGGGTTAAATTGCATCCCTTCAGAATTTGTATGTTGAGGCTCTTCCATGTTACCTCAGAATATGACTCTTTGAAGATGATAAAAATCTTTAAAGATGTGATTAAATCAGAATGAGGCCATTAAGATGGGACTCTAATCCAATTGGACTGGTTTCTTTGGTAAGAAGACAGATTTGGGTGGGAGTGCATGCACAGAGACAAGCCCTGTGAGGACACAGTAAGAAGGTGTCTATCTACCAGCCAGAGAGAGAGGCCTCAGAGAAGATCAAACCTGCTGACATCTTGAACTTGTGCTTCCAGTCTCCAGAACTGTGAGAAAATTAATTTCTGTAGGTTAAACCACCTGGTCTGTGATATTTTGTTATGACAGCCTTAGCAAAATAATACATCTATTAATGATTGCCAGATATTCATAAATATGAAATAGGCTGAACTGTGTGTCTGCTGACCAGCCCTTTTCTCCATAAATGAAACTAACACAGGCAGCAAGCCAGTAAGCAGAAAACAACTCTCGCTAGATAATCAAATAATTACAATTTTACAGTAGGAAAGCCCAGTTTGTGACTCACAAATCCATGTTCAACAACTGAGGTAAATCAGTAATAATCTTTGGAGAAATGAAAATATTAAAGGCCTTGGAAAATATTTTCTTGCTGAACATATTCAAATTAAATTCCTGTTCTATAACTGTACATTGGTTAGGCTTTGCATTTACTGTGTATGTCTTTGTGGGCGTGAGTTTGGAGTGCGCTATGGGAGAGCTCCTAATACTTCTGATAGCCAAGATAAACAGAGGGAACCTCGGTTATCTCCCCATTATTTAGTTTATTTGTTCTTGTGTATCAGGATTTCCTTTGGATCCTGTTTCCTTATGCAACAGATGCTCAAGGGTAGCAATGACAACTTAGGCCTTTTTATTTTCTGACCCTTTCATCCTAAACTTGTAAATTTCTCTTCAAATAATTCTAATATGATTAATTTCTTTTTTTCAGGCATGAAAATCAAGGAAATATTAATGATAGAAAATTTTTTAGTGAGACATATGTCTTTTTACAATTAGGGACTCCTTTGCTAGGCAATTCTATGCACATTTCATTGCTCCTAAATATATCACGTCACACCCCTTGGCTGCAAGACGTTCAAACTTTTAGAGGAAGGAGGAAGAGGGAAGATGGTTATTGAGGGCTTTGGATGCTCAGTGGACAGACTGAGTCAGCCAATCCATGAAACCAAATGGCCTATAAAAAAACTGTCCTCATGTGTCTAATCTGCCCAGGAGAGATGTTCTTGCTAATGGGGCCCAATGATTTCTCCACCAGGTTAAACACTCACATTGTAACTCTCTGGATTCAGTTCACTTTACATCTAAAAGTGTTTTTTTCTTGTCTTCATTAACGTACTCTGTAGATTACCTGTCATAAGAATGATGATCAAAGTATGAAGACTACCTATGCACCATGAAATTGTACAAGATTTTTCCTAGTTGCAGTCTAGCATTTCACTTGATACAGTTTTAAAGATCCTGCAGAACATTCAAAACTCCTGGGTCAGAGACTGAGGACAGTTTATTTATGACAACACAAACAGTATATCAGCACTGGTTTTGCACTGGTTCCTCAATTAACTTCCAATTTCCAGGACTGACACAGAAAGCCAGGGGACAGCTGCACCTGCCATGGGCTTGTTCTAGGAGAAGAATGCTGAACTTAGAGAATTGGAATATTTCATAGCCAGAAAGCATAATTCCCTTCGCTCTGGAGGGAGTTACTATATATTTCAAGGTTATTTGTAATGCAACTACTATGAAAAGATTGTCCAGTTCAAAAGGCAGTTAGAGTCATGCTCCTAAGATTTGCAAAACTTTCAGAAACCTGTGGGTAAATATATCCCAATAGAAGTGATGACTTCCTCTGAGCTAGACAATTGGAAACAAGTGTTGCTGGAAAGCAAAAATCAATGGAGAGAAGAAACACCTATGATATCAGGATCCCAATTAAATTAAATACATATTTCTTAATGTTTATAAGTATATTGTTTAATCTTTTAAGAACAAAAGGAAAGAATCTCCTCAAGAAAGAAAGAAGAATTAACACAATTTATAAAATAGCTAAAGAAAATTATTTATTTTCCATAATTGCTATCCTTCATTTTAATGTACAAATACACATTATCTTGTACAAAGAATAATTTGCATTTATTGTTCTACAGTTCAATGAAGTGAGAAGCTAAATAAAATTCTACTAAATAGATAGATGCAATAAACATCCAACATTTACATACTTTATAATAAAAATATTTAATAAAATTAAGTTAAATTAAAATATTTAAATTACAATGATGTACCTTTATTTAAAATAATAAAATCAAAATAATATGTGTTATTTTAATTGATATTCCTCGATTAAATACTTTCTTCACTGAAAAATATTTTCAATAAACTTAAATTATTGAATAATAATTCAGTTTATGAAGCAAAACTATTTAAGTAAAAAAGGGAACTCTACACATAAGATGAATAGCACAAGGTCTTCCCTATGCACTGTTCACTGTACAATTGTCCGTAAAGAACTGTGGAGGGTCTGTACCTTTCCATTGTTTGTAAGATAGCAAGCAGTTTCATGGATGCTGGCAAAAGACGAGAGACTCACCGGTCAGAAACAAAGGACTCTGTTAATTATAGCACAATAGATAGTGTGAATTTCATGTTATTATTGGTTCTTTTTGCTCCCTGTGAAAGAAAAGAGTAACTCAGCAGACCTAGGCTCTTCAAACTCTGAGAATTGCTAGGAAAAAGCTATTTTCAGGATCCAGATTGTCTGCTGAGAATTGAGGTCTTGGAATGGAATGTCCTGTCTGGTAACTGTTATTCTATGCTTGAAGCCTTGAGCCATCTTGTACTAGTTTGTCCAGATAGTTTATGCTTAACAATGTGATTTATGGTGAACGTCTGCTTTTTCCCCAAGGGTCTGAGTAACTGAGGGCAATCTGGAAAAAAGCTACTATAGCTTACGACAAATGAACCATAATGTGACCATACCCCTCTCCTCCTGAATTGGGCATGCTCTGTGACTTCCTTCTAACTAATACAATGTGGCAAAGATGGTAAGACTTTAGTCCCTCGATTTGGTTATAATATATACAGAACGCACATAATTTATATATTTTTACATTATGTTAAATATTACATGTTATTTATTAATCAGATTTAATATATTTATATATTATATATTTCTATAATTGCATATTATATATCATGTTATATGACATATAATTGTTATACATTTAAATATGTGTTCTATGTTATTTGCTATGTGATACATGATATATTATATATATGACTTAACAGCATGTGCCAGAGAAAAACTTTCCTGCTGGCTTTGAAGAAGCAAACTGTTACGTTACAGATGACTTACGTAGACTATGAGACAAGTAACTATTGATGTCTTTTCAAGTCACGAGGAGAACCTTCAGCCTACAGCTGGTAAGAAGTTGGGTGCCTCATTCATATAAGTACAGGAAAATGAAATCAGACAACAATCTGAATGAGCTAGAAAGTGGTATTCCCTCCCTCAACTTCTAAGAGAGTGGCCCGGCCAACCTTGATTACAACTTGTGAAACTGAGCACAGAGCTCAGCTAAACTCTGCCTGAACTTCCGACCCACAGAAAATTAGTGATAATATATGTGCTCTTTTAAGCTGCAAATCTGCAGTAATTTGTTACATAGCAAGAGATAACTGAAGCAAAGCTTTGTTAGAAGAGATGCCCGAACAACCCATGAATAATTTGTCCCCACATTGTACTGAGGCACTGTCAACTATACATTGTATAAAAGCAACTAATTTTCCCAATTAAATAATAAATCATCAAATTCAACAAGACAACTGAAAAGAGGCCCATAGCATATAGTTATTTCTGTCTTTTTCTTTTTTCCCACACAAAAATGTTGTGACATCTATTTCTGTGTTATGATAGTATATAATATAAAGTGAATGAAACATGGATAATGCCTTAAATAATTTACAGTCTAACACGAAGTAAGATACTGACTTGCAATCCAATTGTCACATCCTTCATTGGGAAACAGTCTCAGCTCCACACACTTAAATGTGGCCCCCATATACAACTGTGTAATATGCCTAATTCAAACCTTTTTTCAGAAAATGTGATGTACTGAGTACACAAAGTGAAAGATTTCATTTTTCTTAGCATCAAAATTTCCAACTATTCTTCCACTCAATCCACATAACAAAAGGATATGTTTGGAGGGGATACCACCCTTGAGATACTTAAGGCACAATGCAAAATCAATTAAAAGCTTTCCTAGAATCCTGGGTTTTGCCAGTAACCATACAACTTTTGTTTTGCTCCAAGGCATATATATATGTAGGCTGAAAGATAGCACTGAATTATTTAGGATGGAAGAGCAACTTCAGATGCTATTTGTGGACTGGGCAAGGAGAAGGTTGAAGGTAATATAGTGATATAGCTGATGGCCAGAAAACCTCAGGTAAAACAGAGATTATTTATCTGTCTGCGTATCTATCTAAACACCTATCCTATATATTGTGATGTCATATGGTGTATAAGGGAAATAACTTTCCATAAATTCCTTGAAATTTCAATAGAATCTATAATTCTGGGTATGAATTTTTAGACTATTGATTAATCATCTAATCTTAGCAAGAATAGATTACTTACTGGGTGTTCCTTTCACAAGGTCAATGCAGAAAGAACAGAAGAAGGGTTCCACTGGAGGCCCAACTGCATCTGTACGACAATCTGTATCTTCCTTTAGATTTACATGCCTATCTTCTATCAGAAAAACCATGAACTTCTTTGGAATTCTTTAGGATATGTGCATTCATGTCATTCATGTTTATGCTGAACTTGATGCCACACCTACATCATGTCAAATATATAACAAGCCCTCTGATTTTCAAAATTTTAAATAAATAGAGAGATAAGGACTCTACAACCAATTTCCAATATAATTATTGTGGCCAGAGGCTAAATGAAGGCTAATTGTCCTTTACATACATTGACTTCCATGGGTTTTTTTGTTCATTTTTCTAAATCTTGTTTATAATTAAGCCTTTAAATGACTTAACTTTTAAGTTTCATTAAGAATAACTGATTTCACAGAGAACAAGTCCAAATCAGATGCCTGACTGAGAGCTTGCCAAAAATGCTATTGTTCGATTCATGTAAAGGAGGTATATTATCATATGGCAGAAAGTAAATGATTAATAGCATACTGAAGTCTGATTGATATGTTCTAAAATATGTGAGTCAACAAAAATGTATTTGAGAAATCAAATCACCTGTCTGCTATTT
Organism: Manis javanica; assembly: GCF_040802235.1. Lineage (NCBI taxonomy): Eukaryota > Metazoa > Chordata > Mammalia > Pholidota > Manidae > Manis > Manis javanica. The sequence continues at coordinate 148,280,445 of NC_133160.1, forward strand.
TATTGAATTAATTTTTAAATTTTGAAAATAATATTAACATGAAATACAATTTTTCAGAACACAATCACATATTTAATATTTTACTCTGTTCATGTGAAACCAAAACAGAAACATAACTTCCACTACTTAACTGAAGGTAGAATTTTTCCTTAAAGAAACAGCAGGACAATGCACATGTCTGCATAGAGAGTACACAGTTATGTTCACCCATAGGGCTTCACAATCTAGATTCTTCATTATAGCCATGATATAAAATAATCAAAGATTTAATTGGGAATTTCTGAATAACATCATACTAAAATCTAAGTGTACTAGGCATTAACATCTGACTAAGGTTTTAAAAAATTGAGTGAACATTGTATGCTTGAATTATAGGCTATATCATAAATTATGAAAAAATATATGTTGCATAATAAATTAAACATTAGCTCACATTCTATATGATAAATTATACATAACTTTATACAAGTATGAATTATATATGCATTTATCTCTGCTAGTGCTGAATACTGATCACAGGTGATTATCACTTCTCTATGACATAAATCTATCTAAGATACCTGCAACAAGATTTCAAGCTATAGAACATATTAATTCTGCTTTTAGAATCTGAAGGTTATAAACTAAAGGGTTTATATTATCTAAACAATTTACAATAGAGCAGAGAATGAAACCAAAAATATAAAACTTGTAAAAACAAAGTAAAGAACATGTATTAATCCTTGTATTAGTCACAACACATTGTTACAAATCTCCAAAACCCTCTAAAATTATCTTGAGTTAAAGCAGATTTTCATGGAAAGAAAATGGGCTTTAAGTCTAATGGAAGTACCAGAACAACTCTAAGTACCTCAGGAGAAAGATGTTTGAACTAGCAAGCCCACAGAAAATTTTAATACCAAATACTCTGTCTGTGTCTCAACTCCACCCATTGAACAAATGCTAAGTCTAGTTAAGTGATAAACTCCTGAATAAAATCAGCTGCAGCAAAAGAAACAGTAATTTAGTAAAATAACCAAAGGAATTGTTCCACTGGGTGTATCAAATTTTTGTTTGTGTATGTTTTTGCTTTATATGTGTCTACTAACTTTTTGTCATATAGAAAATAAAACCACTCCAGAATTTCCTTTTTCCTCCATAGATAGCTGAGCATAATAAATAAAAAATTCCATTTCTTCTTTGAGAAACACAAAAATGGGAGTTATGAGTGTTCATAGGTACAATAACCAACATGTTTTGAAAAAAATCAGAAAAAACTAAAATTTATCAGCCAGGAAAATTTTATGAAAATGATGGTTAAATCCCTTTGGCTTAGTTAATTATGCTTTAGAAAGCATTCTATATAATTGTTATAATTTCAAAGATCATGGAAAAGTGGTTAACCAGATAAATTCACTAATTTTCAGTTGAAGAAATTAAACCTTATGAAAATAAAATGGTTTTGACCTTAGTCATCCAGCTAGTTAATAAGAGAGATAACCACATGGGATATGTTTTATTGATTTAGGGAAAATATTATGTGTGTATGTGTGTGTATGTGTATAATATAATTTACAGAATTATAATTATTATATAGCATAATTATATATTATATATTACACATCAGTATATATAATAGTTTCCCAGACCAAACAAAAACATATCTATGTGTATGTCTGTATATACATACATACATATATATATATATATATGTGTGTGTGTGTGTGTGTGTGTATGTGTATACATTCATAACTTCATCTGTAGCAATTTTCTTCATATTTTGATATTTATACTTACAGGCATGTACACAGAGTTAATATTTTGCTTAGAATGTTCAACTTGAAGAACATTTCAATATGTTTATCATTTTCAAATCCATTCCAAATTAATGTCATTTTTCTCTGTTGGTCTGTCTCTATTCATCAATCTATCTATCGATTGATCTATCTAACTTCCTATTTCTTAAATATCCATCTACCTATCTATCCACATAGTCTTCCATCTTACAGATAAATAATAAGAGATGTAATGCAATCATGAAGAAAAAAAGTGGGAAATAAATAAATATAAGAATTGAGAGAATTATCAGCTTATTTACTTAAAAAGTAAAAATTGCTTTTTAAAATCTTGTTTTAAAATTTATATGCATCATTATGAAATTTTTATTTGAGTGTCATATACCTGCCTTTAAAAATAAATTGCAAATTTTTTCTTTCTTCCTTTCTTTTTTTTTCTTTCTCTCTTCTTTCTTTCCTTCCTTCCTTCCTCCATACCTCTCTCCCTCTCTCCCTTCCTTCTTTCATTTCCTTTCTCTGTTTCTTTCTTGACATCTCTTTCTTCTTTCTCTTTTTCTTTCTCTCTTTCTTCATTTCTTTATTCTTTCCCCCTCTCACTCTTTCTTTAGCTACTGCATTTCTTTTATACTAAAATCAGCCTCATCCATTCCCTAAACCCATAACAAAATTTAATGCACCCTAATACCTATCTTTGTATTCTGACTTTTTTTTCAGTACTCAAATTGTCCAATGTATTTAAGCATGTGGGATATACATGTATACACATATACGTGTGTATCTGTTCATAAACATACACACACACACGAGTCCATTCTTGTTAATTGTGGTAACCATGTTCCATAAAGTGTCCCTGAACATTGAATTAATGACCACGGAACATTTGCTTCTGGGTGAAATACAGACTTAGGTTGCTACAAGTCTCTGGTCAATTACAATATTTTTGTCAACCAATAAATCTATAATCTTGATTTATGTGTTTTTGAAAGACATCTTTTTTAACATGTACTGTTGACTCATTAACATTGCTCTTCCTGCCAATAACACTATACATTGTATCTGAAAAAAACCTACCTAACGCCCTGTAAGGCACATCACAACTATCTTGCCCTTGGAACTCCTGCTCTTTTGGAACTACACTTAGGTGCCATTCTGCACAGAGAAACTGACAAAATTAAAAAAGCACAAAAATACAAGAAACATGGCACTCAACAGGCCATGAAAATAACACTTGTTTATAGCATGAATTGTGAAACACAAATGTAGAGCATTGCTTTATTGAACATTAATAGGGAGTGTACATATTGGGCAACACAAGGTTTTCACAGCTTTGCCCAAGTCTGTGAATGACTGGAAGCTCTTGGAGTATTGAATTTTGGCTTAAAATAAATTTTAATGAGCTGATGAATTTGCAAATATGAAATAAGTAATGAGAATCAACTGTATATGAATTACATGCATACACATATTCTCTGGTAGACATACATTTGTAGTCTCTGTTGTACTTAGAGTATAGAGTTTATATGAAATTTATTGTCTCTTTATAATGTAAAAACAGATGTCATGAATTATTCATTAAGAAGATTGCTCTGGTGGAAGTTGTTATATAAAGTATAAAATTCAAAAATAAAATATAAGTAAACATCATATATTTCCTTTAATAGATTTTGTCATCCTGGAAAGCAATAGACGCTATATATTTTTGAATTTGCTTAAGATTAACTATTTCAATAACATATTTATATGTTATTTGGAATTTAAGAATCTTTCCACATGTTTATTTGACTTAAAACTTTCTATATATTTATTAATATGTTAGCATGTTTTATTATTTGACCATGTACTTTTACCAAAAACATTTTTAAGACTCTTAATGTAACATTGACAATATCCCTTTGTCTGTAATCTATATAACAGATAATTTTTAGACATATTATATTTTTATTTTTATTTTGATATATTATAACATGTACTGTTTTTATTTTTATATAATATATATAGTGCAAATTTTGATGCTTTGTTTCATTTATTCTGGAATATTGGTCTCTATTTCTTCAGTATTTAATATATATTCTTAGGTATTCCAGATTTTTTCTGCACCAATGGGTGATGACAAAAAAAAAGTCCCTATAAAGCCAGAACTCTCTAGCCAAAGGATCAGGAAAGGGGGAAGCTAGCAAGTCAGACAACTTTTATAAGTAACTGTCTTCCTACAACTAAACAGCACAACAAATTATGTGGCCCCACCACTACCCACAATAATAAAACAAAATAGGGAGCTTAGAATTCTGTCCTTCACACAGACTATAGTGAAGTAATCCAAGCTACCCACTCAGATGGTGTTAGGGAAAGCTAAATATGGAGCAATGACCTTCATCCTAGCCAGACTGTGACTTCCTTTCCCTCTTAATCCCCTCCCCTACCAATGTCAGTCAAGACTGAGTCCTGGAGCAATTGGACATCCACTGGGGGAGAAAAAAAAAACAACCTTGACTTAAGTTCCCTATCTTAAACAAAATTTAACCCAAAATGAATCAAGATTTAAATGAAATTGTCAAAGCTGTTAGACTTTAAAAAAAAAAAGGATAAAATTTTTAGGATTGGGATCAGGCAGACAGTTCTTTGCCTTAACTCTAAAAGAACAGTCCACAAAAAGAAGTACTAGTAAATTGGACTTGCTCTGTGAAAGACTCTGTTAAAAGTCTGATAAAAACAGACCACACTCCCTGACTTCAAGCTCTACAACAAAGCCACTGTAATCAAGACAATTTGATACTAGTGGAACAGAATAGAGAGTCCAGATATAAACTCAACCATATATGGTCAATTAACGTACAATAAAGGAGCCATGGATATACAATGGGGAAAGACAGCCTCTTCAGCAGTAGCTGTTGGCAAAACTGGACAGCTACATGTAAGAGAATGAAACTGGATTATTGTCTAACTTCATGCACAAAAGTAAACTCAAAATGGATCAAACACCTGAATGTAAGCCATGAAACCATGAAAGTCTTAGAAAAAAATATAGGCAAAAAATCTCTTGGACATAAACATGAGCAACTTCTTCATGAACATAGCTCCCCAGGCAAGGGAAGCAAAAGCAAAAATGAACAAGTGGGACTATATGAAACTAAAAAGCTTTAAAGGATACCATCAGTAGAATAAAAAGACATCCTACAGTATGGGAGAATATATTCATAAATAACATATCTGATAAGGGGTTGATATCCAAATTATATAAAGTGATCATATACCTCAACAAACAAAAAGCAAATAATCCAATTAAAAAATGGGCAGAGGAGCTAAACAGACACTTCTCCAAAGAAGAAATTCAGATGGCCAACAGGCACATGAAAAGATGCTCCACATCACTAGTCATCAGAGAAATGCAAATTAAAACCACAATGAGATATCACCTCCCATCACTTGGGATAGCCAACATCCAAAAGACAAACAACAACAAATGTTGGCAAGGATGTGGAAAAAGGATAACCCTCCTACACTGCTGGTGGGAATGTAAACTAGTTCAACCATTGTGGAAAACAGTATGGAGGTTCCTCAAAAAACTAAAAATTGAAATACCATTTGACCCAGAAATTCCATTCTTAGGAATTTACCCTAAGAATGCAGCAGCCCAGTTTGAAAAACACATATGCACCACTATGTTTATCACACACTATTTACAATAGCTAAGAATTGGAAGCAACCTAAGTCTCCATCAGTAGATGAATGGATAAAGAAGATGTGGTATGTATACACAATGCAATATTATTCAGGCATAAGAAGAAAACAAATCCTACCATTTGCAACAACGTGGATGGAGCTAGAGGGTATTATGCTCAGTGAAATAAGCCAGACAGAGAAAGACAAATGTCAAATGATTTCACTTATCTGTGGAGTATAACAACAAAGCAAAAACTGAAGGAACGAAATAGCAGCAGAATCACAGAACCCAAGAATGGACTAACAGTTACCAAAGGGAGAGGGACTGGGAAGGGTGGGTTGGAAGGGAGAGATAAGGGGGAAAATGGGGCATTACAATCAGCACACATAATGTAGAGGGGGAGGGACATGGGAAAGGCAGTATATACAGAGAAGACAAGTAGTGATTCTATAGCATCTTACTACACTGATAGACAGTGACTGTAATGGGGTATGTGGGGGGTACTTGATAACAGGGGGAGTCTAGTAACCATAATGTTGTTCAAGTAATTGTACATTAGTGATATCAAAATAAAAATATTTAAAAAAAAACAGACCACATACTGGAGAAAGTTATTTGCAAACCACATATCTGACAAAAGGCTACCTTCTAAACTATGTAAAGAACTCAAAATATTTCAACAATAGAAAATCAAACAAACAATACTATTAGAAAGGGAGCAAAAGACATGAAGAGATGTTTCACATCATTCATATACAAATTAAACCTATAACATATCACCAGATATTTATTAGAAATAAAAATAGTGAGAATGTAAAATTTTAGGAATGATGGGAAGAAAATGAAATATATTACTGGTGCAATGTAAAATGGACAGATAGTCTAGAAAATAGTTGGGAAGTCTTCATAAACAAAAACAACACAACCACACACATACACCCACAGAACATGTAAATACCATGCCACTTAGAAATCATAGTGTGGCCATTTTAATTCATATCAATGAAAATTTATCTTCACACAAAATTCTGTCCATGAAGGTTGATGACAGCTTTATATGTATTACCAAAAACTGGGAACAATTTAGTTGTCCTTCAAAGTGTGAATGTTGAAACAAGCCCTGATTTATCCATGCCATAGAATACTACTGAACAATAAAAAAGATTGAGCAGTTGATGTGCACAACAGCCTCAGTCTCCAGAGAATTATGCTGAATGAAAAAGCCAAATGATCCCATTTATATAACTTTTTAAATGAGCAAACGGTATAAATGGAAAACAGATTAGTTGTTGTGAGAGATTAAGGAAATCTTTGTTCATTTTTATTTTTAGATAGGTAGATGAGTTAAAACGTATCTTGGGATATCTAACTTGTGTAATCCATACATTTGTTTAATCCTTTCCTCTTGAGTAGGAGTTACTTGTCATAATCAATGGAGTATGTCCAAAATGATGGGATATTACTCCCTGATTATTTCATTTTATATGACAGAAGTTAATAAACTTTGTATATGCAATGAAGACCCTTAATTGGTTGATTTTAAATTAATTGAAAGGGAAATGATCCTGAATGGGCTGCCCTAAATCAGATGAGCTATCTAAAAGTCAGAAACACTCTTCTATGCTGGCTTTGAAGAAGCAGATGCTATTAGTTTTATAGCTCTAAATAAATAAATTCTGCCAACAGCTATGTAAGCATGAAAGAAAACCTGAATCTCAAATCAGAATATAGATGAGATAATAGCCTTATGGCATAAACAGAACACCCAGTCAAACTGTGCCAAGACTCCTGACCCTCTGAAACTGTGAGATACTAAATATGTGCTGTCTTAAACTTAAAGTTACTATAATTTGTAATTCAACAATAGAAAACTAATATAATGGATAGAGAACTGACTTATTACTCACTATTGCTCTCCTCATGTTTTTCTTCAACATGAGTTCTCTTTTTGGTTATTGGATCTCTGGTTAAGATATTTTTAAAACATTTCCCTACAATAGTTTAAATTGGAGAACCACTTTTCATATTTCTCAAATAGCCTCAAATCTCTTCTACCCAGATAGTTGCTAAGATTTCTTGGCTGACTGCATAATGGATTCTTCAGTGGAGGCTCATTTCTTTAAGACTTGAGTGTGCTTGTCCAGTGCCCTCCAATATTTTAGAAAGTATTCAATCAACCTACTATTCAACAGATATTTATTTACTTCACTACATTCAAGAAAATATTAATTCAAATTATGTGTTCAATGAGTGTTTCCCCTCTATTAACACATTCCTTGTTCCTGGAGTTTCTGTGTGTTGCTTTCACAATTCAGGTAAGAATGTTATCTTCCAACCCAAGTTATTGTTTCAGATACTTTCCAGGTAGACAATGTTAAACTGAGAGTGTGAAACATGAGGCCAAGAAAACAAAGCAGTAAAACAGAGTTAAAGCCAACATCTAGACAATATCTAGACACGAGGCACAGATAGCAAGAAAATAGTTTAATGCACTTCTGAGTTTTATCAGAAGCAGTAACAGCAAAGAAGCCATGAATGTGAGCTAAAAAGTTTTTGCTTGTGATGGTTTTATTATAGAAAAATTATCCAATGTCCAAACTTGCACTATCAAGAAATGAACTTTCAAAATTCTGCATCCCTCAGAGAAGGCACAATCTGCAAATATCACTTCAGATTTAACCATGGAACATAATAGGCAGGGAAGAAACTCTCAAAACTGAGGCTATGAAAATGGAAAGCGTTTCCTTCCATTTGGCAGCTCTAGGATGCTGTAAAGAAATTCCTTCCATTTCTAGCATAAAGGTAATCACAATACCTGTCTGGCATAATTCAATTATTTCTAAGGACCAGCGATGGCTGTGTGTTTTTCCCATTTTGTTCATTTCTTTCCTCGTCTGAATGGGAGTTATTATTGTAGCTACCATGTTCCTACTCTAACATTGTACAGTGTAGGGATATATATGTATACCAGGAGCAAGAGGAAAAAAGATTTCAAGTATAGATGTGTTTGTTTTAGAACAGCTAAAGGAGGAAGGGTTGTATAAGATTTCACTAGGAAACAAAATATTTTGTTCTTCCTCTACAGCCAAAGGAGAATAATAGAAGGTTTTTGAGTAGAACAATGATATGATCAGAACTGACCTTCTAGAAATTTTTTTTTTTAGAAACATACTTATTCCTTTATTTAGTAAGGCAAAGCAATATAAGAAAATTTCCTAAATTTCTTCCATTGTTACCATATCTCTTCCTCATCTACTATCTTTTTTTTTTTTTTTTGAGAGGGCATCTCTCATATTTATTGATCAAATGGTTGTTAACAACAATAAAATTCAGTATAGGGAGGTCAATGCTCAATGTACAATCATTAATCCATCTCAAGTCTAATTCTCATCAGTCTCCAATCTTCTGAAGCATAACAAGTGGTAAGAGCCTGGGGGTAGAGTCTGAGCTAAGTGATCTTTTGACCAATAAATAAAGATTATTTGATGTGCTACATTTTCTGAGATGAATTTAGACAGCACTGTGTATCTAAAAGCTGTGAAAAGATATTTTAAGATATTACAGTCATTTTCTTTTGTTTTATTCAAGTTTTTTAACTTGTACTTGACCATCCATAGCTTTATCTCACAATTCACAAAATATATAGACTATATGCATTTACATCGTCTGGCTCATCATATGTTTAAAGGTACCTTTTTAAATGTTCTTTATGTTTCTTAGGGTGAAATAGGTCTATGTAATTTTATAATTTGGAATTTTGTGCAATTTATATGCAGTATATCTATACATTTCTAATTTTTTTTTTGAGAGGGCATCTCATATTTATTGATCAAATGGTAGTTAACAGCAATAAAATTCTGTATAGGGGACTCAATGCACAATCATTAATCAACCCCAAGCCTAATTCTCAACAGTCTCCAATCTTCTGAAGCATAACGAACAAGTTCTTACATGGTGAATAAGTTCTTAAATAGTGAATAAGTTCTTACATGGTGAACAGTACAAGGGCAGTCCTATCACAGAAACTTTCGATTTTGATCACACATCATGAACTATAAACAATCAAGTCAGATATGATTATTCATTTGATTTTTATACTTGATTTATATGTGAATCCCACATTTCTCCCTTATTATTATTATTTTTTAATAAAATGCTGAAGTGGTAGGTAGATGCAAGATAAAGGTAGAAAACATAATTTAGTGTTGTAAGAGGGCAAATGTAGATGATCAGGTCTGTGCCTATAGACTAAGTATTAATCCAAGCTAGACAAGGGTAACAAAACATCCACAGATGCAGAAGATTTCTCTCAAAACAGGGGGGGTAAGGTTCTAAGCCTCACCTTGTTGATCCCCAATTTCTCACCTGATGGCCCCCCTGCGACTGTGCCTGTCTTAGGTTGTTCCTCCCTTGAGGAATCTTACCCGTCTCTGGCTAACCAGTCGTCTTCCGGGGCCATACAGGCAAATGTAATGTTGGTAAGTGAGAGAGAAGCAATATTCCATTTCTAATTTTATAAGTAGCAATAGCTCCTTTAAATCTTTTCTTTATTAGAAAACAAATATTATCACTTTTGTTCTTCCACAAGTAGCAGAGTTTTGTCTTGGAATAAACATGGGCTCTGGTGTCTGTTCTGTTTATCTATTTTTGCTTAACAAATTACCCAGAACTTGGTGGCTTAAAATAACTATTTTATTATAGGTTGGATTTTGGGAGCCAGGAATTTGGCAGAGCTCAGCTGGGTGATTCTTTGCACTTGGTGTTGACTGTGCTGTACACTGAAGGCTGGGTTGCTCTGTAATCTCTAAGCCTGGTCCTTTTCAGAGATGGGAGGAAGGCTGGTATCAGGTGCTTCTTCCTCTTAAGTCTCAGGCTCTCACTAAATGGTCTTTCTAGGAAGATAATGAGGATTTTAAATGATAGTTCATATATCCAACAGCAAGTCTTCTAAGAGTAAGAAGTGACGGTGGTCAATCTCCTGAGCTCTGGGATCAGAAACATCAGTGTTACTTTCCCTGGTGGTGAAGTCACAGAGTCCAGATTCAGTGGAAAAAGACATAGACTTTGCTTCTCAATTGGAAACTAAACAAAGAATTTGTAGCATCTTTAAAATGCCACTGTCAGAGTTGGGTGTCAACATATTCAGCAGCTAACTAGCTTTTCACACTGCATTTACAACTTAATTTCTCAGGTTTTAATTTCTTAATCCATAAATGAATATAATTTACTTATTTCATTGTGTTGTGGCCAAAGTTAAGTGAAGACATTTCTATAATGACAGCTTGCCACCTTTCCTATAGTAAATGCTTACCACCTCTGAGTTGTCTTCCCTTTATCTATACTCTATCTTTATATGACATTACCTTAGCTTGATTGTTTTATTTGCCTTTTCTGGACCTCTACAAGTATATAAAATATTGATATTATTAAAAATATCTCTGCTTTTGTTCTTTTGTTAAAATACTACTATCTTATAAGCAGACACTGGCACAAAGATTATTGCAATATGGAAATCTCCTATGAGATACATGGCCCCAAAATAATTTACAACAAAAGAAAATCTCTGTACTGAGTTTAAGAAGTTGTTATAACTCTTAAGGGTTTTCTCTACCTTCAGTAAACCTCATTATGGGACCAGACAATTCCTCTAAGTGATGGGAAATTGAATTTTCTATCAGCCTCTGGAATGTAAATACTAATGGCAATTAAATATTATCTAAGTCCAACTTCTTAAAAATATATCTAACAGAGATAGTCAAATAGATTAATGGTAGATATAAACCACACAGAAGTACCTTAAATCAAACTATAAATATATATTATATCTCTTCTTCTAAAATAGGCAATGTGCCTTTAAATGTATTAATACTAGTTGACACGGGAATTGAAAAGTTCATGTAATACAATGACTTGAGATGAGAACTGTTATATTCTCTGGTATAGTCTTCCTAACAAGCTTAGAGGAAATTAAATTTACAAGACAAGCTTTCCGTCTGTGAGTTTATCATTCCGCTATACAATTAAGATTGCTGATATCGTCTCTCTTCTTATTAAATCCTGTAAATGTGCCCAGAGGCTATTGCAAAGGGAATATCCACAAAATGAGATCAAGAAATACATAAATAAGAAATGTGAGTTTAGTATTCATTACTCATGATTTCCAAAGTATGCATAGAGAATGAGCAGAACATTTATATTTATTCTGCTTTGCTAATATTGACCTAGCAGAATATTTTCAGTACAACACTGTGATGTCAGAGACTGTAGGCAAAAATGAACTTAGATGTCACTGGCCTAAGATTTCATGTGACAGAAGAAAAACAAACACATAAATAAAAACAAGCAAACAAATTCTCAAGACCCAAGAAACTACCAAGCTCAAGAAAACTACCTTCTGGAATTTCAAAAAGCTAATAAATGACAGAGCTGAAATTTGAACCTGAGTATGTACTTTCCACATCTAGAATTATCTTTACTAATTCATTGCTAGTTCTCATTCTAAAATGTAATTAATTAAGACCCTTAGAACATACATTCCAATATTATAAACTGCCTTTAATCTATTCTGATGACCCAGTTGATAATTTGAAAACCTGTGTTTTCATAAGAACTAAGAGTTCTATAGATATTAACTATATTAAATGTATATGTGTATTTTAATCCTACAGTTTACAATGATAGAATTGCATTGCTCCTGTAACAATTTACCTTCTTGTCCTAAAAGAAAAAAAAAAATTGAAATTGAACATTCAGATGCTTTAATGTAACAACCACCTAAAACAAGATTGAAAAGCAAACAAAAATCTCAGAATGCCCATATCCATGAAATGTAATCATAAGCATATTTTTAAGGGAAAACTTTTTATGATAGAGATTTGTATATTTTGATATGATGTGATTAAACACACTGGATTATTAATAAGACAAATTTAAATATAACCCATTATGTATAAAGAGATTCTTACTAATAAAATGATGCTGAACAGTTATTTCATCTAGTTAATCATTTATCTCATAATCGATGTAATTAATTATGTCTATTAATGTGATTATGTGTTTGGTACATATCTGTAGGTGGGAGTGGATGGGAGGGTAATATGTGAGACAGACAGACAGATGAAACTAATTGCTCAGTGACAAACACTCACTAAGTTTTGAGCAGACAGCATGTTATAATGACTTAGAGTTTGGTTAGAGTTGGTTAGAGTTGGGTAAGTAAGGGTTTGAATCTTGTCTTCTCCACATTGGAGCAGAATACAACCTTAGGAGGAAAAAGGTAATCCCTTGGGTATGTTTCCTTGTGGGAATGATAGAGTTGATTGCTGTACTTACCTCTGGGCTGCCACAAGAAAAAAATAGTCTTCTCATTTAATAATAGACTCAAAAAAGTTGATGCATACCAGTATTAGCAAGTATTCCCATAGCAAATGGGAAGTATCTCAGAACCAAAACTCTCAACAAGCTTTATAGCTTTCAAGTTCTTCTTTAATTATCATTCTTTCTCAAAAATACTCTTTGTTCCATAAGGAATGAAGCATTTATCTTATCAAAAAGTATAATTACCTGTTACCATTTATAATTATTTGGATGTACAAATATGTGTAGAATTTGTATCCATATTCAAAATAGTATTTTAATTCACATTTGTGCTACATTGGAAAATGAAGTATTCAGGTTCAAGTACCATATTTGAACCAACTACCAATCATTATAATTATAGTTTATTTAACCAAACTATAAGAACACTATTAGGATGCTTGTATTATTAAAACAAAGTCTATGTTTTTGTTTTTTACTATCTAAGTTAATGTAGAAAGGAAAAATAGAAACTTTGAAAATCTCATGGAGTTTTGAAGCTATATGAAATTATAGGACATCAGTACATGAGTGTTCAGCTCTAAGTGACTTCCTGAAACTGTGATGAGCATAACTCAGATGCAGGGAACACTTATTCATCCCTTCAGCAAACGTAAATCAATACCTATTATGTTCTAGGCAGCTTTCCAACTACAGGTTTACTCTGCTCTCTGAAAGTAGAGCATTTCTATGGAATCTTTCGTAAACTGAAATGGCATAAAGTGAAGAAGCAATAACCATTAATTTATATGGAGAATTTTTTTTTAACATTCCCAGGTCCAAAAAAGTAACCTCTATTAGGCTCAGTGAGAAACACTCACTAAGTTTTGCCTTTAATCTATTCTGATGACCCAGTTGATAATCTGAAAACCTGTGTTTTCATAAGATCTAAGAGTTCTATAGATATTAACTATATTAAATGTGAACAGGATCACAATATAAATGGAGATGAAGTACAGACAGTCACAGACACAGTTCAAAGCTATAGTGGCTTGATGTTGAGATGCTGAGTGCAATTCCTAGGAAGGGGCTTGGTGGGGCTGCTCTCACTGTTGAAGGTGCCTCTATAGCTGCCTCTCTAACAGCTCCCTGCAGAACAAATGCTGAACACTATTTTCGTATGTTGTCTTTTTTCATAAAAGTGAAAATCCTCTTCAGATATTTCCTACAATGAAAAGAATAAACTAATGTTGGTCTTTTGTGGAAGGAAAGTAGTATACTGCAAACTTTGTTTTTATTGTTGCTTTATTGAAGTAGAGTTGATGTATGATATAATAATGGTTTCATATATACAGCATAATGATCAAATACTTACCTACATTATTAAATGTTCAAATCAACTAGTATAGTTACTGTCAACACAGAAATATGTTATAGAGTTCCTGCCTATATTCAAAAAGTGAAGGATACCTGTACATAAAAATAAGAATGAATAAGATGTGGTGCCTATTTTGAAGTTTCTTACATATTTGTGAAGGAAATCAGTATAGGAACCGCTAAGATGGGGACAGGAATGAAGGGCAAATGTCATGTGAAAGGCCCTTTGGCATTTACTTTGCCACCTTTGCTTAGAGAGGCAGGACAAAGGTCTGATTCTGCAGCTTCTCTGACTAGGCATTGTAAGTTACGTGGCAGTTACATCGTTTCCCATCACATCAGCTGCATGGAGAAGAGAACTGCACTCAAGGGAAACTGGAGGCCATGGACAATCTTCACAGACTAAAAGTAAAGGGTGTGTCTATTCTTTGGCTCTGAGCTCCCCTCTGCCTATAGTGGGACCAGGCTCAGTAAAGAGGCAACCTAACTGCTCCCACTGAGGATACATGGCTTCTAAGATTGCCACTACCTAGTTTTGGAAAAGTACATGTCTCTTATGAGAAGTATAATGAGCCCTTCCCAGTATCTTTCACACAAATATTCTGTATGTGGTGATGGTAATAATTATTCTCTATGTCTTGAATTATTATTTTTTGACTCAAATTAAAATATCTATATTCTACATATTTCATGTAAGCAGTTCTTGCAGGGTGTGTGGGCGAGCATAATAATTGGCTAAAACCAGCTGGTTCCAATATGGAGAAGAAGTTGACCCAAATGTCACCATGAAAGACGTTTTACACTCATTAACATAGTAAAAAATTACGCCTCTCTGCTATTAACATAGTGAGAATCATTCCTGTCTACACCATGACAGTTCCATTGAAAACCAAATACAGCCAAAAACTCCTCTGCCTGGCGTGAGGGTGGAATAAGCCTGAACTCCAGGGAGACTCTGCCCTTTGAAACCTCTTCCCACTTAGTAAATATTCATCTCCCTCTATATAAAAAAAAACTCCCTATTTTATCCTTTAGACAACTCACTCTCAAGTCTGTCTGCACTCAACTCTTGAGTGTGTACTTTCACTTTTCTTTAAGATCTTATTTTCAAATAAGCTCCTAAAACTTAACCACTTGTGCATCATCCATCCTTGAATTCTTTCTCATGATGAGTCTAAGAACCCATCTCCAGTAATGTTATTTTCAAATAAAGGGGAAGATGGAAAGATGATTTTCTCCAACTTAAGTAAGCAGATAATAAGACTAAGTTCAACTCTGTCTTTGAAGCATTAGATCTAGTTACATCTTTGACTTCATAAATGAGTTGGGAACATATCCTTCATTCCAGTGTTTTTTGTCAACTAAATGATGGGAAATGTTTGAGAAAGTTAACATGACATTTTTTTTTCTGGTTATTTATTCACTCTTTCATCCAAGATTAACAAAAGTTTTCAATATCAGGGGACAACAAAAGAAAAAAATCTCTTTACTACAGGAGCTTCAACTGTAATCGGGAGTAGGGTTTACAGATGACAAGTCAAACAGAATGTTGAGACAGTGAGGTTGAGATATTAAAAAGCAAAATAAATATTAAAGCAGAAAAATAGCAGGGTGTCTGGGGGGTAGATATCAATTATATAAAGGATGGTTTGAAACAATTTCCCTGATGTGTAAATGAAAAGGTGACATTTGAGACCTGCAGGAAGTGGGGAGCAAATGAAAAACACTGCATGTAAAGGAAACCATAGTTGTGAAGACCAGAGATAAGTGTGTGCTTGTTGTTTTGTTATGGGTTGAGTTTGTTCTCCTTGGTTCTTGTCCTCATTCCCCCTGAAACAAAGAATTGAAAAGCAGAGACATAATAGTGAAACAGAGCAAAAATTTTCTTTAAATACACTCCAAGGAAGGAGTGGGCCAGAGTAAAGGTAGACAAAGGCCTTGAACTTTTAAGGGGAGGGTCCTAGCCAGGAGGTGCCTCTTTGATAGTGAGAGGTCATTTGACTGACAGTTCTAGTTATACATCCATTCCTCTTGGTGTGCAAATCTTTTCCCAAAAAGCACACACAGAAAAGCCCAGGGATGGGGGAGAGCAAAACTGCAATTTTATTTTAATGAGGTTACAATAAGGTATGATTTGGGCAGTTCTTAATTTTGTTCAATTGTGCCTGCATTGGGATGTGGTTTGACCTGGTCTTGATAGGCAAGGAATCTATCTCCCTGCAAAGCCTTTATTGTCTTAAGGTGGGACCCCCTAACTGGGTTTTTTCCTTTGAACCTTATCTTCCTCTTCCCCACTGCTCATGTCTATCTTTCTACCTAACAGCTTTTATTCAATACCAAAGCAGACAGGCACAAGAGAAAAGTAGGGAAGAGGGAGAAAAGTAAGAGTTGATGTTAGGAAGTTAACAAATGAGGCCAAGGAACAGATTCTGTTAAAATTGAGCTTCTTTTTTTTTTCTTGAGTGAAATTTACAGACTATCTAATAATTTAAGTGAAACTTAAATTCTAGGTAAATTTTAGCAGATCACTCTAGCTGCAATATTATGCATAGAGTCTAGTCATTATACAGTAAGAAAGCAGAGGAAGAATCAGGAAGCTAGTTTGGAAGTTGTCTTGCCTGCAGTTTCAGCCCTGGGCAATTCACTCTGGATTCACTGAGACCAAATAATGATAATGGAACATAGTGGTAAAAAAGGGCTTATACCAACCTTTATTCCCACGGCGGTAGGTCGAACACTAGAATCCTGTGGGCCTCCATCTCTGCCTCCAGCTCAGTCTCTGCTCCAGGCTCTGCCTGGCCTCCAGCCTCTGCTCTCTTCTCTCCTACTCTCCTTCTGTCTTCATTAGGCTCTGCTCTTAGCACTGGGAGGGCTCTTTTTATAGCATTATCTGCAGTAATGGCTTATTGCCAATGGGTATACAAGCATGTGCCTACACGGTAGGCTATTACATTATCACACATATACAGTGGGGGAGGTTAGGATCAGGTGAGGATGCTGGCCATGGAACTTCCATTTTCCCTACAGAGGCTAATGCAAGTGTAGGGCCAAGAGCAGGGTGCCCCAAGAAGTGCCATTATGACATGTAGATTATTTCAGAATTGCAAACAAAAAAGATCCAAAGACTCAAAAAGAAATGTTTGCCTCTCTTACCCCACAACTGCATGAAAAAGAATTTAGATAGTGAAACTGTTCCTGGCAGAGAGCTGTCACCACACATGACTATATTATAATGTAAACTAAGTGTGGTAGACAGAGAGGGATATGGCTAAGTCTTAAAATTTCTTTATGCCACATTGTTTCTGTGTAGTCTAGCAAACATTTTTTTTACAGAGCACTTACTCTTTCATATTTCTGTGTATTGCTTATTTTTCCTTTAAAGTCTCAGGTTCCTACCCACTGGTTCACATATACCTTATTCTCCTTGACTGTCTTTGGAATCTATGTCTGTAAATTCCCAGTATTTATATAATTAAACTTTGTTTTGTTTTTTCCTGTTTATCTCTTATAGCAATTTGATTCCTAAACCAGCTATAAGGGCCGTGAGGGATAGAGGAAATTTCTTTTTCCCAAACACAAGAATCAAGGCAAAGGATGATGGTAATATGAATTAATGTAGTTTAATTCCATATATAATTAGAAGTTATAGCAAAACAAAGTTTCGGATTGATTAGACTGGGGTTGGGAGAGAAAAAAAGGAAGCAAGTACTGACTTTAGGTTTTGGAAATTACTCAATCATAAGAATGAAATTACCATTTACTGAGAGGGAGGGACACAACTGAAATCAAAGATAAAGAACTCAGTTTTGTGATTTGTTAAGTATGAGATGCTATTAGATATTTAAGTAGAAATACTAAGTAAATGTATAAACACACACAATCTTCTGAAAGGAAAGTAAATAATACAAAACAAAAAAGAGGGTGAGAATTGCTGGTGTGATATCTTAGAGCTGAAAGGTAATGAGGACTAGTATACTGCTAAATACAAGATACCAATTAGCCCCAAAACAGTCACTTACATTAAGCCCATGTCACCAAACTGAGAACTAATTTCATTACAGTTTCAGCTCTGTCAGAAACAGAATCTTAAACCAGTCGATCAGGAATTGCCTGATCGGCGCTAGTTAGGAAACATGCCTGAGAGACCCCTGGTATCCCGTAAATGAAAGTGACCTTACAAAACCGACCTGCTTTCTGTGGAGTGTTTTTTTGTTTTTTTTATTCCTTATTCCTGCTCCTTTCTGCTTATAAAAGTCTTTCATTTTGTACAGCTCCTCCTATCTGCTAGATTGGCTGTTACCAGATTCAAATTGATTTTTGCTCAAACTCTTAAAATGTGTAATATGCATCAGTTTATTTTTGCAAGTCTAAATTGAGAGTTGGCTTTAGCTATATTTTCATCCATAAGAATGGAAGAGCATTTTTGTAGGTATATGGACACAAATGTAAGTAGGTCAGTGATCTTTTTAATTTTCTCATTAAAGTAGGAAGTACAGCTACCAAGTAAAAGTAAAGAAGGAGAATGAGATGTTCACTAGTTGGGAAGAGTAGAGAAATTATGAAATAGATGTTTAAGAATTAATGGAGTGAATGGACTAAAGTACAGGAGTATGTTTATATTAGGCAATATTAATGTTACCAGAGGTGGAGGTTCCTGGTCTCATTGCAAGAAATAATTCACTAATAAATGTAAAAGCTATTGAGCTTTTAGAGTTTATTGGAAAATAAGAGTTTACAGACAATCAAAGTACACACTCAAGAGTTGAGTGCAGATAGACTTGAGAGTGAGTTGACTCAAGGATAAAATAGGGAGCTTTTTTATATAGAGGGAGATGAATATTTACTAAGTGGGAATAGGTTTCAAAAGGAATAGGCAGAAACTCCTTGGAGTTCAGGCTTATTCCATCCTCACGCCAGGCAGAGGAGTTTTTGGCTGTATTTGGTTTTCAATGGAACTGTCATGATGTGGGCAGGCATGAATTTTACTATGTTAATATAGTACATCATGTATTTTGCAGTGAAGTTTGGGTCAATTTCTGCTGGAACCTGCTGGTTTTAGCCAATTGCTGTTCTCATTCCACACATTCCACAAGAACAGCTCACACAAAATGTGAGGAATGTAAAGAACAGCCAACTTAAGTCCCCACTCCCATACCTGCTCACATCTTGCTGTCTACTTCTTTTAATAGTAAAAGCCTGCTTGAGATAAATGAACATGAATATAAAGTGAGGCCAGTTGTAAACATATGGGAGGAGGTTTAGGTTGAGAGTTAGATTTAAACAGGGTTGGAGTCTGGCCACATAAATATAGCAAAAGTTTGAGAGACACCAAAGAGTTGATTTCGCGTACAAAGGAGTGAATGAAATGAGTCACTATGAATTTAAATGTGATTTTAATCTATTTTTTGATAAGCATTTAGTAATTCCCTTTGATGTGTTCAGTATTGTGTCCTGGTGAAGACACAAGAATATAATGTTGTCAAGTACTCATGCAAGACTTCTGTTCTTGGAAGAGCTAATTTCTACCAGTCAAACCAAAAATATAAGCATATTTTGAGTAAAGAGCGTAAGAGAAATATAATTAAGTACAATTGTTAGTAAAAACATTAGATAAGTACAACAAATAAGTTAAATATAATTACATAAATACATTAGATAATTACAATAAAATCATTCTATCATATTAGATTACATTTTGCCTTATAATATTGAAGAATTTTACACTAGTGGTGTGATAGCTTCATTCTCTCATTCAGTCCATAGTTGGTGATTTCCCACTTCCTGCTAAGCAATTGTTTTACTTTCTATTACTTGCTGTAACAAATAAATTACCACAAACTTGGTCACTTAAAACAACACAAATTCACTATCTTACAGTTCTATAGGTCAGAAGTCCAAGACAGTCGCACTAAAATGCTAAAATCAAGGTATAAGAAGTCTTCATTTTTTTTGGCAGCTGTAGGGAGAAATCTGTTTCCTTGCTTTTTCTGGCTTCTAGAGGTCACCTGCATTTCCTGGCTCTTGGCCATTTTACTACAAATTTAAAATTTCTAGCATTGTATGTTTTTGACCTTTCTTAAAGAGTTACATCTGTCCCTTTCACCACCTGGAAAGAGTCTTCATTTTTAAGGACTGATGTGGTTAAATTTGGCCCATCTGGATACTGGATAATCTCCCATCTCAATGCCATTAAACTTAATCACATCTGAAAAGTTCCTGTTATCCATGTAAAGTAAAATATTCCTACATTTCAGGGATTAGGGCATGAGGCATCTGGGGACAAGTGGGACATTTTTCTGTCTCTCATAGTAAATGAATTATTCTGCCTCAATAAAATTTACATTTGAGTCGGTGAGAATATTCCTATATAGTGGATTGATTTACCAGTTATTTGTGTGAGGTAGAGCCCTGTTCCATAACATGTGTGTGTTAACTATACTATTTTAAAATCCAAAACTGTGTTGAAAACTGATCATGGTTCTACATTAATGAACAGAAGCAATAATAACTCATCAATATCTACTTAGAGAACATTGTGGAACAGCAGACCAGCAATCGGTTGAAGTGAGAAAAGTCATAATACTCAATTTCCCCAGTTATTTTCTTACATTATAAGTCGTCAGGCTTCTGCTGGGTTTCCTTTGGGAAAGAACTGAGAGTTCCTAAGGAGAGTTGAAGAAGTCTTAGCTCACTCAAAACAACACCCATCATTCTGAGTGCAATGTTTGGGAGCTGTGCCTTGAAAACTAGTGAACTGAAGGAAAGGGAAAGATGCCAGTACATCAAGAAACAGGATACGTTTTATCAAAGCACCTGGGTTATGCAAATGTGGAATTCTTAAGTGAGACAATGCTTTCTTAGGAGACCATGGCATTTTATTCTGAAAAGACCCCTTCTTTACAGGGATAGAAAAGGGAAGTTCAGGTTTTATCCTATTCGCTAATTCTATTCCTCAAGAGTCCTCCCCTATATCCTAGCCTCTGACTTTTGAGGAGCTTGCAATCTCTTTGGAGACAAATTACATCAAATAAGCAATTGGCATGAACACTTTTAGGTTGCAGCCTATCACAATGTTAATTTTGAGAAAAGTTGAGAGAAGGGAAAAATCTAGACCAGAAATAGTTCATCTTTGGATGTTGAAGTCTGTTTTTATTTGAACATTTATTCTCTATGGTCTGTTAAGACAGAGGAAGGGATATAGAGCTTCATCAGACAGAAGGGATTCATTTTCATTATGTTGAAGGGTTTTCTATCTCGCCTAACCTTATGAAACTTTTGTTTGTCTGCTAAGGAACACCTCAACACATTTGTAAAAGAACTTTGGCAAGCACACTTGTCTTCATAAGTAAAATCAGCCATGGTCAAACACTTTGTCTACAATGTCTGTCATCTCCCTTTCTGCTTTTCCGGCACCATAGTACATACATAGAGCTTTTGCTCAGGAACTCTCAGGCAAGCCCAGTGTTTCAGGCTGATTCAAGCCAAGTTAGTCTCAACAATTCTTATTAATGTTGGATGCCAAAATGAGAATTGAATGAGAATTAGTCACTTTCCCAAAATCTCATCACTGACTAAATTATATTTAGGAGGAAGAAGATTGTTGGCTTTTTCAATAAATAATAAAATTCTACCTACCCATTGCTCTGAATTCTCCTACCACACTTCCCATGAAAAGTTTACTTGTGTCAGATGCAATAATATTTTGGCAGCAAAGTTTATTTAATAGAATGAGGCAACCAGAATCCAATAGCTGGACACAGAAACATTTCAAAAAAAGAAAATGCAAAACACCATTCGTAAGGATCCAGGAACTTAAGCTCACTATATGTCAGAGCAAAAAATATATCTAAAATAATTTCACCAATCTGCATGTCCTGAGTGCCAATAATTTTACCAATAATGGCTTATTTGTAAAAAAAATTGTTACAATAACTAAGGGACTTCTTGAATCATAAATCCAAACCAAGTTCTAATATTTACTATAAAAATGATTAGAGCTTTGGTGATAAAAGTAATTGAAATATTTGTGATATTGCCCTCTGCAGTATGAGCTTTCTGATCGAATGCTCAGTGATTCCCCTGAAAGTTTGTAATTTCCTGATTAGAGCAAATAGCACCCCTTGCAGTATAGACTGATATGGTAGGATACACATATATGCACACACAAACACTACTAACACAAGTATATATATTTCTTTCTTGCATTCATTTTATATTGAAGGGTTCAGAACAAACCTCCCCAAAATGTATCACTGTGGCATATGGATTATTTTGAGCTGAATACAGTTAAGGTCCAAAGATTCAGGTATAGCTTTTTACCTTATCCTTTCAACTGCCCTAAGAATTCAAAATGAAGGCCTGGTCTAGGAAGAAAGTATCACTAGAGATTACTACAAAGGGTAGTGGGGTAAGTGTGGTGAGCTGTGGGGAGCTCAGCAGAGCCTATTTAATCCAATCTCTCTGTTTGATTGTCTCTTTGTGGCAAGGCACACATTTGTTTACCAAACATTTTCTCTTTCCATCTTCCTGCAAATTATCTTCCTGCCCCTTTGAAACTCCAGACCCCCAACTCTTTCTCAGCTCAGGATGGTATATAAGCTTCAAAAAGTCTGTCATATCTTTGTGGGACTCCCATATGTACAAAATTAAATTTGTCTTTGTCCTGTTAATATATCCTATGTCAATTTAATTAACAGACCAGCCAAAAGAACCTAGAAGGGTAAAGGAAATTGTTTTTCTCAGTTACAACATACTGCCGACATAGTTTAATATAAATTTCTAACAACTTAGTATCCTAGTCATTCAATATCTAGTCATTAAAAGAAGAAAGAATGTGAAAATCCACATTGTGGATGGAGGTCTAGCAAACATTATTAAATCATAAATTTCATTTTAAAATCCAATATAATTCAAATGAATTTGAAGAACTCACAAAGAATTTTATTTTCTTTCTTTTCTTGGGCAACTCCCCCTTCTCTCATTTCTTTTTTCTTTCAAGGTTTATTCAGTGCTTACTATGTGCCTAATATCATATTTAGGGGATTTGACAGTAAATAACATAATCTTTTCCCTCAAGGAACTCAAGTTGAGGAAACTGATGCAAATAAAGTATTTTAGTAGCCATCTAAACTTATCATTAGCAATACAGGGGATCAGGAGAGAAACCAACTTCACTTATGAATTTCAAGGTACTCTTCATAAATTAGTCAAAATTTGAAATAAATCTTAAAAAATGAGTAGGCAGTGAAGGTTAGTCTATATAGTGGGGGTTGTATATGCAACAATATATATATTGGAAAGAGCAAGGAAACTACAGAAGAGTGCACAATATTTGTTGTATAATGTTATTCCCACTCATCTAACACCAAATGCATTGAGGTATTTTTCCCCTAACATGTAGGTATAACAATAACAGTACTCTATCCAGCAGTAATAGTCGTGTAACTCCATTTTGGTTCCTGGACCCAATTCCAAAGTGTGAAAGCATGTGGGAGGGTCTTTCCACACAAACTTACACCAAGCAATTCTCTAAAACCAGCAGAGTATTGGAGAACTCAATTCATAAGCTAACTGCCTAGAGACAGCACCAGATTCCCAGGTTAAGGGCTCTGTCCTGCAAGACTGCCCTCCACTCCCCATCCAGATGCTAGTCTCAAGCCCCAGCCAGTTACCTGTGCTTCTGACCTCCTGGCTACAAATTGGGGCTTCCCATGACCTCCCCATTTAGGTTTGATTAATTTACCAGAGCAGCTCACAGAACTCAGGAAAACATTAATGTTAACTAGTTAATGAAGAATATCATAAAGCATACAATTTAATAGCCAGATGAAGAGATACATAGGGCAAAGTCCCAAATAAAGGAGCTTTTAACCTCAAGGAATTTGGGAGCTGGCTCGGTGGCATGTGGAGGTCTTATGGTTCCCTTAGCACAGATGTTCTCCCTGAATAAGAAGCAGGATCCAAGCAAAGCAGAGAGAACAATAAGCTCTTAGGGGTTTTTGTGAGGGCTTCCTTGCATAGTCATGATTGACCACATTACTGGCCATTGGCTGATTCAACCTCCAGCCCCTGCCTTTGGGTGGGGTCCAAAAGTCTCACATTAACATGACCAAACACCCATCTCACCTTTAAGACTGTAGTGTTTTCAGGAACTGTGGATGAAGACAAATATACTTGGGAAATCCGAATGACCAAATATGTATTTCTTATGACTCATTATATTGGATATAAGAAACTCTCGAGAGGCAGAGCCAAGATGGTGGTGTGAGTAGAGCAGCGGAAATCTCCTCCCAAAACCACATATATTGATGAAAATATAACAAAGACAACTCTTCCTAGAATAGAGACCAGAGGACACAGGACAACATCCAGATCACAACGACACCTGTGAGAACCCAGCGCCTCGTGAAGGGGAAAAGATACAAGCCCCAGACAGGCGTGAATCAAGCGCCCCTCCCCTCAATTCCTGGCGGGAGGAGAGGAGTCGGAGCCGGGAGGGAGAAGGGAGCCCAGGACTGTTGAACAGCCAGCCCCAGATATCCGGACCAGAGCGCAGACACAGTGCATGCATGGGGACCTGGATACTAGGGAAACAGGGCAGCAAGACCGGTGAATGGTTGTTTTGATTTTTTGTTTTTGTTTTGTGTTGGTGAGTGCTTTTTGAAAGTCTTAAAGGGACAGGGTGGGACACATAGTCCAGAGGCAGGGAATCCGGGGAATCTCTGGGCACTCTAAACCCCTGGGCAGCAGGGAGCATGGAGGCCCCTCACGGAGATAAAGAGCCTCCTGGCCGCTCCCCCTCCAATGGGACTACACCATTTTGGAGTAGCAGCCTGAGACAGGCAACGCCCACAGCCATAGCAAAGATAAACTCCATTGCATAAAGGCAGGAATCAAAAGCCCTGTCTGTGAGCAACTGCAAACCACAAGCCACTAAAGATCCCTGTTCTCCCAGGAGAGGAAGGCCACAAACCAACAAGAAGGGAAGTTCTTCCAGCCGTCACTCGTCTCAGCTCCGCAAAGTATTTCTATCACCATGAAAAGGCAAAATTACAGGCAAACCAAGATCACAGAGACAACACCAGAGAAGGAGACAGACCTAAACAGTCCTCCTGAAAAAGAATTCAAACTAAAAATCATAAACATGCTGACAGAGATGCAGAGAAATACGCAAGAGCTAAGGGATGAAGTCCAGAGAGAGATCACAGATGCCAGAAAGGAGATTACAGAAGTGAAACAAACTCTGGAATGATATATAAGCAGAATGGATAAGATGCAAGAGGCCATTAATGGAAAAGAAACCACAGAACAGGAACGCATAGAGAGAGATAAAAGGATCTCCAGAAATGAAACAATATTAAGAGAACTGTGTGACCAATCCAAAAGGAACAATATCCGTATTATAGGGGTACCAGAAGAAGAGAGAGAAACAGGGATAGAAAGTGTCTTTGAAAAAATAATTGCTGAAAAATTCCCCAAACTGGGGGAGGAAATAATCGAACAGACCAGAGAAATACACAGAACTCCCAACAGAAAGGATCCAAGGAGGACAACACCAAGAGACATAATAATTAAAATGGCAAAGATCAAGTACAAGGAAAGAGTTTTAAAGGCAGCTAGAGATAAAAAGGTCACCTATAAAGGAAAACCCATCAGGCTATCATCAGACTTCTTGATAGAAACCTTACAGGCCAGAAGAGAATGGCATGATATATTTAATACAATGAAACAGAAGGACCTTGAACCAAGGATACTGTATCCAGCACAATTATCATTTAAATATGATGGAGGGATTAAACAATTCCCAGACAAGCAAAACCAGAGGGAATTTGCCTCCCACAAACCACCTCTACAGGGCATCTTATAGGGACTGCTCTAGATGGGAGCACTCCTAAAAAGAGCACAGAACAAAAAACACAACATATGAAGAATGGAGGAGGAGGAAGAAGAAGGGAGAGAAGAAAAGAAACTCCAAACAGTGCATATAACACCTCAATAAGTGAGCTAAGTTAGGCAGTAAGATACTAAAGAGGCTAACCTTGAACCTTTGGTAACCACGAATCTGAAGCCTGCAATGGCAATAAGTACATATCTCTCAATAGTCACCCTAAATGTAAATGGACTTAATGCACCAATCAAAAGACACAGAGTAAAAGAATGGATAAAAAAGCAAGATCCATCTATATGCTGCTTACAAGAAACTCAACTCAAACCCAAAGACATACACAGACTAAAAGTCAAGGGATGGAAAAACATATTTCAGGCAAACAACAGCGAGAAAAAAGCAGGGGTTGCAGTACTAATATCAGATAAAATAGACTTCAAAACAAAGAAAGTAACAAGAGATAAAGAAGCACACTACATAATGATAAAGGGCTCAGTCCAACAAGAGGATATAACCATTCTAAATATATATGCACCCAACACAGGAGCACTAGCATATGTGAAACAAATATTAACAGAACAAAAGAGGGAAATAGACTGCAATGCATTCATTCTGGGAGACTTCAACACACCACTCACCCCAAAGGATAGATCCATCAGGCAGAAAATAAGTAACGACACAGAGGCACTGAACAACACAGTAGAACAGATGGACCTAGTAGACATTGATAGAAATCTACATCCAAAAGCAACAGGATATACATTCTTCTCAAGTGCACATGGAACATTCTCCAGAATAGACCACATACTAGCCTACAAAAAGAGCCTCAGTGAATTCCAAAATATTGAAATTCCACCAACCAATTTTTCAGAAAACAAAAGTATAAAACTAGAAATAAATTCTACAAAGAAAACAAAAAGGCCCACAAACACATGGAGGCTTAACAACATGCTCCTAAATAATCAATGGATCTATGAACAAATTAAAATAGAGAACAAGGAATATATGGAAACAAATGACAACAACAACACAAAGCCCCAACTTCTGTGGGACACAGAGAAAGCAGTCATAAGAGGAAAGTATACAGCGATCCAGGCACACTTGAAGAAGGAAGAACAATCCCAAATGAATAGTCTAACAGCACGATTATCGAAACTGGGAAAAGAATAACAAATGAGGCCTAAAGTCAGCAGCAGGAGGGACATAATAAAGATCAGGAAGAAATAAACAAAATTGAGAAGAATAAAACAATAGCAAAAATCAACAAAACCAAGAGCTGGTTCTTTGAGAAAATAAACAAAATAGATAAGCCTCTAGCCAAACTTGTTAAAAGAAAAAGAGAATCAACACAAATCAACATAATCAGAAATGAGAATGGAAAAATCACGACAGACTCCACAGAAATACAAAGAATTATTAAAGACTACTATGAAAACCTATATGCCAACAAGCTGGAAAACCTAGAAGAAATGGACAACTTCCTAGAAAAATACAACCTTCCAAGACTGACCAAGGAAGAAACACAAAAGTTAAACAAACCAATTACGAGCAAAGAAATTGAAACGGTAATCAAAAAACTACCCAAGAACAAAACCCTGGGGCCGGACGGATTTACCTCGGAATTTTATCAGACACACAGAGAAGACATAATACCCATTCTCCTTAAAGTGTTCCAAAAAATAGAAGTGGAGGGAATACTCCCAAACTCATTCCATGAAGCCAACATCACCCTAATACCAAAACCAGGCAAAAACCCCACCAAAAAAGAAAACTACAGACCAATATCCCTGATGAATGTAGATGCAAAAATACTCAACAAAATATTAACAAAACGAATTCAAAAATATATCAAAAGGATCACACACCATGACAAAGTGGGGTTCATCCCAGGGATGCAAGGATGGTACACATTCGAAAATCCATCAACATCATCCACCACATCAACAAAAAGAAAGACAAAAATCATATGATCATCTCCATAGATGCTGAAAAAGCATTTGACAAAATTCAACAACCATTCATCATGAAAACTCTCAGCAAAATGGGTATAGTGGGCAAGTACCTCAACATAATAAAGGCCATATATGATGAACCCACAGCCAACATTATACTGAACAGCGAGAAGCTGAAAGCTTTTCCTCTGAGATCAGGAACAAGACAGGGATGCCCACTCTCCCCACTGTTATTTAACATATTACTGGAGGTCCTAGCCATTGCAATCAGACAAAACAAAGAAATACAAGGAATCCAGATTGGTAAAGAAGAAGTTAAACAGTCACTATTTGCAGATGACATGATATTTTAAATAAAAAACCCTAAAGACTCCACTCCAAAACTAATAGAACTCATATCAGTATACAGCAAAGTTGCAGGATACAAAATTAACACACAGAAATCTGTGGCTTTCCTATATACTAACAATGAACCAATAGAAAGAGAAATCAGGAAAACAATTCCATTCACAATTGCATCATAAAGAATAAAATACCTAGGAATATACCTAACCACAGAAGTGAAAGACCTATACGCTGAAAACTACAAGTCACTCTTAAGTGAAATCAAAGGGGACACTAACAGATGTAAACTCATCCATTGCTCATGGCTAGGAAGAATTAATATCGTCAAAATGGCCATCCTGCCCAAAGCAATATACAGATTTGATGCAATCCCTATCAAATTACCAGCAACATTCTTCAATGAACTGGAACAAGCAATTCAAAAATTCATATGGAAACACCAAAGACCCCAAATAGCCAAAGCAATCCTGAGAAAGAAGAATAAAGTAGGGGGGATCTCACTCCCCAACTTCAAGCTCTACTATAGAGCCACAGTAATCAAGACAGTTTGGTACTGGCACAAGAACAGAGCCACAGACCAGTGGAACAGATTAGAGACTCCAGACATTAACCCAATATATATGGTCAATTAATATTTGATAAAGGAGCCATGGACATAAAATTGCAAAATGACAGATGGTGCTGGCAAAACTTACAGCTACATGTAGGATATTGGAACTGGATCATTGTCTAACCCCATACACAAAAGTAAATTCAAAATAGATCAAAGACCTGAATGTAAGTCATGAAACCATAAAACTCTTCGAAAAATCTTAGGCAAAAAAAAAAACATGAGTGACCTCTTCTTGAATATATCTCCCCGGGCAAGGAAAACAACAGCAAAAATGAACAAGTGAGACTATATTAAGCTGAAAAGCTTCTGTACAGCAAAAGATACCATCAATAGAACAAAAAGGAACCCTACAGTATGGGAGAATATATTTGTAAATGACAGATCCAATAAAGGCTTGACATTAAAATATATAAAGAGCTCACATGCCTCAACAAACAAAAAACAAATAATCCAATTAAAAAATGGGCAGAGAAACTGAACAGACAGTTCTTCAAAAAAGAAATACAGATGACCAACAGACACATGAAAAGATGCTCCACATCACTAATTATCAGAGAAATGCAAATCAAAGCCACAATGAGGTATCACCTCACACCAGTAAGGATGGCTACCATCCAAAAGACATACAACAACAAATGTTGGCATGGTTGTGGAGAAAGGGGAACCCTCCTACATTGCTGGTGGGAATGTAAATTAGTTCAACCATTGTGGAAAGCAGTATGGAGATTCCTCAAAATGCTCAAAATAGACTTACCATTTGACCCAGGAATTCCACTCCTAGGTATTTACCCTAAGAATGCAGCACTCAAGTTTGAAAAAGACAGATGCACCCCTATATTTATTGCAGCACTATTTACAGTAGCCAAGAATCGGAAGCAACCTAAGTATCCACCAGTAGATGAATGGATAAAGAAGATGTGGTACATATACACAATGGAATACAACCATAAGAAGAAATCAAATCCTACCATTTGCAACAACATGGATGGAGCTAGAGGGTATTATGCTCAGTGAAATAAGCCAAGCAGAGAAAGAGAAATACCAAATGATTTCACTAATCTGTAGAATATAAGAACAAAGGAAAAACTGAAGGAATAAAACAGCAGCAGAATCACAGAAGCCAAGAATGGACTAACAGCTACCAAAGGTAAAGGGACTGGGGAGGATGTGTGAGTAGGGAGGGATAAGGGGGGAAAGAATAAAGGGGGCACTATGATTAGCATACATAATGGGGTGGTGGGTGAAAGGGGAGGGCTGTACAACACAGAGAAGACGAGCAGTGATTTTATAACATTTTGCCATGCTGATGGACAGTGACTGTAAAGGGGTTTGTGGGTGGGACCTGGTATAGGGGAGAGCCTAGTAAACATAATATTCTTCATGTAATTGTAGATTAATGATAACAAAAAAAAAGGAAAGAAAAGGGGGATTACTCTCTGATAGGATAAAACTGACTGTAAATCAATGACTATTGCATGCTTTAAATATCCTTAATTTTGATCATTTAAAGGGTGTGAGATGATCAGCTATGGAAATACATTTTTCTGATAATATTCCTTTCTCTTAAAAAAAAAAAAAAGAGCAGTTCCTGTGTGGTGATCTCCAATGAGTTCTTCATAATGATATAAAAGGCATATCAAAGTGTGGGCAAAACGTTTGTGTTTATACAGAGGATCAAAGCCTAATTTGGCTACCCAGAAAAAGAATTAAGATACGATATGCAGAAGAACTTCCAACATCAACATTCTCTGGAAGAGTCATTCCAGAAGATGATTATCAAAAGACTTTAACCAAGGTCCTTGCGCTGTTGCAGTTGTAGCTGCATTCATCCCACCGGTTCCTGGACTTGCCATTGGAATGAAGAAGGAGATATCTAAGCTGGCCTGTGCATACAGTAAAACAACAAATTTGACTGGATCTATACTGTTGGAACTCAAACAAGAATTAGGAGAAGTGCAAGTTGCGTCGCTCCAAACTCTTGCCACTACAGACTATCTACTGTTAAAAGAACATATGGGATGTGAACAGTTCCCAGGAATGTGCTGTTTTAATTTGTCTGATTTTTCTCAAACTATTCAAATTCAGTTAGACAATATACATCATATCATCGATAAGTTTTCACAAATGCCTAGGGTGCCTAACTGGTTTTCTTGGTTTCACTGGAGATGGCTGGTAATTGTAGGTCTGCTTTGGTTATGTAGCTGTACTCCTATTACGTTAATGTGTGTGCACCATTTAATTAGTAGTTTAAAACCTATACATGCTGAAGTTACTCTACAAGAAGATATGTCAAAGAAATAATCAATCTTCTCATGTTTTCTTCCATCTGCTACTTCTATAGCTTTTCTTCTTCCTTCCTAATTACAACCCTTAAGTAGTATTCACTCCTCATAACGAAATTACCGAGTATCATAATTTTTTCAAGTGGTAAAGATACCTCAAGACAAATGCTGGTCATAAAAGCCACAGGGAATAAATCTGCAAAGAAGTAAAAAGCTAACCTTTTCAAACAATATTGCTCCTCTCTCACTTAGCAACTTTACATCTCCCTGTATGGCCCCGGAAGGTGACTGGTTAGCCAGAGACGGATAAGATTCCTCAAGGGAGGAACGACCTAAAACAGGCACAGTTGCAGGGGGGCCATCAGGTGAGAAATTGGGGATAAACAGAGGTGAGGCTTAGAACCTCACCCTCCCTGTTTTGAGAGAAATCTTCTGCAATTGTGGATGTTTTAATGCCCTTGTCTAGCTTGGATTAACACTTAGTCTACAGGCACACACCTGATCATCTATATTTGCTCTCTTACAACACTAAACTATGTTTTCTACCTTTATCTTGCATCTACCTACCACTTCAGCATTTTATTTAAAATAATAATAATAATAATAATAATGGAGAAATGTGGGATTCACATATAAATCAGGTATAAAAATCAAACGAATATTCATATCTGACCTGACTGTTTATAGTTCATAATGCGTGATCAAAACCGAAAGTTTCTGTGATGACTGCCCTTGCACTGTTCACCATGTAAGAACTTATTCACTATGTAAGAATTTGTTCACCATGTAAGAACTTGTTTGTTATTCTTCAGAAGATTGGAGACTGTTGAGAATTAGGCTTGGAGTGGATTAATGATTGTGCATTGAGTTCCCTATACAGAATTTTATTGTTGTTAACAGCCATTTGATCAATAAATATGAGAGATGCCCTCTCAAAAAAAAAAAAAAGAAACTGTCAAGAAATCAGAAAAGTAAAGCAGGGCCAGATAATAAAAATCTTGGAAGCCCCAAAAGTTAATATTTATGTTGAACAAAATGAAATAATGGGAGTCCATCAAAAGAGAGAACCAGGATCAAATTTACAAAGAGAAAAGATAGTGGTAGAATGAACTTAGCAGAGACTGAAGAAGAGATCACAGCTGAGAAGTCCATGTAATAACATCCAGCCATCTTACTCTCAAGAATTAAGTATGAACAAATTAACACAATACAGAAAAGAACTGTAACTTGACCCATTCTGCAATGGAGATAGAGAAAAAGAAGAGACTTTTCAGAAGTAGGAAGCACAGAACAGACTAATTATACCTAGGAAGTTAAGAAGACAGAGTAGGATAATTCCAATCTGAGGAAATATGGTGACATTCCCTAAAATAGGAAACATACGATTGTGCAATACAGGATAATAAATAGTTCTTAAACATTTGAAATATCTGTGTACCTTCCACAAAGATCACTCTAGTGATCAGTAGGTTTTGTTCTCATTCTGAAAAATGTCTATGGAGTTAAGCTGGTGAGCAGTCCTTGTTTTCCCCATAAAATTTTGGCTACTCTTTCCTAATTCCTTTGTTGGTTTCTCATTATTACTACAATCTGTAATATTGGATTGCCTCTGAACTTGGTTCTTGGTCCTTTTATCATTTCAATATGTATTCATTCCCTTGGTAATTTCATCCTGTTTATTGTCTTTAAAAAGTCTGCAGTCTGATGATTGTCAGTGAATCTCTAGCCTGGCCACCATGTCTGTATTTCAGATTGATAACCTACTTGTCTCTTTGATTTCCCATCTGAATAGTCAAGAGATTTCTCAAACATACTATGTCCAAAACTAAGCTCTTCATGCACTGTATTCTCTGTATATGAAAATATGCAATTCTATTCCTGTTGACAACTTGGACTCACATTTGGAATCCTCACCTCTTTATCTCTCACAGCCCATGTTAGATCTGCTGACGATTCCAAGATTTCTGACTGGAATATCTGAGGAGACATCGTGACATTCAGTGAAAGAGGAAATGTATGACTCAGCAATATAAGATAATAAAATAGCTTTTAGACATTTGTGATATCTGTGTAGTTTCCAGAGGACCACTCTTGTGATCAGCCGGTTTAGTTCTCACTCTGGAAAATGTGAGATTTTCCAATATTGTCATTTTTTTCTTCTGACTGTCATCACCACCAATACCACCATCTTTTTCTCCTGACTAATCTCCCAGTTTCCATATTTGCTGCCCACATTTTGATTCTTAGCTCATCTATTTCAAACTTCACCTTTGCACTTTCCCTATTTTAGTATACACAACCAATATGCACCAATTCCTCTGGCCAGTAACCCAAGAGGTGTACCTCATTTTGCTCTTCATCTTGTCACCCTAACCTGTCTTCAAATCCTGACCATGCTACATGAAAGTCTTCCTACTTCGATGGACAGTGTCATAGTTGAAGATGCCATCATTTCCTGTATGGTTTCATCAAAAGGTCTCCTACCTAGTCTTCTTTCCTTCTGTCTTCACCTAATCCAATCACTATGTAGCCAACAGACTGAACTCTTACAGATCTGAATTAGACAGTATTATTCCAAGCTTTAAAGTAATCAGAAGTCCTCTTTACTTTGAAAATAAACTAAAGAGTTTTTACTATGATCTGTATATTACAGTATGGTGATTCCCTGCCTTATTTCAGTCTCATTCCATATGATGTCCTCTTTCTCATTTCACTCCAACCATGCAGTTTTATGAAAAAATAGTAATAATAATTCAGACTCTTAAAATGCTTATGTCTCTTTTACTGTCAATGATATGAAAAATATGAGATGACTGTTTTATTAAAGCTGGGATAAACATGATTTTTACTTAGAAGAATGCTTTATTTGAAACACATGTAGTCAGTGGCCTCTATTCAACATGTTTGAAAAGCTCTGAATGACTCACCTCTAAGCAGAAGGTATTACTTTCACTGTGATAATTCCTTGATATATAAAGGAAAGTTGAATAAATATACCAGTAAATATTCTTTTTCTTTTTCATGTCAAGAGATAAACATTCTCTTAAAAAGGTGAGAATTGAGAGAAGGAAAATATATCTACGTATATTATAATAGAAGTGTAACCTTTTCCCCCCTCACTGATTAAGCATGGGCTTATTCATGCTGAGTCCTTATTATGAAACCATCTCCATTACAACTATTACTGATTTTTTAGTTTATTATTATGCCAATCATCTCATGAAAAACAAGGAATCAGAAGATCACTGACTATTAATGTTTCTTAAGCAAAAACTTGCAAAAATACTGATACATCTATTATTTAAGATCTCATGGAAAGCCCAAAACATTTCTTGGATTGTAACACTCCCCACACTGAGATGGAAAAGATTAGTCTTTGGAAGAATCTCAGATTCCAGCTTGGACATCATCATTGTTAGGATATAATATTTAATTAATTCTACTGAAGGGAATAGTCTAGTGGCCTAGATAACATCACCTGGGTAAGGAGAGAGACTTTAGATTATTTTCTCAAGAAATATTACAAAACTTCTGAAATTCAGTGAATGCCAGAAATATTTAAGAAATTAAGTTGAATTATATGATAATGTAATATTTTCTAGAAAAAAAAATTTTCTAAACTCACATTACTTTAATTCTGTCATCATAATTTAGAGATAATTATTACACACTGAAGAGAATAATAAACTTCAGTATATCTAAGGTCTTTCTCCCTCTTCCTTTTAATGTATCACTAAATAAATGGGATATGCTAACAACACATTTTAATTCTGTACACTTTATTTCTATCTTTGAATTCTTTTGCTCTTAGGGTAGTTACTTTTAAAATTTTCTTTTTTAGTAAGGTATTGTCTACCACCTTTTCAAAAAATGGTGACAATTTTTGTGTTAACTGAGGGTTTCAAATTGTTGCTTAGATTTAGTATCAACTTGTAACATTTTAATTGGAACCTAAGCTTATTTTACACTTGGGTGGGGATTTTTTTTTTTTTTTTTTTGCCAACTATAGTGTTTCAAGGTCATTTAAAATTGGTTTTACACTTTTCTTTTTTTTCTTACAATACAACTGAATCTTCTTTGGAAGAAATCTCAAATTCAGAACTTAAGGTTCACAAACAGAATGGAAATATTAATGACAACTACTTTAATTAAAAACATTCATGAGAAGTGGGTCTGAACTGTGCTTTCTTATCACGCATACGAAATAGGATTTGATTTTCAGAGTTAATTTATATTTTCATTAAACACTTATTATATGAACTAAGATAATCCTACAACATATTTTTACTTCATTTTAATCTTCATTATTTTATTAAAATATTCAAGTTATTTCAGAGATTTAAGGAAATGACAGCCATCATTTTTGCTAACATATCAATATCAGAGTACAATATAAAGGAATAGGTATAAACATTTTGATGGCTTTCAGACTTACCCAGCTTCACGTGAAAGTCCTATCCTTCATTTGATTCAGCTAATGCTCAAGGAATCCCTCTGGGGCTTAGTCAAGTACTTTATTTTATATTTTCTTACCAAAAAGAAAAAAAAAAAGAGTTACAAACCTGTTGCTTCATCTCAGTCATTATATTTAGAAATGAAGTAGACTTTCATCATCAGAAGGATTAAATTAATTGTCTTTACAGATATTATATTTCAACTTTATTGAATTTTCCACTTGTCTCCAGTACATTGTCAAATTTTCTAATTGTTTACACTTCCCTTGACGTTTTCTTCTGTCACTTTCCAGTATAATTTACAATGACCAAGTCTTGCCAGCACTTACATGAGGGGCAACGCAGTCTGGGAATGGAACACTTGTATTCTGGAATCCTATATCCATGCATCAAAGTGCTGGCTCCACCATTTTAACATCTGGGTGACCATAGATGAGTTACTTTGAATATGTAAGACCTTCTTTTTATTTGAAAATAAGCATCATGAAAGTATCTAACCTCACAGGATCTTTATTATCATTGAATTAAGTAATGCATCCTGATATTTTTGCAGTGAAAACACAGTAAGTTTTAATGAATATATTAGAGAGTTCTACAATTCAAGGACGAACATGGAACATCATCTTGGTCAAGTATCATAATCTATGAATCTTTTTAACTGTTCTCATTCAATGTATCTTTTTTTAAAAAAAGATTGATGCAGTCATTTTTTTTGCTGAAATATGCTTCAGGGAAGACAGCACACCTAATAAAACCCTGTAGTAGTAAATTTCATATAAATCAAGGCTTATCTTTATTTTTACTTTTTTCTGCAAAGTGCTTTCAACAAAATCTAACCAACTTTATTAATGAATATCTGGATTTAAAATGTGCCAAAATGCTTTCCTGAAAATAATGTAACAGACTGCCATCATGGTTGGTATAATGGGAAGAAATGGATTTGGTCTATAATTTGATATTTCTTATTTCTGAGACTTCTTTTGACATTTGCTTTGTCACTCCCATTATATTTATTATGTATTGGGAATCAACTAATATTTAAAATTGCCATACTATATTTCTTTGAGATAGATTTGAAAAATCATAAACTGATCAAAGAAAATAAACTCTAGAGGGAAGAAAAGTTTTGTGTACTGACTACCATTTTGGTTTAGTTAATTGTTTCTTCGGTTTGTAAGGCTACTTGAAATAAGAACTACCCTCCTGGAAAGAAAAGAAAAAAATACAAAACAAAAAACAGCTTAACAGGAGTCTTCTAGTTTGAATATGGACTGACTGAATGATATGATCTAAAATAAATCATAGTTAAGTATTATCATTTTTTGGTAACCAGTGTGGGATGATCATCAGTTGACTAAGAGGATCTTACTGTTTCCTTCAGCTTCAGACATTTTTAAACTTCAGGAAGGTTTCGTCCTGACTATAGATCTCTGACCTCCCTTTTCTTAGAGCTTTTGCTTTAGAAAACTTATAATTCTAAAAATTCTGTCTCTGTACCTTTGAGATGTGAATTTTTTTTAAATCCCCAACCCAGAAACGTCTTTCTGACAGACCTGCAAACCACCCCTTTGAGACGCGATCATCCAGGAGGAAGGTGCCTCTATTCTCCTGGTTCCTGTGGGAAGGTAGGAGCCTAACTTGCACAGAGCCTTTTAGAAAGCAGAGGACCTAACCACGCCCACCAGCCTCCACACTAATGTCCTGCAGTACTTTTCCACTAGCTCGTCCTAGTGTTTAAAAATGCTTCTGCCTTTTGTTTCAGCAGAGTTGAGTTCAATCTCTCTATCCTATAGCAGTAGTCTTTACTTACGTTGCAAGTCTTGAATAAAGTCAACCTTGCTTGCTTAACTCTACGTGGTACAATTTTTCTTTGACACAGTCATAGGTCAAAATCTGCTTCCTATTGAAATACGACCTCAAAGTGGATTTCTCATTTCAGGCAACTAGTAATCATTTGAACAAAGCTTCTATGTAGGTGTACGTTTTATGACTGAGTAAATCTTATGCTTATGCTCTCTACTTACATGAGTATAGAATTCTGTTGAAAGCCTTTTTACATGATGAATTTGCCCTTTTAGAAATTTTGAAATGATGAAAGAATGAAACAAATTCCCTTAATAGTTTTAATAAACTGAGATTATGAATGGATGCTGTGATTGGGAATAGTCCACATTTCTTTTTGCTTTGCAGGTCATTGCTCAAGCTCGTGGGTGGTTAGCTTAGTTGTTGATTTGATAGATTTGGAACTCACTTATACAACATAAGAAAGAGAAAGATGTACTTCCTGAGTTTAAGAAAAACTCAGAGTGAAAATTCCACTTAAATATTCTGGAAAATTTTCCTTGGAAGACCAACTATTCTATTCCCAAGAGTACTTGATGTATTTCTCTCTTCAGAATTTAATTGAAAATGTTCCATTCTTAAGCATCATCTTCAACTTCATCAGTATAATAATTACCTTTTTATATTTAATATTTGAATGGATTTTTTTGTGGTTATAAAGAAATAAATACAAAAGTTGCTGCCTTCATCTTTATTTTCATCTATCCTATAGTGAATGTTGTTAACATTTATGAAGGAGAATGGCCACACTGTAGTTATCAATCAAATGCAGCATTTGCTTCAGATAATTTCTAAGCCAAAGGATTAATTTACTTATCATGAAAAATAAGCATTAATTCATTCTCAAAACTGATCAATCATCAGAGGTAGAAAAATGCTTAAAAAGCAAAGAAAAAGTTATTCTTCTGGATGTTTTCTGTACTTATGCAGTCGGAGTTGATTTAAGGAGACTATTGTATATTTAAAACTAAGACTTTCTATCTAGTACTTCTCTCAACTTCAAAAGATGCGGTAGCTTACCTGGAAAATAGGTGGTTATACATTGTTTTCCTTCATCTCAAGCTGTTAGGTACAAAGATAGACATGAGCAGCCAGGGAAGGGGAAGGCAAGGTTCAAGGGAAAACCACCTGAACTCTGCCCAGATAGGGGTCTCATGGGAAGACAACAAAGCCTTTGCAGGGAGTTACTTTCCTTGCCTGTAGGTACCAGGCCAAACTGATCCCAGTCAGATCCCAACGTGGGCACAATTGAACAAAACTAAGAACTGCCCAAACTGCACCTCAGGACAAGCAGACTGAGGCGGATGGCTATATAAATGGACTTGCCAGTCAAATGACCTCACCTTGTCAATCAAAGAGATGCCTCCCAGCCAGAACGTAATAAAAAGTCCCCTGTCTAAAGGATCCGGGCGTTTGACTACTTTGACTCTGGTCCACTCTTCCCTTGGAGTGTATTAAATTAAAATGTTGACTCTTCTTCACTTCTGTTCTCTGACTTTGAATTCTTTTCTTTCAGCAGGGACAAGAGCCAAGGAGAACAAGCTCAACTTGCAGCAAAGTGGCTTGCCAATTTTCTGACCTCCATCTCCAAAAGTGTTTCATTGTTTTTACTTACAAATGTCTAGTTTATCTTATACTAAGACAACACTAGAAAAGCTGACTTGTGGGATAATGTTTCAAAATGACAAAGTCTGTGTGATTTTTCTGCAAATTTTATTATATTTAGGGAACTGCAGCATTCACAGTCTGTGATGATAAAGTTATAATTTTAATCTCTCAGATTTCTTCTGGAAAAAATTAGTACAAGGAAAATAAGTGACAAACTTATAGATTTGATGGTGAAAATGTGATCAACAAATGAATAACATTAGGAGCCTTAACCTGTGACAACGT
Organism: Manis javanica; assembly: GCF_040802235.1. Classification (NCBI taxonomy): domain Eukaryota; kingdom Metazoa; phylum Chordata; class Mammalia; order Pholidota; family Manidae; genus Manis; species Manis javanica. The sequence goes on from NC_133160.1 coordinate 148,319,819, forward strand.
GATTCAGCTTTAGACAAGGGCTGATGTTACGTGTTTGTGGAAGTAGGTGAAGGGAAGCAGAATATGTCACCTCAAAACATGCCTCTTTAGCCTATTGATTATTTTGAGCTGGTTATTGGGCAAGAGACAGAGGAGAAACTGAAAACCAAATAGAAAGTTAGCCTCTTAGAAGACATTTACATTTGTAAGGGAAATCTCCTTTTGTAAGGATGTCTTCTTCTCTGTGCCAGAAAAAGGATAATTCTAAATCTCTAGAAACTTTTGTCAATGTTGGAGGCAATGCTTCAATCTGCATAACAATCTTATCCTTGTTTACTGTGCTTTTCCTAGCAACTTCCCACAATTGTCCTCCCCCAAGCATCTTTTGTCTTCAGTTGGAGATGTTATTTAAGGTAGTGGTTTAAGCCATTTCAGGCTTAGTCAGTTTTCCTGGGTCTATGGCATGTACATAGGAGGTATACATGTCATTAAACATTTCTTATTAAACATACATGTTATTAAACATCTATTAACATGTCTTTTATTGGGGGGGGGAGTGTCTCAGCCAAGAACTGAGCTGGGAGGAGGGAAATTTATTTCTCTTCTCCTAAACTGGAGAGGGTTCTAGCTGATTGGACTATGAACTCTTTGTGGCTGTCTGTAAATCTTGTTTGTGAACATGGAGAATGTGTTACAGATGATCTTTGGTCACCTGAAACCCAATACTGCTTCAGAAGTTTAAGAAAATAGTTCACAAAATGTATTTTGGGTAGGCAAAAATCTAGGTTTTTGATAGTGTCAAATTCTAGCTCAATGAGCTCAAAATTTGTTAAATCAAATTATACATATTCTGTGACATGTCTGTATTTCTGAGTAGAGATAGTTGACAAAATTTACTGCATTGTGAGTTCATGTACACAAAGTATAAGGATTTTTATCACAACTAATTTGGACTACATGAAAAAAAGGTGATCCACAATCATTTAAAAAGATGTCAATGAAAAATTTATTAAAGTCACCTTGAAATAAAAGCCCAGTTTTATTTGGGTCAAAAAGTAAACATTTATAAGTTTTCAAAAATTCACTCCCATGGCTAGGAGAAATGTTTCAAGGAAGCCAAGTCATACAAAGGTTTTTATATCCTTGGAGGTACACACACAAAAAAAGATGAACTTTCAAAGGGTACATTCCATTTATATAAAATGCATGATCCTGAAAAAGGGTTGGGCTCACATATACATCTTGGCACCAAAGGGTATTAAGGGGAAGGACAAATATTCTTGCTTAAGACTGTTAGGGTGCAGGCTTCCGAGGCTTCCCCAGAGAACAAAATACACAGGCATAGAGATGTAAATTCAAGCAAAGTCTTTATTCAGCCAACTAGTTGGGGTCCAAGTCAGCCCGATGCAGTGGGTCTCAACAAGGACCCCGAGCACTCAGAGCCAAGGGTTTATATAGCAATTTCAAAGCACTTAACTCATAGCAATTTTCTATAACTATACATTATTCTTGCAAGACATATATCCTGGGGTTAAGCAAGGGCAGGGTAAGACTACTCCTCAATGGTTAGGGAGGTTCTGCACGATAAGCTTGGTATGTAAGATTTACTGACCAAGGTTAGCTGACCAAGGGTCACAGCTGCCCACCACCCGGTGCTCATGATTAACTTGTTTTTCAAGGCCTTACCCAGTTCCAGTTTTTCTTTCTAAGTCACATACTCAGAAAATGGCTTCTAGGCCTTTAAGATGGCTATGCTTATGCTAACCTATTTCTATTCTTACATTCCCCTCTTCTTCTTGTATCTATTTCAATCATGAAATTAGGGGTCATCTGTTTGGTTAACACTCTGATAGTTCTGTCTCAACACTATGATTTGCACGGTGCTAATGCGTTCTTTGATAAAGGTAACACATGGAGTGACTCCGGTTTGGCGGGCCTACTACTTGTTAGAATAAGCTGGGGTGGTGCTGATTACTTCTGTCTTGTTGTAGAGGGAGGTGTAAGTTTTAGGAACTCTCTCAATGCAGGTTCTTTGCCTACTTGCAGAGGATAAAGTGAGTCTCGGTCTTTGTCTTCTACAGATAGGGACTCTAGCTGCTGCTAGGGAAAAGGGGCGATGACCGCTCTGGCTGCTTCGTGCTGAGAAGGGGGTGCAGTAAAGGGTGCAGCTAGGTCTCTATTACTGGTCAGTTGAGAGGGCTTCAGAAGGCTGGCGCTTCTATTACTATTTGCAGTTTTGTGGCTTCTAGGCAAGATAAAACAAATTGTGTTATTAGGTTATGTAGCAACATCTGGAGTTGGATTTTCTATTCTGGAGGCTGCAGTTATTGAAACAATACTTTTCTCTAAAATCACCCTCATTTTTATTAGAAATAACCAGGTTAAGAAAATAATTAACAGCTGGCTTGATCATTTGCACAAGTGCAGCAAGAAGAGCAATTGATTACACAGGCTCTTTTAAATATGCTTTGCTGGAACTTTTTATAAGGAATTTCAGATTGAACTTTTAAAGGCCTCTTGAGGCCAGACAGCCAAGCTAGACTTGCCATCAGGCTTTGCCTGCAGTACCTGTAGATTTGGATGAATTCTTCTCTTCTCGAGGTCTCTGAACCTGCCAGGAAGTGACCTTCTTTACTCACCTGGTAAGGCTGCTGGGAACTCTGTAAGCAAGGTACCAGGCCAGTTCTTCCAAGGGGCTTTGTTGGCTTTATAAAGTCAATCTTAGTTCCTTAAAGTTGTTCACATCTGAGTCCATGCACATGTCTCTCAGGTATGACATTCCAGTCAAAGCCCTGGCAGTATAACCAGTGTTCTTAAGTAGTCTTCTCACAAGGAAAGCAGATTCTTATTGAACTCATGCAAATAAACATACTGCCATGGAATACAAAAACAGTCACTGAAAGTTTTTAAACTCTGGAGGGATCAGGTAGAGAGAAGGAAGTTTCAATTCTGCTCATAAAGATAGTCATTTACTAAACTGTTGTCAGTTTAAGAGAACAAGGTTAAAACACTTTATCAGCAACATTTGAAACAAAAAGACACAAAATCATTTTCTTTAGTTTATGTAATCTTATGTAACTAATACCCGTTCTGCTGAAATCTAGTTCTTTACCAGTTTAGGGATAATACTATAAATGACAAAAGACTTACAAATGACAATGGTTAAAGATCTGATGAGAGCTTACTGTAAGACAGTTGACATAAGGAAATTCTGTTATTTCTGTAATACAAAACATTTAGTAACAAAGTTTAGCATCATTCTCTTTGACAGTGCTTTCCTGGTAAATAAATAAATATATATCAGATAAATAAGCCAAATTAGTCAAATACTTTCTCTAATGAGAAAAAAATTCTTCTGACATGTTCCAGGGGCCCTCTGGAAAATATCAGAGTTAACTAGAGGTAAAAGCACTTTTTTTTGAACTTAGCATAAGTGTCCAAGACCAGATACAAAAAAAGCAGAGAAAGTGCTTAAGTCTACAGGTCTTCTCTGAAAGCTTCAAGAATGTTTTACTCTTTAATAGTAGATATAAGCTGCTATGCAAATTCTATTAAAAGCTCTAAGATCATTTGCATTAAAAAAATATGAAGAGTCCTCTGAAGGACTACTACTAGTAAGATGGCAAACTTCTGGCTTCTCTTCGGGGTCCTTGGTTTCCGCCGGCGCCACCTGAAGCCCAATCACCTCTCGCTCCCCTCCCAATCCCAGCACCTAGCCAACAGCCACCAGCTCCGTAGAAGTGACACCTCAATCAATTCATGCCCCTTCCTATATAACCTAGCACTTTTCCCTAATAAAGCGGAACTCTCCGGTTAATTGCTGCTATGTGTCGCTCCTTTCCTTTCATCCCCCATGTTTTTTTTCTTTTAAAACATACAGCATATAAATTAAACAAGAAGACCTGGTGGTTGTCAAAAAAATCTATTACAACCTTTCTCAAAAGTGGTCACACGTTTGTCCATTTAAACTTTTACAGTGAAACTTGTTTTTCTGGGAGAAACATAATCTTGTCTAGATTCTAGTTTAATTTTTTAAGAATAAATTTTGGTTTGTTAACTAAGTGCATTTAATCAGCTGAAAAAAGCTTTGTTACCATTCTGCTTAGGTGGATAAATTAAGAAAACAAATAATCAGTAACAACTTTAATCATTTGTGGGTTAGAGATTTTTCCACTTATAAAAATATATGGAATAAATAATTCAATTTCTCAGGCCATGCAATCGTTTTCAATAACAAAATATTTCAAAGGCAAATAAAGCTTATACAGTTGTTAACAAACTTTAGCTTTTCGTCTTTTTAATATTATGATTTCATTTTTTTTTTTTTTTTTTTAATATTCTGGCAACTCACTGAGACTTTAAGCATGAGAAACTGCTTTGATCTTTCAACATTAAGAGCAGACTAACAGTTAAAGAAAACTGTTTAACTAGAAACAAGATTCTAATTTTGCTGTGCACTTGATATCAAGACTCACTTGCTTTAATTTCACTAGGCACGACTATATCTGTAAGAATATAGTAATTTATTCTTCATTTGCCCTATGGTCCCAAGCACATAAGCCGGTGAGAATTAGCCTGGGCTTGCCTGCGGCTTGACTGGGTTTATCTCACTTAATCTCTAAACATCCTGACCCTCCCCCCCAAAGCAACATGCTGAGCGGGTCTTCTACAACAAAAGGCACCACGCTGTTTTCTCTCTTTAAACAAATAGCTGTACTTTAGAACAAAGTTACTTTCTTTATCACAAAACACATTCTTTAGCATGCAGAAGACTTTTCATTCTTTATACTTTTTCTTATTAAAACATACATTTTTTAGATAGAGAAATGTTTTATTACTTTAAATAGTTTTAATTAAAACTTAAAACCATTAGAAACTTTAATTTCCAGTGAACACCGAGAAGCAGGCCATTGTAAACTGTTAAACTAACATTCTTTAGATTGACAAATTTATGAACACATTTTATAATTTCTGTAACCATGAGCTTTACAGCACAATCTCTCATAGAGTATATCTTCTTAACTTAGCAAAACTTTAAGGTTTTAGGTTTCTACAAAGATTCTCAGGCAGTAGGTAGGTATAAACACTGTAACACACAATTAAAAAGAGGTTCACTTGCTTCAGTCATTTAGTTCACTCATTCGTAACAACTATTCTAGATTACTTACAAGACCTTTACTGAATATTAGACAAAGCCAAGCCTTTAAGCATTTTATTTTTAAAAGATTTAGCAGATAACATGACTTAAATGACCTCAGGTAAATTTAGGCAGCTGATAACTACAAGGACATGCCCGCCTCAGGCAAACTCAAATTAGCATTAATGCTTAACACTTTTTATCAGGTTTTCTGGAAGTTTTAGAATACCCAATTTTCACAAGCGCTTGTCTTTAAATCAATTTCATTAATACCATCCGGAGGTAGAAAGATATATTCATTTACACACTTAGGGGGTCGTCTGAGTCTGTCTCATGGTGAGAAAGAAGGAAAAAGAATATGAGGGAGACAAAGGCGAAGGATGAAGATGCCACTTCAAACAAAATGACTGTTGTATGTGCTTGTGAACGAGTGCCTGTCGTTGCACAGTTTTTCTTCCACGGGGGACGCGAATTTATCTGGGATTCGCGGCTGTGACCCCCTTATCCTGTCACGGGAGTCTTCTAGCGGCGGGCGCCCTAATGGCTCTTAATTGCCCGACCCGTGCCCGCGGGGAATGATGTAGTGGCAGAAAGGAGGAACGGAGAGAGCAGGAGAACCTTAGAACAAGGAAACTTAAAATGAGAAGCGCAAAAAAAATATAAACTGAAACCAAAACACAGTAAAACAGTCAATGATAACACCAAGCACACACACACCACATCTGATCGCACTCGTTCGGACCGGTCCTTCTCTCACTCTGGTGCGCACCACACTCACCACTTTCAGGGTCTTCAAAAACTCTCGTAATTCTCCTGAAGGGCGTCCACTCGGACTGCCGCAGGGTGACGAGCTCGATCTTTTCCTCCTCGGGCGCCAGTTTTCTGCCGATCGGATTTGCCTTCCTAAGGCCGAGTCACTCGGACCCTAGGGCCAGGATTGGTTACCTGGGCTTCACCCAGGGTTGCTAACCTGGGGGCCGGGACTACCAGCCCGGACTTCCTCACTCGGGACCACTAACCCGAGACCATACACGGGATGGCGACTCCCGCTTTATAATGGATTTATGCAGACACGAGGGGGCGACCCTCGAATTACACTGCCCCGTCCGGACAATTAGACCTTGCCTCCAGCTGTCCTTTGTTCTCAGGGAAGCTGCTCGTATCCCGGACGAGCCCCCAAATGTTAGGGTGCAGGCTTCCGAGGCTTCCCCAGAGAACAAAATACACAGGCATAGAGATGTAAATTCAAGCAAAGTCTTTATTCAGCCAACTAGTTGGGGTCCAAGTCAGCCCGATGCAGTGGGTCTCAACAAGGACCCCGAGCACTCAGAGCCAAGGGTTTATATAGCAATTTCAAAGCACTTAACTCATAGCAATTTTCTATAACTATACATTATTCTTGCAAGACATATATCCTGGGGTTAAGCAAGGGCAGGGTAAGACTACTCCTCAATGGTTAGGGAGGTTCTGCACGATAAGCTTGGTATGTAAGATTTACTGACCAAGGTTAGCTGACCAAGGGTCACAGCTGCCCACCACCCGGTGCTCATGATTAACTTGTTTTTCAAGGCCTTACCCAGTTCCAGTTTTTCTTTCTAAGTCACATACTCAGAAAATGGCTTCTAGGCCTTTAAGATGGCTATGCTTATGCTAACCTATTTCTATTCTTACAAAGACTTTGAGCAGGAATCTGAACAAAGGAAAAGAGCTGACATGATATATACTTTGTTTAGCCTTTAACTTAGTTTTAATTAACAGATGGTATTATAGTTAGAAAGTTTACTTTTTCAAGGGCAACCATTTTGAGACTCCCAGAATTAACGAAACTTCTAATACTTAGGGATTAGAATCTTTTTGGTGGCCCCTAGTTTGGTGGTCAGACTTTCTTTATTTCACAAAAATGTTCTATTTTGTTAAATAAATGCATTCTTTTTTGTTTATATATTGCTGAATATTCATTACAGGTACAGCTAGTCCTGACTTCTGACATCTCACCACCCTGAACCTAAGAAAGCATTGTACCTTAAGATAGGATGAAAGGTTGGAGATGATGATACTAAATATAAATGGAATACAAAATATTAGAAATGGATTATAGAATATTAGAAATTCAAGATGCATCTCACACATTTCATCTGGAAGCCTACTTGGGCTTAAATGTGGGCTACATCCTCCTTTATCTTTTCTAACATCTATATATTGACACTTTTCCATCTACCATATTTAATTCACTTGATTAGTTTTTATGTCACCCAATCTAGACTCTATAAACCTTACAGAGGAAGTCCATGTCTTTTCATTTTTATACTTTCAACCAGGACCTGGGATAAATAATGCATGCAATAAGTAATTACTGAGCTATTTATTTCTACTTCCTTTTTATACAGTTTTAGTCAAATTCTTTCAAGTTACTATGCTCTATTATATGTTGGGCTCTAGGGAGAGAAGGACCTTGAACAATCACAAAACAGATGTGAACATAAACCTTATGAGAATAGATGAAATTGAGAAAAACTTCTCAGAGTTAATATAGGGGTAGCCTTAAACAAACACACAAAAAAACCTGAGATCAGGCCCATCAGAAGCACATGATGGGAGGTTGGTGATTATGACCTAGTCCCAGAATGCTAGAGCCAAGCAGGGTGACAAGGGCATCTGTACAGAGCAGAGGGTACTGGTGAGGAGCTCCTTCATGGAGTCTCAAAACATCTTTGTATAGAATATTTTTAATTATAATGGGATAAAAGAGTAACTTTAAAATGGAGAAGCTTTCTGAAAGTCACAAACTAAATTGAGGGATAAACATTAACATCATCAATATAAGGACAAATTGAAATTGTAAGCTAGTTGACGGGATGCAAGGAGAAGGACACAGCATATTTCCTCTGACACTTTTTGTTGATTTGAGGAAACACCAGACAGACCTTAGTTGAGTGTCATTCTTCAGAATAGTTGGGCTGTAACTGTCAAAACTGAAAGCATCGTAGAATTCAAGGAGAGACTGAGCAACTATTTTATACTGAAGGAAATAAAGGTTCCAACCAAATGCAAAACAGTTTCTAGACAGTATGTATAGTTTCCTAAAAAGGACAGTATTAGGACAATTGGCTAAATTTGAAATGAATCTGAAATTTAGATGATCACAATGTATTATTACTAACCTCTTGACATTGGTAAGTATATTATGATTATATAAAAGAACGTCCTTTCTTGTGGGAAATGCACTAAAATATTTTGAGGTATTAGGACGTCATATCAGCAACTTACTCTCACAAAATTTAGAGAAAAAAATCCATTTGTATTTGTCTTTGAAAATTCCTCTCAGTGTAATATTATTTCAAATTAAAACATTTAAAAAGATAGTAAACAAATGATTAATATTTATACATCATACCATAAAAGATCTATGAAAGAATATATGTTTCAAGAGATGTTACTAGAAATATGCATTAGCTCAAGTGTGTAGGTTAGACACATACTCTTACTGAAATTTCTCCTTACGTGTTATTTTATAAAAAATAATTGTTAAATTTTCCAATTGGATGTAACAGTACATCTAAATAGAATAAGTAAACTTATTCTATGATGTGGCAATTCATCTCTTGTTCTTGCTAACTCCAAAGATAAAAGCATTGTAAAAAGCATAAAAAAGTTCTATAGATGGAAGAGTTTCCAAGCAAGCTACTAGGCTACTGGGTGTGTTGATACTATAAGGCCTCTTTGAATATCAACAGACATGCAATTGTGTGTGTGTGTGTGTGTCCATTCAAATATAGCTTTGTAAAGCTGGGGACCAGTGGTATTCGAAGTCCTTTGCCGCTCTAAAATTGACTCAAGAAGAAATAGCTGATTCTGTATCAGAAGAGGAGTATAAGATGTGGCCATAAACATTCAGTTTAGCTAGAAAGAAAGGAAGTGGCCAACAATACTGAGGATAAGTCAAAAGAATGTGGTTCCCAGTAAAAAGGATACCATGGCCAAATTCTGTACAGTTGGGCATCCAAAGGAATAATGATGGTATTAAATTATATTGAAAATAAATTCTCACAATTTGAAAAATTAGGAAGGAGCAAGGGGTGCTTTTCTTTAGAGAAAAATATGAATTAGAAGATCATTCTTTTACATTCCTTTAAGAATTGACTCTAAAATCAATATATGCAAAGGTTTGGGAGAACAATGTTCATAGTGCCTTTTAATATCACCTCTTAGTATATTTATTATCTCAAAGGGAAACAAATGTTTCTCCTAGAGGGCAGAGATTGTAGACATTGCTTCCTTGAGCATATAATGAAAATTAGCTTCATTAATACAGGAAAAATTTGATTTTCTGTGATTCTGGTGTGATATAACGAGAAACACACTAAGTCAAATAAAAAAATCACCTTTGTAATAGTTCTACCAGAAATTTTTAACCTGCATCTATTCAACCACAACAGTCAAGCACAGCTAAATCGTTGGAAATTCCATGAGCCACCTTGCCTTAACTCTTCAACAGCATCAATATTATAAAGATTAAAAAAATGTGGGAGCTCATTAAGATTTAAGAAAACTGAAGGTAAGGACAACCAAGTGTAATGTGTGACTTTTCATAGCTTCCTGAGTTGGAGGAAAAATAACTAGAACAGAAACTTTGGGGACAACTGGGAGATTTTGAACATAAAAATAATATATGATTAGACAGTAATATGATATCAATATTAATTAACTTCCTGCGAGTATAAAGCTATTGTACTCATGCAGCAGATTGCCATTATTAGGTTGGGTGTTAAAGGATTTCAACGCTACAGTAATTTAAAAGGGAGAATGGAAGGCAAGGGAAAAAGAGAGAGAGCAGAGAGAGAAAGAGAGAGAGACGGAGGAGGTGGAAGAGGTAAAGTGATATGGCAGAAGTGAACAAATGGTGAATCCTAGGTGCATGGCATAGAGGGACCATTCTATATCTTTTTATTTCTTACAGTATTGACATTTTTCATAATAAAATGTTGAAAAATGTATAAACATGTGGGCCACCTATTTATATCAATGCATGATATATTCATTGCCATGCATAATATTTCCAACTTTGTCTACTTTAAAAATCTAAAAAATCAGAGTCATATACCTCCATTAAAACGTGTTTACTTCTCCATCAGGCGTATTTATATATACTCACGATTTCTTTGAACACGAATTGCTATTTGTTTAACAATGATCATTGTGGTGTCATGTGCATTTATGATGCTGTTTAGATAAGTAAAATAATGTTCAATTTGTTATCTATTTTATTTTCTCCATGAAAATAACCTTTTCCCCATGAAAATAAAATAAGCATTTAAAATTGATGTCTCACACAAATATTGGACTCATATTTATTTTTGTCACACTTTCATAATACAAAGATATATTTTATTCTGTGTTTCATGACAAGTACTTTTATAATCTGAAAATTCACTTCAATTAATCTATGAAATATTCACAAGTACTATATATTCTGGGAAAAAATTGCTCTATTTTAGAAGATTCATATTCTTAAAATTTCCTGTTAGAAAATTAATAGGATCAATTTCAGAAGTCTCTTTTTTATAAAAATAAGCATTTCATACAGTTCTCTGACCACTTTTTTATGCTGTTTGTACTTTAGAGTATATTACTTCAGTACTTTATAAAAGGGTATAGCAGGAAGAATTAATCTTGTGTGATACATTGCAAAGGTGGGTACAATTCTTCACTCTTTCCCTGTATCTTCATCCTTTGCATTCTGACAATATTTTTTCCTTACTTTAAAGGCAAAGCCTATTTTCCTATCATTAGAATCTGAGCTGGTCTAGTAAGTTGCTTTGGCTGATAAAATACAGCAGAAGAAATTGCATGCCAGTTCAGAAGCTATGCGTCAAGAGGCCATGTGTGCTTCACTGAAAGCTACATACTAGAGGAGCCTGGATCACTGTGAAAGCCACAATGTTTTGACGTAAAAACACCACCATGGTCAAATATTAATATCCATAAGCTGTCATCACATTTTCATTCAACATCACTTTTTGTTGCTTTTTCATTTTTCACTAGGGTCTTTTTATGTCTAAATATTATAATTTCTGTTTTATGTGCTGAATAATAAATCATAGGTACATTTTAAGGAAATCTAGTTAATGTTTCCTATCTCAACCTTTTCTACCTCTCACATTTCCTCCAAATTATTTGTCTATATAAATAACATTTATTTATATATAAAATATAAAAATTATATATATAATAATTATTATATGATTTATAAGAAATACAGTATAAATATAATTTGAAATACAGAAATAGTATATAAATAAAAACTATTTACTATATAGGTAAAATTATTTGCCTATATATATAAACACACAGGGAGAGAATAAATCTGTTTAACCAATTTGAATAAACAAGCTCTATAATAAGTTCTGGCCATTAGGATGAAGTAATCAAATCTCACAAGCTGCATTTAGTTCTCTTTCCAAAAGACTCAAAACCTCTAAAGGTATATTTTTCACTCACTAGAGAAGATAATGATGACTAGGAAATATGCTTTCTTGATTAGCTAATATTGCATTATTATTTCTTGTCTCATTTAGTGTTTCCCTTTTCAACCTCCCTGTTCTTTTTAATTAAATGTCAGAAAAAAAAGGTGCTGAAGTAGAAATAAAAAGTGGCAATAATCGCACTTAAGAGGTGGAATTCTCTGTTGCCTTGTCTCTAATAAGTCATAAAACTCCAAAGCAGCCATGAATCTCCACAAACTGATGCAGACCAGTCTGTGAAGTAAAAAAGAAACTTGACTCAATAAAACCAAACAATCCAACAAAAATAAAGAAACAAATAAATATTTACTTAAAAAATACCTACATGGAAGGAGTCTGCAGAAATAAACTTAAAGCCACAGATGTTTAAACATGCATAAAAACATGAATAACGTGTAGCGGTTAATATTCATTTTTGTTTGCTGAAAAGTTCTAAGAAGGCCTGAATTTTCACAACTTGGAATAATTACAATAGGGCTTTAATATGTGAACTTCCGGGAGTTTATGAAAAAGAAAAAACTTAATCTTAAGAAATAACAAGGAACCATGGCCATGATTCATTTTCCTGAGTCAATCCTGCCCTTCTAGGTTATAATTTTCCCATTATTGGAAACTGATTTTGATTAATGATGTTTGGAATTAATGAATGCCATTTGATGAAGCTTATTTATGAATGATTCTAACGAATCACTACTTTTATTGGGAAAATGTCTGCTTGACATTTTGTGTTTTGACTGGCATTTTCTCGTTGCCAGCTGTCATAAAAAGGACTGCAACACATGCCGTTAGCAGCATATGCCTTTTTGAATAGCATTTTCATATAAAAAAATCAAATGATCCATAACATATTATGCTGTCATTTGAAAACAACATCAGAAATGAAACATTTTTCATGCCTGTAATATATTTTGTTCCCTAAGGCTCAATCTAGCATTTCCTCACGACTTTTGAACATATAATGAGGTGAACATTTATTCTTTAATTGACATGATTAGGATTTTCAGGATACTAATGCTTTTTTTTTTTAAGTAGAGGTAGTAAAGGTACATTCAGAAGTTTTACTATATTCTGTTTATTTACTATTATCTCCTCAGCTCCTTCTTTCTCAGGAATATCTTTTTAAAAACATATTATATATCTCAGTAATTACATACACTTAGCTCCATGGAAAATAACACCTGAAGGATATTTTGTACTTTGGTTTGAAGCTCACTTAATAGAATATATGCAAATCAAGGGACAGTAGATTAACGTATATGGTTATAATGCATTATTAATTCTACTTCATATGCTATGTAATGTATATCTAATAAAGTTTAGGATTTAAGTTACAGGAATACAGCTAAAAGCTTTAAAAAATGGTTTGAAAATAGGAAAACCTCTTTCCTAGTCACTTTAATTTGACTCTCAAACTTCTGATACCATTTACTTAAATTTGATTTATTTTTTAAATTCCCTTTCTCTGTTTTACTCAACTGAATCTCAAACATATGTTTTCTAAAGAAAAGTCTATACTTGTGATTGATAGGCAAAAACACAGCTGAGCATATAATTACCTCTGTTCTATATTTCTGGATTCTGTTGAATAGAAAAACACATTTAGTTGTGTAAAAAAGTCTAGTTTGTACATCTTAATTTCTTTTTTCTTTTATTTAAAATGGAGGATTTACCTTGGCAATTAATCTCTCACCATCTTGCTGTTCTTCTTAGTACCTACTTTGTGGTTCGCATGAAAATGTTATTGAAGGATTTGTAGAAGAGGAAACATTTTCCTCCAAGTTTCGGCTAGCTGCTCTAAGAATTAAATTGGCACGAGACAGATGAACAGAAGAAACCAAAGGTTAATTATGTTTTCACGAAGGCTCAGTAATGAAATTGAGGCCTGAAGAAATGACCAAAGTAGGCAGTTTTTACTCGTTTTAGATAAAGAGGCAATAAATTTATGAAAATTTGACAGGACAAGGAAATATATGTTTGAGAGCTTCAATTAGTGAGGAATTCTAAACAGAATTTGGGTTGGGGTAGTAAATTAGAAGTAGCAAGGTTTGTTTATACAGCTGGGCGTTCCCTTTCCTGCTCTGGTGATAAGGATGTCTTTCCACCTCCTGGCACAGGGGGGGCAACTTTCAACATGGAAGATTTATTTCTTGCTTTCTGAAGATGGTGGGGGGTGGAGTGGTCAGAGTGTTTTTCATGACCTGGCTGTTTCTTAAGTCAGTGTAGTCATTATGTCAAAGTGTCACATTTTGGGGTGGCTTGCCCTTGGACCCTACAGATTAAATGGGTGAATGATAGAATGAACACATAAATATGTTAGACAATGACACTTTTAATAAAAATATTTAAAATCTCATTTAATACTGTATGAAAATGATAATATAGAAACATCATTATAAAGAGAGATTAACACATCATAAAGACAACTTGACCTCTGAGAATCATGTGGTTCTTTGCCCATCAAGCAGTATTTTTAAATGGGGAAGGTCAAAACCCAGTCTCAAATACCCAAACTAGAAGATGTTTTTGTACAGAATCTAAACTAGTTTTTATCGGGCAGCCAAGATAGTGACTAACCAGCACCAACATTGGAAAAGTGAATTTTAAGTCCTCATTACACTTGCAGTTTTCTGAGATGGGCTTGCCTGTGACATTAGGCAAACATTAAACAAGCTCTCTGTTTTAAATCTTGAGAACAAGCTTGCTTCAAACTGGTGGATCCTTTACTGAAAACAGCTTTTAATATGTGGAGGGTAGATAATTCAGACATGTGATAGGAGTTACTATTTGTTTAGTTATTACCAAGATTTGTGGTTCTTATTTTCTTAAGAGAGGTGTGCAAAATGAACTTGAAATAGAGGTTAAGAAATTGAACTTTAATGTCTTATGATAAGAATATTAAGAGGTTTAAAGAATTTGTTCGAATTTGCTCTTATGGCTTGTCAACAAGGAGATGGATCAGAAGAAATAAATCGAAATTAGAAAGTGTTAAACTCAAGGCATCATTGAGCAGGCATTTGGTTGTAACTCAAAATCATCTATATTTCATTAGAAGAATTTTGTCTCCTTTAAAGCAAAGCTGATTTATGCCAAAACATTTCACTCAAAGTACACTAATGTCCACTATTTTGTATCATTGCTAACTAAGATTATGGCATGTAACCAAAGAGAATGAGAGCAGTGATGAGATTATCTACATAAAACGACAAAAGTGCTTCTGAATGAAGTAAGTATACAGATGTAAAAAAAAGAAAAAGCATTATTTGACAAGAGTAATCTACATGATATTTTAAATTTGGTGCATATGGGATCAGTGCTTTAATATCTTAAAGCCATGCTCTCACACATGACCTGAAAGCATTTCACAATGGTTTGTAAATTAAACTTTGTATTTAGTTTAAATCAAAATATATTTTGAATGTAGAAAATAAATCAAATAATTAAAATATGACAAGGTGATATGGGTTGTTTAATATGATAATCCTTTGACAGTTCTTGCCTGTATGTACCTAAATATACATCATTGAATATAAAAAAAACAATTCTTTCTTCTGTTTTTAAGGAAGTAGAGTGAGATTAAAGAAGAAAATAAATTTTAAATGCTGAATTGAGGTTATAATCTATCACTACTTGAAGAAGAAATGTCATATATATTTCATGTCATGAAATTCATCAATTTACATCTGGTTGTGGATTAAAGAAGATAATTTTCAGTTGAAAATATTTGCCAAAGAATATGGTTTTGGCAATATGGATAAAGACAAACTTGAAGAAAATACGGAAAATTTAGTAAAAAAATGAAACAAAAATTCCTAAGAACACCTGATTTAATTGGAAAAAGAAAAAAAAGAAAAGTAAGGCCTTTTTATTTAGTTTTTTTCTTAAATGTTCACAGAATTTTTCAACAGTAATGGCTTTGATAAAGCAATGTAAACATATTATGCCAATGATGAATGCATTTTCCAAAGGACTCCTATGACTAAATTGCTCCCAATAATATATAATCATTTTCAAAAAAGGAAATGGATTTAAAAAAGACATTTTAACTGTTAGCTTCCATGTTAGTCTCTTATGGTAGAAAAATATTCAGACCTAAGAAGAGGTATGCAAGAGACTCCAAAAACAAAGCAGTAATCTTATTATCTACTTACGTCCTTTGTGGTATTTCCCTGTGAGACACTGAGCATGAAAATGGACAGTTGGACAATAGTCAGACCTTATGTGGAAATAAAACTCTGACTCAGGGACCAGCGAGGGACCCCAATCCATCTGTTTAGCAACTGATCCAGAATGGACAGGACTAGGCCTGTAATTGCTGTCTCCCTCTTTCTGTTCTCCCCTCCCCAACTGCTACACTGCCCCGTCCAGTTTAGGAACAACCAGAGAAAATCAAATATGCTAAACCAGTCACAGAATGCCTCCTGCTTCTGGTTACCCTGCCTCCAGGTTCCCCTTGCCAAGAACCTCCACCCAGAGCGCACCTAAGCCTTGCCTTTTGTTCTCTGTGAAGCATCGCGACTCCTCTGCCTGTTTCTGAGTCTACGGGATTCAAGTGATGATGGCGGGCTCTGTTGGGGTTGAAGTTCTGAATAAACACTCTCTGCTTGTTCTTATTTGGGAGGTTTTTGTTTATTTATAGCCCTAAAATCTTCAAGAAATTTCATTCTTGATTATAAATTCATAGTACAATAGAAATAATGATATTATCGGCCACATAACTTCATTTCCAATTCACCCTACAGTTCTTACATAATTAATATACCGTCATTTTTAATTGAAGCCCCAAATTAGCTGTAATGAAGAATTCACCCCTTCCTGATTTTTTTAAACTCCGTTTTCTGTCTTAAGGAGGTTTATGGTCGCACTTATGGCCCCACAACTGCCGATTATGTATATATGACTTGATTGAACCTCAAGGTGGTTTGGGAGAAGTAGTCACTCTATCTGAATTCAAATCATGTCTTAGCCACTATTTAGGACTTTTAAAGTATGTATTTATGTTCACTTTTCTGGGCTTCTGTTTATCACCTACAAAATAAGGATATTGGCTTATATGATACTTACTCGGGGTGTTTTTAGAACTCTAAAACTTATTTTCCAGTCAAGTGTATTTTTCTTCTCTTTCCTCACTTAAGTTATACTTACCTACATATTGCAGAATATAAATATTTATATATATAAATTAAAATATGTTTATTAAAAATGTATAAATGTAAATATTACAGAACATGTTAATACAAACATTTTCAAAACATGTCTATTAAAATCCAATTTGTCCAATTAATGAATCACTCCTTCAGTCATCATCATCCATATTTTCACTGGTAATATTGACCTAAAACACAAATACCCTCTAGTATTTCACTTAAATTAAAACCTTTATGAGATCCTAATTGCATGATCCATATCCATAACCCATACTTACGTTGTAACATTGTAATAAATATTTGCTAATGCAGCTATCTCGCCCACCAAGGCAGAAGCTCCTTAAGATGGGTATCTCATTACATTAATCTTTGTAGTCCTAGGACCTAGTATAGAAAGATAAATTAAGTAATCAGAAATTATTTAAGGAATGATGGAATTGAGGATAACTTCATTGTCGTGTTTTAGTGAGATTTGAAGATGCTCTGCAATCAGTAACATTGAATTATATTTTCCCTATTAATGGTTAACTTAAATGCAAGCTTGTCACCTATAGGGGTCTTGCAAAGAATTCCTCAGAATCAAGACATAGGCTGAAAACAATACCCACTGATATTTTGATCTTCAAAGTGTGCTAAGTTTTGTTCTTGCCCTTGTTAATTCACTCTATGATATTCACAGTCTCCTGAAATGAGCAATTAATACAAACAAAGCTCATGCTTAGCATTATGAAATGTCATTACAATCATTCTCCCAAAAGTATACTTTGTTTTCTTTACTTAATGGATTTTAACAAGACAAAATATTACTTACATTAGAAACAGATTATACAATTATTTACCTAAATATTAATAATATTGGTAAAACAGAGCATCCAGCTAAATGTCTTAAGAGCAAGAGATATTTTTAGTTTAAATTCCCTAACATTTTACATAATTTTCAGTGATAAAATTAAAGCCCTTTACCAATCATGAAAACAGGGTTTTTGAGAAATTTCATGAAGTGATGTAAGTCAGATGGAAATTCAAAGTATAACAATATGGAAACAAACAGCTATTATTTCAAAAATTAGTCCAGATTTAAAATAAATATGTTTAAAAAAAGAAACTGACATATAATTAGCCATAACACTTAAACACAGTTTATCACCTAAAATATTTTATTATATTATGTAAATATTGATTTGTCTGAAATGTTTGATACAATCTATTTTTAGCTGCCTAAAGAATGGTTAAATGTTATTTTTCAATGATATTCAATACTATTTTTTTTTAATTTTGTGAGTTCTGATCTCCTTGGTAACACTTTAAGCAGAAATTATGTACATGCAATTGATGGAGACTGAGTTCTTGTGCAAGAAAATTTATTTTTATAGGAATCTTCCAGCAGCTACCAATGACATGATGTCAAATTTAAGGAAAAGAGAAAAGAAATGAGAAGCATATTTAAAGGAAGAGAGAAGTAAGCTATTGTTTTTCTTCTAATATCTCTTTTTACTTCTACATCAGTTTCCTCATCCATATAATAGATTTTAGAACTAAATATACTAAAAAATACTATGATAAAAGGCTCAAAATAAGTTATTCTCATATTTTGTGTCCTATCATACATAGCCTTACTGGTTAGATTTCATTACTCTTATTCTTCTAATTCTGAAATGACACTTCCATAAAGATATTGTATTGTGCTGTGTGTGTGTTTTGCTCTTTATAAGAATATTTGTTATTCCTCTTCTATTTGTAATATTTATCCAGAGTAAGTTTACATAATGAGTGAAAACTCCTCACTAATAAATATTATTAGTTCAATCAAACCAAAAAATAATTTACCAAAGTCTGTATCTGGAATAACCTAATACACTTGCTTTTCATAATTACCATCCAATTCATTCTCATTAAGTTACTATGATAGTATCTTCTAGAAATTGAGATTATATCTGTATCTCAGTGCTTTTATCATATATATATAAAATAAAAGATGCAGAAAATATATATCTATGTGAACTATTTGATTTGCCAAGTGACTATAACATTGTTTAGTATATCTGGGTATGTAGACAGGAAGATCAATTGAGAAGTTAGCTTTTTTTTAGAATTTTTTTTTATCTTTTGGCACACTGTCATGAACAGGTGTCACTAAGTGTACAGAGACATGTGGAGCCAATGTGGCAAGTCTGTCAGAAAAGAGACTTCCCTGCAGTCTTCCAATTTTACAGATGGCACAAGGAAAATTCTGCAATATGCCTTTCTTAAAATCAGTATTACCTGGTACCTCAGGCAGTTACCACTGCTGCCAAGGATCCTTCCAATCCTTGAGCGGGCAGTATGCCGTGGAAAAGATGGGCACAGATATCAGACAACAAAATATAAATCCTAAACATGAAATTATGTTTCTAAGGGTTGTCCTCGTAGGTAGGGACATTGATATGACTAGTAAATATGGATTAAATGTCTTTAAAAGTGTGAAATGTAAGTTATCTGTAAAAGAAACCACAATCAAGGGAAAAAATATGAATTATAAAATCAATTTCTGTATGATGTAATCTGATGCTACTAGTTACCCTACTTCTCAGAATTCTAACAGCATCCTTCCTTCTTGCACACTTCTAATTAAATATTTTGGTAAAGAATTCATTATTGTTTATTAAACAATGCTATTATTGTTCCCACCTTCTCCCATTTCTCCTCATACCTATATTTCATACTCACTTTTGTTACATTTATGCTTCATAAAGCATTATACCAACCATATCACTCTTCTACACAAACAACTTTGATTCATAAGATAAAACATATAATCTGTGGGATAATATAAACTTTCACTCCAGATCCAAAAAGTAGGAACAGCTTTACCCTGTAGGACTTAGTAAGAGCTTGACACAACTTGGTTTCTTCATCCATTCTGTCCTGAAAGTTTCCTTATTTACTGCAGTTGTCGCTGGTTTTAAAATTTTTACCATCCTTAGGGTCCAACTCATAGGGCATTTTTCTTGGCCAAAGTATTGTATTTTTGTTAGAATACCAACAGTACTTCTTATTTCATTTTGCTTTATATTATAAGCACATTTTTTTTTACCTTTCTTTCTCTGCAGTCAAAATATGATCATATTTTATCAAGGGAATTGTTTAACTCAACTGTTTTTTCCTCAAATTATAAGGCAGACTGTTGTCATGTTTTAATTATTCCATATGAAAAAATCTCATAAGATTCTCAAACATGGTATCTTATGATTTTAAGAATCTCTCTAAAGATTTTATAGGCACAGTCAATCAGATAAATGCAATGATTTTTATTTAGCTTGACCATTAAGTATTTACTCAATTTTTTAGTATAAAATTAAAAATATACAAGTTTTGGAAAGGAAAGATATCGATGAGATATAAAGTAATAAAAAGTAAGTGACTTAACACTCCCTGGAAAGCGTAGCAATACAATTTAAAAAAGGAAAAGTGAAAGAGTTGATCACATGAAATTAATGAATGAAGTCCCAAAATGTGCTTCATACTTGCAGCTTAAGTTCTTTCTAATATTGGGCAACCAAAATATATACTATTTATTGATTTTTATATATGTTGGCTATATACTAGCTCATGAATTTTGACCATAAACAAAGAGGTAGATAATGCTTTTCTATGATACTATAGTATCAATAACAGCATCAATATTAATGTTTAGGTTTATACATTGTTGTTGCCTCTGCATAAAATCTAACGTCCCATCTACTTCTAGTTTTAATAAGTTCCAATAGAACTTTTCAAACCTGCAATATCAAAAAGCTGTGCTTTTACAGTAACTGCTACTCTTATTTGTTAGTGAAAAAGCAATTATTTTCAGTTTCCAAGTATATTGAAATACTACTCAAAACATTTGAGCTACATTGGAAATATTAGCTCTTTAATTTCTAAAAGAAATACAAATATGTGGTGATATTTATATACATTGAATATTTGAAGATATTCAATTCTAAATCAGTTGTCAAACCTTTGAGACTGAGGTGATTCCCACAAATATGAGTAACTTCCTGCAGAAGCATCTATGACACATATCAAATCTCTTCTTAATATTGTAATATAAAGTAGAATGTTCAAAACTTGAATTCTAGAATCCAGGTCTCTGCTGGCATGAAAATTAGACTTATTTAAAAATAGTTGTTGTCAACTAAAAATAGGCAGCAGAAATAAGGTGGCTTAGTGAATGAGTGACTACATGGTTGACTGAAGTTGAATAACCTCAGTGAGAAGAGGGAAAAAAATGTACTAGAAAACATTACATTAAGGAATAAGATCTACAAAGAAGAAGATCTACATTATACAAAGCAGGAGAAGAAACATTACTCTCACTAAGCAAGTGTTGATTGAAATCAACATGACTGTTATATTTAAGAAAGATAGAGTTTGTTCTAGTGTGACTGAGGACTGTGACAGGAGAGCAGCTTGTCTATTTGTGAATATGTGCATGACTTTCCCTCTCAAATTTCAAGTATTATAAAAAATTATATATAAATTTATATATTCATAAATTTATAAATATGTAAATTTTAAAAATGTGAGATTAGCAAAAAGGCAAAATCCTTTTTTTTATCTGCATTTTTTAGTTGACATGAACTCTTGTGTTTCAAGTATTCAACAGTACCCATATTATTAAACCCTCACTCCCACTAGCATGGCTACTATCTGTCAACATAGGAAGATGTTACAGAAAAAGCAACATCCTTTAAACTGAAAACTATAGCACATTAAACTAGTGAATAAACAAGTGAAACGGTGAATGAAAATAAGTATTAGGAATAGCTTCCAGTTATTGACTGCTTATTAAATACAAACTATATGCCTGGACATTAAATATGCTCATTCATCTAATTCTGTAACTGCTCTGTGAAGGTAGTGTCAGAGACATACTACACATGTAAATGCTACAAATGAAAGAATAAAGAGATTAAGTAGCAGACTCAAGAAAATTTGGCTAGCAAATAAGAGATTCAAAATTTTTAATTCACATTCATTGATTACAAAGCTTTCACTATAAATCTACAGGGTAGGTGCACAGAATTATTCATTTCCCTGAGTAATTTGTGCACCAAGCCGTTCAAGTTGTGTATTTAGTCTATCATAATTAATTATATATTAGTCTATAACAGTGTTTGGCACACAGTAAAAATTTAAAAGTATTATTTCAATTTTTCATACTGATATAGTGTCAAACAATTGAAAATGCATGATTCAAAGAAAAATAAAATTTTGATCAGTCTATATACTTGTAAAAGGACAGCTTACATCTAACACAATATTTATTTTCATCCTTAAATTATTCAGTTAAGTTGCTTGGCTGACCAACATCAAGTGAATAACGTCCATGAAGCCACTACGTTCAGGGGTTTGCATACACAGCTTATCTCTTTACAGTGATAGTGAACTAATATAAGGACGTGGTAATTCTACTTAGCTCTAGAGAAAACTGATGGACGGGTGAGGTAATCAGATAATCGATTTGATGGCACAGAGCAGGCAAAGGCAGTCACTTGCCTGAAGGTCCTACACCCGTGTAAGTTGTGTGGGTGCATAGCCCTGTCATTTAGAGGAACTTCCTATCACTTGATCTACTCAATATGCATTTAAAAAAATTATATTGATGATTTCTAGTGAAGATACAAGGTTTTTTAAATCCAAATTCATGTATAAAAAACTACATATTTCTACTAGAAAACATAGTGCTATTCCTTTTAGGTATCAAAATATAGTAGTAAAGTTATTAAATTTTAAAACCATTTCTGGAGTATATCAGAGGATTTTTCTGGGCTTTCTGGAGTATATTAGAGAATTTTCTTTTTCTTGACTCTAAAACTAAGTACAAACACAAAAAATCAAAGTTAAAAAGAGGGCTGTTAGAATTCCTTTGAAGAATATAAAATGACTCAATTTTTGCTGCCATGGCAGTGAAGTAAAATCGAAGGTTATTCACTGTAGGAGTAACAAGGTTTTAAGGTGAGACATTCAAAAAGGTCTTTGAATTCACTCGTTGTGCTTTTGATCCTTTCTAAAGAATAGAAAAAAAGGAGGAAGAAAAAAATAGTATGGTATCCTGAATATGGCATAATCTCCAGAAATAACTAGAATTGCATGCACTGCATTAAATCTACTGCATTAAAAGATATAAATAATGCACAACAGATAGTTTGGCAGTAGTTGAATGGTAGTCAAGTGTAAAATATACTTGTTTTTTTGCACAATTTCTCAAATGACATGAGCAGTGCAGCATTCAGTACATTGAAAGTAACCAATTTTATGAATTTCTTAAACAAGTGATTTATTCTTAAAATATATTCTAGCAGAATAAAATCCATGTCCTTTGATTTGTTATACTTTCTAAATAGCCGTTAAATGACACTCGTTATTTTTTTTTCAATTTTGTTACTGTATTTTCTGTAGTTGTAACATCAAATATCTACATATTCTGTTGTTGATACTGAAAATAAAAATATATAATCAGACCACCTACTGCTCAATTTCATTTTCAATCTGTAAACATCAGAAGTAAATTTACCTTCCTTTTACCAAATCTTCTTTCTGTGTTGTGGCTCCTTTCTCCCCACCCTTGCCCCCCATCACTCTCTTGAACATGCAATGAGTAAATAACGTTTCAAAGGATAAATGGGGTTCACTGTAAGCTTGAATAGCAAGAAAGTTATAAGCATCTAAATTACCATCCAACTGAATAGGCTATTTCCATAAAAAAAAATCCATTTGAAAAGAGAATGGCTTTATTCCTTGTTATAAGGAGTCATGAGCATTCAAGGAAGATTAGTCTCATCAGCTCTCACAGGAATTACCCTTTACATGAATCCTCTCCCTTTCTCATATTCAAAAAAAATTTGCCCTTTTCTTTCCAAACAAACAGGAAAAAATTATAATAACTTTAGAGATCTTGACTAAAATTTCTTTAAATGCTGACTGACAGACACGTTGATGATTTTCACAAAAAGATTGAAATGAAAATGCATTAGATGACAGGGGAGAAACAGAATTGCTTGTGTCCTGGAACAAAGACCTTCTGTTGAGGTAAAGTCAACTCTGAAAACAGAGCTCAGGGACACGGGTATTTTCCGGTCAAGACACCTCAGTGAGGCCAAGGTTAGTCCTGAGCTGGGAAAAGACAGTGTGAATTTCACCTTGCTAGTAAATTGCAATCTGTATCCAAATTGCTGTGACAAGCCTGCTTACAAGACAGAATGTGCGTATGTGAGGCTGTGTCAGCAATTGGTGGAAAAGTGAAAAATTCAGTCACTAAATTGTCTTGTCTGTGTAATTTCCACCTGACATCCAGCTAGTATGGAAATAAATAGACCTTTTAAAATAATCCTCAATGTGTGGGAGCACAGGAGACCTCTTATTGACTACACTGTTCTAGCAAGCAGTTCTCCTAGCATTTACACGCAGCTGAGAGTTGACTTGTCCTTGTCTAAAGCTGATGCCCAGTAGTCTTACCTTCTGTACTGGCCATTTCTCCAATGTTGACATGTGGTACATGGGCAGGAACCATCGAGTATTTGAGCATGTGCTCCTCCAAGTACAGCAGTGTTAACACCAGAGGAACCACCTTGGGCAGAAACCAATGAATAAATAAATGGTCTCCTTTATGGGCCAATGGTTTTAAGGTTCCATGACGCTTCTCAGACTTTTTGTGAGAGGGAAGGAGCACTGGGCACCACCTGCAGGCAGCTGACTTGATAATTGCCTGCATGCACTGTTTGGGTTATCATTTCTCATTCTTACTACATAAAATAGCTTTCCTAATAAACTAATCTACTAACCTTTGATTCAGTCTCTGTGCTTGGGAGAAGACCAGGTAAGTTAGTGGAAGCATGCTTTTTTTGATTGAAGTATCATTGATACACAATCTTACATTGGTTTCAAATATACAACACTGTGGCCCAACAGTTACCCACATTATTACATCCTCACCCCCTCTAGTGTGGTTACTATTTGTCAACATAGAAAAATGTCATTATAGAATCATTGACTATATTCTCCATGCATCTTGTTAGAGTATGCTGGAGCATTTAATCCTAGGTAATGACTTTTTCTTAACTAACACTCTCTCTGAAGTTTCTTTTATATCTGAAAAACTATGCCTAGGAATAGTTTTTATTTATTTGTTTTTATTGGTTCAACTACACTCAGCTGAGCAGGTTTAAAATACCTATATGTCCTACCATTGTTTATGGGCCAAAGTCTAAGGACTTAAATATGGTTCATAAACGATTCAGGATCCCTAGGCTACATTTCCTGTCACCACCAACCAATTCAACACACACACACTCATATTAGACATTCATATGCTTATACATAAGGCCTACAATTGCCACAGTCCAATATGATTCCTCATGTTTCTGGGCCTTTCTGTATGTTCTTTCTTCTACATAAAATCTCTTTCCCTATTTGCCCATCAGATACACCTAATCTTTATTTTGAATATCATTCCTTTTCATCTATATTAGTCAGAAAATTTGTGTGATTCTTAGTGGCTTATAAAAATGGTTTCATAAGCTAACCTTATAATGCACTATTTAAATAGGTGCTTACTTTAGTGTGCTTCATATTAACTGAGGACAGGGTCTGTGTTATATTTATCATTTTTTCTCCATTACATCCAAGTAGATGCTATATAAATATTTGAGAATAAATCAATAATTGAATTATGATGGTATTTAACCTTCCCTTAAAAGAGAATCCCTCTCCATGGTTCATTGTAGTGGTGACATTGGTTGAGCTCTTATTAAAGACATCAAACAACACAGCTCCATATTGTTCCCTAGCAAAGTAAATTTGTTTTACAGTCTTCGATTTCAGCCCTTTCTGATTATTCCCCTCATTATCATTTGCTCATTGGATTAACGCTGATTGTGTGACTATTTATATCAGGCACTGAGACAAAAACTTAGAAACAAGGATATAGTGCTTTCTGAATCCTTAGGTTGCAGCCTAACAGGAAAACGAGGAATTAATATCTGAATATGTAAACACATGTGTGCAATTGAAAGTTGTTATCTGTGATATAAAGTCAGTGGACAGTTTAGGGGAGAAAGCTCTGCTTCAGAGAGATGAAGAACACCTTAACCTAAATATTGACTTCACATAAAGAAGAGGAAAATAAAGAAAATTTAAGGTAAAAGGGCCAGCATATAAGAAAAATCTGACATGAAAAAGAGCTGATTGTTTTAAAAGAACTGAAAATGTGTGGGTAGCCTTGGTGAAGCGGAGGGAAAGGCTGGTAAGGAATGAATTCAGAGAGGAAAGAATGCAAGTGCGGGGTCACAAAAGCCATCTTCAAAACTGGGTATTAATTGGGTTTCAGCGAGAAGTTATTGAAGGTTTTAAAGGACTGGAATCGTAAGATGTGATGAATACTTCATAAACAATTAGGCTTTGTACTCTATGGAGAATTGAGTGGAAGAGATTAAAAGTGGAACTAAAAAGACAGCAATTAGGTAAATATGTCTACAGCCTAGCAGAGAGATTGCACGTGAGCTATATATATTTGTGAGTCAGTATTTAAACTATATTTTAAAGAAAATATAAAAGATTTGATCAGCAAGGGAGAGAATGAAAGAAGAGGACACTGTCCCTGAGTGAAAAGAACAAATAAAAACTCCACCTGTCAGAGGAAAAGTCTGGAATTTTCAGTGTCCCAGAAACCGCCAGATAATAGTGTTAAGATGTTGAGGGGCATTAACTCTGTCATATACTCCCAAGAGTTCTAGAAAGTTGGTTATCAAAGTGCATTGTTTGAAATTGGTAAAATGTAGGTTATTGCCAGTCTTAGAAGAGAAATGCTCATAAAAACTTGGTGTAGAAATGCTAAATATGAAGATAGAGTTGTACTATCAATGAAAAAATGTCTATTTTTTGTTCCAAGTTTGTTGTAAATTTACCTGTGAAGAAGCAAACACTGAGTGTTTGAAAAAAATTGCAAGAATATGAAAATCAGGGTGCAGAAGCCAAAGTCAAAGAAGACTATTTAGAAGAGATGATTGCTTAGCTAAGTCCTGAGAAATGAATAGGACCTCATAAGCCATTCTTGACAGATGGAGTGGTAATGGGGCAAAAGGAAGGAAGACATAATGAGTTTTGCACTGGCAGTTTTCACAAAATGTCAAGGTCTTGAAATGTAGAGCTTACTACCTCTTCAGAGCAATATCTAAATTTATAAATTCAGAGGTTCTAATCCATATTCTTTTGCATGCATTTTCCTTTAATCCACAGGGAATTAAAGGGAATTGAATCTGCAGGAGTACTGGACCACAAGACTGATTTGAAAATTAAGTTTTACTAAGAATCCCTGCTGCAAACATTTTTCAATTTCTCTGTAGTTTTATGATTTCAAAAATGCACTTGTGGAAAAAGAGACAGATTAAAGATGGTGGCGTGAGAGGAGAGACAGACGCTTCCTCCTAAAAATGGATACAATTAGAAAATTTAATTGGCGCAACTAATCCTGAGAGAACAACGGGAAAGAGGATGGTGTCAGACTGCACACACTTGGAGAAGAAGACTTCAGTGAAAGGGATAACGTACCAGAGCTGTGGCTCCGCAGGACCCAAGCCTCTCCCCAACCCCAGCTTACTGGTGGGAGGAAGAGAAATGGAGCAGGGAGGGAGTGGAAGGCTGGGGGCTGCTGAATACCTAGCTCCAGAAATCTACGCTGGGAGCACAAACCTACATTTCACGGTGCTTTCATGAGACCCACATGACTACAGGTTGGAAAGTTAATACAGGCAGAGTTCCTAGGGAGACTGGAATTCTGGCCTCTTGTGGAAAGCAGGATCCATATTCGGCTGCTCTGGGACAAAAACTTATACCTGTGTGCCCGGCCCACTGGCTCAGGCAGTGGAGACAGGCACAGCAGCCGGGAGGAGGAAAACAGCTCTTTCCTCCCCTCAGGCACTAGTACTGCTCCCCTGCGACCCCCGACCTTGCTTCAGGGGCTGAGCAGCTCCAGAATAGAGCTTCTGGACACTAGAGGGTGCCATATACAAACATGAAACCCCAAAGGAACCTTATCCAGAGTAAAATTACTAATACAACTCCTGAGAAAGATTTAAATAATATGGACCTCGTGACTCTTCCTGAAAGGGAGTTCAAAATAAAAATCATCAACATTCTAATGTAGGTACAGTGGAGGAGACAATAAATGAAATAGAAACTAGAGAAGAGGAATACAAAGAGGCTGAGGCACAGAGAGAAAAAAGGATCTCTAAAAATGAAAGAATATTGAAAGAACTGTGTGACCAATACAAGTGGAAAAATGTTCATATTACAGGGTTATAGGGATATCAGAAGAAGAAGAGAGAGAGAAAGGGATAGAAAGTGTCTTTGAGGAGGTAGTTGCTGAAAACTTCCCCAATCTGGGGAAGGAGGTAGTCTCTCAGGCCATGGAGATCCACAGATCTCCCAACACAAGGGACCCAAGGAAGACACCAGCAAGACACACAGTAATTAAAATGGGAAAGATCAAGGATAAGGAAAGACTGTTAAAAAGCAGTCATAGACAGAAATAAGATCACATACAAAGGAAAGCCCATCAGTCTAACATCAGACTTCTCAGCAGAAACCTTACAGGCCAGAAGGGAGTGGCATGGTGTATTTAATGCCATGAAGCAGAAGGGCCTGGAACCAAGATTACTTTATCCGGTGAGATTATCATTTAAATTTGAAGGAGGGATTAAACAATTTCCAGATAAGCAAAAGCTGAGAGAATTTATCTCCCACAAACCATCTCTACAGTCTATTTTGGAGGGACTGCTATAGATGGAAGTGTTCCTAAGATTGAAAAGCTGTCACCAGAGGTAATAAAATCACAGTAAAGAAAGTAGAAGAGCTAATTACGAGGCAAATGCAAAATTAAATTGACTATCCCCAAGTCAATCAAGGGATAAACAAAAAGTACAGAATTTGATACCTAATACATAAAGAAAGGAGGAAGAAAAAGGAAGAGAAATGGAAAAAAACCTTTAGATTGTGTTTGAAACAGCATACTAAGTGAGTTAAGTTAGACTCTTAGATAGTAAGGAAAGTAACCTGGAACCTTTGGTAACCATGAATCTAAAGCCTGAAATGGCAATAAGTACATACCTATCGATAATCACCCTAAATGTAAATGGACTAAATGGACCAATCAAAAGACATAGAGTCACTGAATGGATAAAAAAATAAGACCCATCTATATGCTGCTTACAAGAGATTCACCTCAAACCCAAAGACATTTCAGGCAAGATATTTCATGCAAACAATAGGTAGAAAAAAGCAGGAGTTGCAGTACTAGTATCAGACAAAATAGACTTCAAAACAAAGAAAGTAACAAGAGATAAAGAAGGATATTACATAATGATAAAGGGCTCAGTTCAACAAGAGGAAATAACCATTATAAATATATATGCACCCAATATAGGAGCACCAGCATATGTGAAACAAATACTAACAGAACGAAAGGAGGAAATAGAATGCAATGCATTCATTCTGGGAGACTTCAACACACCACTCACTCCAAAGGACAGATCCACCAGACAGAAAATAAGTAAGAACACAGAGGCACTGAACAACTCACTAGAACAGATGGACCTAATAGACATCTACAGAAGAATGCATCCAAAAGCAACAGGATACACATTCTTCTCAAGTGCACATGGAACATTCTCCATAATAGACCACATACTAGACCACAAAAAGAGCTTCAGTAAATTCCAAAAGACTGAAATTCTACCAACCAGCTTTTCAGAACACAAAGGCATAAAACTAGAAATAAATTGTACAAAGAAAGCAAAAAGGCTCACAAACACACGGAGGCTTAACAACATGCTCCTAAATAATCAATGGATCAATGACCAAATAAAAATGGAGATACAGCAATATATGGAAACAAACGACAACAACAACACAAAGCCCCAACTACTGTGGGATACAGCAAAAGCAGTCTTAAGAGGAAAGTATATAGCAATCCAGGCATATGTAAAGAAGAAATAACAATCCCAAATGAATGGTCTAATGTCACAATTACCGAAATTGGAAAAAGAAGAACAAATGAGGCCTAAGGTCAGCAGAAGGAGGGACATAATAAAGATCAGAGAAGAAATAAACAAAATTGAGAAGAATAAAACAATAGCAAAAATCAATGAAACCAAGAGCTGGTTCTTTGAGAAAATAAACAAAATAGATAAGCCTCTAGCCAGACTTATTAAGAGAAAAAGAGAACCAGCACACATCAACAGAATCAGAAAGGAGAAAGGAAACATCACGATGGACCCCACAGAAACACAAAGAATTATTAGAGAATACTATGAAAACCTAGAAGAAAAGGACAACTTCCTAGAAAAATACAACCTTCCAAGACTGACCAATGAAGAAACACAAAATCTGAGCAAGCCAATTACCAACAAAGAAATTGAAGCAGTAATGAAAAAACTAGCCAAGAACAAAACCCCTGGGCCAGATGGATTTACCTCGGATTTTTATCAGATATACAGAGAAGATATAACACCCATTCTCCTTAAAGTTTTCCAAAAAACAGAAGTGGAGGGAATACCACCAAATTCATTCTATGAAGCCAACATCACCCTAATACCAAAACCAGCCAAAGACTCCACCAAAAAAGAAAACTACAGATCAATATCCCTGATGAACGTAGATGTAAAAATACTCAACAAAATATTAGCAAACAGAATTCAAAAATACATCAAAAGGATCAAACACCATGACCAAGTGGGATTCATCCCAGGGATGCAAGGATAGGACAACATCATCCACCACATAAGCAAAAAGAAGGACAAAACCCACATGATCATCTCCACAGATGTTGAAAAAGCATTCGACAAAATTCAACATCCATTCATGATAAAAACTCTCAGCAAAATGGGTATAGAGGGCAGGTATCTCAACATAATAAAGGCTATATGTGATAAACTCACAGCCAACATCATAGTAAACGGTGAAAAGCTGAAAGCTTTTCCACTGAGATCGGGAACAAGACAGGGATGCCCACTCTCTCCACTGTTATTCAACATAATACTGGAGGTCCTCGCCATGGCAATTAGACAAAACAAAGAATTACAAGGAATCCAGATTGGCAAAGAAGTTAAACTGTCACTATTTGCAGATAACATGATATTTTACTTAAAAAAACCCTAAAGACTCTACTCCAAAACTACTAGAACTGATATTGGAATACAGTAAAGTTGCAGGATACAAAATTAACACACAGAAATCTGTGGCTTTCCTATACACTAACAATGAACTAATAGAAAGAGAAATCAGGAAAACAATTCCATTCATAATTGCATCAAAAAGAATAAAATACCTAGGAATAAACCTAACCAAGGAAGTGAAAGATCTATATCCTGAAAACTATAAGACACTCTTAAGAGAAACTGAAGAGGACACTGACAAATGGAAACTCATCCCATGCTCTTGGCTAGGAAGAATTAATATCGTCAAAATGGCCATCCTGCCCAAAGCAATACACAGATTTGATGCAATCCCTATCAAATTACCAACAACATTCTTCAGCAAACTAGAAGAAATAGTTCAAAAATTCATATGGAAACACCAAAGACCCTGAATAGCCAAAGCAATACTGAGAAGGAAGAATAAAGTGGGGGGTATCTCACTCCCCAACTTCAAGATCTACTACAAAGCCACAGTAATCAAGACAATTTGGTACTGGCACAAGAACAGAGCCACAGACCAGTGGAACAGAATAGACACTACAGACATTAACCCAAACATATATGGCCAATTAATATACGATAAAGGAGCCATGGACATACAATGGGGAAATGACAGTCTATTCAACAGATAGTGCTGGCAAAACTGGACAGCTACATGTAGGAGATTGAAACTGGAACACTGTCTAACCCCATACACAAAAGTAAATTCGAAATGGATCAAAGACTTGAATGTAAGTCATGAAACCATAAAACTCTTAGAAAAAAACATAGGCAAAAATTTCTTAGACATAAACATGAGTGACCTCTTCTTGAACATACCCCCCAAGGGAAACAAAAGCAAAAATGAACAAATTGGACTATATCAAGCTGAAAAGTTTCTGTACAGCAAAGGACACCATCAATAGAACAAAAAGGTATCCTACAGTATGGGAGAATATATTTGAAAATGACAGATACGATAAAGGGTTGACATCCAAAATATATAAAGAGCTCACACACCTCAACAAACAAAAAGCAAATAATCCAATTAAAAAATGGGCAGAGGAGCTGAATAGACAGTTCTCTAAAGAAGAAATTCAGAAGGCCAACAGACACATGAAAAGATGCTCCACATTGCTTGTCATCATAGAAATGCAAATTAAAACCACAGTGAGATATCACCTCACACCAGTAAGGATCGCTACCATCCAAAAGACAAACAACAACAAATGTTGGCAAGGTTGTCGAGAAAGGGGAACACTCCTACACTGCTGGTGGAAATGCAAATTAGTCCAACCATTGTGGAAAGCAGTATGGAGGTGCCTCAAAAAGCCCAAAATAGAAATACCATTTGACCCAGGAATTCCACTTCTAGGAATTTACCCTAAGAATGGAGCACTCCAGTTTGAAAAAGACAGATGCACCCTTATGTTTATCACAGCACTATTTACAATAGCCAAGAAATGGAAGCAACCTAAGTGCCCATCAATAGATGAATGGATAAAGAAGATGTGGTACATATACACAATGGAATATTATTCAACCATAAGAAGAAAACAAATCCTACCATTTGCAACAACATGGATGGAGCTAGTGGGTATTATGCTCAGAGAAATTTGGCAGGCAGAGAAAGACGAGTACCAAATGATTTCACTCATATGTGGAGTATAAGAACAAAGAAAAACTGAAGGAACAAAACAGCAGCAGAATCACAGACCCACAGACCCACAGAATGGATTAACGGTTGCCAAAGGGAAAGGGACTAGGCAGGAGAGGTGGGAAAGGAAGGATAAGGGCAGGGAAAAAGAAAGGGGACCTTACGATTAGCATTTATAAATTGGGGGGTTGGCATTGGGAGGGATGTGCAACTCAGAGAAGACAAATAGTGGGTCTACAGCATCTTACTATGCTGATGGACAGTGACTGTAATGGGGTTTTTGGCGGGGGACTTGGTGAAGGGGGTGTCTAGTAACCATAATGTTCTTCATGTAATTGTAGATTAATGATAATAAAATGAAAAAAAAAATGCACTTGTGTTTTCTAAGTTCAAATCAAGACATTTACTTTTTGCAGGTTATAGTTGAATTTATACTTGCTTAGTTCACTTTGCAATCTAATGATATAAATTTAAAATATGTAATCATTTCAAATGCTAGATTCAAACTGCATACTAACTATCTCTATAATTTTTTAATGTCCTTTCCTTGAGAAGAATATTATTGCTCTATCTGCAGGTGCTTCTATTACTTTTCTTGAAGGATGAATGATAATAAGATATCTACATTTAAAGAGTGGATGATGATATGAATTTTTAGGAGAACATAGGTGACATGTGGTCTCTAAGAAAAAACTACTCTTGGGAGAGGTTTTTATTGGTTTTTCTGGAGAAAATCTTACAGTTGTCATTATGTTTTCAGTAACATAAAATGTTTTATAAGAACTTATTTGGCTATAAATTAAAGAAACAGCAGGATTAATTCATTGACTTTGATTCAGAACGCAGTGAACTGAAGAAAGAAGTACTCATTTTCATTTGAATGCTCTGGAGAATAAGGTATGTGGACATAAAAGTCAAACCACTATATGACCTTATGTCGAGAAAGTATTACTAAGAAAGAATCCTGCCAGCAGTTATATGACTTGGGATTCAGGGTCTCTAGTCCTCAATATAATACTAAAATGTACTTTATTCAATTAGTTATTATCAATGAAAGTAGGAAGCATATGGAAATTCATTGGTAAAATGATTTTAATTAATTGCTTCTCTGTCCTTTTAAAAAGCAAAGCTTAATAGCTTCCAAAGACAAAAAAAAAACAACAAACCAAAATCCTTACCATAACCACTGTAGATAGGCTTTCCTTTCTATTCAAACAGGTAGACAGTGCATCCAATCCAGAGTCTTAATGACTAGCTTAAAGGTCTAGCTACAAATTCTTCTTCTTTCATTCTTTCTAAGTGTCTTAATTTATGTTGTTCATCCTAGATTGGGATGTGGATCATGTTTTTTCCTTCATATATAGGACATCTTACATTTTATTTTTTGATATTTCAGTATTGCTGATCAAAAATGTTTCAAAATAGTGGGAGAGAACATAGGTAAAAAAGTAAAGAAAACAGATTATAGTCATATGGTTGTAAGATTTATCAGGGATATAGGAATCACAGTGAATTCCTAGGAGCTGAAGGACTTCAATTCTTTATGAAGGCAATATCTTATAAGTTGAATTTATGTGAAGATGAGTATTTTAAGTGATTTCAGAAATGCTAGGAACAGTTTGTCTAGTTAAAAAATCTTAAAAATGAGCTCAAAATGGTTTAAGTTGACCAGATATAAATGAACTATATGCTCAAAAAAAAGCTTAATGTCTTTTAAAGGATGATGGCAATATCCAGTGAATTAATAACATAATATAATATGTCCACTATTTGATAATAGATGACTAGACATGCAAAGAAGTAGAAAATGTGACCCACAATTGGGGGAAAAATCAGCTGATTAAAATAAATCATGAAATGACAGAAATAATGAAATTAGATAAGTTTTTCAAAATAACTATGACAAATATATTCAAGCATTTAAAAGAAAATATAAACAAAATGGTGAGAGAAATGGAAGATGGTAAAAATAACAAAATGGAATATGCAGTATACAGTACTCAAAACACAATATTGGAAGTGAAAAAATCACAAAATGGGCTTAATAACCATCTAGTATCTCAAGAATAAAAGCTTGATTAGGGAGCCTGAAAGTAGACTCTGTATAGATGGAAAATGAAGTGCAGAGGGGAAAAAGTAAGCTTAAAAATATGAAGACCAGAGCAATGTAGTGTGGATAGTATTAAACAGATTAATTTAAGCATAGTTGAAGTGCTTTACAGAGAGTAGAGGGAGATTGGAACAGAAAATGTTTAAAGGTAAGGGCTGAAATCCCCAAATTTGGTAACAAGACTTACTAAATTTGAAGGTATTAAAAATGAAGATTATGCCCCTAATAGAATGATAAGAAAAAAATCAATAAAACTCAATTGAGAGTCTAGAAACAAATATTTTTTAACATCAGTTGATTTTTAATCAAGCAAATCAAGGAGATTAAATTAATCAAATGGACTTCCTCAAAATTAAATACTTTTACTCATCAAAACTCCAGTAAAGATATTGAGGGTCACCAAAAACTGGGAACTTTTATATGAACCATAATGTATATTATTATATTATATCAAATTATTTGCAAAATATACATTAAACAAGACACCTCTACTTAGACTATAAAAACCATACTTGCATGTCAATGCTAATAACACAAACAACCCATTATAAAAATAGACAAAGTACTTAAATGAGCATTATACATGAAAAACTATTC
The DNA here is from genome assembly GCF_040802235.1 of Manis javanica. NCBI lineage: Eukaryota > Metazoa > Chordata > Mammalia > Pholidota > Manidae > Manis > Manis javanica. The sequence goes on from NC_133160.1 coordinate 148,355,156, forward strand.
AATACTTTATGTTTTCAGCAAAATGCATACTAGAGCCACATGAAATATCAATATATCCCCAGCGTAAGGTGACATAAAATGGCAGTTATGTCAAGGTGTTTTTAAATGGAGCTAGGAGATCATTAAGGAAGTTGGATTTATGCACAATGCTCACCACTTGGAACCATGAACCTTTGAACTGAGTCAAACCACAAATACAGAAAGAATTCTTCAGGAACACCTCCAACTTGCTCCAGTAACAGACATTTGCTTTGTGATAGTCTTAGCAACCAATTATTTTAGCCAAGATTAGTTTTCTGCTGCAATACTAAACAAAATTCTTTGTAAACAATGAATACAACATTCCTTTTAGTCTTTAAAAACCCCTGACATTTGCTATCTATTGGAATGCTGCTTTGCTACCCAAATCTGTCTCCACGAATTACAAATTCTTTGGTCCCAAATAAACACTTTGGTTTAATCATTGCCTCCTGAGAATTTTTGCTTGATACCAGTTAGAATGGCTACAGTTAAAATATTGACAGTGCCACATGTTGGTGCTTATAAAGAGCAACCAGAGTTCTCATGCATTTATGGTGAGAATATACATTGGCACAACCTTTTTACAAACCAGTCTGGCAATTTTTTACAAAGTTACACATATACCTGACCTATGTCACAGCAAGTTAACTTCAAGGATTTTTACCCAAGAGGAATGAAAATATTATCTCCACAAACCACCTGTGTAAGGATGAGCATGTAACTTTGTTCATAATGGCCAGAAGTGAGACAACTCAAATTATCCACCAAAATAAGAATGGATAAGCAAATTCTTGTATGTACAAATAATGAATTATTCAACAACAAAAATGATAAAACTTTTATGCACACAACAGCACAGATAGATGGATGAACTGAAAAACATTATGTTGAGTGAAGCAGCCAGACAAAAAACAGTGTGACATTGTGATTAACAGTAATAAATATATATTTGGTCTTTGTTCCCTTTTCTGCCTAAATGCCTTGAAATTTCTTAACTGATGTGAGCCATGAAAGTGTCTTTTGTTACCTTAATAAGGTGACTTTTTGACAGGCAAATTAGAGGGCTGGAAATTCCAGTCCCAACGCCTGATCTCCAAGGAAGGGAAAGTGGCTGGCGATTTAGTTCGATCACCAATGGCCGATGATTTGATCGATCACACGTATATAATGAAACCTCCGTAAAAACCCAAAAGCGCAAATTTGGAGAGCTCCTGCGTTGGTGAATACATGGAGGTGCTGGGAGAGCGGCACCCCTGGAAAGAGCCAGAAGCTCTGCGTCCTTTGCATATACCTTGCCCTATGCTCCTTTTCCATTTAGCTATTCCTGAATTATATCCTATTATAATAAACTAGCAATCTGGTGAAGAAATTAGAGAGGTTTCCTAAAGTCTGTGGCACATTAGCAAGGAATTGAACCAAAGGAGGGGATTGTGGGGAATTCTGATCATTGCCAGTTGGTCAGAAGTATAGGTAATGAATGGTTTGTGTCTGGCAACCTGAGTTGTAGAGGGTGGTTGGAACCCTACAATTTGTAGGTGATTGGTCACAGACACAGTAACAATGTGGGCCTTTGACTGGAATCTGAAGTTGCAGAGGGTTGAGAGGGTCAGTCTTTTAGGACTCAGCTATCAACCTGTGGAATCTGAAGCTATCTTCTGGTAGAGAGTGTCAGATTTGAGCTAGATAGTAGCACACCCAGCTGGTGTCTGGAGAATTGCTTGTTGTTAGCGTGGAAATTCCCAGCCACCCTGCCCCACACTGAACTGTTTTCAGAACAATGAAAGACAGTGCATACTATATGATTTTATTCATTTGAAGTTCTAGAATAGGAAAAACAAATCCATGGTTGATATAAAAACAATGGTGGCCTCTATGGAAGGATTTACTTAGGGTTAGGAGTGGGTAGAATTTCCTGAGAAGGCTTTTGAGTGATCTTTCTGAGATGTGATAAACTTGTTCTATATCATGAGTTGAGAGATGCTTGTGTGTATGAAGCTGGCAAAACTCACACAACTGGACTCTTATGATTTGTGCATTTCATTTATGTAAATAATTCCTCAAGTGACAAAAACAAAACCATCTTGTTGCCACTAAAATTTCTATTGAATACATTTCTCCCACTCATTAATTAGAATTTTAAAATATCAATTGTGGGTAAAATTGAAATATTTCCAGAATCTCTCACCTGGCCTTAGTTCATCTGCATATCAATAGGTGTTTCTAAGGAGTGGAGAGCTGTATCCATCTCCATATCAATAGGTCATTAGTATGAGTGAGAGCACATCTGGACCTGAGACGTTGGGTGGAGCTCCCTTCTTCTGCAGCCAGGTCAGGAGAGACACAAGAGAGAAGTGGATGACTGCTTGCGAGAAATAAATGGGTTTCTCCCATTTTATTTCTCCCTTTGACTGATTTCAGTTTCAAAGGTATTTTGCCCCAGGATTTTCACCTCTGGAGTTTCATCAGTGATTTCCTTATATATATGGGATTATCTGTTGCAATAATAGATGATAGATACATAGACATAAAGAAAAAGTGGCTTTAAGAGCCAATATTGACTCTGATCTATCATCCCGTATAACCTGTTTTAAGCTATTTTATATTCTATATTGTACATGTTCTTGGATTTCCTGAATCAATGAATGGTTCTATTAAAGTAAATATTTCATTGTGTATCCTTTGTGAACAAGTCTGTAGCCCTATAGGTGAAAAACACTTTGGAGAAAAATCTACCTGGAAACATATAAGAGGAATAAAAAGTTATGTTCCTATGGCCTAACTGGACTAGACATTCTATGATTGGCTCTTTGTAGTTTTTAAGATATCTCTAGAGTATTAAGAAGTAAAAGACAAACTTTTGTTGTTCTCCTAAGAAGAATTCCATGAGCTTAAGCTTACTCAGAAGAATAAGACAACTTGTTTGGAAGTAAAAAAGTATTAACTACAAGAAAATCATATCATAAGGAAGAAAATAGCTGAATAAAAAATACCTAGCAAGAAATATGAAATGTAAATAAGTAAGTTAATATACCCAGGAAACATAATTTACTGTGAAGTTTGATTTTTTTTTTAAGATCCATGAAAATAATAGAATTCAGCTAAAAAATATTGTTTTCAAGGAAACTGACTCAAAACATTCACTTGTTTTAGTACATGGACACTTGAGATCATAACAGTATATTATTTCAACTTTTCTAGTTATTAAAATTCTGCCTTCGAACATCAGCTGTATCATCTTTTTCTCTTTCAAAGTGTGAAGACTTATATACCTAGTATCTTTGGCCTTATACATGATTCTATGTTCAGAGAAACAGTCAGTGTCATATAAATCCTATTGAGATACTATAGTTCATTATATTTTACAGAAGGTGTAATATAAAAGCAAATTGGTATAGCAAAATATGTTAAGATAATGGATATATAGTTCACTCCTATCATTGAGAGAATTTTTGTTAAAGATAATTCTGTTGTTAATTCTTCAAGTGCCTGAGTATAGACTATGTGGAGTTATATTGAAGAGTTTCATTAAATTGAAGGATTCATTCAAAATATCACTGTATTTCAAATGATCAGTTACCATTTTTCTGTCCCATAATATTAAATTGGACAAACTTCATATTTACTAATCTATTGCTAAAAAATCCCTAAAATTTTGTGACCAAATTTATGATGAAATTCTTGTTAAGTCATAATGATTATCAAAAGAACTGAATTGATAAAATTATTCCATAAAACAACTTTCTATGTCATTCCTTCCTCTCCATTAATATTGGACATAGTGATTTCATTTTATAGGCATTGGTAGACATTTGGTGCTTGATTTAATAATTATATTAATAGTTAAACCATTTAAATATCCTGTTGTATATATGTATATATATATATATACATATATACAAACACATTTCTATGTACATACATATTTCAATACATATCAGCATATACAAATTTGATAGAACATAATTTGTTTACTCCTGATAAATGTAAGTAAAAAGTATTAACTACAAGAAAATCTAATATTTATATTTTCATCCTAATCTGTGTCATCTGGTCCTTCATCACCAATCAAGAATTTGTAAAGAATTATTTCCCAACTATGATTTATTTACATGGTACAATTAAACATGCAAATTGAATCAAACAAAAGCTAACAAAACAAGGACTGAGGGGAGTACATACCATATTTTCCATGGATGCACCATATTTAACTTTCTTCTGCTTTATGCAACATTTCCCTTTGCCATTATTCCATTCTTTACTTCTCAGTGACCAAAAATATTTAGAAAAGAGACCAGAAGCAAATGATAGTAGAAATATCATTCAGCGACATGTTATTGAAAGGAGCCAATCTCAGTCTAAAGCTTTCCCTCAACTCCTTCTTCCTTATATCATTATTTTCAAAGTGCTCTGAAATGGCTATCTTCAAATTCATATTCTGGGGAAGACTGAATTGACTTCATAGCTCAGAAACATCTTAATAGATCCTTTCATTATGTAAATATGAATAAATTATATGTCATTTATTCTATTAAATATTGTATTTCTTCATTTTATGTAACACTTGAATTATACTGGCAAAAAAATGCTAAATAACATTAGTTACTAAATGAATGAATAAACTAGTCCCAATAAAATACAACCCTTTAGTGTTATCATAGAAACTTACTGCTGATTTCTTTCTATACTTCTATATTTCTTTTGTTCCCTTGCTCTTATTCTCTAAGAGATGGTGATTAGCTGCTACATTTAGAAGATTAGGAAGAAAAATTTATATTTCTGTTATCACTATCATTGTCCTGGTCACACCAAAATTGATCTGGCCATTATCCCTCCATCCACATCCAGAAATCATTGAAAAAATGATCCGAAGGAACTGGGAGCAGAGAAAAATGACGTAAATGGGGAATCAGGAGGATGGGGAGTTGAGCAGTACAGAAAAAGAAGAAGGTGAGAGCAATGGTACATTGGCAAGAACCAAACTGAATGTCCAGGTATTTATATTATTGGAGCCCGAAGAGCAAGGCTGAGAGCCAGAGACAGTGAGACAGGACTAGACCAAAAGTAGATCGTTGATGGTTCTAAAACCAGGAAGAATTTATAACTATGTAGTCACTGGCTGAACAAATATTACTGTTTTATTAGATCCATATAAAACAGATTTCAGAAAAAGATTCAAATATGATTAAATGGTAAAGCACAATTATTTATGGAAATTCTCCTCATTGCAAGCCATACAATTTGAAATCCATAAAAGATAAACCCCTTGAATACCCTTACAGTCTCTTAATTAAAAAAAAAAAACTTTTTATTTTTCAGGCAGTGTAAGAAGACAGAATATATGAGAGAGCATAAATCTTTCTAAATCTAAAGAGTCTTCCCTCTTTTTGTTGTTGTTCCTGTTAAGTCTTTCATTAAGATATAAATGTAGATGAAAATAATTTGCTATATTTAAAATACTCCCTCCTAAACCTCTATGGCTCACTATATTTAAAATTTTATATCCATAATTTAAAACTGATTTCTGAAATAAAAATTCTCTACACTTCTATTTGGACTTCAAGTTTGCTTGCCTTTTGTGTTCAATTTTTAAAATATGTGTACACAATAAGAATATAGGGTACCTGCAAATAGTTGCTCACCTACATATAGCTGTATATTTCCAGCTGTTTTATAAAGCACAGCTTTATTTTGCAATATGCACATGAATGAATTCTTTATACCACTGAAATCACATGCTTTCACAAAGCCACTACAAACTTTAAAATGAAAAGAGTTCCTTGCTGTGAAATGGAGACATAAAAATATGTTAACTGGGAGATATTGTAAAGCTATTTTTTCCTAAGCAATATATTCTTGGTATAATTACCTTTGCTATGTCAACCAGACAAACTTAGAATTTCAATCTTTATGAGAAAAATAAAATAAAACATTAATCCTTGTAAACTGGAGATGATAATGAAGCCAATTTTACCCTTATAAAAGATATACTACAATCTAATTTCCTCCTGTAGGAAGACATGACTTGGATGAAGACACTGAAGATAAATATTATTAAACTAAAACTAGACATGGAATATTTGAAAATAAGTTATTGTATTTAATTATTTCAGAATGTAATCAATATTAAAAATAATTTGCCAAAGATGAAAATGCTGAATTAGAGATGTTATTACTTTACCTCTAAAAAAATATCTCTGTCAGAGGGAAAGAGAAAATGCAAAGAATGCAACAAAGGAATGGTTCTACACATTTTTATAAAATGAACACCAAAATTGCTTTGAACAGGGAAATATAGACTTCTTCCTTCAGCAGGTTGATGGACTTGCTAAACTGGAAAATGTATTTTTAGAAAAAATCCCTCTAAAATAGACCCACATTTTCTTAATAGACAACTATGATTCTATTAAATGCACACACTAAGCAAAAACAAAAACAAAAACAAAAACAAAGAAATTTCCAGGATGCAAACAACATGTTTGAAACCAGTGTTAAAATAGTATTAAAAACCCGGGAGCATTTAGCAATATCAGAAATCTTGCTACTTGAGTTTAGAGGCAGTTGTTGCAGAGAGGATAGAAATGCATAGGTTCCGTTTATGGTGGGGATTGTAGCTCTGCATAAAAACAGGACCCTGGATGTGAAGCAGCCTTGGTGAAATGTGACTGGCAGCAAAGGGAGACAACCTGGTAAACTGTTAGCCAGTAATGCCCTTACATCACTACACCCTGTGCCCATACTTTGTAGGATGATGTGGTAGGGGCAAGAGAAAAGTGAACTGCAGGCCAGAGACCTACATTTGTCCTCTTACCCACCACACAAACGTTAGAGAGGCATCTGGCCTCAGGATTTATTCCAGTTTGTGAAATAAATTTATTCCAGTTTGTGAATAAAAAAAAAGCAGCTCCCTTAGGAATTTGTAATCAAAAGCCTATACTTACAGCAAGCTTTACACTATGTGAGTGATCTGAGGAGCACCAAATTGAGAAATAATCTTACCGTGGTCCTAGGTTTACTAAGTGATCTTAGGTTTATAGTGACAGGAAATGACTGGACAAAGTGAAAGTGATCTCTGGAAAATACAGCGCCTCGTTCCCATTAATCAAAAATGAGCAACACCATCTTCTCCCAAATCAGAATTTTATGTCATCATTTCTAAATGTAAAATGAAAAATAAAATCTCTCCGTGTTCCACTTCACGTATTCTCCTTGGCCCTCCAAATCAGGTTGTGGCAAACCATGGACCTCCTTCCAGTCACCTACTACATAACCTGCAAGCTAAAAACTGTTCTTATGTTTTCAAGTGTTTGAAAATAATCAAAGAGAAAATGATGTCTTGTGACTTGACAATCATATGAAATTCTGATTTCGGATTCTGCATATGAAGTTTTATTAGCACACAGCTCCTCTCATTTGATGATGTATTGCCTGTGGCTAGTTTCCTGCGGTCCAGCTGAATCTCTTTTCAAAGGTGCATTATTGGTTTGTTTATTTAAGACTATAAGAGCCTCTTCTGTGGGTTCCAAGACAATTGCTGGGAAGGTGGTAGACTATAGGAGGCAGGTAATGGATTATACTCATATTGAAAAAAGAAGCCCTAAATTGTGTACTTTAAAAACTGAGTAGCCACTTGGCTTTTATCTGATGGTTGTTCCCCTCATTCCATCCCAGATGCAAAATTTTTACTAAATGACAAAGATCCTATTTCTAAAGATTCTGAGTGTCATATAATTTCTACCAAAATTTTGTGCTGTCTTAGCAAGATTTGAAGTAACATGGATATCAAATATAGTGGAGGATTTACAGGACAAGGATGGGATTTGCTCATAGTTAAGGCCCTTTATATCTTACTTTCATTTCCTTTTGTGGAATATTTGAAGACCACCCAGATGGGAAAAAGCAGGATATTTATTAAAAGTTCGCTAAAGCAAGGGAGTCAGCCACCATCACTTGCATTTGGTAGAGGCTCAAAGTCTCTCAGAGCAGTGGAAAAGATACTACATGGCAAACAAAAAAGAAGGCCTCAGGTGTGCTGCGATTGGAGGCTGCTGGCAGGAGGGGACTGGATGTGGGATCATTAGAAGCAGGGCATCTAATATGTCAGGTTCAGAGAACATATTTGGCTTTCTCTGAATAGGTTCTGAGTTGAAAGTGGAAGTGAGCAATAGGAATGCTGGTGGGCACTTAGCGCATCCCAACTGTTCTGGGCCAATCACTGCAGAAGTAGTGGTCTGGCTCCCAGCACTGGTTGCTGAAGAGGCTGTGGGTCAGAGTATTATTTTCATATATGTTCTGGCCAATGCCCACTTGTATATTCAGTGTCACTGCTCTTTTTCTTTCTTACACTGAAAAGGAATTCCACTGAACTCTGCAAATCAACACTGAACTGTTTCTGTTTCCTCAGAGCTTTCATCATCCCAGGAATGATCACAGCACCTGTGGCCTTGTTGAGCTGCTCTTAGCTTTCCTTCCACTCTTAAAAGCAATGTATGTTTCCTTTCTTTTCTTTCTCTATACCTTTTTCATACCTTTACTGATTTTCTATTGGTACTTCTCAGTTCAGGGTTTAGGAGGGCAGGAACCAACTGTGCTCAGTTTTACATCAAACCATTGTGGTCCCTGAACTGTAAAACAATTGCTATATTATATTTCGTTTGATATTCTAGAGATGGTTCAAAAGTAATTGTTTGTTGCTGACTCACAAGATTATTATGTCCTGAACCATCTAAGAGAAAACTTGAAAACAAACAAGGAAACAAACAAAACCAAAATTTTCTAATTGGAAAGAAGCTTAAAGGGAGCAAAATCCTTACTTGCCTCCCTTAAATGTATTCTGATGATAATGCAAAATGAAATAAGTATCTTACAAAGGAAAAATGAATGCTTGAGGAAAAATCTTTCTAAGATGCTTGGATAAAGTCTCCAGAAAGTTAATAATCAAGCCCTAATACCCTTAGAAGGGTTGTAGGTCATAATCTCTTCACTCAATCACATAAGGAAATTATAATATTGAAAAAATTATAATATTGAAAAATTATAATAGGGAAAAATAAAGAAAGAAGAAACTACCCGTTAGAACACTGACAATACCACCATAACACAGTAAACTTGAGATTGTACTTCTGTTCTTAAAAGTAACTTTGTACCAATTCCTGAAGGCTTTCATGTTTCCTATTTGGTAAAATGGAAGGAAATCATCTATCTAACTGCTTTAATGTGAAATCAGGCTCTCAAAACTATTCTTATTTTACTTAAACACATAAATGTGTTGTGGAAATATGGTCATTAGTTGCTATCCACCTTCATTAAATGGACAAAATGTCCCTCAGAAAGTCCATTTTACTCAGTAGCTAAATAATGTGTTGAAGCAGATTATGGTAACTCACTTTTCTCAGATTATTTTAGATAATGAAGGACCACTTGTGTAAAATATATATATATATATATATATATATATATATATATATATATATACATGTATATGTTAAATAATACTTTTAGCGTAGCAAGAAGTATTAAAAATGCAAACTTTAAATATCTGTAATGATAAGCTCTATTTTTAACTTGTAGAGCTACACTCAGTTTACAGAGAAAAGTTTGATGTTATAAAATGAAAGTATTTATGCCATATTTATATATTTTGAATGGATAATTATATCCAGAGATTTCAGGTTCCTAAATTATATCTGTTTGGAAGAAAAAAAAATCCCTTCAAGTAAACAAAATAAAGATGGTACAAGTATTAAATTGAAATCGTTTGTTGATATATAGTTAAAAATTACAGTATGACATTTAATGCCTGAATATACAGTTGAAAACTATACAAATTTGACTATGCAAAACAATTATTTTAGTTTTTATATCAATATTTTAAGTTGGAAAAGAGAAATTTGGAGATAAAAAGCAGCTACTGGCCAAGTGAGATAAGATGACCAGAGATCAATTCGAGTAGTCAAATTATAACTATTGAAAATATGAAGAACACCTGACCAGTGGAATGCAAAATTGAAATTTTTAAATATGGTATGTTTCATTCCCCATTAAAATTTGCCTTTATGTAAAACAAAGTTAAAATATATAAATATGATGTGAAACATGGCATTACATTTGAATTAACATCTTTAAGCTTCAGATTTCTCATTTAAAAATGTTATGAGCTTGATAGTACAAGGAATTATTTTAAAGATGAATGACCTAATTTGCAATATTTATTAATGAGGTTATTTGTCCACAGTAAATTCACAATAAATATTAGCTAATATTATATCAAACTGTAATAATTTAATTTTCTTTGAACTTGAGCAACATAATTCAAATTTCCTGTATGTTACTTCACATAATATAAGATCTGATTTCAAAAGTCATGCAAACTCATCATGGGGTAGCATTTAATTTGTCTAAAATACTCAGAGGATATTTTAAGAAACTTTTAAATAAAAGAAAAGTTTTTCACAATTTGATGTTTATCTTAAACTTTCTAAAAAAATATTTTTGTGTGAAGACATACATTTTCCTAACAGTCTGGAATATTTTCTTCCCCTATGCCTTAAATGTTCTCACTAAATATAACCAAAATAGATTTTTAATAGCTGCAGAGTATCCTGCTATTATCAATATTTATTTGTCCAATAATCAATTATTAGACTTTTGGACTACTTATTTTTTTCAGTATCATGATCAATTATTCAAAATATTTTTTGTATCTAAACATATATGCATTTATGATTACTTGCTTATGATGAATTTCTAATAAAGCAAGTGCTGTGCCAAAGGATATAAACAATTTATAAAGATTTGGATATGTCACTGGTTGGATGTTTTATGTTTTCTCAGTACTTGTCTTCTTGAAGGAGAAAATTCAATCAAGAGACAGAATAGTTTTAAGTGGTAGCAGTTTATTAAGAAAAACTTAAGTGCACTCTCAAGATAGGTGGAGAGCAGGCTGCTTCGAAAGCAGAAAAAATTCCCACCATTGAGGTTATAGTCAGTTTTTATTTCTCCTAAAATGGTGGAAAGTCCCTCCCCACATTTTACACCATTCATTTAACTTGGTGATTGACAGTTTGAAGTTATATAACCTTCTTCCTAGTGTGCAGGCGCTTACCCATAAGTGCCCAAGTGAAACCCACTGGGGCATCAAAGCCATAATGTAAATTTATTACAATTGTGGTATAATGAATCCGCAGGTAGCTTCGAGTCACCTCTTGGGTCTTAGTGTGCCTGTAACCCACTTGAGTTGGTGGTCTGGAAGCCCCATTTGGGCTTTTTATATCTTGTTTTGCCCTGATGAAGCAGGAGTTTGAACCAAAAAAGGAGGGGTTTGGGGCATGTTCTGCCATCTGGTGACAAGGGGGTAGGTGGAGAGGAGGAGGACCTTGTCTAGAGGAAGATGTGAGCAGCTCATGTTTGCCTAGCTACCTGACAGATACATGTTGGCATATTTAACTCTCAAATTTTAAACTGACTTATACTTCACACATGATATGATGATTCATTTTTCCTGCTCCCATGCGAACACTGAGATTGTTACTGAACACTTGATAGACAAATGCCTTTTCAATTTAACATAATGAAACTCAAAGGTGCATATTACATTGTTTATTACAGCAGTTAGCAAAAACTAAATAAAATATTCTTAGACCAGAAAAGTGATTCATAGTCATCATTTGATAAATATATGTTGAATGAATTCCACGGTTTCAAAGACATAAAACATATATTGTTGCATCTCCTAATAATCCTCAATCTCTTCAAATGAATAGATGAGTAACACAGATTAATATAAATTAAACTCTTCTGGCATTAATTTTACTGGATTTCAAATTCATTACTATCCATATCAAGAAAGTGTTTATGAAGTAATTAAGAAAAGCTTTCATCTTGTGATATACTGGTTATTTTTGTAAAAGCATTCATTAATTTGTTATGTATCTTTGACATATAATTTTGGCTTCCATCTTTATAACTGATATAACAGAGTTTCAAGAATATTCCATTAGATATAGGAATAAAAATATAATTTAAGATGCTATTTCCACTTTCACTCCTACAAAATGAGGATCTGACAGATTCTTTTAAGTTTTGAGGAAATATCTTTGCTTATATTCTGAAATCCTATGAGTTTCAGTCACAGAATAACAAATTGCTAAGAACACATACAGAAGTTTTCTTTAAAGCATATGTTCCAGTGCTTTACCCATCAAAGTGAAAACCCCAAAAATGTTCTCACACAGGAAGGAAGTTAGACTAGTAATATGCTAGATATAAATTAAATATTTCAATATAGATTAAATTCCATTAATTTAATAACATACACAGCAAACTTTTGATATGTCATATAGAGTCTGTTCATATGCTCCTTACAGTAAGTTTTATTATTTGTTATTTTAAAATTACTCAGAGATTCTTTTTTATGGAGCCCCAAAGACTAGGCAGAAGGAGAAAATAGAGTTGTTCATATATATGTATATGAGTTAATTGAAACACTAGACCTTTTAACAACTTGGTTTAAGTTACAACTATAGATTTAAGATTAAAAATTCAAAAGGTATTTCTACTTGTCATAGAAACAGGAAGTAGGGGGTTTGAGGTATAAAGGGAAGAGATAGACTATTGTCTTACATTGGAGGTCTCCAGAAGCACAGCCTGAGACAAAATACCAAAGGGAATGATCTATTTTGAGGCCAAATAGAACATGAATAGGGACTGAAAAATGGGGGAGAAGGCAGTAAATGAAGTGTATATTATCAAGAGAACTACCATTGTACATTGACTGGAACTTATTTAGAAAATGAATATGGGTCCCAGTGTAATACATTCACCCCAGATTTGTTCTGAGAGACCTAGGTTAATTATCCCAGTATTCCTGTTAATCATTATTAATCATTACTTGAGGGCTACTTACAAGGGTATTATTTACTGAGAACTTCTAGTATACCATTGTATGAGTTAATTTGTAATTCTGCAACGCCTGTAACAATAACAATAAAAAAAAAGCTAGGAAACAAGATGGTGGTTATTCAATACTGATCTATCCCAAGACCCTTCAAACAGTCTTATTCTTTCATACTTTGCTGTCTCTTAAAGCTTTTATATATAAGCACATCTGTAACCTCTTCAGGACATAAACTGTGCTTTAGGAATAATAATAATATGCAAGTTGACTTTTGGATAATAAAATAATTAACATGTCTCTTGTTCTAGAAAAATGGACTGAAGGGCTCTGGACTCCAAGACAAGAGGAGGAATAAAACACCAACAAACTGAAACATCGATTTAAGTTTCCATAAAAAAGCAAGAGATAGCTCTCCTTAGCTGCTTCCCATTTTTGTTCAAGAATATTTGAACTGGGTATAAGCCACTAATCAAAAAAGACATGTAGAAACTTACTTTTAAGGATCCCCCAATGAATCAGTCCTGCAAGACAGCACAATAGAGTAGCAATCCAGTCTACATGCCCTGCCCGTGACATGCATACTTGATCAGCTATGTATTGCCTTATTTGTTCTTATGATTATTCAGTCAAATATTGCAGAGATATGAACAATGTCAACAATGGGAAAGTCAGAAATCAGGGACTAAACATAAAAGGGAGGCAAGTTAACATCCAGGGAGAGGGTGAAAATAAATTTAAAGAAGCAAATAATCCTATCATCTTAGAGACAAAGGTATAAGAGAAATGTCATCAAAAGAAAACAAAAAACAAGTAAGTAAACAAAGCAAAACACTAAAAAAACATTGGGACATAATTTTCTATGAGTCTTTGTGCTTCTTGTAAACAAGGCATACTTCCTTCTGGACTATCTCCTCACGAATGTTTGTCATACATATACGTTTGAAAGAGAGATAGAACACTGTAACAGAATAAAGAGCAAGCACGCTTACTGACCATTAGATAAAATACGTGTTCTCTAACTCTAGATACCCATCCTGTAACACACTCCATTACGGGTGCAAGTATCATCTAGCCCGGTTCATATCAGCATGTGGGAAAAGGAGCACAGTGACAACGTGACCCTGCTGCTAACTCTATTGCTGTAATAAACAGCCCTTCACCTCTGACCCCAGCAGACCGTGTCTTACACCACCTACCATGCAACTGGCTTGGCTAACTTGTTAGCTTGCAAGTAGAGTAAAATTTCACATCCTTCACCATTTTTGACAGAAAACTGATAGATTATGTTATGAATATGTAGGGACTTTTGATCTTTGGCAAGGGACTTAGGGATGGATTCCTGAATGATACAAAGAAATCCAAGAAAAGGCATTAGAAAAACAGGATTTTTTTAACTTCAAAGGAAAATAATATTACATGATTTTTATTCAATGTTACTATACTAATTGACCAGCTTTGTATAGTATTTATACAGTTTTTATAGTTAAAAGACAGTGTAGTGGTTAGAATTGTGTCTCCAAACAGATAGGTTGAAGTCCTAACTTCTAGTACCTGTGAATCAGATATTATCTGAAAATAAGCTCTTTGCAAATGTAATCAAGTTAAAATGAGATTATACTGAATTAGAGTGGGCCCCAATTCAATGCTGGATTCAGGAGGCATAAACACAGTAGACACAAAGGGAGAATATGATGTGACAACAGAGGCAACAGATTGGAAAAATGTCTCTATTGGCCAAGGGAAATCATGGGTCATTGTTAATTGCAGAAGTGAGGAAGAAGCAAGGAAAGATCTAGAGCCTTTAGAGAGAGTATGACTCTGCACATGCCTTGATTCTTTGACTTCGAACCTCCAGAACTGGGAGAGAGTATGTTTCTGGTGTTTTAAGTTGTCCATCTTGTGGTAATTTGTTACGGCAGCCTTTAGAAACTGATAAATATGGGCTAATTATACAAAAACTTTTATGATGAAACTATATTTGGAGAATAAATGAAAGAAGTGTGTGAACGTGTGTGTATATGTGTGTGTTTAGACATACAAATCACATTATTTTCAAAATGACAAAGATTTTTATAATGATTATAATTAAGAGTATTCTTTGCTTGTCACCCCAAAAACCAAGGTAATAGTTGCCATTTGAAAATAGATTCCTTATTTTCATTATGTTATTTTTTAAAAAAGAAAAAACAGCATTTGTTCTTACCAAGTTCAGATTATTAACATGCACAATGTTAGCTTTCCTTATTAGTTATGCAATTTTACCATTGTCATATATAAATTCTTCGATAACTTTTGGGGAGCAAAGTACAGATTTTAATTCAGTAATGGAATCCATTCATGTTGTAATAAAGAAGTGACTTTGGTAAAGTTCTAATGGAATTTAGTTGTAAAATAAATTGTATAATGTATGTTCATGTTTTAAGTTTGTAATAAAATTCTAAGAGAAAGCTGCATTAAGAAATTATCTCTTGAAATTAACAAAAGTAAATGCCTAAAAACAGTATTAACAATTATATAATTATCAAGAATGGCCATAGTCTCTACTTGTCTTCCTCTCCCTCCCTCTTCCTCTCCCCCTCCTCTTCCTCATTCCCTTTATCACAATCATTATTGTTACTATTACTATTACTATTTTACCTCATAGATCCAGCACAGTGTTGTGGACAAGATCAATTCTCAGTATGAATCCACTGATTTATTCACTGCTTGTCATGAATTTTAACAAAATTATGTATGAAATGATTGAATACCATACATGTTAATGCACAACCACTATTTTTTTGTTACCAATAAAAAGTAATAGGAAAACAGCTGAGGAATGGGGTTCTAAATTTCCATTTAAGTTGTTATTTCAGAAAACCTAATTTATACAGATTCATAGGAAAATATTATAAAAGCATCATTGATAACTTTATTGTTTTCAATTTCCAGGACTCATACATTGAAATATCATTTTTAAAAAATGTTAGGATAATGGATATGAATATTTCTTACAAATATTATTCACATTCAGAGGATCTTTTAGGATATGGACATAATACTTCACTAATGGCCAAATATAAAGCCTATGAACATACTTTTCCTGCATAAATTTACTAAACATTTAATATATGCTACCAGTCTATCAAGTGTTATGGGGTTTCAAGCAGTGACTTTCTAGATTGCTTAAATTCCAACATTTTAAGAGCATATATTTCAAAAGTAATTATTTACAATTCACTTTGACCATAGTTTGGAACTTCTCAACTCATAATATACTATAATTTATAATTCAGCTCATTTTCCTATATTACTGAGCAACATCTTACTTATCTTCACAGAGAACTTAACTATTTTGCTCATGATTAAAGAGTAACCCTGAATGATCTTGTTTTTTGGGGGAATATATATTAATATTAATGCAATTGCTTTTTATTCCCAATTTTTTAGACTTTCCAAGTCTTTACTTTCAAAGAACTTCTTTAGTAATGTAATGTCAGATGTACTATTCTTGCCAGAAGTGGAAAGTTCCAAAGCCAGTAATTAGCCAGAATGTAATTTTATAACCAATTCACAAAAAAATAGTGGAAATAATAAATTAAACCTTTGAACGGTATTGTTAAGAGGACACCACTAAGACTAAACAGGAGTGAGTTTTTAGGAATTTATTCTAAAAACTGACTTATCCAATATTTCTTTTTTAGCCCTTTCCACATACATGAGATCTTGGCAAATAATGCTAAAAACATTTTAAAACTGTACCCAGTCATTTCTTCCACTGAATATATAATATGTGCTATAGTCCTATGAGTGTTATGGGGTTTCAGGCAGTGACTGTCTAAACCACTTAAATTACAGCATTTTTTGAAACAAATAATTCAAAAGTAATTACTTTTATTTTTTTTACTTTTTATCCTTGTATCCAGTAATACTAATCAGTATCCACCATGTGTGAAGTTCATTTTCCTATTCTCCATCAAAATTATTGCACATATACTCCTACTATTCATACTTTAATATTTTGTAGGGAATTTATAATTTATATGACTTTCCAATGGATTTTAATATTTCATGATATATTTTAATATATACATTTATATATTGACATAGGCCAAGAAAGCATACAAATAGCTTCCTGCTTAAGACTTCAATTTATAATTTTTATTTCAACAGATGAGATTAAATGTAGCTTTTTTGGGACAACTCCATGGTGTAGCACTAATGAATGGCAGACATACTTAAATACATTAAGTGCAAACATGTTTATCTCAGATTGCTTATATTTTTAATATCTTAGAGTAAATTTAAAAAAATGTGGCACCCAAACTAAACCCAATAGTAGAACCAACCATATGTGAGAAGATTAAGTCAGCCAGGGGTTGAGGAAATCATTCTACTAAAATTCTGTTGACAAGGCTAAACACATAATTAAGATATACCCACAGATTACATTGTGATCTTGCTGGTGTTGACTTTGTCCCAATAAAAGAAGCATTCAGCTTGTCAACGATCAGTTCCCATGAAGATCAAAGATCATGTTTTTCTGAATTTTGATGAAAAGTTCAAGTACAACATGATTATAGCTCAGAAAGAAACTAGACTTCTCAAACAGCAAGCTCCTCCCTTGCACAGATTATACCACCAGCTTCTAAGTACACACATTACAGATTTGGAGTCCAAAGAAAGCTATAGACAGGACTAACCAGTTGCTGAGAGTAAGGCAAATTTTTCTCTAAAACCTCAAGGAAAAAAAATTATTTCCTCATGTGTCTATAATTGACTATATTTTACTCCTGGAATAGGATGATGGTGTGGGGATCAAATGTGTTCTTAAAGTCCATGATCTTAGATCCTTTCCCATAAAAAAGATCCAGAGGGAATGAGGAGGTTCTTGTCAAGAGTCCAACTGATTAAAGGGATGGATCGAAAGAGAATGTCCCTGACTTCTAAAAGCAAACGAGGGTAACACAAAATGCACATCTTTTAGTGGACTGTGGAAAGTGGGAAAAAGTTGAGGATTGAATCACAGAAATGATAGACCTTATTAACAAAAAGCTTCAGGTGCTATTATGAAAAATATGTGATAGGTCATTAATTTATGAGGATAAGAACTTAGGAACTAAATTTCAAATCTTTATGGAAATCATTAGGATAGTCTATATTTATGGGATATAGGGCTACAATCACCTGAAATAATTAGCATCCTTTAAATAAGTATAGTAAAACATTGCTCTGCAAGCCATTGACCATTGGCACAGTCTCTGTTCCAAAGCCAAGACCCAAGCAGTTCTACAGATAATGCTCCTCATTGCCAAGCCTTTGTCCAAACTACCATACTTCATCAAGCAAAACATCCAACTTCTTCAATAATAAAATTGAATAATGTTTTTCCTCCCATGGGTTCCAAAGCTTACAGTTCATGAAGCTTAGTTTTCAAATCACATGCAATGAGAGATCCTTCTAGAAGTGCCAACAAAACTGAAAAGCACTGGATAGGAATTGGTTCTAGTATCATGAAACACAGCTTCCCAAAGCTATTAATAACATAGACTTTCCTGGAATCAAATCTTGAATAAGAAGTCAGTTTATATTTTGAACCTACTTAACGCAAAAGCTTTTGCCATAATCTTTTTTTTTGAAGTCCATTAGGTTCCTTGTATAACTGCTAGCCAGACTTTGGGAAGCTCTACATTTACTCAGCCATGATGGATTCTGTCTGATTAGAAGTAGATTTTGTCACTTTTGTCACTACAAAAGAGAAATACAAACATTCAGTGTATATTGGGACATCTTTCATAGGGCACCCAACTAAAGTTTAGACTGAAAGGTTGGTGTAAATCTTCTGAGGCAGATCACAATATATAATTCTAGAATAATAAACATGATATCACAAAAGGTTCAATGACAGACTAGTACTATGAAATATTATATTTCCAATAAAATTGAAATGACTCTATTTGTATATCAATATCTCTAACACACAACATTATTTATTTATTTATTTAGCTGAAGCAATCTTTGGCAGAATCCAATATTATTCATTTTGAACTGTTGAGTCACAGAGAAACCAAAGAATCTTATGAAAACTAATTTCCCCATATAGCTGTTATGTCTCTTTCATCAGCATGTGATTAAAATTTCTATGCACAGCCCAATTATTCTTCATTCTCTTGAATATTCATTTACAAATATGGACTTGGTCTCTTTTACCCATAAGGCATCACTCTAGTTATTCAGTTGCAGTGAAGGACAAAACAGACATTATACAAGGTGTCTTCAAGCTGTGGTTTACAGAGACAAATTTTCCCTGGTAATTAAGAGTGTTCCAAGGCTCACATGGTTTTTTCTGGATATTGGTAGTGGTTCCACAGAGAAAATTCTTTTCTTGCTGTGTCTCTGGGCACATTTCAGTTTCCAGGATATCTGGATCCTACTGCAGTGACCATCTCTTGTATATGATTGATGGCATTCCTCAGGCTGATGTTACAACTTCCTTACGGGTTTTATTTCTTCCACATTCTTTCCTGTTTCATCAAGAGCATGAGTGAGGCCTTTACCCATCTCTATAGTGGACTGACTTGAGAGTAGGCTGTGGCTTTGAATAAGAGTTTATTCAATATTCATGGACAGCCAGAAGAACATTACAACTGAAATTCTACAATTTTCTCTTTTCAGAACTTAAATGTCCAGAGTGATGAGTCTGGCTCCTAATGAATCATTTCATGGCAGGAACAAGCTGATGACCACCTTGAAAAGGAGAGTGTAAAAATGTCTCTACCTCTATTTAGGACAAATACCAGAAATTCCCCAGACAGAAGTTGTTATTACTTCCTGTACTCTATGGTGGATATCACTGAGTTCATTTTCAATGACAGGACTGGTTCCTTCCCAGAAAAGTCCACTCCCTTTAACTACTCCCTTCAGTGATGTCATATGCCCTCTGGATAACAATTATATCACAATGTTCTAACATCAGTAATTTTTAGAATATTTGAGCATAAATAAGAGCATGTGTAAGATATATCAGTGTAATCCAGTTTTTTAATGTTGCACTGTTTTCTGCATGAAGTAGATTTTCACTTCATATTTTTTCTGTAATCATTTTCATATCCTGCACTATTATGCTTAATCAAGAACACAAGCAATAAAATAAAATTAGTCCATGATTATAGGCAGATTGAAATATAAATTTACATAAAGTAAAGAAACAGTGACTCCTCTATTCCCAATGGCTCCCTTCTCAAAAAGTAGTTAAGAAAAAAAATTTCAGACACTTATGTATATACAACCATATATCATAATTTATAATACAAAACAGGATTTATAGTTTCTCAATTATGGATCAGGCTATTTCTGGCTTTCTCAAGATATATAGATAAGATTTCTGTATACTTTTCTCCCCTCCAAATAAAAAGGAAAAAATAAAAATAAAAAATGTGTAAAGTGCTTTGTCTTATATGGCCAGATATTATTAGTTATTTTAAATAACATCTTCTGACTATTGTTAAATTATTTCCATGATTACTCTTAGCCTAAATGTTTTATTTTATTAATTCTTAATTTAAAAGTACCATATTTTCCTGGGACATACATTATTAAGGAGTGATGACAGGACAAAGGATTGGAGGATTTTGAAATGAAAGAGGCTTAGATGTATCTGCTCTGTAAGGTAAGAGGAAAGAAAAGGCAGAAAGAATATGATATCAACAGTTTTCTTATGGAGAAAAAATATGCATAAAGAATTTAAATTATTTAAAATTATTTCTGTTTTCCATAATGTGTATTTTATATGCAGAGACCAGACCTCATGGGTCAATGTTATTTATCATAAAATATAAATCCAGAAAATTTTATTAGATAGATTTATAAATCATTTTAAGTTTGCAACAATAGTTTGTTGCAAGATTAAGTAACCACTTTCATCACACAGAGATGGACAATGCTCTTGCAGGTTTCAATAAATTAGCCTGGTTCCATCTCTAAGGTAATAAAATGTCTAGAACTAAAATCTATGTGTTTCTCTGGATTCAGTTTAGAACTCTGTTTAATATATCAGCCTTCTCTAATAATAATTTTTCTATCAATAATAGGTAATTAATAATATATTTTATTTACATAGACTTCAACAATCATCAAAAATTGGCTAAAATGTTATTATTACACTTTTTAATTTCATGAGATACAACAATATGTTCCTCTGAACTCTTTTCTCAGATTCTTTGCTTTGAATGGAACTTTTTTCTTGAGCAATAAATCCTGTTTGTAACAGGAGAGACGACTTCTGTAATTTCACTTATTTGGGCCAGGACATAGCAGCACTAATGAAGTTGCCTGGGGCCTTGCTTTCAGGAGAGCTCAGAACTGAAAGAGAACGCAGAAATCAGTTTTGCTCTTTTGAGCCCAAAGGGGGTTAATTTTCACTATGTATTTTAGATGCTATTGGTGCCTTTAGACAATCAGAGCTGCATCACAGGGAAAGATACTACCTCCTGTCCCACCCACCTTCACCTCGGCCACAAATACTACAACACTTTCCCTCCCAAAGAACATGGCCAGGGAAATGACAGGAGTAGAGAAACCAGTCCCCTTTCCACAACATGGAACCACATCAGTGGCACAGTTTGTACTCCAGGACTTCCTCTGGGGTCAGACTGGGAATAGCCCATCTGTGCAAACTCCCACTACAAATACATTTTTAAATATCCCCATCACAGGCTCTGTTTGTAGGAAAGTTGTTCTAAGACAGTGTTCCTCAAAAAAATGTATACACAAAGATATACTTTTTACTTCATTTTGAAATAATACCCATATTAAAAATTATGACTTACTATTACATAATTTATTAATAATATAATAATTATTATTAATTCACTTTTAAAATGACAGATGTGTGTATGTGTGTTTATAGGAGAGTATTTCCTCATAGTTTAATCTAGATTATCCCAATATTCTACACAAGAAAGAAATGTCATATTTTATTATTTTCCCTTATTAGAACATTTTTCTGTGGCAGGCAGAAGATGGTTGAAAATGTATTCCATGACTTGTCAAAATCATTTCACACTGTTAAGATCAGAACCTAGGTCTCCACAAAATGACCCATCAGTATTTTGATTACAATTTCAAATTTGGAAAATATTTATTGAATGACAGGGTAAGTGCCCAGCGCATAAGAAATGCTTATTAAGTATACCTGTTGAATGGATGGTACAAAATCAGTCAGTAGGCATGAGGATTATGATATCAGTCTATAATTAAAACAAAACAAAGTACCCAATTCACCTTGCTTGTCTTTTCACAGGAATTTGTCAGCTTAATTTACTCAGCCATAAAACCAACAATGCTTTCTTTGTCTTTATTTATCTTTTTCTGAAGTAATTCCTTACTGTAGGCATTTATTTAACCAAGATGAACTGAGTCCACTATGTGCCACTGACTGCTAGGTGCCGGGACACAGTGGTGCATGTGGGCTCACTCTCAGATGAAGTCTCAGAAGCGTCATTTATAAATAGTATGGCGAGAACTATTTAGTATAAAGACATATACCTGAAAAATTCCCCTGCTCTGCATTAATGCACAAGAATCAAGAGAATGATCAGTTCTGCATTTTTGTAAATCGGGAGAATGTGTGACAAGCCAACCCCCACAGAGTCATCTTCTCAAATACCCTTTCATCTCCAAGGCAACCGAATGGTTTTTCAATACTTTAAAGAACTTTTCAATTTAGATTCATCATATCCTTACCAAACAACTTTGAGTATCAAATTAATCCCCATGATGGGCTTATGTATTCTGTTCCTCATATAATACCTTTTCTGTATTTGAATATGGTAACAATAGCATTTGACTAATTGTTTATAAGATGTTCACTTAATCTTTTATATATTTATCTTTCACATATTCTCTACATTTTCTTTTTAACCAAGAGAAGCTATTAAGCTCTTTTTTTATTTCTACTTATTTCCAGATAATATGATCCTTTGATGTCTTTCAGAGGCTAATACATGAGTAATATCAAAATAGTCTAAGAGAGATGACTGTGTCTGAAAAGATTAGTTTTATTTTCTAAGGGTGCTGATGGGTAAGAAGATGTAATATACCTATCCCTTCAAATAAAAATATACATTCCTGAGATTATCAGGATCTAAGAATATTAGACATTTTCCAGTGGAATCTGTTTCAATGGTTTTTAAAGCTTCTGTCCTCTGTATTTGACCCTTAAAATAAGCAAGAAATAGAAAAATATCACATGCAAATATATGATTCCTAATTGTTCATTACATTTGGTAGAATTCCTTTATTTTCTTCTTTACTAAATTAGAACAATTGACTATCACATTGACTGAGACAATGGCTAACCCATCATGCAAAATAAAATTCGTGAGCAGAACTAAAAACTGTAAAGTAATAAAAATTTTTTCTAAGGGGAACCCATATACATTGGCCTGTTATGTTCTCATTCTTCAACTGTTATTAGGATCACTACCAAAAGTAATTTTTAACAATTTATGTCTATTTTAATTCTGGATACATTTAAGGTTCTGATTATCAATTGTATTTACTATGCTTTATTTAAACTAATTTAGTCACAGATGATGAAATTTAAATATTTGTAAGGTATTCTAAATATTTGTAACAATAAATAGCAAAAAAAGTCAGGATACATGTTTCTTTTATAAAGGTATATATATTAATTTATATAGCCACAGATAAAGACATATAACAGATTCCTCTGCCTTTCAAAAATCAAATGAATTTATATTTGAATAAAACCCACTTTTGAATAAATAGTAGACATTGTATTATTTCAAATAGTTTAAAATTTGTCATTGGTAATGAGGTACATATGTGAGATAGAGATTTACTTAAATTTTTTCAAGTTATCTCTGACTCCAGAAAACTTCATTAGGATTTGTTCAGTTTGTGAAATATTTCCTCTTCTTGTGTTTTATGTTCCCTTTTCCTACAGTATTCACATTAGACATATCCTATATATCTTTATTCTTCCCCAAACCAACAAAACAAAAATATAAGTATATAAATGATTTCAAAAACATAGGAGATATAAAAAAGAAAAGATTGATAAATCCCCCCTCTAAATAGAAATTTCACTGGGTACATCCTTTTTTCAGCCACACTATCACCAGGCATTTCTCACTGGTTACTTTTACAAAGAGATTGCAGTCTTTCTTTGTTTTGCTTTTTGTCTGTCCACAACCACACACACTGCAAAACTCTCATATGATTCCTGTATTTACCATAGAGATGTAATAACTTGCTTATGGAATTATATATTATTTCCAAATGACTATTCACTGAATTTACACTGGAAGAGTTAGTTTTCCTACAACAAGTTTATTTGATTACATAGAATAATGATTTTAGAAGTTGGTCCCTGGACCAGAACCATTAGCATTACCTGGGAACTTGGGGAAAAAATTTCTCAAGCCTCTCAGCAACACACTGAATCAAAACATCATAATCTAGGGCCCATGGGTTTTTTTTTAAGACCCCCATGTAATTCGACCATGGTAAAATTGAAAGGCATTAATTTGGAATACAATCAGCTTTAAATTTTAGTTATATTTGCATTGATGCTGCCAATATTAAATCGCATTGATAGTCAAGCACATAAACACTCCCTTGCCAGTGCTGCATCCATCAAAGTGATAAAGAAGGAATGCAAAATCTTGGTTCCCCTGAACTCCAGGGGAAAATAATTCACACTTCTCCCCTTCTTCCCACTTTACACTTTCCCAGAGATGGGCCAGAATAAAATTCCCTGGCATGTCCATTTGGGAACCATCAATTCTCTTGGGAATAGTGTTGAGTATTAGAGTCTATGTATCATTAGCGGTTCAAAAATGATGACTATGTGACAAGTGAATAAACATTAAAGAGGACATTGGCTACTTGTGCATTTCATATTTGTGTTGATTATAAGTATTGTGTTATAAGTATTGATTTAAATTTTTGTATCTCTTTGCTTCATAAAGACTTCTTGGTTAATTCTTCGATAATAATCTTCATCACAAATGCTCTCTCACTTTGTGTTTGGTCTAGACTAGATTCTTTCTAAGTGAACTTTTCCAATGACTGTGTCTCTAATTAAATTGATTTTATATTATCATTAAAAATTCCTGCCCATTTTATTTTTTATACTTAATTTATTTATTTTTATTAGTGGCATTGCCTCTTAATCTAATTAGGCATCTTAAATATGTTTATTCTGGAAGACTAAAACTGTCCCATAAATTTTATTTCATAAGTATGATATGTTCACATTGTGAAGACTGTTGGCTATTCTCCTTAACAATGTAATTTTTCATGGTTTGGAAATATTTCCTGGGATCATTTCCATTGTGATAACTTGAGGGCAAGCACCATTAAATCTGGCCACTTCTTTGATGTTTGAGACACCTTTGAAGCCTCCTAGCCACCTAGTAGTTCTATCTCCACTCACACTGTTCCAGTGATGTGGAACTCACTAAATCCTCAGTCATACTTTCAAATCTTTTCTTTTTTGAGCAATACTTTATTCCTCAAGTTTTCTTTGTTCTTTTCCTTTTCTGTTTCTGTAATCACCCTTTCATGGCCAAAAGTTTTATCGTTGCCGCATCACTCCTGTGTTCTACCCCGTCATTCCAGATGGCATTTCACAGCTCCTGCCTACAGCAGCACTGGGGATAATATAAACCCAATCAGAAAGCCAGCTGGTAGCTTGGTTCACTTCTTGAGTGTGGCTATGCCTGGGTCCTCCTGCGTCACAGGGCCAACAGCTTGCTAAAATCTGTAGTTATTAGGCAATTGGAAACAGTTGTTTTGTTCTTGTTTTTTTTATCAGACTTGACTTCTTTTTCACAATGGGAGCACAAATCCAGACCCTGTAAATACCTTCTGGCTCCTGTCTACCTTTGAAGGAGTTTTAATTCCTTTATACTGCAAATACCATATTCTGAGCTACCACTTCCTTCTCCTTGATGCCAATCTGGCAGTATCTCAGCTTCAGCCCTGCTCCCCTTTTTATGATGTTGTTCCTTCTTTAGTTTATGAATATGTTTATCTTTGTTCTTAGTATCGCTTTAGCTATTTGGTTTTCTGTTTCATTCTTTATCTTTGCAAAGCATTTAAAACAGATGGTGTGTATCAAAGCAAGAAAATTTAAGAACATCTTAGCTGGAAATCACTTACCCTAAATTTTCATTTAGGTCATGAGTTTCTTTGGAAAAAAAACACTAGGTGGACACTAAGTCACTAAATTAATGGTTATATTCAGCAGCAAGCTGTAGATAAGTCAGAAGCTAAGCTGACACTTGAAATACAGAGATAGTCAGGCCTCTGGAGGAGAAACAGGGCTGAAGCAGCACCCGGGACCATCTGCTGTGAGGTCAAGAGAGAGCCACAACAGCAACAATTGCAGTTAATGACAGAAGTCTCCTATCTCAAAGCTAATTAAAAATATGCTATAAAAATTAGAAGGGAACTAATAACAAGATCCTTACATATCAATCCTTACATATCAATATTGCAGCTGCCAAGATAAATCTCTGGTTTGTCTTTGATTATGAAGTGTGGGCACATGACGTCAGATGTCCCTGATTTGTACAGTATCTCACTCTCTCAGTTGGGCCAAGATGACAGAATCAGGCTCTGCCTTGTGGCTCTATCACTCCATGAAGAGGCTGCTGTCATTGTTTGTGTTCAACGGTCCTATCCCTGTGTTGTCCTAGTTACAGCAATGTATTTCAAGTAAATATCCATGAAACTACTGTGCTTTAAATATGTTCTTTAGAACAGAACATTTAAAATTGGCTCTATACTTGGGGACTTGTATTTCTTTATCTTGGTTTGAAAAAGACTTCCAGAAAGATTTAAACCTTTACTAATAATCCAATCTGGCAAAACTCAGAAAGAATATTTTAAGATTGATTCAGAGAAAGGTACTCAGCATTTTCAGACTAAATACTTTTATAAACATATTATAAATGGCATTGTGTTCACATGGATTTTTCTTACTTTAATTTCATATTTGAGATAATGACAAAGGAAATTTCCAGCATATTGATCTCAAGAATAAAAAATCTTCAAGGAGAAATTTTTCAATCATATATTTATTTTGATTAACAAGTTTTTCTATTGACTATCATATGTCTACCTTCAGTAAATTTCAGAAATCTCATCAGCTGCATCCCAGTATCCTCATCCATTTTGAATTATTTGAATAGCAAAAAAACAGAAAATTTCAGATCTATTGCAAATTATGTCATGAGTGATAAACTACAACTCTTCTGTATTTATAGGAATTAACTCACCAATATGTTATTTTAATGTGGATTTGAGTGTGATTTCTTAAACTTCAATATATAGCATCCTTAAAAAAGTAATCTTTATTGTTACTGCAATCCATTCAAACTTTGAAGAGATAGTCACATAAGTGAAGCAGGTGAGAGTATCTCAAACTCATTGCTTTCTGAATGCTAAAGAAGGAAGGTTTTATACGAGAGTAACAAACTCATATACTTTCAGGCACTAAAAAGTACAGTCCCTATACAGTAGTGATACAGTGTCATACAGTAGTGATAAGGCACTGAAAAAATTTTGAAGACGATACAGACAAAATAAAACACACTTAGATTCATGACTTGGTCCACAACTTGCTGGTTTTATTTCCAGTTCTATTAAAAACCTTTTGCTTTGGATTGCTCCTTTATATTTACTCTCATTAAAAAATTGGCAAGACATACCTACAATATTACAGAGAACATTTTGTGACATCTAATCTCACATAGTTAGTGTATCATAAATATGAATACCAGATTATTAATTATCCTCAAAGACTGTATATAGGAAGGACTGACTTTTCCCAATTAAATATAATGCTGTGTCTTACACTTTTATTCAAATTAACTTATGACTGATTCCAAATTTTATTAAGATGTTAAAATATTTTAGGTGTATTTATACACTTACCCTGGCAAACAACAAAGCATGTTAATTTCTTCCTTGCTGGTGGTATACTTGCAGTATTACTGGCTGGGATATGCTTAGAATGCAACAAAATCATTACTATTTTGGGCAGAGGTTCATCAGTGTTTAACTGTAGCAGTCTAATCTCATCCAAACAATTTATATTCTTCTACAACTATTTCTGGATATATTTTCACAGATACCATCTCAGTTAAAAAGATGTGATTTTTAATCAAGTTTTTCAAATGTGGTCCAAAAGAGAATCTCATGTAGTCAAGAGGGCCATCTTACAATATTTGTCACTTTTGCACATCCCATGTTATTTTATGGTCTCCCAGTTTTCTCATTTTTGAGAATATATTTTTAAACTAAAAAACAAGAACAATAAATGCAAACTCTCAGCTGATAGGATGAAACTATTTTCACATTTATAAGATACAGAAATATAAAAAATACTGAATTACTATTTACACATTAATATTTGAAATGTATTTTGTTAATCAAAATAGATTTTATGTATTTATAACATGTTCATTAGAAAGAATATTCATTTAACCTAGAAACAATTTTTGGTGGACATATAGATTCATTAGCTTGTCAAAATAACTTGCAGAGAAACCATTTGCCTAGGAGAGTTATTTGGACTATCACAGTAGTTATTAAATCATCCATTCTCCTTTTAATAAACAAATATTTACTCATTGCGTTGTATATTCATGTGTTTAGTTTCTAGGTGTGTGATACCACTGTTAAAAGAACACTGGAGTCATTCTGTATTTAAATGTCTTCGCTTATTCAGCAAATTTTTATCTATTTTCTACTACACATTTTTATTAATTTCTTAGTTGCTAAAGCAAACTCTCACAAACTGGTTCACTTAAAACAACATACATTTATTCTATCACCATCCTAGAAGCTGAAGTCCAAAATCAAGGTGACAGATGGGACATGCACCCTCTGAAATCTGGGAGGGTTAATCCTATGCCTCTCCCTAGTATCAGATGGTTTTCCAGCAATCTGGTGTCCTTTTGCTTGCAGCTACCACACCTCAATCTCAGCTTCTGTCATGACGTGGGATTGTCCAGTATAGACATCAATACTGGACAAAGTCTACCTTAATTAAGTATGACCTTGTAATCTGATAACATCACAAAGAACCTGTTTCCAAATAAGGTCACATGCATGAGTACTGGGGTTCGGATTTAATCAAATCTTTTTGGGAGACCCAACTGAATCCAAAACAGATTATCCTGTGTCCCCCAAATTTATATTCATCACAGTATCACCAGAGGTCATAATCCATTCTAGCATCAACTCTAAAATTTCATGTAAATATCATCAACTCAAAAATACCAAATACCATCAACTAAATCATCTAAATCAGTTAAGGATGAAAGTCAGGGTATGAATTCTTAGTCTGTGGGGGGAAAAAAAGTTATCTGCTTCCAAAATGCAATGGTGGAACATCCATAGGTTAGACATTCCCATTCCAAAAGTTAGAAATTAGAAGGAATTAAAGGATCACAGGGTGCCAAGCAAGATGACTACTTGGCAGGGCAAGTTCCATTAAGTTTCAGGGATACAGAATAATTATCTGTGCCTAGATTCTTTGTCTTCTGGGACTGCCAGCACGGGGACCCTGTTCTTTGGGCCCACCAGAATTGTGGTCTCACCCTGTTGGGCCCATCATTGGCTCCTGACTCTCAATCTACTTCTCCGTTCTCAGCCTTCCTTCCTTCATTCACCCCATGGCTCTCCCTTTCAGTCCAGGATGGCCTGGCTTCTGTTGGTAAATTCCTCAAAATCTTGTTTTAAGTCCAGGGGGAAAATCCTGGGGCAAAATACCTTTGAAACTGAAATCAGTCAACGGGAGAAACAGAGTGGGAGAAACCCATTTATTGCTTACAAGGATTCGTCTACTTCTGCTCGCTTGTGTCTCTCGTGACCAGGCTTCAGAAAAAGGGGCCCCACCTAACCTCTCAGGTCCAGCTATGCCCTCACTCTCCTTTGTGTAATTACCTGTTGATATGGAGATGGAGGACTACTTCTCTCCACCCCTTGGAAACACCTATTGATATGGAAATGCACTAAGGCCAGGTGACAGATTCCAGAAATACTGCAATTTTACCCATACTTGTTTTTGTCTTGTGTAATTCATGAGACCAAGCAAACAAACAGCAGGATATTCTACCGATCTTTCCTGAGTAACTGTATCTATTCCTGCCTTCTGCTGAGATGGCTGATTGGATCCATGAGTCATACATTTAATCTGTGTGCAAATAATTGTCCAGCCACAATCTTGGTGTACTCTCCAGAGCATGCTTTCTGATTTTTTGTCATGTTGATAGGCTAAGATTTTTTTTTTTTAAATTATCATGTGCTGGCTCCTATTTGTTTAATCGTTTATTCCTCAGCTTATTTATTTCATCTTCCACTTTATTATAAGCATTAAGGAGAAACCAGGTTGTACCCCTCCAACTCTTTGTTTGAATATTTCCTCAGACAAATATCCAACCTCATCACTTAAAAGTTTTACTTTCCAATCAAAACTAGAGCATTATTAAGCTAATTACTCTGCTAAGGACTTCCTTTCTCCCAGTACCCAACAGTATGTTTGCTCTGCCTTCTATGATCTGACCTCACAAGGACATTTAACACTGATATTTCTCCAAAAATCTCTTCAAGGAAATCTGGGTTTTCCTATGTTACACCTCAAAATTCTTAAAACTTCTACCCACTATCCAATGTCACAGCTAATTTCACATTTTTAGTCTTTATTACAGCATTTTAATAGCATTGAACTCAATTAACTAATTAATTGATTGATTGATTCTCTCCCATGAATCTTACATTTTAGTCTTTCCTAATTGCCTAACTCATTTGCTTAATAAAGTATAAGGATATAATTACTGTATAAACTATTCAAAACTGTCTTGAAGGGGATAAAAAATTATTCCTGAAAATAAGAGCTCTTTATTAAGTATAATAATATTATTAATAACATGTTCCATTTATTTAATTCTAACAGTAAGCCAATACCAAGCTAAAGGCTTTACATAGTTAATGTTATGTAATTACTATTCACACTGTTATGGTGCAAGTTCCATTTCTTGCATTTCAGTGACGAGTTCAAACTGAGGCTCAAGGAGTTAGCTGTTTTGCTCAAAGTTATGCAGTTATTCATTTTTTGAAGTAAGACTACTTTTTGAGTTTATTCCCTTAAAGAAAGCAAAATACCTTTCTCCTGCCTCACAGAGAAGGAAGTAACACAATGAAATGATTACAAAATCATTTTACAAAATGATTTTTACAAAAGAGGTATTTTCTCTACAAATAAATACAAAAGAGTTATTTACTCACAGAGAAAGAAATAACACAATGATTTATAAAATCGTTTTACAAAACGATTTTTACAAAAGAGCAGCTAACATTACAGAAAAAGTGAGATCTTTGAAGAAATCCATCTCAAACCAATGATTGAGAATGGAAAATAAAGCTGCCACCTTTGTGACTCCATTCCAGGGAAAAGGTGCACCACAGATACTCAGTGATTCACCCCTACCTTCAATTCCTGACAATGTGCACATTCACCAGATCTGCGTTCTCATTCTACAGTACTTTGTTCTCAAGAGCCAGTCTCTGAGTCTCATTGTGCAGGGCTGTTTCAGGCTGCCACAGCCTGCTTTGTCTGTAGGCAAGGAGAAGCTGAGTGCCTAGGAGAGTATGCCCCTCCAAAGTAGCTCTTAGGCAACAATGACTGTCTCCAGGGAGTACAAATGGGCAAGCTCTCTCCCCTATCATCAGTCAGCTCCCAGGCATGAGGCAGAGGGTCCCACGGCTCCTCCTCATGCGGGATTGAACAAAATTGCCCTTGTGGGACTTTGCTTCATAGTGTTTATTTGTGTATTTTGCTTTCCTGCCCTATTTCTTCACTACTCAAATTTTTCTAGGGGACACTTTCTAATAACACACTCTTACTTGATTTCTCATCTTAAATTCTGATTCTGGAGAACCCAAACTAACACAGTAAGAATGCCTATGTATATAAAGCGTGGGTGACTGAGTGCAGTAAAGAAGGTACATTTAATTGACTTTCTTTGTTGTATTGCAGCTGGCAAGATTTACCTTTGTGTTCTCTACTTCTGATACCATGAAAACAATCATAGTGAATGTACCACCCACTGCAGTTTGATTGTGATACTTCTGAGTCATTTTTCATATGAAAACTGTTAATCATATTGCTCTGGGACTCACTGAGGGTAGGAAGTCCCTATGACCTGTTAATGCACATTAGCTTAAGATCTGTACATATTTTTTTATTCCAATGGCTGCTCAATGAGTAGAGTAACAACATCAAAAAAACATAATTTCCCAACTTTAAATAATAAGGATAAGTTATCATATATAAAATAATGCTAACAATTTTAAATATCTAGAGAAATGATACTTTTATATTTCAACCAAGGTATCTATGGCATCCATGATGTGTATCACAAATCTAAAGCTCTGGAGGCTTAGAGATCTCTGAAATAAAAGGATCTAGTGAGCCTTTATAGACACTGGCCAGAATAAAAACTGAGTTCTGGGACAGAAAGTTTCTGCTTCACCAGCAGCGAGGCCAGTTAGCAGAAACAACTTGTACACCAGACTCAAGAAACAGGGGACATTGATGAGGAGGTCTCAAGGAAAGAAAGAGCTTTAAATTTATAGATAAGGAAGGTGGGCTAACATGAAGAGGGAAAAGTCTGGGATAAGTGGTTTGTCAATAGAGAGGCTTGTGGATTGATTGTTGATGATGGTCAGACACTGGTCATGCGCAAGGGGGATGTGGTGGTTGTGGGGACCCTTTTGATGATAGTTAAAATGACTTCACCCAGGACTGTGGGGTTTCTGATTAGCTACGGCCCATGGTCATTGACTGATTATCTTCCCTTATCTCTCTACCTCATTCTTTGGCTCTTCTTTCACACCTTTTACGACATTTCAGAATGTTTCGTCATGTACCACCTGTCTCTTCCTTCAAGAAAGGACTTGGCAAGAGCCGTGTAGTTACCCAAGAGCTTCAAACTGCACCACTCAAGCCAAGTTTATATGGGTAAAATTTTCACTGAGAAAACATGGCAGGGGTACCAGGCCCCAGGTCATTTCCACTCCAGGGAGGGCTCCTCCAATGGGCGGCCTTGGCCCTGAGGTCATCCACTGACCTGACTGAGAAATTCTCATCAAGGAACTGCAGCCTGAGGCTCCCTGTACTTAACTTCTTTTCTTCCACCTCTGTTGTGAGGTTGCACACCCGCATCATACAAAATGACTTACCCTGCAACCCCCACGTACTCTCTACCCTTTACCAGTCACTGGCATTTCCCCCTCAAAATCTTCTGCACTCTTCTTCCCATATCACCCAAACTGCCAGAATATTTATATCCAATTTAATTACAGTAAACTTTACTTATAGGTCAAGTTCCATATGCAATCAGTTTCTTCCCTTCTGCTAAACAAGAGAAGTTAATGCTTAATTCAATGTTGTCAGCAAGTATTTGATGATACTGAATAATTTCCTGTATCCAGATTAAACATGGATCCAGAAACTTTGGTGAGACTTCACACTGATGTGTTCTTTATATAGTCTGGCTGATGCTAAATCAATAAGCATATCATAATCACAAGTGAGAAAAGTTAAGATTTCAGCCTGTAAGCACCCATGAAAAGATGCCTCCTAATGCAGTCTTTGGCTGTATTTGACTTGTGAAAGCATTTCTGCTCCTGCTGAAGAATTTAGAGATGGTTGTAATATGCCCTATAAGATGTATTCAGTTTCTTCGTCTAAAAAATAAAGTAAAATGTTTGGAAAGTGTCAGACTCCAAGCAATCAAGCTATTGGTGGTAAGAAGTTATTCTTAAGAGGTTCTATCTTCATAAGAAATCTTGTTCTGAACATTAAAATTCATGATAACTTGACTCTGAAGTAACAGATTCACGTGATTTTAGAAAATGAATGTATCACTCATAGGCACCACTTTAGTAAGTCATTTAAAAATCGTAAAAAAATTGTCTTTCCTGATATTACCAGTGTCACAAGAAATGATATCAGCTCATCTCTCATGTCATAACTCAGGGGAACACCTTTGCCCTTATCAGGCAGGTTACATCAATATATTTCCTTTAACTGAAAGGTTTTTTAAATATGTTTTAGATTTTCTCTAACTCTAAATCTTGTGTAAATATATACAAATTCACTGCTTCTCCTCAAAAAACTTAGAAAAATTGAGTACAAATAAGATCTAACCAGACTTTTCCTTCAGGGCTTGTATTCCCTTATATTTACCTTTTCCTATATTATTCACCATATACGTTTTTTCTACATACTGAAATCACCAAAGACATTTTTATATAGTTGAATATATGAGGAAAAATTTTTTTGTCTATCACCTTAAAGCAGCATAACAAATGTCCGTTCCTTAGATTATTAAAAATAATTAAAATTAGCTCTTCTTAAATGAATCCTATTTGTCTATAGAATTAAATTATGGGAGAGTATTTTTATACACTTAACAAAATATAAAGCACTGGAAATTTTTTGGTTGTTTGGTCTATCATATTTACATTCTTTTCCCAGAGAGTTAAATTTTTATTCTAAGTATCTTGATTGCTATGATAAAAATAATCACAACCCCTATATATGCCAGGACTTCATCGCCTGGGAATTCTATTGATTTTTAAGATTTAAACATTTATTAAGAATAAGATAATTTTAAGTGATTTGCAGTATTTCAAAAGCAGTTTGATTGTGAAAGTTATTTAATATAAAATATTAGTGTCATTTATTCTGTCTCTATTTAAAATCTTATTTATGACTCAAAAAATTAAAGCACAAGTTTCTTAATTTTATGGAGCTTTGAAGTATTACCCTCTTTTCATCAGGCACAGTATTTCTCAACAACTGCATAAATACTATTTGGTCTGGCAATCTCAGTCCTTATATTCCTTCTAATTTTGGTAAATAAATTCATAAATATCTTAGTGTTTTGAGTTATCTTCCTTATTATAGAGTTTAGATCATTTATTACTATAGTTCTATCTATCTATATATATATAGTGAAAGGAGCATTTTAATTAAAGTTGGTATGCAAAAGTAAGCAAAATTTATAATTATTGTGCTCATTATAGTCAATAAAATGGTATTGAGTGCTTACTATTTATCTAGCCTTAGACTAAATTCAGAAGATGAAGAAAGAAACATGACATATTCACAGGCCTCATAGTATTTGTATGTTAAAAATAATTACAGGACAAAAGTGCTGTGTAAGGAAGAGAAGATAAAATTTAAAAATTGTTACAGAAGAATAGGAAAGAATTTACCTTCTTCTTTCCTACATTCCTTCTTCTTTTCTTCCTATACTTAGCTATAATTCTCAATATTTCATTATGACTATAATATTTTTTTGAGGAATTGTTTAATAGCACAGGCATTCCTTTATTGGATTATCAAAGTGATTCCCATAATCATTGTCTAATTAATACATTTTTACACTTGTAATGATAAAGGCCCTGTTATTTTACTTTATGAACTTACAACACTTGTGAAGTCATTTAAAGACATGTTTTAAGCAGGGCTTGGCAGAGGAATACCTTACCGGTGTTTTGTCCACCTACTAATATTATGGGATTACATTTTTGCTCAAAGTTTTCTTTATAGTAAGGAAGATAATTCAAATAATTCAAGATCATTTGGAGACAATAATCCTATGTCTAAGAATGCCTCAGATTAATCACCTAAACAAATTCTCGAAGGCAGGGGATATGTCTTCAGTATTTAGTTGATGGTCTATCAAATGATGGATGCCAAGTGTTGGTTGAATGGTTGCATGCCTTAATGAATAAATTGCCTAACATCAGAGCTCACCTTCTTGATATAGTTCTTTAATTCCTGTCAATAAATCATTACTAAAATTCCTGGGTTTTTTTCCAAAAATTAACTTCGAATCTATTTATTACATAAGAATAAGAAAATCACTTTCTCAAGCTTCAGCAGCTAATTCTGGTTGTTTGGAATGTCTTAAACTAATACATGAATTTTCATGTTACATCACCCTAGATTTGTTGAAGGCTTCTAGCACAAGTTGTACAAGGCAAAGGGAGAGAAAAAAAACAATTAGCATCTCTTCCTTGGATGTGCTGAAATGCCAGAAATAGAATTTTAGAGGTGGATGAGAGCTTAGATGTTATCTGATTAAAACATCTTTCTATAACACAGAATACTGAGATCTGTGGAGATGACTAATTCAGTTTGTCTTAGCTGGTTCTAGGTCAGTCATGGATTTAATCCAAGATCACCTTGCCACTGTAATGCCTGTGCATATTTAATTCCTTTCCACTTTTATCTTTTCAAATTTAAGTGTTCTAGCCTTTTTTCTTGTCCTGCTACAACAGTTTTCCTACTATCTTCAATCATCTAGAAAATTAAAATCAATTTTTCCTAGATTTCCCTTTCTTTTATATACTTTTTTGCTTTATTTACTAGAATTGAAATAATTGAGATTATTCTGGATTTGTATGTACTTTACAAAGAGCATATAACTATTGCCCTCTTTGATGATGTATTGTAGTTTATTCTTTTAAGGTTTTCTTTTATGTTTCTATTTTATGTTTCAAGAAGTAACTCGTAGAGTGTCATTTTGAGTAACAATTGGCAAAACGTAAATGGAAATCTCTTATGAAGAAATAAAAAATCAATAAAAAATAAAGTATACTACTATCTATGCTGGAAAAAAACCCACATTAACTAAAATATAGTTATATAAGTACAGAAATCTCTCAGAGAAAAATAGTAAAGGAAACAGATAAATCACAATGTACTCTATTTTGTTAGGCTATCCAGAATTTGGTGAACTTTCAAATGCATATGCATTTATTTTGGAATAGTTAAACTTTAAATAAACAAAATTCAAGCCAATTGTATCACAGGGAGAAAATAACTATTGGGGTTTTTTGGTAGGTATTTATAAGTAATTTGTAAATATATGTTTGCAAATCTAAATTCAAATTACAGGTTCAATTTAGGGCCCTGAAGTTTTACTGTACATTATATTTGACTTGCATTGTATTAGCTTGAGGTTAACAACATTCCATAAATTTAATTATGATTTATGGCAGGTTTCATTGTATGATATGCTATTATTTAGGGTTATCTTGTTTTCCCTGATCTTCGTGTTTCTTTGTAGGAAAAATCTCTATTATGGTACTGCCCCTCACTTGTTGCTCCCACAAATTCATGAATTTGGGAGAAAAAAACAGACTGTGTTGCTCAGCAACTTATAGAATATTTTTGTTACCTACCTGCCTTACACATATTGTGTGTTGTAGTTTTCTCTTTTGCATGCAATAAAAAGCCTCTTTTCTGCAGAGGCCCACCCATATAAGACAGGGCCTGAAAGGGTGTGTTACAGGTTGAGTTTGTCCTCCTTGGTCCTTGTCCCAACCGCAAAAAAGAATTGAAAGGCAGAGACACAATAGCAAAGCAGAGTGAAAGTTTTATTGGAATACACTCCAAGGGAAGAGAGGGCCAGAGTAAAGGTACAAAAAAGCCTCAGTTCGTTAGTTGGAAGGCCTATATATTGACTTCTGGCTAGGAGGCACCTCTTTGATTGACGTGGTGGGGTTATGTGATTGACTTGTCCTCCTATATAGCCATCCCTCTCAGTGCGCATGTCCTTTCATGTGATGAGACATGTTCCGGGAAGTCCTTTGTTTTATTCCATTGTGCTCACATTGGGATAAGGTGGGAGCAGTTTGGTCTGTTCCTGATAGACAAAAGAATTATTTTCCTGCAAAGCATTTGTTGTCTTCACGTGGGACCCCCACCACCACCTGGGCAGTTTGTGCAGTTTTTCCTTGAACTTCATCTTCCCCTTCACCGGCTGCTCTATCTTTCTACCTAACAGGTAGATTTGTCTAATTTAAGTTTCCTGTAGACTTCAGCCTTATTAGCCACATTTCATTTCCAATAAACAGGTAATTTTTATGTCTATTAGTCTCCTTTCCTATTTTTGAATTGGCTCCAAATTCTTACAGGGAAGAGGGTGTTGTTTATGAAACTTACAAAAAAATCTAGAGATCATAATGTCCTCATAAATTAATTTTTTAAAATACTGTTTCTAAGTTTTGATTACTCTAAATAAATATGTCCTAAAATGTTGTAAATGAATTACTGTTGAATGAACAATTATTTTAGACCAGAGTTCCAGGAGGGGTTTATTATGGCAAGAAGCACGAGGATTTGTAAGATTCTTAATAAATAGTATAAAATGATTTTTAATTATAATTTAAACAATATTTGAAGAAAAAGCCCATTCATGGTGGTTATGTTGATGTTTGCTGTTTTTAAAAACCTTGCTAAGTTGATCTAATGTGTAATTATATTTTATCTGTATTTCATTGAAAAATTTGGAATGATTAATTAGCAATTTCCTCTTTTGCACCCTCAAAAATTCTAGAAAAAAATAAAAGTAACCATATGATCTGTCCTCATCCAATTAACTTTCGGTTCTCATTTCTTATTATTTTCCTATCTACTTATTATGACTGAACAGGCTTTTTAAAAAATGTGAACATAAAAACATACGTGTATATATTTTTATTTCTTTCTCCTGTCACAAATTTTGATAATAAATTATAAAGAGCTTGTGTCTTGTTATTTCCACATATCAGGCTTTTTCCTATACTAATACATTTATTTTTGCAAGAGCTTTAAAATCTCATTATCTCTACTCTACCATAATTTTTGTATGTAACATTGTTTCTAGTTACTTATGTTTGTATTTAGACACAAATAAACATCTCTAATTTTCCTATGAAAATTTAATACTGTCCTTATACATATTGTTAATTTCTTTTCAATAAATTGGTTCATCTAATCAGTCTCCCAGAATTAAGATACAGCAATTATTTTTTTAGAATTTAGCAAATTTACTACAAAGATTATATTTGTTTGCTAGTATTATTGTCTCATTTGACATTTCCTTTGTGAATGCTTATTTATTTCATTTTCCCAGTTTTTCAATCCATGTTAGCATTTTATCTGACATTTTCAAGTACATAATTAACATTTTTAACTTCTTAATCAAAATTGTAGGCTACTTTTACTTCTTTGCATCTTCTTTTGTGTACATTGTATGTAATGGCAATAGTATGTGTAATGGTAATAATGTGTTCACTTTTCTTCTAGGATCCATTCTGTGTCTTTCACACTTATGATATACTTTCTCAAATTGATCTATGATAAATTAAAATTATAATTTGATTCTAGTTGTTTCATGCTCCAAATTTTGTATTCAACTATTTTGTGAAATTGATGTATATTTTAAATGATTATATGATGAACAGTCTCTTTTCATTATTAACAATATATTGTGTACTAATATGAGAACCTTATTTAGCACATATTCAACTCATATATATTCTATGACTTCTTTATATTTTGTCAGTTACCTATTATTGATTCAGTCATTTTAATTAATGTTATTGTATATTGATTATGCTTTCATATTTCATAGGAAATACACCTACTCCATTGTACTTCTAAATTTTTTTCTTTGGTACATATCCATAGAATTTGGAAGTAGACATTTAATATGCTTTCTAAATATTAGATATTTTGTAAGTATTAAATCATACATATTGTAATTTGCCTATAATGATTGGTTAGGTGGCCTAAACACAGATCTACATCTTTATTTTTCTTAATTAGGCATTAAAGATACTCAGAAATCACTGTCAGAACCCAGGTTAATACCCATTATGAGAGGAAAAATAATTACACAAGCAGACTTCTCCTACATAGATGAGAAAAGGGGAAAAAATAAAAATAAATAAACTGAAGAGATAATGAGCCTCTGAAGATATAAAAAGACATGGTACAATTTGAAATAAGGAGCCACATTTTTGGAATAAGAATAAAAACCTCATTGTATAAATAACCTAAGCAACAGGCCATAGAATATATAAAACAAGAGTAGACAGCCTTGAAGATAAAATGTTAGATTCAACCAAAACTACCTTATGAAGAACAAATTATGCTTGAAGTATTTGAAATATACATAGAGAATATAGATATCAAATTAAAATTTGCAGAATATGATGGCATTATTTAAAGATACTATAAAAAGACAGTAATTATTTACAGTGCTTATTCGTTATTACATAAAGAAATTACAGAAAGCCTTCTAGA
The DNA here is from genome assembly GCF_040802235.1 of Manis javanica. Taxonomy (NCBI): domain Eukaryota; kingdom Metazoa; phylum Chordata; class Mammalia; order Pholidota; family Manidae; genus Manis; species Manis javanica. Next base: position 148,395,241 of record NC_133160.1, read on the forward strand.
ATCTAAAAGGAAAAAAACTCAAATTTAAATGATCACAAGTTGAGAAAGAGAGACAGCATAAACAAGCCACAGAGCACTAATCCGGGAAATAGAATATATTTATAGTTAAGTAATTAGAAGGATACTTGGGAACAACTTATTATGACTATTAAGTAACAAATTGAATCAGAAATAGTCACTAGATTACCCAAACCAACACAAATAAAGTAAAATACTTGAAAGGACCAACACCTATATATAACCAAATGAAAAAACAAATCACACTTCAAAAATCAAATGAGGAAAACACTCTGGCTTCCAGTTTCACATGTAAGAAGCTTGGAAGTCACTGATCCATCCTAATAACAAATAAGAAACTGAACAGAATGAAAAATCAACTCCTCTTGGATCCTCTAGAGAGACGAGGACACAGGGCAAACTGCTGCCTCCAAGACTGGAGAAACGGAGAAATAGAGAGCAAGAGTCTCGAGTGAAAACTGCTGTGGGAACCAGTGCTGGGACAGGGATACCTGAACTGTAATTTATGAACTGCTGGAGGCTCTGTGAACAACTCTGAGAGTTAAAAACTCCAGCGAGATCCAGTTATAGAAGAATGAAATACTACCACAAACCTATTAAAATGGTTAAAAACAAACAAAATGAAACAAACCCCAGCAACCCCCTGACAATACCATCTGCTATCAAATATGGAGAACAACAGAATTCTTATTCATTTAACTGCTGCTGGGGATGAAAAAATGATACAATTTACTTTCATACATTTGGTACAAAATAACTGCCGTCCATATAAATAATAGAATATTTTCAACAATAAAAGAAATGAGCTATTAAAAGGTGAATGGACATGGATGGACTTTCACAAACATCACTGGGTAAAGCTATAAATATATTAAGTAGATCCATGGTTAATTATCAGGGGCAATGGTGAGGTAGGTAAGGTGAAATAAGTAAAGTACTGGAATTTTTTAGGTTGGTGAAACTATTCTTCATGATATTGTAATGGAGGATACATGACATTTTACATTTGTGAAAATCCAAAAGGTTTTATGTTCCAAGTGTGAACATAAATGTATACTAATTGTAAAAAATATATCCAGGATTTGGTAGAACATAGGAAGAGATACAGACTGTGACAAGAGACTTAAACTGTTTTATCAATGTATGCAATAACTTTGTAAAAGCAGACGGAGTGAAACTGTTCTAACATACATACTTTTAGAAATGTCTAGAATCTGTAATGCTAAATACAAAATGACATATACATAAGAACTGTATTTTAACTGATAGTTTTCCCCATGGAAGTAGAGGATAAGAATTCTAAAGTGCTCTAAATGTATACTGACATGGAAATATTAAGTAAGCGAAGAGTAGTTGGTGGTAGCCACGTTTCCCGGTGTTGTAGTGGGAATGTACAGATAAGCAACAGAAAAAAGCTACAGTGACGCATGTAGTGATGGATTAAAGTTGGAGATATCAGTATGAACTCATGTTTAGCTTAAAATGGGTACAGATGGTTGCATTAAAAATATTTGTAGGTATGATAAATCCTAGGTTACTTTATATGCATATATTGTCTTGCTCTGCCAGCTTTTAGAATCCTTGAAAGCAATGATATCCCAGTAGGAACAGAACAGATAGCACTGAGATCTTGATTTCTAATACATACTTTAATAAAAGGAGTCAGATTTTGGAAGAAACAGATGATTCTAGAACTGGGTTATACAATATTCAGATATACCTAGAACATCTTGTAGTGTCAGAAAGCAAAGAAGAGCTAGGAGAAAAGAGGAGAGGAGAGGAAAGAAAAAAAGCAAGAAAACAAACATCATATAAACAGAAGTATGTCAAAAGCATAGAGCCAAATAGAACAATTTCAAATGGATAAAACTGGAAACCTTTGAGCAACAAAATATATAAACTGGTATTGGGGTATTAGCCAACATAAAACATTTTTCCATGAGTCTATACTGACAAAAATGAAAGGTTGAGTAAATAAAGAGGTGGAAATAAAGAAATCTCCCATGCAGAAGCTTTCTAAATAATTTATGAAAATACTTTGCCTCCAGGAAGGGTAGTGCAACTGCCTCTCCATAGTGTAGGCTGTGCATAGTGACTTCCTTCCAAAGAATACAGTGTGGAAAGGATGATAAGGTAATAGCTTTACAATGGAGGAAACTGATAAACCCTACATCAGGCATGGGATCAAGGTCAAATCAGATGAGTTAAATCATGTTGACAGTATTAACCCTTTATATGATATGATAATGGTACTTTACCTTTGTGTTTTTCCTCTCCAATACCCATAACCTCAGGCTAATCATATCATGACAGAAATATCAGAAACACACTGATTTTGAAAGTGACATCCTACCAAAAAAAAACAACAACCTAAAACAAAATTGACCGGTAAATCTAGAGAGACATGATAAATGTCTCTAAGGAGATATGATGGCCTCATGGGGATGAAAAAAAAGGGAAATAAATGAGGTAAAAGCAAGGCAATCTCAATGAAGTATGAACTTCAGTTAATGGTAATCTATCAGTATTGGTTAATTGAGTGTAACAAATGTGTCATGCTAATAACATAAGATGTTAATAACAGAAGAAAATCAGGAGATATGGGAAATCATTACACTATCTTCTCATTTTTTTAAGTAAATCTAAAACTCTTCTAAAGAATAAAGTGAATTAAAAATAATACAAACTGAAAAACAAAACAAAACTTATAGACAAGTGCAATATCTAAGATTGATTTTCCAAATCAACTCCAAGCTTCCACCCTCTGCAGGTGTGGTTCCCTCTGGCCTGCCCTGCTGAAGGCTGGAGGGAAGGTTGGCTTCTCTCACCTCTCTTGTCTTGCAGTCTTTCATAGCAATTCGATTGGCTGCCGTCGCATTCGCTGAAGTAGGAATGGAAAAGGAATGATAAAGAAATAATAATGATAAAATTCTGATACTTAGAGACCAAAAAAGCAGAAAGAAGCTGGATGGGAGTTTGGAAAGATTATTTTCAGAGGACACTTTGGCATCATTTATGTAGCCAGTATGTAAACAATGTGTATTTCTTTTGTTACCTTAGATCAGCTAGTCAAATAATTCCGTGCCTGCTGAGATTTCTTTTATGGGGCTGATGTCCCCACCCACTAGTATGTGTGAGTGTTGTTGTTTTCAAGCAACTTACAGCTGGACTAGTCCACAGAATTTACACTGCGTCACATATGTAAAATACTTAAAATATATCTATTTAAATATATAAACCCATAATCATATATTTATATATACTACATTTAGTATCAACATACTATTAAATATATGCAGACCTATGTGTGATATTATATGGAAATATATTAATATATACCTGTTAATATAAAATAATATAATGCATAAATAGAGTCACACATTTTAAATACAATTTATATTTAAGATAATATAGAATAAATTTTATTTATTATCTAGGGCACCACTAATGAATTCACATAGCTTAATATTAGCTTTATGGGAATTATAAATGAGAAATTTAGGAAAAGTTTAGAGAAAGTAATTTCTAAAATTTCACTATTCACTTCAGCTTTCTTTAAAATATCTTTTTTTAAAGAAAGAAAACTCCGAGGTTTTTATCTCAATAATGAAAGGCAATGATATGCCAGAAATGCCATGTTGCCTCCAGTGTGGTAATATATTCCTTTGGAATACTGTTTTGCTGTGGACAGAACAATTTAAATCTTGAGTACACAAGAGACAGCAGTTGGCATGTGCTCTTCAGTTTGACAACTCAACTTAGGTTTTATAAGCTCAGCACATCTTTATTAGTACTTCAACCACTGTTATTGCTCAAAGCAGAAGGAGCCATGGTTAGGTATTCATGAGAGGTGGAGTAGTTAAGGAGAAACATCCTATAATATACACGCTGGTGAAGAGGCATAAGCTTTTGTGATTTCCTTCTCTCCTGCCCCCACTTCAGCCCAATATTAATTCCAAAATTAACTTGTTAAAATGATAATTTTGACTCAATATTAAAAAGATACTTTGTAAGTTCTGAAGATATGTGACAAACTGCCAAATCCTAGATTTGCAGGAATATATGAGACATTATTTTTCATTAAAAATACATGTTTTCCTTAAAATTCCTACTTGTTTGTATTTTTATGGAACAAATATTTTTCTTCTTCTTCTATTCATGTGTACAGGTTTTTGTTTGACTTCTCTATTTTTATAAAAGATGTGCTGCTGAATCAGTCTCCTGTTCCACTACTGAAAAATATTACTGTCTTTAACAGAAGGCATGTTGAAGTTATAATCAAAATAACTGTCAGATGTCTTGATCTTGGATCCACTGCCTTTTTAAAAATATCTTAATCTTTCAGTAACTCAGGCAAAGATTGAATTCTCATGGAATGAAAATTAATTTACATTCACTGTTTTGCCACAGAGATATTTTAATTCATCACTCATTGCCAAAATTTATGGAAAGAGGACTAGGACTTGATAACCATTTATACATAGTGCCCTGCATTGATGATGTCATGATAATTGCCTCCTTAGTAGTTAAGTTCCCTACTCACCAGTATACAGTTAGAGGACTACTGAAAACTCTGGGTAAATTCAATGCCCAACTTAATTTATGAAACAACTGGGAATTAGTTTGTCTTGATTAAAAAAAGATAGTTCTCAAATAGTGGGTAATAAGTTATTATCTTGCATAGATACTGTAAATAAATAAGAAGCTCGGAAGCTAGTAGGTATCACTGATTTTTGGTAAAACCATTTCACTCAAATAGAAATTCTGCTGGATCCCATTTACAAAGTTGCCTTTGTAAAAAAAAAATCCGAATCTGAGTGAGGCAGAGGCAAGCATGAAATAATTTACAGAAATGGTGGTAGAGGCAGTCACACTAGGACTTTGTGATCCAGTAGTTCAGATAGCATTAGACGTATATGTGTTCAGAACACATGCAGACTGGACTTGGCAAGAATAGTGTTACTTTTGCGTTGTGGACTTGGAATCTGCCATTTGAAAGACAGTCTCTAGCTTGTGTTTGGACATTGGACAAAGTTGTCCACACTTATGAAGAATATCAGATGAATATGAATACAGAAGTATCCAGTCATATGTTGGATAATGTCAAAGAAACATTCAAATAGAGCACAACACACAAAGGTTTTCCCTCAACATAGAAATGGTACATTCCAGAGAATGCTAAAGAATAAATTTCTGGAGAAGTATACAGCATACATGAGAAAGTAGCTCCCCTGCTCATTGGGCCCACCACAGAGCCCTCCAAGGACACCCCCACTGGCATTGCTGTGTGATCTGAGTTCTATGATCCTCTCCCATCCAAGACAAAAAGGCTACCTTCGTTCATAGGTGGAAGTTTCCAGATTGAAAACCAGGCTGTTCTTTGAAATCAGCAGCATTATGACTACATTGCTAAAGCTTGACATGAAGTAAAGACAAGTCAGCACAGTGGGTACTCTCATAGGGTACGCACTTGCAAAAGTGATCATAAATGTATTTTAGTATTTAGAGGAAAAAATGAAGTGGATTATGGGAACACCCAAAAATACCAAAACCAAAAGTAGAAAAATTAAAATAAATATAATCTACTTCCAAGTTCAGACATATGGAATGCTAATGATGATATTTGAATCCAATTCCTTAGTAATTACCTTAATTCATAAAATAATTTGGACATGCTGTGCTGAGGCTTTGTACAAACGATCATACACAAGACAAATTCCTCTTGGACTAAATAAAATGATTAATATAAAAATACACTCAATGTGAACAGAAGATTAATTTGAATATAGAGGAGAGTAAAATTATTTTAAGTATACAAATCAGAACATAGCCAGCAAATTCATTACATCAGAACATCAATGGCAGCCCTATGGAGATACAAGTGACTGTTAACTAAGATTGACATCCTCTATGTATTACTTGTCATATAACCAAAGAAACCTTGGAAAATTAAAGATTTGTAACAGTAAATTATTAGTTCAGCATCCCCCAACCCAAGATATATTTCCTCTAGTCAAAGTATACACTCACTGCTACCAATGGACAGAAATGGGCAAGAAAATATTAAATGAACTTTTTCCCTCTACAAAACAAATGGAAAACTTGTTACTTAAAAGAGGTGAAGCAAAAGGCATAGTTAATTAAAGTAATAGTACCAAACTGAATATGGGGGAAATATGCATGGGTAGAGTATTACACTGAAAATCTTTCTCTAGAAAGTGTGAATAAAGGAATAGGGTAGACTGCAGATACTAAATTTCTTTCCAACATCACAGCTTACACCCCAACCCCCACCCATTTTGCCTTATTCAGTAGCCCTGGGCAACATTTAAATTTATGTATATCTGCAGAAACTTCTATTAAGGTAAAGAATGCATTGTTGTTAGATTCAGGAACATAATCCTAAAGGTACTTGGGTGCAGATCATGATTTCACTCCATGCAGTGAATTTAGGATGAACTATGAATTCAGCTCCATTGTCAACTGTCAGGGACAATCTCTATGACATCTGTTTAGGAATAAAACCAAATTTTATAATTAATGAGTTCGTTACTATTATCTGCTCTTTCTGATAAAGCAGAGAGCCTAACTATGGCAGGCAATGGCGAGGGTCAAAAGATAAAATAAAGAAACAGGTAGATAGATATGATGGCCAATAGGAGAGGTAGTCATTACAGATTTAATTCCCAGCAAGTGATGTCATCGCGATTGTCCCATGTGACCAGGTGAGTGCAAGAGAATATTATCCCACCTATATCTTCTAGATTTGTCATTTATGAACACTGGCATCAGAAGAAATCTCCCATACTGATTTCTTTGTAGAAAGAAGATTGGACTCATATTGGTTTACAAACTTTTCCCAAGTCTTCCACACCTATAACCTGAACAAAAGCAGGGAAACAATATCTGCTAATGATTCAGTCAGTGGGGAGCTGACCACAACTCCCTGTTCAGGGTGTTCAGGTTATGTTTACTGTTCTGGGAATTTTTCATTTGACCTGAAGACAATGTTTAGCAACAAATCAGACAGGGCAAAGGATGCTGAACAGCAGAACTTCTATTCCCTGAGTGGTGACAAATTAAGCAGCTATAAAGTGATTCATATGCAGGAGCAGAACCTGGGGGAAAGAAAGCAGGTGACTCAGTGTCATCTCCTTGTAAATACGCCAGAAACAGACCTCTTGGGAAATTGACTAATGATTCTGATGGAGAACATTCTTCACTGGGGGAATATTTTTACTAGGACATTTCTGGTTTAGATATTTAGAGTAAATAAATCATAATCTACAGATTTATGGAAGAACATGACTACTTGGAAAATGCCACGTAAACTATCCAACTATCTAAATATAAAATGGCAATACATAGCAACCTGAGTCAGGTCAATCACAGTTTTGCTCTTGTGGAATTGTAGTCAAGGAGCACACAAAGAAGCTGACAGGGAGAGTTGATATCCCTGCTCACCTGATTTGTAATTGCAACTTACTTCTAACCTATTTCTAACCACCCTAGCCTTCTCTAGTTTTTTTCATAATGCTCTTCACATCATAACACAGCATATGTTACTATTTATTGTTTGTTGTTTACCTTCTGTCTTTTTTCATTGATGGTGCCTGCTGTCGAAGTTGAACAGTCTGAAGGGGAGGCGTGGAGCTGAATATATGTACAACTCACTCTGAGAGGACGCCCCACGTTGGGCGCCAGATGTAGCGTGCCGCACGTTTTCTTTGGGTGAAATGAGAGAACAATAAACACAGACAACACAGACAGACAGACAATGGCTGCAGCCCCGATGTGGTGCAGCATCTTTATTTTTATACCGCCTTTCTCGGACCTCAGCCAAGTGCTATACTCATCTTTCCCTTCTCCGGGGGCAGTGGGGGTGCAGACCAGAAACAGGGGTGGTGTTTTCACACATCCTCAAGGTCTCCCTATTTTCAGAGTGAGGAGTCTTGCCTCATCTTCGAGGACAAGATATGCTTTTGTGGGCAGATAACTTCCAAGGACTGCACCGGTTGTTCCCAAGCTTGTGCTTTCCCGTGCTGCATTCAGACCTGGGGCAAGGTGCTTTCCCATTCTGCCTACAAACATGTGAGAAGACAAAGGCGGTCCCCAACACTTCATTAGAATATGAGATGCATGAAAACAAGAAAATTCTCTTGCTTTATTGATTTATACTAAAATCCTTTAATAGTGACAGGTGTGTAGTAAGTGCATAAAGGTATTGATTGTGTTCAGGGTGCCTACTATGACTCAGTCTGGAGCCACCATGGACCATGTGTAAAATGGAACTATGGGGTTTCTGGGTGGTGGTCAGAGTTTGTGCCTGTATGAGTTATAGAACTAAGGAAGCAGAGCAAGAAGGAAGAAGAGAAAAGAGGAAAGGGGAGATAGGAAAGAGGAACTAATGGGAATGAAGAAGAGATGAGAGGAAAGAGGGAAGAAGAGTTGTGTTTAGGATTAGCTCATCTGTAGCGGTCCTCTATTTTTGTCCCTATGACTCTTGACTGTTAATTTCTCTGGGTCCCTAAGGAATTCTCTAAGAGACTCCTATATAATTACACTAAACCACATTTCCCAAACATTTAAAAATGAATTTCCAGTTCTTGACACAAAAGGTCAGATGAGGAAGAATGAGTCTCCCATATCTACAACAAAATATTTTTGTCCAGTTCAGTAATAGTATGAAAAATAATAGTCTGAAAGCCATTTTGATAGCAAACAAAGGTATTTCATTTTCCCTTAAAATGTATGTAACACATTTACATGTCAAATTCTTTAATTTGATGCTTTTGGAGATATGCACATTTTTCTCATTTCCAATAAAAACTGAAAGTAAAATTCAGGATGTTAGGAGTTATTTAGTAACCCATTATTTCTAGTCTACAATAGCTGTAATTAGAGTTGACTGTGTTCTCTATTTGACCTCACAAATAATAAATGCTAATGAGGCACTCTTATTTTTGTGTGTGGAGTTGTTCACATGCAAAAGAAAACATTAAAAATTCACCTGCTAACATATGTGGTGTCCACAGACCTTACACATGAGTTGAATGCTTTACTGTCAATGATGCGCAAAAATATTTCTGTATTGACAAAATATAAAATTGCAGCTCCAACACCTCATGTATTAACAAAAAGACAATCAAAAGGTTTTAAATCAGATACAAGGTTCTTCACAAACTTTTCTGGTTAATGAAAGTATTCTGTGAGAATAACTAAAAGAATCAGATAGAACACATGGTGAAGGACATTTAATAAAAGAATTGAAATTCATTCTCTTATTCAGCACTCAATAATTAGACCTGGAAGTATTTTCATCTTAATTTGTTTTTAATATTAAGTGATTGATATTATAGTGGTTTATCTAGGTTAACTATGAAATGAAGCAAAACAAGCCAGGCTGACTAATATAGAGTTCAGATGAGTGGAAAGGAAGTTCATAATTCCATAGGAATAAAATAGAAAAAGTGCACCTTATAAAATAAACTAAAATAAGTGAAATAAACCAAGCTATTCATAATTCAAATGGCTTCTCTTCTACAAAATATGGTAAGCAGAATAATGTATCCACAAAGATGTTCATATCCTAATCCCGTAAAGCTGTAAATGTTAATTTACATGGTAAAGATAAATTGTTTGTAGATGAAATTAAGATTGCTAAACAGCTGAGTTTATGATGAGGTTTTCTGGGATCATTCAGGTGACTTCAATGTAATCATAAGGGTCCTTTAAATTGGAAGAGGGAAGCGAAAGAAGTCAGAATGAATCAGTGTGATAAAAAAACTCAAATTATATTTGCTGGCAGTGAAGATGTACAAAAATTACCTTAAACCAAGGAAGGTGGACACCCATAGAAACTGGAAAACACAAGGTAAGAGATTCTTCCCTGGACCCTCTAGAAGGAACACAGCCATGCTGACATCTTTATTTTAGCCCATTTTGAACTTTTGACCTTCAGAAACTATGAAAAAAATGAACATATGTTGTTTCATTCCATCCTTGTGTGGTATTTTTTTACAACACCCACAGAAAACTACTATACTGTGTCTCTTCATTCATAATTTGAAGTCAAATTATGAATGAAAAAATTGAATGATGAATTAATCATTGTATGGAAAATTTCCTTTGAATTCTAGAATTCCTTTCTGGATTGCCCATTTCTAGGCAAATTAATTAATCTGTGTTGTTTCTGAGGTAAAGTAATCCAAATTCAGGTCAGCATTACTTCACTTTTTTCAAGGATTTTCTAATTAATAATTTATTAATTTAATACATCAATCTGAACTGAATGTGTCAGGTATCCCACAATTTCAAATCTGTCTTCAAGATGTTGCCAGAGTACTGTTTCTATTTTATTCCTACCTATTTCTATTTCTAAAAGATAAATATATTTTTATTAATTATACATTTTTTTTTAAATACACTGCCCAGCACTCAAATTCTGTGTGACAGGCAGTATTCTAGGAGGCCTTGAGAATCCTACCCACTGATGCGCATACTGTCTAATACCCTCCATTGGTTCTGAACTTGAATTGTGAATATGATGGGACATCACTAGCATCATTATTTCAATTTATATGACATAGGGATTTTGCAGAAGCAATTGATGTCCCTGATTAGTTATGCACTATAGTATTTGCCCAGCATATCTCTCCTACTTCATTATATTATCCTTTATGCAACTATCCATTGCACAGGTCAAACAGGTACATTGAGTAAAGATATGATAAGAATACAACCCTTGTGTCAAATCCTTAATGATGGCAGTCATCTGCAATCTCTCCACTAATGGGGCATTGTTTTGGTTTGCTATTTTTTCTAGGTAAAGGTAGTTCTAGTAGCTTCCACTTGGACTTTCCCACCATACTATACCTCACTTCACAGGAATGTTGAGATTCTACAAATTGTTGAGTACGTCTATTCCACTTATATACACATTTTGGAACTTGGGAAATAACCAACAGATGGGATGGGGACCCACTGGACCTATTGTGAGGTGGCTCTGAGCAAAAACTCTTATCACCTGATAAGCTCTTTTTTTGACTGGTAGACCACAGTGATATGTTGGGCTTCCTGGAGTAAGTGTCATTTGAGAGCATGTGTCTGGTAATCCCCACAGAGACTGATTATTTCCTTTTCTCCAAAGCAGTCACTTTGGCAAGAGGATGTAGATCCGACTGGGGAAGGTTAAGGGAAAGATTGACAGTATACATTTCTGACAGTGTACTGCATTCCTTCCTCTAAGGGACCTATCTTCCCCATCCCCCACTGGCCTTTATATAAGGGGATCGGGGTCTTTAAACAAGCTCATTTCTGGAAATGGGCTGAGGGACAAGCACTTTGTGTTTTGGTAATTCAAGTTAGACTTCTGTTTACTTGACCTGGAATTCTTCCACTTACATTGATCAAGTAAGAATTTATTAGACTGCCCATCTATTTGTCTCTTGGGGATGTCATGACCAACTGGCCAGTTCCATAGGTCTCTGCAAGTCAGACTATTGTGATCACTGCTTTGACTCTGCTGTTCATGAAAGTAACCATGTTGTCCACCTTGTCTTTTTCAGTTAAGTGCTACCACTTGACCCCTTCCACCTTGGCATCTAATTATTCCCATTGCATATCAGGATCTCAGTTCAGTGGTAGCAGTTTCTACTGTAATTTCTGGCTTCTAGAAAAAAGCAACCACAGAGTTCTTTAAGGATGCTGGGTCTTCCCTCTTGAATGTATTTCTCACAGGTGTGGTACTACAAGTTGTGTTCCCTCAGGTGGGTGAACATTTCTTACATGATAAATCTACTCTAACATTACAATCTCCCTAAGCCTTTTGATACCTTCTTCTACAGTATAATAAGGTAGTTATGGCATTTCAACATTAAAATTTAGTGTAGGCCATATTTTGGTCTGTTTCAGCAAAACAATGATGCAAACTCTTAGAGACCTTTCAGACTCTTTAAACTGCAACCCTAAAATCCAGAATCTCTACTTAGTGGACCCACATCAACAAATTTAGTTAGCTTCAAGTTTATACCCCTTCCACCATTATCCTACACTCTTAATATCCACCCCAACAATTTCTGTCTGTGTAAATCTGAAATTTCATTTAGTTCTTTTTCAATATAGTATACCTCCTCATAGGTCACAGCTTGCATCTCATCTTTCAGGCCCTACTGGTGCTTGAGCTTAGTTATAGATCTTCAAGCAAAGAGAATTAGTAAGGGTGGGTTCTGATAAGAGTCAACAATATCTTGCTTAGATGAGGACTTGGCAGAATTCAACCAAATTCTAAACAAAAATCAGCTTGTATGTTCCCATTCTCATTCCCATTTTCACAATCCCATCCCTTCCCAATCAATGCAGTCACATTAACAGCAAACTGTGAATTCCTACTGATTGGAAATTAAATCTGTGTTTAAGTGAACCACTCACAGGATGACTCTTAAGTTTTGTTTTAGAAATCTCAATTCCATGGACACAGGAGGTAAGTGTTTCACTCAGGGCAGATATAGAAACTTCCAGGTCATTCTTGCAGGGAGTTTGAAGCCCTGAACTCGTCCTTTTGTTTCTGTACTTTTTTCATCATAGTTAGGAACAGCCAGACAATCTGATTATAATAATTAATTTGACAAAACTGTTCTAAGATAACAAATACATGGTCACTCAGAACATTGTCACTTGTAAGTATTTGATTAGGAGTATCCAACAGCGATAATTTGCATACCTCTATTACATATAATGTCATAGATGATCAGTGCTCGCTTTACCACTAGAAATAGAATAATTAGTGCCTTTAATTAACATGAGATTAGTGAGTCAATTTCATAAATCCCAGGACTAATTCAGTAAACTCTTTCTTAAGATTGTGTTCCTCTAGAACTATTCTCAGTACTAAAATCTGAGCAATACACAAAGTTATCGAGAGAAAGAAACCAAAAGGAGATCTGTATGTCTATCTACCTATCATCTATTTTATGAATCGGCTCATATATTTTGGTGGCTAGCAAGTCCAAAATCTGTACAGAAGGCTGATAGGCTGGAAAGTCAGACAAGAGTTGATGTTGGCTTTTTCGAGTTTAAAATCCATAAGACAAGCCAGCAGTCTAGAAACTCAGGCAGTGTTTCTTTAGTCTTTATGCAATGCTCCTTCTTTGGGAAACCTCAGATTTTGCTCTTAAGGACTTCATCTGATTAACGGAGTTCCACTTATACTGTTGAGGGTAATCTTTATTCTAAGACAGCTGATTGTAGATGTTAGTCATATCTATGAAACATCTTCAAATAAACATCTAGACTAGTGTTTGACTTAGGTCTATGCTGCCAGCACCATAGACTAGTCAAGCTGACACATAAAACTTAACCGTTACATTCAACAAAGACATTCTTAAATGCAACTGCTTTGATTTTTCCAAATACAATGACAACAAATACAGTTTGATGCCACCGATTTTATTCATGCTAAAGTCCTACCAGTTTAACCAACACTATTTTTGCACCAGAAGTGCAAATGTCAACATAATGAAAAGACAAATACTTAGTATTTTTATGATAATACTTTTGAGCTAATGGATCTTCTCAATTGTGCTGGCTAAACCCATAGAGGTATACAGAACTACTGAGAGAAACACTGTTCTAACACATTAGCATGAACTTATTTCTAGAAGTTTGGTTATCAGCCTTTTTATTGAGAGATAAGACTGAGATGACATGCATTCCTTCTTTCCTTGAAGAACTATATCCCAGTTACTTAACACCTTTTCCCAAGGTTAGTAGCTGGGAATACTGAAAAAGCATCATATCCACTGGTTAGCATGTATATATTATCACACAACTTATTTCTTTTCTGCTTTGTTTTGCTTTTATTTTATTAAATAAAGGACAATATTTTTTTAGTTTGATAGCTTAATTTAGAATTTTGATTCTGCATTCCTTCCAGAAAAAGTGAACAATTGTCCAAAATAAAAGTGTATTTCAAATAGGAATGTTTGCATTATTGTATCATTTGGCCAATAGATTACAAAAACATTTTTAAATGAAAAATAAATCGCATGTTATACATTAAACATATTCTACACTTTATTTTAAAATTAATCTGCTGACTCTGAGTAGTTATTTGAACAGTAATAGAATTCATTAACAGTAAGTAAATGAGTACATAGTTCATTAATAAAAAATACTTCTTAAATAAATCATAGGTTATAATTCAAGTGAAAATCCCTCATAAAATAATCCTTTTAATAAATGCAATTTCTTTTAAGACTTATTTTATACTCAGGGTAACACATCAAGAGAACAATAACAATCACACATTTTCTTTGAAGGTTTTCTTTTTTAAGCTGACTTAGAAAAATTCTTCCTATAATGTAAAGAAAAGAATTTTACTCATATAGCTAATAATATATAATATATGTTACTGTTGGTTTTGTATGTTTTGTTTTTTCCAGACATTTGTATCAACTGCTTCTTCCTCTTTCAAAATCATTCATTAAACTTTAAGGCTTCAGCAGAGGAGCCTGGTAGAGGCCCGCACGGGAGTGCACCTGCAGCAGAGACAGAGGGAGCAGGCGTGCTCCCAGGAGATGACCGTAATCCCAGCCCAATGCACAGCCGCCCGGGCCAGACCCAAAGGACGCTGCTGCCACACAGCTGCCCGGAAGGGGTGCTTCTAGCATGGAGGAGTGCACCTGACATGCCTGCCACTCCTCACAGGGCTCCGTGCTGGTCTGACGGAGACCCCGCCCACAACAGCTTAGGGGACTAACCCGGTGGCTGCTCCAGGAGTGCGGGTAACCATCACAGGCATCAAAGAAGGGCAAGGCATCCAGTAAGCAGGAAAGGACTTTCTTCTCCCAGCTGACACACCCGCAACCTGCCTATAGCCACTGCTATCACCATGAAAAGGCAAAAAAATTTAGTCCAGTCCAAGATAGTTCAAACAACACCTGAGAAAGGATCTGTAGAGGCAGACCTAACCAGTCTCCCTGGAAAAGAATTCAAAATAAAAATCATAAACATGCTGACAGAGCTGCAGAGAAATATGCAAGAGCTAAGGGATGAAGTCCACAGGGAGATTACAGACATCCAGAGGGAGATTACAGATGTCCAGAGGGAGATTACAGAAGTGAAACAAACTCTGGAAGGATTTATAAGCAGAATGGAAAAGATGCAAGAGGCAATTGATGGAATAGAAACCAGAGAAAAGGAACTCATAGAAGCTGATGCAGAGAGATAAAAGAATCTCCAGGAATGAAACAATATTAAGAGAACTCTGTGACCAATCCAAAAGGAACAATATCTGCATTATAGGGGTACCAGAGGAAGAAGAGAGAGAAAAAGGGATAGAAAGTGTCTTTGAAGAAATAATTGCTGAGAACTTCCCCAAATTGGGAGAGGAAATAGTTGCTCAGACTACAGAGGCACACAGAACTCCCAAGAGACGGGACCCAAAGAGAACAACACCAAGACACATAATAATTAAAATGGCAAAGATCAAGGACAAGGACAGAGTATTAAAGGCAGTCGGAGAGAGAAAAAAGGCCACCTACAAAGGAAAACCCATCAGGCTATCATCAGACTTCTCAAAAGAAACCTTACAGGCCAGAAGAGAATGGCATGATATACTTAATGCAATGAATCAGAAAGGGCCTTGAACCAAGGATACTGTATCCAGCACGATTATCATTTAAATATGAAGGAGGGATTAAACAATTCCCAGACAAGCAAAAACACTTTAAGGCTTCAGATACTACTTTTTTTCCTTGTAGCAAAAGCTGACATTAGTAACAAATGTCATGTAATGTGCTTTCTCTACAATAAAGTAAATGTTATTTTATAATACTTTCAATGAAACAAAATCTTTCCTTTAGTACTCAACACTATATTGATAGTTCAAAATTACTTATTGGTATTTTAATACATTTTAGGTATTATTTTGGTTGAGTACGTGTCACTATTATTTACAATCTTATTTAATATTTTGGGGTATAACAATACAAAATCTAAATCTAAGATCAATTTATTTTAATATTTGGTTTAGTGGCTGTTCCAGGCAGAAAATATAATTCATAAAGATATACAGATGCAAATAAAAGTAAAGAATTTGGTTTATTTATTAAATTATGTTTCTTTTCTATCCAATCAACCAATATACAGGTATTGTCATCTTCATAACTGGTTACTTATTTTCTATAATGCCTTAGTCAGTTTGAGTTACTGTAAAAGAATGCCACAAACTAGGTGGCTTATAAACAACAGAAATTTATTTCTCACAGCTCTGGAGGCTGGGAAGTCCAAAATCAGGACATTGGCAAATTTGGTTCTGGTGAGATCCCTCTTCGGGTTCACAAATCTTTTCCCTTTAACTTCACATGGCAGAAAGCATTAGGGAACACTCAGGAGTCTTTATATGAAAGTATTATATGAAAGTATTAAAACCTGTTCTTGAGGGTTCCATCTTCATGACCTAATCACCTCTCAAAGACCTCACCTTCCAATACCAGCACATTGGGGATTGGGTTTCAACATAAGAATTTTGGCAGGACATAAACATTCAGTTTATAGCAATGCCTCATATTAATGAGGTATATATATTTTTTTTGAGAGGGCATCTCTCATACTTATTGATCAAATGGTTGTTAGCAACAATGAAATTTTGTATAGGGGAGTCAATGCTCAATGCACAATCATTAATCCACCCCAAACCTAATTCTCATCAGTTTCCAATCTTCTGAAGCATAATGAACAAGTTCTTACATGGTGAACAAATTCTTACATAGTGAATAAGTTCTTACATGGTGAACATGGCAAGGGCAGTCATCACAGAAACTTTCGGTTTTGATCACACATTATGAACTATAAACAATCAGGTCAAATATGAATATTTGTTTGATTTTTATACTTGATTTATATGTGGATCCCACATTTCTCCCTTTATAATTATTATAATTTTTATTTTTAATAAAATGTTGAAGTGGTAGGTAGATGCAAGATAAAGGTAGAAAACATAGTTTAGTGTTGTAAGAGAGCAAATGTAGATGATCAGGTGTGTGACTGTAGACTATGTGTAAATCCAAGCTAGACAAGGGCATTAAAACATCCACGGATGCAGAAGATTTCTCTTAAAATAGGGGGGTTGAAGTTCTAAGCTTCACCTCTGTTGATCCCCAATTTCTCACCTGATGGCACCCCTGCAACTGTCCATGTCTTAGGTTGTTCCTCCCTTGAGGAAACTTACCCGTATCTGGCTAACCAGTCATCTTCCAGGGCCATACAGGGAGAAGTAAAGTTGGTAAGTCAGAGAGAAGCCTTATTGCTTGAAAAGGTTAGCTTTTTACCTCTTTGCATATTTATGCCCTGTGGCTTCTATGCCCAGAATTTGTCTTGAGGTATCTTTACCACTTGGAGGAATTATGATACTTGGTAAATTCGATATGAGGCACGAATTCTATTTAAGGGATGTAATTAGGAAGGAAGAAGAAAAGCTATAGAGGTAGCAGACGGAAGAAAACATGGGAGGATTGATTACTTCTTTGACATATCTTCTTATAGAGTAACTTAAGCATGTATAGGTTTTAAACTACTAATTAAATTGTGCACACACATTAACATAATAGGAATACAGTTACATAACCAAAGCAGACCTATAATTACCAGCCATCTCCAGTGAAGCCAAGAAAACCAGTTAGGCATCCTAGGCATTTGTGGAAATTTGTCTATGATATGATGGACATTGTCCAACTGTACTTGAACAGTCTGAGAGAAATCAGACAAATTAAAACAACCCATTCCTGGGAACTGTTCACATCCCATACATAGTAAATAGTCTGTAGTTGTAAGATTTTGAAGTGCTACAACTTGCACTTATCCTAATTCTTGGTTGAGTTCCAACAGTATAGATCCAGTCAAATTTGTTGTTTTACTGAAAGCACAGGCCAGCTTAGATATCTCCTTCTTCATTCCAATGGCAAGTCCAGGAACCGGTGGGATGGATGCAGCTACAACTGCAGCATCACCTGGATCTTTGTTGAGGTTTTTTGATGATCATCTTCTGGTATGACTCTTCCAGAGAGTGCTGATGTTGGAAGTTCTTCTTCATATCGTATCTTAGTTTATTTTCTGGGTAGCCAAATTAGGCTTTGACCCTCTGTATAAACACAAACAGACCCTTTGCCCACACTTTGATGTGCCCTTTATACCATTGTGTAGAACTCATTGGAGGTCACCACACAGGAATTGCTTTTTTTTTTTAAGAGAAAGGAACATTATCAAAAAAGTGTACCTCCATAGCCAATCATCTGACACTCTTTAAGTGATCAAAATTAAGGATATTTAAAGCATGCTTTAATCATTGATTTACAGTTAGATTTATCCTATCAGGGAGTAATCCCCCTTTTCTTTCTTTTTTTAAATCTTTAATCTACACTTACATGAAGAATACTATGTTCACTAGGCTCTCCCCTATACCAGGTCCCCCCATAAACCACTTTACAGTCACTGGTCATCAGCATAGCAAAATGTTGTAGAATCACTACTTGTCTTCTCTGTGTTGTACAGTCCACCCCTTTCTCCCTCCCCCCTATGCATGCTAATCTTAATACCCCCGTTCTTTTTCCCCCCACTTATCCCTCCCTACCCACCCATCCACCACAAACCCTTTCCCTTTGGTACCTGTTAGTCCATTTTGGGGTTCTGTAATTCCACTGCTGTTTTGTTCCTTCAGTTTTTCCTTTGTTCTTACACTCCAAAGATGAGTTAAATAATTTGGTATTTCTCTTTCTCCACTTGGCTTATTTCACTGAGCATAATACCCTCCAGCTCCATCCATGTTGCTGCAAATGGTAGGATTTGCCCTTCTTTTATGGCTGAGTAGTATTCCATTGTGTATATGTACCACATCTTCTTTATCCATTCATCTATTGATGGACATTTAGGTTGCTTCCAATTCTTGGCTATTGTAAATAGTGCTGAGATAAACATGGGGGTGCATCTGTCTTTCTCAAACTTGATTGCTGCATTCTTAGGGTAAATTCCTAGGAATGGAATTCCTGGGTCAAATGGTAAGTCAGTTTTGAGCACTTTGATGAACCTCCATAATGCTTTCCACAATGGTTGAACAAATTTACACTCCCAACAGCAGTATAGGAGGGTTCCCCTTTCTCCACAGCCTCACCAACATTTGTTGTTCTTTGTCTTTTGGATGGCAGCAATCCTTACTGGTGTGAGGTGATATCTCATTTTAGTTTTAATTTGCATTTCTCTGATAATTAGCGATGTGGAGCATCTTTTCCTGTGTCTGCTGGCCATCTGTATTTCTTTTTTGGAGAACTGTCTATTCAGTTTCTCTGCCCACTTTTTAATTGGATTATTTTTTGTTTGTTTGTTGAGGCATGTGAGCTCTTTATTTTGGACATCAAGCCTTTATTGGATCTGTCATTTTGAAATATATTCTCCCATACTGTAAGGTTCCTTTTTGTTCTATTGATGGTGTCTTTTGCTCTACAGAAGCTTTTCAGCTTAACATAGTCCCACTTGTTCATTTTTGCTGTTGGTTTCCTTGCCCGGGGAGATATGTTCAAGAAGAGGTCCCTCATGTTTATGTCTAAAAGGTTTTTGCCTATGTTTTTTTCTAAGAGTTTTATGGTTTCATGACTTACATTCAGGTCTTTGATCCATTTTGAATTTACTTTTGTGTATGGGGTTAGACAATGGTCCAGTTTCATTCTCCTACATGTAGCTGTCCAGTTTTGCCAGCACAATCTGTTGAAGAGACTGTCATTTTACCATTGTATGTTCATGACTCCTTTATCAAATATTAATTGACCATATACGTTTGGGTTAATGTCTGGAGTCTCTAATCTGTTCCACTGGTCTGTGGCTCTGTTCTTGTGTCAGTGCCAAACTGTCTTGATTACTGTGGCTTTGTAGTAGAGCTTGAAGTTGGGGAGTGAGATCCCCCTACTTTATTCTTCTTTCTCTGGATTGCTTTGGCTATTCGGGGTCTTTGGTTTTTCCATATGAATTTTTGAATTTTTTGTTCCAGTTCAATGAAGAATGTTGCTGGTAATTTGATAGGGATTGCATCAAATCTGTATATTGCTTTGGGCAGGATGGTCATTTTGATGATATTAATTCTTCCTAGCCATGAGCATGGGATGAGTTTCCATTTGTTAGTGTCCCTTTAATTTCTCTTAAGAGTGACTTGTAGTTTCCAGGGTATAGGTCTTTCACTTCTTTGATTAGGTTTATTCCTAGGTATTTTATTCTTTTTGATGCAATTGTGAATGGAATTGTTTTCCTGATTTCTCTTTCTATTGGTTCATTGTTAGTGTATAGGAAAGCTACAGATTTCTGTTTGTTAACTTTGTATCCTGCAACTATGCTGTATTCCAATATCAGTTCTAGTAGTTTTGGAGTGGAGTCTTTAGGGTTTTTTATGTACAATATCATATCATCTGCAAATAGTGACAGCTTAACTTCTTCTTTACCAATCTGGATTCCTTGTATTTCTTTGTTTTGCCTGATTGCTGTGGCTAGGACCTCTAGAACTATGTTAAATAACAGTGGTCAGAGTGGGCATCCCTGTCTAGTTCCCGATCTCAGAGGAAAAGCTTTCAGCTTCTCACTGTTCAGTATAATGTTGGCTGTGGTTTTATCATATATGGCCTTTATTATGTTGAGGCACTTGCCCTTTATCCCCACTTTGCTGAGAGTTTTTATCATGAATGTATGTTGAATTTTGTCAAATGCTTTTTCAGCATCTATGGAGATGATCATGTGGTTTTTGTCTGTCTTTTTATTGATGTGGTGGATGATGTTGATGGATTTTCGAATGTTGTACCATCCTTGCATCCCTGGGATGAATTCCACTTGCTCATGGTGTATGATCCTTTTGATAGGCTGTTGAATTCTGTTTGCTAATATTTTATTGAGTATTTTTTCATCTACTTTCATCAGGGATATTGGTCTGTAATTTTCTTTTTTGGTGGGGTCTTTGCCTGGTTTTGATATTAGGGTGATGTTGGCTTCATAGAATAAGTTTGGGAGTATTCCCTCCCCCTCTATTTTTTGGAATACTTTAAGGAGAATGGGTATTATGTCTTCTCTGTGTATCTGATGAAATTCCGAGGTAAATCTGCCCGGTCCCGGGGTTTTGTTCTTGGGTAGTTTTTTAATTACCAATTCAATTTCTTTGCTCGTAATTGGTTTGTTAACTTTTGTGTTTCTTCCTTGGTCAGTCTTGGGAGGTTGTATTTTTCTAGGAAGTTGTCCATTTCTTCTGGGTTTTCCAGCTTGTTGGCATATAGGTTTTCATAGTAGTCTATAATAATAATTTGTATTTCAGTGGAGTCTGTCGTGATTTTTCCATTCTCATTTCTGTTTCTGTTGATTTGTGTTGACTCTCTTTTTCTCTTAATAACTTTGGCTAGAGGCTTATCTATTTTGTTTATTTTCTCAAAGAACCAGCTCTTGGTTTTGTTGATTTTTGCTATTGTTTTATACTTCTCAATTTTGTTTATTTCTTTTCTGATCTTTATTATGTCCATCCTTCTGTTGACTTTAGGCTTCATTTGTTCTTCTTTTTCCAGTTTCAAGAATTGTGATGTTAGTCTATTCATTTAGGACTGTTCTTCCTTCTTCAAGTGTGCCTGGATCGCTATATACTTTCCTCTTAAGACTGCTTTCGCTGCATTCCACAGAAGTTGGGGGTTTGTGTTGTTGTCATTTGTTTCTATATAATCCTTGATCTCTATTTTGATTTGTTCATTGATCCATTGATTACTTAGAAGCATGGTTTTAAGCGTCCATGTGTTTGTGAGCCTTTTTGTTTACTTTGTAGAATTTATTGCAAGTTTTATGCCTTTGTGGTCTTAAAAATTGGTTGGTAGAATTTAAATATTTTGGAATTCACTGAGGCTCTTTTTGTGGGCTAGTATGTGGTCTATTCTGGAGAATGTTCCATGTGCACTTGAGAAGAATGTATATCCTGTTGCTTTTGGATGTAGAGTTCTATAGATGTCTATTAGGTCCATCCGTTCCAGTGTGTTGCTCAGTGCCTCTGTGTTCTTACTTATTTTCTGCCCAGTGGATCTATCCTTTGGGGTGATTGGTGTGTTGAAGTCTCCTACAATGAATGCATTGCATTCTATTTCCCTCTTTAGTTCTGTTAGTATTTGTTTCACATATGCTGGTGCTCCTGTGTTGGGTGCATATATATTTAGAATGGTTATATCCTCTTTTTGGTCTGAGCCCTTTATCATTATGTAGTGTCCTTCTTTATCTCTTGTTACTTTCTTTGTTTTAAAGTCTACTTTGTGTGATATTAGTACTGCAACCCCTACTTTCTTCTCACTGTTGTTTGCCTGAAATATGTTTTCCATCCCTTGACTTTTAGTCTGTGCATTTCTTTGGGTTTGAGTTGAGTTTCTTGTGGCAGCATGTAGATGGGTCTTGCTTTTTTATCCATTCTATTACTCTTTGTCTTTTCATTGGTGCATTAAGTCCATTTACATTTAGGGTGCCTATTGAGAGATGTGTACTTATTGCCATTGCAGGCTTTAAATTCATGGTTACCAAAGGTTCAACGTTAGCCTCTTTAGCATCTTACTGCCTAACTTAGCTTGCTTATTTAGCTGTTATATACACTGTCTGGAGATTCTTTTCTTCTCTCCCTTCTTATTCCTCCTCCTCCATTTTTCATATGTGTGTTTTTTTCTTTGTTCTTTTTAGGAGTGCTCCCATCTAGAGCAGTCCCTGTAAGATGTCCTGTAGAGGTGGTTTGTGGGAAGCAAATTCCCTCACCTTTTGCTTGTCTGGAAATTGTTTAATCCCGCCATCATATTTAAATGATAGTCTTGCTGGATACAGTATCCTTGGTTCAAGTCCCCTCTTTTTCATTGTATTAAATATATCATGCCATTCTCTTCTTGCTTGTAGGGTTTCTGTTGAGAAATCTGATGTTAGCCTGATGGGTTTTCCATTATAGGTGACCTTTTTCTCTCTAGCTGCCTTTAAAACTCTTCCCTTGTCCTTGATCCTTGCCATTTTAATTACTATGTGTCTTGGTGTTGTCCTCCTTGGATCCTTTCTGTTTTCGGTTCTGTGTATTTCCGTGGTTTGTTCGATTATCTCCTCCCCCAGTTTGGGGAAGTTTTCAGCAATTATTTCTTCAAAGACACTTTCTATCCCTTTTCCTCTCTCTTCTTCTTCTGGTACCCCTATAAATGGATATTGTTCCTTTTGGATTGGTCACATAGTTCTCTTAGTATTGTTTCGTTCCTGGAGATCCTTTTATTTCTCTCTATGTCAGCTTCTATACATTCCTGTTCTCTGGTTTCTATTCCCTCAATGGCCTCTTGCATCTTATCCATTCTGCTTATAAATCCTTCCAGGGTTTGTTTCACTTCTGTGATCTCCTTCCTGACATCTGTGATCTCCTTCCGGACTTCATCCCACTGCTCTTGTATTTTTCTCTGCATCTCCGTCAGCATGTTCATGATTTTATTTTGAATTCTTTTTCAGGAATACTGGTTAGGTCTGTCTCCTTCTCAGGTGTTGACTCTGTGATCTTTGTCTCCCTGTAGTTTTGCCTTTTCATGGTGATAGAGATAATTTGCAGAGCTGGTACTAGTGACAGCTGGAAGAGGTTTCCTTCTTGTTGGTTTGTTGCCTTCCTCTCCTGGGAGAATAGCGACCTCTAGTGGCTTGTACTGGGAAGCTGTGCACAGATAGCACTTCTGCTTCCTGCCTGGCTGCTATGGAGTTTATCTCCGCTGTAGCTGTGTTTGTGCCCTGACTAGGGCTGCTGCTCCAATATGGTGGAGCCCCGTTTGAGGGGGAGCGGCCGGGAGGCTATTTGTCTCTGTAAGGGGCCTCCATGCTCCCTGCTGCCCAGGGGGTTAGAGTGCCCAGAGATCCCCAGTTTCCCTGCCCCTGGACTAAGTGTCCTGCCCTGCCCCTTCAAGACTTCCAAAAAGCACTCTCCAGACCAAAACAACAGCAGCAACAACAACAACAACCAAAAAAAAAGAAAAACACATGATTTTCTTTGTCCTCAGGCGCCAGTCTCA
The DNA here is from genome assembly GCF_040802235.1 of Manis javanica. Lineage (NCBI taxonomy): Eukaryota > Metazoa > Chordata > Mammalia > Pholidota > Manidae > Manis > Manis javanica. The sequence continues at coordinate 148,419,321 of NC_133160.1, forward strand.
GGCACCTGCTCACCGGTCTTGCTTCCCTGTTTCCCTAGTATTGGGGTCCCTGTCCCTTTAAGACTTCCAAAAAGCACTCTCCAAAAAATAAAAAATAAAAATAAGGAAAAAAAAAATGGCCACTCCTGTTAGTTTGTTCTCCTGTGTCAGCCTCAGGCACCCACTCACCGGTCCTGCCACCCTGTTTCACTAGTATCCAGGACCCCACGCATGCACTGTGTCTGCACTCTGTTCCAGATGTCTGGGGCTGGGTGTTCAGCAGTCCTGGGCTCCCTCTCCCTCCCTGCTGACTCCTCTCCTCCCGCCGGGAGCTGGATGGAGGGGCGCTTGGGTGTCGCTGGGCTGGGGCTTGTATCTTACCTCCTTCGCGAGTCGCTGGGTTCTCACAGGTGTGGATGTGGTCTGGATGTTGTCCTGTGTCCTCTGGTCTCTATTTTAGGAAGAGTTGTCTTTGCTATATTTTCATAGATATATGTGGTTTTGGGAGGAAATTTCTGCTACTCTACTCCCACTGCCATCTTGGCTCCACCTCCCAGGTATATTTTTAATTGCAATATTTTATTTATAATATTTTTATGAGATTCTGATTTGACATATAACTTGGACAATCAAATCCAATAATGAAGAATTATTTAAACATCCATTTTCAGTGCATTTTCAGTCACTATTAAATTTTGATTTTGTTTGAATAAATAGATTAAGGTATATATACTTTTAAAAATTATGTTACAGAGTCATGACTTACATTATCTTTTATCTTCCCAGTAGGTAATCTCCACTTTGTTTTCTTTTGATTTATCATAGTTTGTTCTGAGAGTGGGTGGCATTTGCTTGATTTTAGAGAGCGCAGAGTCCTTTTCTAAGGTGGATAAACCATGACAATTCAGAAATAGGTTTAGAAATATCATTGTTCTTGTTTTTCTTTTTTTATTGGTGTTAATTTATACATGTGACCAATTCTGTCTCTTATAAAATTTGTAAGATTTGATAATTCTTCTTTTGCTTCTCTCTCTGATTAAAAAATAATGAATAATTGCATAGATTAGATACATTGAGAGTGAATAAATCAAGGCTTCTTGAAGAAAGGAAGTTTTGTTTTTAGTCATTCTTTATGACTGGAATCAGATGTGAATGACTCAAAGCACAGCATGTATCTTGTGATTATGATGCATCAGTAGGAGAGAAAAGACAAAGATCTCTACGTTAATGACAGACAAGTAGAAAAATAGAAAGTGTTTGTGGCACAGATGATCTCACAGAGCATGGCAAACACATGCATTCCTCCAAGAAGCCCTGTTTTATTTATATGACTGTAAATCTAATTTCATTGCCCTCGAATCAAAATCATTTCTAACTAATGGAGAAATGTACTCATAAAGAACACTTGTCATCATGGAGGAGATCAGTACATTTGGTTTACTTGTCTTTATAAAGGAGAATTGTAATGATTCATCTTTATCTTGGACAACTTAAAAATAGAATTGTCAAGAGACTTTTGGTAAATACTAAGGTGGTTAAAAAAAAGAGTTCTGATTTTCTCCATCTCCAGAGAAGTTACAATATAATATGTCTTCCATCTATGATAAGATAATCTGACACTGACAATAGGACAAGAGTAAACAGCAATATATCATAACCTCCTTGAATAAAACTAGGAATGAAGGTTCTGGTCTTATACTTCATATACCCTGGAACACATTATTTTCCATTCAATGACTCATGTAATATATATATAATATATAGCTGTGACTTTCAGACCAACAAGGGTCCTTTTGTTAATATGTATAGCAAATATGAATAAGGTTTTGTTTATATTTTTGGTTAAAAAATAAAATAAAACTGATTTCAAGTTAAAGGTGGTGGATTGAGCAAATGTTTATCTTTATTAATTTCCTAAACCCCATGGAAATAAGATTAAGAAATATTTTTAAAGACATATCTCCAAGAAAAATATAACAACAGAGAAAATAGTAGCAACAGAATTTTGACAGATGAAAGGCATTATAAGTTATCACTGATTCAGCAATCTCAGGAATCTTAAGTTCCAAGCCCAAAATGGTGAAAACTGAGAAAGAACCGAACATATACCACAGAATCTCTAAGAATTAATGGTATTTTGGCTGTATGGAAAAATAAGTGAAAATAATTGCTGGGTATAGGAGAAGTCATTGAAAATTATTTAATAAGGAGTTAAATCTCAAATATGTTGTTGTTCTGTCCTGCCAGAAAAATGACAGAAGATGAGGAGATTTTCTCTCTGAATAGTATAAACAAATAAAAATAGGTATCTTAATTAGAATAGAGTAACATTTCAAAGACAATTAAGAAACTGGGTGCTATTTCTCAAAGGAATTTGGCAGCTCACAAGAAAAGTTGCAAAGTCTATATAACAGATAATTCCCGGTATACATAACAGAAACCACCACCAACCTAATCAAATCAAATCAGTAGGATAATTGGGACTGCAACTCCCAGAAGGGCATACGTGCAATAGGTAAACAGAGAACCCAGTTAGAACAGACTGGATAGCAGAACTATCTACAAGAAAAGGAAATTTATGTATTTGAATGTACTGAAAATGAGTTAGATGCTTGGGGGCAGAGGAATGTGTAAGCAAATTAAGAATAATTATTAGAGTAGATATTATTCTTACTCCATTGATATCAATTCCCACCATTGTTATATAGTAATAACATCCTTAGCTTTTAGCTCAGCTTATGATTGAATGAAATATATGTTTCCCGTTTTTACTAGCAGCTGTGTATGGAACAAGTTGGTACAAATAAGATTCATGTACATCTAAGCGTAACTTGTGGAAAATGTCATAAAAGAAGGTTAAACTCTTCTTTTCCCTCTTTTGCTGCCTGAAATAGAAATACAATGACTGGTTTACATGGAACATGAAATGACTTTGCAAATGTAGGCTTCACACAGAAGAATAATAAAATCAAAAGATCCAGCATCCTGACACTACAAAGCAATATACCAGCTTTGGACTACCTGCTTCTAGATACTTAAAAGGGAGATAGATGAACTGCTTATGGTTTAGACTATAGGTGTTTTGTGTGAAAACTGTCATACCAATAATAGAATTTATTACTGGAAAGGTACATGACACATAGAAGAACCCAAATTATTTGTCACTGGCTTAGCACAAGGAGCAGAGAGTAGGGCCCAAGAACTCAGATATCATAGACTGGAAAGCTAGTGCCTTTTAATATGACCAGACAACGCATTGACAACCTAGCACAAAGCAATGCCCCAGGCTCATCCTGACCTTTCCTTCACCCAGCTCTAAAATTGACCATTTAACTAGGTAACCTTGGTTCCATTTAATGGAAGATATAATTTTGAAACCAAGATTAGGACTCTCAATATGCTTATTGTGATTGAGTGTTACTGCCTCTAGATTCTCTCAATTGACAGAACATGGAAATATATCTATGTATCCTAACACACACTTAAATCCATCTGTTCTTATCAATTTCTATTTATCTATCTATAATGAATACTTACAATTTTAATTTAACACTTCGGCTTTATTTCTCCTTGTCATGTTTCTTTTTCTTCAATACCTTTTCTGGCAGTGAGAAACTTGTTTTCAATTGCCCTCAACACATTTCATTATTTTGTTCAATTAATTTATATATTTGTTCAAGGAAAACAGTCTTTCATAGAAACTTCCTCCATGTCCCCACCTGTCCCATGGCTCCACATCCTTGGATTCTGGGATGCCAGGATATTCTAATTCTTCCTATTTTAATGAGTTGTTTTGAATGCTTCTTTGGTTGTTTTCTCAATGCTTACCAGAACCCTGCTGTAGTAGGCATTATATCTGGATGCTTGAGTTTTGATTATATTAGTGTTAACTATTTATGACAGTCTAAAGAAAACATCTACAAATAATATGCAAAAATATTGCTCTTTTTTATATTTATAAAATTTAATATATGTAACAAATATATAATAAGTGCAGCTAATATTGAGAATTTCCTACATGCTAGACACTGTGATAAACACCTTATTTTTGTTCTTTCATTGAGTTGTCATAAATATTTTTCAGTGAGAACCACTAGTAAAGTTACTATGGTCATAGATAGTGAATCTAGACAAGAGTAGATATAAATCTCAACTCCATCACTTTTTAGTTGTGGCAATATATTGTTTAATCTATTCTGTATTTCAGTTTACACACACACACACACACACATGCACATATATTGCAATTAAGAAATTCAATGCTTAGTAAAATTCCTGTTACATATTAAGTGCTGTAGAAATGTAGACCATCATTATTATTTGCAAAAGAGAATATTGAAGATTAAGAGGGCTAAATATCATGCCCTAAATCATATTTCTAAATAAGTATTGCATTAGGCAGAATGAAGGTCCAAAGAAGTTCTGAGCCTCTGAACAGCACAACTGTGAACTTACTAATGGAAAAATAATATAACTTTCCTTTGCTAATTCCTAAAACCTTCTCAATTAAAAAAATTACTATGTTCATCAAAAAGGCTGAATATAAATACCAAAGAAACTTGCATTCTATTAAGTGATTATTAATATATCACTAATTATTCAGTTGAGTTTGCGCTAACCTCACAATAGTAATCTTCATTTAGATCTCACTACAAATATAGGTCTTGTTTCTAAGAATTTTGCAAAATTAAGATATACCTAAAACTGAATTAACTTTTTCAGGATTTTTACCTACCAGTATTTACTTTAACAGGTCATATTTATGTTCTTCACATTTTCAGAACTTTTTCCATTTGTGATTTCTATTTCTACAGCATCTTCATATGAGTAATTGAGTACTACATACACATAACACTTATTTTTCACTTATTTCCTGTTACAAAACAAAATGAATTTGAAGATCTAAATGGCTTATTAAAAGGTTCATGAATCAAGCAGCATCTCATCTAGCCAATAAAGTAATGCACTGAGGTTAAAAAAAATGGAACGTTTTCATAGCAGACAAGGTAGGGAAATGAAATTCTTAGCAAAAGAAAAGGAAGGATTGTTTCAGGCCAGAATTTGCTCTTTTGGGGAGGAAACAGAATGATACCTTTTTGTCATACAAATCAACTCAATAGTGAGGACCAGGATATTTCAGATTTACTGTTAAAAGGTCATATTCCTGGATGTTTGAAACTAGTTAAGTCTTGGTTTGCTGTCCCGAGAGTGGTGAAAGTGGGCTTCTGTTTTCTTTCTTACATTCTAGATAAATTTATTTCAAACAATATTTTACCTCTTTTGGGTGGTCTGTTTGCCTGGGAGTTTTTTATTAGTAGAAATCTTTTCTGATATTTGTAGATACTGTATTTTAGTTTTTTTTCTTAATCTTCAGATCTAGTCTTTCTTTCTATACAAATATCTAAACTAATAACTCTAAAGAAATGTTAGCTTTATTCTCTAAATTAATTCTTCTTATTCTGAATAGACATAAAATGAAGGTTGGACTCAATATCTAAAAATCAGAATTAGAATTAATATAGTGATGCTGCTGTCAGGCAGCTGAATCTGGGGAGGTTGCTCCCTATACACTTGGTGAGACCTCAACCCAGACAGGGGAAGATTCTTGACTCAGTTGAGAAAGAACTCTCAACCAGGTCAGATGAGTGTAAGTAAGGAAGGAATTCATTAAAGCAAGAGTAGAAGTAAATGGCAGCAGGCACGCTGACAGCAGAGAGTAAGAGAAAACAGAGGTAGGAAAGGGAAGTTCATTGAACTGCTGCTTGGCATAGGGCAGATCCCTTGATAACTCCTAAAGCCAGGGTCACATGCTTGAATCATAAATGCCTGGGAACCAAGCCCTCCCACCCAAGGATTTGGGGGAGCTGCAGAGCACTGGATGGATTGAAATTATGTTCTGAGACCTTCTACTTCCCTACTGGTCTGAAATAAAATAGGGGGATAAAAAAGGGTTGTGTTGAGAGTAGAAAGCTGAATGAAATAGAAAAGTGACAAAGACATTTACAACCAGAGATGGAGGTTGGAGACTTCTTGTCTTTATCACGAAAAAGAGTTCAGAGACAAGGGCTATTAGTTTATGCAACAAGTAAGTTTATTTGATGTAAGATAGTGCACCCTTAGACAGGAGTATGGGCAACATCAGAGAGGAGGTGTGCTTAAGGGTTTAGGTTTTGGGGTTTAATAAGTGCTTTTTGGGTAGGGTTCAGCATAAGGCATGATGTGTACAGGTGATTCATAATTCTTTTGAGAGTAATGGGAGAATTAAAATGATATTTAAAGGTAAAAATTAAACTAATCCTATGTGCCTAAATCCTACTGATATATTCAATACTTATTACACTAGTATTTTGTTTATTTTCACTAGAGCTTTTCTTCATCTCTTTTGTTCAGAAAACATATCTTTAATCTAAGCAGCAAGTTCCCCCTGGTACTAATAAGCATATTCTTATAAGCAAAAAAAAATTGAATATCACAACAAATTTTAAGATTTCATGTGACCAATTACATTCATATAACCCTGGAAGTATCTGGGGAAAAATTATTATGAGTTGAGTTTGTTCTCCTTAGTTATTGTCTCTGCTGAAATAAAGAATTGAAAGGCAGAGACGCAGTAGTGAAGCAGAGAAAAAGCTTTATTTGAAATTCTTCAAGGGAGGAGGGACCAGAGACAAGGTAGACAAAGACCCTGAACTTTTAAGGGTAGGTCTATTTATCACCACCTAGTTGGGAGGCACTTCTTTAACTGACAGGGCAAGGTCATTTGATTGACAGCTCTAATTATACACCCATTCTTCTTGGTGTGCCTTTTTTTTCCCCAAAATGCACACAGAGAAGCCCATGGGAGTGGGGAGCAAAACCACAGTTGTATTTTAATGAGATTATGATGAGGGGTGGTTTGGGCGGTTTTTAATTTTGTTCGATTGTGACTGTATGGGGACCTTGTCGGGACTGGTTTAGCCTGGTCCCAATAGGTAAGAAGTTATCTCCCTGGAAACCCTTTGTTGTCTTCATGTGGGGACTCCTACCTGGGCAGAGTTTTGGGTTGTCTTTCCTTGAAACTCATCTTCCCTTTACCCAGCTGCTTATGTCTATCTTTCTACCTAACAAAAGGACTGCCATCCTACTTTGTTGGGCTATAGTAATTTATAGGCCAAAATACTAATGTTTTAGTAAAATCCAACTGTGTGACTGTGTTGTTGCAGTTGTAAGGAAATGTCTATTCAATTTATTTGCTTAGTTTTAGAAAATGTCCTGCTAACATGCTATTTTTTAACTGAATTATTTCAAAATAATCACATGCTATTGTTTTCTTCCTTTACACTATTTAATAATGAGTATTCTTGTATTTTCATATTTAAAGCGAAAATAGAAGTTCCTATGGTCAGGATCCTCAGCTGACCCTAAACTACTTGATGATGTAGTTGGCCTACTTCATAGGCTAATGCTTACAACCTGTTAGCAATGAGCCATTGTGGTTAGTATTACTATATAAAGAGCTCTGCTCAGTACTTTGCCCAGAGGTAGAAATGGAGAGAGATTACAGACCTGACAGAGGCAGATGTGACTGCAGCACTCAACCTGCCATTGTGAGAATAAAGCTTAGTATAAACTCTTTTACCCCCAATTGTTAATTGTTGTTATTTTGTCTCATCAAATCCAGAGTGAATTTGTCCGGGACAATCCCCCTCAGGTGTGACAATATTACTTTAGACCAATATAACTTAAAGTTTTGTTATAATAGGTAGATAGCCAGATGAGCTTGCTTACATCCTACAAATTTGACACAAGCTGTTCCCCTGAGATGTGGAATGAGGGTGTAGATAATAGACCAGTCCAAATTGGCTGGTTCCAACGTGGAGGAGAAGCTGACCCTGACTTCACCTCCAAATACATTATACAACCATTATTATAGTAAAATTCATGCCCCTCCAACACTAACAGTAAAAATAATGCCTCCCCACACCATGACAGTCCCAAGAAGGACAAAATATAGTCAAAAAATTCCCCAGCCTGTTGTGAGATGGAACAAGCCTGAACTTCAAGAAAATTCCACCTGTTCCTTTTGAAACCTAATCTTACTTAGTGAATATTCATCTCTTTTCATATAAAAAAATCTCCCTATTGTTTCCTAGGTATACCCATCTCTGAGTCTGCCTGTACCCCAACTCTCAGGCATGTACTCCTGCCTTTTCCTGAACTTTATTCTACAAATTAACTTTTAATGCTCAATGGCTTTCCTGTGTCTGTTCTTGAATATTTTCTCACAAGAAGACCAAGGACCCATCTCTGATAACACTTTAATTAATTCATATTGTAATTTGTGAATCATCTTGAAAATATTCTAATAAGCTTTAAATGTGATTTATCTAATTATAAATAAGCATAATATTTCAAATTTTTATTCCATACATTAGATATTTCAAAAACTACTAAACCATTTTCTTACCACCTTACTTAAAAATTACATTTTATTCTCCAAATAGTAGATATTTTTTTCTGGCATTAATGTCTTCCTTGTGTTCATTTTTCTACAGATTGATACTTCTAATCAATTAAGTAAATTTATATGAACAATTTTGAGTAATAATATAATTGAAATAGAATGTAAAATTAGACACTTGAGTTGTAGTACAAAATCTTTCAGATAATAAAGACGGATTTGGCTTAGTAATGTGTCCATCTGATAGATCAAAGAAAGACAGCTACAGAAAAGCTTTCCTGGTGTGCATAAAATGAGAGTTCCTGTGGCCAGGATTCTCACCTGGCCCTGGGTGACTAACTCACTGCACACCTGTGGGCAATACATGGTTGTTGAGTCTATAGAAAGAGCTCCCCTCAGTGCTCTGGGCACAACATGGTGGCAGGGCTGCAAGGCTGCAGGAAAGCAGAGCAGAGGCTGGAGTGGTAGCAGCGCCAAGGACAGAGGCCCAGAGGATGGCTGTGGGGGATGGCTGTTCAGAGAAGCCCAGAGGACAGCTGTGCAGACAAGGGACCCTGAGGCAGAGGCCAGCTTGCTGCATGCAGACTCCCTCTGAGTGAACAGGATTTTAGTGACTGACCTGCCACCTGGAAATAAAGTTGAGTATAAACCTTTCACCCCAAGAATGTTTTGCTGTCATTTCTTTGGTCACATTGAATCCATAGCAAATTTGCCCTGGGCTGAAACCCATTAGCAAGACACCTGGTTTTTCCATTGTGACTTTGAGAATAGTCATAAAATTATTCTTAAGAAATAGTAACATAAAATTTAAATAATATATGACTGAAGATGTGTTTTAACAAAGACCTATAATTTAGAAACATGATTGCAATCCTGGCTTTCTTTAAGTTTTCTTACCTGTAAAATAGAAATAAACTCATTTACCACATAATGTTGTAGCAATGTTGTAAAGATATTGAGCTCCACACCAGATACTTAGTTATCCATAAATACAGATGAGGTTTTACTTGTGTTCCTTATAATGGTATAATTATGCATAAACCTTGTTAAATGAATTCACTGGAGGGACATAAAAGAATCACCATCCCCAAAAGTTTTGCACTTTAGCATGTCATAGGTTAAGAATTAAATCATCTCTGTCTGCATGGAGATTGTAAACTATTTTGATTTTAACTTGTGGTAAAGGCTTAAGAGAAATTCAAAGATTCTTGAAATTTCAGATACAGAATGATTGTTGGGGAAGGCTGCAGAAATGAGTGGTTTTCCCAATGCCTCTAAAATCATACTATATTGGAAATTGAATATTGCATATTTGTTTATAACTAAATTAGCAATGTAATATGATTCCAAGTCTTCTCAGCTATCTTCTGCTGACAATACTTGCAATAACCAGAATTTGCTGTTTTCTGACTGTGTACATGTTATTGACTGTCTTCCAGGGAGCAGAAGATGACAATAATGCTGTCCATGAAGAATTCATTGTCTACTATAGGATAGAAAGGAAAATTACACAAACAAAAAATTTAAAATCTAGCATAATAAATGCTATTATTTATAAATGTTATGGCCTAATTGTGGAAATTCATAAAGTAAAAATGAAAAGGACTATTTAGTAAATGCTACCCAAACTAAAGAAGTAACTTTTTAAAATTATGTACCTTCAAGTTTTTTCATTTCACCTTTCTATATTGGTGTTCTCACATACTTTCTTTTAGTATAGTTACAAAAAGAACTGCATTTCCATTTTATATTTAATGCTTCAGAGATGGTGAAGCAAATCTAGAAAGAAAAGTTGAAAATGGAAAACATTTTTATTTTCCATAAACATTGAAAAATTCATTGGCTCTTGAGTCTATAATGATATTTCCAGGCTTAACCTTTATTTGTATGCTGAAATAACTGAATGATCTGTAGCTTTTCTCAAAATTTTCATTCTTTTCTATCATTTTACTAAAGCTCTGTCATTACTTACTCATGGGAAGGCATAAAAAGCAAATGAACCACTGATAGCCATGTAACCTAAGGTATCAATTCAGGTGTCTCAATCCATATCCCAAATATTTAAAGACATACTTAAATTTATGGTATTTTCAAAGTAGTGAAGAAAATATTTAGTATAATGTGGTGAAATGTAAAATCATTACTATTATATATATATATATATTAACTAATTGTACCTATCACTTGTAAAATTTTGACTTGCTTAAATATTAAGACAAGCTTAAATGCTTGCATACCAATGAGGTTAAATGAAGATGGCAAATGGAAAAAAAATCTATTATCTGAAAAGATAATAGATGTTTCACAGTGAAATTTATATATTAAAGCACTCTAACTGGAATATAAAATATGAATTCTATTATTTTTCCTAGTGTTGCTTAATATGATGCATACTTGTAATATTTACAGCATATGTAAATATATATATATATATTTGCCACCTAAATATGCCATATGTACATGTACTCTGTTGAATATATATAGATGTATATTTCATATTGTGTCACTGCTCATATATCTTTTGTGACATTCCATTGCATGCTATTTTATATTCAGACTCTTCAGCTATCAAAGTCCATAATATTGTCCCAACCTATATCCTGATCTGATTTTTCACTTGTGTCTATATGTGTCCTACCATGTAACCAGATTGAGTTGCTGCCTTTTGGGTGACAGATCTGCATAACCAAGTGCATTCATAAAGTCCTTCATGTTTTCCTCAAATTAGTTGGACTCTCTCATTCATTTGGACACTTTTTCCAAGTACCTATTGTGGCCTCCATATATGTACTGACATAAAAAGCAAAACAACATGCTTGTGGGTTTTGTGGATCAAGAATTAGGACTTAGATATATTTCTTAATATCTAGAGTGTCAGAAAAGAAACATGAATGGCTGGAAAATATTCAAATAGCTGGGGCTGAAATTATATGGCTATGAATTTATTTACTCATTTACAGCTTAGAAGACTGGGCAATTGGATTGAGTTGAGACCGTTAACCTAGGTACCTATACCTGAGCACTTCAGTTTCCTCAGAGAAACTGTTCTCAGGATGATCAGACCTTACATTGCAACTCAGGGCTCCAAGAGAGACTATGGCAGTAAAGCAGAAGCTGCCTGATATATTCTGCCTTGTTTCAGAAGTTGTATTGCTGTGAGTGTTACCTAAGATTAGTGGAGATTCAAGAAGCAGGCAATAACATCTTAGTTCTAGATGAAAGGTGGGCCACTTAAAAAAAATCACCTCCTACTGGCTCTATAATATTCTAACATTTTCTGACATTTTTTGGTTTTTTTTCTTGTGTGTTTCCCTGATCTCTCCTCTTGGAATAAAACATTTTGAAAGCATAGAGATTTTACTGCCTATCAAGTCTTTGAATCTTTGAGTGGACATCACAATAGCATGCAAAGAAAATAGTCAATTACTTTCTTGAATCAAATTGCATTTACTTTTCTCACTGAAAATGGCTATTCTTTTGCATTTGAAAAAATCTAGTAAATTTAGTCGGTCATACTTATTTACAAATGAATCTGAATATACTTACATATACACACACACATACACATGCACATTTTATCATACATTGAAAGTCTAACCTAGTTTGATTTACTCATTTATTCAACAAGTGGTTATTAAGCTTCTATTATGAGGCAGGCACAAGGTTTGTTACTGAGTGAAACATGCTGATTAAAACTGATGTATTTTCTGGCTCATTAATCCTGTAGTCTAGTGATGGTGACTAATATTCAAATAAACCAATCATATTTGATGAATTATGGAACACAGTTAAGGGCCACAAAGAATAAACATAGCATATCATAACAATAAAGAACAAAAATTAGATAGGGCTATTCATGCTTATTTTTGAAAGGAAAATATTTTATTTCATAATCACTGTACAAAGCTGTTGGTGTATCATATATATTTATGACATTCATTATACAAAAGAAACCAAAAACAATTTTAAATTCTAAACTTATTTTATTTAGCTAGTTACATTAACTTAGATCTTAGAAAATGTTTTCCATAAGTTCATTACTACTTAAAAGGAAGGAAATTTTAAAATTATATAGGCTTTAAAATAATGCTCTAAAATTCAATACATGCCCTGAAATTATAGTTACATTGTTCTCAGAGTTCCAAGAGAGACTGTGACAGCAAAGTGGAAGCTGCTACAAAATTATTATATTATTCTTGAGCAATAAGACCATTATGTATCAACTCAACGTATCTATAAGTCATGGCTTTTTTGTTTTGGTTTATATATTCTGTAATTGTAACCTAGGTTATTATCCTGATCATAAACATTAAATGAATCATGGAATAATACATAAGGAATTTCTTTTTTTGGGTAGAATATTCCTGAATTTTTAGCTGATAGCTTTTTTATGTCACCATTTTTTAAATTAAATCCAGACCAACATCACTGATCCAAATAGGTGATGATTTTCTCATATGAAAAGCATACACATCAACATTCAGTGATTAAAAGAGATTGGTAGTTGTCATAGGGGAGGTAGACTGGGAATGGGCAAAATAAGTGAAGGAGATAAAGAGGTACAAGCTTCCAATTATAAAATAAATTAATCACAAGGATGAAAGTATAGCAGAGATAAAATAGTAAATAATTTTCTAATACCTTTGTATGTGGACATATGGTAACATTTACTTTGGTAAGTATTTAGCAATGTATATAATTGTCAAACCACTATGCTGTATGTCTGAAATCAGTATAGTATTGCGTATCAACTATATTTCATTCAAATAATAAAATGAAGATTCTGTCCAACAAAAACAAAAATACAATGTATTTCATTTTTGTCAGAATAAAAATAAGCCTTAATGCTAATACTAGTATTTCTCTAAAGAAAAATCAAAATTAGTTTTTAATGACCTACCAGTGAGTCCCATTCTTGAAATATAAAATGTTTTCTATGAATTGGTATATAATAGCTATCAGAGTATTTTAGTTGATAAATCAAAAGCAATTTATGACTACAGGTAAATCACAAGTCAGAATAACAAGTTTATATTAAGGGAAATTGAATCTAGATCTTGGAATCTGTATTTGATAATTGCTGAAATGATTCAATGAGTGTGGCTTTTGATTTAATGCTATTGCACAACAAGCAAGTAAGTGATGATAAACAGAACTGATAAACAGAACAGCAAATGCCTCACTGTTTATTTGTATTGTTTTACTGAAGACAACAGTTGCAAACTTCCTTTGACAGTACATTTACAATGATGTGGAAGGGAAAACTATTTATGAATTCAACTGGCTGATTTTTGTTAACCTGAGAGAAAAATAATAAAGCCTGCACTAGATGACAAAGTGAATCTGGAGCCATGATTCATGGAACAATGCTATTGTTCTTGAAGTTGACCCATTATAGTTTACCTCTAGTTTACTTTGTAATGAAGGAATTTATTTTATTCATTCTGTTTAAAGATAATTCTTGTGTGTCCAAAGTGTAAATTCATGTTAAGAAGAAAACATGGAACTTTATAAACTAAATAAAAGAAAAATAAGTGTTCTGGATTCAGATAGTTGTTTGTATTTTATACTTCATATGAATGTAAAAGGAAACTGGTACAGATTAGTTTTCTCATTTGGAGTCTAGGGAATTTCAATGTTATCTCTTGCATTTGGAATATAAAATAATCTATCTCTTACCCATAAGAAGCATATGACACTTGGAAGCCTTGTGTCTTTCAAAATTTTCGGTGGGAAACGCTTAAAGAATTCTCTAGTGCTGATGACACCAGGGAGATGTGTATTAAGACTTGCCTCTAGGGAGAGTCCATGGCAGATTCTGGATAGTATGTGACTGGAGTACAACACTTTATCTCTCATGGACTATTAAAAACAATGAGTGCCTCCTGAGGAAGAAATGGTAATTATACCTTACATTTACGGTGCTGCACTATGTGATAACTACTTGTGAGTTCCTTGAATGGCAAGATTGCAAATGTATAACTGACATCAGTGTACAAGATTGACACAGTAGCCACAGGGAAAATCAACTCCTCTGAGGAGCACAGGTTTGCTAAAAGCCGGACAGCATGTTGAGAGCCACTTTTCCCTTCTGGTGCCCAGAATCAACTCAAAATTTTTCTCAGGTGAAAGATGTTCAAAGTTTGAGTCTGAGGTACAAAATTAAGCAAACCAACAAACAAAAAGTCACCATTACAGTAGTCTCTTGAACAATAGGGGTCTGAACTGCATGGGTCCACTTACATGTGAGTTTTTTTTTTCAATAAATATGTTGGAAAAGGTTTTTGGAGATTTGCAACAATGTGAACAAAAATTTTTTTCTAAGCTTAGTTTATCATAGGAATATAGTATATACATATAACACAAAATATGTGTTAATTGACACCTTATGTAATCAGTAAGGCTTTCTGTGAACTGTAGGCTATTACTAATTAGGTTTATGAGGAGTTGAAAGTTAAAGGTAAATTTTCATCTGCATGGTGGAAGGTCAGCACCTAATCCTGACATTGTTCAAGGGTCAGCTATACATTTTATTAAGAATGCATTGAATAATAGAATAGCTTATAATGTTTCAAAATTAAGAGTTGAAATATAAATCAATGTATTATTAAATTATTAACTAACACTAAAATGTGATTCCAGGAAGAGCAATAAGCACAATTGAATATACTGAGTTACTGAAGCTATAGTGAATAGACAATTTGAAATGAAATAACGATTACATAAATAAATAATAAATGTACTGAGTTTGAACTACTTGCACATCATTTATCTGCATAAACATTATACTACTCTTATCCTAGGGAGTTTTGCTTTGGAGGGACATTTTTAATTTTATCTTTTCTGATTTTGAAAATATGACATTCACTAATATTCAATTTAGTAGCCACAGAGCAAATTAACTCCTGGAAGGCAATGCTCTTCAGCACAGGTTTGCTAAAAGATGGAGCAGAATGTTGAGAGAAATATTTCTCTCTGGTGCCCAGCAACTACTCAAAATATTTCTAAGGTGAAAATTGTTCAAATTTTAAGGCACAAAATAAGCAAGCAAACGAACAAAAATCACCATTATTGTTGAGTCTTGAACAACACGTTGTTGAAGGTATGTCATCATAATCATCATGTCATCGTAACTGTTGGGACATTGAGGTCTTTTAGCAGAAATCAGGGTTAGATCCAGGTTATAAGCCTAAGAAATGGTCATGGCAAACAGCTCAGGTTAACTGAGTTTTGGAAAAAGTTACTGAAGGAGTATCTCACAGAATACATTAAAAATCACCAATATCCAGAAAGATCCAAAGAAATAGGATGCATGAATCTAGGGTGTCATGGTTAAGAAAATTCAGATCTGTTGGTTTCTTGCTAAACTTTTCTAACTTTCAATTATTTGTCACAGATATGCAAGATCCTGAACTGAAACATCTGAAACTTCTCAACTGATTCTTGAAGACACACTTGAGATGTAGATAGATGTAGATAAATGTAGGTATAGATATAGAGATATCCTATATACTTTAAAATCAAGTTAAACTGTCCCTTGTAAACACTTCATCAAAATAAATGTTTTTATTTTGTTGATTCATTATGAGTTGTGTAGTCAAGTACAAGATCCAAACTTGTGTATTAATTAGGTTAATGAACATCTCAGAGATGCAGATAAGCTTATGTTCAATCTTTTTAAGGTTATACGCACGGCATTTTCCAAGTCTCATTCTCTGTGTCCTCAAATTTTAAATTTTTATCAGTTTCAATGCTATATTGTTTGACTAGTTTTTAATAGAGATGAAATAAATTGAAATTATAGTATATTATATTCATAATGATAATTTATATTTTTGTTGATGTAATCCAGGACAGTTAAATCATACAAAAGGGTATATTAGCTTGGCTAGAGCTAGGATTCATGATTATTCAGCTTGTATTGATTGATTGTTATTTCCTCTTCATCCCTATAGTACATATTTGTATCAACTGATGTGTACATTGGTTTAACAGACTTCATGGTAAATAATTTAAATCAGTCCCACAAATGGTATTCAGACATAAAGAGGTATATAAAATGGTCAATGGGAGTTGGAAGATGAGATAGTGGTACAAAATTATGGAGAAAAACTAAAATTCCTTGAACTATATTTTCTCATAAAAATAAAGTTCTCATGAGAAGCCTCAAAAATGGGGCCTGGGGGTGAGGAGACAGCAAGACTCATAGCAAAGCCTAATTTCAGCAAAATCAAGGGCAGAGAATACGATTGAACCATGAGTCAATAGAATAGTGGTAGTTGCTGCAATGCTGTGTTGGTTTGCCAGAGCTTGGCATGGGAAATGGTTTCAGGGGACAGTGTAAACTGATTTAAAAGAGCATGTTGGACTATATCTTAGACACAAAAAGTAACTGAATAAAAAGGCCTAATTTCTTTCAGCTATATAAGGGGACAATAAGGCAAATGCAATTTTACAATGAATGTAACAGTGTTGCTATTTGCAATTTTCCTGATGTTTGAGGGCATTTGGAGCTATCTATATCACAAGTTTATGGGGGTTAGTTTGATTAGAACAAAATTATAATATATTTAAAAGTACATAATAGGACAGGATTGTTCTTGGAAAACCTGGCATCTTCCTTGATCTTACTATAGATAAATGCTTCACTGAAATACTGAATTTCCTGAGAATCTCTTGTTTCTTCAGAATTAAATCCTTTCTCTCCAATCTTACTACAAAGCCAATGTCTTATACTGAGAAAATCTGGAGTTAAGTAAGCAATTTTTAGCAATTATTATGACTATAATATATGTAGGGATGCTCAACATTTCAGATTTAAATACAGACTGCCAACCATACCACTCTCAAGAGTCTCCTTTGTCTTTGTTTTGAATATATGGTTTTATCTATTTATGCAGAAATGAAAGAATGTGTGTTCTTTTATCTTGGTACCTCATTTTGTTAAGTTGCAATAAAATAATAATTAGCATATGAGGTGAGTATAAATCTCACTTAAAACCTCGTTTTTAATCCTCATTCTGCTGGTATGGTAGAAATACACTTTTAATCTGAAGTCAGTCTTTTCTCTTAGCCTTAGTTCTATGAACTGGAATCAATAAAGGAGGAGTAGTAAATCTTGTTCTCTAAGTCAGGTATCTACACTTTAATATCTCCACCAAGATATCCATCACTCTTCCTGGTCACCGGTCAATGACACATATGAAATGCTGGGGAGATGATCTCCAGTGCCATCTTTTTTAGCTCTTCCAAGTTTTGCTAGTGCCCGACCACTACTTTGTCCCAACAGGCCGTATTTGAACCATTTTGTTTCCTGTGCCATGCTAATAAATAGAGAAAACACTGTTTAAGGCAGCTTGCTAGCACATGCCATGTCGACAGTTCTCTGTTGGAGTATTGCCGCTCCTCGCCTTCTGGTTCTACCCAGACGGTCATGTATAATTGCCTTCATCTCTAAAATATCTCAGTCCTGTAAGAAGTGGTTGCTGACCCCTGTCCCTAGAATCCTATTCTCTCTTGATTTCTCATTGGTTTTCTATGAATTTTCAAGCCTCAAAGAGTCTTTTCAGAAGAAGTAGGGAAGAGAGTCCTGTTTTTATTCATTTTGTATCCTGATAAGTATTTTGTGTTTTCTATGACCCCTTTACATTGCTTTAGGTGAGTAGGATTTAGAAGACTAAGATCCAGGAATAGATTTCCATTTTCTATGCTCTATTACATGGCATATGTTCCCCTAGGCAAACTAGCATAGAATGGCCTAGATGACTTAATAGAAAAAGGGCAGTGGAGGAAATAGGAAACTGTAATTTAAAACATAATCTTGAGCCATGTGTAATATACATGAATATTAAGACTGAAGGGGAAAATAAAGAGGAAAGAGGCTAATAATTCTTGGAATAATTATTTTAAAAATCGAACAGCAGAGGAGCCCTAAATAAAATTCAGAACCCTTGGAAAACTGACATGGAACAGGAATATAAAGAATGGGCAGTAATAAATACTAGAAAGAACAAAGTCACACAGGAATATGTTAAATTAATAAAGATTATTATGACCAAATATTTTGTGGTTGGTTGCCTATTGTAGGTCAGGTACTATGCTAATGCCTGGGAATCAAAGCATCAACAAGGCAGAATTTTCTTCCCCAAGGACTTCAAAGGCACAGAAGTCATGTAAACAATAGAGAATATTACAAATCTACAGATGGTCTATATATAAAGAAAAAATAAGGACATCTTAGAAAAGATCTGGCTGATTATGAAATTGTCTTTCCTTCATTCTTTCTCTGTAACTCTGTGTGTGTGTATCTATATACACACACACACACTAAACTAATACGTAAGACATTAGTTGTCAAGGTTATCTGCTTAGATTTACTGTCCTACTGATCTTGGTGATTGGTAAAAATGTGTCAAGGAAGAGGAACAACCTAGAATGCTTAAGAAATGAGGTAATTTAGATCCCTTCCTCCACTTATTTATTATGCATAATATGACCATTAGCTAGGACACTGGTAAAAGGTAGCCAATTTATGGTTCTTGTCCTTCACATGCTCATGCTCACAGTGTAATGGGAAAAGAGAGAGTGATAAGTTGATAATTAGGTAAAATGAAATTACAGACCTGTGAATAAAATACTGAGGAAATTTGAGTAGATTTCAGTTATCTCATTGGTATAGTTCTCAGAAGTTTTCATACATGAGTCTATACTTGAGTTTATACTTTGTATTAAAAAGACAATGAAAGATAGTGAAGGGAGAAGAGGCATTCCTGGTTACAGAACAATCATGAAATGTGGACTTTCAGATTCTACCCAAAATGAAGTAACTAGTTCTAAAAGAGCCTTGTCATTGTGAGCAACTACATAATTGGATAAATCGTATGAAACAACTATTTACAGACATTAGACAGTACAAAATTGTTTTCCACAAAAGAAGGGAGGCAAACAAGGTGAAACCCAAACACAGTATGCACAAGAGGAATTTATTATGGATAAAATCATTCAAACTCTAACAATTTTTTTTGTGAAACGTAATCTCAATGTCTCCCTTCTTCTTTCATTTTTATTTGGGAACCAAAAAGTTAAGTAGATGAATGTGTAACTAAGTGCAATTACTATTTATTGCATACTTAAGTACCTGATAAGCAGAGTGTTAAATATTTTATAAACTTGTGACCTAGGGCTGTAGTTCTTGTGTAACAAAGTAGTTGGAGTTACAGTGTTAATGCAAGTGGAGCTAAGATAATGGGACATATTAGAAGAAATGGACAAATTATGAGGCTTTAAGATACCTTCAGTGATATTGAAATCATCTGTAAAGATGGCAGGTAACTGTACATTTCCCAAACTGTTTATAATGAAATTGCTTACTTTGTATGATATGGCAAGTTTAACTCATATATTCTTTTAAAAGCTTTAATAAATATTTAAGATTATTCATCTTAGTAGCTAAAGTAACAGCTGAAGACTTGCAGGGATATTCGGTGGAACACCTAAATCATACTGCATCTTAGGCAGAGACACAAAAGCCTGTGTTAACTGTGCCTCAAGTAATTTGCAATAAAAATATCACATAGACTGTTTCATCAATTATGGTTCTATATTGACCCTGCCCTCCTAAAGCATCTGTTCTTTTCAGACAAAAATACAAGGAAGCATGTTTACAGCACAGCATGTGAGGAAAGATTTAGTATTTTAGCTTTATCTGCCCATTGGTAGACTTGAGTAATTTTTATATTACAAGGAAAAATGGATCCAGAGAGTCTGATATTAAATCCCTAGCAGGTTTCCAAAATGTCAGTTGGATCTTAAGCTAAGCCGTGTTCTTCTGTAAGCTCCATAAAGGGATTGCTGTACCTGTATACTGACTAGCCACCTGTGGGAGATTGCTCTTTGCAGGAAAGATGAACATCTACTTGGGGTCCTATTCTTTGAAAGAAGGCACTTATTTAAGTGCTGAAATGTAAAACAATTTTTCTTAATTTTGACACTGATATTTTTTTCTAAATTATTTTCTTTCCATTCTATATGATTGTCAAAAGGAAAATAGAATCTGGCTCACTGTTTTCCTCAATTTTACAACTCCTACTATCATTAACTGTGACTAAAATATCCATGAAGACATCTTAATCTCACAAATAATTGACCTCTTCTACTCTCATTAACTTCAGTTCAGCTTTCTGTGAGCCACAAATCTCCAGGGCTGTAGTGCTACATGTAACATACACAAGCTGAAATTCCAATCTGTGACCAATACTTCAGACTTTTCCAGCTTGCAATCTGGCATTTTAACTCTCACTACCTACTTCTTTGATTTTTTATTATACTTATTTATTTATTCAAATTATAAGGATAGGCTCCCTATTATATGATAATTCTCCAAATCTCCAAACTGGATGCCAAAAAATAAAGTTAACTAAACTACGTATATTTAATGAGCTTTATGTAACATGTTCATCTTCTAGTAAATAGATAGTGTAAGAATGATAAAAGGATATATTTGTGTATTTGCCATGTGCTGTAGGAACAGAAAGGAAGAAATAGCAAACTCTGCTTAGAGGGGTTAAAATCACTTTTAGAGAATGTAGAGTTGAACTGAGCCTGCATGGGTGGGTGAAGCAGAAAGATCCATGCTGAAAAACAGCCCAAAGGCATAAGATGCCCTAGTGTGTTGCCTCCGCAAATATAAAAGATGAGGTTGAAAATATGCCCTCTGTTAAGATCATAAAAATGTCCTATGTCCAATGGTAAGGATTAGGATCACATATCACTTCACAACCTTTAAAATCTGGCATTAGTTATCACTAATCAGAGGGAGTCAAATTCAGGAAACAAATCTATGTCTCACTGTCCTTCATCTCACATATTCTGACCTTCAAACTCTATTTCAGATATGTGAACCATAATACCTTGCTGAATGATGGAATAAGGTTTCAAGTTAGACAACATAATTATTGTGATATTAAAGCCCATTAATCAAATTGAGTCTACACTTGCCCTCTTGATTATTAAACAATAGAAATATTGAAGATTAACATCCCATTGAAATTAAAATAAAAATGACGGCTTCTCCCAAGAAATCATGTACTGCCACTTACTGTCAGTGAAGGCCATGCAGAAAATAGAGCTTACAAGTAAATATTAATGTGGGAAATTTTGTTTAAAACTATTTGTACCATTTATCTGAGATCTTATGTGTGTGTATAACACATATTAATTTATCTCTTGATCTCTCTCTTTCTCTTTCACTCACTCTTTCTTCCCTTCCCTTACTGTCTTGGTATCCACCTTCTTAGAAATGAAAACCACCTCACTATTCATCTGTGAATTCTGTTGTTTTTTTTAAATCAATTTATCTTCTGTGTCTGTCCAATTAGATGGAATTTCATGAATTTGTAGATTGTGCTCCTATGTCCTTTTTAATTTTTTGTTTCATTTTTTCCAGTGAAAGCTCTCCATAGAGAAAACATTATAGGTTCACCACTTAATGAATGAGTGTATCTTTACTTCTCCAACCTCTTGCCACAGGATATCGACTTCCTGTCTCTGTCATAGACAAACTGTTCTCCATTGCAGTCTTCGCATATGTTGCTCCACTGCCGCACTCGCCAGCCCCAAATCTCATCTTCACTCTGCTTCTCCCGCTCAGTTCATCTTTTAGTCTTATTCGAGATAGGCTGTTTCGGGAATCTTCTCTGAAACCAGTTTTGTGTTTTTGTTTTTTTTTTATCTACAATGAACTTTCTTTATCACAACATTTTAAGAAAACATTTTAATTGCCCATTTGCTTTTCAGTATTCTCCTGTAAACTCTAAGATTTGTGAAATCAGGGCACTGTCTGCCTTGACCAATATTTTATCCATGGGGTTCAGTGCTATTTCTTAGCAAGTGTAAGTCCTTGCTAAATAAATAAATGACTAAAAAGAGTGATGAAAACTCTAATCCCAGTTCAAGTCCCTTACTAACTTTGTCATCTTAGACACCATCATTGAACTTGTCTGGGCTCCAGGCTTCTAAGGTTTTGAACTAGATAGCTATTGTAGACCTTCCAGACATCATATTTTCATATTTTAGGATCTGCACCAAAGTTCATTCCTCTTCAAACAAGGAAGAATGATTTACCTGATCAGCAAGTTTGGGAGAAGGAACTGGCCATGAATGTATCTGACTGCAGAGAGACCATGTTCTATTTTATTTGCACCATAATAATCAATGTAGGTTCTGTTTCTGCAGGTGAAGGTCTGCAGTTGACCAATACTGCTTGTCACCATAGAATTCAGTATGTTCAGCTTAAGCCCTTATAATTATGGACCTAAATCACATTACCAAGTCACTTTATCACTAACAGAAATGCTATTTTGATTTCCATTTTGTCTCATTTTTGTCTGTCTCTAATTTGATTCTCAGCTTTGGAGGAAAATATAGAAGTATTATATATGAGACTTCTAAAATCTCATAAAAGCCTTGCTTTTTATAATTTTTAAGGTTCATGACCTCAATAACAAATTATTTTTTTTCCTCTGGGGTCCTTATAAATGTCTGAAAAGGGAACTTGACTCTGCTGAAGTCATAAACCCACTCTTGTGTTTAGGGGTTGGGTGGGTGGAGAAGATGAGGGGGATCACGGGGCACAATAATTCTCGATCACAATATAAGCTGGTCACGGGGACGGTAGTACAGATGGTAGTACAGCATGGAGAATATAATCAATGATTCTATAACATCTTCCTATGCTGACAGATAATAACTGCACAAGAGGTGGTGAGGATTGAATAATATGGGTAATGAACCACTGTGTTATGCATTTGAATCCAATATAAGATTGTATTTAAAAAATCCTAGGGGAACTTGGTTTCTCATACTAACCAGAAAAAAGAAAACAAAAAGCCTGGCACTCTCTGGAAATATCTTTGCTGTGAAGGGAGAGACCCCATCCCAAGAAGAATACTCAGGACAACTAGTGGGAGTTGACAGGAAAAGGAATCCAAATGATATTGTTTTAAATCCTGAAATCAGTGTTGCATGAAGCCACGTCTACTCCATATACTCTATAACTATATCTTGAGAATATACATTTTTTCCCTTTAAACTTGTTAGAAATGGATTTCTGATACCTCTACCAAGAGTCTTAACATATCATAATAAGCACACAACACATAACAGTAAAGATTCTTGAGATTTAGGAAATACGGAATAAAAAATTTACCTAGGAAGAGTAGGAAATCATTGAAGGATTAATGAAAGATTATCTTTGCTTCAACATGTCTTCTATTTAAAAAATGATTTTTTACTTAGGAAGTAATGAGAACATCTTGGAGGAGGTTGGCATGATAGTGTGTATATTAACCATGTTTTTCTTGCTCTTTTCCTTTTTTCTTGTGACACCTGCAATCCAGTTACAAAGAAGGATTCTAGCATTTCAAAGATGAAGAAACCAAGATTCTTTAACAGTGTCAGAAGCAGAAGACTAGGGCATAAACACTCAAATTCACATTTTTTGTAGAATGATTTTGAGGATTAAAATATATTATTGGCATTATTTAGGCAACTTATTATTTTCATCCTAAAGCTATTTAAAACTTCAACCAATAAATCTATTCATGGCTCTCTATGGTACAGAAGTTATAACAACCTCCCAATAAATTAGGTATATGATGGTAAAATATGACCTGTTATACCGCCATTGTATTACTGATTGAGGGGAAAAGTTTTCTGACAACTTTGCATGGATATTGAGTATGATTCTGAACAAGAAAAAAATTTCTTAAATCTTTTTAATTTAGAAGAATACCTTTTCTTCTAACATATAATGTTAATCACTGTGCCCAAACTGGTCGTTAGGTCTCTGTCTTTTATGCTTGGATTCACTGATCAATATCCCAAGGAAAAGAAAAAGGCATCTGATATTGATAAAGCAACAGGAACAGCTAATCAATTGGAAGGTGTCATTAAGAGGTCTTCAGTTGAGACAACAAAGTAGTTGACCATAAAGGGCATTTTTTTAAAAAAACTAGATCGGTAATAGTGAGAGCACCTGAAGAAAAGATTTTGTATTTCACAATTTTCTGCATGTTTTATGACTCCCTTTGAACTGGACAACATTATAAAGAAACATTATCAGGAAAATTTCCAATAAAAGAATATTCACTTTAAAAGCTATTATTAAAGTTATTTCTTTGTTTTTCTCATTTTTATTCAATCTCAATATTCTTTCTTCATAAAACCATAGAGAAATAGAGGAAAAGGTATTCTTCTAAGTTAAAAGCATTTTAGATATTTTTTCTTTTTCAGTATCACACTCAACGTCCATGCAAAGTTGTCAGAAAACTTTTCCCCTCAACCAATAATACAACAGCAGTATGACAGGTCATATTTTACCATCAATACCTAAATTTATTGGGAGGTTGTTATAACTTCTGTACCATAGAAAGCCATGAATAGATTTATTGGTTGTTGACGTCTTAAATAGCTTTAAAATGAAATTAATATGTTGCCTAAATAAGCCCAATAATATATTTCAATCCTCAGAAACATTCTATAAGGTATTGTCTTACCAAAAATTGAAGGTGAAACTAAAATGAAATAATGTATGTCAAGCTATTTTTAGTTATAAGGATGACTAATAGATTAAAACTTGAAATCAAGCATGATAATATAATGTGGCACTAAAATCCATTAATCAAAATAAAAATTTTTTGAATAAACATAGAAACCATGTATAGCTACTCTATCAGTTACTGCATAGAAATAAGCATGCCTGTAAGAAACATTAATAGTAAATATTTGGAGGAAATTTTACGATTCAAAATTTCACAGTGGCAAGTATACAAATGCATTTAAATGTCTTTCTGTTTAAAACCCAAGTGTGGCTCATATTGTTAACTGTACAGAAAGAAGTTCTGTGTTTTTGCTAACTTCCTATAAAAATTATACAGGCATATTTTCTTAAGTGCAGCAACATCTTGCAATATAAAACCTCTGGTTGAGAATTTGTGGCATTTGGAAATTGGCCTCAGTTGGGCCATCAATAATTATCACATCAGGTATACCTTGCACAATAATTTCTCTCTGCCTTTTTTTCCGAAGTGGTAAAATAAGTCAGAGGAAGATGTTAGAGCAAGATATCTTCGTGGAGTTTTCTGGCTCTGAGGTATGTATTTACTATGGAATAATCAGGGATGAGTTATAGATCTTCATAATAGTGGGGTAACCATTTTTTTTGTCTTATTAGAGCACTGTTAATTATGATGTTTTCTATTATAAAATGATCATTCAGAAAGGCACCTCAAGTATCCAAACAGAGAGTACACACTGTATGCAGATGACTGAAGAAGGCTGTGTGTGGTTTCCCTGGCAACACCACCATTCCGTCTCCTTAGTTTTCACTCCAGCATTTGTTGAAAATTTTACAACTTTTTTTCTTCCCTATATGGCCAAGGAATCCCATTGAAGTTGAATTGCAAGCACTTATCCCTGTTTCATTCATTGGTTCAGATCAGTACCAGCTGGGCTTTTCATGGTCTATAGTTCTATGGACCAACATATTGAAGTTCTATCTCTTTTTTTAATGTCAGTTGCAAATTATGGCAAATGTCAGTTCATTATGAGCAATAACTCCAAAAAATAAGATGGCCAACTAATTTAAGCTGACATGGGTCGCTCTTTTTCACTTTGACAGTTACATATATGCCCAGACATAATATGCCTTCAGAAAATGTCAAAGGTGCCATCTCTGAATCTGTATGTGTGAGAACACTACCTCAGGGCTCTCATGGATTACTGCAGTTTCAGTCATTTCTTAAATATCAAAATTGACTTGATATTCTCATGTTTACCTTTGATTTTAACCAGATCATTTCAGGAAAATATGAAATTCTCATTCTATTTCTGGTGCCTACTTATGGCTTCTAGAATCCAGTACAGAAATGAAACTTAGATATGAAATTTACAGATTATCTCCAATAGTTTTCCTAACACAGAAGAGACATAGCAAAATTTGATCACACTTGTCTTCCATCTCTTAATAATTAGTTTTCAATCAGATGAAACGTCATGTTGATAATAATAACTAATTTTCGTTCTAGTAAAATAAGTTATGTGATGGGATGAAAAATTCTCTTCACATACTTAATTCATCACCAGTCATCTTTAACCTTTTCTGTTCTTGAAATATGCATTTCCTTAATTAAATTGAATACAAAAAGTATCAAGATCTACTGAAGAATAGAAATTGTTATAGTAAAGAAAAATATAGGCATCATGAGAACAAAACAACAATAAAAACACATAATGAAAATCCCCAAACAGCCTACTTATATTTGAGGATACAACTTTCTTCTGTAAAATGATATCATTTTACATGTGTAGGGAGAAATTTTTCAGAAGTCCAAAATAACAAAGTACTGAGAGATGCCTCTTACTTCTTTTCTTTATAATCTATTACGTTGTAATTTGTGAAATATCAACCTTAAAGTAAAAGCAATGAACAACAGAAAATGTTCAAAAATTCTGCCTAACATACCCTATTTTCATTAATTCAATGTGCTGGGATAAAGGTAAATTGGGAAAAGAACCTGTTTTATCCTAAGATAACCATGCTTATCTTAGACTTCAGCAGGTTTTTTTTAGCTCTTTCATAGTGAAGGTAGTAAATCTTATGTGGATGTAGAAAAGTAAAGGTGAGATGAAAATAAAGATCAGGGAAACTTAAACGTAGAAGTAAGATTGACCAAGAGACTAGAGTTGTGTGAGATCTATTCCAATTTCCTCTTCTAGTTACTGTCCCTTGCTTTTTGCCTTTCTGTGTGTGTGTGTGTGTTGTGTGCATGTGGGTGCTTCTAATACCTCTATTGCTATTTTCTTTCAAGGTTTATTTTTGCACGTTTCAGTCCACGTTTCTCAAACACTGTCACATTGGAGCATGCCCTCAGTCAGGTTGTGATTGGAAGTCAATTTCTATGAGCTTCTCCTTGTGGCCTACATGAGAGCAATCAAACGTACCAGCAAGAACAATGACTTGTATCAGCTGGAAACCTTTTCTTAAGTAAACATGCCAGTTTAAACACATTTATTTGGGCAGTTATTTCTGTTGGAAAGCAATTGTGTGTCTATCACAAGGTTTCTTGAATTAAGGAATGGGATGTGCTGTTTTAGAACCAGAATGTGGGAAGATAATCAGAAGACATGCCTTGGTTTTCTTATACTAAGTGAAATGTTGAAATACCAGTATTTGGTGACACCTTTGAGGAAAGTCTTCATATCCCATCCTATCAAATATTTTTTAAAATTCTTGTGGCTTTTCTTCTTTCATAATAAACTAAGAATGAAAATCTATTTTTTATTTAGTAAAGATATTCTTTTCTTAATAGATAAAAAATTAACTGAGTAATATTTCATTGTGTACAAACTAATATAAGACTGATATATCAATTAAAGAAAAAAAGCATGGGTCAAAGATGAAATAAGATTGGCAAAATGTTGATAACTGTTGAATTGGAGAACAAATACGTGAGAGCTCAATATACTACTTTCTCTATTCCTATGTGTATATGAAAATTTCTGCAATAAAAAAGGGAAAACATTAAAAAAGCAGAAAATTGAATTGTATAGTTGACAATAGGTAACAACAGATCAGTGTTTTTACTCAATTCACCTTTTCCAAATTCTACAAGAACAGAAAGTATAGGCAGTCACACAACAGATTACATAACACAAGTGATGACTGGTTAGTCTGGAATACAGTTTAAGGGGACATGGAAGATTTTGATAAATAAAATTCGGCAATTTAATAGCATTACTGATACCTCTTTTGATATTAGAAATATTTTCACATAAGGAAAATTAAGAAACCATATCATTATCTGTGATGTTCATATGCCCTAAATATGTAAAACAAATGGAAAGGCTAAAAAGATATCAAACTCTAGATCTTTTGTATTCCCTGTAAACATACCTCATTTCAGTAGGTACAAAACTGCCTTCAAGCCATTGAACTACTGAGTGATGTTCTTTACATACCTGCCAAACCATGTCTCAAATAATCAGCTGGAATCACCCTTTTAAAACTAGTCCCTTGATTTTAAATACTTATTTTTCCAAGAATTTTCAGTCCCTGGGAATACCAATATTTTATTCATCTTTGAATCATACTATATTTCTAAAGATATAGATATATGCAATCAATATTTCTTGAGTGATCAAAACTATTACACACATACAAAATCATATCAGACATAATTAATACACTATTCTTGGGAAGGTCCCCTGGATGCATATTTAAAGCAACTGACCAGGGTTATAAATTAGGAAACAGAAGTCTTATATGTATCTTTGATCAACAATTTATAAAAATACCTCCTAATATTTCCTCTTCTACTGAATTTACCGTTTAGTGCTGAACCAAGTATATGCTTTTTATACTAAGCAATCAGCAGGTTATGAAGAGCACAGAGTATACTTCCAGACTTTTCAAATACCAATGAGTTGTTAGAAACATTTGCAGTGTTCTAGCCAAACTTATGCTTCATTAACATTATACACTTTTTACTTTTACTTTACAAGTAAGACAACTGCATTATGAACTCTATTCTGTTTTTTGCTAATGCATTTTGAGAAATAAAGATGAAATGGGGTGAAGAAATTTTTATTCTCACTTATTGTGGAGAAAGTCTCATATGAAATCATTTGCAAAAAAACAGTCATTTAGGAGAACTGAACTGTTAAGATGTGTTTTAGCTGTCCCTTTGCCCACACAGGAATAAATATTTTAATGGCATATACTGAATAGTGGATGTTAAATGAGCATGTATTAAATTGTACTTAAATCACAGTTTCTCCTCTTCATTTTGTCTCTATTTCTCTAGTTATAATAAGCTTCAGAAACACATGTAACTAGAATATCATTTTAATTTGGTTCAAGGCAGCACGATTTTAAAAGAATCCCAAACCACAACCTATTGATTAGATAATTCCCATTCTTAACTCTTCTTCCTTGATAATTTTAGCACACAGCCTTAAAACGTGAAATATTTTAAGATAAGAATAAGTATATACCATGACTCTGACCAGTGAAATCTACGAGGAACTCTACCATGGGCATCTCAGGAAAGTTTCCTCCTTAACAAATAAAAGGGGCAGAGTCTTGCCTTCTTCATATCTTGAATATAAATTAATGCCTGGATCTGTGGCAATCAGATGGCAGATAGAATCAACAGAATGCAGTGGTGATGAGCCAATACCAGCAACTGCCTATTTCCAGATGACATGTTAATTAGTCAGGCTTTCTATATAAAGTTGCTATCATATTATCAAACATTAATTATGTTTGTAGGTTATCATTTAGCTTATTAATTTATTCTCATATCTGTTCACTAAATTCAATTCTTAGTAAAAATGGGAAAATGAAAAGTATGGTGAGATCATGCATTTTTCTTTTCCTTAGGAATATTAAGTATCCTTTTTACTTTCCAAGTCCACCCTGGGCCTTATGATAGATAAAACAAAAATGAATACATGTAAAGAAGTGTTATCTTAATAATATGCAAACATTTATAGAAGCTGGTATACATTATCTAACAAGATAAATTGTTTTAAATGACAAAAAGCATAAAAATTATGTGTAATTTGTCCAAGCAAAAAATGTATTAAAACTAGAAATCAGTAAAAAAACATTAACTATAAGAAATAAAATAACATGAACACATTTTAATGATCATCTAAAAATTATTTAAGTTGTAAAGGAAATACAAAAATAATTTGTGCATGGTTTAGACATTAACAAAAGTTAAAATATTACATATTAAAACCCATGGTACATGGCCAAAGTTCTACTCAAATGAAATTTGTAACTTAAAATATATTAAACCAAGACTAATGGAATTAACATCGAAAGCATTTAAATTAAGAAATTAGTAAATCTAGATTAGTTAATATCTCAACTTGTTAAGTAGGATATTGAAGAAAATGAAGATAAATATAAAATATATAGATTAGGGAAAAACCTATAAATAAAAACTATAAAATAATTAAATAAAACTATGGGGTGATTCTTCAAAACTATCCACATAATTAATTTTTAAACTCTGACCACCTGATCCAAACTAACATACAGATACAAACACACACAAATCCACTATACAGATAATTGTCCTTAGAATGAGAAAATGCATTTAACCACAATATTAAAAAATAACATTTTAACAAAATTCCATGTTCTAATTCTTTTAATTAATTTGAAATTATTATGTTATTCTAATATTTTTGGAATTCAAAATGCTGAAATTAATTAATGTGGAGTTCTAAAATAAAAACTTGCATAGAGAAAAACCACAGAAAAAAGGAAAACTCTAGTTAAAGTATTACCTCCAAAAGTTTTCAGACCAGATAGTTTTACAGATATTTACGCCAAACATCCAACATTCACAGTACAAATAAATTACAAAAAGTGCGTTACGAGAAATATTATAAAAATATGGTACAAAGACTTAGTTCTAAAGTATTAACTATTATTTCATTTTTGTTAATTTAGCGAATAAGTATCCAATGCCAAACATTGTTCCTCTATGTTAATGTGTATCAACAAGAAAAAGTTATTCTCAATAAATATAACTATAAGAAATATACTGGCAACTACCATTAAAAATGATAGGCCAAAATTTTGGCCATTCTCACTAGCAATAAAATAAATTCAAACTTATCCAAGAAATTAGAGATTTTTATCCTTCAATTTGGTATCTGAGTATATCAATATTTCTTAGTGCTACCCCCTGCTGATCCAAATTTCTTGTTCTCAGATCCATATGGTCAACTTCCACCCTACAATCTACACTTAAAAATTTAAACTCAATAGGTCCTTACAAATTCACAGTATTCTATTCTAAAAGAGGACTTCTGACTTCCTGACCCCACCCAATAGCACATTCAATGCAAGAGTAAAAATTAGACATTATCTTAAATGTCTTAGGCTAACTCAGATTGTCATATTATAGGAACTATTTTTATTTCCTAAGCATCTCTTAAATTTATCTTTCCAATAAGAGTAACCTAAGAAGCCAGAATTACCTCTTATCCACACTATTATTTTGCTTTCTAGTCATTCTTCTTAAATCCAACCTGGCTACAAAAGAAAAAATGTCATTTTCAAATGGAAAACTGATCATGACACTTTCCTGTATAAAACCCTAAAATGTCCTCTTACTGCTCTTTGGATTAAGAGCACAATATTTGACATGATTTACAAAGCTCTAGGCCTTGGCTTCATTCCAGCCCCTACTGAAAAAATTCCTCGGTCCCTCCCACTTCTCTGCACTGCAAACATAATGACCCCTGACCACAATACACTGTACTGTGACAAGCCCTGTTCCCTTCAGTGTGAGGACATCGCATGATTCCTTACTGGGGTAAAGGCTACCAAAGAAAACAAAGAACAACAAGGCACCGGAGGATTATTGGCTTGAAGGAGACTAGAAAATAAAGATTAGCATTACTGAAGACATGCTTCTTCTTTCTTATGAGTATTTCCAAGGCTGGATTTATCTTTCTACCCACAGTTCTTCTTGATGAGAACTCTTCTGTAATTGATGCAATGTCAAATGAAGGACAAGACCTGCCCACTTATGTTTCATATTGTTTAGCCCAACTTGTTAGGGACAGCCCTGTTTTTATATAAAATTGTATCTGACAAATGTTCATGTTTCTAACTATATGAAATATTTAATACAATTTTTAAATCAAATTGAATTGTTAAATTGATAGAAGATGGTAAATTCTTTAATTTGAAAAGGAAATTGCCCTCTGCTAGCTTTAAAAATCAAGACTAAATGTTGCTGAAAGTACATGTTAATATTAATAGGTGGAATGTTTATAATAATTTTAGATTTCTGTGTTGACTTTCTACATATGAAGAAGGCAAGAGGTATCTTTGCTAGAGTTAGTAAAGAAAGTTGATCTTACTGTTCCCCAATGCATCCATTCTGGGAATGGATTTGATGGTGGGAAGAGAAGAGAGGCTCTCTGGGTAGAGAAGGTGTCTGTTTGCCTGTTTATCATTGAAAATTTGACAGATCACTATATTATGATCTGGTTGTGCAGGAGCCAATCACTTTTCTTGTTCAGAAAGATGATTTTAATTTTGAAGTAGGTGAGAGTACAGTTATAAATAAATTTACAGACTCTAAATGCCTGATTTTACAAAACTCTCCCAGATTGTCAATTTCACTGGAATTCTAAATGAGACTAGAATATCCAAGTTATACTCAATGAAAAGAGAAAAAGATTTTTCATTTCCTTCTTTTCTACCAGAGATTTCCTGGAAATTAGAGTTATTAGCTTACCTTCCATTTCCTGTCCCAACAACTTCCATGGGACTTTATGTTCCAGATTAGGATAAATATATACTATACATATGAAGCTATTTACAGAAAGGTGAAGGCCTTTTGCAAAAGTATATAAGAGGAACAATGTTTAAAGAAATTGATAATGCTGACAATTCCATTGTGTTGCAGGACAAAAGGGGATCAGAAGCCTTATGCTTTGGCAGGGGCAGAATTCTCAGTGGGTCACACAATCCTGAACTTGGTCTTTGTCTTTCTTCTCTGATACGTTCCCACCCACAGAGTTCTCTTCTCAAGGCTTTTAGCACCTTTACCTCACAGCCTTTCTTGAGAAAACCTCTAACCTCCCCACTGAAAGAAGTTTCACTTCTTGGCTTTCCCATATTTCCTGCTACTTTGAACAATTCCAAAGATATGAGCCACATGATTATGCATATTTTCTTCTCAAACTTCTTAGACTTTAAAGAGAATAAGCACTTCCAAGAATGAGATCTACTGCAAGTAACCTAATTCTTAATTCTGTCTTCCTACCAAGGAAGGTTATTCCTCAGGTGAAATAAGCACAATTTCCAGGACATAATTTTTCTTTTTCTTTTTTTTTAGTGATTCAATTAATCCACTGAGTTAATGATCTTTCTCTTTTTCCTATGGTTCTGGTTTTTCAGGAACAACAGACACCCTTCCCATTATTATTTTCTTGAGATGAATTTGGATCTTTTCTTTTCCACATAAAGCTTGGCTGGATTATAACACAAAGTATAGGTTTCTCTCTGTTACTCAGAAGAACTGGTGACAGATCCAGTGAACCAGCTCAGATAATGATATTTTTATCTCTAACCTCTCATCTAATGGAAGAGTTAAGGAAGAAGAGGATGCAGGCTTTTGTCAATGTTCTCAAATACCCATTTTATCAGCCCAAAAAGATCCACCCCCAAAATAAAAATAACTTCTCTCAGGGAAACCTATGTATTTTTTTAAGTTATCCAATCATGTCATAAAACAATATTTTAATGTTATGACAAAAAGAAATGTATACCAATTATCTATATCTCTTTAAATCAGTTTGACTATTGTTAATAATTCTATTGGAAAAAACAAGTGACTTTCCATGAAAGTACCATTAATACTATAAAGATGTTTTTTGGGTTTCCAGAGTCTACCAATATTCTTTTTCCCCTAATACGTAGTCCAGGTATTGGAACGTCTGAGTGTGGGCGTCCAGAACTTCTTGGTTAAGAACAGAAAGAAAAAGGGAAAGAAGGAAGGAAAAGGGAGAAAAGGAGGAACATCAGGAATATAGGAGGAAGAAGGGAAAGAGAGAAGACGGAGCAAGAAGACTTCTTAGAGAAGGGGGCCTGAATTATTGATTTGTTTTAATAACTGTTTTGACACAAAGAAAAAGGACAGTTTCAAGTTTTCTATTTCTTCTGAAAAATTGTTTACCTCATTGATTATTTAAAAATAATCAAGATTTGGTTTGGACCCGAGAATAGAGCCACTCTTTTTCTGGAATACTTCTGAAGCAGGAACTGTAGAACAGCAGCAAGCTGAGAAAGATGGTTTTGAGGGCAGCCCAAGGTTCATAGCAATGATGAGCAGATGTGACATTCTATATGCCTCCTCTCCAACCCACATTATCAACATCCCTCACCAGAGTGTCACATTTGTCAAAATTGATGAACCTAAATTTACACATCATAATCATCCAAAATCCATAGTTTACATAGCAGTTCACTCTTGTGCTACATTCTATGTGTTTGAACAAATATATAATGACACATATCCACCACTGTAATGTCAGAGCATTTTCATTGCCCTAAGATCCCTCTATGCTTTGTCTCTTTTTCTTGCTCTCAAGCCATATACAACTCCTAGCAACCACTGATTGTTCACTGCCTCCACAGTGTTGTCTTTTATAGTATAGTTGGAATCTTAAAGTATGTAGCCCTTTCGTATTGGCATATTTCATTTAGTAATAATAACGTAAAGTTCATCTGTGTCTTGTTATGGTTTGAAACTTCATTTCTTTTAAGCAGTAAATAATATTTCATTATCTGGATATATTGCATTTTCCTTATCCACTCACCTACTAAAGGACATCTTAATTGCTTCCAAGTTCTGGCAATTATTCAATAAAGCTGCTATAAATATTTATAGGCAGATTTTTGTGTGGACATAAGTTTTCATTTGGGGGGATAAATACCAAGGAGTGCAACTGATGGATCACATGTAGTTTTTTAAGAAACCATCAAGCTGTTTCCAGCATAGTTGAACCATTGATATTCCTACTAGCGATGTATGAGAGTTCCCATTGCTCATTATCCTCACCAATATTTTGTTTTGTCAATGTTCCAAATTTTCACAATTCTAATAGGTGTATGGTGGTATACCATAGTTTTAATTTGCATTTCCCTGATATATATGATAATGAGCATCTTTTTATACTCATACTTACCATTTCAATATATTCTTTACTGAAGAATCTGAAGACTTTGACCCATTTTTTGTGTTTTTTACCAGGTTGTTTGTTTCCTTAATGCTGAGTTTTAGTTCTTTGTATATTTTAGATAACATTTCTTTATCAGATATTTTGAAAATATTTATCAGCCTTTTGCAAATATTTTCTCCCAGTCTGTAGTTTGTCTTCTTCTCTTGAATTGTCTTTCAAAGAGCAGAAGTTTTTAATTGTAGTTAAGTTCAGCTTCTCATTTGTTTATTTGTCATACCTTGTTGTTGTATCTAAAAAGTCATTGTCATACCCAAGGTCATCTAAGTTTTATTCCCTGTTACCCTCTAGGAATTTCATTGCTTTGGATTTTACACTTAGGTCTGTCATCTATATCCAGATAATTTTTGTGAGGAATTTAAGATTTTTTGTAAGATATGCAGATGTACATAATGAGCATCTTTTTATACCCTTACTTACCATTTCAATATATTCTTTAGTGAAGAATCTGTTGAAGTTTTTTTTCCATGCAGATGTCCCCTTGTTCCAAAGCATTTTGTTAAAATGACTATCTTTGCTCCATTATTTTGTCTTTACTCCCTTGTCAAAGATGAGTTGTTTTCTTTTTAACATGGGTCTATTTTGGGGCACTCTATTCTGTTCTATTTACCTATTTGTCTATTCTTTTACTGAAATCACACTGTCTTGATTATGCAGCTTTATAGTCTTGATGTCAGATTGCATCAGCTCTCCAACTTTGTTCTCCTTTAATATTGTGTTGGCTGTTCTGAGTTTTTTCCTTTCCTATATAAACTTTAGAATGATTTTGCCAGTATCCACAATATCATTTGCTTGGAATTTGATTAAGATTGCACTCAAGCTATAGATCAGTTTGGGAAGAATGAACATCTTGACAATCCTGAGTCTTCCTATCCATGAATATGGGTTAGCTTTCCATTTTTTAGTTCTTCTTTGATTTTGTTCACCAGAGTTTTGTAGTTTTTTTTCCCATTATAGATCTTGTACACATTTTATAGATTAATACTTTGTATTTTGAGGGGAGCTAGTATGAATGGTATTGTATTTTTAATTTCAATTTCCAGTTGTCATTGCTGGTATATATAGGAAAGTGATTGACTTCTATTTATTAACATAGTATCCTGCAACTTTGCTATGATCACTTATTAGTTCCAGTAGATTTTCTGTTTATTCTTTAGGAATTTGTATGAAGACAGTCATAGCATATATGAACAAAGCTGGTTTTATTGCTCCTTCCCAATCTGTATGACTTTCATCTCCTTTTCTTTTTTCATTGAATTATATTCAACATAAAACATTGTGTAAATTTCAAGTGTACCTGTTCATTTGGTACATTTATATACATTATTATGAGTGCCAGTCTAGCAATAGTTGGCACCTCTGTCACATCACATAATTATCATTTCTTTGTGTGTGTGGTAGGAAAAATTAATATCTAATTTATTAGCAGGTTTGATGATTATATTGCAGTATTATTGTCCATACTCTGTTTTCCTTTGCTTGTCTTTTTGTATTGGTTAGAACTTCCAGAACAATGTTGAAAAGGAACGGTGAAAGGAGGTATCCTTGCCTTGTACCTGATCACAGTGGGAAAGTTTCAGGTTTCTTGCCATGAAGTATGATGTTAATTGTACGCTTTTGGAGAGATACTCCTTGACAAGTTGAGGAAATTCCCCTCTGTTCCTAGTTTACTGAATTATTTTTCATGAATGGGTTTTGGATTTTATATTGTCATTATGCATACTTCTTTGCTTTTGAGATTTCTATTCATATACCCTCAAACTCAGATGTTCTTTCTTAACTGCGTCCAGTTTACTAATAAACCTGTCAAAGACATTCTTCATTTCTGTTGCAGTGTCTTTTGTCATTAGTTTTCTTTTTGTTCTTTATTAGTATTTTCATCTTTGCTTACATTACCCATCTGTTTGTGCATGTTCTCTACATTATATATTAGAGCTGTTAGCATATTAATCATGGTTGTGCTAAATGCCCAGTCTGATAATTCCAACATCCCTGTCATTTCTCCTTCCGATGCTTTATCTCCAAATTGTACTTTCACCTTTCATAATGCCTTGTAATTTTTCTCTTCATAGTTAGGCATGATGTACTGGATAAAGGGAATTGCTGTAAATAGGCATTAATGTGGGAATGAGGTGGGGGTGGGGAAAGAGTGCTCTATAGTCTTATAATTTGGTCTTAGTCTTCTAGTAACCATATGCTTCTAGAGCATGAAGTTGAAAATTTTTCTCAGTTTTTTTCTTTTCCTCCTCTGAGGTGGGACGGGATGACCCTAGTGGGCTGCAGCTGGGTATTTCCCTTTGCCCAGGTCATTTAAGTTATAATAAAACACCAGTATAAATTCTGGTTAAGTAGTTTCTCCTGAAGGCAGGTTTTGTTAAGAATAATAGAGTCCTGTGGTGTATTTTAAAAGGTTCCTTTTCCAATCTCCCTGTCAGGGCATGAAGGGATTTTTCTCCAATACATACTATGGGAACCTGGTAGAATTCCTGGAGGTAAATCTTATAGTAGCTGGGCCTCCCTATGACTGGGTTCCCCTTAAGTTTTTAATTTAGATTGTCCACACTGAATTTCCAGCAACTTGTCAATTAAAGTTTAGGTTTTCCTAACTGTGTCTGGTTTCCGGGAGAGTTTCTGTTCTGCACTGGTTATCTGTGACTCCCTGTATTCACCTGTTTGTGTCTCTGATCTTGGCGGAAGCACTTTGCCTGGTGGCCTTCCTTCTCTTACAGATCCAAACGGAGTTGTTAATTTTTCAGTCTGTTCAGCTTTTTGTTAGAATGGAGTGGCAACTTCCAAACTTTAAAAATGTGGACATTCAAATATAATCAAGTTGATCAGTAACTTACTACATTTTTTTTATTTTGGTTTCATTAATCTACAATTACACAAAAAACATTATGTTTACTAAACTCCCCCCATCACCAAGATTCCCCCACATACCCCATTGCAGTCACTGTTCATCAGTGTAGTAAGATGCTGTAGAATCATTACATGTCTTCTCTGTACTGTATACCTCTCCCCGTGCCTCCCCTCACATTATGTGTGTTAATCATAATGCCCCATTTCTTCACCCCTGCCTTTCCCTCCCTTCCCACCCATCCTCCCCGGTCCTTTTCCCTTTGGTAACTGTTAGTCCATTCTTGGGTTCTGTGAGTCTGCTGCTGTTTTGCTCCTTCAGATTTTTCTTCATTCTTACACTCCACAGATGAGTGAAATCATTTGACACTTGTCTTTCTCTGCCTGGCTTATTTCACTGAGCATAATATCCTCTAGCTCCATCCATGTTGTTGCAAATGTTAGGATTTGTTTTCTTCTTGTGGCTGTACAATATTCCATTGTGTATATGTACCACATCTTCTTTATCCATTCATCTACTGATAGACACTTAGGTTGCTTCCATTTCTTGGCTATTGTAAATAGTGCTGCAATAAACATAGGGGTGCATATATCTTTTTCAAACTGGGCTGCTGCATTCTTAGGGTAAATTCCTAGAGGTGAAATTCCTGGGTCAAATGGTATTTCTATATTGAGCTTTTAGAGGAACCTCCATACTGCTTTCCACAATGGTTGAACTAAGTTACATTCCCACCAGCAGTGTAGGAGGGTTCTGCTTTCTCCACATCCTCACCAACATGTGTTGTTGTTTGTCTTTTGGATGGTGGCAATCCTTACTGGAGTGAGGTGATATCTCATTGTGGTTTTAATTTGCATTTCTCTGATGATTAGTGATGTGGAGCACCTTTTCATGTGTCTGTTGGCCATCTGAATTTCTTCTTTGGAGAACTGACTGTTCAGTTCCTATAATCATTTTTTAATTGGATTATTTGTTTTGTTTGTTGAGGTGTGTGAGCTCTTTATATATTTTGGATGTCAACCCTTTATCAGATCTGTCATTAATGAATATATTCTTCCATACTGTAGGATGCCTTTTTTTTCTATTGGTGGTGTCCTTTGCCGCACAGAAGCTTTTCAGTTTGATGTAGTCCCACTTGTTCATTTTTGCTTTTGTTTCCCTTGCCTGAGGAAATATGTTCATGAAGAAGTCGCTCATGTTTATGTCCAAGAGATTTTTGCCTATGTTTTTTTCTAAGAGTTTTATGGTTTCATGGCTTACATTCAGGTCTTTGATCCATTTTGAATTTACTTTTGTATATGGGTTTAGACAATGATCCAGTTTCATTCTTTTACATGTAGCTGTCCAGTTTTGCTAACATCAGCTGTTGAAGAGGCTGTCATTTCCCCATAGTAACTTACTACATTTAATGACAAAAATCTTGTTATCATGAAAGTTTTGTTATGAATTATGAACTGAACAGTTGTTCATGATATACTTTCATTTGTTGAAAATATTTTTAAAAAACAACCTGGACTGCTTTTTTCTCCTCTACCTCTTAGCCCACTTATAAAATGTCATAGTTTGTTGTTAATTTGGGGCACATTTTCTGGGAGAATTGTATCAAGACAAATGAAAACTAAGCAGTACCATGTAACAGTGCTGAGAATTTTTTATTTTTCTTGGTTTTATACTTTAGTAGAAAAGCTTTGTCAATTGATGGTCAGGAACTACAAAGACTTAAGTAAGTCCTGGTATTTCCCATCAAGGGCTTAGATTCATTGAGAGAGTATTATTCGGAGGAAATACTCAACCTGAGCTCTGAACACTTGCCATTATCAAATACTCCATAACATCATTGGTGCAAGCAGTATTATTAAACTATTGTCCAGATAACTTCTGGTTTATATAATAATTGTTTCCAACCAAAATTCCTCTTGCACTTTCATTTTTCTTAGACTTCCTGTTGTGTTTTTAGCTTACAAAGTTTCAGTCTAACAGTGAAGGTTTTAGCTTTGCAACCTTGTTCAAAGTCAGGTCACTATGAAATTAAATTCAGCTCTCAGAAATCTTCAATAGATTAGTATAAATTTGTGGCCAGTAGATTCTAAATTGATTTATTTAAATGTTATTATTTATGCACATTTACATTAAAAATTTTTTTGAAAGTATCAACCACTTTTACTTTTTGTCATGGAGGAAGGGTAAATTTTTACCTCATGCTTTTCTTAAATTTGAGAGGCCTGAGTATTTATACTATGCCTGCTTCAGGAATGCTGGACTTACTTATTCTATTACAACTTGTACATCAACTTACTCAAGCTTTGTGGCCATAAAAAAACAACCGTATTTCAGTTAACTATTTGGTGCCTTGGAATATGGGTCTGGGCTCAAGTGGGTGTTT
Organism: Manis javanica; assembly: GCF_040802235.1. NCBI lineage: Eukaryota > Metazoa > Chordata > Mammalia > Pholidota > Manidae > Manis > Manis javanica. The sequence continues at coordinate 148,459,812 of NC_133160.1, forward strand.
TACTGAACTGAGTTAGTTAGCTAATCTTGGCTGAGCTCACTCATAAAGCTGAGGTAGATGATAGATTGGCTGCAAGTTGGATCTATAATCCTCCACCAGTCTAGTCTGTTTGTTCTTCACATGGCTAAGAATGCAGAGAGTGAGAGCAGAGGCACACAGCACTTCTTGCTGTTTATATTTAGAACTAATAAAACAGCAATTCCTTCACATAGCTGCTAGCCAAAGCTGAATACAAGGCCAATTAATATTCCAAGGGAGGAGAATAAACTTCAGGAACAAACTATGATGAACTGACATCATTTTTGCAATATACCACAATCCCTTTCCTTTCTTTCTTGTCTTCAGTCTACATGCCAGAGTTTTTGATCAGACAAAAAGCTTTAGAGGACAAATGAGACTTTCAGTATTTTATTATTTTTGAAGAAGTTCATATAAAACAGAAAAATGGTATGACAGATTTTTCATGGTTTATGAAAACCATGGTGTATTAATAAGATTTGTTTTTTTTTGTATGTTTTAAAAAGGGTTTTGTTTATTCTCAGACAGCCTATCCTAGATTTACTAAAGGCCCCAGAAAGGAAGAAGGGTCATCACAGCCCAGGATGTTGACAGCAGATCCAGCAGCGATACCCAAGCTGAACCAAAACCTAGGAACAGACCATTGCTCTACAAGCAAATGTCAGATATCATATTAAGGAGCCTTTTGTGTGTTTATATGTATGTGTAACGGGTTGGAGGAAGGATTGGGCTGCTGTTACCTGCTAGCTGCACATGCCTCTGGGTCATTCAACAGAATGGGTATAGGCATGTGCCTATACCCAACAAATTTGCTAAGCCCTAGTTCAACTATTCTCCATATGAGGCGTACTCATAATACCAGAGACCCATGTGCCTGTCCTTGAGAAATGTTAGAGCGTTGTAGAAAATGAAGGTCCCTTGTGTTGAGTGATACTATGTAGTGATACAAAGCACCCATGTGATGATTATTTAACATTTGAATTGCAGTTCACATATCCTTATTGGTGTTACAAACTTCATGAAATATGTGGATTCTTTATTTTCCCCTCAGTGTTTAATAGAGTCACTTGTTAAATGTAGTAACTCCAATAACGAGAAAGAATTTAGGGAAGTAAAACTAAAATAGGACTAAGTACACAATCGCTACCCAGAATGCAGCATGGTGATGCTGGTCATTTTGGCCATTTGGGGAGCAGCATTGTCAAAAGGAAGAAGGTACATAGAGGGGAAAGGGAGGGCACTGCAATTTTGAATTTCAGAGAAAGTCTACTTCATGAGGTTGCATAATGAAATAAAAGCTAAATCTTTCATTCAAGGATTTCAACAAACTTTTCAAGCTCTTAAGTGAATATTACATTTTAGTAAACTATAGAATAACCTCTGTTAACTCTATTTTGAGGCTGACTTCTGACGAAATCTATCAGAAAAGAAACATAAAGAGTGGACTTAACAAAGTAATGAAATACTGCAATACAATTAAAACTAACATCACTTTTCCTCATCAAGTGGTAAAATGAAACAGTCTAACATTCAGCTTAACAGCATGAGACACCATTGAAAACTAGATATAAGTAAAGAAGCAGTAACTTGCTTAGTCTATACAAGAGCTAGGGTACTGATGCAGTGATACTAAGAGTATTTTGCATTTAAATGATGCTTACTTTCCAAAATCTTTTTTAAATGATAATTAACATTCTTAGAATGGTTCTTCAATGAACAAAGGTTCTCTTAAAATGAAATACAGACTAAACACAGATAAATTAATAGAGCTAAAATTTTTATCAATTTTTATTTTGGAGCTTATAGTTCCTACCATTGGTACGAATTACCCATTAGGTATTTTGAGAAATTGACAAATTACATGACAATATATATGTTAACTTAGTTTGGAAATAGAGGAAGAGTGGGCTTTAACTTGAATCTATAATTTTGAAATTCCGAAAGGTTTATAAGAACTACTCAAACTCTCCCTTGTTGTGGGAGCATTTCTGAATCAATAATGGACTAAGACAAAACAAAAAGGCAACTCTCATAGTCTTTGATTGGATTTCTAAGGAATACAATATGATTTCACACTGGAGAAATCTCTTCACTAGTGATTATGAATTAAAACTCGGTCTTCAATGCATTCTGCAAAATGTCTGCAACCTAGTCATTTTACATCGCTTATACTTAGAGTGAGAAACTCAGGCTTTGCTTTTGCTCCAAAAGTTGCTTACTTTTCTCTCAGTTTCCTACTCTGAAAAGTTCTAATTCTACCTCCTTTCACACTTATAAGACTAAAATAACTGGAAATATTTTTAAACATTTTAATACTGCACAAATACAAACAAATTTCAGCTATTTCATATACCATACTTCTAATTAGAAGTAAATAGACGATTTTCTCAGAACTCTCTCGGTTCACTGGCTTCTCAAGATGGTTTTTCTAGAAGTATCAAACCAAGAAATTCTCTGTTCTGTAAATTTTCATCCCCAGTGTCACCTTTGCAATCTTCTCACAAAACTAATGAAAGACAAATTGTTTTCATATGTACCATTTTATTGATAAAATAAATATTTCCATTGATAAAATCAAAATCATAAAGGAAATTGTTTCATAACACAGGAACAATATAAATAAAAAGCAGGTGAAAATTAATAAGCAGTGAAATGGAAACAAATCACTGTACTAAGAGTCAGAACAGAGTGTAATGACCTTCAGCAACACACTTCACTTTTCTGGGGCTGGTTTCCACTTTTCTGATATGAAAGGTTACCCCGGAAAATGAAAGGGTCTCCTCTAGCTCTAAATTCTATGAGGCTTTACATCATTTTCTCACAATGCTTCATATTTTGTTGACGTATCAGCAGGGAACTTCACACTTCATTGAAAATCCATTAAAACAATTACCGTGTCATTAGTGAAGACTTTTAATTATGAGCTTAGTAACCTAAAGAATTCACTGTGATAGGCAAGATTAGCTCTGTGAGCATGTGCTACATTGAGATGCATTGAGAGGAGAGATGTCTTCCCTTTGGAGAATTGGAAGCTGTCATTCACAAAGCAGTCAGCATTGTTGATCAAGCATGTCTGCCTGAGAGTAAGAGCATGGGGGAAAGATTGGTAACCTTACAGAGAGTTTTATGACTGAAAGCCCCTGAAAATGAATGGGACCTTGTTTCATTTGACCTGATTCAATGAAAGAAGAGAGGTTGATGATGCTAGGAAGGGACATCCCAAAGACGGCAAGGAGGAGGAAGGAAGAGATGTAGATGTGGAATCATAGTTAAAATAAGGTGATTTGAGTTATAACTATACTTTGCTGAACCAGAACTTGTAGCCAAAGGCCTGGTGATAATTCATTGTACTCCTTCCCTGTTTTTACACATTGGGTGCTTTTATTAAAATAAAGATGGACCTCCACTAGCACAAATCACTGGTCAAGGAAGACATATTTTCATTCTTTTTATACTAAAGTGGAATATCCTATAATGTTCCAACCCAAAGCCAAATATATAGTCTGGATAAATAGCTGCATATGTCATCTCACTGATTCACAGCAACATTGAGTGAGAATGTGCCTTCCATTCCTTATATATTAAGATATGTTTAGTTCTCTCCTTTGCAGCAAATCCCTCTGTCATCCACTAGAAAATTGAGATTACCCAGAGTTCCATTTTTACTCACTTTTTTCTCACAATTTTTCTATTTAATCAAACTTACCTGATTTCAAGGTAATATACAAGCTATTTCCACAATAGAGAAACATTGATTTTGTGAGTCTGAGAGCAAGCATAGGCCAATAATTTTAAGTATGGGCTCAGGAGATATATTTTCTGAATCCTGGTTCCTATTTATTTGCTCTGGAAATTTTGTCACAGTGTATATATTATCTTAGCTTTGGTTTCCTTTTGTGTTAAATCAGAAATTCTTGTATCATTGATTCTGAGACCTATCTGGAACAGAATCTAAATATATTTTGGTCTCTAAAAATTGGGAGGTAAGGACAGGGAAGACACTAGGATCTGAAGTAATTCCAGTTAGACACCTCTATCTCTTTTGTCCATGTGATGTTGCTTTTTTATTTTATTTTTTATTTTTTGGCCTTTCTCTTCATTTTTCTATTCTGGGAGTATCACCAGATTACCTAGAATCAATGTTTCCTAGAATCTAGCCATACCTGGCAAGGAGCCCATATGGCAAAAATAAGGCCCACATTCTCTTGACTAGAACTTCAAAGGAAGACTGTTTAGGAGTACCCCCTCCGGAAGGGGTGTGAAGAAGTAACACCTCTTACTGAGTCATCTCTGCTGGCTATATTCCAAAATCTGTGTATCTGATTTCAACTTTCTACACACCTCTGTCAATTATGTCCTCCAAACAGACATCTGAGTAATGTTTGTGAAAGGCAAATAAAAATCATATTTACTATTCCACTTAAAATCCTCCAATTATTCCAGTCTCCAACTGAAAAATATACAACACTCAATCATGCCTTGAAAAAGATATTAAGATATTTTGTTATCTACACCCAGAGGACCTTTCCTGTGTAATTTTCTACCAGTTACCATTACTGAACTTCACAAAACTCCAGTACTTGTAGATGCCTAAATGGGTTGTATCCTCTGAACTTCTGTATGTTTGTACTTCCTTTTCTGGAATAGCTTCATCTTCTTGGCCACCAAGAGAGAACCTAGACACTTCAATTCATGTTTTTAAAACATTGTTGCATTAGGTCATAAAGAGGACATGGTTGCTGGTTGACCATTAGCCAGGCCAGGGCAGTCGGAGGCTCCTCACCCCTTCTCCCAACCTTGGGGTGTATGTTCCTCCCACCATGTCCACACTAGGAGCTGTTTGAAGGACACAGCACTGACAGAGGAAGGTGTTTTTGAGATCATCTGGATTGAATACGTGACTGAACCCAGTTAAGACTTTAATACAAACATTTAAGATTCTTGCAGTCAGGGGCAGAGATATATTCATACAGCTGCCCAATACAAGCCTGGCATGTAAGTTTTCACTTATTAAACCTGCCACCTCCAAATCTGGACAAGTAAATACAGACAATTAACAAAAATCAAAGGTGCTCCTGGATTATTCCTACATAAAATCATGGAAATGAAAATAAAAGCTTGCTTCTTTCTTCAGTCACCTTTCCTTCCATGTATGGGCACCAGTTTGCAAAACAACCAACAGTACATTTCTCTGGGTTATAATGGTCAGGGAGTTGCCCAAAATTACAGTAGGATTTGAGGTTTACCTTATGGAATATACAAAACTAGAGTTAAAATAAAATTAACTAAATGTTTTTTGAAAAAATAATTTATTTAGGAGGTAATTAATAATTTTTATGATCTATTTTATAGTTACAAAAAATCTTTGTATTCATGAAATAGTTTTACTAATAGTTATTTTTAGTAACAAATGAAAAACCTGTTTCATTCTTTTTAAATCATAATTTAACTTTTTATGATATAGCATTTGAGATACAGCACTAAAAACAGTAGTTTTCCCAGCTAAATAAATTACTCAGAAGTACACTAATATAATACTTGACACAAGCTGACTTCGGGGAAAAAATAACAAGTTAAAGATTTAAACTTCTTCACCAGATTCATATGAGCAAAAGAAACTAAAAAACACAGAATAAAATAAAGTAACATGTATTTTCAGAAATCATGATATGACATTTTACTAATTCAAATAAGAAAAGAAAATTCAGTCATAAAATACTCATTTAAGCCATAATAATTTCATTTACAACTTTTAATATGAAGTGTTAATCAATGTTCAAATTTATAGTTAACAGTTAACAAATATGACTATCCATATATGTTTATATTCTCTAAATATTTTGTTTAATGAAATTCTATTGAGAGATAACTTAAAATATCTTTGAAACTGTTATTTATCAAATAACTTTACCTATTTTCTTTTTGAACTTGAGTCAAGGTTATAAATGCTAATTTTAAAATTAGCATGATTTTCTCACTGAATATTCTGGTGGCATATACATTTTATATCTTCGGATTTTTGAGCAGTCAACAATACTCTTGGGTTTTTTTTTTACGAGTTCTTTTTAAGAAAGATAATAAGTGCTCACAACTTCAGGAAAGGCAAGGCCCTTTGACTCTATCTTTACACACGTATTTACATAGTTACTTGGAACTGACTTTTTAACTTGTCTATGAAAAGGATTTTCAAAGTACTGTTAGTATTAAGTGAAATTAATTAAAATTTTTGTACGAGCTTTGGAAAATGAATAAATTTCAATTAGTTTTTATTGAATTAATATTGATAATTTAAAATATTGTGTGATCATTAAAATATTTATCATATGAAGGTTTTTCTTAAAAATACTTTTAGGAGTGAAATATTACTGAAAAACCCTCTTGTATGCAGTTCTTCCTCCCAGACAGAGGTAATATCTAGTCTACTCAATTGTCTCCCATTTTACTGTAATACTGTATTGATTAATTAGTTGTGAGATTATGATTTAGCTCAAAATTGCAAACAATGTTCTAATTTGGAATCTCAAGATTTGCCACTACTATATTCAAATCAGAATCAATATTCTTCTTCCTCAGCTTCCCATTTATTTTCTTTTTTATTCGATGTTTGAATTTCCTCTTCTCCCATCAGATTAATTGTATTGAGTAGATAATGTTACTGTTAAAGTTCTTGAAACATTTTTCTTCCCAGTTAATATATCCAGTTGATATAGTGAATATCGATAGGATGTGTATGTATAACATATACATATGTGTAACATATTATAACATTATCTTAGGCTACATAGTGCTCTACCTAAATGTAGAATTATGGTTTGCCTTGAACACAGTTCTTCCCTGGAATATTTAGGTTTGAGTTTTAATTTCTGAATTTGAGAATTCTTCTCTTGCTGTTTTCCTCAACAATGATAGGAACACTCTACTTTGAAGGGTGCAGAAAAAACTCAAATTGGACAGAACAAGAGTAGGTTTCTGTAATCTACAAGACTGGAGGAAGAAGTTCTCAAACCAGGCAACCTAAAGCATCAGAATGGAAAGAAGCAGCAAAAGAAATTAATACTAAGTAAATACAGACAATTAACAAAAATCAAAGGTGCTCCTGGATTATTCCTACATAAAATCATGGAAATGATAATAAAAGCAGCCAAAGAAAAAGAATGGCTAGAGTAACAGATGAAGAGAAATTTTGAACAAAACCAAATGCTTACGTAGTGCAATAACTTTCATGCATGAACTAGATGTGTGATCACTGACAAGTATGCTAAAAATTATAGCTGTGAAATGTGGCTTTATTTGGCCATCACAAATCTCACTTGTAAATTGTACATTTTCTCCATTTTCAAGATTAATTGCCATTGGCTAGTGCTGATAAAGGAAAACAGTTATGCTTATTGAAAAATACATAGGGAATAAAAAAAACAGTGTATTATTAGGAAAATGGATTCTGGAGACAGATAGCTATGCCTGAATTCTGCCTAACCACACACTTAATTACAAGATTGGGAAGAGAGAGAGAATAAAATGTATGTCTAGTGTTTTAGCTAAGAAAATTGGTGATAGACTTACTTTGACTAAAGTTAAACACTTTGATTATTTGTTATGGTACTAACAATCATAAGAAACTCAAATTTTAATATAAAATATTCTTACATATGTGTCAATTGTAAAATTTGGCACACAAAAATGGAAGAAGAAAAACATAAGTATCAAACATCTGACTCAATTTTAAGTCCTCCATAGACTAGTTAAAGAGTTTTCAAAAAGTGGTTTATTGGTGAATTGCTAGTATGTGCATTATATTATTTTAGTAGTACAGAAATATGCCATTCTTAATGTTGATGCATTAATGTTACAACCAGCCCAGAACATGTAATATTACTAATCTGAAACCGGTTGGTCCATGGACAGATGTAAGCACCATTTGCCTCTGATTATTGAAAACATAATAGAAAATACTCACTACAACTCTCTTTACGGATATGGTATTACAAATATACATAGTGCATATCTACTATTTATTTATTTATTTATTTATTTATTTATTTATTTATCTTTTACAGAGAGTCTAAGAGTACTAGGGATATAAAAAATATTGATGCCAAATACCTGAGGAAATATGAATCCATAAGTTAATAAGAAAGTTATTAAAATAGCATTTTTTTTCTGTTTGTTTTAAGACAGGAACCCATTACAGGGAATGAGAAATTTTATTGTTGATTATATTATCCAAAGGAACACAGATTCTCTTTGAAAACAGATGGTAATCACTTCATTTATATTAATTATTCATATGACTATGTTCCATTGGAAATGACTTCCATATACATTCCTTTTTCTTCTTCCTGAACTACCACGTATCTTTGATCATATTGATATGAAAGGGTCCAAAATGAATGAATTCATTTGTTTTTTTGCACTCTGTATTTGATTCTCATTTGCTCCCCAGATCTCTCCCTCCTCTCCTTTGTTTCTCCTTCCTTTCTCTCCTACTTTTACTTGTTCTTTCTTTTAATCTGCTGGTTATCTGCCTTAACCAGATGGCTCAAAGTTCTACTGAAAAATTCTAAGGCAAAACAAATACACCAGATTCCCTTCCTTAGATTCCTTAACCATTGTTTCAAATAAACACGCTTGTGTATGTTACAAAACTAGAGGGAAAAAAATTCATTTAACCTGGAATTCTAATCATGACAGGATACCTATTTTTCCCACATATGTTCTAATCATGTTCACTCGTTTATTGTTTTCTTTTTTCATTCTTTAATATATTCCCCAGTGCTCTCATAAGAGGATGTTCTGTGGTTCTGGTATCCCCGCAAGTATATTAAAAATGTGTACACTTCAGGCTTGTGCCATATGATTTTCACGTAGAATGTTACTTTTGCTCCAACTTTCAGTTTTCTAGTGAAAACCTACTTATAACTTCATAGAGTAGTTTTTAAAAGAACAGAAATACATAGGTTAGATAAAACTATTAAGAACACAAGAAAGAATAAATACACAGATCAGGATGAGTTATTGTGTTTCGTTCTTTTTAGCACTTACATTCAATGATCTGAGTTAGAATGAACTAATCACCATCACCATGTATCTATATAATTACTTTAACTTTTGTCACTTTGATGTTTGAAACTGTTTGTCTGCATATTTAATCTTTCCTTTCTCTTCAAGTAGATGGGTGAACTCCTTTGGACTATTGTTTTGGGTTTAATGAATGCTGACTTCAAGTGAAGTGTTTTATAGCATGATCTTTGGCATTAGGTTCACTTGAGATGGAAATTCAAATACAGATCATTTAAGTTTCATCACTGAGTGATGCTGACAATAATAAAAAGTGTTTGGAATTATAACAGCATTGGCACAATTGCAGAATGTTTCACTTCCTAGAAATTTGATCTTGAACATAAATTCACTTCACTGAGTCTCAGATTCTTTACTTCATAAATAGTTATATTTTACCTCTACACCGTGGACTGATGAGAATAAAGTAAGACAAGTGAAGTAACTGGCACAGTGCCTGGTACACAGCTGTCACTTGATAGGTTATTTTGCTACCTCTGTTAGTTTTGAATCCCAACCAGTTTCTATGTATTTTTTAAATATATTGTTTTAGAATTTGACAGAGCAAGTGAGGAAAGTGTAAGTAAATAAAGCTGTTTTACAAACAAAAAAACGACTACAGAATAATCTTTTTTTTCTTTTTCTCAGTACATTTGGTTGCAAAGTTGTATTCATTAATGTACACCACATGACTGACAAGGTCACATCAGTGCTACAATTATTTGAGCAAATTTTTTAATAAAATACACATCACTATGGATGTGTTTTCTTTTACTACCTTAGGTAAAACATATAATTAGTGCGAAATGATACCACCACAAGGTAAAAAGTAGGGGGCATTGAGTCAGAAACACATGAGTTCAGATCCAATAAACAGTGGTGTGACTTGAGAGAAGTCACTTACCTCTTAGTGACATAGCTTAATCATTTGTAAAAAAAGAGATTCATAATAACATGATCATAAGTTAGTTGGAGATGTAAAAGATATTAAAGACAAAAGGTTTAGTAAAGTATTTGATTTAGAGTAGAAATAATAATAAACATTACTTTATATTCATTATCACCATTAACAGTTGCCATAATATCTCAGTATATCTCAAACTCCTTCTTATTTCATTCCTCATTCTAACCTTGGAAAATAAGGAGGAAAATAAAGGAGGAAAAAAGAATAAAAAGGGAAAGGGGAAGGGAGGGAAAGAGATTTTAGACAAAGATAATAAAGTGTGCATATAAGGAACTTTCGGTCCACCATTCATTACATAATGAAAATCAATTATTAAAAATAGAGTGATCATTCACAATCCTAGGCATGTTATATTGTGTCTCTTATGGTCAGTCCCTGTTCAGCACTATGCTTGGGGCACTGGGAGTCGTATTTTGTAATCTCAGCAGTCCACTGCTCTCAGGAAGCTCACTGTCAATTAGGGAGACTGCTTTTTTGTTTGATAGTGTCTCGTATATTGTAGGAGTTCAATAAATATTGTTGAGTTCAGTTGCTTGACGTAAATTAATCTGATTCAGAGACTATACTTCATATCTTCTTATACTTCTAAAGAGTTTATTTAGCAAAAAGAGTTGGTTATATATTTGAAGTTTATTAAAATTGTTCTCAGGCATTTTTCCCATTTCCAACCTTTGCAAAGCTTGCTGCTTCTTTTGGCTTTGCCTAGGTCCTGCCACATTTCCACAGCTTTTCATGACTTCACACAGTTTTGAACTGTGCGTGAATATTGCTTCCATGCATGCCATAATTGCTGGACATTAGATATGCAGCTCTGCTTTGTGTTTTCATGTAGTGTATAGTACATGTTCATAGTGTTTAATTTTTAGCTCTTTAATTAGCAGCTGAAATGATCTGGAAAGTAAGTTAATACTTATGGAGTGCTTACTATGGCCTTACTAGTTATGCTCTATGTTCTACATTTGTTATCTCAATGAATTCTCATAACAAATATTTTATTGCAAAAACAAATGGTTGGAAAAGAAAGTCCTTTGCACCAAATCACACAGCAACGAGTGACTATGTTAAGACCTAAACAAGTCCTATCAGAATCAAGCCATTTTCTCTGTAGTTTACTGATTTTCTAAGGGGAATCTAAAATAAGAATTCAAAATACACAGGGAGTGTCAAGGTTAAGGAGGTAGAAGATTCACTCCACTACATCTTCTAGAATCGCTCTTTATAGAAGAAGAGTTTAATTGAGCCAACCACTAAAAATATAATAATAATTCAGGGACAAACAAGAATAAATGGCAAAAATATTATCAGTGATCGACCAATAAAAATGTGACAGTTTAGGAGATCAATGATTCTTTAACATATTTGAGCTGGAAAATAGTTTCTATATTATGGAAAATGTTTCACTAGGGTTAGAATGGTGGGACTATAGGATGGGAAAGGAAGAAGACAAATGCATTTGGTATGCTATAATATTTTAAAGTATAACAGCTTTCATTAAAAAATTATTTTAATATGTTAAACCTAAATTTGATATTTTAACAAAGATATGGTTAAAAGAAACATAAAAGATGAAGTCACTTTGTTCAAAAGAGAAGAAGAAACCTGGAAATGTAATAACAATTTAGCGAATAGATATTCCAAAATAATTGGCAGGTGCACAGGAAAATATGTTTTGTATATAATAATGCATAAAATATGGAAAATAATCTTATAATGTAATTGCTTAGATGTATTGCTATATACATCCATTGATAATTCACTTCATCATAAAAAAATTATTTTGGCATTTATTTTGAACTGTAGAACACTGAGTACATTGAAATTATATTTTATAAATAAAAATAATAAATTATCGCCCGGGGCGGAGCCAGGATGGCGGTGTGAGTAGAGCAGTGGAAATCTCCTCCCAAAAACACATAGAGCTATGAAAATATAACAAAGAAAAATCTTCCTAAAATAGAGACCACAGGACACAGGACAACATCCAGACCACATCCACACCTGCAAGGAACCAGCGCCTTGCGAAGGGGGTAAGATACAAGCCCCGGCCCGGTGGGACCCGAGCGCCCCTCCCCCCGGCTCCCGGCGGGTGGAGAGAAACCGGAGCGGTTTTTTTTTTTTTTTTTTTTTGGCGAGCGCTTTTTGGAAGCCTTAGAGGGACGGGCCCCCGTTGCTGGGGAGGCAGGGCGGCGGGACCGGTGAGCAGGTGCCTGGGAACGGCGCTGGAGGACAAAGAACACCCCGCGTTTCTCCCTGCGGGACCGGCGGGCGGGTGCCTGAGACCGGTGCCTGAGGACGGAGGAGGTCGCGCGTTTTTCCCCTTTTTTTTTTTTTTTTTCTCTTTTTGGCGAGCGCTTTTTGGAAGCCTTGAAGGGACGGGGACCCCAGTGCTAGGGAGGCAGGGTGGCGGGACTGGTGAGCGGGTGCCTGGGACCGGCGCCTGAGGACAAAGAATATCCCACGTTTTTCCCTGCGGGACCGGTGGGCGGGTGCCTGAGACCGGCACTTGAGGACAGAGGAAATCGCGCGTTTTTCCCCTTTTTTTTTCTTTTCTGCAAGTGCTTTTTGGAAGCCTAAAAGGGACAGGGACCCCGGTGCTAGGGAGGCAGGGCGGCGGGACTGGTGAGCGGGTGTCTGGGACCAGTGCCTGAGGACAAAGAATATCGAGCGTTCCTTCCCTGCGGGACCGGTGGGTGGGTGCTTTTTGGAAGCCTTGAAAGGACAGGGACCCTGGTGCTAGGGAGACAGGGCAGCAGGACCAGAGAGCGAGTGCCTGGGACCGGCACCTGAGGACAAAAAAAAAAAAAAAAAAAAAATCGCTTGCTTTTTCCTTTTTTTTTTTTTTCCCATTCTCTCTGTTCCCTCTCTCATTGTTGCTTGTTGTTTTGGTTTGGAGAGTGCTTTTTGGAAGTCTTAAAGGGGCAGGACAGGTCACTTAGACCAGAGGCAGGGAATCTGGGGATCTCTGGGCACTCTAACCCCCTGGGCAGCAGGGAGCACAGAGGCCCCTTACGGAGATAAATAGCCTCCTGGCCACTCCCCCTCCAACGGGGCTCCACCATTTTGGAGGAACAGCCCCAGCCAGGCCAAGCCCACAGCAACAGCGGAGATAAACCCCAAAGCAACTGGGCAGGAAGCAGAAGCCCTGTCTGCGCACAGCTGCCCCGCACAAGCCACTAGAGGTCGCTATTCTCCCAGGAAAAGGCCACAAACCAACAAGAAGGGAAGCTCTTCCAGCGGTCACTTGTACCAGCTCTGCAAACTATCCCTATCACCATGAAAAGGCAAAACTACAGGCAGACAAAGATCACAGAGACAACACCTGAGAAGGAGACAGACCTAACTAGTCCTCCTGAAAAAGAATTCAAAATAAAAATCATGAACATGCTGACAGAGATGCAGAAAAAAATGCAAGAGCAATGGGATGAGATGCAGAGAAAAATGCAAGAGCAGTGGGATGAGATGCAGAGAAAAATGCAAGAGCAGTGGGATGAAGTCCGGAAGGAGATCACAGATGTCAGGAAAGAGATCACAGAAGTGAAACAATCCCTGGAAGGATTTATAAGCAGAATGGATAAGATGCAAGAGGCCATTGGAGGAATAGAAGCCAGAGAACAGGAACGTATAGAAGCTGACATAGAGAGAGATAAAAGGATCTCCAGGAATGAAACAACACTAAGAGAAATATGTGACCAATACAAAAGGAATAACATTCGTATTATAGGGATACCAGAAGAGGAAGAAAGAGGAAAAGGGATAGAAACTGTCTTTGAAGAAATAATTGCTGAAAACTTCCCCAAACTGGGGGAGGAAATAATCGAACAGACCATGGAATTATACAGAACCCCCAACAGAAAGGATCCAAGGAGGACAACACCAAGACACATAATAATTAAAATGGCAAGGATCAAGGACAAGGAAAGAGTTTTAAAGGCAGCTAGAGAGAAAAAGGTCACCTATAAAGGAAAACCAATCAGGCTAACATCAGACTTCTCAACAGAAACCCTACAGGCCAGAAGAGAATGGCATGATATACTTAATGCAATGAAACAGAAGGGCCTTGAACCAAGGATACTGTATCCAGCACGACTATCATTTAAATATGATGGTGGGATCAAACAATTCCCAGACAAGCAAAAGGTGAGGGAATTTGCTTCCCACAAACCACCTCTACAGGGCATCCTACAGGGACTGCTCTAGATGGGAGCACCCCTAAAAAGAGCACAGAACAAAACACAGAACATATGAAGAAGGGAGGAGGAGGAATAAGAAGGGAGAGAAGAAAAGAATCTCCAGACAGTGTATATAACAGCTCAATAAGCGAGCTAAGTTAGGCAGTAAGATACTAAAGAAGCTATCCTTGAACCTTTGGTAACCACGAATCTAAAGCCTGCAATGGCAATAAGTACATATCTTTCAATAGTCACCCTAAATGTAAATGGACTTAATGCACCAATCAAAAGACATAGAGTAATAGAATGGATAAAAAAGCAAGACCCATCTATATGCTGCTTACAAGAAACTCACCTTAAACCCAAAGATAAGCATAGACTAAAAGTCAAGGGATGGAAAAACATATTTCAGGCAAACAACAGTGAGAAGAAAGCAGGGGTTGCAGTACTAATATCAGACAAAATAGACTTCAAAACAAAGAAAGTAACAAGAGATAAAGAAGGCCACTACATAATGATAAAGGGCTCAGTCCAACAAGAGGATATAACCATTCTAAATATATATGCACCTAATACAGGAGCACCAGCATATGTGAAGCAAATACTAACAGAACTAAAGAGGGAAATAGACTGCAATGCATTCATTGTAGGAGACTTCAACACACCACTCACCCCAAAGGATCCACCGGGCAGAAAATAAGTAAAGACACACAGGCACTGAACAACACACTAGAACAGATGGACCTAATAGACATCTATAGAACTCTACATCCAAAAGCAACAGGATATACATTCTTCTCAAGTGCACATGGAACATTCTCCAGAATAGACCACATACTAGCTCACAAAAAGAGCCTCAGTAAATTCCACAATATTGAAATTCTACCAACCAATTTTTCAGACCACAAAGGTATGAAAGTAGAAATAAATTCTACAAAGAAAACAAAAAGGCTCACAAACACATGGAGGCTTAACAACATGCTATTAAATAATCAATGGATCAATGAACAAATCAAAATAGAGATCAAGGAATATATAGAAACAAATGACAACAACAACACTAAGCCCCAACTTCTGTGGGATGCAGCGAAAGCAGTCTTAAGAGGAAAGTATATAGCAATCCAGGCACACTTGAAGAAGGAAGAACAATCCCAAATGAATAGTCTAACATCACAATTATTAAAACTGGAAAAAGAAGAACAAATGAGGCCTAAAGTCAGCAGAAGGAGGGACATAATAAAGATCAGAGAAGAAATAAACAAAATTGAGAAGAATAAAACAATAGCAAAAATCAACGAAACCAAGAGCTGGTTCTTTGAGAAAATAAACAAAATAGATAAGCCTCTAGTCCAACTTATTAAGAGAAAAAGAGAGTCAACACAAATCAACATAATCAGAAATGAGAATGGAAAAATCACGACAGACTCCACAGAAATACAAAGAATTATTAAAGACTACTATGAAAACCTATATGCCAACAAGCTGGAAAACCTAGAAGAAATGGACAACTTCCTAGAAAAATACAACCTCCCAAGACTGACCAAGGAAGAAACACAAAAGTTAAACAAACCAATTACAAGCAAAGAAATTGAAACAGTAATCAAAAAACTACCCAAGAACAAAACCCCAGGGCCGGACGGATTTACCTCGGAATTTTATCAGACACACAGAGAAGACATAATACCCATTCTCCTTAAAGTGTTCCACAAAATAGAAGAAGAGGGAATACTCCCAAACTCATTCTATGAAGCCAACATCACCCTAATACCAAAACCAGGCAAAGACCCCACCAAAAAAGAAAATTACAGACCAATATCCCTGATGAATGTAGATGCAAAAATACTCAATAAAATATTAGCGAACAGAATTCAACAGTATATCAAAAGGATCATACACCATGACCAAGTGGGGTTCATCCCAGGGATGCAAGGATGGTACAACATTCGAAAATCCATCAACATCATCCACCACATCAACAAAAAGAAAGACAAAAACCACATGATCATCTCCATAGATGCTGAAAAAGCATTTGACAAAATTCAACATCCATTCATGATAAAAACTCTCAGCAAAATGGGAATAGAGGGCAAGTACCTCAACATAATAAAGGCCATATATGATAAACCCACAGCCAGCATTATACTGAACAGCGAGAAGCTGAAAGCATTTCCACTGAGATCGGGAACCAGACAGGGATGCCCACTCTCCCCACTGTTATTTAACATAGTACTGGAGGTCCTAGCCACGGCAATCAGACAAAACAAAGAAATACAAGGAATCCAGATTGGTAAAGAAGAAGTTAAACTGTCACTATTTGCAGATGATATGATACTGTACATAAAAAACCCTAAAGACTCCACTCCAAAACTACTAGAACTGATATTGGAATACAGCAAAGTTGGAGGATACAAAATTAACACACAGAAATCTGTGGCTTTCCTATACACTAACAACGAATCAATAGAAAGAGAAATCAGGAAAACAATTCCATTCACCATTGCATCAAAAAGAATAAAATACCTAGGAATAAACCTAACCAAGGAAGTGAAAGACTTATACTCTGAAAACTACAAGTCACTCTTAAGAGAAATTAAAGGGGACACTAATAAATGGAAACTCATCCCATGCTCATGGCTAGGAAGAATTAATATCGTCAAAATGGCCATCCTGCCCAAAGCAATATACAGATTTGATGCAATCCCTGTCAAATTACCAGCAACATTCTTCAATGAATTGGAACAAATAATTCAAAAATTCATATGGAAACACCAAAGACCCCGAATAGCCAAAGCAATCCTGAAAAAGAAGAATAAAGTAGGGGGGATCTCACTCCCCAACTTCAAGCTCTACTACAAAACCATTGTAATCAAGACAATTTGGTACTGGCACAAGAACAGAGCCACAGACCAGTGGAACAGATTAGAGACCCCAGAAATTAACCCAAACATATATGGTCAATTAATATTTGATAAAGGAGCCATGGACATACAATGGCAAAATGACAGTCTCTTCAACAGATGGTGCTGGCAAAACTGGACAGCTACATGTAGGAGAATGAAACTGGACCATTGTCTAACCCCATATACAAAGGTAAACTCAAAATGGATCAAAGACCTGAATGTAAGGCATGAAACCATTAAACTCTTGGAAAAAAACATAGGCAAAAACCTCTTAGACATAAACATGAGTGATCTCTTCTTGAACATATCTCCCCGGGCAAGGAAAACAACAGCAAAAATGAGCAAGTGGGACTACATTAAGCTGAAAAGCTTCTGTACAGCGAAAGACACCATCAATAGAACAAAAAGGAACCCTACAGTATGGGAGAATATATTTGAAAATGACAGATCCGATAAAGGCTTGACGTCCAGAATATATATAAAGAGCTCACACGCCTCAACAAACAAAAAACAAATAACCCAATTAAAAAATGGGCAGAGGAACTGAACAGACAGTTCTCCAAAAAAGAAATACAGATGGCCAAGAGACACATGAAAAGATGCTCCACATCGCTAATTATCAGAGAAATGCAAATTAAAACTACAATGAGGTATCACCTCACACCAGTAAGGATAGCTGCCATCCAAAAGACAAACAACAACAAATGTTGGCGAGGCTGTGGAGAAAGGGGAACCCTCCTACACTGCTGGTGGGAATGTAAATTAGTTCAACCATTGTGGAAAGCAGTTTGGAGGTTCATCAAAATGCTCAAAACAGACCTACCTTTTGACCCAGGAATCCCACTCCTAGGAATTTACCCTAAGAACGCAGCAATCAAGTTTGAGAAAGACAGATGCACCCCTATGTTTATCGCAGCACTATTTACAATAGCCAAGAATTGGAAGCAACCTAAATGTCCATCGGTACATGAATGGATAAAGAAGATGTGGTACATATACACAATGGAATACTACTCAGCCATAAGAAGTGGAAAAATCCAACCATTTGCAGCAACATGGATGGAGCTGGAGAGTATTATGCTCAGTGAAATAAGCCAAGCGGAGAAAGAGAAATACCAAATGATGTCACTCATCTGAGGAGTATAGGAACAAAGGAAAAACTGAAGGAACAAAACAGCAGTGGAATTACAGAACCTAAAAATGGACTAACAGGTACCAAAGGGAAAGGAACTGGGGAGGATGGGTGGGCAGGGAGGGATAAGGGGAGGGAAGAAAAAGGGGGTTATTAAGATTAGCATGCATGGGGAGGAGGGAGCAAGGGGAGGGTGGGCTGCACAACACAGAGAGGACAAATAGTGACTCTACAACATTTTGCTAAGCTGATGGACAGTAACCGTAATGTGGTTGTTAGGGGGGACCTGATATAGGGGAGAGCATAGCAAACATAGTATTCTTCATGTAAGTGTAGATTAAAAATTAAAAAAAAAAAAAAAAAAAAAAAAGAAAGAAAGAAAGAAGGAAAAGGGGGATTACTCCTTAACAGGATAAAACTATTGGTAAATCAAAGATCAATGCATGCTTTAAATATCCTTAATGTTGATCACTTAAAGGGTGTCAGATGATCAGCTATGGAGGTACTCTTTTCTGATAATATTCCTTTCTCTTAATTTAAAAAAAAAAAAAAAAAAAAAAGCAGTTACTGTGTGCTGACCTCCAATGAGTTCTGCACAGTGGTATAGAGGGCATGTCAACGTGTGGGCAAAGGGTCTGTTTGTTTCTATGCAGGAGATCAAGGCGTAGCTTGGATACCCAGAAAATGAACTAAGATACGATATGAGGAGGAGCTTCCGGCATCAGCACTCTCTGGAGGACTTGTGCCGGGGGATGATCATCAAAAAGCCTCCACAGGGATCTAGACGATGCTGCGGTTGTGGCTGCATCCAGCCCACCATCTCCTGGACTTGCCATAAGAATGAGGAGGGAGATGTCTAGGCTGGCATGTGCATACAGTGAGACAACGAATTTGACCGGATCTGTACTGTTGGAACTCAACCAGGAGTTGGGAGGGGTGCAAGTTGTAGCACTCCAAAATCTCATGACTATAGACTATCCATGGTTAAAAGAACATATGGGATGTTAACAGATCCCAGAAATGGGCTGCTTTAATTTGTCTGATGGTTCAAGTACAGTTGGACAATATCCATCATATCATAGATAAATTTTCACAAATGCCTAGGGTGCCTAAATGGTTTTCTTGGCTTCACTGGAGATGGATGGTAATTATAGATTTGCTTTGTTTATGTCACCGTATTCCTATTATGTTAATATATGCGTGCAAATGAGTTAGTAGTTTAAAACCTATACATCCTTAAGGTACTATACAAGAAGATATGTCAAAGAAATAATCAATCCTCCCAAGTTTCCTTCGTATGCTACATCTATAGCTTTTCTTCTTCCTTCCTAATTACAACCCTTAAATAGAATTCGTGCCTCATATCGAATTTACCGAGTATCATAATTCCTCCAGGTGGTAAAGATACCTTGAGACAAGTGCTGGGCATAGAAGCCACAGGGCATAAATCTGCAAAGAAGTAAAAAGCTAACCTTTGCAAACAATATGGCTTCTCTCTCACTTACCAACTTTACATCTCCCTGTATGGCCCCGGAAGATGACTGGTTAGCCAGAGACGGGTAAGATTCCTCAAGGGAGGAACAACCTAAGACAGGCACAGTCGCAGGGGGGCCATCAGGTGAGAATTTGGGGATCAACAGAGGTGAGGCTCAGAACCTCACCCCCCCTGCTTTGAGAGAAATCTTCTGCATCCGTGGATGTCTTGATGCCCTTGTCTAGCCTGGATTAATACTTAGTCCATAGGCACACACCTGATCATCTGATCATCTATATTTGCCTTCTTACAGCACTAAACTATGTTTTCTACCCTTATCTTGCATCTACCTACCACTTCAGCATTTTATTAAAAATAAAAATAATAGTAATAGTAGGAGAAATGTGGGATCAACATATAGATCAAGCACAAAAATCAAACGAATATTCATATTTGACCTGATTGTTTATAGGTCATATTGCATGATCAAAACCGAAAGTTTCTGTGATGACTGCTCTTGTACTGTTCACCATGTAAGAATTTATTCACTATGTAAGAATTCGTTCACCATGTAAGAACTTGTTCGTTATGCTTCAGAAGACTGGAGACTGACGAGAATTAGGCTTGAGATGGATTAATGATTGTACGTTGAGCGTTGACCCCCCTATACTGAATTTTATTGTTGTTAACAACCATTTGATCAATAAATATGAGAGATGCCCTCTTAAAAAAAAAAAAAAAAAAATTAGTCTTCCTCCCACATTTTTATTGCTCAGAGATAACTATTGTTAGTCTTGTGTAGCCTTCTAGAAATTCTATGCAAATAATAAACATTTTCATACAAAAAATAATAATAATAATAATAAATTATCATTTTTACTTTGTTTTTATTTCTAACTCTAATTTCCAACCTGCTGAAAATTAAGGAAAAATTTCTCAGTTTGAAAAACTTAATGGAAGAATCTGTGTGTGTGTGTATGTGGAAAAGGAAAAGAATACTGGAGTTATTTATTTTAAAATCATAGAATGTATTTAATAAAATTACACTTTGTTATTTTCTGAGAAATAATGCTACTGAACTCTGACTTAGAATATGAAATGGTCTTTTCCTCACAAATACATATTTCCTTTAGTTTTAACTTCTCCCCCAGTTTTCTGATAGTCTTTAAGCAGTTAGTCCCCATAATGTGCCTATGACCTGGAGAAACAGAATTCTTGACCAAGATTTGAAAAAATCATAGTTTATTTTAGCTCGGAGGATTCTGTGTTGCTATAGTGCGATTTCTGATCATTACTTATTGTATTTAGAGTGAACTCAAATTCAGAATACAAAAGTTTATCATTCACTAAGGGATATATTTTTTCCCCTCTTCAAAAGTAAGAAATGATTTATATGGGCTTTTTTATAGCTTGATTTTTTTCTCCCATAGTATTTATAACTTTACTAACAGCATCACTTCATCTCTTATGCTGCCCTTCTGGTCAATAAAATAAAATTCAAATCATTTGAAGGTTACCAATTAAGCTCTCTATTAAAAATAATGGAGAACGTATTAGTGCCAAAAATTAAATAAATATATAGGGTTCACGGAGAAAGATCCTCAAACTCCCTCAGCCACATGGAACCTTTCGACATTGTATTTGAACTAAAGGATTTGCACCAGGCAGGAAACCAGATGCCTCTTACTAATCTCCCCTTCACCACACAGTGCTGGTATTTTTTCTTAAGCTGTCAGAGTTCCGTGTAGAGGAATGGTTTTCATATTTGGACTTAGATGAAATAAATTTGGATGTTCATGCAATGTGCTCAGGACCTTAGACTCAAAAAGTTCCTCTGGTGATTTTCATGCATAACATAATTTGGGCACCACTGACATACATTCATCCCTCCTATGCCTGCACATGCCACCAGAACTAGTCTGTCTTCATGCTCTCTGAAAATATGATTGGTTTCACATGAATACAGCATAAAGCGTGTAGAGGATGGGTAGGGTCACTCCAAGTGGATCTAATGGGAATTGCCTTATATGACGCTTCTTACCTCATTCCCACTATGATGCTGAGGTGAGACAGAACAAAGGGGCAGTGAAGGAGAACTTTTCAAATTCTGCTTTTTGAAGACGTCCTCACTTTTTAAGACACAAATTGTCAATGAGCAGGTGCCACCTTAACCAAGTGATAAAGGTGTACATGACAGGTAATCAAAAGTAATTACATAACGAGCCCCTTGATATGATGTATTGAGAAGAATGTAATGTAATTTCTATGGCATTTTTTATAAAAAAATAGTTTCACTCAATGCATGTAAAAATGTCAGACAAACACAAATTCAGGGACTTTCAATAAAATATATTATCACTACTTTTCACAAATGTTAAGATCTTTAAGGACAAGCAAAGACTGAGGGACTGTGAAATACAGAAGGAAACTAAGGGGAGAGAACAACTAAACGTAATGTGAAATTCTGCATGAGATAATGGAACAGAAATAATGTTAGTTGGAAGACTGGTGGCATTTCAGTAAGGTCTATAGTCTAGTTAATTGTACTGAACCAATGTTAATTTCCTGGTCTTGATCATTTTAGTAAGTCTATGTAAGGTGCTAATTTAAGCGACCCCAAGAAGAAGCATACACAACACCCTGTACTGATTTTTCAACTTTTCTGTGTCTAAAATTATTTCAGAATAAAAAGCTTAAAAAATATTAATAAAGAGGTAAATCCTGTATTTTTCATTAGT
The DNA here is from genome assembly GCF_040802235.1 of Manis javanica. Lineage (NCBI taxonomy): Eukaryota > Metazoa > Chordata > Mammalia > Pholidota > Manidae > Manis > Manis javanica. The sequence goes on from NC_133160.1 coordinate 148,482,264, forward strand.
GAATCAATTTGCAAGAGGTAAAGGAAGGCCGCATGAGCCCATGCAAACCTCAACAGATAAACATAATCTACCAGTTTCCTTCTGATGATGAAATCTACATGGTTTCTCATTTTATCAGAAGGAAAGTGAATGTTGAAAGGGGACAAAGACATGCCACATACCTCGCATTCTGATAAACACAAGATCTAACTTCATCTCTCCTTTCTGAACAGATGATAAGCTAAATGAACAGAAACAAAATAAACTTGGAACAAACCTGGCATGTGGTAAGTATTATATAAGTGGAAGCAATTCTTTTTTAATTGCTAAAGAAAGAACAAAAGTAAAAACAGGTCTCTTTTAAAAAACTCTACTGTGTTACTGAAGACTATTTTCTTAAAGATTAAAGTAAGAAGGCAAACTACTGAAACTATTTTTTCCTGTAAGAAAAAGCCCATTTCATTTTATAAAAAATTATAAATTTATTTATTGAACAATTAGAATGTATGAGAGAATGAAAATTCTGGACACTGGTTATAGAAGTGAACAAAAACAAATCCAGTCCCAACTTCCATTGGGATTAGAGTCTGATGAACTGATTTTAGAAAATAACTGGTTCATTTTCTGCAAAAGAAATAATAACTTGCATCAAACTGGAGCAAGTGGTATTCTTTAATAAGGGGATGGATTATAGAGGTATGATTAAAGTGCCTGGAATTAGACCAATTTTGGCTGAAATTACAGGTCTTACACTTAATAGTTGTGAGACATGAGCAGGTTTTTGAAACCAAATAGAATAGTATTTTCTTAAGTGTAAAATGGAAATAATATTATCTAGATAATAAGGAGACAATGAGCATTAACTCAAATAACATATGTAAAACAATTATATTAGGTTCTTACTAAACAGTAGTTACAAAATATAAAAATGTCAAAGGAAACCATGAGAAATTATCAACAAAAAAATGATAAAATACAATATATGGTACTAGCAACATTAACTAGGAAATAATAAAAAATACTCAGCATAGTACCTGGAACATAGGAGCAATAAATGAAGTCTAATACATTTTAATAGTGAAAAGTAATTAAATGAAAATACATCAGGTATAAATCAATTATGCTGTAATGCATATTTATATAAAGGAATACAATGATACATAAATACATAAAATATTCTTAAAGTAAATAATATGTAAATGATAAACATTAAAAAATGGAGTTGACTAAATGATTCTGTCATTGTGGTGCACTTTATATTTGTGTCCCAAAACAATAAAAAAGGGTGAAGACATTACAATTATAGGAGTAGATTCCAGAATGGAGGGCAGTAAGAAATGTATCTTCAAAAGAAACAAAACAAGAATGGCCTCAGATTATTTAAATTACTTAAAGAAAATGGGGAAACTTGTGAGAGTTTTGAAGGATAACTAGAGAATTGTCTATCAAGAAATTAATGAAAACAATGACAATAGCTATGTACTTTTGTGGATAAACATGATAATAATACATTAGAAAAATAATTATTATAATCTACAGTTGATTACGTCTTCTTATGAAGGATATGTAATTAAATCCTCAAAACAATCTTATGAGTTGGATGGCTATGAGTTTTATCATTTGTAGATGAAAAATTGATTTCAGACAGGTCAATTGGCTGTTATTATACTAATAGTAGGATTCAAACCCAGTATCATTGTAATAATAATCAAGTATTTATTCAAATGAAAAGCAATAGAACAATATTATCAAATATAAAAGGATGGATAAGATGCACTGCCCATTTACCCTTCCCAGAATGATTAATTGAAAATATATCATTCTGAACAGAAATGAATAATGATTAAGAAACTCATACATGGGAAAGATTTAGTAAAAAGTTGAGATGTGATAGTTTAAAGCATTAGCAATCCTGCAGAGCAGGTAAGCGTTCAGGGGTCACACTGGCAAGGCATAAAAGTCTAGTTCTGCTAAATAATGGCTAACTGGAGCATGTTCTTTAAACTCTGATTCCAGTAAAATGGAAATAATAATAGTTCCCACCCCATAGGCTGTAAAAAATAAAGAAAAATAAATCATGTAATACTCTTAGACTAGGTCCAGGCATGTTAGAAACTTAAATAATGGAAGCTTGTACTATTATATACAAATCCTGAAAATGGTTATTAGACAGGCAAATCCAGATGGGTTATGTAAATATTACAAAAAACGTAGACTGCAAATGTCAACTGAAATTATTAAAGGGCTATTACACATAAAGCAAGTAAAGTCATCAACCCAGTGTCAGGCTTGAAAAATCCCTTTTAAATAATTTGTTTACCAAATACATTTCTCCATGTAGTCTTTTAGTAACTTGTGTAATCATAATTAAATCATTTTTATACTGCTAGTTTAAACTAATCAAATAATTGGACTTAACTGCTTATTAGAGGTATCATTTTAGGGATGATACAATAACTAGTGCCATGAGCCTACTATTTAAAACACTAGCAGGAAGCATTTAAATATTTAACTGTATGATTCTGAGAAAGATAACTTAGGTTAAAGTTATTGGCTTTCTCTGCAGTGGCAGGTGCAGCATTCACCTTTAAATGAAAAGGAAGGAAGTAATGTCTATCAAGAAAAACAACAATAACAAAAAAAAACAGCGTGCTACACTGAGGGTACCCTGAGAAATAATCACAAATTCCGTTTCTGAAGAATATCAGCTGGGAATATGTTCAGGGTCTTCTGAAAGAAAGCCTAAAAATTTTGTTAAAAATTTAAAATTATATAATCAAATAAAAGCCATGTGTGGGAGACTCAGTTCATTATACTAAAACTTACAGAAAGTTTTCTATATCCTTCAGGCTTTTAAGAGTTATTAAATATCCCCTTTGTTATAAGAAAATAATAAACATGTTCATAATATTAACCTTTGAATAGTTTGTCCAGAAGTAATAATATACAAGCTCATACTAGAAGTCTGGTTTATTCTACTTGAGACCACCAGTTCCCTAGAGGTATTAAAACATTTTGACTGTTTTACAACATTTTGTACCTGTTCACAACTCTATTTTAATGGATAAAGAAATGAAAGGTTTTTTTCTGGATAATTATACTCCAATAATTCACTGAGCATATTTGCACAGTTATTAGTTCAGTTACTATGCAAGGTTCTGGGAGATTATAAGATATTGCTGGAGTATATCAACAATGGTGAAAAATAAATATACAATGGACAATGTAAAAAATGAAATACCCACAGTTGATGTAGAGAAAGATAAATGAGTTGCTCCTTCTATTAAGATATTTATTTGTGGGTAAACTAATAGTCTGTGACTACCAAGTGCCAAAAGAAACAGAACAAATAAAAACATCTTTGAGAAATGCAGGAAAATGAAATAAATGATTTTTCTCTGCATGAATTAATCTAACTACCAATTTTGATACTGAATTTTTCAATATTCTAACAGCAAAGTTTATAACATTTGATAGTGAGCATCCTCATAGCAATCACATACATTCTGCCATTAATGCTTTATTACACTTGACCTATTAACACCTACACAACTGTCGATCCTTCTATCCATCCATTAAGCCTTCTTTTTTGAATACATACCAAAGTAAATCACAAATATTAGTAATATTTACCTATATATTTTAGCATGCAAATAATTAATTTGAGTTCAATATTTTTTTAGAATATTTTTTTCATTTTAGATTTTAAATTTACATAAAATATAATGTTTCTATCATGGCTGAAATGTTTCCCCTTTTATTTGAGTTTTTATTTTGAAATAATTTTATGATTACAAAAAATTTTGCATTCACATGAACATTTTACCCAGCTCTACCAAAGATTAACATCTCCTAGCCACAGTACAATTATTAATACCAGCAGAATAGCACTTATAAAATGCCATAAATCATACACATACCTTATTAAAATTGTACCAATTTCCAACTAGTGTCCCTTTTTAATGCAGTTTCAATTCAGGATTACTCATTGATTTGAGTTATGTCTCCTCAGTCTTTAATCCCTGTTTTTCTTAGATGATCTTGACACTTTTGTAGTGCCCTGGTCAGCTCTTCTGTAGAATATTCCTCAGTTTGGTTTTTCCCAATGTTCCCTCATGATCAGATTTACATTCTTCTGTAAGAACAGCACAGATGTGCTTCGTCAGGTATGACCTATGGGAAGGTGTGGTCGATTTCTCTGAAAGAACTTGGTGTACACCATGTTTACCATGTTTACCAAGTTGTCTTACCTTTTTTTGAAGGACAATTTAAAAGAGGGTAAGTGGACCTAATATCCTAATTATGCTTCCTGAAATTATAAATTTTAGGTGGTTTTACCCCCAAGTTTACATTTAGCTTTCTTTTTTTTTGAAATATGTGACTTGGAGTTTAATTTGACATTATGTAAGCCCAGCATTATTCTATCTTCTTAGTTTTGCTTCTAAAGGTTCATTTCAGGAATCACATAGCAACCATATTTTGTACTTGATGATTCTTTTAACTTTCTAGGTTACTTGGATTTTGTAAGCTCTTAAAGACAGATAATATATATTTTGTACCTTTTTTAACTCTCCTTGAAAATGATTTGTATACAGTGGGTACTGATTAAATGGTTTTGACTGCTGAACGGCTGCCTAACAATTTAGAAGTGGAAATACCAGCTTCAGAATCCAATGAAAATATTTCACTTTGCAAAGAGCTCACAGAAGAGTCTGTAGGCTCCAAAGCAAATAACAAGGACTATATAAGCAATTCTGAATTTTTTTGTTACCTAATGTAGGAAACAAATGCACTTGTGTTTTCAATTGTACTTTTATAACTGCCTCTTACACTTTTTTAAAAATCACTGCTATTTCCTAAAAAGCACTATGAAAAAAAGTCCTTAAAAAGTTATCATAGAAATGGGGAATGGAAATAAAACCAACCTAGTCAAATCAGCTAGATACAGTATTTTTGTTCCTTCATATTATCACACGTATTTTTGTTCAACATCTGTTCAGTGACATCTCAGGTTATATTTTGAGATGTGTGACAATTTTTTTTTCACAAATTCTTTACTCACAACTCAGGATGTTCCCATAAGTTGTGATTTGTAAAGGAAGCATTTAACTCAGGCCAGATGCTGAGCAGCATGAGTATGGAGCCACAGCAGGTACAAAATGACACATGAAATTCGTAAGTAGGCATGGATGGCCAGATGGTATTGGCATCTGAGAAATTTGTTACACCAACTTGGCAATAAGACATGTGTGATCACTAATTTAACATACAAAATTGGCCCAGAAAAATGTTTATGTTAAACAAATTTCCTCACTAAATCTCAGGTGCAACATATTTTACCACAGTTTCTTTCCTCTGTTGAGGGAGCCAAATACAGAATATTGAGTCCCTCCTTTCCAATGATAGTCTTATTCATTTAGGATAAGTCATGTATATATGCATATCTATATATACACACAAATTAAAGTTAAACAGATGCATAATTCTCAAGATATTGCAGGCCAGTGAAACTAGAGAGTAAGCAAATATGGATATGACTTTACTTGATTTATCTAAATTATTACCTTGATCCTACACTTGACCTTGGTCAGGTAAATCCTCAGTTTTCATATGTCACATCAGCTAAAATGTTTAAAATTCTTATCAGGAAATGTACACTTGGTTTTAGATCACCAGAAGATTCTTTATGCTGTTTACTAAATCTTTTCTTACCAAATGTAATAATTATCCAAATTGAATTAATATCAAGAATCTTCCTGGAATTCCTTTTCTTGTTTTTGCTCTCTACTCTTTGATTGTCACCTCAAATGCTGTCACATGTTTGACGACCGCCTGGTTTCCTGCGTGGCGGAGGGTGGTCTCTTCTCAGAGTTCCCTGGTAACCAAATAATGCCTCCGATACAGGCCTCCTCTCCACCTGCCAAAGGAACACAGTAGAGCCACCTTGACAGCATTTGGTGTCAGATGTCCCTGTTTTCTAAGATGTACGACAATGAACAAGTTATTTTGTTTCCCATTTGGTAAATAAGGATGATAATGCCAACTTCACAAGAGGTTCAATTTTAAATATTACATTAGATAATATGCATAAACATCTAGCAAAATGCATTGAACATAATATGTAGTATTTATTAGTATTTATTGTTTTTGTGGTAATATGTTAACATCCTACTAGATTCAAAACATTTTTGATGGCAAAGACTGTAAATTCATCTTTATATCACTGAACTTACCGAATGCTGTTTGGAAAACACAGTATGCACACACACATATTTTTGAGTGTACATATGTTTGTGAGTGTGTGTGTGTGTAATTAGATCGAGTGAAAAATTTTTTAAAGAACAGAAAAAAAGTCATTTCAGGTGACATATGAAAGAGACTCTTATAATCCATGCTCTGAAGCTTCTTCTCAAACCAGAATTTATGAAAGTGCAGAACTTACAGGCAGGATCTTGACCACAGAATATATCATCAAATATCATATACCCTTCAAAATCTGGGAAGTTAGCCGTAAGGACAAGTTTTAGATTTATCTTTAAATTTTCTTGTGACAAATATACTAAGATACAGATCAAGAATTAGGCAGTCATAGACCAAAAAATAAATACATGTAATTATCTGCGTGAATTATAATTTTAAAAAATTTTATTTAAAAAAGCTTCATTGAATTTTTATAATGCCATTTAAGATTGGTGTTAATTACATTGTACAACTACAGTACAACCATAAAACTATACAAGTATTATTTTTGTAGTCCAGAAACCCTATCACAGACCAATACACCTCAGCCTTCTGTAATATGGAATAGTAAGGTAATTTTGCAGTGGTGAAAAAATGAAATGCATCCTTCACCATGACTGATTCTAGTTACTAGATACTGTACATTTTGAGGCCAAGCAGATAACTGTATACATTTTTAATCAAGAATGAAGGTGTTTTGCCTGTAGAACATCTGGATATTCTGAGATAACCTGAACTGGTTTCAGTTTTTATCCCAAACACTTTCAACATTCAGATTATAACGTCTTTGTACAAGTAAAGTATTTTTGCATAAAACTTGACTTTTAATGATTCTACATGGAGAATTTTTTAGGAAAAAGGGGTGTTTTATTTTACTTTTGGTAACACATGTATCTTTAAGAGTATTCCAAACTCTGGAAAATTCTCATGGTATCTGAAAAAGCTTAAGTTACTATGCAAAATGAGTAAATCACAGAATAAAATAATGTTTTTAGACCATGACCTCAAAATGAAAAAAAACAAAGCAAACCCTGCCGGTATTTACTGATTGTTTACATAACTCTAGACTTTATTCTGAGCAGTTATCATGTATAATTTTATTCAATCTTCAAAATAAACCTATGAGGTAAGTATTCTTATTATCACTATTTTACAATAAAAAAACCAAATAATTGAGTGGCTAAATAACTTATCCAATGTCATGAAGCTGGATACAAGATTTAAATCTAGTTTTGGCTGCAAACCCCATATACCCACTGCAATCCAGGATCTTGAAACATACAATTGCAAAAATACACCAAAATGTTAAGAGTTATCTTTCAGCTGAGTTTCTTGGGAAAAATATTTTAGCCAAATTTCTACATTGGGCATGAATTACCATCACCATAAAAATAAACTTTATTGTAAAAACAGCATTCATGCAATTTAAAAACTATGGAGGCTGTCAAAATGACCAATAGAATCTACCTTTATAAATTGCTTCTAACAAACAGATGAAATGGGAAGCTATTGAGATTTAGAGATGCATTAAATTAAAGTAGAATGCTTTATTCTCATAGCTGTACTGATTTGTGTTGTGATTCTAAATGATTAAAGGTAACTCATGACTTTGCAAAAGTTATTCTGTTCTTTTGATTCTATGTCTAAAACAAAGTTGGTAATATCTGATCAAAGATATGAATAAAACAGAGTTTAAACAATATCCAAACAATTATTCAGTGCTCATATGGATGTGTATCACACTATCAATGCACATTATAATTAATACATTTCCTTTGTCAGCTTAAATCCATTGCATGTCTGTTTAAATCCATTGACTTTTGATGATAAATTTAGGCTAGGTTGACTAATAGTTAATATGTTTGTTTATTAATGAATTGTTTTGGATCACCAAATGCCAGCATGATAGGTCTGGGGTCACATGAAGGTGAGACTTGTTTTTTTCACATAACAGTGTTCTCAACTGAGGGAATGGATATGTAAAAAGCTAGTACAACCCAATAATGTATTTGCTGAAATCAAGGAAATACAGACAAGGCACAGACACTGTCCAAAGTAGTGCTGAAATGTGCCCAAGGAAACCAGGACAGTTTCTCACAGAGTGAGCATCTGAACTTATATATGAAGGAGAGTTTACCAGATGCAAACTCAGGAAAATAACTTCCAGGCAGATATAGCTACAAATGTCAAGGCTTGAAACATGAAACACAATTATTGTTCATGCATAAAGAGTGATGGAGCAAGTAGAGATGAGTTGGGATTAGTATTTCCCAAGGTAGATGAAAAATCATGTTGAATGTTATGCAAAGAAATTTCAAGTGTGTTCTGAAGACTATGGGGGGGGCGTTAAGGAAGGATATTGATCAGAGCAGTGAAAAATAAGATGCACATCAAAGAAAGATCACTATTTTAGAAGAATAGAAACTATAAAGTGGTGGGTGGGTACAGACACAAGGAAATAATTATTCTTATAAAGAAGACAGTGAATTACTTAGACTTAACCAGTGTCAGAGGTGATGGGCTAGAGAGAGATTTGTGTGTGTGATTTTTTAAAGCTGTAACTGCAGGATTTAGAGACTAATTCATAGTGAATGAAAAGTGAGTTGAGAAAATGTGTAGAATCTCGATGTTTGCTAAATATTGATGAATTAAAAAACTATAGAGTGGTGATGAATCCAAAAACTTTGAGTAAATAGGGAGAATGTTTACATAAATAAGATGAAATGAAAGTGACTAGATAGCAGAATAAAATAACAAGCTCATTCTTAGATCTCTTAAACTAGAGAGGCTTTTAGAATATTCAGGTAGAGACTGCTGGCAGATATTTAGCTCCAGATCTGAAGGAAGGTTTGAGGTAATTATGTTCATTGAAAGTTATTTTTACAAAAGTGAGAGTAGAAATATTGGATTAATAAAAACAAACTGTGAAGAATGTGTTAAGTGAAAAGAAGCATGGGGGGAAAGCAAAAAGCCTAGGAAACCTCAGCTTTTATAAAATGAACAAAGACAGGCTAGTCAAAAAAGATAAAAACAGCTCAGGGCTAGAAGGAGAAGGAGATGATAGTATCCCAGAAATTAAGAACAGAGGAAGTTTGAGAAAGGTGTTAAATATGGAAGAGATAAGTGAGAAACACTGAAATAATTCAACTGTATTTATGATGACGGTAGGAGAATTCTTAAGTGTTAGCACTGGAAAACAAACTTCACTGGGGTGTGATGTGAAAAGGAGATACCAGGTATAATAACCTACATAACTCTTTGTAGAAATTTAGAATTAAAGGAAGCTAAGAGGTAAGTTAGTAACTGGAAGTAAATACAAGACCGAAAGAAGGTGTCTATATTCAAGTCATATACCCCACACTCATTTCTGACCAGAGAGCATTTAACAAATTGACTATTGAAACAAAGCAGTGATTCCATATAGAGTCCATATTCTAAGTTTCCAGTTAGCCAAATGACGTCTTTTAAATTCTTTTCTTTCTCAAAACAGTATTCAGTCGAGGCCATATCTTTTGAATCTCTTAAATTGCAAATAGTTTACTATCTTGATTTATTAATTTTTATTTATTTCATAGCACTGTTATATATTTAAAGTTCTAGGTCATTTGCTTTGCAGAATGTCCCTCAATTTGGCTTGCTTGGTGTTTCCTCATAATTAGATGCAGGTCCTTTTTTTTTTTTCCTACAGGTATATCTTATAGGTGATGCCTTATTCTAAGGGTTTTGTATCCTGAGGCATGTGATGTTAATTTGTTTCATTATTAGTGATATAAAGTTTCATCTCTTAATTAAAATGGTATCATTCTTCTTGTTATATCATAAAGATACACAGTTTCCCTTCATAATGAATGATTAATCTATGAGGTGATAATTTGAAGCTCTGCAAATAGCCTGTTCAATAATCTCTGGCTTAATGTTTAGCACATTATTCATTCCTGAATCAATTTTTACTAGGTTTTTTGTAAAATGGTGAATATTTCAGATTTAATTATTCCTTCTACACTTCTTAGTTGGTGTTTCATGTGAGAGAAATTTGAGCAGGACTTAAGCTAACTGAGCAAATTTAGTATTGTCTCATTGTGGAGCATACATACCCATTACAAAGCTTGGCCATAACGGCCATTGTACTGTATATAAATTTCAAAATATAATCCAGCCTTATTTTAGAAAAAGCATTGCTTCTAAATTTATAATTTATTTAAGGCATGCATTTCTTTTTCTAGCACTGCTTGAGGGAACACTAGATTAAACTATAAAAAATATGATTTTTTGAAACACAGGAAATACCTATTCTCCTGAGATGGTTTAAGAACTAATTTGTTCACTTTAGTGACCAGTATTAAAAATGAGTTATGACACAAGTGCTATGAGCTATTTCTACCACTTTTTGGTTGGAGAACAAAATTGGAAAGAAACTATGTTCCTCCTACATATTTTTCTAACCAATCAAAATATTTTTCCTATTTCCATGGTAACAATTATAAGGACCAAGTGGAATTAAATAATCGAAATGTGCTGACATCACTGGACTAGCAATATGTTGAAAAACACTCTTGTCTCCTATAACAACAAATGATTTTGTTATTGCTCTTTAGGTACAAAAGGCTGCATGAGAGCACTTGGAGAAATTCCAGAATGAACTTAAAGTAAATTCATAAAATGAGACTATATTAAACCACTTAAAAATGTAACTGGGGCCCTATGATGAGGAGTTAAACATAGTAACAGCAGATAGATTTTTGTTGCTGCTGTGTAGACCAACATCTGGAGAACATTTTTCTTGTTCTCCATATGTTGGAATACAATTTTTTTAAAACAATTTACCCTGTGCAAACATTTTCAAGAATAATAACAGTTTGAAAAATTTTAAATGGAAAGATCATATGAAAGTTACCAGTATCTTATTCTCATAGTTACAGCACTAAATCTCTTATTTTTCCTCACCTGGATTATATTAGAATCTTACTTCCTACTCTGATTTTTCTTTCTTTCTCTATTTACACCACTTGCAGATTAACGTTTTTGGAATTGTAACTGCTGATTATTTGCTGTTTTGAAAAACTGCCTACTTCTTAAATATTCTATAATTGTACCATATTTTTATCTTTTCCGCCAGATAGTTTCAGTTCATTTCAGTGTGATTTAATAACATCATTATTGCAACTGTGTATTTTGCGAGACAGTGTTAGATCTTGAGTTCAGAGGACTCTCCTGTAAAAATTGTTTATGTTTAAAGAAGGATTATAATACATGATGAACATATACATGTGATTATTTATATTACAAATGTTTCATGGAGATGGAATACTTATTTCCTTTGTGAAGACAGGTTAAAAAGTAAAATCAGAAGCTACTTATGAGTTGTGTGTTGAAAGATTAAAATATTTTTACCAAGCAAATGAGGAAGGAGGTAGGGACTGAAAAATGGGCTTTCAGCTGAAGGTGTGTGTATGCTAGCGGGTCAAACAGAAAGGAATTGTGTTACAGGTGTGGTTAACTACTGTCATCAGTTTGAGCAGCTATAAAAAAGTATCATGGAATGGCTTATAAATAACAGAAATTTATTCTCACAGTTCCCAAGACTAGATGTCCTGGATTAGGATGCCAACATGGTCAGGTTCTGATGTGGACCCTCTTTTGGGTTGCAGACAGCTGACTTCTTGTTAGCCTTGTATGGTGGAAAGAGAGCCAGAAAGATCTCAGGAGTCCCTTTTATATGTCACTAATTCCATTCTTGAGGACTTCCTCCTCGTGACCTAATTACTTCCCAAAGGCCTCACCTCCTCTTAACATTACACTGAGGGTTAGGATTTCAGCTTATGAATTTGGGGAGGACATAAACATTAAATCCATAGCAACTAAATAGATAAACCCCCTTGTAAGCATTTGCAAAGTTAGGGAAGACACAATATAAGGTGTTAGAAAAGTAGGCAGCCTCCACAATGATGACAGCTTTTTCTTCTAGATATACATTTCAGTAATTCTCAGATCAGACCCAGACTGGACAATTTCTAAAGAGTAAAGTATAGGAGTATATATGTGTGTGTTACTGTTCAAATGTTTTAAGGGTCAGTGCTGAGTTATATATAGTTTGGACTTCTTAAATTTGAAATGTGTAAGTTTATCTAAAGGGAATTGTATTTGCTGTCTGATATTTCTATTTAAATTATTAAACTGGAGCTTCTAATACAAGCTCAAATTTTCTTGGATAAAGAGGATGCATTTTAAAACTTGACTTTTGCCTTATTCCTGACTATAATAGGCTGCAAGATATTTAGAGGGTAGGAATAATCTGGGGTCTAACATAGTAACTGTTACTGGTTGACTATTGTGTTTTCAATAAAGCACATATAGGTGGGAGTTCTTTATAGTGACCTGTTACTTGTGAGTTCTGGCATTTCTTAGTCCACATTTGCTTGTCGGCACATCACATTTATTCTGGGAGAGGTATCTTCTCTTTTTTTTGGATAAAATCTGTTGTCACTTTCAGTTAGGGTGCTATATTCTTATAGATAATGTAATGTCCCCACCAAAGTGTCCCTGTCCACAACCCAGGACCCACAAATATGTCACCTTGCAAAGCAGAGGCCCTTGATGATAGGAATGAATTAATGATCTGGTGATAGGACAATCGTCCTGTATTATCAGAATGGGCTAATGTAATCACACAGGACTTTATAAGAAATCAGAGAAGACAGATATGATGATGGAAGCCAAGACTGGGGAATGTGTTTTGAAGTTGAAGGAAGGGTCCATGAATCAAGAAATTCAAAAGGTTCTAGAAGCTAGAAGAGGCAAGCACACAGAAGGAATGCAGCCCTTCTGACAGTTTCATTTTAACCCTGTAAAACTTATTAGGACTTCTGATCTCCAGAACTGTGAGGTAAAATATCTATCTTGTTTTAAGCCACTAAGTTTATGGTAATTTGTTACAGGAGCAATAAACAATTAAGAAAAGAGTCCTCTGCTAGTTAATGACCCATGACCCAAGCTAATGTAAAAGGATGCTTGGTCCCTGGACAACTGAAATGGTGACTCAAGACTGACAATAATTGAATCTGTGATCCTACTCTGAAAAAATGATGTTACTCCTAGAGAAAGGACCAGCACTTTCCTATATCCTGTCATCTTAATTTGGGTTTCTCCAAAAGCAGAGCTTGGAATGAGAATTCGACTTCACGTAGCAAGGAAAGACACAGGGAGATTGAAACAAGGAAGGAGAAAAAGCTAGTAAAAGATGTTTAATATAGGTCTCTGAATTAGGCATGGGAGGAAGTGAGTTCTAAAAAAGCAAGAAGAATACCTTAAACACTGGTATGTCTGAAGTCTGGGATGTGGATTTACTGCAGCCATTCCCCAGTGGTTGAGGGCTGCCCTGCGGGCCGTTAACTTCCCCGAGCATTTAGACTATACCTGCAGGCTGAGCAGGCTCCCAAGGCTTCGGAGAAAGCCCTGAGGCACAGAAGTGAAGACGCTTGTGGTGTACTAGCTTGAGGCAGGACACTGTCCGCAGGTACAGCGGTAAGAGAAATCATGGATTAGTCCAGGGGGTATAATGTGGGTCTCCAAACGCATCTGAGCTCCCGTCCTTTATAAGCCTGGTTCTTGAGCTCTGCATCCCTTCTGTGAAATGACCAAAATTCTCTTTATTGCATAGGCAAGTTTCAGTTTTTTGGAGCTTCCAAACAAGAACCTAGTTGATACATGTTTCCTAACTGATTCTTCTGTGGTTCAATCCATTCTTTCTCTTAATTATTTTAATCTTAATCATTTTAAGGCTCACTTAACTAAAAATTGTGACCTTTTTCTCTTGCATATTTTGCATGAGCCCTGAATGCATTCACTTCCATTTATTTGACTCAGTTATGCAAACCTTATATATTCTGAGGATGTTAAAAAAACTTAAAATATGTTTAAAACGCGAACTCACAGAGAAGTATGACATTGTTCTGTTAAATTTCTGCCATGTATCTTAGTCAGTGTTAAAAAGAACCATACTGTATGTCCAATGCCAGATTGTGGTCATATGTAAAAATTTGAACATAAGTTAAAGAATACACAATTTTAGAGTATTGTTTGTCACATAGACTTTTAATTTTGTTCAATTTTAAACTTTTACTGTGACCGATGAAAAGGAATGGTATGCTTTCAACTCTATGAACCACTGAAAAAGGTTTCAAAAGCTTGAATTGTGGGAATCCCACAGAGTCAAGTCTGGAGCTGTCTATCCTAGCCTAGCCTGTCTATCCTTGCCACACCCCAACATAAACAATGGCCATGAACCTGCCCTGGTCTCGCGGTGTGGTGCGGTGCCACGTGGGGGAAGTTGTCAAATCCAGTCATTCTCATTCACGTCGTGCCTCCCCTGGACAGCACACGCGTGCTGGGCACCACCTTGCTTCTGCTTCTCCCTGCTCACAGCTCAGAGAATTCCATCACAAGAAATCCTTTATCATAAGTGCTGCATACTAATTAGCACTCTCTTCTCTTTAGCTCTTCCAATAAGAATTACCTGTGGAATTAACTAATTACCTGGGGAAAACATCCCGCTGTGTCATTCACACTCTTTCTGATTTCAGTGTCTACCTTTACCACACTTTCTTCTCTTCTTTCCCTTCCCTCCTAGCTTCCTTACTTTCCTTCAATTATCTTTTCTTTTTCTAACCATCCCTTCCTTTTTCTCCATTCTTCTGTCTTATCCTTTGTCCTTTCTCTATCATTTTCTAGTTGAATAATTACCTCTACTGAAACTCTTAATACCATCAAAGAAATACACTAGAGATCAATTTCTTCAAGGAAAAATAAGCCACAAATATGAACATTATTTAAAACGCAACTACTTCCATAAAGCTGTAAAAGTCTTTAGTGGAGAGCTCTGACCCCTCTTCTTACCACTTCAATCCCACAAAGAAAAATATGTATTTTTTGTGTTTGCTATTCACTAGCTGGAAAGATTTAGGAATGGCATTCAATCCTTTATTTTCAAAAATGGTAACATTTCATAATTCAAATTAACTTAAATACTTGATCAGTGGAATTATGTGAGGCCATGAGGCTTTTGCATTTATTGTTGCCTTTGCAATGTGATCCTTCTATATGGCTATTGTCACACTCTGCCTTATTTCCTGAAGATTTTGGTTTTGGTTCAATGTCCCACTCTCCAATATGACTGCTGTCATTATTCTTGGGGATTTCACTACCTACCTAGAGAATTCCTCAATTTACCCAGGCTGCTCACAACCTTGAAGTCTTTTCCTGTACATGGTCATATTTCAGTCTTTGACATTCATAGTGACTGAAGTTTTTTGTAATTCAATATTCAAGCACCAGAATCTTAGGCCAACACCACAAATATGTCCAGTTTATTATTTCCAGAATGCTAAATCCTACAATTCTTTTACCCATCAGCGCCTATAGTATAGGGATCCTGTATCATTTTCTCTTTCCCTCAGTTCTGATATCCTCACTTTCTTATGCACCAAGCTTTAAAAACAGTGCCATGGTTTATTATTAAAATCAGTGATGTTTATGTCTGTCCAAACTCCTTTACCTTTCTCCCATCATTTGCTTCACCTAGGAAAATAATTGCTCTGGTTAAAACTTAAGTCTCTGCTACTCTATATACCTAAAGAGGCAGGGTTGAAATTTGCCTCACAGGCTTGCTAATCAGCCCCACTTGGCACTCATGATTTCAAATTACAAACCTACCATCAGTGCTGCCTAACAAGTCTAGTGCATGCCCATGGTCTGTGTGCTTACTCACTCCTCTCAAAGAGAATTTTACACCTTTTCCTTTCTCCTCAACCCTCCAGAACAGTCTCACATGGTAACTTCACACTCAACAGTAACAATGTTTTCTATTTTCCTGAGAAAAAGGGGACCTTTCAGAAGGGCATCATCATCCACATGATTCTTTCAATTTTAGCTACCATACCACTTTTATCTGTATCCATAAATTCTCCCTCTCTCCCATTCCATGAAGAAATACAATCCATGTCCTCAGCCACATGAGCATCATGCGGCATAAGTAGTGACTGTCTGTGATCGCACTGCTTGACTGTGACATTGAGTCTATCCTCTTATCAAAATCTTCTGATAATTTCACATCTCAATAAAAATAAACACAAAGTGCCCCAATATTTCTAAGGGGAGCTGACCAAATCTGGTCCCTGGCTAACAGAGACTGTGTGTCTACTCTGTGGCCACACTGATTTCTTTGCCATTCTGCAGACCCACCAAACATGTTCCAAATGTACTTTCAAACATGTTACGGCATTTGTATTTTCTATTCTCTGGGAAGTTTTATGGTTTCCTTCAATGCACATTTACCATCCTTTTTCAAACATCTCTTTACAAAGAATCTCTTTCTGATAAACCATAAAACATTAAGTCCAACCATCCAAACTCCACCATGACTTTTTTTTACTTTTCTCTAAAGTATGTCCATTTGACTCCTTAATTTTTATTTTTCCCCTTCCTCGCTACTGCCACTATACCCAACATACTAGAATGAATGTAAACCACACGGGGGCTGGTGTCTGCTCCACACATTACCTGCTGTATGAGTGAGGCAGGCACCAGCCTCAAATCCTAGTGCCTAGAACCACACTAGGATTTTAATACATATCTGTTGAATAACTGAATAAATGAATGGGTAAATGAATTGCATAGAATCTAATTGAAGTTTCTTAAAACGTGTTACCATATTACTTATTTCAAATTACTCAAGGTGCTTAAATGTGCATTTCCATGCATTATCTTTATTAAATCTTAATCACCAGAGTTAAGATTCAATGATTTGTATTTTTCTTCTTCTTTTTTTTAACAGTTGAAGAAGATCTAGTCAGTTAAGTTTTAGGAAGCATTGGTTTATAGGATTGCATCCAAATCTCACAGCCTAATAAACCATTCCTCATGATCTAATTCTTGCTTACTTCTTCATCAGCCTTATCTCCTATGATTTACCTTTATATACCATGTTCTCCAACCATACTGATCCGCTGGGTTGAAAGTCCAATTGACTTTATTATATTTGATAGCTTTCATCCTTACCTGCACAAGTCTTTATTGTGTTATTTGACCCTTCCCCAATGATATGATGCAGAATAAGAAGTATATGAGAATGCCTTTATGCATTATATGTGGTGTCATTTAAAAAAAAGTATGAAAGGAGCCAGACAGGGACTTCTGGGTGGGATTAAACATTTGTATAAAGTCTTTGCATGTAATTTTTTGCCACAAATCAATTACCTTTTGCATCACACTGTGAGCACGTAGGTCAGAAGTCACATTGTATGCATGTATCAGTCAGATTGTCAGGTATAAGTGTCTACCTTTACTCTGATAATTCTAAAGAGTAAACAAATTTATTGAAGGGATTTAGGGTAGTTTATAGCATTGATAGTTATAAGAACTAGGCTTGGAAATTGTACAGATATAGAACATGTCTAGGAAAGTAGCCTTTCCTGAACAACCATCCCAGGGAGAACCATCTGGTAGAACCATCATTGTCACTGCAGGTTTCAAATACCATAGCTTGCACTGCAGATGCTCCCAGACTTGACATCACTATTTGCAAGGGACACTTGATGACTGAATATTGCTAACAACTCTGTAGTTAACCCCACAGTGGATTTTCCACCACTTATTTGTGTCAATAGTTAATGAATAAGCATGTTGGGTGGAAGTGTCTACTTTGCTGTGTCAGGTCAAGTGCTTGCACCAGACATGAAGATTTGGCTAAGTGAACTACTCCTGTGAGAGATGAATTCTGTTCCTCAACAAGACTCATACAGCGAGGAGTCTTTCCAAAGACTTCCCAAACATGGGGAAAGTGTCATTTAGATGCTAGGTGACTAACCACATGACAACTGCCCAAGACAATTAAGAAAATTAAGTTTGCAATTATAACTAAATTGAAAGATACTGGTTCTCTTCTAAGAACAACAATGCAACAAATATACCAGTATCTGGCTGATAAAAATTGTCAGACCTTATGTGCCCCTCTCTGAACTTTGTTAAAAAGGTAGCTCCTTAGTTTTGGTGATCCTCTAAAATAAATATGCTTTCTGCAAAATAGCCAGCTTTCTGCCACTTGTGTGTATTTACCTTGTTCCCTGTATCTGCTGTTCATTCCTGGGATGTACTGGGTATTAACTTTTCATTCCTTCTCCTAATACCACTTTAGGAGTATTCTTTCCACAGTCATTCTTACTGCCTAGAAGCAGACTAGCTGCACATTCGACAGGTTCATCTGCCCCAGAGTGTCCACAACTTGAGAAGAGTGATGTCCATCTCCTTTGCATTTGTACCCCCCGCATCTCACACTGAGTCTGAAACATAATGAGGAGCTATATAAATGCTATTCCGTAAATGAGTGGAATTTAAAAGGGAAACAGTCTATTGTATTGTTCTTGGTCTATATTTGGTGCTAAGAAGAAAACATAATTATCAGGAGTAGGAAAAAGTGAATCTCCTAAACTAAATAATTGTTAAGTTTGTATTTTCACGGGAAGTAGGTCAATCATATTCCAAATTCTCCATTGCCTGATTAAATTATATTGCTTTTCTTTTTAAGAGTTTTTTTTTGTGTTTAAGAACTAAAATACCAGAAGAAAACAGCAAGGGAAATAATTCAAATATAATTATTTGCCAGTGACTCTTCGCTTGGAATTATTTTTCTATTGATCTATTGTACGTTACACTCAGAAGAGAAAGTCTGCTATGAGACAGTACATCATGCTGGTTATTGATCTGCAGTGATACACTGCTTCATCCACTCACAGTGCTCATTTACGAAGAGTGCATTTCAACCATCAGGGACACTGCTGTGCTAAATTCCTAAAGCTTCATTGAATCCCCTAAAAAATCTCTTCCTTCAATGAACATATATTATGACTACACAGATGTGACTTTTTATGGAATACCCAGAAGCTGCACTTCAGAAAGAGAGCTAGTACTCAAATAATAAGCACATAAAGATTTTGAAATGCAGTTGAAGAATAATGACTTTTGCAGGCTCTTTATTCTCTCTAATATAATCAGACCATGCTTGATCACCCCTCTGCAACTAGTACCATTATCTCTGAAAATAAAATTGCTCTACATTTTGACTATAACTGATGCATGGCCAGAGCTTGTCTACAACACATCTTACATTTATACAAACATTTTCATTTAATAAAAGTAATGAAGTACTCATATTGTATCTTACAATGAGTAGGTGATTATAAATTGTGTTTTTCATAATTTAAACAATTCAAAAATCAGGCAGATTTTACAAAAAAAACTGATTTCCTCTTCATTTTAAAGTGAACAATATCAACAGAGTTAGATTGGGGATATTAAAAAAATATTTCTAGAGAAGAAAACATTTCAGAAACTAATAAATGTTTGCTTATTAAATGTTTTGATATGATACACTACACTTTATTAAATGATTATCGCACGAACTTTTAGTACAGACACTTTATATCCTTCAATTTTAAATTAAGATTTTAGTAATAAAAATATACCATAGGGCAATGAAAATTCTGTTTGTTTTTTATCCACATCCTGCTCTATTACTTCCATAAACAAATAACTTTTTCAAATAAATTACTTCCCTTTTTTCGGTCTGAAGATGTTTTCTCTGAAAGTATAGAAAACCTTATCATCAAGTATTCTCTGGACTATGGTATTGACGACTGCTATAACCCAAAGATCCAGGGTATGTAGGATCGACAAAACAGCTTTGCTTTGGGACTTTTTTTTCTTATATATGAAGTTAAATTTTACTAAGTTTAAAGGACTAAAGCAAGAGTTCATTATGTCATTATTTTCCTAATACCTATAAAAGCTCTTATTATTATAAAGAAGATAAAGGGAGTTCACCATAATTTATTTTTCCAAGTTAAGGTCCCAAATAGTATTTTACGGTACATACAGTTGTGGGGAGTGGGGGGCGGGTGTTGCAACAGGATATATGTATCAAGATATTAAACACATAACATTTTCAGCTAGATTTAAATCCAAGTTACCAATCTCTGTCAGCTACTAACACCAAAAATATGAAATGCTATGTATGTTATGAGGCTTGACTAATAAAATACACTAAGGTAGGAAGGATAATTGAATCTGTTGGCATGAGACATTTTATGTAAAAAATTACATATCTTTATTTAAAAATAGGAAATGCTAATAATTCATATTCAAATTTTTTATATAATGGAAGATTTGGCTTTCTATTCTAAATTAAATTAATATGTAATAAATGAAAAAATATAAAAATATACTTTGATAAAAATTTTCAAACTGAATGCAAACTTTTTACTGTCGTAAAACAAAATAAGTTGTAAATTCAAAATAAGTTGTAAAGTTTAAGTGTACAGCTGATATTATAAAATAATTTAATATCAATCTGTGAAGGCCTTTTAAACATTTATGAAAAGGATAGATTCATATGATTGAATGCATATCTCTTAAAGTTACATATTTCCAAAAGACTATCCTAAAAACGAAACAAGTGTGACAATTGGGAGGAAAAGTTTCTGAACATGAATGCAAATAAATCAACTTAAACTTCCTGGAAATAAAGTTAAGTATATATGTACCCAGACACACATGAATACACACACAAATACACACACATGGATATTCAAGTCAGGATTCTGAAAGAATCATTTTGTCAGGCAAATTTAACTTAAGTCACATATTTAGAAGTCAATGAGTAGTACCAAAAATTGCTAGGATAAATAATTAGCTAATAAAATCTACTGAGATTAAAATAATTTTTTGACGTGGAATAAATGAGCGTGTATATACACATATATACATATCATATCCTTATACATATGCAGAGATACACATGTGTATATATATCATTGTTTATTCATGGACATATATATATATACAAACAAATATGTGAGTATGAGAAAATATGTATGTGTTTATATTTACATACAATCATTCTCTAAAAATAAAATAGCTGATAAAAATGCTTAAATTAGTTTCTGGTGATGGTTGCATAACTCCATGCATATAATAAAAACCATTGATTTGGTTTGATAAAAGAATTAATTGTATGGTACAGTTATATGAATTATAGGGATTATACCTCAGTAAAGTTGTTTTTAAAAAGAAAGGAAAGAAAGATGACCTCTAGACAGTCACTTCTTGAAATTACAAAAACAGTACAGAAAGAGTGGTAATTTGTTTCTAGAAACCCTAAAGGTGAAGAAGTATGTGAGAGAATTTTATAATAAATTATTAGGATCTCCGAAACAGGTGGACAATTGCAAATTATTGAGGTTCTTTTTATGCTCAACTCTCAGAACACAGAAAATTTCACAAAGGCTGTCATCAAGATTTTAAGAATCTTAAATAAATATATTACATCCAAGACAGAAGGGAGATGTACACATTTTTCACAGATTTAAAAAAGAAGACTATAGAGATAAAATTATAACAGAAGTCACTAATCATCAGGCAAATACAAACCACAACCACAAGGAGATATCACATTATATCAGTCGGAATGGCTAGTATAAAAAAGACCAGAGATAATAGGTGTTGGGAGGATGTGGAGAAAAAGGAACCCTTATACACTGTTGGCAACAATATAAATTGGTGCAGCCGCTATGGAAAGCATTATGGAGAGTCTCAAAAATTAAAAAAAGAACTACCAGGTGATCCAGCAATTCCACTTCTGGGTACTTTATCCAAAGGAAATGAAAACATTAATTTGAAGAAATATATGCACCCTATGAAGCATTGTTTATAAGAGCAAAGATATGGAAGTAACCTGCATCCATCTATATATACATAAAGAGGTCTGATATCTGCACAATGGAATATTACTCAGCCATAAAAAATGAAATATTTTCATTTACACCAACATGGATGGACCTAGAGGGTATTATGCCAAGTGAAATAAGTTAGACAAAGAAAGACAAATACCATATGATTTTACTATATCTAGAATTTAAAAAGCAAGCCAAACAAAACAGACTCATACAGGAAACAAAATTCTGGTTACCAGAAAGGGTAAGAGTTGGGGAGCAGAAGAAATAGGTGAAGGAGATTAAGAGGTACAAACTTCTAGCTGTAAAATAAGTAAGTCATGGGGATATAAAATGCAGCATAGGGAACATAGTTGATAATATAATAATTTTATGTGGTGACAGTAACTAGACTAATGGGGATCATTTTGTAATTTAAAATAATATGGAAACACTATGATGTACCCCTGAAACTAGTAAGATATGTTAATTGTACCTCAATAATAAAATGAACTGAAATGAAATTGCTGCACAATGAAAAATAATCCAACAGAAATATTAAAAGTTATTATTGAGGAAAAACTACTTTCAAATAGAGCATAAACTGAAAAAAGAAGTGCAAAATACAAAATAAAATATGATTTGAAGCAAAGTATAGAAGATTAGCTCTGGAATTCCAACAGCAGAATATTAGGAATATTTACAAATATTTATATTTACAAATATTTTTAAATTATTTAATTTATATTATTTAGTTTGTATTTTTTATTTAAATTTATATTCTTATTTAATTTACTAAAATTATTTAAATAATTATTAATGAATATTATTTATCCATTAAATAATTTATATTATTTATTTACTATATTGTTTAAATTACATTTACAGATATTAGGAATGTTTGGAATATTTGCAAAGTAAAATGTATTAGGAAATTTTAAGATATTGCAGACCAAAAGAACCTCTTCAAAGCTCCAGAGGATAATAAGACAAAATGAAATAAGACAGAAATGACTTTCATAGTGGTATCTGCATTCTGGTAAGTAACAATGGAAATGAGGAAAGATAATGCTTTCATTCCTTAACCCTTGAAACCTGTCACTTGTGTAACTAGTAAGATTGTACTTATCATATGACTAGCATTTTATACAGGTTAAATATTGTTTTTTTCAGGCCTCATCCTTTCAGAGTTGACAGTGTTAGACAATGTTGGTAACCTCATTCTAAAATGCTTCTCTCTTATTTACCTCTTCCTGAATACCTACATCAGTTAAGCGAGGCCACTCTGTACTGCAAAAACAAATCTAATATCTCAGTGCATCTTGACAACACAGGTTTGTGGTTTGTGTCTACTCTTGCTTCACATCTGGTTCAGTTTTAGCTTGATCTGATGTGAACCTCACTCAGGAATCTGGGTTGATGGATCATCTTTCACCTGGAACAGGAGAAGTAAAGGAGCATTTGCTGGTTCTGAAATACTAAATGTTACTTCTACACAAAATCCATAGAGTCGTATCTGTGTTCAACAGGCTGGTTGTATGATCCGTTTACTTGGAGGAGTTCTGAATCCTTACGGATAGGTGATAAAGTCTCCCAGATTCATATTTCTACTCCTTGATAAAAAGTTTGATTTCTATACAGTTATGTTGCCTTAAACTTAGCATACCAAAGATCTAACTTTTCAACTTCTTCTTTTAAGCAAAGTCAATTTTTGTCTTCATTATTTGTAATGGTACATTCTTTTCATCACCCACATAGCCTTGACATAATCTTTTCTTTCTGCATTTCAGACCAGCATATGACTCCATTTTTACTACTCCTAAAATCATCATCTGCTTTATCACTGTAACTATTAAAATAATAAGAACAATAAATATTAAAAATGAGAAAACAAATTCATGTTTCATTTTCTATATGCCAAGCATATAATTAATCTCTAAAACATTTTCTAATACACCTCATGTCATTGTCATTAAAAACTGAAGCAGATACTATTAAAATTCCCTTGTTACATAGGATGAAGAGATGTATTTCTCTCTTTATTTATCGTCCAATCACAAATATGAACCCATCTTCTATGTTTCTTTTCTGGACACTTGAGGACTAACAGCTTTCACACTTTTCAAGTAAACAAACAAATCCTAAAAAACACTGCCATGTTATATCCTATTCAAAATCCTTCATTGGCTCCCTATCTCTGCCTGTATTAGGTACACTTTTATTTGTACTACATTCAAGATCCTCCAAAATGTGACCCTAACTTCCTTTCTATCAATATCTTACTACACCTTAATTTGCACAAACTTGCTTGTTTTCTTTCTAAACACATTGTGTGCATTCTGAACATCGCTTAAATTTTTGTTCACTTAGAACACCTTTTCTTCATTGTTTCTAAAGTCTTATTCATCAGATATGGCCATAATCAAAGTTATGATGAAAAAATTAGAACAAAATAGTATACTCTGTGACATACATGATTTATTTATATATTTATTTACATATACATGGTATACATTATTACACATTGTTTATTCTCTTTAGTTTTTTTTCCCAGAAATTTACTGGTATGGTGACATTTTCCTTATATTTAAAAATAAAAAGTAACACAAAAATATTCTATTCACTTTTCATGTTCTGTGATAACTTCCTTTCAGACCTCTCAGTTCACTATTATAATCTTAAGAAATAGATGATATTCTTTCTTGGTTTTGATCATTTAAATACTTATCTAACTACCTATAAAGGATGTCAAGATCCTTGTGTAATGGGAATGTCTTGCCTTTATATGTAAGCCTACTCTGTCTCATTGCAAAAGGGTCTTATGTGAAGAAGTCCTTCTCATAAACATTTTGTAATATAACTTTAATGAATTGAATAAAATATAAGCAATTAATAATGTTGAGATGATTAATTTTGTCAGAATAAAACAAAGAAGAATGGATTTTTATGCTGAAACCAGGCTTTGACTAGAATGGAGAGTAACTAAGGAGTAAAGTTAAAAAATGATACAATATTGTATGTTGAGATAAGAGGAGTTAAAAGTGATAATTAGTCAAAAGTTAAAATTATTTCAATAGGAGCACACGATTATTCAAATAAAAGCTAGGAAATTCTTTTAAGATCACTTCAAATAAAAGCAACTGAGATATCAGTATTTTTAATATGAACTTTTCCCTATTATTGAGAAAGATTTGTTCATTTGAGGGAAATAAGAAAGAACAATAAGCAGAGTTGAAAGATTTTTATAGAGCATCATGAAATAAATGTCAGAAACAGTGATTCACATACACTCCCCATATGCCAATTTACATATGAGTAGTATGTGCTGCATATATCAAGTTTTGTGACATTTATTTCAAGATGCATTGTAATACTTTCAACTCTGGTTATAGCATTCACTTTGAATTTTATCTCAATGATGGTGTCATTGCCAAATTGAGAAATAGCACAGAAATTGGTGCATATATTTTTGGTTCCTATTGCATTACAATTACATGAAGCTGTGTATTTCTGCATCGTGACATTATCCCTTGTCAGTTGCATATCAAATATGATGACATTGAAACAAATGAAACATAAATACGTGTAATGTTTCTTGCTATTTCATCAAATCACAAGGTACATCAGCAACAAAAAGTGAAATTAAAACATTGATGGGAGAAGGTTCCCGCTGAACCATAGTATATTAAGTAGGGAGACAAAAACTGCATTTGAGCTGCGTTCTGAACATCTTCTTTCAAAAATATTTAATAGTGTAAATGTTTTATATACTTCTGTGTGACAAAATAAAAGCAGTTCCTAGTGATCTATATAAAGTAAGACCATTGCCATTTCATTCTTTTGCATTGTTTCATTAAAAAATAATACTTTGACTTTTTTGAATTATCGAAAAGAGCAAACACTATAAAGGTATAAAATACTTCGTAATTCATTTTTTGGAAAGGGCCAAAAATTTAACTTTAGGAATACTCCTTCTTCCAAAAAAGAGGAGTAGATATTAATTATTTATTTCTCATTAGTTGTCCTCTATGTCAATTGTCCTCTATGACAATTTTCAGCTTAATTGAAAAATAGAAGTTTTCAGGTTATATGCCATAGCAAAATCAGAGTTTATAACAAAAATCCTACAGCTGGAGTAATGTCTGTTGTAGTGACATGACTGGAAATCTATAATAAACCAAATGCTTTATATGTATGCCTTCTGAGCTACTTGTTCATTTTTGCTTCCTTTGAGCATAATACAGTACCCTAATTCAAAGGAAAAGATATTTGGTACTATTCAAGGATTAGTAGAGGTTTAAATGTTAATACTCTGCAACACTATTTCTTCTGAGGAATTCTCATTTAAATTCTTAAAGGGGTCCTCAGAGTATATGTTGTGCTTAAAAAGGGCATTTGTGAAAAAAAATGCTATCTTGGGAATGCAAAATGCAACACACTACAATAATCTTTGAACATTATTACAGCACTCTGCTTTTTACGGTGTGTTCAATATAGCAGACTCAGTAAATACAGCTTAAAGGATATATTTTACTTAAGCAAATATTTACCAGAAGGTAAAATACGATGTTATTCCTTCCTTAATTATTTATAAGTACAAAATAAAATACAATTTTAGTATTGGTAAAAGGAGAGATCAGCCTCCTTCACATTGGAACATAAGGTAAGAAATTTCTAATAAGATTAATTTTAAGCAGATTGAAAGTTCTCTCAGACACTCTTTTTCTCATTCTCTTTCTTTCTCTTTCTCTCTCTCTCCCACCCTCAAGTCTTCCCTTCATTCCTTCCTTCCTTAGTCTGACTCCTTCCTTCCTACATTCTTTATTCGTTCTTTCATTTTGTATCATTCTTGTTTTGTTTTCATTCTTGGACATTGTAACAGAGGCATAGAATCTTAATTTCAAACAGAAACATTGTCTGTAAGAGGAATGTTTATAGTACATGAATTGGAAAAAAACAATGACTCCTTTAATTTTCAGTTAATTCTCTTAGAAAATGTCTTATAATTTTCCATTTGTTCTGTGTGACTTGGAAAATGAAAATCATAGATAAAGTAAGTTCTAAGCTAGTTATTTTCAGAATCTAGTTCGTTTCAGAATCTAGTTGTCACTTCACTCTGCATTAATACAGTCTCCAAACAGCATACTAGGAAAGAGCGAGTTTGGAGACACCTCTGAGAGTCGGGATCCCTGGGTGAGTTACACTGTAGCCTTGCAACCAACCATTGCCACTGACTTTAATAATAAAATGGTGCACACCAGTTCATTTCTCCGATAACCCACGGTTTGCAGAGCCACCACCCCCGGTTACATTAGCTTGGTTGGTTCATCAATTTCAATCCAGCCTACAACAGACATGTCAAATAATTTTAGATTTTAGTTATATTTTAAATAATTCCTTTAGTTTATAAATAAAGATACTGAAGTCCAGTGTCACTAAAATATACATCTAAGGTCACAAAACTGGTAAATGACAAAGATTAGGTTAATAGAAAAGGTCCTGACACCAAATCTAAGCTTCTTCTTATCTGTACTTTGAAAAAAATGTTCCAGTTTTTACATTAGATGTAAAAATGTAGGATGGTTCATGAAAGCCAGTAGCTCTCAATCTTATACTGAAAATGTTCTCTTTCCTGGAAGAACATAAATTTTAATAACTCAAGTGACAGGGTCTTTGAGTGACTGCTCAACTCACCACAGATAGCACAGCAAGGCTCAGCAGTTTCCCAGACTGTCAGATAAAGTAACCATCTCTTTGTCCATCTGAAATGGCAGTTATAAGTTATGAAATGATGTTTAGGAGAAATTAGCATAGGATGATGTATTAAGAGAAACTTATGTGTATCCCTTACCAATATAATAATAACTGTTGTTTTCTTCTACGTTTTCCTCTGCACACCACTCTCAAGGATTCGCAGCAATAATAAAGATATTATAAAAGATAAAAAGAGTATTATCTGTTATCAATAAGATATCTCCTTTTCTTAATATTGTTGAGGCTCATGTATCCAGTGGGTCTTGCTTTTCAAATTATAAGGGGAGAGAGAGCTATACCTCTGAACTTAACTCTACTTAAATATGTGACCCCCAGAAAAATAATTTATTTTGATATACTAAATGATGGTGTGGCTACTGAGCAGTATTGGAAGAAACATGCAGCATAGAAGTAGAGTTTATCTGCTAATAAAATTCAAGCTTAAAAAATGAGTAATCTGAATTGATGATGTTACTAATACTATCTAAATTACTAGCAAGACAGAGCACAGTAAACCAAGAACAGCACATGAAATAACTCTATGCCCTTTCTCACCATTTAAACCTTATGGCACCTATGAAAAATTAGTCAACAAATTGAAATGCTGGTACCAATCCCAAAAGGTGAGACAATCTCACTCTCAGAGCAATGCCTGGTGAACAGTGTTTCAAAGGTCAGTGTAACAGTGAAATATGACTGTTGTCACCAGACAACAGGAAGACCACAACATTGACATTGATGAAGAGCAAATGTTATATGTCACTGAAACCTTGTCCAAAGATTGTCTAAATAAAACACATGCTCTTGAGCTACTCTTTTATTTTCTTATTGAAGTGTTTCTCACCCACATTCAAAAATCACATCTGATCAGAACATAAAATAATGATCTAATGTACAGTAACAATAATGAACCTAATTTTTCCAAATCAAGGTAAATTCATTAGGTAATTGTTCCATTTTTTTAGGGACTGTGGAGAAAACAAATCTCGCATTTTAAACACCTGATGGTTATGTTTTATAAAATTCCCAGCATAGTGCCTTGTACACAACAGGTAGTCAAAACTATAAATATTTAGTGAACAAATAAGTACTTACAAACCTGTGCTTTGACTTGCCTTATAACACCAAATGTATTTTCAATGCTACATTAACTTGTCCTCTACTTCAGGACAAGTTGTCTATTACATTTGTCAAGCCTTTTACTTTTTTTACCTCCGAAATTTGGTTCTCTTCAAAGTACCCACTTCACTTCTATATTCTGCTTACTTAAATTGTAACTTTTATTTTTCAAAATTCATCTGATCTACATTATCCACCAAACTTCCCCTGTCTCTTCAAAAACTGAGATTCCAGAATAATGCTTCTCAACCAAATTGTCATGGAATAAACACCACTTATAAAATACTACCCTTCATATGTGCTTCACTGCTTATATTGTTTGTGTCTTTTAATTATTTCTTTTGTATTAGTACGTAAAGATATATAGTATGCACAGAGTAAACTTATTAGTAAATACTAACCATCCATTGGACATTTTGGATGCTTTGGAATTCTCTGTCAGATGTACCTGGAAGGGAAAGACAGGATCATTGCAGAGACTGACTGCTGTACCCAATAAGTAGAAGCTTTAATCTGTGTGAGAGAATCCTATTGGATATTCTGATCATTGTGTTAGAGGAGGCATTTAGATAGACATGAGCAGGAAGGGACAAAGGAGGGTGGAAGACCACCCAGTCTCCAAACAGTCTGCACCCAGAGACCACCCTGTCTCCCTTAGACGACCCCGTTTGTGGTTCCGCACATTGATAAGCAAAGGATATGGGTCACGGGGACTTTCCAAATTTTGAAGTAAATGCCAGTTCACTAATACCTCTGAGGCCATAATAATATCCTGTTATATCATTGACAATCCAACTGAGGCCGCATGGTGGGTTTCCCTTGAGTGCTCATGGTAAAAATGATGCACACAAACTTGCAAAAAGAGGCTGAAGGGGAGGAAACTAAATGGACCCAAAGGATAGTGTAAGAATGACAAAATGAAAGGAGGAAACCAAATGAACCCTCATGAAAAGACACAGTGTAAAACCCGACGGGCACTACCCATCCTCAGGGTCAGCCCACTCCTCTGTCTCTTGAGTGAACTGTCCTTTCACTTTGCTAAATATAAAACCTTTTTGGCCTTAAATCTCCATCGGGTCTTTTGACTGAATTCTCCTCTTCTAGAAGGCAAGAACAGAGGACTTCCATAATTCACCAACCAATGACATATTCAACCTTGCTAAGTAGGTCTGCTATAAGAACTTTAGTGTCAAGAGATCTTAATTGAGTTAAAAGAACACACAATGTGTGTATACAGACACATGCACACATGGAACACAATGCTTTAAAATTTTCAGTCAAAATTTACAGATTAATAAAGATATATATAGAGAGAGCAATAGATAGGTAGATATATGGATAGATAGATGGATAGATAGATGATAGATAGATAGACTCATGGATGGATACATGTATCCCACAATCTTCATGCCAGATTTCACCTGTGGGACACTCTTGGATTGTCTCTAGTTTATTTTATCTTCCTTTGAAAGCCTTTCTTGAATAATTCAGAATACTGTGAATTCTATCAGATTAACTAAATCCATTTTATGTTCATTTTTGGCAATTTCATGTGTATATTGAGTCTGC
Source organism: Manis javanica (assembly GCF_040802235.1). NCBI lineage: Eukaryota > Metazoa > Chordata > Mammalia > Pholidota > Manidae > Manis > Manis javanica. Next base: position 148,512,683 of record NC_133160.1, read on the forward strand.
ATACAGATTTTATGGTTAGGAAAGACAGAAAGCTTACTTACCCTCTTGCTGTTAGGAAAGACAAAAAGCTTACTTACCCTCTTGCTGTCACCACTAGTAGCAAGTTCAATAGTGTGCTGAATGAAGTTCATTACGTGAATGATTTCATTCCTTTAAAATGAATCTATCATCAGCCACTTTGGGAAATGCTAAGTATTGCAAAAAAGGACTACCATTTTTTCTTTTAGTTAATCAATTTATTCATTCAGTTAATCACTGTAAAACACTGAGCAACTCCGTGTAATTGTATATGAAAATGAAGCTGTTGTGTAAGCAAAGATACCTCTAGGGAGCATGGGTTTGCATGCACACCCCAAATAGAAGTATTAAAGCATGACACATTGATATCATGTTTATCCCTTATCCAAATTAGCTTGCTTGCAATAAATTATTTTAACATTGGTTTTAATCCCATTCTCTGACTTAACTTTCTTAAAATGTATAGATGCCATAACCAGATAAAGTTTACAGGTGAAAGTACCTTTCTTCTGAGTTCAATGATGTTTTTCCCTCATAAAAAACTTCCAAAGACAGAAAGGGAGAGAGAGAGAGAGAGAGAGAGAGGGAGAGAGATGAAAGAATGTGACTTATATAGTACAAGCCAGCCTACTGCTGCCATGGATGACAGATTCCTGGTGCCATGAGGCTCTCCGGGAATTACAGCCATGTCAAGGCTCTGGGTCGCCGAACACCAAATAAAACAGCCCTTCAAGGTGAATCACTCAAGTCAGTGGGTAAAGGTTTGGCATTCTAAGACTGCTTAGGAAAATCTACTCTCATGTAATTGTCTGCTACCATCTGTGACTATTTTGGAGAAATAGAAAATTCTCATATTTAAGAGTGGGACCTATAGAAATAAACCAGACTGTGCTATCACAAAAACAGAGACAAAAGCCAGCATCTCTTGTTTGTAATCAGCAATCCTCCTTTCATTCTCAGGCACTCAATAGACTTTTGCTAGTTTTAAAATCAAATACAATCAGAGTCAGAAGAAAGGAACTGCTTCTGAAACTGAACACATTGGTCTCCTCCATTTTTAAGCCAATTTATCTCCCCAGTTTTAAATTTCTACCTAAAACAACATGGAAAAAAATTAACACATTTATGTCACCAGCAAGGCTATGTTGACTGACTGACTGATTGAACAAACATGTTCGTGAAAGGGAAGAGCACTTTGGTCTCGCCAGCAGCTCTGGGAAGAGAATTCTAAGTGAGCTAGACAGCCGACGCATTTCTTACTAAGTCTGTGAGTATATGATTAACTGAAACATCGTAGATAAGGTAGGGCTGCTGTCTCTACTGTTAGCTGGGAGGCAAAGGTCTGTTTCAGGAAACAGTCCATATTTGTGCCTAGTTGCTTGTTGGTGATACCAGTCATTGAAGTAATTGACCGTTTATTACATCTGTTCAAAAATTCAGAATAGAGGGTGTAATAAAATGAGCGTTTGTGCAATTACATTAGCTCTAAGACTCTTTTACTTGGAGACAATGGCCATCCATCACACTGTCCTTCAGTTCCTCAGTGTTTATTTTGGGGATGTAGTATTCCAAAACAGGCATGGGGTTGCTTCTTTTAAAAATCATATCTTGGGGTACCTGAAGTGAAAATGTGATAAAATAGACATTAGTCACAGAACAGAAACAATATAAGCAAAGAGGAAAACCACAAAATATCCTAGCACCAAATGGAAATGACTCTAAAGTGTTACTTGCGGCAACAGAAGAAAATAAAATCTCTTTTTCCCTGCAACTTAACAGATGAAAGCCCCTGTAGTCTGGTGAATGAAAGTCAACACATGTAGATATAATTATACTCTAATCTTCTTTACTGTGGTTAATTCCTAACTTAAACAATAAAGCACCAAAAAAAAAAATGTGCCTTATTTAGAGACTTGCTCTTAAATCTTTGGGATCAAAGAGGACAGAAATTCCTCCACTACCATTTGCTAGCTGTGTTACTTTTGACTTGTTAATTTAACATCCTGAGTTTCAATTTATTTCCAGATTTGTTGTGTGAATTAAACTCTATTTCATGTTATAGGGCACATATGTATGTATTCTATTAATTATAAGAGCTGTGAGGAAATTATGCATTATGTATATAATATTTTACTTATCATATTTAATGTTACTTATCATATTTAACTTCTCTATCAGCAAATAGGTGGTAGAGTATGTTAGTAACAGGCACCAGGAATTTTTAATGGATGGAATGATTATTACCCAAGTTTAGCAAATAAATAAAGCTGATCTTCTTCCTTCTTCCTTCATAGTTAAAGCTTTACTCTTAGTGAGATAAATCAGAGAAAACTGATACCATATTATCTCACTTATATGTGAAATCTAAAAACTACAATAAAACTGAGCAGGTACAGAGAACAGACCAGGGGTAGCTGGAGACAGGGGTTAGGAGATGGGCAGAATAGGTGAAGAAAGCCGAAAGGTACAAACTCCCAGTTATAAAATAAGTAAGTCCTGAGGATATAACATATACAGCTTGGTGACTATAGTTAATAATACTCTATTATGTATTTGAAAGTTGCTAAGTGAGTAGATCTTAAAACTTCCTCATATTAAGAGAAAAAGATTGTGCCTATGTGTGGTGATGGGTGCTGACTAGACTTATCATGGTGATGGTTTCAAAATATATATGTATATGTACCTGAAACTAATATAATGGTATAAGTCTCGGTGAAAGAACTCAAATAAAAAAAAATTGTCCACTCTTACCTCTAGTCATTCTCCTGGACCATTTATTCACCCATGTACCCATTTATTACACAAATAGTTTAAGTAGCTTCCAGGTATTAATAATTCTGAGAGTGTGTCGGTTGGGTATTCAGATGCCAAGATGGAATTAGAATTGCAAGAAATACATTGAAGAAAATTCCCGTGAAAGACAAGAGAGTGTCTGGAGTAGATAGGAAAAGCCATTAGACAATGTGCAGTGTGCAGAGGAGAAAGAAAGGAAGATTGGCAGGAAAAGCCTCATTTTGTGAAGCTGCTTTGAGAGATTCTCAAGAAGCCCAGGGGGGGCTTCAGCAAAAGCATTTCCTAAGAAGGAGTCACAGAAGGCAAACACGACCAGAGCCTAGTGTCCACACTGTGCTCAGCCATTGCCTGGAGGTTGCCTGCGAAAAGTATGGATGGCCTCACAGCAAATGCTTTGGTAGGTTTTGAAAGCCGGAAGCTATATGGTGTCAGCTAACTGCACTCCTTCCAGATGACTGGCAAGTTCTTGCTTGAAAGAAGATTGAGTTGCATGTACTTTTGACTACTACAGAGAAGCACTGGAGAGAAAACTGATCTATATCTATGAAGGCCTAAGACAGTGCTTTCTCTACTGAGGAAATAGCAGCTGGAAGTAAATAACAAGTTTGAGTGAAGAGAGTATTAATGCAAGTATGATACTGAAATGCATCCAAGTATCTAATATTGCCTAGGAATGGGTACAACTCACATTCTCCAGTTCAAACCACAGAGTAAATTTAATGAGAATTGTGAGAACATTGGGGGCTGGGGGTGGGTGCAACAGAGGGGTTATGAGTTGAACAAATAGAACAGGTAACACCAGGACCATTTATTGATTCCTAAGGAAAAAGATTCAAAGGTCTACATTTAGGTGATCTCTTTCTCCTTTATTCTTCCTCAGCTTTTGCTCTCTCTTTAACATGAACACAGCATAGAATTTATGAATTTCCTCATTCATTATACTTACAAATGTATTTTCAACTACTGAATATCTCTAGTAAAGCAAATGATGAAGATATTTTACTCTATGTTTAACTTTGATTTTTCTAAATGCTTGTGATATTGTTCAATAGAGACAAATAGAACAAAAAACCTTCCTGTAAAGGGGTTTGAATAAATTCTTATATTTTTCAGTCTCAATCCATTTCTAAAGATATAAGTTCCCTTCATATCCAACCATACAAATTTCTATGCCATTCCCTACCCAGAACTTGGAGGATTCTCTTTTGACCCTTTGAACATGATATCATCTCAAATCTAATTTTGTACTCTTTATATGAAATAGGCCGTAATTTTTTTATCTCATTCAAAATTCCATTTGAATAACTTTCTTCCAGACTAATCTTCCTAATGGTGGTCATTCTTTAAAGCTAAATGGAAATGGAAATCCTTCAGGGCACAGCTCAAATGCTCCTTCTCCATGGAGCATTTACTTTCCTTATATGATGGCAAAGCATTGCCTCTCTGTCTCTACATTGCACTTTTATAATGTCTGTTAAAACACGTCTTACTTTCCATGAAATTATTCTTATCACGAACAATAGTAGCTCTTAAACACACAGAATGCTTTAGCTTGTAAGAGCCTTTTGAGGCAGGTTCCTACACTAATTTTATTAGTTCTAGCTCAGGGGATTGGTCAATTGTTTAGCACCAAAATTAATAAGTAACAAAACCAAAAATCAAACTCTGATTTCTTAGTATCAAATTAAGTGAACTTTCTATGTTATGTATAAATACTTTGAGGTCAAAATTGATGTTTGGTGTATACATAAACTTCCATAAAATCACTATTCAACAAAAAAGTTAAATAAGTAAGTAAAAGAATAAAATAGGTCCAACTCACACGTATCATTTGAATATCTCTCTCACAAATAGCAGATAGCTGGATTTATTTCCTCCATTTGACTGTATTCTCCTTGGCATTGGTCCATTATTTGTTTCTGTTAACTGCTAAGTTATTGTTTCTGTTAAGTAATTTATGCATGTATATATTTTTTGCCTGCAAAGTTCTAGTATGTTTATCAAGGGCAAGAAGGATTTTTTGATGGTGTTTATTGGGTGTTTTGGTATCTATCTGTTACTTCATAACACAGAAGTATAAGCATACACATATTTTAGCCCCACTTGGGGGAATGAAAGAATAGCCCTTGAAACTGAAAAATTATGTATTTCTTCTAGAGGAAATTTATCTCTAGAACTATAAATTCTGTTATAAATTTTTCAAATTTTCCTAAGTTTTCTAAACATGAAAAATCCTTTTAACATCATAGAATATAAATAGTGAAATACTGTTAATTTTTAATACTTTTTTATCTTAAGCTGAGTAATATATTATAAATTTCCATGGGTCATTATTTATTGCTTGCTGGTAATAATTTCTAGAACTTGCAAATCCACTTAATTTATTTTCTGTAAACATTTTTTTAAATTAAGTGTATAGGACACCAGGGATAATTTGTTTAAACTATATATATATATATATATATATATATATATATATATATATATATATATATATATATATAACAAGAAGTTTCATTGCTTTTAATTTATGTGCATAAAAAAATTACTACACTTTATCTTATAATCTTTTTTTCATTTTGAGTCAGGATGTTGACAATCGAAGCAAAATATGCTTCTCTTATGAGCCAATTTTCAGAGTATTGAGACATTTGATTGTCTTGTGTATGTACCCTATATTTGTCATATAGGTCAAGAAAAGGAATGTCAAAGTCAAAAAGGGTAATTTAATATTTTATTTCAGTACATATGTGTTCTGACCATCTTTGAACAGTGTATCTTAAAGGACATTTCTAGATCTTTAAGTGCCACATACCTAGAGTGCTGTTCACTTCCTAAATAAAAGCCTTTTTTTTCCAAGTGGTTTAAAAGGTTTTAAATGGGGAGGTACCAGATGTCAGCAGTCCCCATCTTTTTAGTGCCACTTTAATGGAGAACAGCTTAGTGATTACCACTGCAGAATTCAACCCTCAGGTCACCAATTCAATCCATTCGTGCTGCTGGCCTTTTGATAATAACAGGTCTCCTACACTTGGACACACAAACAAAACACACAGACACCCACCACATAGTACTCACACAAAGGAGACAAGCAGTCAAGGCTATGTATGTATTAATAGAAGATAAAAAAATATTGTCTTGAGTTACAAAAAAAAGAAAGGTAAGTACCATTTAAAATCACTCATATAAAAAAGCTAATGGACACAATAATGCAAGGTTTAATAACTCAAAAATATTTTAAGTGATATTACTGAAGAATATCCTGGATTTTAAATGTCCTTAATACTCCTCCACTAGGATTTAAGGGAGTTTGTTTCCACTGACTCATTGTCAAATCACCTTGGATATGTGATCTTAATCTACAAAACAGTTTGGGAAGGCCAAAATTAACCAAACACTGAAATGTTGCAGGAAAAGCTATGGAGATTCAGTAAAAAAAAAAAAAAAAAAAAAAAAAAAAGATATTCTTTTCCTTGAGTCAAGATAAGATGTGATTATATTGAAGCAGTATTTGATTGTGAATGGGTCGGGTTCTACCTCTGCAAGAAGTGAGGCTACATATCCACAGGAAACCAATGTAGCAAGAATACAGTGGTTATTAAAGAGCTACTGTAAATTGCACAGTAAATTGTAAGCCTCTCAGTAATGATATTTCAGCATAGAAGACCTAGTCAGAAAGGCCTGGTCTTATGTTCAAAAAAGAAATCTGATGAGCTAGGGAAAAAAAAGGAATAACAATAAAAACAACAAATATGCCAAAAAGCCATCATGATTGCAATATATTGACAACTAACCAGGGCTCTTCTAGAGAAACTAGTTTTATTTAAGACAATTTTCAAACCAAGGACACACATATTCAAGTCCTTTCTTCTATTTTCTTTTTTATTGTTGTGGAAACAGAGGTTTCCAATGGTCAAATCACTTGCTAAAGGGTAGATAATCAGTAAATAGAAAAGTTTGACGTGAAGTTCCATTCCAGGTTCATCTAATAACTGAAACTCTTAACAATATTGCTCTATTGAAGGTGTTCATTAAAGATAAGCTGAAGGAAAGTGACATCCAGGTCATTCAGCATGTATCTAATGAGGGCGCTGTGATGTTTCAGGAATCTTATTTGAATAAAGAAAGGAGAAGAAGGCCAACAGGTCTGGATTGAGTCTTCCTAACTTGAATGCATAGGTCAAAAGGATATTAGCAACATTTGGCCTTTGTTTAATTTATCATTCAATTTTTCATAGCATTGCTTTTAATTCTGTCACTTATATTCATCATTATGCTGGGAGTGAACCACGCTCTAGTTCCTCCTTGATGTATAACTGGGATACACTCTAGCTAATTTATGTTTCTGTATCTTGTCTCTCAAGTTTAATTGTACAGAATCTATGATCTCTTTCTGTCTCTCTTTTTTTTTTGCATATGATTGACATAAGTATTTTAAAAAATTAATTGCAGCACTATTTACAATAGCCAAAAAATGGAAGCAACCTAAGTGTCCATCAGTAGATGAATGGGTAAAGAAGATGTGGTTCATATACGCAATGGAATACTACTCAGCCATAAGAAGAAAACAAATCCTACCATTTGCAACAACATGGTTGGAGCTGAAAGGTATTATGCTCAGTGAAATAAGCCAGGCGGAGAAAGACAAGTATCAAATGATTTCACTCATCTGTGGAGTATAAGAACAAAGAAAAAACTAAAGGAACAAAACATCAGCAGACTCACAGAACCCAAGAATGGACTAACAGGTACCAAAGGGAAAGGCACTGGGGAGGGTGGGTGGGAAGGGAAGGAGGAAAAAGGGGCATTATAATTACCAGACATAATGTATCTGCTGGGGGTGGGGACACGGGAAAGGCAGTATGTACAGAGAAGACAGGTAATGATTCTATAGCATCTTACTACTCTGATGGACAGTGACTGTAATGGGGTATGTGGGGGGACTTGATAATAGGAGGAGTCTAGTAACCATAATGTTCAAGTAATTGTACATTAACAATATCAAAATAAAATAAAAATAATTATCTTAAAGTGAATATTATCTTCAAAAGAAGAATAAGAAATACTCTAAAACAATCATTGTGTGTTTATTAATCAAATATCTGACCAATGTAATTGGTGCTATCTACCACTCTACAACAAGTAGGATTTATTTCTTTCACTTGAACTTCTTACTCTTGTCATCCTTTAATTTTATTCCCTTAATATCCAACCTAGGTTCCCAAAAACCCCCAGGTAAAATTGCTAACAGTGTGCCATTTGGAATTATCGAGCCATTTGGAATTCTTAAAAGTGATGGGAGTCAGGCTCACAAAGCTAAGTGCCTCTAACTCTGGACAAGCCTCATCTTTCCTGTCTCCGTTGACTCCCACAAGATTCTGTGTGTGGGGGCGGGGGGATTTACATTTTGATTCTGATATCATTGAAGTAAAACTGTTACTATAGCTAGTAATTCAGAGGTCAATCTATCTTCTAGGGAAGATTTCACTTTGACTAAAAAAAAAAAAAGTTAAAATTAAAATAAAGCGACCTTGTAGTTTTTGCCTAGGAAATTCCCAAAACTGCTCCATTACATTTACAAAAATCCATGAGTCTCACTGGGTCTTCATTCAATAACTTTCAGTAAGACAATTTATATAGACAAATAGGAGCAAGTTTGTTAAATCTCAGGAAAACCTGTTTTTACATTTACTCCATGGTTCATTACATAACTGCATCTTTGCCTCATCTGATAGAGAATGGAGCCATATTTCAAATGTGAAATAGGAACAGCTACAGAACCTCAGACAATTTTCAAAAAAACAAACACAAAAGTGATAACAGAGCCATTCAGTCCTTGTGTTTTGGTCGTATACCATTTTAGGTAACATGTTGTTCTTAAAATTTTAGCCAGCTAGAATTTTATTTTTTAATAGTCTATCAATTCACCTTCGATTGCTTTCTGCTCTACTAAGCAAACTACAAATTCTGTTCCACAACAGAAGCAGTGTGTCTCAGCATAAAAAATAGGAGGCATGGTTTATATTATTTTCAAAATTTCAAATTTATTACTGTCCACTCTCTTCTTACCTGTATTTTAAAATCATTAATGTGGTAGTTACTATTAAAATTGCTATGCAAAGAATTTAGAAGTCACAATAATTTTTACAACATTCTGATGATAATATAGAGGTCAAACATAAGCCCTATGATAAGCTTTAGATTCTGGAAAATTTTGACACATTGCCACTAATGATAATGGTTAAAAACCTGTTAAACACCTATGTGGAGCCCATGAAATCCTGGGCTTCTGCTATATCACAGCATATTATAGCCTTGAAGTTCAGTATAATACAAGTCTATCTGTCTTAGATCTGAAAGGAGAAAAAACTTGTAACTGGTTCCATATTTTAATGTGCTCCTTTAGCATAGATCAGTAATAACTTAAAAACATTTTGTGAGGATTTTTTAAAAGAAAAACTTGATTATTCTTTACATTACATATATTTTTTTCTGTAAAGAGTTTATAATGCTATTATCTAATTTAACAAGCACTTATTTGAAACCTTTTTTGTGCCAGGTTATGTGGTGGTTTAAGAGATACAAAAATAAGTAAGGTGTGATCTTTAATCCACTAGTATTTTATTCCAGTGAAATGGTAGATTATTTTTTTAAAAGACCAAAGGTATAAATTAGATCAAAATTTGGCATACAAAAGTAAGGTTTATATAAATCCTAAATAATGATATACTCACTGAGATAATCATATAGATAATATCCAAATATACATGGATCATTGAATGTATCAACTTAATTACCGCATGGATCAATAATGTATGCCATACTGGAAATATATCATTGACAATTAATGATTAAAAACAGAGAGAGTAGTCCACAGACCAAAACAATTGGTGATATCACTTCCAAGAATTGTACCAAGTGTAATACTAGCTAATATTAATAATGTTTATTATATAACTGAATGGAATACATTTCTGTAAAGAGGAGCCCAATTAAACTTCATAATACATCTGTGTGATAGGAATCACATTTTTACTTTATTAATAATGAAACTGAAACTCGAAGTATTGCCCAGATTAAATAACTAGAAAGGGTTTATACTCTAGACTACTTTCACCTGTATTTTTCTTTTACTTCAGTTCATATCCACACCTCATCTCTCAGATCTGTTATTTGCCTAGAAATTTTAAGAAACAAAGAATTCTTTCTATTTTTGTTAAATGGACATAGAAATTCTATCATAATCCCTTCACATATTTTGAGCTGTTCTTCTAGTTTAAATTTCTCAAAGCTTCTGGTTATTTCTTTCATGCAAGTCAAGATGAAAGATCAACCAAACTCATGAGCAAATCGTAGGAAAGAGGAAATGGAAAATAGCTGTAATGCAATAGCACTGGTTTTCTTAGTTTTAATGTAATAAAATTTTTCAAAATATCTTTTCCCCTAAATTAATGACCATCAGTACTCAAGTAATGCTAATATGGCATCACTGATATGTAGGAAATTGAAGTTTTCTAAGTGGAAATCAGTGATCACTTTTAAGGCACTTCAGAAATATTCACAATATTGTTGCTTGCCTATAGAGTAATTTTGTCTTCTCAGGAGATCCATTCATGATAAACGATGCTGGCTCTAAATTTGGAAACTTAAAAAATATAAACTGTTAGCACTGAATAACCACACAAAAAAGACACATTAAGTTGGAATTAGGTAAAAGGGGACAAATAACTTTTAGTGTCATTTATTTACTGTATTTTCCCTTAATCTCTCAGTTGTTTAGTCAGTAAAACAAGGACTTTGTGTTAGATATATTCAAGTACATTCCATTTCTAATGTCTTATCCATACTGTTAGATTTTCTTTAGATAATGGATCACTTTTCAAATGACAATTAATACTTCCAAAAAGTCTGCTCAATATAGTTTAGTAATTTCATACATGTCACATTAAGACTAAAAAGTTTCCCAGGTGATTTCGTGCAACTCTGGAAAAAGAATGAATAAAATCACCAGTCACTAAAGGTTAAAATTGTGTAAATATTCAATTATTGATTAAAATACTTGAAATTAACACAGGTAAGAAAATCTTGGACTGACGAGTTATGTAACTGTTTCAGACCTCCTCATATGCCCTAAAACCCATAACTAAATAAACAGACAAAAATGCTCCTTGCTGCTAATATTGTGAATTGTATTAACATGAACCTATAGCTACTAATATAATAGTAACTAATAGCGCACATATAATATTAGGAGTTATTTCCTTTAGTTGAAGTTTTTATATTTCTACTCTGAGCACAAAGTTAATGTGAATTTCAAAAAAACATCTATAAAATTTCAAAAATCACATCAACTCTATATGGACCAATGTTTTTCTGCAGTTGATCTGGAACACATATGGTACAGTAAGACGGTAACCGACATCCACAAGATCTATTTTTGAAAATCTAACACTTCATCATTATGAAGTATAGAAAAACCCTTCAAATGTGAGAAAGACCACATGGTTAAGGTAAGATGTCAGCTTTCATCTTGACTAAAGCATCTACTAGAGTCTAGGGGAGGAAAATGAGATTGGAAAGGGATATACTTAGAATGTATTCAGAATGTTAAGTATCATGATATTTTTAAAATAGTATCCTTAGAGCTTCAGTGTAGACACAAATGATTTCTATATAATCTCATTAATTATTTAGCAGCACTTTGATGGAAAGCAAATAAAAGTATCTTCAACCAAACTTTTGCTAAAAAAAAAATAGACCAAACACTCTATTTCACTCTGCAGTAAATGAAGGAAAGAAAGAGAAATGTTAGGGATGGAAATGAGTTTGCAAATTCCCTAATAGAATTTAACATAAACCTATGCTTGCAATACGCAAAGAACTCCACACTTACCTGAATAGACCAATAGTAAGAAATGGAAGGAAAAGGTGAAAATGAGCTAGCCTTAGAACCAACTATTATTATAGTTGTTGTATTATGTATTAACATTTCTCTTACTCCTCACAAGAACTAAAGGGCCAGAAGTTGATATATTCCTTTTATGACCTACTTCTACAACATTTCTTTTAACATTACACAAATTCATATACTCTGTGAAATAGAATGAAAGGGAGATGAAAAAATAAATGTGTCAGTAAGAAATAATGTATTATTTTGTATTAAAGTGTGATTACTGAGCAGAACCAGAGTATTCATATTGTTAGTTATTTGGCCATATGTATTTTTGATTAGAGCATGACAGACAATGTACCATTGTTTTGTTTTTATTCCCCCAAAACATGCCATTCACTTTGCAGTGAGGATCTAGGCGACTCTGCAGCCTTGTTTTCCCTGAAAGGCTTCATATGATGTAATTTATCAATCTTCCTTCTAAATGTGCATAACAGTTTCTGAGTGAAAATATTTTGTTATGTGTAGCTATGGAATGAAGACCATAATACGATATTCATTATGTTGACACTGTCTTACTGAGGAAACAGTGCTTTAGAATTTCAAGACTTTGGTACAATCTGATACTGACATTCAGCGTTACATTCTCAAATTTTTAAATCTATCTGGTCTGACTTAAAGAGATGCTACTTCCTATCTCAACACTCATGTTAGATTGGTACGAATGGAATGGAAGGAAGAGGAACAAATAGTGCAATCATTATATAAGAAATCTCCACTGATGACATCTGTTGGAGAAACCCTGGAATACTCAAATAGATATTTTTTTTTCTGCAACTACCTTTTATATCAAAGTACAAGCAGTAATATATTGGGAAAACCTACTTAAACAAATATGCATGTATAAATATTATTAAAAATCAAAGCAATTGGTCTAGGGTCCTCTAGCCTTCAGAGAATGCTGGTATTTAATATTTATCTTTGATTTCAGAGGATGTTATTACCTTAATTAAAGAGAAGCCTTTGCATATTTTAAGCCTAGAGACACAAACCTAGCATTAAGGCTAGAATAAATTAAGAAAATTACTATTTATGGTGGAACAAAGATGGTCAATGTCCTTCAAAAGCAAAACCAAACCAGGGGATTACAAATATTTTCATTCAAAATGAAAAGGATGAAAATACTAGTCAAATATGAAGGAAGCATATCCCAAATTTTATTATTTGTGAAATAATAGTTCCAAGTTATAAATATTAGCATCATTTAGGGAACAAAGAAGGTTTTCTTGACCAAATAAGTTTAAGCAATGTTGTATTAAATGAAGTTTAAAAGTGTTCTTTACTGTAGGATTTACGTGTTAATATGTTGTGGAATAAAACAACAGAATATTTCTATGATGTTTTTCAGATTTAGACAGCCAACATTTCTCACAGTCAGTTTTGTGTGATCATGAATCCACAAAGACAGTTTGAAACCCAATGTTATGACTGATACAACATGCAAATAGAGATGTAACTGATCTAAATTAAATTATTTTAAAATGCAACTATGTAAACAGTATGTATGAGTCATCCACAACACACAAATAGGTTTTCTTTTATAATTGTCCTCTTGATAGTTGTAAACAAAATATTTCTTTTACAACTTTAAAGAATGCTGATATTGCTTTTCTTTCATGTTTGACTTTTATACAAAAACGGTGTTACATGGCAATTTTTTATAACACACTGATGATCTATATATATATCATAAAGCATTCAAAATAAATGTTGGATTATAATTCCTTAAGTATATCTCTTTTATTTGATAACTTTACCTTTAATAATTACCCTAAGCTGTGAATGCAATTCCATAACTTATCCAATAACCATGCTCTGAAGTTAAATCAAACAATGATTATCATGATAATAATGTTAATGATACATTTTAAAAACATGACATTGCAAAATCAAATTTTGATGTATGTAGATGAAAACAGTATTGACAGGATGGAAAATTAAGAGATAATTTTAAACATACTTTACTTTAGCAATACATAAGTTCTGACATTCTAAATTACTCTTAGAGATGAGAAACTCTTGAAAGTCCAAGTGCAAAAAGCTATTGGGTATTTCTTATTTGGACCTAGAAATTACAGCATTTTTCTGCAGTCATTAACCTTTTCCTATATAAGACATTTAATTAACCAAATTTTGTCACTGAGGACTTGATTTTTACTTCAGTAATACTCTTTTATTTTGTTATTACATTTCTGTAACAGCTAACACAAGGAAGCACGTACACATACACATTTTCCTGTTGGCCTCAGATTTTTTCTTAGCCTCTTTGAGTTTAAGGTAATCTCCCAACCCAGCCAACACACACTGCTTAAAATATTTTTGGATCCACTTTTCCTCATGAATATCTACCTCCCCATTTCTCTCTTTGGGAACTTGCTTAAAATTAAAGTAGCATGTATATTTCAGGAAGGCACACAAATTTTAATCCAATAATATTATAAAAATGAAAGTCTGTGCATCTCTAAAGAGGAGATACAAATTGTTGCCATGGAGCTTATATTACACTGGCAGATGCTTATTGGGCCTGAAAATACAACTAAAACTGATTCCAAACTCACTTAGATTGTAATTTCACTATTAGATGAATGTTTTTGTTTGAAATTCAGCTAACTTAAAGACTACTCATATCACATATTATGCATCGTGGTGTAGGGATATCTTAAAGTTGTAGGTAACCTAAAATATCACTAAACTAAATTAAGCAGTACAAAGGATTGATGGGCTCATTTGAAAGTCTGAGCACTGTGGGCCTTATGTAATGTTCGACCTGCCTCTGGTTTACATTATGTGCAGGGTCTTTTCTACCCTTTGCCCTCTGTTGTCTTCATTCTTAAATTGTCTTCTCTCGTGTTCACCAAATGGTTATCTGCTTCTCCATTCATGTTGCTAGGAAGAGAAGATGTACCATCAAAAAGTACCTTTAGGTTTACATTGATTGAACCACCCTTTGGGAATATCTACCGTCACTGTGATTGCCCCATTGCTCTACCTGAACCACAGTGCTACTACCCCAATGGTAGAAATGCACCAACGCTGTGCATAGAAAAGCAAGTGCTTCATGCAGGATTAAAAAAGTATAGGCTAATGATTCTGATTACATGAAATGTCATTTTCTTTAAATAATCACTTGCATGGCATATATATCATGCTGATATTAACATCTCCATTCCAATACTGACATTGAATTCCTTCATGCTTCGAATTTGAACTCAATATGTTTGTTTTAGGTAGAAAGCTGGGTCTGGGTTCTGGGCATTATAATACCCTCTTCCTGCTCAAGTCTTAAAATATCTTCCTGTAGGTCATCTCCAAATTTTAGGCGGTGACATAGAAAATACGTCTTTTATTTGGAGTGCCTGAATTCATGTACTCCTTCACACATCATAAAACAACTATAATATGGTCTCATAAAGTCTTCCTTTCTGAATATTAAGGAGTTTAAAAATTAACACTCAATTCTAACTGTAGAAAATACATAAATGAATGTAAAGCATGTTGTTCTTTCATTAAATAGTAACTGCAGGTATACAAGTCTTTAAGATATTTAAGCATTTTCCAATACTGCTTCTCTTTAAATAAGCTAAACCTAATGTTGAATGAAATAGCAGTAGTAAAGGAAGAATAATTATACATATATTATATATATATATATATATAATATAAACCTGTTATATTCTGACAAACCTGTTAATCAATCAGATTTAACTCAGATACCATTTCTCCCTGATTCCCTTTCTGAATGACTCAGCGAGAATCAATCGTGCACTGCCCCAATGCCACTGCACGTTACTCCCATTTCTATTGTTAACTTTGTTTTGTTTTCACATCTGTGATGCAGTAAACCAGACCCAGGAAACTTTCTGTCTAAAGAGCCAAATAGTAAGTATTTGGGGACTTCAAAGCCATACAGCCTAAGCTGCAACTACGCAAACCTACCTTATAGCACAAAGTAGCCACAGATGATAGGTACGACTGGGTGTGGCTATGTTCCAGTAACATTGTTTTACATAAGCAGGTGACAGATTGGATTTGCCCATAAACTATAGTCCTCAAAACCATGGAATTCCTTAAAAGTAGAGTATGTGATTTTCAATGCTTTGCATCTCTGTTATGCAGGTGTTAGCACAATGCCAAACATGTGTAAAAGAGCTGACAAATGTATTTTTAATTTTAGTTTCATTGGATCAAATTACAGCAAATCAAGTTCCAGTGATTTCCAACCATTAGAAGTCTGGTGCATGAAAGCTGAGATGTGTGTTATCCACTAGTGACATGTGGCTTGTTAATCTTAAATTAATTAAAATCAAATAAATTAAAAATTCAGTTCCATGGTCACATTAACCACATTATAAGGGTTCAATAGCCATATGTAGCTCTTAGCTACTGTGTTTAAATAGTACAGATATAGCACATAACCATCATTACAGAGAGTTTTATTGGCCAATCCTGGATTAGATGATATGAGTATTAAGATAGGGAGATATCCTCAAGAGGAATCCTGGTGGTGTATAAAGTATGGCTCAGTATGGCTTGAATACACTATCTGAACAGAATTTTCAAAAACTGAAGTTATAATATGCACAAAAAATAAAAGTGTGAATTCACTTACCTAGATAATTAGACAAATTAATTCTATATGAAGCTGAATGATTAAATGATTTTTTTGTGGACATGTGTGTTCGCATGTGTGTGTAATTAAACCTCAAAATTCATACTAAATGTTGTATAATTGAAAATATAATGGTTTCTGTTGTCATAAGGGTTTTCAGAATTATTAGCAAAGTGTTGGACGATTATGGAGAATAGCTCTATGCTATTTCTTGAGTGTGTATGTACATATACAATTTTTTTCAAAAAATAGGATGAGTACAGTAACTATCTTTTAATGTTTAAACTTTTAACTTCCTATTCTTCTATTATTTTCCTTCCTTTCCAACCTGATGCTTTCATGTTCTAATCATCTATTACCTTGATTGTAACAATAATCTACTAATAAGTCTTCATATAGGATTGCCAACCTTTATCTTTTCTCTAGTCACGTAGGTGGTATATTTAAAAGAAAAATAAAACCTATGTCATGTGGATGATTTCAAACTTTCAGTGGCTCCTTGACTTCAAGATTAAGTTGAGGCATTAATAGTCCTTTTCTTGGTGTGTTCACTTTTCCAGCATTCCTAAACACCCTTTGACTTTTATACTTCATACTCTAAATTAACTGAGCTACTTGAGTATTCCCAATCACTGTATTTGTGACTTTAATGTTTTTCTACTTCCCTATTATGCTTCTCAGCCTTTGTCTTGCTTATAACTTATTCATCTTTTAAGATTCATTTAACTTATCATATCACCCAGTGTGTCTATTTCTATGAATAAGTAATCTAATTTAAGTAATAATAAGTGATTTATTAGGCATAAGCATTAAGGACAATCCTCTAATCATATTGAGTAAAGAACAGCAAAACTCCCAATCTAAATTCAACCGCAAGGGTGGAAGAAATTCAATGAGGTAAAGAAGGACCAAAAGAATGTTCCAGTCAGTCAGGTGAATAGCGTGTTCAAAGGTGTGCTGCATGCAGGAGAAGGAAAGAGAAATTAATAGATCTTAAGGTAATTTAGTAGACTTGGAGCAAACTCTCTAACTGCCGAGAAATGCCTAATGATGAGGTAGGACATAAGCAGGATGTTACTCTTGAAGGGCATTTAAATCGCCTTCTAAGAGAGCATTGATGAGTTTTGGAGAAAAAGTATGAACAATTAGAAATATACACCAGGAATAAACCTAAAGGGACAAAGCTAGTTCGGAAGATTTTTGTCTAATTAGCTAAAATTTGTTGGCAGTTCTGATTAGCAAATCATGTAGTTAACAAAGAGGTGAATATGAGGATGGGTGGGAAGGGAGGGACAAGGGCGGGGAAAAAGAAAGGGGCATTACGATGAGCATGTATAGTGTGTGGGGGGCACCGGGAGGGCTGTGCAACACAGAGAAGACAGTGATTTTACAGCATCTTACTACGCTGATGGACCGTGTCTGTGAAGGGGTATGTGGGGGGGACTTGGTGAAGGGGGGAGCCCAGTAAACATAATGTTCTTCATGTAATTGTAGATTAATAATACCAAAAAAAAAAAGTAACTCATGACTGATTGGGCATGCTAGGAAAGTGGTAAAAGAGCAATCAGAGTAGAGCTGACTTCTAATATTGGGCTAGTCTCTGAATGGTGGTTTTATTTTATTCACTAAAGAACATTGCTCACTGAAGAAGTTTTGTGTGTTTGCGTGTATGTCAAAGATCAGGAGGAGGTGCTAATGAGTTAGCTTCATATATTGGTCACCCAAGTGAAGAGGCAATGGAGAGTAAGTCATTAGATGTATGGATTTGAAAAACAAAACATTTAGGAATAGACATATAAATTTGGTGGCATTAGATAATAGATGGAATAAGAGGATTTCGGAGTGAGTGATAAGTTAAGGGAAGCGTGAGGAAAACAAAAGTTAAACTTTTTGTTTCATGTTTCCTCATTAATTTGGAAAATTTCTGTGCTAGTTTTCTATTGCTATGTAATTAATTGCCAAAAGCTTAGTAACTTACATTTTTGTAAATGTTAAAACATGCATTCATTACTACATGGTACCTTCAAGACAAGTTTAGAGGAGAAGGAGAAAAACTATAGAAATGTGGTGTCAGAGATAGCAAAGAAAGAAAACAATTTTAAGAGAAATCTGTGGTTGGCAGAAATCTAAGATGAACCCCCAAGATTCCTAATGTGGTATAAATGCCCAGTTTGATCTCCACCCCTTGAGTGTGGCTATGATAGGATAGTTAATACCCTCCCTAAGTTACCTAATATGTTAAACGTGATCCTCCATTCGGTCTTTATGATTGTTATTTAAGATTTTTCCACTGCAGACTGGAGAGACATTCTGCTGCTGGCTTTGAAGAAGAAAGCTATTAGGTGCAAGGAAGGCCCCATGGCTAGGACATCGGTGCAGCCGCTAGGGGTTAACAGTGATATCCAGACAATAGCCAGCCAGGACACAGCGACTTATGTCCTTCAATCTGAATACCCTTGGAAGAGAACCCTGGGCCCCCGACGAGAATGCAGACTGGCCAACTCCTTGATTACAGCCTTGTGCACCCCAAGCACGGAACCCAAAGATGCCACTCCCAGGTTCATGACCTATGACAGAACTGTGTGGTAATAAATGCATGTTTTAACAATTACAAAAATGTATGTTACTAAGTTTTGGCAATTAGTTACATAGCAGTAGAAAACTAGCACAGGAATATTCCAAAGTAATGAGGAAACATGAAACAAAAAGTTTAACTTGGATTTGCCAATATTGTTGGGATAAGGTGGAAGCAGTTTCAGTGGAAAGACAGAAGAAACTCATATCTTACAGTATAAAATGGGTAAACGGATGGAAGGACAGTGGATGTGGACTATACACCACTCTTAAGAATGTTACTATGTAAGGACCACACCTTGAATAGTATTGAAAGAGGGATCATTTTCTGTATATCAATGATACAATGAAAAAAAATTTTTTTAAACAATCAAGGGCTCTCACAAGGAGGAAAGTCATCGTGTTTTGCAGTTGTATTTTTATGAAAAGATATATGAGAATTTGTAAATCCATGTCCAAGTTTAGAAGACTCAAACTCAGTATCTGTTTTGGGTAAATGAAGTTTTGTAACTGTGAACTCAGAATGGGATCACAAAGTCAAAAACCAAACAAAACAAAGAAAATATAGGGGGAAAAAAAGAGGGATCATTTTCCCTTTCATGTTTTCATGTGTAATTTGAGTATTAATATCATTGTTGTTTGATCATAGTGGAAGCCAGGGGAGAAAATTGAAGCAAGAAGATGGATTATACAAAGGTAAAGCTTCTGTGTAGGCAGAAGGGAATAATCTTAGGTGCTCATAAAGTCAGGAAGTAAAACAGCTTTGACAATATCAAGAGCAAATGAGAAACAGAGAACATCAAATGTATTTCAAATAGAAATTCAGGGAAGAGGACAGTTTTCACCTAGCAATCTCAATTTTCAGTACAGAAGAGGAGAAGTTTCTTTCCACTGCAGGAGGATTTAAGATCCTGAAATTTTGAGTTCAAATTCTAGCTTCAATTATAATTTATGACAGAACTTTGACATTGCTCTTCATTCTCCCACTCAGTTACTCTGAGTAAAGTGAGAATAATGAAACCTCTTCTGTGGGCTATTGAGGGGATAAAGTGAGGTGATATTTTGCAGAGGGCCTTGTAGATTGTTCAGCGTGTTGGGAACTCAGGAAATCGTAGCTATTTTATGACTAAGATTGAGCGTGATTTAGTAGGATAAGGAATTCAAGGAGAGTGGGGATGGTTTGAAATGACTATGTGAATAATAAGAGAAGCAGTTGAGTGGGAAAATACGGGATAATCCCTAAAACACTTTTAGGGCTCAGATGAGACAGGAGACAGTTCACTTGTCCTAATGCCTATAAGAGAGGATACATGATTATTTATCCTGGCTGTCTTAGGATGCCAGATAAAGGAGGAGATAATGCAGGGAAGTGAAACCTGGATAAAATTTATGTGAGCTAAATGGGATTGAGTAACAATGGCACAAAGTACTTGAGTGTCTATAAGCAAGGACTGATAAAAGTGTCCACAATTACTGAGAACCAAAGTAAAGCCAAGAAGAAATGCTGTGAGGATAAAGTAAAGAGGTCAAGGTACAAAAGTTCCCACTGATGCCGAGGAGATCCTCTAGGAGGAACACATGAGAAGGAGAAGAATGGAGGTTGACATCTTATTTTGACACTTAAATTTATTTTTTAGAGATAAAATAGATACAGACTGCTAAAACAACAATAAAGAAATCCTCCATATTGTCCAGAATGTTGTCAAGAATTGAGGTAATAGGGAAAACCTTCAGGCCAGGTACCAAAGAATTTTAAGCAAAGAGAAATAACTTGCCAGTTGACAGAAGACAGTGGTAAGACATGCTGGGCATGTGAGAGTCAAATGTTTCAACCTCAAAGGGATATTTTTTATATTATTGAGATTGTTAACTTTGAAGTCATTTGAACTAAGTTGATATTTAAATACACATTTTATGTCTAAGAGATGAAAACCTCGGGAAGTATAGTTTCTGCTTTATTTTTGTTTGTAAGCATTAATATTCCAATTTTGTTTTGTGAAAGTCTTTTTCAGTAAGATTGACAATCCTGCTTCATGAGTGTGGGTGAAATGGTGAATAAAGAGGGCATTTCTGTGTATTTAATGTAAATAGGGGATCAAAAATGGTAGTTTTCTTAGACTATTTGGAGTCTAAAGAGTACTAAAAAAAAATTCCTGAGTTCTAAGAATGAATATCAGTTCCTCCTATGGCTCAGTTACAAGAAAATGAATCAATACACTAAGTATTTTTGTTTGTGCTACAGATAAATATACCAATTTTAATTTGTGTTACAAACATCTTTAGTCACTTATTACATAACTTCTACAGGATGTATATATTTTCCTCTTTCAAAATCAGAAGGGATTGGGGAATGGAGACAGGAAATCTCTGCAGTGCCCTTCCCAAAATTTATTTTTCACAAATGCCAAAGTCTGTGTCTTTTTGTCTCACTGAAGATGGCACCTGCAGCCTCTTTCGGTTACAGAGTAGCGTGCTTGCCAGGGAGTCTGGAGGCTCGAGACACACGCTTTACACCTGT
Organism: Manis javanica; assembly: GCF_040802235.1. NCBI lineage: Eukaryota > Metazoa > Chordata > Mammalia > Pholidota > Manidae > Manis > Manis javanica. The sequence goes on from NC_133160.1 coordinate 148,534,145, forward strand.
TTAGATATCTTGTCACTTCACCGAGTTGCTTACTCTTTCCACCTCACGTAAATTTTGCGTTTGAGCTGCTGAGTAGCATTTTTTTGCGAAAAACATACTTTTGTGTGGTTTTGAAACTCGATTGATTGCCTGTTCTAACTCAGAGGCACCTTCCACAAACTAAGAAAAAGTGTGCCAGTTTATATAACTAGGCTCTTATGACAGAAGAGTTCCCACTGTGTGGTCGTGTAATCAGTCACTATGTTTCCTATTGTGCCAGAGCTATAATTGAGAATAGCTTTTGATATTTCAGCTTAATCACTTTTATCACTTTAACGGGTTCAAGAACTCCCTTAGTAATCTCTGGTATGGCTCATGAGGGAGGAGCTATTTATTCTTCATGCCAACTCTGGGTACTGCTCTCAGTTTCTGAAACTGTGGCTTCTCTCCGGATATATAAAAGAAATAAAAATAAACAAAATTGTGGCGTTTTGCTTTTCTTTTATTCTACTGTACCGACTGGAACATCACGATAACAAACTCATAACAAAAATTCCAAATTGACCCCATTATAAGAATAATGCTTTAATTTAGTGAGGAATAACCTGGTATTTGATGTTCATATAATGCAAAGTATAGACAATTGAGGGATGTAAAATTTTTTATTGTTTTACTTATGACAAACAAAATTTTTTTAGCATCACTTTTGTAGATTATTCTTTCTCCATTCAACTGTCCATACTTTTGTCAAAAAAACAGTTAACCATATATGTGTGAATCTTTTTCAGACTCTCCATTATGCTTCATTTATTTGTCTGTCATTATGCCCCAATACAGTAATTTCATAATGTGTTAATATTTGATAATATAAGTCCTCCACCTTTGGTCCTCTGTTTTTAAAGTTTTTGAGCTATTCCAAATCATTTGCATTTCTATACAAACTTCAGAATCAGCTTGTCAATTTCTACAAAATCCTTGTAAGATTTTTTTTATCATCACACTTAACATGCATCAATTAGGGAGTTGTTTTAATAGCAAAAATAAGATTTTAAACTTTTATTTAAACTCATATTCATGAATAATGAACAAAATTTTTAACAGCTTATGTTAGACTTATTTAGAGCAGTTTTTATTGGTTAACAATAATCACTGGTTCTTATTAAATATGCACTATGTAGCAATATTATAATATTGTATATATTGTAATTAAATGTTTACTAACTTACGAGCATCTAAAGTGTTTCTAATATTTTGCTCTAATACAGAAGGTAGAGATAAACATGCTTGCATAAACAGTTCTAGACATAAATAAGTTTTGGAAGGATCACTTTTTAGAAACAAAATTGATGTTGAAGGAATATGGATTTAAAATATAAATAGGTCCTACAAATCAGACTAAAATTAATATTTTACAAATAGATAAATGTTTCCATCTCTTTTGAATTTGCCAGCATTGATTTTCATTTTGCTATATTTTTGCTACTCTGAGAGAACAAAGAAATATTATTTTTATTTCATAATACAAATATTTATTACTATGACATGAAACAATTCACCATATTTTCTATCCTAATAATTCTGTGAATGTGTTGTTTTTTGGCAACTTTTTCCTTGCTGTCATTGTTTTCCTTGAATACAGGAGTTCCTTTAATTTTATATTTATTATTATCTATGCTACCCAGTTTCTCATAACCCATTTCCCCATTTTGACTTGCATTGATTTTATTTCAGTAATATTTTATTTCTGCATGAAGGCAAATATTGCTTTTTGTTTTTGTCTTATTTTAATTTTTTCAGCTTAAAAAGACATTGGGCATTTGTTCTTCTAAGTGCACACAAACACACACACACATATCCCCTATATTTTCTATAATGTATTAATTCACTATCACAAAAATAAATCTCTCTTATAAACGACTTCAAAATCTCAGGCACTTTAACAACACACATCTATTTTTCATACTTATGGGACCATAAGTCAACAGTAATCCTGCTAGGCTAACCTGTGATTCATTGGTTTTGCTTCAGGGTGTAGACTGGGTTCAAAAGTACTCTAAATATTTCTCCATTCTAAGACCAAAGTCCACTTAGACATGTTCTTACCATGATAGATGGAGAAGCACAAAAGCAAGTCAAAGCCCACAGCCACATGTAAAACCACCATTCATATTTTCTTAGCAGTTTTCCATTAGTCAAATTAAATTACATGTTCAAGTCCACATAAAATGGGACAGGTCAGTGCATTCTGTCATTTTGAAGTTTATAGCTTTATTTTACATATGATATTATTTGAGATCCTATTTTATCAATAGTATTTCTTCATTTATATGATTTATTATAGCTAATATATACTAACACATATTAATTTAATAATGATTATTTAATGTAAGATATTAATTTAATATGAATATCATATTATTCTGACAGATGTGTTGAATAGTCCATCTTGTATAGACTGTCTTGGAATAGTCCCTCTAACATGTATTAAAACATCATATATCCTTATCTTCTGATCTCTCACTAGGTTACTTATCTATCTCTCTCCAATATGATAGTACTATATTCAGTGAAAATTTAGAATGGATGAAAAAGTTGCCCTGTCTGTATTCTTTCCTCAAAATATTTATGGCTATTCTGGGTCCGTTTTACCTTACAAGATGTTATAGTTGATTTTATACATCATTGTGCCTAGGCCTTAATGCCAAGTTATTTAATCAAATACTCCTCTAAGTGTTGTTGTGAAGCCATTTTGTAGTTGTGGTTAGTATCTGTAATTAATTGCCTTTAAGTAAAGAAAATTGCTCTTTATAGTGTAGCGGGCTTCATTCAATCAGTTAAAGGCTGTAAGAATATAAACTGAGGTTTTCCATAAAAGAAAAAATACTGCTTTAAGACTGCATATCAACTCCTGCCTGAGTCTCCAATCTAAGAATCCCTTACTAACCCACTAGATAGAAAAATGTGTCAAGCTTCACATGACAACCTATTGGAAATGGCTTGGGAATTACTTTTAAATATAGACTTGGAGACAATTGACATCTTTGCAATATTGAATTTTCTAATAAAAGAAAGTAAGATGATATAATTTCAGTCATTTTATATTATTTTAATTCATTTTATGTATTTCTGGCCCAGATTGTCAGTTCATTATTAGATGTTTTATAGTTGTGGATGGCATCAAGGGTTTCTTTTTCCCATATCTTTCACGTGTATCTGCCTATATTGTCAATTCTTTTCCTTTTTACTATTTTCCAGTTGTACATTTTGGATTTTTTAAAAATAGACTACCTTTAAGAAAAATGTCTTTTCTGGAAATACGTCCTTCCATGTAGAAGCAGCTGTCTCAGCACAGCATTCCTGGACCCCTGGCCTCTCATTCACTCATTTGCAAGGAAGAAGTAACTTAATATGTGTGATAAGTTTGGAAGAAGAAAATGTGTATCATATATAAGTCCTTTCTCCTGGGAGAAAAAACGACACATAGGGAACATTTCCCTTAATTGCACTTGGCCAATTGATAAGCTAAGGGTACAGGCCCCACCCATGAACAACCCCTGTGGTGTCCAGGATGCTTTCAACAAGCTGTATAATTGAATTTCTGAGTTTCTACATAAGGAGAGACATTTACTGCAATTATAACCACCATTTTCCAGTATCAGCTTTATTGGTAGTGAAGGTGATATATTTCTCGCTCAACTGTTACATTTCTATCTTTTTCTCAATATTTTCAGCAGCTCAGGAGGGGAAGACAAACAATTAATTGAATGTCCTAGCTCTACTGAAATAGAAATCATTTGTAATTAATGATATTTGTTTCCCTTATTTCTCATCTTACTGCATTGAATATAATTACTAGGAAATCTGTGAAGAGTAGTTACAGCAGGAAGCCTTCTTATCTGGCTCCTGGAATGCTTCTAAAGCTAAACTGTAAAAAATATATTACATGCCATCAGTTCCTAGTGATAGTACTTAGTAAGATCAAAATAACTATCAATATTATAATATTTTATTTTAAATCTTGCTTATAAAAGTGTGATTGATATGAACATAATTTATCTCCTTTATTATATTAGGTGATGATTTTCTTCAGTATATTCAGATGTCAGTACATGTACATGTGTAAAAGCAAATCATTATTATGAGTTCCCTGAATCAGACAAATTTATAATTATGCATTTCTAGTTTTTCTGATATGTCATTAACTATATCTTTAGGTAGAGTTTAAGGATGAGGAGATAATAAAATAATTTTAAAAATTCTGTCCTAGATCCATTTCTCACTTGAGTGCCCTTCCTTATTTACATAGTTCATTAAAATTGAGTACTGTTTTGAATGTATAAATGTTACTATAGTTTGTTATTTTGTATTCATCTAGAATTTTTAAATTAGTCACCCATGCTATTATGTATATGTCCAATCTGTTACTTCTGTCTTGTGCATGTTACTTCATGAGATGCGTCCAATGGTGGAGACCTAAAATGTGTGACTTGCCAAATATTACGGAGATAAACATCTTTTTATCTGTTCTCCTATGAAGTATGGGAAATTGCTTCAGCATATAAATCCTTGATTGGAATTTCAATAATCAAGTTTATATGAACATTGAATATGAGTAGTTAGAGCTAGGTTATTCAATATTTCATCAAAATTCTACAATCCTGCCAATAGGACATGAGCATTTCTGTATATATATACATCTCTGTCAATACTTGGTACTATCCAGTTTCTTAATTTTTGCTGCTCCAGTAGCATAATAAGTCTTTTCTATCTTAACTTCAAAACTTAAATTTCATACCTCTCATTTCCAGGCATTTTAAACATTTTTGAAAAGCATGTTCACACCTCTTTCCTCTCCCATAGATTCCTTTGCTAATATAAATTATAATGTTATTTCCTGCAGTTTTATATTAAATTGGTGTCTCTTATTGCTGGTATATTGTAAATAGTAGTACCTTCAAAGTTTTTGAAATTACAAAACGTTCCCATGGCTCTGGCTAGGTTCTTCTTTCAGATGGAAGAACTATTTACTCCCTCACTCCCTTGAGGATGTTTCTCAAATGTCACCTTCTCTGGCATCCTTTCCTGAAATTGCCCCTGGTATGACTTCTCTTCTTCCTTTCATAATATTTTTCCTCATTAATATTACTCGATAATCAGTAATTATTTTAATGGTATATGTCATTCATGGTCTATCTCCTCAACTAGAAAATAAGCTTCATGAAGACAAAGATTTTTATTGTCTTTTATTCTGTCTCCTTATCACACTGAATAAGAATGAATAGCTGATTTCTTAAACACTTACTGACTGAATGAATAAATCTATCAAATCCAGGTTATAAAAATTCAACTATTGCTTTGTAACCCAGGAATTATCAGGTGTGACTGAACTACACAAGACAAACAACAAAAACTTGTCGCCTTAGCCAGCCCTTCCATAACTTAGCAATGATTCTAAATATTTCTGAATACGAAATTTTAACATTAAAAGAAGGAGCACTAAAATGGAAATAAATACTTTAAGCATCCCCCTAGGGAATATAAGATATACTATGTGTATGTTTTTAATATACTATATTTAAATATAGAGATCTAAATGTATATTTAAATTGAATGGTACTTCCAAATGTGTATTTAAAATGCTTCCATTTATAAAATATTATATACCTACACAGCATATACTTAAATACATATCTGTGTATAAGGTACAATATGTATAAAATAAGGCAAATCTGTTCCATGAACCTTATGTTCCAGTAGGGGATAAAGATAATAAGCAATAGAAATGACTAAAATAATAGCACATAACATGAGACCTATTTTTCTGGACAAAAAAGTAATGCAAACCATACTAAATCACAGATTTATATTTTTCTCCAAAAACTGGAACAAATTTAGCGAACAATTTTTCTCCTAAGATTTCATTAATTTAGTAAAATATGGCAATGCGTTTATAGCATACTGTGAAACATTACCATAGATGATTATAATTAAACTACACTTATCAAAATAATGAATAAAGCACATTTTGTGGTACAGCAGTGTTGATGTTTTTCCTATTTATTTCTTCACTAACTAATCTGCCAAATTCAGTAATCTCTAGTGAGTCTCAGTTATTAGTGTAAATTACTGGGGGTCTACTCTGATAATAAATAATAGTAGCAATTCTGGGAAACAAAACATTAGCAACTTAATGCCTAAAGATATTTTGTGGCTACTATAAATTAAGAACACAATGAAACATTTTTATTCAATTAGAATATATTTCCAGAGCATTATATGCCATTTAAAAGGTTACTTATATTGGACATACCAAAGCACCCGAATGTTAATGCTATCAAAAAGTGTTCGTCATTTTCAAAACAAGTGGGTTACCTAAAAGGGAGCCCATAAGATAAAAACATCTCTAAATCTCAGACGTTGCAGATATCTTTGATTAATCCATCTATTTCCTTACACTCTGAAACTGGAACCTACTCTGTCTGCATTCCAGTATGTAGGGGTCAAGACTATCAACAAAATCCAGATAGTGTATTAATTCATTCACTGATTTATTTATTTAACAAAAGTCAATTGAGGAACTACTATGTATCCAGTACACTTCTAGACACTGGAAGTAGAATATTGGGCAAAACAGAACAAATTCTCTTCCTTTGTGGAATTCTCAGCTGAATTTGGATGGAGAGAAAAATAAGTAAAAAAAAATAGTATACAGTCCACACAGTACTCGTTAGGTTCCTAAAACTACCCTCTTTCTTCATGAGCATGTCGACCCTGCATTTCCAAGCTTCCCTTGCAAATAGGTGTGACATATTTCTCAAAATGTATGATAAGCAAAAGAGATTTGTCTCTCTTTCAAGTCTGATCAGAAAAACCTGGAAATCATATGCTTATGACTGAATTGGTCAAATTGGCACCATCAGTGTGCCTCGGAAATATAACCAAAGGTTTATTTGAGGGTTACCCAGTGACTAATAGCATATTTAGTATTGGGAGAATCATCAGACACCCAATACCAAAATGGAAAACCTTGATCAAGAATACAGAATGTTGAGTTAAGATGCACAATGGGAAAATGTCACTGAATTTGTTTTTAAGGCATTTACTGGTAAAGGGTAGCAGAATATGCCATCTAAAAATATGACTGGAAGTGTTTAGGACATGCCACCTTAAAGTATGCTGCTTTGGCATATTGATTTTTTTTGAGCCGCAGGCACTTGAAAAACAGCAAATGCGGAGAGAGGCTTTCTCTGAACTTCCCTTACCTGCCTAAAGACAGACCCAACAAAAGGAATTCGGTTGTCATAACCCCTTCCCCAGGAGTTCCTTCAACCAGGGAAGATTAATTTATGACAGGACAGGACACCACAGATTGACTCCACACACCCAGAGAAGCTGTCACAAACTATCATACCTCTCACCTATTTTCTAACAGCCCCTTCATTTTTCCTAAAAAACATTTCTTCTCCCCTAAGGCTGAACTCTAAGCCACCATGGGGAGTCGCTCATTTTTCCCTGGGTATTTCCCATGTATACATGATATACATGTGAATAAACTTGTTTTTCTCTTGTTAATCTGTTTTTTATCACAGGGGTCTCAGCTAAGACCTCACAAAGGTAGAAAAAAATTATTTTTCCTCCACAACAGTAGAACTTTTGCTAATTTGCTTTCTGTTGAGAGTGTTTACTTAAAATAAAAACAGATTAAAAGACTGAACAGAGGGTGTGTGGTAAAACCGAATGTGGATCTTAGTCCTTAGGAAAGCCTCTAGAATCAGACTGGTTAGTATCCTAGCATAAGACGTACTCATTAAAAATTAGTTATTAGTTTATTGATACACATTTTTATTGGAAACTGACGATGAAAGAAGGAAGAGATATAGAAAAGTAGTTCAAAAGGGCAACAGAGTTAATGAGTTTTTGTGTTGTTTTTTAGAGTGGGTCAAGTGAGAATATATGTAAAAGTTGTAGGACAAACGGTTAATAAATGAGAAAAAAAAGATCACTGACATGGTTTGTCCTTAAATGAAGCAGAGGTCCAGAGATTTTGGAAAGTGTCTGGGAAACAGATACTTTGGATGGAAGGTGAAAACAGTGTATAGTGATTAGTAGAAACCTGCCGAGGGGAGAGAGTGAATTTATAATGGACATAGGCAGTGTGGTTTGGTCTTTTTCAGTCTTCTGTCTAATAGAAAGCTAAAAATTTCTCCTATCTTTTTATAGACAGAAATATTTAAATCAAGTTAGCCTAGGGAAAAAAAGATAGATAGAGGAAGAAGCTAGAGAAAGAAATGAAAGTTTAAAGAGTAGGAAACTTTACCAGAGACTTCATAATTTATTCTAATGCCCCCTGTCCCTCTTACTGTCAGTTCCTCATATTACATTTTGGAGGCTTTTTTGATCTGGAGAATAATGAGGACACAGGCTAACACTTGGAATAAGAAAGGTCTTTGGGTATTTTAGGAATGTGCTATTCTACTTTATTATAATGATAGCTTTTTCTCTAACAGCACAGGGGCCTTGACTGTATAATTTCCCTTGTCTTTCTCTGGGTGACCTCTTGTTCAGACCAAGTCAGCTCATTGCACATTATACTCAATTATGACTGGGAAACTTGTGGCTGGGGTGAGGTCAGGGGATCGTTCCTTAATTACATGCAGTGTATTGTTCTTTAAATGTTTGCAGTCAATTTTTATGTGGAGCTTGAAGAGTTTTTTAATTTTCTTAGACACTTGGCTTTTTTAAATGTACAGAAATGTGATTCTAAAGAGCACCATATTTTTTATTCACCTTTAAAAATACACATTTCTCATTTTCCAGTTAGGAGCCCCCCTCTTGATACTACATGTCAATAAGGTGAATGTGACTCAAAGCATGAGCTTATGAGCCATCTTTTAGCATTGAATGATGAAAATATCAAATTTTAAAATTTAAGAAGATAAGATTATAATGTTCTCTGCTAAGCAAAAGTTAATATATATGTAATATATATATGTTATATATATATGTGTGTATATATATTTATATTTACATAAGTTAATATATATTATATATATGTGTGTGTTTTATATATATACATGTGTATGTACACATATATATTTTTTCCACATATATGACATTTTATATATGTGCTTTTAGTAAGGAATGAGCTTTTTGACATGTGAAAACAAACAATAATAACAAAACATACTAGTGTCCATACAGCAAAAATAAATGAATGGTAAGATTTGTGTATTTTATTATAGGTATCTCAATACAAATTTCCTTTTTTTTGGTATCATTAATCTACAATTACATGAGGAACATTATGTTTACTAGATTCCCCCCATCACTAAGTCCCCTCCACGTACCCCATTACAGTCACTGTCCATCAGCATAGTAAGATGTTGTAGAATCACTACTTGTCTTCTCTGTGTTGCACAGCCCTCCCTGTGCCCTCCCCCCACATTATACATGCTAATTGTATTGCCCCCTTTCTCCCCCCCACCTTATCCCTTTCTTCCCACCCATCCTCCCCAGTCTCTTTCCCTTTGGTAACTGTTATTCCATTCTTGGGTTCTGTGAGTCTGCTGCTGTTTTGTTCCTTCAGTTTTTTCTTTGTTCTTATACTCCACATATGAGTGAAATCATTTGGTATTTGTCTTTCTCCTCCTGGCTTATTTCACTGAGCATAATACCCTCTAGCTTTATCCATGTTGTTGCAAATGGTAGGATTTGTTTTCTTATGGCTGAATAATATTCCATTGTGTATATGTACCATACCTCTTTATCTATTCATCTATTGATGGACACTTAGGTTGCTTCCATTTCTTGGCTACTGTAAATAGTGCTGCGATAAACCTAGGGGTGCATATGTCTTTTTCAAACTGGGCTGCTGCATTCTTAGGGTAAATTCCTATAAGTGGAATTCTTGGGTCAAATGGTATTTCTATTTTGAGCATTTTGAGGAACCTCCATACTGCTTTCCACAATGGTTGAACTAATTTACATTCCAATCAGCAGTGTAGGAGGGTTCCCCTTTCTCCACAACCTGCCAGCATTTTTTGTTGTTTGTCTTTTGGATGGTGGCAATCCTTACTGGTGTGAGGTGTATCTCATTGTTGTTTTAATTAAAATTTTTTAAAAGACTAAATTAATGGAAAGTAATTAAAGAATGGTAAAACTCCAGAGACAGTGTTATGGAAAATCTAGGCAATGCACTAAAAACATATGAATTAGTACATATGAACATTTCATTCTTTTATTTTTTTAATTTTTAAAGGTATTATTCATATACACTCTTACGAAGGTTTCACATTGAAAAACAATGTGGTTGCTACATTTACCAATATTATCAAGTCCCCAACCATACCCCAATGCAGCCACTGTCCATTTCAAGTTTACTTTTGTGTATGGGGTTAAACAATAATCCAGTTTCATTCTCTTGCATGTAGCTGTCCAGTTTTGCCAACACCAGCTGTTGAAGAGGCTGTCATTTCCCCGTTGTATGTCCATGGCTCTTTTATTGTATATTAATTGACCATATATGGTGGGGTTTATGTCAGGGCTCTCTAGTCTTTTCCACTGGTGTATGTTTCTGTTCTTGTGCCTGTACCAAATTGTCTTGATTACTGTGGCTTTGTAGTAGAGCCAGAAGTTGGGGAGTATAATGCCCCCAGCTTTATTCTTCCTTCTCAAGATTGCCTTGGCTATTCAGGGTCTTTTGTGGTTCCATATGAATTTTAAAACTATATGCTCTAGTTCATTGAAGAATGTTTTTGGTATTTTGATAGGAATTGAATTGAATCTGTAGATTGCTTTAGGCAGGATGGCCATTTTGACAATATTAATTCTTCTTATCCATGAGCACAGGGTGTGTTTCCATTCATTGGTATCTTCTTTAATTTGTCTCATGAGTGTCTTGCAGTTTTCAGAGTATAGGTCTTTCACATTCTTGGTTAGGTTTATTCCTAGGTATTTTATTCTTTTTGATTCAACTGTGAATAGAATTACTTTCCTGATTTCTCTTTCTGCTAGGTCATCATTAGTGTATAGGAATGCAACAGATTTCTGCTTATTAATTTTGTATCCTACAACTATGAAGAATTCAGATATTAGATCTAATAGTTTTGGAGTGGATTATTTCGGGTGTTTTATGTACAATACCATGTCATCTGCAAGCAGAGACAGTTTGACTTCTTCCTTGCCAATCTGGATGCCTTTATTTCTCTGTATTGTCTGACTGCCATGGCTAGGACCTCCAGTACTATGATGAATAGAAATGCAGAGAGTGGGCATCCTTGTCTTGTTCCCCAATCTTTAAAGAAAAGTTTTCAGCTTCTCACTGTTAAGTATAATTTTAGCTAAAGGTTTGTCATATATGGCCTTTATTATGTTGAGATACTTGCTCTCTACATCCATTTTGCTGAGAGTTTTTATCATGAATGGATGCTGAATTTTGTCAAATGCTTTTTCACCATCTTTGGAGATGATCATGTGGTTTTTATCCTTCTTTTTGTTGATGTGGTGGATGATTCTGATGGATTTTTGAATATTGTACCACCTTTGCATCCATGGAATAAATTCTACTTGATCATGACAGATGATCTTTTTTATGTATTTTTTAATTCAGTTTGCTAATATTTTGTTGAGTATTTTTGTATCTATGTTCATCAGGATTATTTGTCTGTCATTTTCTTTTTTTGTGGTGTCTTTCCCCAGTTTTGGTATTAGAGTGATGCTGGCCTCATAGAATGAGTTTCGAAGTATTCCCTCTTCTCCTACTCTGGAAAACTTTAAGGAGAAAGGCTATTACATCTTAACTAAATGTTTGATAAAATTCAGTGGTGAATCCATCTGGTCCCAGAATTTTGTTTTTAGGTAGTTTTTTGATTACCAATTCTATTTTGTTGATGTTAATTGGTCTGTTCGGATTTTCTGTTTCTTTTTGGAGCAGCCTTGGAAGGTTGAATTTTTGCAGAAAGTTTTCCATTTCTTCTAGGTTATCCAGTTTGTTGGCATATAATTTTTCATAGTATTCTCTAATAATTCTTTGTATTTCCCTGGTGTCTGTAGTGATTTTTCCTTCCTCATTTCTGATTCTTTTTATGTGTTTAGACTCTTTTTTTTATAAGTCTGGCTAGGGGTTTATATATTTTGTTTATTTTCTTGAAGAAACAGCTCTTGCTTTCATTGATTGTTTCTATTGTTTTATTTTTCTAGGTTTTATTTATTTCTACTCTAATCTTTATTATGTCCCTCCTTCTACTGGCTTTGGGCCTCATTTGTTGTTCTTTTTTTAGTTCCATTAATTGTGAGTTTAGACTGCTCATACGGGATTGTACTTCTTTCCCGAGGTAGGCCTGTGTTGCAATACACTTTTCTCTTAGCACGGCCTTTACTGCGTCTCACAGAATTTGCAGAGTTGAATTATTGTTGTCATTTGTCTCCATATATTCTTTGATCTCTGTTTTTATTTGGTCATGGATCCATTGGTTATTTAGGAGCATGTTGTGAAGCCTCCATGTGTTTGTGGGATTTTTCATTTTCTTTGTGTAATTTATTTCTAGTTTCATACCTTTGTGGTCTGAGAAACTGGTTGCTACAATTTCAATCTTTTTGAAATTACCAAGGCTCTTTTTGTGACCTAGTATATGATCTATTCTTGAAAATGTTCCATGTGGACTTGAGAAGAATGTGTATTCTGCTTCTTTTTGGTGTACGGTTCTGTAGATGTCTGTTAGGTCCATCTGCTCTGTGTTGTTCAGTGCCTCTGTGTCCTTATTTTCTGTCTGGTTTATCTGTCCTTTGGAGTGAGTGGTGTGTTGAAGTCTCCTAAAATGAATGCATTGCATTCTATTTTCCCTTTCAATTCAGTTATTATTTGTTTCACATATGTAGGTGCTCCTGTGTTGAGCACATAGATATTTATAATAGCTATATGTTCTTGTTGGATTGACCCCTTAATCATTATCTAATGTTCTTCTTTGTCTCTTGAGACTTTCTTTGTTTTGAAGTCTGTTTTATCTGATACAAGTACTGCAACTCCTGTTTTTTCTCCCTATCATTTGCATGAAATATCTTTTTCCATCCTTTCACTTTTAGTCTGTGTATGTCCTTGGGTTTAAAGTGAGTCTCTTATAGGCAGCGTATAGATGGGTCTTGTTTTTTCCTCCATTCAGTGACTCTATGTCTTTTGATTGGTGCATTCAGTCCATTTACATTTAGGGTGATTATTGATAAGTATGTACTTATTTTCATTGCAAGCTTTAGATTTGTGGTTAGAAAGGTTCAAAGTTAATTTCCCTACTATCTAAGAGTATAACTTAACTCACTTAATATGCCATTACAAACACAATCTAAAGGTTTCTTTCTTCTCCTTTTTCTTCCTCCTCCATTCTTTATATATTAGGTATCATATTCTGTACTCTTTGTATATCTCTTGAATGACTTTGAGGATAGTTGATTTAATTTAGCATTTGCTTAGTAATTAACTGTTCTACTTTCTTTATTGTGGTTTTATTACCTCTGGTGACAGCTATTCAACCTTAGGAATACTTCCATCTATAGCATTCCCTCCAAAATACACTGTAGAGATGGTTTGTGGGAGGTAAATTCTCTCAGCTTTTGCTTATCTGGAAATTGTTTAATCCCTCCTTCAAATTTAAATGATAATCTTGCCAGATAAAGTATTCTTGGTTCGAGGTCCTCTGCTTCATTGCATTAAATACATCATGCCACTCCCTTCTGGCCTGTAAGTTTTCTGCTGAAAAGTATGGTGATAGTCTGATGGGCTTTCCTTTGTATGTGATCTTATTTCTCTCTCTGGCTGGTTTTAATAGTCTGCCCTTATCCTTCATCTTGGCCATTTTAATTATTATATGTCTTGGTGTTGTCTTCCTTGGGTCCATTGTTTTGGAATATTTGTGCACCTCCATGACCTGAGAGACTCTTTCCTTCCCCAGATTAGGGAAGTTTTCAGCTATTACCTCCTCAAAGACACTTTCTATCCCTTTTTCTCTCTCTTCTTCTCCTGGTACCCCTATAATGCAAATATTGTTTCATTTGGATTAGTCACATAGTTCTCTCAATAATCTTTCATTCTTAGAGGTTCTTTTTTCTCTCTGTTCCTCAATTTCTTTCTATTCCTCTTCTCTAATTTATATTTCATTTATCATCTCCTCCACCATATCTAATCTGTGCTTAATACCCTCCATTGTGCTCTTCAATGACTGGATTTCCAACCAGAATTCATTCCTAAGTTCTTTAATATTCTTCTGTACCTCCATGAGCATGTTAATGATTTTTATTTTAAAATTCCTTTCAGGAAGATTCATGAGGTCAATTTGAACCTTTCTCAGGTGCTGTATTCATAATTTTACTTTGAACCAGGTTCCTTTGGCATTTCATATTTGTATATGGCACCCTCTAGTGCCCAGGCACTCTACTCTCTGGAGCTGCTCAGCCCCTGAAACAATGTTGGGGGTTTCAGGTTAGTGTTATTTGTTCCTGGGGGAGGGAAAGAGCTTTTTCCTGCTTCCGGTCTGCTATGCCTGCCTCCACTGCCAGAACTTGTGGACCAAGCACACAGTTACAAGCCTCTTTGCTTTGCATTTGTAGTTCCTATAGACAGAGCTTCCCTCTGGCTGGCCTAACACCAGGGTAGGATTTTTCAGTTTGCAAGTCAGGTAGGGCTGGCCAGAAGGAAGGCACAGTATGCTGTGTATCATGGAGGGGGCCCTTTGAGCTCTGTAGACAACCTGGGAGCTGGAGTACCTGAAGATCATGAAAGTTCCCAACCTGCTGGGCCGAGTGCACCCAGACAATTTTGTCTACCTGTTCTTTCCCCTGAGCAGTCAGCTCTGTGCAATCCTTGCCCCTTTAGCTGCCCTCTTGCTGTGAGGAAGACTCTCAGACTGCCTGCCTTTCTTTTGTCCCAGAGCAGCCAGATATGGATCCCTGCTTTCCACAAGCACCTGAAATCTCAGTCTCTCCAGGTATTCTGCTTGTTTTAGCTTTTCAACCCCATAATCATGTGAGTACCATGAAAGCACCATGAAAGGTAGGTTTGTGCTCCCAGAGCTCTCTGGAGCTAGGTATTCAGCAGTCCCAGGCCTCCACTCCCTTCCTGCTCTGTTTCTCTTCCTCCCACTGGTGAGCAGGGGTGGGGGTAGGGCTTGTGTCCAGCTGGGCCATGGCTTTGGTATGTTATCTTGTTCCATGAGGTTTATTCTGCTCTCCAGGTGTATGCAGTTTGGCACAGCCCTCTTTTCTGTTGCTTTTTCAGGATTAGTCATATTAATTATATTTTCATATTATATGCGGTTTTAGGAGGAAGCCTCTGTCTCACCTCCCACGTCTCCATCTTTAATCCTCTCTCGAACATTTCTTTCTTAACATTATTTCTTCTTTCATGTTATTTCTCATCTTTTCTTTCAGCACAATGTCAATTCTTAGGTTAGATATTTTTTACCTCATGTTTGAATTGTTTCAACAACCTTCTTTAGTCTTCAGAACTTTGATTTTTCCCATCAACTGGGTCTTGAACCTAATCACCAGGTTTACATTCCTGATATAATTTTAATATTATATGTCATTTTACAATCTCCTCAGGATCTTTCTGGGAATAACCTGAAACCAGTTACTGTACAAGGAGGGCAGAGAGTGACGAAATAGGTAGACCACTCCAGAGTTGTAGGTGGTGGATGGAATAAGCATGGGAACTTACACAGGGGGTTTGTCTTGGGTGGCCAGAAGATATCTCCACATGTACCCACCATTACTTAAAAGTTTATGCAAAGAACTTAACTGGAAATAGTCCCATGTAACATCCCGATGGTCTCAACATCACAACATCACATTGCTATATCAAGGCTCTGTCCTTGGGGTGGTTCTGGGAGCCAGAAAGGAGGTCAGAATGCACATTGCAAGGACCAGGGAGGAAGTGAGGAGCCTCCAAATGCCTGGATCCAGCTCATGGGTCACCTGTGGTCATGTCTTTTCAATGATCATCCCTAACATTATGTCTCTATCCCAGATGATGTTTTTAAACAATTTGTTCATTAGTTTAATCATCCATCCAGCTTGGTGTTTATGAGGCAGGACTAAGTCCTTTTAGTTGATGATAAGAATAAAAGTCACATGATTTCCTTCAAGGAATTTGTAAGTTAGTAGCTCTTTGCTCCTCTAGAATCAAGTCCAAATTATTTTACTTATACTTAGGCAAGATGTCTTTACCTGAATTTTATTGACATTGATTACTGCACTCTAGGAATTCTATTCTATAGTCTGCTTCCTAATTCATCCTGTCATTTATTTCACTTCAAATTACCCTTCTCTCCATTTGCTGAAATACTAATCT
Organism: Manis javanica; assembly: GCF_040802235.1. Classification (NCBI taxonomy): domain Eukaryota; kingdom Metazoa; phylum Chordata; class Mammalia; order Pholidota; family Manidae; genus Manis; species Manis javanica. The sequence goes on from NC_133160.1 coordinate 148,550,460, forward strand.
TTAATAAACAAGCTCAAGTGACCTATTTGCTTTCAAGTTTCGTTGATCATAATATTCTGAGTCATTTTTTAAAAAATAGCAATGCCAATAAATCACTCATGATTATAAGGGATTACTGTGTATCCAACACTCTGATAAGAGCTTTGTATAGATTATACTTTTAATGCTTGTAAAAACCCATTAATTCATTCAACAAATATTTATTGTGCACTTATTGTTGTCATATAAACTGACCCAAAGCTAGGATGCAGTGTAGACATTGTGATGAATCAGACAAATAGGGCTGCTGCACTTGCAGAGCTACTCCAGATTGGAGGAGCAATGTAATTTCAAACAGTGATAAGATTCTGAGGAAAATAAAAAGTGCAAGCTGTAGGAATAATTAATATAATCATTATGTTGGTTGTCTAAACAACTAAAGAGTATGTGTTGTGTGTGTATACATATTTTTACATAAAAAGATTTTGTGTTTTAATTATACTCATTGACTCCTCCTAGATTTAAATTACTTGAGATGAAAATCTTCATGCTCTATGTTAACCATCTTGTTTTCCTTCATATGACCTAGACTAGTATCTTATCTTATATAAACCTAAACAGAAAATTATTAGATAATTTTACTTGTTTCTATTTACAACTGGAATAACAAAGCACAGACATAAAGAACTTTATAATACACTCAGGAAAACGGAAATTACTTTGGTTTGCAGGAGTTTGAGAAGCAATAAAAATGGAAAAATGAAACTATAAAGATAAGCAGGGATCAAAGGTGAAGGGCTATTTACTGGGCATAATAATTTCATGATGCAAGTTATGAGATGAAGTTACTGAAGGATTTCATGCCATGGAATGTCAGGGCCAAATGTGCATTTGAGAAACACAAATCTAGTAAGAAGTACATTAAATGGGTTTGAGAGAAAGGTTTGAAGGAAGTACTGTTAGCAGAAACTAACAGTAATAGAGATTATTAGTAGGTAACCTAGAAGCTAGATATTTTTAGGATGTGAAAAATAAAACTTTGTGTATATAATGTGTAACTTCTGGGACCACTGTGAGTATTAAGTCCATTGTTTAGTCCACAGTTAGTAGTCAATTATATTAGCTGTAAGTATCACTTTTAACATAATATGTTTAAACAAGAATTACTGAATGTTATGACTTAAATGATTCCATCATTAAATGATAAATTGATAAAATGAAAGAGTGAGTATGGATCAAGAGATAGACTTAAATTTAAACACATTGTGTAGGAGATTTCCATGGGGTATACAGGCATGTGAGTAGACATCAGATGCAAACAGGAAATAAGAATTCAAGTGAGAGGCTTAGGTATGTAGAATAGGAGGTAGAGGAGCTGTATCCACGACAACAAATATATAGACTACAGAAGCAGCATTGGGAATAAATGAGCTAGCTTAGTTGTACTGATAATAATAAGAACAGAGTGAAGAAAACAGTAGTAACATAACCTCAGTGCTCAACAGCATTTTCTGAAAATCAGCTAGGAAGTGAATGGTCAAGAGAACACATGAGCACAGCCAACGATTAGTGGTTTCATAGGAAATCATTAATCAATGCTACTAATTGAGTGATTACTAATATACTTATTAGTACTTATAAGCATTAACTTCTTTAATCATTTAAAAAACAACTTTCATGTAAGTCCTATCATTTAATCTTTTTACACAGAGAAGAACATGTGATGTACAGACAGGATAAATGAAGTGCCTGAGACAGGAGAGATTAAAGGGTGAAGGTAGCCATTACAAAGTTTAATGCTACTAGATCAGTACAGAAAACTGGTCCATTGACTTTGGTAATTAGAAGGTGTAGTTGTCCTACCGCAGAATGGTTCCAGCTGTGGGGTAGGGGTGGGAATCAAATTGCCATATAGTAGGTGGGGGTAGGTCAAAGTCAGTAAAGGAGAGAGAACAAAGACTTCGTCTAAAATCCATCGGTTTCCTTTCTTTAGGCAAATTAGAACACACTTAGCCATTTACCAGAAGAAACTGCTTTTGCTTCTCTGATCACTTAAGAATGTGAATTTTACATATGAGATTACTTTTCACAAAGATAATTGTATCTTTCAGTCTCTTCTCATTTCTTACTTTCCAGACGTCTAGGGGTTAGCCTTCAACATACTTCACATTTCCTGAAGTGTTCCAATATTTGAGTTTGATAACCCCCAATAATTGCCATTTATTGAGTTTAATATGGGTCAACTGCTGTGCCAAAATATTTACACATGATATTTAATTAATTCTCACAATAACTATAATTTAACATTATCATAGACATTGAGCTTTAAGTAACCTATTAAAGAAATACACAGTTTGATTTAACCTGTGTATTCGCCTAAATTTTGTACTTTTACTTAAAAGAATTTTCCATTTTTAAGAAGACAAAAAACAGTAAATAATTCAATATTACCACATATCTTGGAGGAAAATGACTGGACTTTTAAATTAATTAATTCTAATTGCAATAACTAATAAAAATATGATAAATATGATATATAATTTACTTTCCACCCCAATCAGTCTATTCTCTTTAAGTTTATCAATAAAAACATATTTAGAAAATGAAACATTTCTCCCTTTCTGTGATCCAAGCACTTTCTGAAAACTGCAATAGGTTGGGATTTGGAAAACACACACCAAGGGCATATCATGTGACTAATTATCCAAGGTCCTTGACCAGACATATAACTTGGATCTTCCTTTACTTAACACCCATACATTAGAGGAAATTTAGTCCAAAGTCTATTGCAATTTCATATTCCAAGGTTCTATGCATCCATGTACTCATCTCGTTAAAATGTCATATACATTTTTATCAGTTGGTTTTGAACTTGGAACAAGGAGTTGAAGCACTTATGATTGATATTTCCATCCGCTGACAGAAAATTCAATTAGACTGATTAATACTCATAAAAATAAATCAAAGTAAATTGATATTAGAGATGATGTATCTGTTAAAACCAATGATCGTTGTGCAGGTTGTTATATAAAATGATTCGCTATCATTTTAACTTGCTTCGACTAGAAATCTTCTTCGGAGAGTGTCTTATTTTTAAAAAGGATACAATGTTGTTTTACTCCTTGAAACAGAGGTAGAGTTCCTGTTCTGCTTGCATGAAACATTGCCGATTATTATTTTTTAATTGTCCCTCAAACTTCAGTGGAATTCAAGACTTACCTCCTCAACAAGGACTTTGGCCCTTCTATTTGAAATCACATAATTCAACCTATATTAAAACTTTCTTAAAGTATTTTTCTCATTTAACATTGAGTAATTGGGTGTGTGATAACACTGAATAATTGTGGGTGTGGGTGTGTCTGTGTGTGAGAGAGAGAGAGAGAGAGAGAGAGAATTTTAGTGAACTCAATGCATTTGTTAAATATTATTATCTGTCCAGATAGTGCAGATTTCTAATAAAATTCCTAATTGAATGAAAAAAAACAAAAAGCTTGGCTGGTTGCCTGGGTATTTTTGTAATAAAACTGCTGCTGCTAGTCCTGTATCTTTCTATGACTTGATTCTAAAACTTTAAAACATGGTCCACTTCTAAGACACTACCTAATCATCTTTTAACTAGTAGGAAGTAATGTACCACATCCCAACAACTGCCAAAATTATAAAGGAATTGTACTTTTTTATGTGGCATTTTAGCAGTACCTTTAAGAACTTAATTTTGTCTTAGTAGGAACTGAGAAATTGGAACTTTAGTACAGTTCCTATTAGTCTTCAGTAAGGTGTGTTATAATGCATCACAAGGGACCAGGGATCATAAGATGATTTTCACCATGTGTAGTGCTTTTTCCCTTTGTCCTTCACTGAGTCTTATAGTTCCTTTTTTCTACCTCTGAAGCACTCCTGAGGGGCTAGTTAAACCAAGATAGAACATTCACCTCCTGACTGCTTCAGTCCTTGAGAAGAAGCTAACAGAGTTAAGGAAAATAAAAAGATAGAGGAAAAAGAAAGGGTTAGGAAATTCTAAATTTGAGACGGAAAATTTACAGACAGTTATCAATAATTCAAAGTTAGCAATAAACTTTGGCATAGATGATTTCAAACCCATGTGTGAAAATTAGACACCGTTAGAAGAGCACGTTAGACTTATCATGCAAATTTTTATTGAGTTACAGTAATGTTCAGTGCAGGTATTATAAATTTGTTTTTATGTTCCTTTACTCTTAACAAAAACTGTCTGAGCTGAAGTTGTCAAAACCCCTGTTAGAGATTTGTTTTCTGTAGCGCAAAGAAACAAGGAAAGTTACTGATGGTCATATGTAAAGTAAATCACATAGTCTTTACCAGTTGATCATGATTACTTACACTAAGAATGTGTCTTTTGTCAATGTAATAATCTAGGCAAAGAGAAAGATGTGACACTTGAAGACCAAATTGCTCAACAGAATTCTCCAAGATTATTCCAGTTTACTGGCTTTTGTATTCTCTAGGTACCAGATTTTGACTACAGTGTCATGTGGGCCCAACCCATTCAGGTTTAAATAGATAAAGAACTCTATGGTTGCAATTCTAAATTAGTAGGCTTGTGGGTTTTTTCTTCTTTTTTTCTTTATTAAGATAGTTTCAAAGACTACCAAAAAAATTAATAATAATAGACTGACATTTGTAAGAGGAACTATGTCAAATGTAGTGTGTACACTTTTATACAGAAAATATAAAAGTTGTACACAGTATTCTCATTCAAGAACTAGTTTTCCTCTCACTAAGTATCTAGTGATAACTGTCATAACTAAGGATATGATTTTTGATATAGTTGATTGTATTTTCCAAATACTGTAGCCTGCATTTTGCCTTGGGCTTATTGCTTCAGCATTCAAATTACCCTGTCTTAGTTTTGTTTATACACTTTCTTAAACAATAGCTTTTAATAAAAGAGTTTTTATTGATTCCTAAGAAATGTTTAATTCCCTCCAGGATGCTGTAGTCATGCCTGAGTCACCTGTATTTTCTCTCTAATTGGAGACTGCGTGTCTGAATTTGTGCTTTCTTTGGTGCTTCTATTTTTTAAGCATCAGCAATTTTCTGTATAGCAGACAGCAATTTTAAACCTTTCTGGTATAGGGATAATTTCTATTTAGACAAATGAGGGTTATCATTTAAGTTTTGATGAAACTGTTTTTGGGAGACTTACATGATCACATGTTTGAGTCAATTTCTCCAGAAAATAAAATGAGAAAATATGTAAGTGGAGTCTTGGTTGGACAGGAGCATAAATTCCATTTTCCTCAGATTTTTAATCTCAGTATACTTCACAAAAATGTAACTGTTGAATCACTGTGTTGTGTACTTGAAACCAATATAATATTGTATATCAACTATACTTCAATAAAAAAAATACTTAAAATAGGGTAGATATGTGATTTTAGAGTCCTCTAAGCACTACGGGCTTTCTGTCTGTAGTTCTGGGTATTTTATGGCAATAGAGAAAATAACCTAAAGGATGTTAGAGAATGAGCTTCTGGTTTCTAAATTCTAGTTCTCTCACTTTCGCCAAGTCTGGGCTTCAACAAATCATCCAAGATCTGTAAGTTTGGTAGAAATCTACTTGAAGAGACAGAAGAAAATATGTGCCAAGAAATATGAAAGAAAGTGAGGTAGTTGAGAAGATGTAGAGGATGATATAAGCTTAGAAATAAAACAGTGCTAGAATCATATTTCTCTGATTTGATGAGAAAGCTGAGGTTTGAGAACCCTATGTTCTGAGGAGAATATATGATAAATAATACAAACATTTTATAAATTAAACAATGATTAAAAGCTTCCAAAAAGGGTAAGGCCTATATATAAAGAATAAACATCCCAACAGAATTTTCAACTGTAACATGACTGCTCAAAAACAATAGATTAATGCCTTTACATTTACGATAAAAAAGCCAAAACTGAAAAACTTGTGATTTATATCCATTTTAAGTATGTTATTAAATGAAGAATTTTAAAGTTAAAATTTTAACTCAGATATAAACTTAAACATTTCAAAAAATTATTTAACCAATTAATTAATGAAGAAACCAGTAAGATGTAAAAACTGGTTCAAAGTGTGTCCTAAAAGCAGTTATATGTATAGACAATCAAGAATCTGAAATAAATTTGACTCAAAATACAAAACTAGATTTTCTTTTTGTAGAGGGGTGATCAATTACATTTCCAGAAGATAAGTTACACTTATATGGACAAATAATTTGCACTATTGATGTTCTACATCTTACAGAGTAGTAAAGTAACAGTACAATACCTCAAAGACAATGAAAGGCAAAAACTCCAGACATTAATAAACCATCTTTATTGTGGTTTTTCAATGAAATGATGATTTTCAGTCCGTTTCAAAATCTTTCACAGGAGTTTAAATTAAATGACATTGTCATTCATGGAAAAGATGCTGAATATTTGCTATAAATGCACAGTTTTTTGAAAAATGGCAATCATAAAGAATATATAGAATCAAAGTGAAATTTTGCAGGTAATTTGACAAATGACTGATTTATTGGATTGTTTAGATGAGATCAAAGGAAACGTTACTTATGTTGTTTTCTCCTACTCAATTTTCTTCCACTCTCATTTCTCACAAGAACAACATTATTTGCCCTTAGAAAAAATATACCTCAAATTTAGGCCATGCTTTAATCATGGAATTAATATACTGAGGCTCTGACTTAGTGTGTCAGAGAAATTCAGTAAAAATAAAATATTAGTAACTAAATGCTTTAAGTATACTTAGAAAAATACAGTGCATAGCTAGCAGAAGGAAAGAAAAAAAGAAACTTTAGTTGATAGAATGTAAGTCACAAGGAAGGAAAATAAGCAAAGAATAGCATGTAAAGCATAAGTCTAAATATAATAGAAACCAAAATATATGTTATTAGATTATACTCTTCCTAGAAGAGTAGTTATAGATTTGAATATGATCAAAAGCAAAATCAATATATGTTATTACAAGAAAAAATGAAAATATAATGGCATAGAAAGTTTAGGAAATAGGGCAGATTCCATAAATTATGATTTGGTGGTTTGACAGATTATTATATGATATAATTTGTGGTAAATCCTCCCTTCCAGTTGTGCCAGCACAAAATATTTGGAGACCACAGATACACATATCCTATCTTACAGAAAATCCTATAGCACTACTTCAAAATGGAAAACAGAACCCGCTCATTTCTCAGTGTTCTCTGGATACTTCCCTAAACCAAGCTACCATTGTCTCTCATCTGAATTACTTCAATGGACTCCTAAAAGGTTTCCATGATAGCTGATAGTGAGCTTTTCAAAATAAAGTCAGTTTATTGGCTGCCTCTACCGCATTCTCTTGTCATTCCTGAATTCAAACATGTGCAGCCAGTTATAGTTATTGAAAGAATTTCGGCATTTCCTGTTGGGTTAGACGTGTGGATGACTTCAAGTTTTTGCACATGAGCAATTGAATGAATGGATCTTATATTATATTCCATATGACACTGCATTTGTTCAGTAAAACTGACTGAATGAATAAAAAAACAACTACCTGAATACATCTTCTAACTTACTTTTCTTAAAAATAGAGGCCAAACCAGTTAAAAGTAAAAGGTATAGCAAACATAAATAATACTAACATTACAATGGATGTAATAGGCATGTAGATCAATAATACTCCCCAAAACTGGCGAATATATTTTTTTCCAGGTACATACGGAATTTTTGAAAAATGTAATAGCATAATAATCCTTGAGGGAAGAAGCAAACCACATTCTGTAACAATAATGCAATAAATTTTATTTAAAAATATATATTACTCCTCTAATACTTGGGAACAAATAATTTGAAATTTTTGTAATTTATAGATGAAAAAAATAAATATGATGTAATTATAACAGAAATTCTCAAATATTCTAACATGAATGAAAAAGAAAATATGAGATATTAAAAATTACAAGTATCCAAAATGCTACTTAAATATAATTATATGCATTTAAGATTTATATTATTTTAAAACAAGGTACCAAAAATATAAAACTAGAACCAAAAGTAGGAAACAAAGAAAAAGAAAGTATAGATAACGAATTAATAAAAGTGATATTCTAATTGAAGGTTACTTTCATAGAAATGATTGAGGACATAGCTGTCTAGCAAAACTAATCAAAAGCAAAACTGAGAAAGCACACACATAAACACATTATTATAAAGGATAACACTTACATAATGAAAGATAAAATAGAAGCATTTTAATATTATCAAATCACATGTATAGCATGGTGACATATACTTTTTAAAATATCCATGAGACGGACATATAGCAACTAATTACACCACCAAACGTGGTGACACTGGTCAGGGAGAGGAAAAGAAGGAGACCGTGGAGGTGGAATGAGAGTGGGGACATCAATTGAATAATTGGCAAAAATTATTCAATGGCAAAAATTTTTCAGCTTAAATCAAATACATAATTTTTTAAAACAAACATATTAACCAACTAAATTGGTTCTAGAAGAAATATTAAATATTAACAATCAATACTCAGTTGAATAACTAAAATAGTAGTTAAATACCTATCTTCAAAAATGTATCCACTCCAGGTTATATTAACTAGAAACAATACACCTTCAAGAAAGAAGAGATGAACTATTTTACTAGACTGCTATGACTTTTATACTAAAATGGAACAGAATGCTATTTGAGAAAACAAAATTATAAGCTAATTTTATTTCTAAATATTGATACAAAATTATCAAATAAATTGTCAGCAAACTTTACATGGCAATGAATATTAAAAATAAGAATTATATATAAAACAGGGGAAAAGAACTTGACTTCAGCCTTGGCAATGATTGTGTTCTGATCTTTGGTTTTCACTTTCTTATGTTATTTTTTATTGGATAAATATGACATGTGATATAATGTAAATTTAAGGTGTATAGCATGTTACTTTGGCACATTTGTAAGTTATAATATGCTTGGCTGTTGTAATGATATTTATCACATTAACTACAATATTATTGTAGGCATATATTCAATATATTGTACATTAGATCTTTATGGCTTATTTGGTACTCATTAAAAGTTTCTACATTTAAACAATGATTTTTTTTGCTATGACACCTAAAGCACATATAAACAAATGGGACTACATCAAAAGGTTTCTGCACAGCAAAAGGAAAAGAATTCAACAAAAGGAAAAGGCAAGCGGAAAATAGGAGACAATGTTTTCTAAACGTATTTCTGATTAGGGGTTAATATTCAAAATACATAAAGAATACACACAACTGAGTAGCAGAAAAGCAAACAACCCAAATAAAAAAGGGGCAGAACACTTGAATAGACATTTTTCCAGATAATATACAAATGGCTGATAAGTTCATGAAAAGGTACTAATCACTAATTATCAGGGAAATGGCACAAAAACCACAATGAAATATCACCTTGCACCTGCCAAAATGGCTTCTAAGAAAAAGACGAGATAACAAATGCTGGAAAGGATGTGGAGAAAAGGGACCCCTTGTGTGCTGTTGGTGGGAATGTAAATTGATAAAACTGCTATGGAAAAGAGTAGGAAGGTTCCTCAAAATTTAAAAATAGAACTACCATTTGATCTTTTAACCTCACTTCTGGAAATATACCGGAAGAAAATAAAATCACTCTCTTGAAGAGTTATCTGGACTCCCACATTCACTGCAGCATTACTAACAGCAGCCAAGATATGGAAATAACCTAAGTCTCCATCACTGGCTGAACGGATAAAAAATCTGGTATATATATAATGGAAAGTTATTCAGCCAAAAAAAATAAATAAATCCTGCCATTTGTGACAACATGGATGAGACTCGAGGGCATTATACCCAGTGAAATAAGATAGAGAAAGACACATATTATATAATCTTCCTTATAAGTGGAATTTAAAAAGATGGAACAGAGAAATAGAATAGAACGGTTGTTGCCAGGGGCTGAGGCATGGGGGGATGGGTTGGTACTGGTCAAAGAGAATGCACTTTCATTTACAAGATGATTAAGTCTAGGGAATCTAATGTATAGCATGGTGACTATAGTTAACACTGTATTGTACACTTGAAAGTTTCTGTGAGGGTAGAGCTTTAATGGGTCTCACCATAACAATAAAAACAAAATGGTAATTATGCAAGGTAAAGGATGTTTTAACAATCTTATTGTGGTAAATATTTCACAATATATACATGTATGGAATCATCATATTGTACGCCATGAAAATACGTACACAATGTTGTGTCAATATATATCAGTAAAGATGAAAAAAAGAAACTTGGAAAAGTATTGCAAAAACATTATTCAGTTAAAAATGAATTAAAAATGACAATTATGTTGCATTTTTTGTTAATTTTAAACCAAACAGAGCAGTATTAATATTGATGGATGCACACATGTACTTTTTAAAATATCCATGAGACGGACATATAGCAACTAATTACACCACCAAACGTGGTAACACTGGTCAGGGAGAGGAAAAGAAGGAGACCGTAGAGGTGGAATGAGAGTGGGGACATCAATTGAATAATTAAAATATTCTTTAAAAAAGAAGTTGAAATCAATCTTGCCATACTCTAATTAAAAAAAGAAAATCACACACAAATTCTGGCTACCTATATGTATGTTGTTCTACTCCAATTTCTTGGAATATTTTATAATTAAAAACAAAACATTTAAATACAACAATAGACATTTTCATATGTAATATGTAACAAGATACAGGTTTTGATATGTGTTGCTGAATTTCCTTTATGAGAACTTCTGGAAAGTTCTACTCTTCATTTGGGAGTGGAATCATACTACCCAAGATTGCAGAAAAAAAATGCTCTAAGCAACTGCAGAATTACATTTTATAATGTATGTAGAAGATTTTATAGCCTTTTGTGTCTATTTATCACAATTCAGATGTTAATTGTTATGATCATTTTGTTATTATGAATAAAATAACTGCAAGCTAATTTTCATTATATTTGTTTTAGCTATTCCCAGGTTATTTAGAGGTTAGATTCTGGAACAAGTGGAATCCACAAAATCTGGCTTTCAGTGATATATGAGTGTATGTATATGTATATATACACACACAATTTTATTTAAAATCATACATCACTTTATAGGTATGTTTTTATATTTTCTTTATATATATTTATATGTATAATGTACACTTTTCATTTCATAAAATATATATACCATATGTTCACTCTCAGTTTTTGAACACACACAATATTTCAAAAAATGTATTTAGGTGATGTGAATTCATGAGGCAAGTTTAGACTGACACAGGTCTAAATGTGAAGAGAAGAAGATAAGTGGTTTATGAAAGAACCGAGAAATCTCTGAAATAGGAATGGGGCAAATAATCAGCCTTTCATGAATAGCAAGAGAAGATCTCATGTGGAAATTAATTCTCTGTGGCAAATGTTTAAGGGCAGAGCAAACACGCAGTGCGATTACAGAGTGCATTGTCTGACTTTTACAAACAAGAGGCAAGAGGCCCCTGAGCTGGGCTGTACGGGATGGAAGCATGCTGGTCAGATGGCTTCGCCACTTGGCTTTCTAAATACATTTTAACAATTGACTCTGTGTGCTTTGTGATTGGTCCTGATGGCTCTGCAATTACATTGTCTCAGCAAACACTGAAACTGTGAATAGGTTTTATTTTTTCATTTGTGTTTTTCTTGCCACTTGCTCCTTTGGGACTCGATGGCTGCAGCAACTTGATGACAATGTGTGGGGAAGAATGTGTCCAGTGATTATTTATCTTTCTTATTTCTGTTTTGCTCAGCTTGCTGCATAGGCATTGTAGTTCATCCTCCAGTTCCCCAGGAAGACAGCAATGTCTTTGCTGAATTTACCTGTATTACCTAGCTCTTGGAGATTAATACTGGAGAGAAGTCCGATGTCAATTCCTCCTGGGAAGAGAGGAGTTCAACCAAACAGCAGAGAAGTCCTTAGGGACAAGACAGAGGTCTGGCTTTCTGTCGTTTGAAGCTTGTTTGATTAGCATGATTTATGTAACTGCTCATGCCACACCATTTGTTCTGTGTGTACATTTTCATGCCTCCGTGCGAACTAACCTATAATAATGCTGTACATTCCTATCCTATCTTTTCTGAATCCTTTAATAAGATAGAACCCTCATATCCACAGTATAGCTGGAGAGACTTAATGCACATAGACAGGGTCAGCTTTCCCTAGGCTTCAGGACATACATTTATGTATGATTTCGAAATTAAGAAAAATAAATCCAGGATAAGACTGACTGCTGATGGCAGTCATTTTCCATTGGATATGATTTTTGAACTCTGATGATCCCAGAAAATTCTATGGCATGACCCAAGCCATATCTAAATGTTTTCATTTCCTTTTCACAGGATCTATAGAAAACCTTATTTTGTGTGATTGATATGATAATAAAACAAAAACTGTTTCAAGTAAGGTAAATTTTCCTGAAAATTCAGATGGTCTTTAATTACTGTAATATGCTCCTTGTATCTCTCTTATAATATGCAGTAACAAATTAATCGACTTTCAGTCAGATGGAAGTATGTGACCAGATTTTTTCCACATTTTATTAAAGGACTGTTGAATTTTTGTCAACATATTCCTAAGCAGTAGAGGAATTATATATTAAGCTAGCCAAACTCAAACACATGATTCATATGAATGCAGTGGGACCTGCACATTTGCATTAGTAATAATAACAATAATAGTAATAAACACCTTAAGTGTTTGTAACCTAGGTAAGAACTTTAGGGGTTTATAACCACGGATGGTCTGTGGACAGTACTTTGAGAAACACAGGAATTCCTGCCTATATAGAAATCCTCTTGATTTTAATATAAACCCCTGATGGCTGGTGTTTTCGTTAGTCTAACTCTAGGGCAAAACATAAAGTATTGAAAATATAATCTATGCTATGCAATATTCTAGTCCACCTTAACAGAATTCAATGATAGGTTGTCATTATGTTGAAAACTTTAACAGCTCGCCAATAAATAAATGAACAAAAATATTTTAATGTTTTGCCAACAGGCTGGAATGATGTGAAGTAAAGTTTTATCTGCTCTTGCATCAATACTGATTCTCTTTAATTTGATAGTGTACAGTTAGACCACATTTATTAATACTTATCCAGACAAAGACAGGCATAACCTGCATGAAAACAATAGACTAAAAAGTCTGACAGGACCAAAATAAGAAAGAGAATCAGCACCGGCATAGAGTCAGGTGTTAGGTTACATTAGATGAGGAACTCTAATCTAGCTCTAAGAAACCAGCGCCCTAAAAAATATGAACACACTGTGGATGGAAAGGAGGCTCCTTACAGGGAAGCAGAGCTTAGTAACTGGAGATGCAAGAGCAGTTATTATTTATTCATGTTTTTATTATTAAATTTACAGATGCTGGGAATAAGCATCAAGGTTCACTATCAACAGGTAATGAAATCCCAGCTCTGAAGACAATTGATCCATTTATCAAGTTCAGGGCTCTGTGCTCCAGTAGAGAGAGTGGGGTATAGAACTTGAATGCAACAGCGTTCAAACCCATAGGTTTCTGACTGAAAATTTCTTGCTCTTTAGATTTTGACCATGGTAGGGAACTTGAGTCACAGACTTTCAGTAGAGAGGTATTTTCTTTGAAGACAGCTGATGTTCAGATACCGAAAAAGTGCACATGTTTTGCGGAGACCAGTAGTCAGTTCTATAAAGTTAGTAAGGGATAATTCTGAATGAAACAGAAGAAAGACAGCTTATATTTGCTGATGTTCTGGAAACACATTTTTAAATAGTCAAAATGACTGGGCCATTGAATCATTTAAATTTGGCTTCCATCATTAGATCAATTTTAATTCATAAAAGAAGTCACATCTTACATAAATTCAATACCTAAATTAAATTCCAGATAAACTTACCATTACCCTTAAAAATACTCTCTTTGATTTCTCTTAACCTTTAGAAATGGGCAAACTGTTTCTCAATAATTTCAAAAGCTAGTTTTCCCACCACATCTATAAAAGAGCATTGTTTCTCCAGATATAATAGATCAAGTGGTTGCCTTGACAATGCTTAGGTACTAAATTGTACCCAAAACACATCATCTTAAATTCTAGAATTTTAGGACTATAAGATACAGCTATCATGGGAGGATAGGGTCATGGGAACTGAAACACAGTTACAACTCGTGCTTATTTAAAGGCATAGGCTCATTCTGAAACATTAGTTCACACCACCCCTTCTCCAGCCTGTCCGGATATTCTTGTAAATTTATGAAAATAGCTAACATGTATTGAGGAGTTAATGCAGCAATATCTCCTCACAACAGTATTGTACAGTATTGTAACAATTTAAAAATAATAAGACTGAAGAAAAGATAGATCTTGTGATTTTGTTCAAATCACATAGCTAGGAATCAGTAGGGCCATGTAGTAGAGACCAGGTCCTCATGCTCCAAAGTCCTGCACTTAATCCCTACCACAAGCAGAATTCTAAAATGGCACCCTATACAATCCCTAGTACTCCAAATCTGATAGATTTTACTCCTGTTATTAGGTTTTGTTATATAGAACAGTTGGCTTTCAAATAGGAAAATTATCTGAATAGGCCTAACCTACTGACCCTTAAAAGCAGAGCTACCCCTTAAAAGCAGGCCTAACCCTTAAAAGCAGAGCTTTCCCCAGCTGGTCCCAGAGAGGGAGTCAGAAAGGTTCACTTTGCCTTCTCTGAAAGAAAGCAGACATCCTGGTACCGAGCTGCTGATGGAGATAGGTAGCTTCTAGCAGCTCAGAGTAGTCCTCAACCAATAGCTCTCAGGGAAATGGGCACTTCAGTCTTACAACTATAGGGAACTGATTTCTGCTAAACACGGTACTGAACCTGAAAGTGGATTTTTCACCAAAGCCTCCAGACGAGGACTCAGCCAGGACAATATCTTGAATTCCTGAAAGGAAGAGTAAGCCACGTGCTGCCAGACTTCTGACCCATAGAACCGTGAGCTGGTAAGTGGCTGTTGTTAAGTTTGTGGTCATTCGTTATGCGGCAAAAGTGAAGTAACAAACTGCCCTTTTGATGCCTTTATATGAGGAAACTCTACTCACTTTGTGTTTCTACATGGTGGTCCTGACGCTAGGCTCTGAAGATAGGAAAATTAGTTTAGGTTGTTTTATTGTCTGTGTGAATCAGTATGCAGTTGGTGTCCTCAAAGATAGTCAAAAGTAGTGTAACATGATTACTTTAGTGAACAGATTCTTAAAAAAAAATTTCAAGCCAAGTATCAAATGCTTTCCAACATTTCCTGATTCTGCCTTTATCTTTCCGTGTATAACTCGATGGTAAGAATGTAACTATCTCACTGTTGGCACCAATAATATAGAAGATTTCATTTTGTCTGCCAGTTATTTCAGAAAATCTGTTCTATCCTTAGGGAATGATCTAAATTTACCTTTGTCTTACAAATTTGGGGTTTTCCAATCTTTTTTTCTATATCATCTGCTTATGTTTGTTCTTTATTAAGTGACAAGAAAATTATGAAATATATCCAATTCTTTATCAGCAGTTAATGGGACATCTTCATAATGGAACAGTCTGGTCAAATTTTATTTTCAAGTGAATTGGTAAGAATGGCTTTTTTAAATTAATATTTTTATGATATGCTACTGCTTTACTATTTTCCTTTTTATTTTTACTTTGGATGCAGATTATGTCTAAGCAGCTAATATTTGCAAAAGTAGGAGTGATTATCCAATCTCTGGGAACTAAGAAATAATTAGATTCAAATGTTTTATACTTACCATAAGAATAACATGAAATCATTATCAATAATTTGAAAGCATAGATTCATATGGAAATAATGTTCTAATATTATTCATATGGAAATAATGTTCTAATAATATTCTAATTTCCAATGATAAATCATGAAGTTGATCAGGAGTTATTAGCAAATCTGTTTCCCAGCTGGAAAAACAGCAGTATCATCTTTGTTAGCCATATTGATATTGTAATTATTGTAAAAATTTGAGGCATCTCAGTTAAGAAGATGTCCTGGAGCAAGTTTACTTATGAGCTACATGAATGAAGAAAACAGAAAAAACTTAACTGATTGAATGTCTTTCTTAAGGGACTTTGTAAATTTGAAAAGAGAAAACACAAGTATTAATTAAATATTTTGTTACAGTTTTTTGTGGTAGAAATATGAACATAAGCCTATTATGAATTTTTTGTGACATATGCACACATTTAATTGAACTAAACCTCATGAATAAATGAATTTTACAGTTGAAAAGAGCATGAATGTCTTCTAATTAATCTCTGTGAGTCTCAAGACAGAGTAATAAATCCATGGAATAAAACAACTAGTCAAAAATAACAAATATATGTTAGGTAAAATTAAGATAAATATGTAAGTATTCTATTGTTTCATGTTTGTCCAGTGAACTTTCAACTGCTCCCATTTCAGGGAAATCAAAGCCCTCTCTCCATGCTCTTCTTCAGAGCCTGTCCAGTCTAATGACTTCAAAAGAAATCTCTTAGTCCATGACAACCAAATAAGTATTTTTAGCCTTGACTTCATGCAAAGCTTCCAGATCAGTATTTTCTACTATTCCTACAATATTTTCAGCTATTTGCTTTTCCCTCATCTCAAATTCATGTTTAGAATTATAGTTTTCAAAACTGTACATTCACATTTTATGGAACTTGATGCATTTTGTGCAAATAAGCACTTCACAGTCATATGTTTGCTTACATGCAAACACACACATCTTTTAAAGCAGAAATCTTGGCCAGAAGTTGAACTCTGAAATTGATTTCTGAGGAAGTAAGTTCTTCTTTATGGCATAACTACCATCAACATCTTTAGCACATGCAAAGACTCTCTCCATTTTTATAATTGTACTTATGCTTCTTTATTTTAAATATATTTAGAAAGTGAAGTCAAAAGTAGCATGTATATATATATGTTTGTCTGTCTTAAGTAGGAGACCGACATTCTGTAATCCTCAAAGCTAACTATTCTGATCTTCAAGAACCTTATCATTCCTGAGATATGAAGTACATGCCAATTCTTCTTGAGAACTCAAAAGTACTCCATACTATGTGTTATAATAGTTCTGTAATCACCATGTAGTTAGTCACTTAGGATACTGTCTTTCTGCCCAGCTCTACTGTGAACACCTCATGGAAAAGAACTTCAAATTCTAACATAGTGAATTACACTGTTGATTATAACTTTGGTTGTAATATAATTTCTGAAATGAAAAATAGTTCAAAATAGCAACATTGGTGACTTTTTCTCCACTTTTGACTTCTTTTCCCTGAATCATTTTCCTTTCTCACTTTTGGTCCTCCCTACCACCTATACAACTAACTGTCTAAACTCTGCAATGTAGCCACAGGACTATCCTTTCATTAATTCAGTAATGGATTTCAAGGTTCTAAAATGTGTGAATTACTGTGATGCAGTAAGGAAGATGTAATATGGGATGGTCTCTTTCCTCAAGAAGCTCACAGTATAAAACACAGGTCAGCCAACTAAGACTGTGGGACAAATCTAGTCTACCATCTATTTTTGTTAATTATTTTATTTATTGAAACACAGCCATGGTCCTTAAGTTATGTATTGTCTGTGGCTGGTTATGCACACAACAGGGGCATGGTTGCCTAATTGTAATAGAGATTGAATAGCCTACAAAGCCTATTATATTTAATATCTGGTCCTTTACAGTTTTCCAATCACTCGTTTAGTAGATATTACAGATGCTGAAATATAAGAACATGCAAACTGTTAAAACTGGGCTTGACAATGATATAGAAGGTAGAGTTTGATTAAAACTGTGGCAATGGAGAAAGATCCTATGAAGATATTAATTTAGACTCTAAAAATCAACTAGGTTTTCAATTGAAAGAAATGAAATAAAGAGTGAGCTCTGGTTGCTGACAGTTTTGAAATGCTTTCAAAGATAAAGTACTTATCTCTTTCAAATGCACTCCTAATTATGGCACAGTAGTGGAGGAAGATTTTTCCACGCAGTAATAAAAGGAGCATCGTGACATCCTTTAAGATGTATTTACAGGTGCTAGTTCTAGATGTTGTTAATATGATTTTTCCTAGAGCCACATAAAAGGTACTTGATCTTATTTATTAGTCTTATTTATTATTAGAGATTATATCAATTATTAAAGTTAACATTCACTTTTTTTCTTTACAAAAATATGTTTATGTTAACAAATGAAACTATAACACATATGCCTTTGGGCTTTTTAAATATTTGATAAATTTAGGTGAAATATTTACCTTAATAAATAGGCAGGAAATATCAAAGCAAAATTGTTGGAGAGAAGAGAAGGACAAAACATAATTAGTGAGATTATTGGGGAGAAAAGAAGAAAAAAACTTAGTGAAATTTTATGGGTGATAGTGATAGGTAAATATTTATATTGGTTGAAGGGTCCAAACTTATTTTCTAGAATCTTATCTAAAATTAGTATTCTCACTTTTGCTTGATTACCTATTGTCATTTTTCTCCTACTTAGCAAATCTCCTTCCTTTTATAATTTCACATGATAACCTTTATATTAAAATTAAATATTTTAACTCAGACTGTCTTCTAACTTGTCTCCTGATTTTCATTTTACTTTTAATATTGTATTAATTTGTTTCCCAATAATTAAATTCCATAGATTAGGTTTTATTTATGGATTGCACACTAATTAACAATTTACATAAGATTTATTTTAATCAGTAGTTTAAGAACAAGAATAATACACAATAATAGGTTAGTTGTAGTAGTGAGAACATACTGTCTTGACAATATAAATGAAAACTATAACAGAGTGTAAAAACCCCACCATAAAAATATGTTAATACATTTTGAAAATGAATGGCATATGAATTATAGAAAGTATAATTTCCAAGTACAAATATCCAAAAATATTAAAATATTTATATGATTTAGAGAGAGGCTTAAACAAGTAGGTCTCATATATAAATCATAGTTCTCCTGCATTTGGGCAATCTTGAAATATTTAATTTTTTTGATCCAATCCAAGTGAATAATATGAAAACAAACCTTTGATAAGAATGAAGCTATTATCCCAGCATTGAGCTCATTTAGGTTCATCAGGGACAACAAATAATGCTATCTAATTAATTAGAATGACAGAAAACTGCATGACACATTTCTTATGGCTGAGTGGTTTAACATTCTAAAACCCTCCTGTTGATTAAAACTTGCATGTTTTAAATAGAAAAGTATGTTAGACATCCCATCTGTTGTATAGCAGAGTTCAGGAAAAAAATAAAAAAGGTACATGCAAGTCTTGGTAAGTTCAAGTCAGCAGAACAAGACAAATATAACATGTTATCTGATACACAATGTAACAGGCCAACTAATTGTTTCCAAAATTCTTTTGTTTTCCATCAAGGTATAATTTAGAAAACTGACTATTTGAAATCTTGGCAGTTTGACCCTGTTTGTCATATTGCAGAAACCCTAGATCAAGTTCAAAACTTTTCTCCTTGTTTAAGTATAAAACAGCAAGAGTGGAAGAAGTTAAAATTTGTTTTACACTAGAATGTTATGCTTCAATCCAGACTATTACTCAGAGCTTCATTCCCAATGAGGCACATATTCTGAAAAAAATTTGTTAGAAAGCATGCATTTAAAAGTAGACAATTATATTTCATGGGTGAAAACACTAATGGAAAAATCATGTATTTTTGTATATTTCACATATTTTTGACAAGTATTTGGATGGAAAATAAATGAACCTATTTAAGTCCATCGAAATTAGGCTGAAATTAGATTTACTGTAAATTTGCATGACATCATTTGCAGTCTTCTCTAAACTATGAATGTGTAATTATGCTATTTGCTATTTTTGGCCAAAATATAACTGAACAATAGTCCACAACTACTTACCAAAGCCAGACTAGCTGGTACTAAGGGAGGACCATCCATAATGTCTAGAAAACTTCAGTACTCGTAGAACTATTCATGAAAAATAACTATAAGCAAACTCTAAACATGAAATAAAAAAAATACCTTTATACCTTTTCATTTATTTCTATTGGAAATACTTTTCCTTAGTTTGAAAATGGAAAGCACCAGCTATTCAATATTAGATTTTTCAATCCAAGGCTAATTTCTAACTCCTAGGCCAAGCAGGTAGGAGGGCCACTAGATAGATCAAGGAGAGCAGCTGAGAAGGTATATAATAAAAGAGATATAATGGCAAGTAATTTCCACTAGCAAAATCTCAGCTCATCAAGGTAAATCTGCCAAATGCTATACTTATCTCGATATGAGCTGAAAATGAGATATTATCAACCAGGAAATGGAAAATGACATTAGAAGGCCAAGATATAAGGCATAGGTGTTCAAAAATGGGGATCTTAAGGAAAACAAAATCACAAGAGGCAGCAAAATCATCAAGGGTGATCTAGAAAATAAATTAAATATAGAAAATAAATTAAAATGTTAGTGAGGTAAACAAGGATATATATATATATATATGATATAGGGGATATATGTATATATATATATATCCATAAACACAACAACATGCCCATTGCACCAGAAATGTGTGGATTCTTTATGAGGAGAGAAATAAAAGGAAACTGACACTTTGGTCAAGCGAACTGTCTCTGACTTGAATCTGTATTTCCCTTGTGCTGTCCTCTCTTGCCACCATTTCTTCTAATGGTAAATTTTTCCTGCCAAATATTTCTCATATTTGTCTGTGTTTTATTTTCCAATTTCACCAAGGAAACATCCCTTACTCCCACCATACTGATCTCTTCAGGTACTTCATAATTCCCTTTAATCTGGTTTTAATTCTTCACATGGCATAACATCTTTTAAACAGAATTGTAATTCATTATATCAGATCAACTAGTCCACCATTTCAAATCTTGTCAATGGCTTCTTTGTTTTCTTAGAAATTCCAAAGCTATTAATACAAACTTCACGACCCTGCCTGCTTTTCTCTGGTATCATACACAGATGTTGGAGAATAAAACAGTAAGAAAGAAGGTCCAAATTCCAGCTCTGTCCCTTTGTGCTTTGTGACATAATAATACTGAGCAAGTTTCTCAGCTGTCTGAGTCTCAGTTCAATTATCTCTAATATGGGAAATTATATTTCACTGGAAGGGTAACTGTGAGGATTAAAATTATAAGAGTAAAATGCTGGGTCTGTAAGAAAAATAGCCAACCTCTGTTCAGCACTTTCTAAAAGTGTTAGTCAAATTTTGGGGAGTTTAATAACTTGATCAAAGTCATGTCACTAGTAAATGATAGATATGGGAATATCTCACATGCATACTTTTTTTCCTCAGCATGCACTGAGCTTGCATACAGCTTTCTGGACTTGGGGATGGGATGAGTACATAGTAACTTGGTAAATGACAATTGCCAGTCTTAGATGAATCTTCCTATGTTTCCCTTCCTTCTTCTATACTCACTATCTAACTCAGAAGAACAAGTTTTAACATGGGCCTTCTGACCCATGTTGAAGGTGCCTTTGCTAAACCTTAGAAGGGAAAGTGAGGTGACAGGAGCAAAGGAAAGATGTTTCTACCAGAAGTCTGTTAGCTAGATTTCACAGCACCCTGCATCTTCTCACCTATATTAGAAAAGGGTAAGATTTAAGAGATTTGCATTGGTGAGAATAGAGTTAACTAAGTCAGTACCCACTAACTGTTTACATAACCAGTCTCTAACACACACAATCACACCACACTTCATCTTCAAGAGTTTGTTTCTGACGTGCAAGCTAGTGATAACTGATCAAATATTAACCTCTACATCTTTGGCATTACAAAAGTGTGTGTTTGTGTGTGTTTGAGCAATCTATAGATAAAACCTAAAAGGTGACCTCAATAAGAAAGTGATGGATATGTTACACCCACTAGAGCTATTTCCGGGTGTTTTAGATTTGAGGAGTCGTAGAAACTCTATTTTAGATTTTTGAGATTCACATAGATTCTATTTTGGATCCAAATGTTTCACAGAATGCTATTTTTGTTTTAAAAAAAAACAGTTTTTCTTAGCTGCTTAAAAAGACACTAATTGAGCAAAGTAGGTGGATATAAATTCAACTACGGTATTGTGCATAGCACAGATCAAGACACTGCATATGCAAAAAACAGTGTCTACACTTAGAATTTGAACACAGATGTGATATATTTATAATATGTCTAGGATGAAAGGGCATTGTAAAACACTTGCTTAAAAAATCTTTTCCTTTTATTCTTTCTGCTACTTATATTATACTAAACTCTTAAATGGTAGTCTCACATTTTAAAAAACCCACTTGTTTCTTTAATCAACTCCACCAGGAAAATACAATGTACATTCAAGTCAACTATCTCCCCTATTTTAAAAAGTTAAATCATCAATTCTATGGGATTGCATAGGAAAAGTATAATTAGAGTGTATTTAGCTTGATTGTATTACAATTCTACCTTTGCTGCAGGCTACACAAAGGGAATAGCCTAAACATCATCCAGAAATTAAGAGCAAAGGTTTTGAATCATTCTCTCTTAACTACTACCTCTATCTGGGTGATTCCTAGACTCCACCTGTAGAAATTATTTCTCAGTCCCCTGCTCTTGTTTTTCCTCTTCCATGCTTAAAGTGATGGAGTGTAGCTGAAACCTGTAGACTACCTCATCCAGGTTTCCTAGCCAGTTGGCTTCTGGTGGGATGAGGCAAAAGCAGCAAAATGCTAGATAGAAGTTGAGAGAGGTTTGTAACCCGTCCTCTCAGCATAGACTGCATAGCTTTATACGTAGTGTATTCCTGCAGAACATCAGCAGGTAACCTCTCTTGGATGACTCCCAGTATCATTGATCTCTGCTAATACTATTTCCTCCCCTTGGTACTTTTGTCCCAATGCAAGAAATGCTTTCCCAATCTTGATAGTCTTGAGGATCTTCACCATCCAAAGTTCTTTTAACTTTGCCCATGCCTCTGTTTCTTCCGGAATGCTGACTTAAATGCAATTGGTGAGAGTCATTTCTGACCTGTTCTTTGTTATAATTATACTATAAGCTGAAGAAATCTTAATCAGATAAGAACAAATATTCTGCACTGTATTTCATGCCATTTTCCTAGATAATATATTGTTCAACATAGTCTGAGGACAGGTGCTATCTTTGCAGACATACATATGTCTCCATACATACAAGCTCAGGTTTTATGAACATAAATTACCATTTTATTCTAAGATGAGATCCTTATCTTCAAAATGCCATGTGTAACTCATTCTTTCTCTAGTTACCTCTTCCACCAATAGTAAAGTGGAATTGTGACCACCCTGACATGTCTTATTCCATAATTTCTGGAAGGCACTAGGAATGATCATACATGTGCTCATGAACAACTTCTCTCCATGCCTAATGGTATTCCCTCATCTACCCTAGTCACCCTCAATGCTGAAAGTCTTGGAGACCTAAATAGCATAATTTGCAGGGCAGATCTGTTCTGACTGCTTTTTCATTGCATTCTGAGTACCACTTTCAATGTGCCCACCCTCAAGACGAGGAGTACAAACCCTAGAGTCTGCTATCAACCAAAACCATGTCTCATCCAAGAGACTGACCTTTTCCCTCCTTTGCATCCACTTTCATACATAGCTACAAAAGCTGCATTGCTCAGACCCCAGTTTCTCACTGGAATTTTTGTGAGTTTAACTCTTTCAGATGGTCCATCTCATTTGCTGGAGTATCATGAAGAATCATGGAACTCAGTCCAAACCTACACTACTGGTTGTAAAAAATATTTTTATTGTTTTACAATATAAAAAAAAACAACTTTATTTATATGTAAACATTTTATTACCCTTTTCTGACAAAGCCTTATTAAAATTTCGGCTGTTACTCCAATTGGCAAGAAACGTTTAGACCTACATGAACACAAGGGACACAGCTCAAATCAACTGGCTTATTCAAATTGATGTACAGGGCATCAGATTCATGGAACTATCCTTGTAGATATTTTCCTCCTACATAAGAAAGGAAACATGAAAATCCTATTGTGAAACATTCTTAGAATTAGTAATGTAATAATTATATTAAAACTCTGACATCAAGTGGGCAATACCTAAATTAACAATGGAGGGTAAATATTTCTTCTACATTCATTACACACAGGAACAGAGTTTATTCAGCTACTTTTATATAGCTTGTTCTGATATTTAGTTATCTTTATTGCTAAGAATTCTTTTAGGTTTCATCTCAGCCAAACCCTCCTTTCTACAAATCATGTGTACAATCCTATCATTTCAGTGTATATGCCCTAAAACACTGTTCACATGTAAAGAATGTAGTTATTCAACTTTATTTTCTATTTTTAAGGGTAGCAAACATTTATTTCCTTAAATATTTTCCAAACATCATATAAACATTGACAGTCAGGATCTTAGGCAATGAAATGGAAGAAAGATTTGAAAGTAAAAATTCAAGTCTATTTAATTTAAGTTTTTGGTTCAAAAATCTGAAATAAATCTTTTAGATTAAATAAAATACGATTTCATATTTAAAATTCTTTTATAACCATGCATCTTGAAGTGAATTCTATATGTAATCATGAACACCGTCTTATTTCAAAGAACCGTCCATCCATCTCCTGCTCATATTCATGTAGATACTTGGCTTAAAAAATATTTTATTGGCAATATAACTCACACTAACTAAATCTACAACTATGTGAGAACAAAGGTAGAGTGTTTTAAGAAGTAGCCTAGGTGACTTAAATGTACTAAAGTACAAGCAAAGTTTCTTGAAAGTAGAAACTATTTTGCATCAGACTTGGTATTGTTAACATTTCCTGCAGTGACTAAAACAAAGAAGTAAACCAATAAATATTTATTAAACAAATTACGGAATTCGGATTCCTTTGGCTGCTATTTTATTCTCAGTGTGGCTTTTATCCTACTTGACATCCTCCCCCTGCTCTGCCATTTGAAAGGTAACATCCACTCTTTTCTCCTGTTGCTCACCTGGCCCATGCATGACACTTGGTTCTTATTCTACTTTTTAGATCATTTTTTTTAAATTACTTGTTTTCTTTTCTTGAAAACTTACTATTATTATTCCCATTTTACAGAAGAGATACATGAATCAAAAAAGGTGAAGTAAAATCTTCAAATATTTATTATGATGTTGCAAAACTAGGATAGTGGCTCACTTTTTTCTGCTTCTTTTTCTTTGCATTTTTGAACTCATCTTTAGTACTTAGAACCACTTTAGTCTTTTAGATAAAAACTTATATTTATTGAATGAATGAATGTCTGAGTGGGTGAGTAATGGGGCCTCTATGTTGAGAGAACATGAGAAGTTGTTTAACCTAATATGTAAGTAGTTGAAATCGTAAGTTCAGTGTGCACGTGTGGGTGTTTCTACAAAGCTAACATCAGAGATCCCAGCAGCATACTGAGCTGAAAAAGGAAATGACTGTTTATGAACAACAACAAGAAAGTCACATGGTAGCTGAAAGATTTGCTTACCAAACAAAGTGAATACTCTGAAGCCTTCTTGAATAATTGAGAGAAAAGTAATTTGTAGACAAAGATTTGGGTGCCTCTACTTGTAAGTGAAGACAACATTCAGGAAACTGTGGGTTTCCTTTTTTTTTTAAGTATCAAAAGAATGGTAATAAAACAATTCCATATTTTCAAGCCACAAATATAAATGCAATCATAATATCCCTAAGTTTCCTTTGAGAAATGTAATCATCTCAAATTCCAGATTTGAGTCTTTTGTTTGTACACTTAGTCATTCATCACTTAATAAGCATTTTCTGAATACAAACAATGGGTCAAGCACTGAGCAAGATTTTTCAATACAGAATTGAATAAAACATAATACTTATTATCATGCAACTCATAGTCTAGTAGATGATACAGATATATAAACATGTAATTATATGAGATAAGTTTTAAAGGAGTATTATAAAAATTAATTGTGACAACATAGGGGAGGGAGCAACTACTTCACCACCACTACTTCTCACCGCCTATCTTCTTCTTTTAATGTTCAGGTCACAAATCCCTTTTTGAAGGTGATGCATCTCAGTAAGACCATTCATTTCAACATCTGAGAGTGCATTAATTAAAATCCAACTTAACCAACACAAACTGAATGCCTGTTAGAGGAATTACTAGTTATTATTTATGCCATCCACCCATAGAGGTCACTAGGAGTTTGAACTGTATCTGGAGAGAGATTGTTATCAATGCACTTAAATATGAGGACAATTTTCCCATAAAAATTATTCTGATAGCTTAAAAAAAAAGAAAATAGAGTGCTCAAGCTTAACCCAAACTAGGGAACCTGGAAAAAAGTCACGCCATAGTAAAAACTGGAGATAACCTGTAAACATAGATGAAACTTTCACAAGTAATTTAGAAGTGTGTTCTCCTGAAGGGACTTGTGCAAGCATAGATAAAATAAAAAAGTGCAAGATATTGATCAATTCTGGATAACTAAAGAAGAGGTTGTGCGAGTGCAAGAGGGTTTATCAAAGCCTAAGTGTTGACCAATGGATGGACGGATAAAGAAGATGTAGTATATATATACATATATATATATACAATAGGATATTATTCAACCATGAGAAAGAAGAAATCCTGCCATTTTTAACAACATGCATGGATCTCATGGCATTATGCCAAATGAGATGAATAAGACAGTGACAGATACTGTATGACAGCCCTTATATGTGGAATCTATAAAAGCTGAACTTCATAGAAACAGAGTGTACAATGGTGGTTCCTAGGAGCTGTGGAGTGGGTGGAGGAATTAGGGAGATGTTGGTCAAAGAAGATAAACTTTCAGTTAGAAGATTAATAAGTTCTGAAGATCAAACACACAATGTGGTGATTACAATCAACAATACTGTATTATGTACTTCAAATTTGCTAAGAGACTGGATCTTAACTGTTCTCACTGCAAAATGAAATGATATTTATGTGACTTGATGGAGGTGTTAGCTAATTATGGTGGTAAAAGTATTGCAGTACATAAATGTATCAAATCAAGGCATTATACACTTTAAACTTACACAATACTACATGTCAATTATCTTTCAATTAAAAAAAAGAAAACTTTGGAAAATCTGGTTGGGCATGAACTAAGAACACCGGAGGATTTTGCATTTTGTTCAGTGTGTTAATAGTAGTAATAAAAAGAAGTGAAACTTTTCTGGTTACGAATAGCTTAAAGAAGGAATAAAGGGAGAGCAAGTGGTTTAAATGTACATAAGTTAAAAAAAAAAAAGAACCCTTGAGAAACATCTAATGGAAGGAACTAGAGCAAGAGAACAACCCAGAAATGAAATAGAGCACCAAGAGAGTTTGAAAATGAAAGGAATTCATGGAAATACCCATATATTTAAGCCTAAACTCTTTTTAAGATTATCATAAATGGCAATGCCAACTAATAACCTACCCAATTAAACAGCTTGTGATTTGCATTATATTTAAATTTGCAAACATAATCAAATTAATTCTATGTCTTTGTGCATGTCAAAACTGGCTGCTTCCCTCTATGGAATTGCCAGCATTACAGGGTCAATTATCATTTATCATCAGGCTTGCTATTGTTATATTCATAGAAAAGAAATATTTCGATGCAATCATGTTTCAGTCAAATGTGTAAACACTAACTATAGGCCAAGGGGGGATACTGGCCTCAAGAAAATTGGTACAAAATCAATTTTAGTACCTAGAACAGCTCCTGGCATAAATTAGGCTTTCAATAAATATGTATTCTATGAATGAATAAATTTCTACTGCCTATCTGCTAAGTTTTCTAATTACGTGTCTGAACTACAGTAGGCATTTGAATGTTTGAATCACTGTCAGAGACATACTGCATAGGCTCTTTGGAATTCAGTTCATTTCTAATCAATAGGAAGGAAACAAATGACCTCACAGGTCATTGAAAGAACAATGGAATTCAAAATTTCTAAAATTTAACTCTCTTCTGCTTTTCACATTCAGTAATGCTGAAGGTTCTTTCTTTTTGCTGTAGTCTAAAACAGTTTACACCAATAGACTGATTACTGACCCAGTTGCCAATCACAAAGGTAAACATTAACTTTCAAATAATTGCAACATGAAAATTAAAAACTATATTGAAAATACATATAATCAATTATCTACTTGTTTAAGAAAGATACTGGCAGAAATAATATCAAATACTACATCTGAAACAATTTAATAAAAGGAAAATGTGCCTATGATCCCTCCATCAGTTCAATCAATTTCTCTTCCCCTTCTCCCTGTTTCTAATGAGAATGTGGTGACTTTTAAACACTGTTTTTATTTATTGTTTAGTTTTCTTTTTCTCTGCTTGGGTCTGATGTTGGAGCAGAACAAAACTTTCTGCCAGGATCTAATCCTCTCAATTATTTTATTTATCATATGCAGAAGTCTTGATTTTAGTCCTTCATGAAATTAGAGAATGTTTATAGAAATGCTGTCAGCACTTGGATATGGAAATGGGATAGAAGAGTGTGAAAAACTGGTAACAAAGAAGAGAGAATTATTATCAGTATACCTTTGTAAAAAATAGTGTTTTATTGATACAAGACTGAATATACAAAGAGACCAAAGCCAGACCATATATGAAAACAGAATTTGTACCCACAACCTGCTGCTATCTGTCTAGGAAACCAACACTTTATCTATAATAAACAACCCAGGAGGACTGCATGCTGTAAATCAGATTTTCAGGAAGCCAGATTGCTATCTCTAGTGGCAATCCAGGAAGTTAAACAACAGCTCTATTACACTTGGCCCAAAATGGCCAGGACTTCATTAATTACTAGACAGCTTCCCTGATTTTTGTCCCTACTTCCAGTTTAGGACCAGCCCAAGAAAGGCACATATGCTCTTTTAACCAATCACATAAGATGATTTGTTTCTAGTTAGCCCAAGGGCAGACCTGAAGGATTCTTTCTTTCCACTATAGCTTTCCCACTCCTCTGCCCACCTTTAGTCTCTGCCAAAATGCAAGTAATTGTGGCTGACCCCCTTGATACATCACACTCAGAATAAATAGGCTTTGCTTTTCTTATTTGGCTGGTCTTTATGTTCTTCCACAATGAAGATAATTCAATGGGAAATAGACACAGCAAAGCAAGAAGTGCATTATAATTGATGTAATGCGCTGATGAGAACACTCTCCTTTGTTTTCCATCTCTCACAGTCACTTTTAGACATAATTTATGAAGCTGATGCAGTGTGGTTTACTTACTTTTGGTTTACTGAGTTCTTAGTTCTCCTGTAGATGAAAAATGCAAGTAAGCAATGTCTCTTCCTCTCTCACTTCCACTTACTATCAGAATTCCTTTTCTCACAAATCCCTCACTTCTCACCTTATATTTTCTTCTACCCATCATCATTTTCATTTTTTTCTCCAATGAAACATTAAAATCCATAATAATGCCCAGATATTAGTGAATCTCCTACTCTATCAGATTTAACAACAAACAACAATGCCCCAAAATAGATCATAGTGGCCTCTTTGGTGCTAGAATATTTTCAGGAACAATAATAGGAAATCCTAGTAGATTATTATCCTGTTCACAAACTCTCTACCAATGACCTATAATGATAATAATGTGGGTAATAATTATATAGCACTCATGATAAGCCAGGCACTGCTCAAAGTGTGTATTATCTATTGCTGAGTAACAAATTATCCCCATAATTTAGTTACAACAACCAACTTTCATTCACTCAAATTTCCCATGGGTCAGAAATACTGGAGAGGCTTAGCTGTCAGGTTGTGAAGAGGCAGGCAGACAAAATAAAGAGCAGACTGCAGTCATGTGAAGGGTTGGCTAGAGCAGGAGGATCTGTTTCCTTGAGGGCTCGTTCACATGGCTGTGGTTGGGAGGCCTCAGCTTCTCACTGCCTGATGGAAGGGTGGCTCAGTTCCTCATCACAGGATGCTTGACTTCTCTCTGCAAGACAGTGCCATCCTCCACAATGAATGATCCAAGAGCAAGAACCAATAGGAAGCCATGTAGTCTTCGGCAATCTAATCTTCCGAGTCACACCCGTCACTTCCACCTCAATCTGTTTGTTAAAAGTGAGTTCCTAAGTCTAGCCCACACTCAAGAAAAGGGGCCTTAAGCTCTGCTTTTTGTAGACCGCAACAAAGATTCTCAGGATGTATTGTAAAACACAACCAAGTGTTTATATAATTAACTTAATCTCTCCTAAAACTCCGCGAAGTAGGTATTATGACTCCCACTTCACAGATGAATAAGGTGAAGCTCAGCCACTAAATAATTTGTTCTCACAGCTGGTCCGTTCCAGAGCTAGGATTGAGACACACAGCATGACTTGTGAGTCTGTACTTTTAAGTTCTAGAATAATGTTTTTCTGTCTATTGTCACTTGACAGATGATTTTTTCAGTTTTGAAAATATCTGCTAGATCCCTCTCACCTGTGGTCCCTGATTCCTCTCCCAGCCCTTTCTGCTGTCTGCAGAGCAGCACCCTTCAGCGCCCTTGCCTTTCAGAGCTTCCACCTTCTTGCTTCTGGGGAAATTTTGTTGCCTAAAACACAACTTTCTCTTCGCCTCTGATTGTGTCTCTTGCTTGTCAAAGAAGTGAGCTCACTCCTCTGAGAGGTGTGGTTAGATGATTCCATTTTGAGGACCAACACGCTGAAGAGATTATTGACTAAAGAACATGATGTGAAAGGCAGGAACACTAGTATTTCAAAATAAAAACAATGTTCAATTAAAAGATATGGTAATGCAAGGAAATCTACTGCATTTTTTTCCTGTTTTGACTCCAGTGATGCTTCTTTCTGAAATATCCAATAACAAATGCATTCATTTTGTTTCATGGATCTGTTTTGCAAGTGCCCTAAATACCCATTTAATATGAATTATGCTAGCCCTGGACAGAGGCTTATGCCTCAAAGGGACACAATCCAGAACTCTGTCATCTTAATTCTTACAACCCACACAAGCAATGTGCACTCTAACAATTATACTGTGGGGTAACTGGGCAATGACTGAAATATTTCCTCTATGGGGGAAATATGTTTTATAACCCAAAGACCTGATATAAAACAATTGAGAACAGAATGGAAATTAATAGTATTCCAGTGTAGGAAAAGTATTTTAATCTGTACAGAGATCCAATATTTTAACACTGTTAGATTCAGCAACCGTAATTCTTTTCTTTCCAAAATGTCTGAAATACTTTGTCTGATATAAGTTATTTAAGAATTTCAAAAAAACAAAGAAGCTCATCTAACATACTGGTGAATATGTATTGAGAATCAATCCTATAGATTTATGTAAATGTTAGGACTAAATAATTACTGGAAAAAAATTTCATATGGTACCGATTATTAATATATCTTCTATCCCCATGTATTAAAACATAGACACATATTTCAAAAATAACTACAGTAAGACAAATGCATAATTCAAATGTTTGTTTACCTTCTTAATTGCTGGTCATTTTTAAGTTTGCTAATGTCTATATGATGTCTGTCTGACAACATAATTTCTCTTCTATTTAGTGATTCCAATGAAATCTGCAGGTGGGCCTCGTCAATCTTTAAGAACGTCAGATATACTGATGGATCAGTCACTGTCACACTCTCATAATTTTATCCAGTTTGCACTATTTTAATCATGTTTGTGTTCTTTCTCTGCTGCATGGAATAATTTGGACAGTGTGTATAATCTCTTAGGGAAAGTTAAGCCAATAGCCCTGAGAACGCTTCATGTTAATGTTGATATAAATGACATACATGGCCCTGTATGCATTGTCTAAGCAAAAATAGTCCCTACTGGGTGCTAGGTGAAAGCAGATGGGATTTTCTTTTTTATTCAGATACACATTCACCTGCAGCATGGGAAGAAAAACACTTTTCAACTTAATATTCAAGAGGTATACATAGTCTGTCGTCTAGAAACCCTAAGAATCATAAACCTCACGTGTTAAATGTGTACCAGCCTTCCCAGTAGAGAAGGCAAAGCCTGGGGCCAAATGTGTGGGATAGTTTATTTGAACACCTGAACTCCATAACCCCTTGTTGTCCTAGGGATCTTGTTACTAAAGATGCTCTTACTTTGATTGAATTAAAGAAAGGCAACACAGAGATTGGATAAAGTGTGCAGGCTGAGAGTGTATATCATCTCTCCTTCTGTCTTAACTCCTAAATGGCAGAGAATATTTTTTGAAAAAAAGATATCAAGAACGGTGCCAGAAAATAAGAACTATTACCATCAGTGAGCCAACATCTTGTATTTGTTTGTTTGAGAAATTCCTAGAGGATAGAAAGCAGATGGGATCTGATAAATAGAGTAGAAAATCCTGAAGTATTTGCAGGACACAAGCAGGATAGGCCTGCTGGGCAGAAGGGAGTGGTCAGAGGGAGGCATGGAGCAGTTGACAGAGTGAAGAATGGGCCAAATGCCCTAAACTCTGCTGGGTTCTAGCCATTGGCTCTCTCCTCTCCCCCGAGTGCATTGATTAACTGACTGAGGCTACATCTGCCTCCCCGACAATCAGGTAGGTGTGGGTGCTAGGATTCAAGAGGCACAGGGAGGCCACAGAAGCCAGCATTCCCAGGGAGAATAGAAACATCACAGAGGAAACAAGCCATACAGTCCCCAAGTGGAGAACATCTCATTTTTATCCCCATCACACTAAAGGCAATCCTTATAATCAGAAGGTTCTACTGTTTATATTTCTTTCTACATTTGGATAGTTTATAATGAGAATATCTTCCTTTATAACTTGTGGAATTAAAAATGCTCCTATTCCTGGAACCCAGGCTGGACTGTGCTGATCATGGTTACCTTTCTCCCTCCTCCTAGACCTTCGGTCTCATTCACCAGGCAGGGTCCTGCTCCTTCGACTAAATGTATGCCTTCCCGGACTGGACCTACATGCTGCAGGATGCGAGTCTGTGCAAAGATGGATCCTTACTGTTCCTGCTTACACATCTTGTACCTTTCTACTTCAAGGAAGTAGACCTTCGAAGGGAGATTAAAAACATCAGTCCAGGCTATCTAAGTGTTAATGAGACCCCAAAGCCAGAGGTGATTAGAGCTACAGCTTGCAAACAGTTTGGTCTGGCTTTAATTCTTTAAGTCCTGAAATTTTTATTTCTTTTTTGTATTCCCTGGAAGTCCCTCGTACATTCTATGTTTATGGTTTGGATCTGCACAGTGTTCATTTCAGACTCTTTACTTCCATGACAGAGGCTCTGTTTAATCTGGTAACTGATTGAAGTGCTTATGTGTCATGAAGACCTGAACTGAGATACAGTGACATTTATGGACTGTCTGGGCCTTTCAGTGTAGTGGGGCCACTGCATCTTCAGATACCACCACCACCTAACCATGCAGGGGGCCTCCATGTTCACATGAATGCCCCTGCCGTGTTGTTTCCACACTATTTTTTTTCTTTTTTGCAGCTTTGTTTTCCTTTGAATTCATATTTAATCCTTCATTCTTTTGTCTTATTGACAAATTTCAGAATGTATTTAGCATATCAATGATGTCTAAAAGCAATATTAGCAGAAAATATTCTTTAAATGAAATTCTATATGAATGTCAACTGGAAGAAATACTTAGAAACCCATGGTGCAGTCTGTCCACTGGCTCCTTCCAACCAGCTCCTCTGGGCGATTTCCCGGAGCCGTCACACTCGGCAGCACTGAGGAGGACATCCTCTGGGGTCCCCAGCCCCCAGGAAAGGAGCCCCATGGGAGTTCACTGAGGAAACACTAGTTCTTTTTTTCAGATGGTAAAAGTAAAGCCTGTCATTGTGAATGTCATTATATTTTAGGAAACTTCAGGTATATGTTACAACTTAAAAATAATGAAAGCAAGGTCATAACTATATTTAATTATTCCCTTAATGTCCTACAACAGATTGACAGTGAGCAGAAAGTTTACAGGCACCTTGCCTTGATCATGCTCCCTAAGCAATAAGTATAAATAGAGCTTCCGCCACCTCCATACATGTGCATGCTTTATGTAAAAGTTACCATATGTATTCTCAAAAATCTCCATCCAAAGGTACTTGGTAGGATGAAGTGCAACCTGGTACGTGGGAGTGCCCTTGTGTGGGGCAGAGAATGAAAGGCATTAAGACATCTTATGTTTAGCAAAGAAAGTCTCAACCCAGGAGGCTGAGAGCCAACTAGCAAACCGTAATGCTTTCTAACTCTAAAACCACCAAACATGTTCCTAATTCTTCATGCAGCCTAAGGAAAGGAGATTAAACTTCAGCAATTCTGCTTTACTGTTGAGGGCAATTTAGGCAGTACAACTTCCTTTATTTTCTCCAATCTTAAGGCAGAATTGAAATGATTCTTTCCGTGATTTACTGTAACATACTTGAAACACACCTTCATTTTTCAATAACTTCTTCGAGCATTGTGTATTCTTTTGTATTTCAGTGACTTCACTGAAGTATTTTGCAGACTGATAAATGAACTCTTCCCTGCTAATTTTAGGTCATGAAAAATGTTTATCTCACAGTAGAAATGTATGGATCCAAGGAACTAGGCATGGTTAGAATCTTTCTGTCCCTGAATCTGTGCATGTGTTGCTTCCATCTGACTCTTGTCTTAGGCTCAACTGTCAGTGACATTGTTACCATTATAATGCTGCTTCTTGCTAACTTTAAAAGCATGAATTTGTCTTAGACTACACGCATAACATTGTTAGGTCTGATTCACCTAATGTAGATAAAAATTTTAAGTATGTGAGAGGCCCCAGTGGTGTTCCTCTGGGTTTAATGGGGAACATGTGGTCGAGTGAAACAGGCCAGGACCTGGGAGTTCAGACGGGAGCTATGAATTTGAAGTGCTTGCTTCTAGCTGCTGTTTGAAAACTAACAAGCACTCTGCCAGCAAAAAATATTTTATATAATAAGCCTTAAATTCTCAAGAAAAGCAAGGCCAGTGATAAGGGAGACAAAACAGCAAAACAAAACATGACCAACAAGGAATTGTCAGTTTACACAGTTACACTCCCTTGGTGAGATGAAGGCACCTACTGTGAATTTGTATTAAAGACTCCACTGAGGATATTTCAGTCAGAAAGCTTTTGGGATCAGGTTTGAAGGAGTATCAGCTATAACACGACATGAGCAACAATAACTAACGCCACACAGGCCCAGGTTGAAAGCTCAGTAGAACCATAAAGAAAATCCCAGCTGTTTTGGTGGTATTAAAAAATCACAAAGGAAAACATCCATCTTCCTGACTCCTGGCTCCACTCACCCTCTAGCATTCCTCATCTTCTGTTACAAAGATTAAGCACATACCTCCCATCTCCTCATTCTTTACTTCTTGTTGTTTTCCATCCATTCAAAGAACTCTGTCACCAGTCTGGCCTATTTCAGAATACCTGGTGACAAAATTACATCCATTCCATTTCGGTCTCTTCATTAACTCCTCTTTCTTCAGCACAGCTGGATCTCACAGAGTTCTTTGAGAAAAGGAATATTAGCAAATGAATTGGCTTTAAAGTTTTTATACAGAAAGCCAGATTTCACAATCCCTTTCCTTATGGAGGACACTTTTTAGTTCTCTTTGTCTTGACATGTGTAGAAAAGGATCCTGCCTTTGAGGGATCTAGGCATCATGCTCTATCTATGTATCTCTCATTTGTATGCATTTCTAAGTGGTGGAATAGCTGACAAAAAATTAGCAGATGAAAGAAATGACTGAGTTTCAGAGAAGGGCACTTTTTAGAGATTAGCAAAGTCACGCTTCATAATAAGTAAGAGTGGGTGGGTGGTATAGAAGAGCATGACCCACATTCTCCTGCGGGAGATAAAATAACTTTCATTTACTTATTCATACTTAAAAATGTTTTCCTATAAGGAGTTTTGAGCCTTACTGTATACTTTTATTCTCACCTATTTATAGAGCATTTTGTATGAGAAATTGCAGTACTAGGCACTATGATAACACAAAGATAACTCTTAAATACAGAAGAAAAAAGGAGTGAAAATAGATAATTCCAGAAACAATCTCCTCTGGCTTCCCCAACACTGTCTTCCCCAATACTAGAAGCAGTGGATTAAAAATACTCAGTCCTCTCTGTCCTCCTGGCTTGCAGACCTTGCTGATTTAAACAGACCTCACTCCCCAGCACAGTTTTTCTCATGACCCCAAGGATTCCTGGAGGGCTCTCTCAGTGGAAGACTACATTCTCCAATCCACCCAGGCCCAGCACATCCTCTTTTCTAGGGGTTTCTGGCTCACTAGTACATTATGGCTCCAAGTTGCTCTAGATCCTTTCTCGTCCAACATTTTCAGTTTTAACATTAGTTAAGAGTGGTTGGAATAAGATAGGTTAGGAAAGAGGTATTAGGTACTGGGTCCTAAAGTATGAACTAAACTGAATTCTGCTCTTCAACAAATTATGCTCAGCTTCTCTGATTTGTAGTGTAACATTTCACAGAACAATGCCTACTGCTCAAAACTTGACACAGGCGAGGGAATGAGAGAGAAAGAGAGAGAAGGGAGAGAGGAAAAGAAATACTGACAGTCATAAAAGCATAGTTTTCTTCTACTTGCTAAATAACACCAAAGAGTTTAACTTATTCCAGAAGAAATGTTAGTTTTTGATTAATATAATGACTTATTTGAATAGACTTACCTGATACTCTCTTAGGTTTCCATGATTATGACTGCTTCTGGGATAACTAGTTGAGGGAAACTGTAAGCATTCTGTCAGCCTACTTATATGTGAAGGAATATAGAAAATTAAAGGAGGTTCCTGAATAGGAAATGTTGGTACAAGTTCATACAAACTGTTTTGGGAAATAATTTGCAAGACTCAAATTGCAAAGGCTCACATATAAATGATCAGAATTATGTAAAAGCCATCTGTACTTTGGTTACTCTACCTAATTATATTCTGTTAGACTTACTGTTGACCTAGATGCTGGTATGCTGTTATATGTAACTTACAATTTTTATGCATATATCCCTACATCCAAACAATTTACTACATTTACCAAAATTTATGAGAGAGATACAAGGACAGAGAAAAAACTGTCTTGTCTACTTCTGGTTTGGTCAAACCAGAGATACTAGGCCTCAGCATGTGTGAATCATCATGATTTTGAGCAGCTTCCTGCAGTCTCCAGACATTTTTTTCTCTCTAATTTTAATACCAATTGCTTGCCTATTTCTAAAATGAGGCAACAAAGATCTTAATCCTGAGCTCTTTTTTTCCTTTGCAATAGATTCATCATTTTTGAGAAAATAGTGTCTTTATTTCAGTGAGCCAAAAGGCCTATGGAGACTTTTCATTAAATCACAAAACAACCTGTGGCAAACTACAGGGTACTATTATCTTCAATTTTCAGATGGAAAAGTGAGGGATAGAAAGAGCTGAGTTACTTTCTTGGGTGTGCCTAGCTGATGACACCGGGCCGGCGGTGCGTGCCACCTCCCCACTCTTTGTCCATACTCCAGGCCTACCTTTCTAATACACTGCACACCTTCATCTTGGAAGCATCTATATGGCTTATAGGTGACAGACCAAGTATTTACTTACCAAATACTTTGTGAATCAGAATTTGAGATGACTGTTTGCCTCATAATGTTTCTTCCAGTGACTGTTTCTTTCCCAGTCTCCTAGAGATGGGAAACTGAATAAAAAAATCCTGAACTAAATGAAGCCAATCAGTTTCTATATCCCTTAGCAATTTGCAACATGAAGGGAAAATCATGTGCACTATAAAATGATGTTGATACTGATTCATAAAATGAGAGTATCCACAGCAAAAGGCAGATATGCTGGTGCAGCATCTGGGGGCTCGCTGGTCTGTAACCTCCCTGTACTTTTATTATTCAACTCTTCTACTGATTTATGATCCATTTTCACCTGTATTTTTTTTCTTGACAGACATACAACCAAAAGAAAGTTATTATTCTATATATTTCATGACTCTCTTTATATAAAAGCTATTCTGTTTATTGACATCTTAAGTAAAGTTTAAAAAAAAATCCTCTGAACAAATAACTTCTGATATTACCAAATGTTTCCTCTATCATCACCAAACTTTGTTCTCTACTTGCTTCTTCATGTCTTTACATAGGTTGATCTTTTTCCACTGTGTCATAAATATGTTATCTTTTAGCTAAGGAAATTTTCACTCAAATGCACCTGTTTTACAATATCCACTTTACCCTGAACCCATTTTTATATTTATTGATTTGTCAGCAAAATTAAAAAAAATAGCTGGATGAATATACCTACAAAATTCAAAGACAATATAATTTTGATGAAAAAGTTTTAACACTAAAATTGTACACTTATTAACCACTTATGGATTCATTTCTGAAAAGCAAGAAAATAAAAGTAGGGTAAAATCAACATATTTTGAGGACTTGGATTAAAGATGGCAGCATAGGAGGAGAGACAGAGGCTTCCTCATAAAACTGGATATAATCAGAAAATTTAATTGGTGCAACTAATCCTGAGAGAGCAACAGGAAAGAGGACGCATCAGATTGCACACACCTGGAGAAAAGAGCAGACCTCAGCGAATGGGGTAACGTACCACAGCTGTGGCTCCACAGGACCCAAGCCCCTTCTCCACATCAGCTCACCAGGAGGAAGAGAAATGGAGCAGGGAGGGAGTGGAAGGCTTGGGACTGCTGAATACCTAGCTCCAGAAATCTGCACTGGGAGCACAAACCTACATTTCATGGTGCTTTCATGAGACTCGCATGACTACTGGGTTGGAAAGTTAATACAGGCAGAGTTTCTGGGGAGACTGGGATTCCGGCCACTTGTGGAAAGCAGGGATCCATATCTGGCTGCTCTTGGACAAAAACTTATACTTGTGCTGGCTCAGGCAGTGGAGACAGGCACAGGAGCCAGGAGGTGGGGAACAGCTCTCCTACCCACAGTACTGCTCCCCTGCGACCCCCGACATTGCTTCAGGGGCTGAGCAGCTCCAGAATAGAGCTTCTGGACACTAGAGGGTGCCATATACAAACATGAAATGCCAAAGGAACCTTGTCCAGAGTAAAATTGTTAATACAACTCCTGAGAAAGATGTAAATGCTATGGACCTCGTGACTCTTCCTGAAAGGGAGTTCAAAATAAAAATGATCAACATCCTAATGGAGGTATGGAAAGACATCCAAGAACTCAGGGATGAATTCAGGACAGAGATCCAATCATTAAAGAACAAGATGGAGGGTATTAAAAGCAGGTTGGATATGGTGGAGGAGACAATAAATGAAATAGAAACTAGATAAGAGTAATACAAAGAAGCTGAGGCACAGAGAGAAAAAAGGATCTCTAAGAATGAAAGAATATTGAGAGAATTGTGTGACCAATCCAAGCAGAACAATATTTGCATTATAGGGATACCAGAAGAAGAAGAGAGAGAGAAAGGGATAGAAAGTGTCTTTGAGGAGGTAGTTGCTGAAAACTTCCCAGTCTGTCAGGCCATGGAGATCTACAGATCTCCCAACACAAGGGACCCAAGGAAGACAACAGCAAGACACATAGTAATTAAAATGGGAAAGATCAAGGATAAGGACAGACTGTTAAAAGCAGCCAGAGGCAGAAATAAGATCACATTCAAAGGAAAGCACATCAGACTAACAACAGACTTCTCAGCAGAAACCTTACAGGCCAGAAGGGAGTGGCATGATGTATTTAATGACATGAAGCAGAAGGGCCTGGAACCAAGATTACTTTATCCGGTGAGATTATCATTTAAATTTGAAGGAGGGATTAAATAATTTCCAGAGAAGCAAAAGCTGAGAGAGTTTACCTCCCACAAACCATCTCTGCAGTCTATTTTGAAGGGACTGCTATAGATGGAAGTGTTTGTAGGGTTGGATAGCTGTCACCAGAGGTAGTAAAATCATGGTAGGGAGGGTGGAGCAGCTGATTGTGAGGCAAATGCAAAATTAAATTGACTATCCCAAAAGCAAAGCAAGGGATAGAGGAAAAGTGTAGAATCTGATACCTAATATATAAAGAATGAAGGAGGAAGAAAAAGGAGGAGAAATAGAAAAGAACCTTTATATTGTGTTTGTCACAGCATACTAAGTGAGTTAAGTTACACTCTTAGATAGTAAGGAAAGTAAACTGGAACCTTTGATAACCACGAATCTAAAGCCTGAAATGGCAATAAGTACATACCTATCAATAATCACCCTAAATGTAAATGGACTGAATGCACCAATCAAAATACATAGAACCACTGAATGGATAAAAAAACAAGACCGATCTATATACTGCTAACAAGAGACTCACCTTAAACCCAAAGACATGCGCAGACTAAAAGTCAAGGGATGGAAAAACATATTTCATGCAAACAACAGGGAGAAAAAAGCAGGAGTTGCAGTACTAGTATCAGACAAAATAGACTTCAAAACAAAGAAAGTAACAAGAGATAAAGAAGGACATTACATAATGATAAAGGGCTCAGTTCAATAAGAGGATATAACCATTATAAATATATATTCACACAACACAGGAGCACCAGCACATGTAAAACAAATACTAAAAGAACTAAAGGAGGAAATAGACTGCAATGCATTCATTTTAGGAGACTTCAACACACCACTCACTCCAAAGGACAGATCCACCAGACAGAAAATAAGTAAGGACACAGAGACACAGAACAACACACTAGAACAGATGGACCTAATAGACATCTATAGAACTCTACATCCAAAAGCAACAGGATATACATTCTTCTCAAGTGCACATGGAACATTCTCCTGAAGAGATCACATACTAGCTCACAAAAAGAGCCTCAGTAAATTCCAAAATATTGTCCCCTTAAAGGGACAGGGACCCCGTTACTAGGGAGGCAGGGTGGCGGGACCGGTGAGCGGGTGCCTGGGAACAGCACCTGAGGACAAAGATTATCACGCGTTTTTCCCTACGGGACCGGTGGGCGGGTGCCTGAGACCAGAGCCTGAGGACGGAGGAAATTGCGCATTTTTCACCTTTTTTTTTCTCTTTTTGGGGAGTGCTTTTTGTAAGCCTTAAAGGGACAGGGACCCTGGTGCTAGGGAGGCAGAGCAGCAGGACAGGTGAGTGGGTGCCTGGGACAGGCGCCTGAGGATAAAGAATATCCCACATTTTTCCCTGCGGGACGGGTGGGCGGGTGCCTGAGACCAGCACCTGAGGATGGAGGAAATCACGCATTTTTCCCCTTTTTTTTTTCTTCTTTCTCTTTTTGGCGGGTGCTTTTTGGAAGCCTTAAAGGGACAGGGACCCTGGTGCTAGGGAGGCAGGGCGGCGGGACTGGTGAGCAGGTGCCTGGGACCGGTGCCTGAGGACAAAGAATATGCCATGTTTTTCCTTGCAAGACTGGAGGGTGGGTGCCTGACACTGGTGCCTGAGGACAGAGGAAATCGTGCCTTTTTCCCCTTTTTCTTCCTCTTTTTGGCAAGTGCTTTTTGGAAGCCTTAAAGGGACTGGGACCCCCGGTGCTAGGGAGGCAGAGCAGCACAACCAGTGAGTGGGTGCCTGGGACCGGTGCCTGAGGAAAAAAAAAAAATTGCGTGTTTTTTCATTTTTTTTTTCTGTTCCCTCTCTCAT
Organism: Manis javanica; assembly: GCF_040802235.1. Taxonomy (NCBI): domain Eukaryota; kingdom Metazoa; phylum Chordata; class Mammalia; order Pholidota; family Manidae; genus Manis; species Manis javanica. The sequence continues at coordinate 148,592,056 of NC_133160.1, forward strand.
TGTTGCTGTTGTTGTTTTGGTTTAGAGAGTGCTTTTTGGAAGTCTTAAAGGGGCAGGACAGGCCATTGATGGAATTGAAACAAGAGAAACAGGAACGCATAGAAGCTGACATAGAGAGAGATAAAAGGATCTCCAGGAATGAAACAATATTAACAGAACTGTATGATCAATCCAAAAGGAACAATATCCATATTATAGGGGTACCAGAAGAATAAGAGAGAGGAAAAGGGATGGGAAGTATCTTGGAAGAAATAATTGCTGAAAACTTCCCCAAACAGGGAGAGGAAATAATCGAACAGACCATGGAAATACACAGAACCCCCAACAGAAAGGATCCAAGGAGGACAACACCAAGACACATAATAATTAAAATGGCAAGGATCAAGGACAAGGAAAGAGTTTTAAAGGCAGCTAGAGAGAAAAAGGTCACCGATAAAGGAAAACCCATCAGGCTAACATCAGACTTCTCAACAGAAACCCTACAGGCTAGAAGAGAATGGCATGATATAATTAATGCAATGAAACAGAAGGGCCTTGAACCAAGGATACTGTATCCAGCACGACTATCATTTAAATATGATGGCGGGATTAAACAATTCCCAGATAAGCAAAAGCTGAGGGATTTTGCTTCCCACAAACCACCTCTACAGGGCATCCTACAGGGACTGCTCTAGATGGGAGCACTCCTAAAAAGAACACAGAACAAAACACACAACATATGAAGAATGGAGGAGGAGGAATAAGAAGGGAGAGAAGAAAAGAATCTCCAGACAGTGTATATAACAGCTAAATAAGCAAGCTAAGTTAGGCAGTAAGATACTAAAGAAGCTAACCTTGAACCTTTGGTAACCACGAATCTAAAGCCTGCAATGGCAATAAGTACATATCTCTCAATAGTCACCCTAAATGTAAATGGACTTAATGCACCAATCAAAAGACACAGAGTAATAGAATGGATAAAAAAGCAAGACCCATCTATATGCTGCTTACAAGAAACTCACCTCAAACCCAAAGACAAGCATAGACTAAAAGTCAAGGGATGGAAAAACATATTTCAGGCAAACAACAGTGAGGAGAAAGCAGGGGTTGCAGAACTAATATCAGAGAAAATAGACTTCGAAACAAAGAAAGTAAGAAGAGCTAAAGAAGGATACTACATAATGATAAAGGGCTCAGTCCAACAAGAGGATATAACCATTCTAAATATATATGCACTCAATACAGGAGTACCAGCATATGTGAAGCAAATACTAACAGAACTAAAGAGGGAAATAGACTGCAATGCATTCATTGTAGGAGACTTCAACACACCACTCACCCCAAAGGATAGATACACCGGGCAGAAAATAAGTAAGGACACACAGGCACTGAACAACACACTAGAACAGATGGACCTAATAGACATCTATAGAACTCTACATCCAAAAGCAACAGGATATACATTCTTCTCAAGTGCACATGGAACATTCTCCTGAAGAGATCACATACTAGCTCACAAAAAGAGCCTCAGTAAATTCCAAAATATTGAAATTCTACCAAACAATTTTTCAGACCACAAAGGTATGAAAGTAGAAATGAATTCTACAAAGAAAACAAAAAGGCTCACAAACACATGGAGGCTTAACAACATGCTACTAAATAATCAATGGATCATTGAACAAATCAAAATAGAGATCAAGGAATATATAGAAACAAATGACAACAACAACACTAAGCCCCAACTTCTCTGGGACACAGCGAAAGCAGTCTTAAGAGGAAAGTATATAGCAATCCAGGCACACTAGAAGAAGGAAGAACAATCAAAAATGCATAGTCTAACATCACAATAATCGAAACTGGAAAAAGAAGAACAAATGAGGCCTAAAGTCAGCAGAAAGAGGGACATAATAAAGATCAGAGAAGAAATAAACAAAATTGAGAAGAATAAAACAATAGCAAAAATCAACGAAACCAAGAGCTGGTCCTTTGAGAAAATAAACAAAATAGAAAAGCCTCTAGCCAAACTTATTAAGAGAAAAAGAGAATCAACACAAATCAACATAATCAGAAATGAGAATGGAAAAATCACGACAGACCCCACAGAAATACAAAGAATTATTAAAGACTACTATGAAAACCTATATGCCAACAAGCTGGAAAACCTAGAAGAAATGGACAACTTCCTAGAAAAATACAACCTCCCAAGACTGACCAAGGAAGAAACACAAAAGTTAAACAAACCAATTACGAGCAAAGAAATTGAAACGGTAATCAAAAAACTACCCAAGAACAAAACCCCGGGGCTGGACAGATTTACCTCAGAATGTTATCAGACACACAGAGAAGATATAATACCCATTCTCCATAAAGTGTTCCACAAAATAGAAGAAGAGGGAATACTCCCAAACTCATTCTATGAAGCCAACATCACCCTAATATCAAAACCAGGCAAAGACCCCACCAAAAAAGAAAATTACAGACCAATATCCCTGATGAATGTAGATGCAAAAATACTCAATAAAATATTAGCAAACAGAATTCAACAGTATATCAAAAGGATCATACACCATGACCAAGTGGGGTTCATCCCAGGGATGCAAGGATGGTACAACATTTGAAAATCCATCAACATCATCCACCACATCAACAAAAAGAAAAACAAAAACCACATGATCATCTCCATCGATGCTGAAAAAGTATTTGACAAAATTCAACATCCATTCATGATAAAAACTCTCAGCAAAATGGGAATAGAGGGCAAGTACCTCAACATAATAAAGGCCATACATGATAAACCCACAGCCAGCATTAGACTGAACAGCGAGAAGCTGAAAGCATTTCCTCTAAGATCGGGAACCAGACAGGGATGCCCACTCTCCCCACTGTTATTTAACATAGTACTGGAGATCCTAGCCACGGTAATCAGACAAAACAAAGAAATACAAGGAATCCAGATTGGTAAAGAAAAAGTTAAACTGTCACTATTAGCAGATGATATGATACTGTACATAAAAAACCCTAAAGACTCCACTCCAAAACTACTAGAACTGATATCGGAATACAGCAAAGTTGCAGGATACAAAATTAACACACAGAAATCTGTAGCTTTCCTATACGCTAACAATGAACCAGTAGAAAGAGAAATCAGGAAAACAATTCCATTCACCATTGCATCAAAAATAATAAAATACCTAGGAATAAACCTAACCAAAGAAGTGAAAGACTTATACTCTGAAAACTATAAGTCACTCTTAAGAGAAATTAAAGGGGACACTAATAAATGGAAACTCATCCCATGCTCATGGCTAGGAAGAATTAATATCGTCAAAATGGCCATCCTGCCCAAAGCAATATACAGATTTGATGCAATCCTTATCAAATTACCAGCAACATTCTTCAATGAATTGGAACAAATAATTCAAAAATTCATATGGAAACACCAAAGACCCCGAATAGCCAAAGCAATCTAGAAAAAGAAGAATAAAGTAGGGGGGATCTCACTCCCCAACTTCAAGCTCTACTACAAAGCCATAGTAATCAAGACAATTTGGTACTGGCACAAGAACAGAGCCACAGACCAGTGGAACAGATTAGAGATTCCAGAAATTAACCCAAACAAATATGGTCAATTAATATTTGATAAAGGAGCCATGGACATACAATGGGGAAATGACAGTCTCTTCAACAGATGGTGTTGGCAAAACTGGACAGCTACATGCAGGAGAATGAAACTGGACCACTGTCTAACCCCATATACAAAGGTAAACTCAAAATGGATCAAAGACCTGAATGTAAGTCATGAAACCATTAAACTCTTGGAAAAAAACATAGGCAAAAACCTCTTAGACAAAAACATGAGTGACCTCTTCTTGAACATATCTCCCCGGGCAAGGAAAACAACAGCAAAAATGAGCAAGTGGGACTACATTAAGCTGAAAAGCTTCTGTACAGCGAAAGACACCATCAATAGAACAAAAAGGAACCCTACAATATGGGAGAATATATTTGAAAATGACAGATCCGATAAAGGCTTGACATCCAGAATATATAAAGAGCTCACATGCCTCAACAAACAAAAAACAAATAACCCAATTAAAAAATGGGCAGAGGAACTGAACAGATAGTTCTCTAAAAAAGAAATACAGATGGCCAAGAGACACATGAAAAGATCGCTAATTATCAGAGAAATGCAAATCAAAACTACAATGAGGTATCACCTCACACCAGTAACGATAGCTGCCATCCAAAAGACAAACAACAACAAATGTTGGCGAGGCTGTGGAGAAAGGGGAACCCTCCTACACTGCTGGTGGGAATGTAAATTAGTTCAACCATTGTGGAAAGCAGTTTGGAGGTTCCTCAAAATGCTCAAAGCAGACCTACCATTTGACCCAGGAATTCCACTCCTAGGAATTTACCCTAAGAACACAGCAATCAAGTTTGAGAAAGACAGATGCACCCCTATGTTTATTGCAGCACTATTTACAATAGCCAAGAATTGGAAGCAACCTAAATGTCCATTGGTAGATGAATGGATAAAGAAGATGTGGTACATATACACAATGGAATACTACTCAGCCATAGGAAGTGGAAAAATCCAACCATTTGCAGCAACATGGATGGAGCTGGAGAGTATTATGCTCAGTGAAATAAGCCAAGCGGAGAAAGAGAAATACCAAATGATTTCACTCATCTGAGGAGTATAAGAACAAAGGAAAAACTGAAGGAACAAAACAGCAGCGGAATTACAGAACCCAAAAATGGACTAGCAGGTACCAAAGGGAAAGGGACTGGGGAGGATGGGTGGGCAGGGAGGGGTAAGGGGGGGAAGAAGAAGGGGGGTATTAAGATTAGCATGCATGGGTGGGGAGGGAGAAAGGGGAGGGTGGGTTGCACAACACAGAGAGGACAAGTAGGGATTCTACAACATTTTGCTAAGCTGATGGACAGTAACCATATTGTGGTTGTTAGGGGGGACCTGATATAGGGGAGAGCATAGTAAACATAGTACTCTTCATGTAAGTGTAGATTAAAGATTAAAAAAAAAAAGAAAGAAAGAAAGAAATTAAAGGGGGATTACTCCTTGATAGGATAAAACTATTGGTAAATCAAAGATCAACGCATGCTTTAAATAACCTTAATGTTGATCACTTAAAGGGTGTCAGATGATCAGCTATGGAGGTACTCTTTTCTGATAATATTCCTTTCTCTTAATAAAAATTAAAAAAAAGGCAGTCCCTGTGTGCTGACTTCCAATGATTTCTGCACAGTGGTATAGAGGGCATGTCAAAGTGTGGGCAAAGGGTCTGTTTGTTTCTATGCAGAAGATCAAGGCCTAGCTTGGATACCCAGAAAATGAACTAAGATACGATATGAGGAGGAGCTTCCACCATCAGCACTCTCTGGAGGACTTGTGCCGGGGGATGATCATCAAAATGCCTCCACAGGGATCCGGGCGATGCTGCGGTTGTGGCTGTGTCCACACCACCGTTTCCTGGACTTGCCATTGGAATGAGGAGGGAGATGTCTAGGCTGGCATGTGCGTACAGTGAGACAACGAATTTGACTGGATCTGTACTGTTGGAACTCAACCAGGAGTTGGGAGGGGTGCAAGTTGTAGCACTCCAAAATCTCATGACTATAGACTATCTACGGTTAAAAGAACATATGGGATGTGAACAGATCCCAGAAATGGGCTGCTTTAATTTTCTGATTTTTCTCAGCCTGTTCAAATACAGTAGGACAATATCCATCATATCATAGACAAATTTTCACAAATGCCTAGGGTGCCTAAATGGTTTTCTTGGCTTCACTGGAGATGGATGGTAATTATAGATTTGCTTTGTTTATGTCACCGTATTCCTATTATGTTAATATGTGTGTGCAAATTAGTTAGTAGTTTAAAACCTATACATGCTTAAGGTACTCTACAAGAAGATATGTACAAGAAACAGTCAATCCTCCCATGTTTTCTTCCATATGCTACCTCTATAGCTTTTCTTCTTCCTTCCTAATTACAACCCTTAAGTAGAATTCGTGCCTCATATCGAATTTGCCGAGTATCATAATTCCTCCAGGTGGTAAAGATACCTTGAGACAAGTGCTGGGCATAGAAGCCACAGGGCATAAATCTGCGAAGAAGTAAAAAGCTAACCTTTTCAAACAATATGGCTTCTCTCTCACTTACCAACTTTACAATTCCCTGTATGGCCCCGGAAGATGACTGGTTAGCCAGAGACGGGTAAGATTCCTCAAGGAAGGAACAACCTAAGACAGGCACAGTCACAGGGGGGCCATCAGGTGAGAAATTGGGGATCAACAGAGGTGAGGCTCAGAACCTTACCCCCCCTGCTTTGAGAGAAATCTTCTGCATCCGTGGATGTTTTGCTGCCCTTGTCTAGCTTGGATTAATACTTAGTCCATAGGCACACACCTGATCATCTGATCATCTACATTTGCCCTCTTACAGCACTAAACTATGTTTTCTACCTTTATCTTGCATCTACCTACCACTTCAGCATTTTATTAAAAATAAAAATAATAATAATAATAAAGGGAGAAATGTGGGATCAACATATAAATCAAGTATAAAAATCAAACGAATATTCATATTTGACCTGATTGTTTACAGTTCATAATGCATGATCAAAACCAAAAGTTTCTGTGATGAATGCCCTTGTACTGTTCACCATGTAAGAATTTATTCACTTTGTAAGAATTTGTTCACCATGTAAGAACTTGTTCATTATGCTTCAGAAGATTGGAGACTGATGAGAATTAGGCTTGAGATGTATTAATGATTGTACATTGAGCATTGACCCCCCTATACTGAATTTTATTGTTGTTAACAACCATTTGATCAATAAATATGAGAGATGCCCTCTCAAAAAAAAAAAAAAAGAAGGAAGAACAAACCCAAATGAATAGTCTAAAGTCACATTTATCAAAATTGGAAGAAGAACAAATGAGGCCTAAAGTCAGCAGAAGTAGGGACATAATAAAGATCAGAGAAGAAATAAACAAAGTTGAGAAAAATAAAACAATAGGAAAAATCAATGATACCAAGAGCTGATTCTTTGAGAAAATAAACAAAATAGATAAGCCTCTAGCCAGACATATTAAGAGAAGAAGAGAATCAACACACATCAACAGAATGAGAAATGAGAAAGGACACATCACGACGGACCCATCAGAAATACAAAGAATTATCAGAGACTACTATGGAAACCTATACACTAAGAAGCTGGGAAACCTAGAAGAAATGGACAACTTCCTAGAAAAATACAACCTTCCAAGACTGACCAAGGAAGGAACACAAAATCTAAACAAACCAATTACCAACAAAGAAATTGAAGTGGTAATCAAAAAACTACCCAAGAGAAAAACCCTGGGCCAGATGGATTTACCTCAAAATTTTATCAGACATACAGAGAAGATATAATAGCCATTCTCCTTAAAGTGTTCCACAAAATAGAAGAGGAGGGAATACTCCCAAACTCATTCTATGAAGCCAACATCACCCTAATACCAAAACCAGGCAAAGACCCCACCTAAAAAGAAAATTACAGACCAATATCCCTGATGAATGTAGATGTAAAAATACTCGATAAAATATTAGCAAACTGAATTCAAAAATATATGAAAAGGATCATAAACCACGACCAAGTGGGATTCATCCCAGGGATGCAAGGATGGTACAACATTCGAAAATCCATCAACATCTTCCACTACGTAAACAAAAAGAAGAACAAAAACCACATAATCATCTCCATATTTGCTGAAAAAGCATTCAACAAAATTCAACATCCATTCATGATAAAAACTCTCAGCAAAATGGGTATAGAGGGCAAGTACCTCAACATAATAAAGGCCATATATGATAAACCCACAGCCAACATCATACTGAACAGTGAGAAGCTGAAAGCTTTTCCTCTGAGATTGGGAACTAGACAGGGATGCCCACTCTCCCCACTGTTATTTAACATAGTACTGGAGGTCCTAGCCACAGCAATTAGACAAAACAAAGAAATACAAGGAATCCAGATTGGTAAAGAAGAAGTTAAAGTGTCACTATTTGCAGATGACACAATATAGTACATAAAAAACCCTAAAGACTCCACTCCAAAGCTACTAGAACTGATATTGGAATTCAGCATAGTTGCAGGATACAAAATTAACACACAGAAATCTGTGGCTTTTCTATACACTAACAATGTACTAATAGACAGAGAAATCAGGAAAACAATTCCATTCACAATTGCATCAAAAAGAATAAAATACCTAGGAATAAACCTAACCACAGAAGTGAAAGACCTATACCCTCAAAACTATAAGACATTCTTAAGAGAAATTAAAGAGGACACTAACAAATGGAAACTCATCCCATGCTCTTGGTTAGGAAGAATTAATATCGTCAAAATGGCCATCTGCCCAAAGCAATATACAGACTTGATGCAATCCCTATCAAATTACCAACAACATTCTTCAACGAACTGGAACCAATAGTTCAAAAATTCATATGGAAACACCAAAGACCTCAAATAGCCAAAGCAATCCAGAGAAAGAAGAATAAAGTGGTGGGGATCTCACTCCCCAACTTCAAGCTCTACTACAAAGCCATAGTAATCAATACAATTTGGTACTGGAACAAGAACAGAGCCACAGACCAGTGGAACAGAATAGAGACTCCAGACATTAACCCAAACATATATGGCCAATTAATATACGATAAAGGAGCCATGGACATACAATGGGGAAATGACAGTCTCTTCAACAGATGGTGCTGGCAGAACTGGACAGCTACATGTAAGAGAATGAAACTGAATCACTGTCTAACCCCATATACAAAAGTAAATTCAAAATGGATCAAAGACCTGAATGTAAGGCATGAAACCATAAAACTCTTAGAAAAAAACATAGGCAAATATCTCTTGGATGTGAACATTAGTGACTTCTTCATGAATATATCTCCCAGGGCAAGGAAAACACCAGCAAAAATGAACAAGTGGGTCTATTTCAAGCTGAAAAAGCTTCTGTACAGCAAAGGACACCATCAATAGAGCAAAAAGGTACCCTACAGTATGGAGGAATATTTTCATAAATGACAGATCTGATAAATTCTTGACATCCAAAATATATAAAGAACTCACACTCCTCAAAAAACAAAAAGCATATAATCCAATTAAAAAATGGGCAGACAGAGAAATGCACATTAAAACCACAATGAGATATCACCTCACACCAGTAAGGATGGCCACCATCCAAAAGACAAACAACAACAAATGTTGGTGAGGTTGCGGAGAAAGAGGAACCCTCCTACACTGTTGGTGGGAATGTAAATTAGTTCAACCATTGTGGAAAGCAGTATGGAGGTTCCTCAAAATGCTCAAAGCAGACCTACCATTTGACCCAGGAATTCCACTCGTAGGAATTTACCCTAAGAACACAGCAATCAAGTTTGAGAAAGACAGATGCACCCCTATGTTTATTGCAGCACTATTTACAATAGCCAAGAATTGGAAGCAACCTAAATGTCCATTGGTAGATGAATGGATAAAGAAGATGTGGTACATATACACAATGGAATACTACTCAGCCATAAGAAGTGGAAAAATCCAACCATTTGCAGCAACATGGATGGAGCTGGAGAGTATTATGCTCAGTGAAATAAGCCAAGCGCAGAAAGAGAAATACCAAATGATTTCACTCATCTGAGGAGTATAAGAACAAAGGAAAAACTGAAGGAACAAAACAGCCACAGAATCCCAGAACCCAAGAATGGACTAACAGTTAACAAAGGGAAAGAGACTGGGGAGAATGGGAGGGTAGGGAGGGATAAGGGCAGGAAAGAAGAAAGGAGGTATTATGATTAGCACGTATAATGTGCGGGTGGGGGAAAGGGGAGGTATGTGCAACACAGAGAAGACAAGTAGTGATTCTACAACGTCTTACTATGGTGATGGACAGTGACTATAATGGGGTTTGTGGGGGGGACTTGAGGTAGGGGAGAGCCTAGCAAACATAATGTTCTTCAAAAAAATAAAAATTAATTAATTAATTTAAAAAAATCAACATATATTTTTCAAAGTGCTTGGAAATAGCACAGAGTAATACAAAAAGCACAAACCAAAGGACAAAAAAGGGCATATATAAAGTAGTCTTGATTCAGTATCTGAGTCTGTCACTAGGTTCCCTCACAGTCTCTTCTTTAGAGTGCAAGTTCCTGTATAACAAGGGGGGTTGAGAGATTAAAGAAATGGAGCAGAGAGGTGTGGGGCGATCTACACTTAATCTTTCCAGTCATGGCATCCTATGGAATATTTCAATTACATCAGGGACACATATGAACCTAACCTTTGTTAGTGACAGAACATAATGTGGATAACTATTTTTTATATATAGATATCATACTCATTATGTATTACTGCTACTATTTTCAAGGACAATTATGTAATAGTTTTGATGAAAACCACATGCAAAATGAGGAATATGAAATTTGAGGAATAGTATATATGTAACTACTAACCAATAAAAGTGATTATTGAAACACGATTCAGCTCTTTTGATCTGATCAAAATAAAAATAACAATAAAAAATAGCAAAAAAAATGTATAACCAAACAAAATATAATAAATATTATATACATTGGTTTAAAAAAATCCCATACAGATAAACACATGTAAATAAAACAGCTGAATGCTCTTGCGGCATTGACTATTTTAAAGATATTTTCACATCATCTTTATTTTTCTGTTCTATTTGGATTGGAGGGGATAAAGTTAGTTATGCTAAGGTTAATTTTGTTGCAATGCAGAGACATAAAGGGTCTTAACATAGGCTTTGAAATTGGCTCAAATGCAGGCCCTGCTATTTACTAATGTCCTTATTTATAAAATTCTCAATTTACTTATTTATAAAAGGGAGATAATAGCCATGTCATATAGTTGTTACAGAAGGCAAATATAATGGTCACAGCACAATTTAAGTATTATTTACTGATCAGATGGAGAGTGCCCTACAACACCCAGTTTTGGAGGAGTGGGTCAGAGCTTTAGTGTGCTAGAGGAGGAGCAGTATTTTAGTCAGGACTTACTGCACATAATATCCATACATAGCTATAGATAATGTCCAAAGTGCTCCTATGATTACCATATGGTTTTAAAGAGACTAACTCAAAATCATGCACAGTGTACTAGCTAAAGAGTCAGAAAAAGAATCTTCCTAAAAACTTCTGCCAAAATATAATGAAGTTGCATATATTTAAAAAAGTACTGCATTGCAGTATGAACTGTCAAATGTGACTTGTTGCCTAAGAAGATCTGTGGTTGTACCATTTATTAAGCAGCAACATTATTGCTTTTCACAATAAAATATTCATATGACAATAAATTCACTGTCATAATTAGTGGAAAATATATAAAATATTCATTTTCTTTTCATCATCCTTTTGAAAAGAAAAAAGATTTTAAGGGGAAGGATAATCAATTAAAATTTAAATGAAAATATATTCTTATAATTGATACCACTTTATGTCAAAGAACTATGGTAATTGTAATTTTTTTTGGTTTTGGTATTCAAAAAAATATTTCAATAAAATATTATAGCTGATTTTGGTCCTTTTCATCTTTCTATATCTCCTTCCTACTTGATGTACATTTTTCATACAGATTGTACCAGGTGCTACAGTCCAAAAAACAGAAAGAGAAGATTCCTATATCGCAATGCTTGTGAATATGAGGTGACCTGCCCTAACTTCTACTTTCCAATAAACAGTTACACGGGTCAGGTTGTGCACTGACATGTGACCTCACTGTTCCCATAGGATACATAACAGATGAAATGTCAATTTATTTGAACAGATAATTGACCAATATTTCTCTTTAATACTGTTTCCAGTATACCATTCCAGTAACAACAAAAAAGAAGGTTTGTGCATTTTTTTAAAAATAATAAACTACATCCCAAAATGTCCCTCCTTGTTTGATGATGTGATATGATAAAATATTGCATATGTGATGAAATGAAATGAGATGAATGATGCAGGCATTGTGCTGTAACATTTAGGCTACCGTTGAGCTTCTGATGATACATCAGAAGGAATGTCCAAGGGTATATGAGAGCACGGAAAGTGAAACTGTGGATGGGGAGACTACTGTATTAAACATGATGTTAGCTCTAGGTTTATTGCAGATATTGTCTATAAAGTTGAAGTTCCCTTCTATGCCTTGTTTTCTGAGATTTTTTAATCATAAATGAGTGTCGAATTTTGTCAAATGCTTACTGTGCATCCATTGATAATCAACCCCATTTTAAAAAGGAGGAAATACTTTAATAGACACCTCAGCTAAGAAGATATATAGATTAAAAATAAGCATATGAGATGTTTCACATCACATGTCAGCAGGGATATGAAAATGAAAACAATGAGCTATCACTATACACCTACTAGAATAGCCAGAATCTGGAACACTGGCAACATCAAATGCCGACAAGGGTGTGGGACAGCAGGAACTCTCAATAATTGCTGGTAGGAATATTAATGGTAGAGCCACTATTGAAAACAGTCTGAAAGTTTCCTACAGAATTAAACATAGTCTTACCATATAATCCAGCAGTTATGCTCCTTGGTATTTACCCAAAAGAGCTGAAAACATAGCCACACAAAAACCTGCACATGGATATTTATAGCCGCTTTATTCATATTGTCAAAATTTGGGAGCATCAAAGATGTCCTTCAGCACATGAAGGCATAAACTGTAGTACATGTAGACAATGAAATATTATTCTGTGCTAAAAAGAAACAAGCTATTAAGCTATGAAAAGACATGGAAAAACTTTAATTTCATCTATTAAATGAAAAAAAAAGCCACTCTAAAGAGTTTGTATGTATAATTTCAACTATATGACATTCTGGAAAATGCAAAACTATGGAGACAAAAAAAGATCAGTGGTTGCCAAGCATTGGGAGTGAGGCAGGATGAGTTGATGGAACAGAGAGGATGGTAAGGGGAGTGAAGATATTCTATATGGTACCATAATTGGCTATATGTTATTATACATTTATCCAAGTCCACAGAAAGCAGAAGACCAAGAGTGAACTGTAAAGGAAACTGTGGACTTCGGGTGATCATTGTTACATCATTGTAGATTCATCAGTTGTGCCAAATGCACCTCTCTGGTGGGGGATGCGATAGTAGGATGGCTAGCCATGTGTGGGGACAGGGGCATATGGAAAATCTCTGTACCTTCCATTCAATATTGCTGTGAACCTAAAACTGCTCTAAAAATACAAAATCTTAATAAGTTAAAAAAGAAAGTCATGATTCAAATCAATGGCAAATACATGTGTTCTATATCCAAACATATAGCATAGAAAGCTGCCTCTTTTTTTCTTTTTTAAGATTCACTTGGATTAGCAATGAAAACTGTAATTATTTTGCCTTCCTCCCTTCCACAAGCTTGACAGAAATGAGATCATATTCAAACATGCCAGTGGCCACAGAGGTGACTATAGAGTGAAGCTTTCTTTGTTGGTTATAAATTTCACAAATCTCATGTGTTCTTGATGTCAAATTTTTGGCATCAAATTTGCCAAACTTCTGACCTAATGAGGATGTGTTTGTTGCTTTCAGAATAGACTTTTTTTTCTTTTGAAGGAACTCTGTCTGAGGCTTAAAAGAACATAAAATTGTCTTTGATTTATTTCCTACTTCAAAGAACGTAAATTCAACTCTAAATCAGGCATTTAAATTCTTTCTTTTATACTCCTAGATATACAAATATATTCTCATACCATATTTACTACAGATGTTATAATAATTATTTTTGCCCCTTGTGTAATGCAACAAGGATTTCTTTGTTTCGCTTTTCTATTTTTTAATCTGTGATTAACACATGCTAAAGCATGTCAACAGAAAAAGGTTAATCTGGGGTTTGAGATTATTTTAATGTAATTTCTCATTTAGTGATTCCTATAAGAAAACTGAACTGACACCCACTTCAAAAGTACCATACTTATCATTTTTAAACGTCTCTATGATGAACTACAAGCATCCACCAATTAATCTTCTAATTGTTTCCAATCAATTAATTTTCCAGTTATTGAAAGAAACTACATAAAGAGCATGTTCCCCATTAAATGTGTGTGCGTGTGTTTTATCCATGTGAAAATAAATTATTTTGCATTGAAACATTTATCCCTAATTATATAGTTTTTCAGTGTAATAATATAATTTTCATTAAAGAGTAGAAGGTCAACACTTGATATGTTGTAATGTGAGAAAGGCTGGGTGCTTCATGTTTTTCAGTTGCAAATAATACAGACATGCTTCTCATTTAATCTTCAAAAGGCACAAGATGAAGAAAAAACCTATAATCAGTCAACTTCAGTACACACTTTTTTATTTAATTTTTTTGAAAGATATCAGAACACTTTACTATGATGAAAAAAGTAAATATGTTATTCTCATTATAAGTAGTCATTAAATATAGCATATGCTTTAACCCATTTCTTTGTGGAAAAATTAATCTCATTTAAAGTTAAAAAGAGTTTTGCTTTGCTGTATCTTTTGTGTATCGCACATTTAACAGGCTTTCTTCTTCACAACTGGGTGCTTATTTCTGAGGTTTTAAAAAAGTTTAATTTAGAGTGAAAAATAATACTACCACCAGTGACAAATGTTAAAAGGATGTAATTGTAAAATGCAAGGGTGGATTAAGGATAAAAAGAAAATGAACTTGACATAAGATTACTTATATACAAGGATTTTTCTCTCACCAACTAATTGCATGACTGTGATATGAGTTGACGTTTTACAGTTTTTGTTTTGCTTTATTTCTTTAACCAGCGACTTTATTGATTTTCAGGAATAATGCTTCCAATTAAGATAAACTGGGACTGAGTACATAGAAACCATAACAACATAAATAAAAACAACAATTAGACATGTATTTAGTGCTTATTCTTTCCCGAGTGCTCATTATCTCATGTAAACCTAACACAAGCCAATGACCTAAGGACAAGCTGGGTCTTACTATTAAATTCATTTTATGCATGAAGAAACTGAGGCTCAGAGGATGCCTAAATTGATCAAGACTACACAACTAAAAAGAGATGAAATCAGGATTTTTAGGTAACTGATTCTAGAGCCCATGCACTTAACTATTCACAATACTACTTATGTTATTGTCCAACAGTCCAGTTTTTCTGAGTAACAATTAACTGTTAATAAAGAACAGAACATTATTCTCTCAATTATACTGTTTGTTATCAATATTAGATTTCTTTATTTAACATATATTTAAAGAAAATCAAAGATTAAAGTTTTAAAGGAAACATGATATTTTATTATAATAGACATTATAATTTGGACCAAAATTTAAAGAAATACAAATTCTAATTACAGCCAGTCCATGGAATCCCTTATCATTAAAAGTTTTGATGTTTCTAACTATCCTTTGTTATTGATTTTATCTTCTACTTCTCTCTCTAACCCTGTGATTTTAAGATCTTACTTGGAATCTGTGAAGTTCTTAAACAACTACTACTTTTACTAGAAATGTTAAGACCAGCCAATTATCTTAATATAGCTATGCTTAAACCAATAAGAATAGCTGTGATAATAAAGAGAAAACGTTTTTTACCTTTTCTGCAATGTCAATCAATTCCTTATAAGTTTATTTTCTTTCTTTAGGGGAAAATGAAGTAGATGCATGGCATGTTGGCTAAATAGAATCTTATTTTTGATGACAGAGTAATTTTCTAAAAATTTCAATAGAATTTTTTAGTGAACATCAGTTGCTCTACCATTTAGCAACTTGACCATCCTAATATTTTCTAAACAGCTAAGTAAATCTTAAATATATATTGATTATGCCATAGTCTCTTAGGCTTCTTTTTGATAGTAGTGACCTAAAAAGGTGTGTCATAAAAATACTTTGTCAACCAAGGAAAGGAGGCAAAATTGAAAAACAAATGCCTCCTATGTGGGGTCTCAGAATTGTAAGTCAGGAGCACAGATTCAGGTAGTTACCCCAAAGAACTATCCTGCCTGGAGAGTAAAATCATGGGGTTTTATGAGGACAAGGAAGGGAGGAATAGTTAGATGAGTTAAGAAAACAAAATAAAAAGTTTTTGTAGAGGAGCTAATGAGCTAAGCTACTATGGGTAATACACTGATTAACTATTAACTATTAACTACTGATTCTATCTTGAGAAAGTTTTCAGCTATCAGGCTTGTTATCCAGATGTCTATTCTCTTGCTGACTTCTCAAATAATTGCTTAAAAGTAGTGACTGTTTTGTATAGTACAAAGGTTTTGGCCCAGTTACAACAATGGCAGGTAAGGTAGTTTTGCTCCAGTGGCCACTCCAACTCCATTTAAAACTCCATGTTTAAACTCCAACTACATTTTAGCTCTATGTCTCCAGTCATGTCAGTTTTTCACACAACTTATTCAAAGTAATTTGTAATAAATCATCTATGCCTTCTTTGTTTCAGAAGCTGCAAAATGGAAAGATCTGATAAAGAATTATTGGTTGCAAGGATAAAAAATGTCTGTCAATATACTTATTAAAGTATGGTTTGAATTTATAAATGCATTGCATAAGAGTTCAGTGAACTTTCCCTTTTATGGACCATTTTGCAAGCCAAGTGGTCTATCACATGGTCTATACACAACTCCTCAATTCTATCATAGCATTATGAAGGCACACAGAGATAGACAGTACATAAATTAACATGTGCTCCAATAAAATCTTATTTCAAAATTAGGTAGTAGACTTGGCATGAATTATTTTTATATGCTAATTTTAATTTATTTTTACAATTAATCAATAATCAATACTATGCTATATGTAACATGAGCATATAATGAAATCTAGAGAGTTCTAGCCATCAGAAGGGCAAAAATTATTTAATTCAAATTCCCATGGACAAACCAATAATGTCTATAATTGTATTGGTGATTTAGACACTGAGTGGTCAAGTGGAGAGAGTGATCAATGAGAATTTACACAGTGGAGATAGTCAGCCAGGATGGAAAATTTGTTCAGATGTTGAGCAAAGAGAAGGACTGGCATCTACCTAATTTTATACTGCTTTTACATTAGCTTCTCTCTATAGCCCAGTGTTTCCTTATATTAGCTGCTCTTTATAGCCCAGATAACCTCTCTATTATTTCCCCAACCTCTGGAAGGATTCTTTGTCCCCTTGCCTTTGATTCTGTTTCCCACTATTAGTCTCATAGCTATACTTTGACATACATTTCTAAATATCAGTGTCAAAATATGCATCCCGCAGAAAGCACTTTCTGATTCCTTCAAAATATTTCTCACTGCTAAATACTCAAGCCATTTTACCCCACTCACATTCTATACATTAATATCACTTTGCTTATATTTCTCCCCACTCTCACACTAGTCTTTCAATCACGTGAAGTTCTTATTTATTTGTATGGTTTGATGTTGTCTAGCCAACAGGCCAAAAACACTGAGACATAGACTAGTTTATTGAATTGCATTAAATGCCTGCATGATAAATTGAAACAAAAGAAGTAAACTCTTATGCCCAGGGAACCAATAATGTTTGCAATTTGCAACATAGTGCTACCAAGAGTCGAATGGCTTACAACTGTTTCCCATATTCTAAATTAGCCCTTTTAATTTGGTATTTCCATCGCCTGGACCAACATTTTGATTGTAGTATCTGTCTTGACCCTCACCTTTAAATGTTTTGCCTACTGTTTTCAACAATGATGTCAAAGAGTTAATAATGTGGAAAAGATCACTATTTAGTTACTAGCAAGGTTTTCTGAGTTCTCTAAATGTGAAAATACCTCCTAATCTATTGGAACACTGACTTTTATCTCCATAGGAACCTATTAATTTGTCGTCTAACTGCAAATGTTTTAGGAATTTGGTAACTCTGCTTTTGTCTACTTTCCCAGTTTATTCCTTCTGGGCTGGAGAACTTTTGGTTTCAAACAAAAGTTTCCATATAATATCTATCTTGCCAATATTTCATTATTATTTTCTAAGATTCTGTATGTGCCTTTTGTATCTATGACCATCACAGAATATATGAATAATCAACATTAATGATGCTCATCAAATGTTTTTGGGTTCTCCCACTTTCTTTCCTCAAAATTAGATGTCATTTCCTACCTCATTTGAGGATGGGGTCATATGACTACTTCTAGGCAAAGATTTGTGAGCATAAGTGCAACATATCACTTTTGGGCAAAAGATTTAATTATCAATATGACCTTCCGGTGCTCAATCTGGTTTGGTCACTAGCAACAGTCAAAGTGTTTGCTCTTCTGTCAGCCTTGGTCTCCAAGTGACATAATGAGCAGAATTGTTGACCTGTGACTGACATGTAAATGAGCAAAATATAAATATTTGTTTCTTGGCGCACTAAGATTTGGGGATTGAGTTAGTCTATCCTGATGACATACAAATAGAACAAGAGGA
The DNA here is from genome assembly GCF_040802235.1 of Manis javanica. Lineage (NCBI taxonomy): Eukaryota > Metazoa > Chordata > Mammalia > Pholidota > Manidae > Manis > Manis javanica. The sequence goes on from NC_133160.1 coordinate 148,610,506, forward strand.
GAGATTTTTCTGTGACAAAACATACAACCTAGGCACATGGCAGTGTCTTAAGGGTAATTTGAAGGTAAGGAAACTGAAAAATGGAAATTCATGTGATGTAGTGGCAGAAACATTTGGTTAAACAATCACCTGAGACAGTTTGAAAGTCAGGACACATAGTTAATGATGTTGCAGTGTTAGGAAAAGATTGGATATCAGAATTGATAGCAGCCAATGTATTATCTACATTTGACAAGATATTAAAATAAAGAAATAACTTCAGTAAATAATTGGGCCATTTGGAAGCAGAGATAAAAGCATATATAAAGGTATTTTAGAAATAGGGAAAATTATAAGTTGGAAATAGCTATTGCTTCTTAACCCTAAGGACATGAACATAAAAATAAAGAAAGTACTAATCAAAAATATCAACTGAAGTTTACCTTGCAGAAGGATCAAATCAAATGGAAAAGCATTATACTGATTGTTAGAGGCTCTGAAAGAATTAATGTTGTTCCCAGAAAATTTCTTTTTTTGACAAAATTGTTGAGGAAAAGGTCAAATGGTGTAACATGTCCACTAAAGCTGATAAGTTCAAGTCATGTGTGATTAAATCAAGAGAAAGTGCAATGTTCCCAAACGGAACTGTGATTGTAGTTATTGGCTCATGGGAGCTGACGGGACTCCAATTGTTAAGAAGGTAAGTTATTGAGAGAATTGTGCTGCCAAAAGAATCATCACCTAGAATAAAAGAGACTGTGACTGCCCACGGCTAGAAATGACCATGCCATGGAAAGGAAACAGGCTGAGAATGAAACTCAGAATGCAAATTTTCCCAATTTGAATTTCAGATGTGGCCAAGAATGATAACAAAGGGCAAAATCTGTGAAAGAGGTAAAAAGAGCCACAGAGAACAGTAGACTAAGGGATTCATCCCACAGAGCAAAATCAGGTAACAGTCAAAGAATATTCCTCACTGCCAAGTAGGAATACGTCAGAAAGTTTATCCAGGGATTTCAGAACTCCTATAGATTACTACCTGCCACATCTCATATCTTTCCCTTTCTAAGTATTGATTGCAGAGTTCTAGCTTGTTTTGCCATTATATTTTGGGTTGTGGGAGCAAGAGTATATTTAGTTGGGGTCAAGGAGAGTCATATCTGATCATGATGTGAAAAAGTTCACATATCACCTCCATGTAAAGACCAACATGTTATCACCCAAAGATCCTTAGCTTTTAGAGTGATACTGTGATTGCTTAGACCTTATGAGTTGTTTATTTTGGAAAGCAAAGTTAACAATATATATTATATGCAGAAAGTAAAGTGAATCAGACATTTGGTGATCAGAAGGGTAAAATGTGGTTGTCATAAATGCTCTTCAGCAAATGTTTCAGATGCTTCCTCTTCGGGGCACTTGATAGAACACATATTCTGGCCCACTTCCGCTTGAATTATGACCGAGTGACTGGATATGGTTTTGATCGGTGAGTAGAAGGGCTGATGCATAACCTCATTCGACTTTGAAATAGTGACCAGTAAAATTTGATACAGTGGCCGTAAGTCATAGATAATTATGAGGAGTAGTGTGGCTGGGCAATCCCCAATGAGGATAAATGACAGCAAGAAATACCACTCTGGTTTTCAAGTTGCTGAGATTTTTGGGGGCTGTTTGTTACAAGAGCAATTTGACCTATGCTGATTGTATCGCATACATTTTCTAAATCAATAACATAAGCTGAATCTTCATAAATAACTATATTTTTCTAGCAAAAACTAAAAACAGATTCTTCATAACTGTTTGATGGACCTAGTGTTAAGAGAGAGCAAGTTTTTATCAAGCCAATACCCAATTCTCTGTAATATAAAATGTAAATTCCAAATATAAATTTAAGTATATCTATTATTAATACCTTGGAATTCAGTACTGTGTCAGTATAGACTGTAAATAAAAGTACAGAAAGAACAACGTTGTCACATTGAACTTAGAAAGGAAGTCAGTGCACTGTCAGAATGAAGTTTAGGATTGTTTCCACTCTGCTTGAATTTTTGGAACTAGCCTCAGTTAGTCTGAAAATTAAATGAGTGTATTTTTAAAACTACATATCTGAAGCATCATTGCTGCTTTTTCAAATGCCAGACTGACAAAGAATACTATCTCTGGAAGACTGTTATTTAAATGATTTCTCTTTGAAAGTGAAGAATATATATAAGCTGTCCAATATTTCTCCAGGGTCTCAATAGAGCTAAAAGCTCTACTGTTAATGGTGATGATTGTCAAAAGAATGTCTTCAAATCAAGATATATTCTTTAGTATTGAAACTTTCCCAAAGATAATTGAAATCAAGGGCTTCAAACTCAGAGATACTTCACAAGAGCAATTTTTGTTTCTAGTTTTGCTTTTTCCACTGTTTCCCTATAGCCTCAAGGAAGTAACAAAGGTAGAATTTTAAAAACATTTTACATCTATTCTATTAAATGTGTGGCTCCAAAATCAGTCTAGCAGGTATCTTAAAGAGAACAGATAGAAAAGAGACATACAGATATTCTGCCAAAAAAACCCAAAAAACAAAACTGAAAACATAGCAAATTGATTATGCAAACTATATGGAGTTGCAAGGACAGTAGGCCATTGACTAGTACATTTTGCTGTGTATACCCATATGACTCTAAAACCATCATTAAATTGTTCTAAATAAGCACTTTTGTCTTTAGCCATTCTTCCTGTCTTTCTCCTTTAGACAATTATAAAAAATAAGGTTTTGATCTCTTACTATTAAAACAAAATACCTCATCTGTCTCAAAAATTATCTTCTTACTTCTGGAATGGCCACTCCATTGTACCTGTAAAATTTAGAAAAAGTTCAAGGATACTAATAATTTACTCGGAGTAAAGTGTGAGTCCTAATTATAGGGGAAAAGCAGGAATATAAAAATAAGATCAGTTCATTAGTGGCTCCTTTCCCTGCTGATATCCTCTTCTCATTGTCACCATAACCAGTATCAGTAACATGCTCTTCTCATTGTCACCAGAACTATTATCAGTAACATAATAAAAATTTTTTAAAAAAAGCTAAGAAAAAGAAACCTGAGAGTCCTTCTGGCCCTGGGCTATATAGCTATATATATTATGCTCTACCTCACTGCCACTATCATTGGCCAGGAAATTGAAATCTAAAGGCCAAAATCTAAATGAATTCACAGAGTTAAGTAAACCTTAAAGCCAGATTTCACCTCAAGGCTGTTTGTCCAGTTGTGATCTTTGTTTTCTAACTACCTTTTTGAAGAAAAAAAAAAACAGGTGATAATACCTAGATTTCTCCAAAGCTAGAGCCCCTGAAGGTGATACTTTGTTGGCCTAGGAGTGAAACAGAAGGAAACCCATCATTCTCCAACTCCCTCATCCTTACACCTATGGGTAAGAAGAGGGGAATTTGCTTGTCTCAGGCATTTGTGCTGGTACTAGAGGGTAAAAAAATAAGTGGAAGAAAATCTTCCTGTGAGATGTCATAACCAAAAGCCAAGTTTGAAATTAAATTCACATGGGAGGGAAGAGGTAAAAGGAAAAAAAAAAATCAAGGAAAAATTTTGTTTGAAGTTATTCTGGGTTGTTAGTACCCCCAGTCCTGGAAGCAGGAAATATAAATCATCTTGAGAAGCAGAGGAAACAGCTTCACACTCAGGTCTGAAATAATGCTCGCTAATAAAATTCAAGTGGATATGATCTCATGACACATGCAAGGACTGTCAACTGAGAATTTTATAAGCAAAAAACAGAGCAGAACTAGACAAAACAAAAAACAACGTTTCAACATGAGGAGGAAATTAGAGTAATGCAGAATATTTTCAGACAAGCAATGTCAAGCAGCCAAGAACAAATTTCTCACTAGGAAATTCTATGGCAGATCACTTAGGCAAAATGACATTAATTTCAGTGAGAGATCTAAAAAGAAGATGATGAATAAAGATACAGGTAAGTATATGGGAAATCCAATTAATTATATAAAATGATAATGTCTTGAGGGTTTATGAAACATAAAAGAAATAATTTATGATAAAACTTCATAAATTAGAAGAAAGGTGTTTAAATTGTGCCAACATTTCTAAAATATCTGGAAAGAGGATAAAGCTTTTATGAACTTTTGAGTTTTATATATGAATTTGTTAGGTTAAAAGTTCTAGAGTACCATGAAAAGAAAAAGAATAAAGGGAGAAAAATGGAATGAGAAAAGAAATTAAAACCTCTTAATTAATCAACCTTTTCCACTAAAAAAGAGGCAAGGAAGGGTAAAAAAAAAAAGAAAATTTAAGTCAAAAATCTATGATGTGAAATAATAATCCAAATGGGAACCATTTCACAAACACCAGATTGACAGAAATTGAAAACTACACTGTTTATGTGCTACAGAGGTTATGAAACAATGGAAATACTTACTAATTATACAAGATTATGATTTATCAGTCAGTGTAAACATTTTAGGATAAAATTTAGCAGTAACTTATAAAATAAAAAATTAAAATATACGTTAAATAAGTAAGTCGCACCTATGTTTACACATAAAGTAGGTCCTACATGTTTGCACCCAAAAACATGCATAAGAACATCCAATTAATTCCACTCTTTAGATGGAAACAATCTGGAAATAACTATCAAGGTTATAACAGATATAGAGCAATATCATTAATGAAAATAATCCTATACATCTGTGAAAATGAATTAATCAATGTTGCCTCAAACAAATGGATGAATATCAGGAACAGCATTGAGCGGGAAAAGCAAATGATTCCACTTTTATGAAGATCCCAAGACTTCCAAATTTAGATACACTTTCTAGCAATTAAATCCAAGTAAAAATCTAAGAAATAAAGAAAAATGATAAACCTAAAATTCAGTTAATGGTTAATACAGAAGTAGCAAGAGGTTAGGATGCACATACAAGGTAATTTTAAAGATATTGGCTTTTCTTTAAAATGGATTATATTTTTATCTTTGAGATTAACCCCTACTTTATTCATATTTTCACATCTAATATTGAAAAAAATGGAAAGTAAAAATTTACGTATAAAAAACAGAAGTTAGATAGGCAGAGCCAGGATGGCGGTGTGAATAAAGCAGCGGAAATCTCCTCCCAAAACCACATATATCTGTGAAAATACAAAGACAACTCTTCCTAGAATAAAGACCAGAGGACACAGGACAACATCCAGACCACATCAACATGTGCGAGAACCCAGCACCTCACAAAGGGGGTAAGATACAAACCCTGGCCTGGTGGGTCCTGAGTGCCCCTCACCCCAGCTCCCTGAGCAGGAGGGAAAAGGGCCCAGGACTGCTGAACACCCAGCCCCAGCCATCCAGACCAGAGCGCAGACACAGTGCATGCACAGGGCCCTGGATACTAGGGAAACAGGGCAGCAAGAATGGTGAGCGGGTACCGGAGGCTGGCGAGGGAGGACAAAAGAAACACGGGTGGCCACTTTTTTTTGTTGTTTTGTTGTGGCGAATGCTTCTTGGAAGTTTTAAGGGACAGGAACCCCAATACTAGGGAAACAGGGCAGCAAGACCAGCGAGTGGGTATCAGAGTCCGGTGCTGGAGAACAAAAGAAAAGCGAGTGGACATTTTTTTGTCATTGTTTTTGTTGTTATTTTGTTTTGATGAGAACTTTTTGGAAGTCTTAAAGGGATAGGGACCACAATACTAGGGAAACAGGGCAGAAAGTCCAATGAGCGGGTGGCCATTTATTTATTTATTTTTATTTTTTCTATTTTTTTAATTTTTTTGTTTTTTTTGTTTTTGTGGTCATTGTTTTGTTTTGGTGGGTGCTTTTTAGAAGTTTTGAAGGGGCAGGGCGGGACACTTAGTCCAGAGGTAGGGAATCCGGGGATTTCTGGGCACTCTAATCTCCTGGGCTGCAGGGAGCATGGATGCCCCTAATGGAGATAAATAGCCTCCCAGCTGCTCCCCCTCAAATGCAACTTCACCACTTTGGAGCAGCAGCCCGAGCCAGGCTATGCCCACAACAGCAGCAGAGATAAACTCCATAGCAGCCGGGCAGGAAGCAGAAGCCCTGTCTATGCGCAGCTACCCAGCACAAGCCACTAGAGGTCGCTACAAGAAGGGAAGTTCTTCCAGCCGTCACTAGTCCCAGCTCTGCAAACTATTCCTATCACCATGAAAAGACAAAATTACAGGCAAACCAAGATCACAGAGACACCAGAGAAGGAGACAGACCTAACAAGTATTCCTGACAAAGAATTCAAAATAAAAATCATAAACATGCTGACAGAGATGCAGAGAAATACGCAAGAGAAAAGGGATGAAGTCTGGAGGGAGATCACAGATGCCAGAAAGGAGATCACAGAAATGAAACAAACTATGGAAGGATTTATAAGCAGAATGAATAAGATGCAAGAGGCCATTGATGGTATTGAAACCAGAGAACAGGAACGCATAGAAGCTGACATAGAGAGAGATAAAAGGATCTCCAGGAATGAAACAATATTAAGAGAACTGTGTGACCAATCCAAAAGGAACAATATCCATATTATAGGGGTACCAGAAGAATAAGAGAGAGGAAAAGGGATGGGAAGCATCTTGGAAGAAATAATTGCTGAAAACTTCCCCAAACAGGGAGAGGAAATAATCGAACAGACCATGGAAATACACAGAACCCCCAACAGAAAGGATCCAAGGAGGACAACACCAAGACACATAATAATTAAAATGGCAAGGATCAAAGACAAGGAAAGAGTTTTAAAGGCAGCTAGAGAGAAAAAGGTCACCGATAAAGGAAAACCCATCAGGCTAACATCAGACTTCTTGACAGAAATCCTACAGGCCAGAAGAGAATGGCATGATATATTTCAGGCAATGAAACAGAAGGGTCTTGAACCAAGGATACTGTATCAGGCACGACTATCATTTAAATATGATGGCGGGATTAAACAATTCCCAGACAAGCAAAAGCTGAGGGAATTTGCTTCCCACAAACCACCTCTACAGGGCATCTTACAGGGACTACTCTAGATGGGAACACTCCTAAAAAGAGCACAGAACAAAACACACAACATATGAAGAATAGAGGAGGAGGAATAAGAAGGGAGAGAAGAAAAGAATCTCAAGACAGTGTATATAACAGCTCAATAAGCGAGTGAAGTTTGGCAGTAAGATACTACAGAGGCTAACCTTGGACCTTTGGTAACCACGAGTCTAAAGCCTACAATGGCAATAAGTACATATCTCTCAATAGTCACCCTAAATGTAAAGGGACTTAATGCACCAATCAAAAGACACAGAGTAATAGAATGGATAAAAAAGCAAGACCCATCTATATGCAGCTTACAAGAAACTCACCTCAAACCCAAAGAAATGCACAGACTAAAAGTCAAGGGATGGAAAACATATTTCAGGCAAACAACAGTGAGAAGAAAGCAGGGGTTGCAGTACTAATATCAGACAAAATAGACTTCAAAACAAAGAAAGTAACAAGAGATAAAGAAGGACACTACATAATGATAAAGGGCTCAGTCCAACAAGAGGATATAACCATTCTAAATATATATGTACCCAATACAGGAGCACCAGCATATGTGAAACAAATACTAACAGAACTAAAGAGGGAAATAGACTGCAATGCATTCATTGTAGGAGACTTCAATACACCACTCACCCCAAAGGACAGATCCACCAGACAGAAAATAAGTAAGGACACAGAGGCACTGAACAACACACTAGAACAGATGGACCTAATAGACATCTATAGAACTCTACATCCAAAAGCAACAGGATATACATTCTTCTCAAGTGCACATGGAACATTCTCCAGAATAGACCACATACTAGCCCACAAAAAGAGCCTCAGTAAACTCCAAAATATTGAAATTCTACCAACCAATTTTTCAGACAAAAAAGGTATAAAAGTAGAAATAAATACTGCAAAGAAAACAAAAAGGCTCACAAACACATGGAGGCTTAACAACATGCTTCTAAATAATCAATGGATCAATGAACAAATTAAAATAGAGATGAAGGAATATATAGAAACAAATGACAACAACAACACAAAGCCCCAACTTCTATGGGACGCAGCGAAAGCAGTCCTAAGAGGAAAGTATATACCAATCCAGGCACACTTGATGAAGGAAGAACAATCCCAAATGAATAGTCTAACATCACAATTATCAAAATTGGAAAAAGAAGAACAAATGAGGCCTAAACTCAGCAGAAGAAGGGACATAGTAAAGATCAGAGGAGAAATAAACAAAACTGAGAAGAATAAACCAAAATCAAAAATCAATGAAACCAAGAGCTGGTTCTTTGAGAAAATAAACAAAATAGGTAAGACTCTAGCCAAACTTATTAAGAGAAAAAGAGAATCAACACAAATCAACAGAATAAGAAATGAGAATGTGAAAATCAAAACAGACTCCACAGAAATACAAAGAATTATTAAAGACTACTATGAAAACCTGTATGCCAAAAAGCTGGAAAATCTAGAAGAAATGGACAACTTCCTAGAAAAATACAACCTTCCAAGACTGACCAAGGGAGAACCACAAAAGTTAAACAAACCAATTACGAGCAAAGTAAATGAAACTGTAATCAAAAAACTACCCAAGAAGAAAGCACCCGGGCTGGACGGATATACCTTGGAATTTTATCAGACATATAGAGAAGATTTAATACCCATTCTCCTCAAAGTTTTCCAAAAAGTAGAACAGGAGGGAATACTCCCAAACTCATTCTATGAAGCCAACATCACCCTAATACCAAAACCAGGCAAAGACCCCACCAAAAAAGAAAATTACAGACCAATATCCCTGATGAATGTAGATGCAAAAATATTTAATATAATATTAGCAAACCGAATTCAAAAGTAGATCAAAAGGATCATACACCATGAGCAAGTGGGATTCATCCCAGGGATGCAAGGATGGTACAACATTCGAAAATTCATCAACATCATCCACCACATCAACAAAAAGAAAGACAAAAACCACATAATCATCTCCATAGATGCTGAAAAAGCATTTGACAAAATTCAACATCCATTCAGGATAAAAACTCTCAGCAAAATGGGTATAGAGGACAAGTACCTCAACATAATAAAGGTCATATATCATAAACCCACAGCCAACATCATACTGAACAGTGAGAAGCTGAAAGCTTTTCCTCTGAGATTGGGAACTAGACAGGGATGCCCACTCTCCCCACTGCTATTTAACATAGTACTGGAGGTCCTAGCCACGCCAATCAGACAAAACAAAGAAATACAAGGAATCCAGATTGGTAAAGAAGAAGTTAAACTGTCACTATTGCAGATGATATGATATTGTACATAAAAACCCATAAAGAATCCACTCCAAAACTACTAGAACTGATATCAGAATACAGCAATGTTGCAGGATACTAAATTAACACACAGAAATCTGTAGCTTTCCTATATACTAACAATGAACCAGTAGAAAGAGAAATGAGGAAAACAATTCCATTCACAATAGCATCAAAAAGAATAAAATACCTAGGAATAAATCTAACCAAACAAGTGAATGACCTATACTCTGAAAACTACAAGTCACTCTTAAGAGAAATTAAAGGGGACACTAACAAACGGAAAAACACCTCATGCTCATGGCTAGGAAGAATCAATATCGTCAAAATGGCCATCCTGCCCAAAGCAATATATAGATTTGATGCAATCCCTATCAAATTACCAGCAACATTCTTCAATGAACTGGAACAAATAATTCAAAAATTCATATGGAAACACCAAAGACGCTGAATAGCCAAAGCAATCCTGAGAAAGAAGAATAAAGTAGGGGGGATCTCACTCCCCAACTTCAAGCTCTACTATAAAGCCATAGTAATCAAGACAATTTGGTACTGGCACAAGAACAGAGCCACAGACCAGTGGAACAGACTAGAGACTCCAGAGATTAACCCAAACATATATTGTCAATTAATATTTGATAAAGGAGCCATGGACATACAATGGTGAAATGACAGTCTCTTCAACAGATGGTGCTGGCAAAACTGCTCAGCTACATGTAGGAGAATGAAAGTGGACCATTGTCTAACATATACAAAAGTAAATTCAAAATGGATCAAAGACCTGAATGTAAGTCATGAAACCATTAAATTCATGGGAAAAACATAGGCAAAAGCCTCTTAGACATAAACATGAGTGACCTCTTCTTGAACATATCTCCCTGGGCAAGGAAAACAACAGCAAAAATGAGCAACTGGGACTACATTAAGCTGAAAAGCTTCTGTACAGCAAAAGACACCATCAATTGAACAAAAAGGAACCCTACAACATGGGAGAGTATATTTGTGAATGACAGATCCGATAAAGGCTTGACGTCCAAAATATATAAAGAGCTCACATGCCTCAACAAACAAAAATAAAATAATCCAATTAAAAAATGGGCAGTGGAACTGAACAGACAGTTCTCCAAAAAAGAAATACTGATGGCCAACAGACACATGAAAAGATGCTCCACATCACTAATTATCAGAGAAATGCAAATTAAAACTACAATGAGGTATCACCTCACACCAGTAAGGATGGCTGCCATCCAAAAGACAAACAACAACAAATGTTGGTGAGGCTGGGGAGAATGGGGAACCCTCCTACACTGCTGGTGGGAATGTAAAATAGTTCAACCATTGTGGAAAGCAGTATGGAGGTTCATCAAAATGCACATAACAGACTTACCATTTGACCCAGGAATTCCTCTCCTAGGAATTTATCCTAAAAATGCAGCAATCAAGTTTGAGAAAGACAGATGCACCTTATGTTTATCACAGCACTATTTACAATAGCCAAGAAATGGAAGCAACCTAAATGTCCATCGGTAGATGAATGGATAAAGAAGATGTGGTACATATACACAATGGAATATTATTCAGCCATAAGAAGAAAACAAATCCTACCCATTTGCAACAACATGGATAGAGCTAGACAGTATTTTGCTCAGTGAAATAAGCCAAGCAGAGAAAGAGAAATACCAAAAGATTTCACTCATCTGTGGAGTATAAAAACAAAGGAAAAACTGAAGAAACAAAACAGCAGCGGAATCACAGAACCCAAGAATGGACTAACAGGTACCAAAGTGAAAGGGACTGGGAAGGATGGGTGGGTAGGGAGTGATAAGAGGAGGGGGAGGAAGAAGGGGGGTATTAAGATTAGTATGCAGGGGGGTGGTGGGAGAAAGGGGAGGGCTGTACAACACAGAGAGGACAAGTAGTGATTCTACAACATTTTGCTATGCTGATGGAGAGTGACTGTAAAAGGGTTTATAGCGGGTACCTGGTATAGGGGAGAGCCTAGTAAACATAATATTCTTTATGTAAATGTAGATTAAAGATAACAAAAAAAAAGAAACAAAGAAAAGGGGGATTACTCCCTGATAGGATAAAACTAACTGTAAATCAATGATTAATGCATGCTTTAAATATCCTTAATTTTGATCACTTAAAGGGTTTCAGATGATCGGCTATGGAGATACACTTTTCTGATAATATTCCTTTCTCTTAAAAAAAAAAAAAGCAGTTCCTGTGTGGTGACCTCCAGTGAGTTCTACACAATGGTATAAAGGGCATATAAAAGTGTAGGCAAAGGGTCTGTTTGTGTTTATACAGAGGATCAAAGCCTAATTTGGCTGCCCAGAAAATAAACTAAGATACGATATGAAGAAGAACTTCCAACATCAGCACTCTCTGGAAGAGTCATACCAGAAGATGATCATCAAAATACCTCAACAACGATCCAGGCGATGCTGCAGTTGTAGCTGCATCCATCCCACCAGTTCGTGGACTTGCCATTGGAATGAAGAAGGAGATATCTAAGCTGGCCTGTGCTTTCTGTAAAACAACAAATTTGACTGGATCTATACTGTTGGAACTCAACCAAGAATTAGGAGAAGTGCAATTTGTAGCACTCCAAAATCTTACAACTACAGACTATCTACTGTTAAAAGAACATATGGGATGTGAACAGTTCCCAGGAATGGGTTGTTTTAATTTGTCTGATTTCTCTCAGACTGTTCAAGTACAGTTGGACAATATCCATCATATCATAGACAAATTTTCACAAATGCCTACGGTGCCTAACTGGTTTTCTTGGCTTCACTGGAGATGGCTGGTAATTATAGATCTGCTTTGGTTATGTAACTGTATTCCTATTATGTTAATGTGTGTGTGCAATTTAAGTAGTAGTTTAAAACCTATACATGCTTAAGTTACTCTACAAGAAGATATGTCAAAGAACTAATCAATCTTCCCATGTTTTCTTCCGTCTGCTACCTCTATAGCGTTTCTTCCTCCTTCCTAATTACCACCTTTAAATAGAATTCGTGCCTCATATCGAATTTACCAAGTATCATAATTCTTTCAAGTGGTAAAGATACCTCAAGACAAATACTGGGCATAGAAGCCATAGGGCATAAATATGCAAAGAAGTAAAAAGCTAACCTTTTCAAACAATATGGCTGCTCTCTCACTTACCAACTTTACATCTCCTTGTATGGCCCTGGAAGATGACTGGTTAGCCAGAGACGTGTAAGATTCCTCAAGGGAGGAACAACCTAAGACAGGCACAGTCGCAGGGGGGCCATCAGGAGAGAAATTGGGGACCAACAGAGGGGAGGCTTAGAACCTCACCCCCCCTGTTTTGAGAGAAATCTTCTGCATCCGTGGATGTTTTATTGTCCTTGTCTAGCTTGGATTTACACGTAATCTACAGGCACACACCTGATCATCTACATTTGCTCTCTTACAACACTAAACTATGTTTTCTACCTTTATCTTGCATCTACCTACCACTTCAGCATTTTATTAAAAATAATAACAATAATAATAATAAAGGGAGAAATGTGGGATTCACATATAAATCAAGTATAAAAATCAAACGAATATTCTTATTTGACCTGATTGTTTATAGTTCATAATGAGTGATCAAAACCGAAAATTTTTGTGATGACTGCCCTTGTACTGTTCACCATGTAAGAACTTATTCACTATGTAAGAATTTGTTCTTGTAAGAACTTGTTTGTTATGCTTCAGAAGATTGGAGACTGACGAGAATTAGGCTGGGGGTGGATTAATGATTGTGCATTGAGCATTGACTCCCCTATACAGAATTTTATTGTTGTTAACAACCATTTGATCAATAAATATGAGAGATGCCCTTTCAAAAAAAAAACAAAACAGAAGTTAGAGGTGAAGTTGATGAATTTAGAGAAAAGTTGTCTTTATCAGTGGACTCTGGGGCCTTGTTTATCCATACTCCCTTCAAAAATTCTGTAAACATTTCTGTATTCATCAAATCCTTCAGCTTGTGTCTTGCCAACCTTCCTTTTTTCTCTTTTCTATCATCATATCTTTTATCCACTTAACTGTTTATGGATAGTGACAGATGTTCTAAGAACTATAAAGAATATGCTAGATTGCATTTTGAGTTTTTGAAATATATTAACAAAAAAATATGATTTTTTACCATGTGATGTCAAAAGCATATTCAAAAATTTTGTGCAGCTTTATCTTCACATTGATTGTTCTCATTATGTGTCTTGATTTCCTCTATAAAATTTTAGTACAGAGCTGGCTATGGGGTTAATACCCAAGAATGGTCTATTGGCTCTCAGGTTTTTGTGGAAGCTTTTTTCTCCCCACATTATACATTTTGAGTTGGAAGATCAGGACTCCACATGCACTAAAATGTGCTGTAAACTTTAAAATATTGTCTTGTTCAGAGATCTTTTTTTTTAATATGTGTTGTGGCTTTAATACATCCCACATCTTTCAACTTTTGCCTTGAAAAATGAAAGATTAGCATTTTATACTGCTCATTCAGTATGTAGCTGTTTTCATTTATCTTTATTCTCTTCTGACAGGCAAAAAACTGTGTAAGCATTTCACAAGAGACATTTAAGTCTATACTATCCTTTTTGGCATGTAAAAAAGTTGAAAGGAAACTAGAGCACACCCAAAACCATTTCCATAGGTCAATGTGGAGCACATATAAAGTGATTAATATCTGAATGTGGATGTTTTTAAAGCCAGATTCTCTTTTGCTTTGTTAGCCTTTAGTCTAAGCAAAAGTAAAACATTCAAACAGAAAATGATCTCTATACTCCTGTTGTCAATGCTTTGTTGGCAGAGTTGTTTCACTTCATTTTCTGGCTGGTTTGTAAAATCTTCAAGTGTTAAATCTTGGTTTCATACCTTTAAAAGGTCCTTTGTACCTCATAAGCAATTTAAAATCCATTTAGTGAAGGTACTGTGGAAGATAATCAACTATTACAGAATATGGTCAACTGGTCTCCATCATAATATTAAGACACTTCTACTTACAAGAAAATGAGTGACTGATACTCAGTATTAAGCTGAATTTATCCCAGTATGGGATACTGAGGCTATCTGCATAACAGGAGACCATCACCAAAGTCTCAAATGCATATGTGTAAGAATTATGTTACACGAGAGAAGCCTACAGTCCAACATGACAAACACTTCAAGAACAAGTTCAACAATGACCATCAGCAGCGAAAGAGAGGAGAGAGCATGTATAACAAATGGAAGGAGTTAAACTCAAAGAAAATACTTTTAAATATTAACAATCTGAACGGCTTTTTTAAAACAAAGACTCAGAAAGAGAAAGTTACATCCCTGATTATGACACAAGAAGAGAATGTATGACTGAAGAAAAGGAACAGTAAACTAAATGATAAAGAGTTCTTGAACAAAAGGTACAATTTTGAAATAATTTAAAAATATGAGGTAAATTGGCTGAATAGATACCATTAATGAGTGAATTGTGACTAAATGATGAGGCAGAGGAAGTTTCCCAGAATTTCTCCCAGTACAAATATACGTACAAATAAAATAAAGAGACATCCAATAAGCCAGAGTTGCAGTATTCATCTAGAAGATTTTAGAGTAAAACATGGGAGGAAAGGTAGACAATTAAGAATTTTCTAGAACTGAAAAAGCCAAGATTCCTTATACAAGAGAACTCAGCAAGTATTAAAGGAAATTAAAAGAAAAAGCATATACATTGCCACATAGTGGTGAGTCTTAAAAACACTGAGACTCATAATGAATTCTAATAGCTATGAGAATTAAGTCAGAATACCAACAATGTCATGAAAGTTAGACTATTTATATCATAATTGTATCAGCAAAATTTAATACAGAACTAGATGAGAAAATATTTTCAGAGTCTTATTACCAAAATTCTTTACACATAAAATTTCATATCTAGATAAATTATCACTCAGGAACAAAGATAAAATGGACATTTTTAGGCTAATAAAAATAGGAATATGTATGAGTAAATCATCCCTAAAGAAACTTATTTGAGAAAAACTATTACATCAAAACGAAAAATAAAATAAATATAGTAAAGGTGAAAAATAATTAAAATACATTTCAAATCTAGTTAATAGCACATTGGATATACTAACAATATATGTATGAATTTACAAGTGGTATCAATATGTATAGCTGGACGACAGATAGAAATGCCTGAAAGAATATGTGTGGAATCCAGAACTTTCAAATCAAACAAGAAGAATAGGGGAAAATGGGAAAAAGAAAAAAGAAAATAAGGTAAGTATGCATTTTAATGAAAATCTACCAAAATGGAATTATCCATATAGTAAGTAATGAGGAGTGGTATCCTTTGGTATGTTCAAATAATTCCAATCACAAGCAAAAAATAATTTTATTTAAAAAAATCAGAGACTGACAGGCTCCATTAGCTGTTTGTGACTCAAGGTCATGAATAACATGCTTCACTGTATCTTTTCACTGCTTCACAATTGAAGGGAAATTCTATACTCTATTAAATGTTTAACAAGATCCTTATTTTTTCACTTGAATTAGAAACAAAGCAGCTAAAAACAGGCTTGAAAATGGTCACTGCACTCTACAGCAGAAGCACTATACTATTTTACTATTTTTTATTATTAAATTATCATTGATACACAATCTTATGATGGTTTCAAATACAACACAGTGTTGAACATTCACCCATATTATCAAGTCCTCACACTACCCCACTGCACTTACTGTCCATCAGCGTAGTAAGATGCTATAGAGTCATTACTTGTTTTCCTTGGGCTGTACTGCCTTCCTCGTGACCTACCTATATTGTGATTACGAATTATAGTGCCCCTTAATCCCCTTCAAAAATAAATATTTAGAAACAAATAACAGGAAGCTAGAAATTTAAAAACTGTTATTTGTAAACTAAAATTAATGTCGGTAAACACAACATGCATTCCACCAGTTTGATTTCTGTCCATGTTTGTGTGTACCTAAAATTCCAAGCTACAGATCTTCAGTATGAAAAATTGAAATCAGCCCAATCCAGAGAAACACAACCTACTGCACTGCAATTTCTCAGAACACAAAGAACTTCACAAGAACAAGATGGTTGATTTTAAAACATGCACTACTGCATTTAGTCTTAAGTACTGACATTTATTCTGCTTATGATTAAGCTAACTGGGCTACTACAGAACCATTTTAATCTTATTGTTCCGATTTAGAGTGACATGATCACTGCTTATTTAATAAGTACCATTTTCTGCCATATTATGTGAAAAGTGTATTCTAAATTGTAAACCTTCACATATCAAATCTGATGTGATATAATTATTTTTGGATGGAAGTTTTCTTCATTCACAAAAACATAATTTTTAACAACTTTATGAAGATATAATTCACATATCCTATAAACTCATCTACTTAAAGCATACCACTAAGTGGTTTTAGTAGATCCACAGAGTTATGCATCCATTACAACAATCGATTTAGAACATTTTCTTTGACTAACAAAGTACCTACTTCTGCATCGCTAACACTCCAAACCCCACCCTTTCCCAGCTCTAGTGGCCACTAACCTACTTTCTGTCTCTATAGATTTTCCTATTCTGTATATTTCATATAAATGGAAGTATACAGTATGTGATTCTTTGTGGCTGGCTATTTTCTCTAAGAATATATTTCAAGGTTCATCCATGTTGTAGCATGTATCAGTACTTCATCTTTTTTTTTAACTCTTAGCAATCACTGATCTTTTTATGTCTCTATAGTTCTGCCTTTTCAGAACATCATACAGTTGGATAAATTTTTTTCAAAAGGATATAATAGGATAAGAGAATTTTAGAACTTTAAGGGATCTCAGAGAGTTTCTATTGTGTGGCCTTTTCATGTTCACCAAAGCCACTATATTTTTTGATAGTTTGAATAGAAATCAACAAATACCTCATCTCTTTTTATTGACAAATAATATTTCATTATGTGGACACACTACATTTTATTTATCCCTTCATTGGTTGATAGACAGTTGGTTTGTTTCCACTTTTTGCTATTAAGAATAATACTACTATGAATTTCCATGTGCAAGTTTTTGCTGGGACATATGCTTTGATTTCTCCTGTGTATATACCTGGCAGTGAAATTTCTGAATCATAAAGTTTAACCATTTGAGGAGCTTCCAGAATGTCTTCCAACATGGCTGTCAGTAGTTTATGAAGGATCAGTTTCCCCAATCCTTGCCAACACATGCAATTGGCAGTCTTTCTTAAAATCATGATATTGACTGTGAGGTACTATATCACTTTTGTTTTGATTTGCATTTCCTTGATTACTAATGATATTGATCATCTTCCCCTGTGATTTTTAATCATTTGTATATCGTCTTTAGATATTTCATTCACTTCTAACAAGGTTTATTTTTAATTATTGAGTTTTAATGTGCACTTATATATTCTAGATATAGGCAAACACATCTTAATGCTATTCCCAAATTCTCAAATCTTCAGAATTCATTTAAAACTAAAACTTAGCTAAGATCTTTACTTTTTAATAGCATGGCACAAACTTCCATGATCTGCATTCTAATACACACACATTTCAATCAATATTTATTGACTGATTGATCTTCCCCAGATACGTAGGGAAACTTTTTAAAATACTTTCATAATTTGTTTCATTCTGAGCAACAGTTTTCTTTGCATCAACCATAATGTCTGCCTTAGTGTTAATCAGAAATATTTTTTTAGTTAGAGGTTCCACTAGAGTCAATATTTCACAATAAGATGTGTTCACTTCTTCAAAAGCTAAACACCAATAATTTTTTAATAATTTATCTCAATTATATTTCATTTAAATTAATTAAACATATGTCATAACACAGTTCATTATATGTCTGTTATTATAAATTTAGAAACATCCCTCTTATTTTATTTCAGAGTAGTATTCTTTAATGCTTTTGGTTATCTCTTCTTTTTATTGGTATCGTCACTCCTTGGGACTCTACACTTCTTACTTACTGGCCTAATTCCATTTGTTCACCTCTTTCTCTCTTTCTGTTAATTTTGAAATTTCAAATTTGGTTGTTTTCCAACTAAGACGTTTATTCTTTCTCCAACTTTTTAATCATTCTGGTCACCCATTAAGCAGCTCGGGCCTTTGTCTTCATGAATACCATGTTTATTATTCTCCTAGTATCTTAATTGATCCAAACTAAACTGAGCTGTGCATTCTGCAATTTGTGATTACATCCATGTTCTTCCAGAGAATCTATACCATGCCTCCCTTTTTAAAGTGTAATTCTTCCTTTGCACAATGGAATCCTCTGGGAACCATCACTTGAATGTGGAGATTTCATTAATTTAACTCCACAAATGCTAATCTTTTTGGAAGCATCACTACACTTATTGCTTGAAATGTTGTAGTTCTAAAAGTCTCTTTATTTTCTCAGTATATTAAAACAGAAATATTTGTATTTTTCTTTTCCTATTATAAAAAAAAACTGTGAGTATTTATTAAGCACTATGTGCTCTGAACTGTGCCTGGATGCTATAAGAGATGTAAGTTTTGTTAGACTTCAGCTCAAAAGCCAGTGCTGGGGAAAAAGGAGGGACTTCAGAAAGGTTTATCTGGTCCTTATGAATACTTTAGATGTTCATGTTGTAAGCCATCATACTACTCTGTCCTTTTATGTTTCTAAATATGGGTTATGATGTTATTGTACTTGGAATGTGTGTGTGTATATATATATATATATATATACATATATATATATATATGCAATTTTTATATTCCATATGATATGTGGAAGCTTTGTTTTGCTCACTGTGATTATCTACTGAGGAATTAGATTATGTTAAATAGGTCCTCAAAAATGCATAGTGAATCAGTGAGTAGGAGAAAGGAATCAATGGGGGCTTGACGAATCGGAAGTTTTTGCAGAGATGGTGAGGCTTAAGTATCTAGAAAGGTGCTGAAATTTAGAGCTGGAGAAAAAAGTGAAGATTAGAGAAATTCCTGAGTTAGTGACAAATTAAGCAAAAGAAAGCATGAAATTCTACAGCAGTCTTATGGGATCATAGAAAATTGGTTGGGCTAGAATAACAGTTGTATGTGGAAAATTAAGCTAGTAATATGATATAAAATTAAATTATAAAAGAATCTTAAAATCAGGTAATTTAGAATCCTGTGGTAGGATAAGGTTGTCATTGAATATTTTTACCATGGGGAGAAACAGTGAACACAGTAGTTTAAAGAAATACTACTTATAACATTTCTGATAGTTCTGTTTCTTGAAGCTATGTGCAGAGTAAATTGGAAGATTTTTGAGTCTGGGAGATAACTCAAAGCTAAATGTTGTTCTCAGATCTGCAAGTTTCACTTAGCCTAGATTTTCTGAAAAGAAAATATAAAATCCCCAAACTATTCATAATTTCACACTTGTCCTTACTTATATCTTGCATTCTTATTTTATCTGAAGGACAAAAAAACAACTATCCATTGTTTTAGTTTTTAATTAGCAGTATATAAATAAGTGGAAGCTATAAATAAATGGGAATCAAATGAATTCTAGTTACTTGCTAAGAAAATGCTCCCACATCCAAACAGGAGTCCATGAAATCCTGGCCACTGCTAGTGACAAAGGGATTATACAATAATATAGGAGGCACATTTCAAAGAATAAATCAGAAATGCTTAGTGAGTCAAAGAATATGGACCGGGTATATAATCAGACAAAGAGTTAAAGAAAGTTTTAAGGTTTGCATTACCTACTGGAAATGTAACTATTATTTGGAAAGAGAAAACAAAGCTGAATGAAGACCTGATGAAGCGGTTGGGCTTAGGGTTTCATGTGACCATGAAACATACAAGACAACATATTCAGGAAATAATTTTAAGTTATCAGAGAAGAATTCCAATGAGAGACTTGGGAGTCATCAGCAGAGTGAAAGACGAGAGGTGTGAAACCATTAAAACAGAACAGATCTCCAAAAGAGAACAGGCATATAGCAGAAAGGACAGAGGATTATGACCTATTACTATATTACTTCATATATTATGACTGTGGGGGAGCAAGTGGGACAGATTTCATTTTACAAAGAAGAAAAAATTCAGAGAATGTTAATGGTATGTCTAAGGTAACACAGTTCATAAGAGAACATTGAAGGAGGAGACCCCCCAGATACTACTGGTGGGAATGTAAACCAATAATCTTTCTGTTGGGAATTTGGCAATATATATAATGAGTCTTTTGAATATTCATATTCTTTGACACAGCAATAACATTCTTATGTTCCCAAGTATTAAACACACACATATGCAAATTTATGTGAACTGATATTCACTGCATTTTATGAGTAAAAATTAAAAGCAGTATAAATGTCAAATAATATAAGATAATAATTATTCATGTTTTCACATATCCATGCAATATATTTTTATGCATTCTTTACAATCATGTTTTTATTGAATATGTGAACATGGAAACACTTTAAATATAGTATTGTTCCCTTTTCACAGGGGATACATTCCTAGACCCCCAGTGGATGCCTGAGACCTCAGATAGTACTGAACCCTTTATATGTACTCTTTTTTCCTATACATACATATGATGTATGATAAAGTTTAACTTATATATGTTAGGAACACAAAGACATTAAGAACAACTAATAATAAAATAGAACAATTATAACAATATGCTATGATAAAAGAAATATGACTTTCTCTCTCACAAAATATCTTATTGTACTGTACTCATCCTTTTTCTTCTTGTAATAATGTGAGATGATAAAATGCCTATGTGATGAGATGAAGTGAGTGAATGGTGTATGCATGAAGATGTAGCATTAGACTACTATCGCCTTTCTAACCATAGAGGATCACCTGCTTCCAGGACCATGGTTGACCGAAGGTAACTGAAACTGCAGAAAGTGAAGCTGCAAATAAGAGGAGACTATCATATATACAATGAGAAAGACAGTGTAAAAGGAAAATAAACTGTTTAGCCAAAGTGCCATTGTAGAAAAAGTCAAAAGGTTTACAGACTATGTCTTTAATATAAAGGGAAGTTACTTTAGTATATCCCATGGAGATGTAATGGGATATGTAATGGGATATAATGTCTTTATCAACATAGTTAGAACACCTTAGTCAATTCATTAATGTCAATAAGAAACTGGCAGTACTTTCTAGCTACAATCATAACATTAAAAACTGGAAATGTTTATTGAGCATCTACTTGGATGCTCTTTTCTGACTGTGTAATGTGTTCACTGATTCCATTCATTAATCTGTGAAATAAGCCCTCTAGAAAGGTGTGGATGCAGAAACAAAGGGTCGGAGAGATGAAATCTCTAGGCCCAAATCACATAAGAATTAAGCAGTAAATCTAGTAAGCTCCACAATTATCATTCTTTTTGAATCTGAGATGATGTAGAGCACACTATTTTTTAATAGTTATTTTTTATGTATATAGCTTTGTTCAATATCAGTGGAAACATTATACATACTATACCTAGCTTTATTAAACCTTTCCAAGTAACAATAGGATATCTTTATCCAGTGTCACATAAAACTTCTTTCTTTGGCATCAGAATAAAATCAGGTCTAAGTTTTATTCCTAAGTTTAAACTCCTAAATTTAAAAAGTATTCTGAATTACTTTAGCCTTCAGAGTGACAGGTTTTATTTCCTATAACATGTTCAGGGTCTTGAATTCTTTAGTTTCTTTAAAATTTGTTATTTTCAAAGCACGAGCAATTCAAAGATTTTTGTCTACATTTCCTCTTTGGTGAAACCAAAGTCTCAATTTATTCTGTTAATTGAACTACACATTGTTAAAAGTTAAACATCTGTGCTAAGAGTCATCCAGGAGCTTTTGACAGATTTTCAGTATTTGAATTACACTCTTTTCAGATAGACCAACATAGCCTTCTAGCCGTGACTGGGATCTACGAAGAGACTTGGGAATGTCTGCTGCCTTTAATTGCATCGCCTGATTTGTGACAATCTTCTTCAAGCCCACACTTCTTTCAACACTGTCCCATGTTATGAACTTCTTTTCAAAGAACATTGAAAGTGACATTGGGTTTTACTCATTTAAATTAAAATGTGTACGTAGTGAAACCAATACAGACCGTTCAATGCAGTTCATGAGTGAATGCATACACATGGGCTTCATGTGGCTTGTTTTTCCCACATCTAGGTAATAAAAACTATGAAGAGTATAAAATAAATTACTTCTCTGTAACAACTGACAAATTTATTTTAACCTGACTGTAGTACAAATTCTGATTTTAAAAATATAATACATTAGGAAGAAAAGGTTCTCCAGGAGCCGGTGTATGTAGCCATCTATTCAATGCTACATTTATCGAGTACTGCTGGCTATGTATTATGCTATATCTAGAGATACTGTGATTGACAATGACCCCTTTTCCTTCCCACCACGGAGCCCTTACTCCACATTCAGCCTGCCTCCCCTGTGGTTGCAAGATTTGTGCTTGGCCTTTACTAGTGAGGTAGGGCGAGGTGTGCAACCAGAACTTTCTCCAGTAATGCCGACCTCACAAATGTACTTCAGTGCCAGGCCATTTGCCAATCTAGCTGTATATTCTTGAGCTCTGAGGTTGCTCATAGTGCCAGGGGACACCAGACTACTCTGATGTTGGCCCCACCCCTACATGAACACACTTCACTCTCCTGTCAGGGGGCCCTTTCACTGATATTTGCCTTCTGCCCAGGCAATACTCTGGCACCACAGGGCATGTGCCGGGGCACAAATATCTCCCTGGTGCATAAAAGAGGGAAAATGTGTCCAGAATATACACACATATTATCCACCCCTATCTCTTTAAGGAAATACCCAATTTTTATTCCCCAATTTTTAAACCCAAATCTAGGAATTGTATGATGTCTTCCTTTTCTCCATCCCCTGTATCCAGTCCATCAGCAAGTTCTTCCCAAAACTCAGCCTAGTCTGTTTTTTACCTTCTCCATTGCTACAAGTGAAATAGCATTCATTTATTTTCTGAACTATTCGAATAGCTGTCTAAAATTTTTTCTTAATTCTTCCCTCTGATCATCTCTTTTCAGCTAACATGTTTTTTTAAAATATAAATCAGATGCTGGAACTCCATTTCTTAAAATCCTCCAATGATCCCCACATCATATCCAGACATTACCCTGGTTTATGTCCAAATACATCACCCTTTTTATAAGGTCTTCCTTGGTCCTGCTCTCGCCTATGGTGCTCTCCATCTGACTGCTCCGGCCACACTGAATTTCTTTCTGGTCTTTACTACACCAGGCTGGTTTCTACCTGATGGCCTTGTGCTGATCTTCAACCTGGTAGATCTTCCCCTTGACCTTCACAAGGCTGACTGCTCTGGCTTCTTTGTGCCAGGGAAACTCATTTTAACATAACCTTTTTAAAAGTTATCTTCTATACCCACCCAATCTATAGTTTCCCAGTCACTCACCATAGATAGTATCACTCCTGCACTCATTATTATCTAACATTTTGGTACATTTATATGTACTTGTATTGTCTACCTCTCCTAACTAGAATGTGAGCTTTTTCGTAAGGACCTGGTCTATCTTCTTTACCACTGTAATTTCATCACAGGTCTGCACCTTTGAAGCAGTTTAGCAACAACTCCTGTCATAATCAGACGCCTCTGAAAAACAGAACCCTGAAAGAAAGAGAGGGCAGAACATCCTAACTGCAATACAGCTCTAAAGAACATTCAGCAAGGCCATGCAGGAGCCCTTGAGCTGAAGTTGCCCATCAGAGGGGCTGTGATCCCTGGGATGGGCCTGCCTTGGTATCTCTGCCATGCTCAATTATCAGCTGAGATCAGGCAGAAGGAAGTGCAGCCTCAATGCCAACTGGATGATGAACTTAAGAACATGGGTGCTGTGCTGCATAGAAAATTTTCTACTGTAGTTGGAAATCAGAAAAGTGCATTCTCATGGTGACTATCAATAATATAAGAGCCAAAGTTCTCCTCTCATATCGAGGGTTCCACATAGTATTGCATGTGTGTGCGTGATGGGGAGGTGGGTTGTAGGGGGTATATACTTATCTACACACACACACACAAACACACACACACACACACACACACACACATGCATGCACACACAACCTTAATACAAATGTAACTTTTTGCAAGAAACATTTGTCAAATACACCGAAATGAATAGAAGGAAATGACCAAAACATGTTAAAATGATTATCATGGGATGTGTGATAATTTTTATTTTCTTCTTTCTTCTGTCCTCTATTTGTTTTCTTTAAAAATATATAGCCTTCTATTACAAACAAGAGAAGAGTGATTATAAAAAAATAAGAAACAATGTAGAAATATATATATAAATAAAGTGGGTTTTTTTTTTCCTTTTACAGCCCTTTGTAAAATTATAAGAACTTAAAGTTAAGAAGGTCCTAAAAGACTATATTATATCCAGAAAGGATGGTACTTTATTTATTTAAATACAGAACAAAAAAAGGTCAGTTGAATTTTGTCTTTGGAATTTTTAAAAAGTAATTGTAAACACAAAATATAAGTCAATATAAAACATTGAGTTCTCCCCTTCCTCAAAGGGTGACAGACTCTGAAGGAAGGGGTGCGAGCATTAACATGCATGATAATAAAGTGAAAGCTAATGTGCGGACCTGGTCCTTTGCAAGTATTTGTCTTTATTATATTCAATTACAACTTTTCTTAATTAATATTGCCAAATTTAGCAAATAAAATATATTAAAATAGAGCATATTTGTTTGTTAGAGTTGCCAAAATAAAATACTACAGACTGGGGGCTTTCATAACAGAAATTTATCTTCTCACAGTTCTGGAGGTAGATGTCTGTGACGAGGGTCAGTAGGGTCTGACTTCTGAGGCCTCTTGTCCTTGGCTTACAGGTGGCCATCTTCTCCCTGTGTTTCTGTATGATCTTCCTTCTGTACCTGTTATAAGAATGCATGTCATATTGTCCCACTTAGGGATATTATTTAATTTAATTCTATTTTTAAAGGACCTATCTCCAAATACAATCACATGATGTGGTATTGAGTGTTAGGGCTTCAACATATGAATTTTGGGGGGACACAATTCCACCCATAAACATATACTAAACAATTTTCCACCATCTTTCTGAAATTCAAATTTAGCTGGGTGTCTTACGTTTCAGGCAACCCTAATGGAATCCTGAAATTGTTCATCTAACTCATGGTCTCATATATTTTCATTTATATTTGAATATTATTAGGATTTCTTTTAGCAGGTGGTTTGAAAAGCCATAGAAGAAATCTTCTTATTTGAAATACATATTCCATGCAACAAAGAAACTCCTTTGATTTAAATATGAATGCCTGTTAATTTGAAAGCAAATACTTGAGCTGGTATCTTCTCCTTTAAAGGTTAATAACATGTAAACTAGGTGAAATAATATCACACTTATTTCACCATTTTCAGTTCTTCCATTGATTAAAACAAGAGAATCACTTGGAAAACTTTAATATCTAATCACCAAAGAATCCAGTTTAATGGTGTTAGCATCAACTACTTTAACAACCTGAGTTTGTAAAATTTGTGATTTTTGACATTATATTTAAATAAAAATCTGTACAGAACAAAATATCTGCTAAAAATGCTTTCTCAGTCTTTAGTAAGTTAATGGCACTGAGTATTCTTCACCATTCTGGGTTGCCTCCATAATCTCAGCTACTGCTCACTCATCCTTAGGTATAACATGTAATTACAGACACAAGAAATATTAGCTTGCTCTGAGCTGCAGACACCAAGACTACTTTTTTACCCAGACCTATTTTCTTAAAAATAGATTTCCCACTTAAAACTATTATACTTTTAGACTCATATATTATAAATAACATTAATATTAGTAACAGCAGAATTTTGCAGTCACTATCCCAAGAGCTAACATCATTGTATTTTGCTTCTATTCCAGATATATCACCAATTGAAACTGTTTACAGGCAATCCTATGTAAATTATAATAAATGGAATCAAAACAATTTATAAAAGCTCATATTTAAAAGAAAAAATTGTGTGTGATATATAATTCATCAAGTCTAAATTTTCAGCAGCAGTAAAAATAGCAGTAAAAAGAAATGAGATAGCCTCGAGTTCTCCTTTTAGCATTGACACTTGGAGTAACCATGGGCAAATTTCTCTTGGGTTTGGGTCCCTAATGGAGATAACAGTTTCCATTACAAAGTTGATATAAGAACAAAATGAGATAAATAATTAAATATTTAAGTCTCTTATTAACACGACCTCTGGGGAGAAAAATACATCAATGACATATTGATAGAATGATCTGTTTATAATTTTAATTGTGCACAATCTTCAATTGAGCCTGAGATTTTAATAAAATATAAAAATAATTATATTTAATAATATTACCTTGGGAACTAGTAATCATCGGTTATAGAATTTGGCAGGGTAAGATTTAACGCTGTGTTTTTTTGAATAGCACATTTAAAACATGTAAACACTCCTTGAAACTTGTGAAGTTTTTTTCCTAAAAATGTACCAGTCATTTCTTTTCTAAAGAAGTGCTTTGCATAATGTTACATTAGCAAATTTGAATTTAATAAAATTCTTAGAAATGAATAGCATATAGAACTACAGGCAGTATAATTACAATGGGAAAAACATAATAATGTGTCCCTACATACAAAATGTACATTGCTAAACCTTTCTCTTAATGATTGTTATCAAGCCTTGATGGAGCTATTATTATGTATCAGATATTATATCAGGTGTTCTATGAAGGTTTTTTATTTAAGTACAACAAAATTCAGGTAGTAATTATTATTTTCCTTTTGGAGTTGATAAATAAACAGGCTTTTAGGAAATCACTTTCTCAAATAATACTAAATGCTAAATACTAAATAATCTGTCAAGCTAATAAATATAGATATTATTTGACGCCTTACATACGAGAATTTTGTAATGTTATACAAGTATATCAGTCAATTTTTCCAAATATTTGACAACTTATATAGGGGAACAGTTGTGTAAGTTGCACCTAGGACTTATTTGTTGGAAATTCATTGATGAAAGCCTAAGGTAAAGTAGATTCAAAGAGTAAATACCACTGGTCAGTCCGGAGTAGCACAACTCCAGATTTTGCTGAAACAACACAAAGATGAGATCTATAGAGATAAACCCATTTTATAGATTCTTTGGGTTATAAACCACTTACAAAGGGCTGGCAGAGGTATTTCTGGTGGAGCCCTTCAAGTGTGTGGTATTACATTTTTTCTCATCCCCATGTCCTAGAAAATGCCAGGTAACCATTTATATTATTCTTGCAGGGCTGCAATAACAAAATGCCACAGACTGGATAGCTTAAAGAACAGAAATTAATTTTATCACATTTCTGGAAGCTAGAAGTCCAATATCAAGGTGCTAATGGGGTTTGTTTCTGGTGAGACCTCTCTTCCTGGCTTACAGAAGACTGCCTACTCCTGTGTCCTCACAGGGTCTTTCCAGAGATACACAAAAAGAAAGAGAGAAAGCTCTCCAGTCTCTTCTTCCTCTTATAAGGACAGAAGTCCTATAAGATTAGGAGCCCATCTTGATGATTCATTTACCTTAATTATCTCCTTAAAGTCCCTATCTATAAATCCAGTCATGTAGAGGATTAAAGCAGCAACATGTGAATTTAGGGAAGTGAGCCACACAGTTGAGTCCAGGACAGCACTGAATTGTTTTCTTCCATTTACCAATTAGCATTTTTTCATTCCTGTTGTTTCAGTGTTTCATAGCAGGACAACACTCCCACTGGACATAAGTGGCTCATAAATAAGAGTTGATGATTTAAGTATGGATGGAGGCATAGGGCGGTACAAACGATAATTGCAATTGCTCCAATTGGTTTTTGGTATACATTAAAATATTCTTAAATGGAAATACACTATAAAGTTGAAGAGTTATCTTGGCTTTTGCCATAGTACTTAGAGGTTATCCCTGAAAAAAGTAAAATGCTTTTCGGAATGGCAAAACTATGCAAAGGACATCTAAGTAGGTGTGTTCTGCTGACAATAAAATAAACTCACACTTCTTCTTAGCATTCCTTTAAGATAACTAATCCTTCACTCAGTAACACATTATGCATTGCCATGAAACAGATAATACGATTTCCACAAACCTCTTTTGATTTCATGTCAAACAAATGTTCCCAAAGCCATTTAATAAACCAACAGACAGCAAAAGCAAACCTGAAACCTCAATTTGTGTAATCAATTACTTTGAGCCATCTATTATTCTTCCCTCAAAAATAGATGTTCATTTTTTTCTACCCAGTTGAAGAAACTTTCAAAATTAAGATTTGGATAAAAAATTAAGACTGCAGACTTCTTTAATATATAAATATATATTTAATGTATAAAATGTACATCTTTAATATATAAAAATTATATATATATAATTTGACATATATACATCAAATTATTCCTCATATCAAGAATCATCAAGCAATTACATGAAATTAGGTTAAATGAATCACAACTCTGTTACTGCTTGCAAAAAGGTTGACTCTATAGCTCCCATATAGATTTTTTTTTTTCAGAAAATGTTCTAGTAATGCATTCTCTATCCAATTATATAAGGCTTTTCATGAGTCTTTCACTTTTTACTATTGTTACTTTTCTTGCCTGTAATGTCCTTTCAAATGCAGCTAATTTCTAAAGGGCAAACTGACTTCTCTTCAACATTAAGTTTAAGAGTATCTCTTCGGTGAAGACTTTTTGGACTTTTTTGGACCCATACCGCCCTATGCCTCCATCCATACTTAAATCATCAACTCTTATTTATGAGCCACTTATGTCCAGTGGGAGTGTTGTCCTGCTATGAAACACTGAAACAACAGGAATGAAAAAATGCTGATTGGGAAATGGAAGAAAACAAAGTGATTTGGCATTACTGTTTGTCTTCTAACTTGTTTGTGGTCCTTTATTTCTGTATTTATTTCCTGTACCCCAGTGGAGTCCAGATGCAGATGAAATTCTCCCATATTTATCTCTTGCCAAATATAGTCTCTAGTCCAAGGTAAGAATTTAATAAATGTTTACAGAAGCAGAACCCACCAAATGGGCTTTTGGTCACAGAGAATTATTTGAATTTCAGCCTATGTAACTTACTGAACTTATTGTCTTGAGAAAATTAATTAAAGTTTCAGTTTTAATTTGAATAATGGGGGAAATTATACCATTTATATATAGTGCTATTGTTTGAAATAAATGAGGTTATACAGAGATAAAGAGATAGGAGAGAAAGGGAGAGGGAGGAGAGAGAACAAGGACAAGCTTAACAACTCGGGCACATATACTAACTGCATTTCTTTCTACTACTGCCATTTCTCTAAAAAGACAACTTATATGACTTACTTTCCATTCACTACTCACTACTACTTCAATGAAAAACAGCTGTAATTGATACATTAATTATGACTACCTAATTAAGTGTATCTCTTCTGTTTACTTATATTTACATTATTATAGACTTTACATTTCAGAAAGGCAAAGATAAAAATTAAATACAACTGTTTTTCATTAATTTCATTTAATACAATTTAATACCAAAATTCTTTTCTATGAAGACTTTTACAAGTAGTTTATAAAAGTTTTGAGACTTTTCAAATTTTACAAACATATACATGACTGATATGCTCATGGGTGACCATTCAGACTGGAATACAATCTCCCTTTGCTTTCCCTTCCTCATTAGTTATCACAATTGTAATTAATCAATGGGGTGATTATTTGTTTAATATCTACTTTTTCCACCAAACTGTAAGTTGCATAAGGGTAGGGATCACATCTATCTTGTTATTAGAGATCCCTTTGTATCTCTCAGAATTCCAGAGACATAGCTGATCAAAACATGTTTTGAGAATGAGAAAAAAAAGAGGAAATAAAACTTGAAATACTTATTAGTTAAAATATTTAGCATACCACAAAGTCTTTACAGAAATATTTCATTTGTCATCATATTTCTCACCATAAAATGCAGAATTCTGTCTAATCTTATATTCAGACCAAAGGATTTACTATTAGGAGGAAGAAAGGGATAAAAATCTCTATAGTAGTAAGAAGAGTCGAATAAATGATTGTAAATGTTGAAAGGATGAAGTAGAGAGAAGAAAAAATAAAGAGCCAACTGTCCAGCCAGAAAGTCATTCTTAATAGTGTAAGAGTTACAGACAGAAGCAGGTGGACAATGGATTGATTATGAAAAGAGTTGACAATATAGGTGGCAGCTGAAACAAACCACCGTACAGACACTTGGCAAGAGTTCCAATGATGAACGGCAGTTGAAGTAACAAAAAAATTGATTCTAGTTAACATGCAACAATCAGAGTTGTTCAAAGATGACGGGAGCTTTCTCATGAGGAAATGAGCTTTCCATCAGTAAAGGTATTCACATAGGTTGAGCATATATTTTACAAGAGTATTTTTGCAAGAATTCAAGCATCAGGTTCCTTTCAGTCAACAATGTTTTTAAGACAAAGTCTTCTCTTCATTCCTAAGTGAGCAGAGATCTTCTTTCTCAGGAAACTTCCAAATATAGAGTAAAGTAGTAAAATAAATCTTGATGGCTGTCTTTGACTATTCACTTGTGTTAATTAAAGACAATAGAAAAAGCAGCAGATTCCAGAGACTGAAAGAGCAAAGAGATTTTAAAGCATTTTCTAGTGGTACGCAACCCAGTGAAAAGACATCAGAATACTATAAACTCTTCATTAATTATTAGTGATTAATTATAGATAATTATCTAGAAAGAATGGTACTTGGCTATTTGTATTAATTTGTGAATTTTGAGACTTTTCATTTCATAAATATGAAAAGTGAGTTATTATTGTTTTTAAGAACTTGTATTATTACACTTACGACTCCAGGCTAAGGTGATATGAAAAATTCAGTTAATGACCTGTTACCTCAAGCATTACCAGAAATGGAGTCAACTAGAAAAACTGCAGTCACAAGGAACTTAGAAAAATAAATGTCTCCTAAAATTTTAAGTCTAGTAAATTTATTTTACCATGAAAAGTCTCCAGACAATTGTAAACAGTCTTTAAGATGATGTGCTCTAACAAAACATAATTTTATTGGTATGCTACACAAAATACAGCGTAACATTAATGTGCAGTTAGATGAAGTTGAGTATCATTGGGATAGAAATAGACATTTTAGAAGGTCTGGCTTTTCTGCTTGTTTTTTATTCAATTCAGGTTTAAATAACGTTTTAATTGTTTTTATTATTTTTGTAGTGGCTACTCCATTTCATTGGCTTAGTTCCTCTATTTTTCCAAAAAAATCACTGAAGTTTGTTTTGGGAGGCACTTCAATTACTGACTAGTCATCTTGAACTTGTGTAGGCTTGCTTTATATTTTGTTAAGGCCGATTTGTGGAAAGCCCAAAGTATTTACCAATCCTCTTCTTTGGCAGAATCAGAATGCAAATTATTTTCCATGTAAATATGTTCTAGTTTTCTTTTAGACTTTCTTAGAGTACATCCAGAGTAGGTCTTTTTGTAGAGCATGGACATTGCTCCAAAGTTTGGCCTTTCTAGCTGTGCCAGCTGGATGCCTTTGTAATGAGATCCCCCCATTCTGACCGGGCCGGAATTCTACTATATCCAGGAACTGCTTGATCCTTAGTACATCCGTATTACTCTTAACTCTCTAAGAATTGCTTTCTGATAAGCCTCATATTGTCTAACACTGAATCAGTGCAACCCAGTACATATCCAAGTTTTTGCAGAAAATCCCCAATCAGAGTTCGACACTGACCTGTCTCTCCTGTCCAGTGCCATGCTCCGGAGGTGCCACAGCTGTCCCAATTCTTGAGCTCTGTTTCTTCTGTTTCTTAGGACCTCTGTGTGACACTTCCCTGTGTCATAGCCAGGAAAGTATCCACAGACAATGGTCTGGGGTAAATAGAGAACTAATAAGGTAAGTTTACCTTTTCTTCAATGACTGAAAACAATTGCCTCATACATTTTATTCATGTAAGTTTTTAATGGCAAGGGGGACTAGTCACACTTCACTGCAGGTAATTTTTAGTACCATGTTTTAAGACTATTTTCTAGACTGAGTAAATTTATAAAGCCAAAGTGTGTGTAACTCAGCTTCATTTTAACATATGTAGATAAATTTGGCATACCTCACGATTCCAGTCAGTCTCTTACTTCAAGGCCAATTTACATGACTCATCAATTTTTCTGAAATTTAAATATGCCAATTAGTAACTCTCAGAAGGCTGAGCCATACTGTAATCCTCATATATTTAAGTCACATTTGATTTTTGAAAAGGAACACCTAGTCTATTTTCTTCAATATAAAATAATCACCCACTTACATTTCAACTGGTATTTGTTGTTATTGAACTAATTAAATGATAATTCTATTTCAACATTAAATTTAATTGAACTGTAATTAGTTCTGTTTAGCAAAACCATGTAATTCAACATAATTACATTGCCCCAAGAGTTTTCCTCCCTTCACTCAAACTATTCAAAAAGTGTAAAAAGAAGGATCGGAATCATCTTACTTAATTCAGAAAGACTGGCCAAGTGGAAAGTTTCGAAAGGGGTGCTGGATAGGTAGTGATAGTTACTTCCTAAGGACACATGAGGGCAGCAGAACCCTGGTGGGCAGTTTTCTACCAGGTATACCAGGTAACCAATTTATTATGCCCGTGAGTGTTTGAATGTAAGTATGAGTTATATGGAGTCAGGACAGGAAACTCCAAGAAGCAGCTGATTCCAAAGGGTTGCAGCTATGAAGTATATATCAGATAATTATACTCATCATATTACACAAATGAAAGACATTGATCTATTGCACGAATCTTGCTCATCTGCACCGGCCTCTCCTGATCTTCAAGAGGAGCCTCCCCTCAATGTGGAAGGGATGGTGACTACCCTAAATACTTACCAGTACTTATTGTCTATTCATATAACTATTCAGAAAATATTTTTGGTGGTCCGCTGTTTCAGACAGAACCGTTCCTGAGGGAAGCAGTCTCAATGAGACATGAAGAAAGAGGCTTGTCAAAGAAAATATAAATTTTGGCCAGAGTTTTATTTATTTGGATTTACAAAACATATAATACTGAAAAAGAATCCAAATTTCAGAGCAGCAGGCCCCTTGAAGCCAGGAGTGGGGAGCATGGAGAGAAAGAACACAACAGTAGGAAAGTGAGAGAAGGAGAAAGAGAACAATATGCATATACTTTTAACATTGTGGAGTAAATTGTGTCCAGCTGATGTGTAGCACTCGAAATTGAAAAGAATCAGTCTGTTTAAAAGATATATGGTAAAAATGATTCAGTTTAAATGAACATGAATTTACATTCTTAGAACTGCAGTTTCCAAAAACAATGGTAATCTAATAATTAATTACTAAATGAATTAATTTATTAAATAAAAGCATAATAAGGCTTACCAAAAAAAGAAGTCTCAAGCTCAGTGTAAGACTTATATAATATTTCTAAAATTTAGGAAGTTAGATATTCATGAGGTGTACTTCTTGGGCAACCAAGTTTAGTCTTCTCCAGTAAGCACTGTGATGGATTCTTCAGCAGGCTGTCTAAGAAAAGCTCATAGACAATTTTTGATCAGAGACATTTTACTCGCAATTATAAAACCTAATGCAAAGGAATCCTGCACTAAATGACAACAGAACTGTTAAAGAGAAAATGATGTGTGCATATATAATATATAATAGTCAAAATTCAGATTGGATAACTTTGGGGTCAATTTTATGAAAATAGAATTAAAAGTTCACAGTCTTTGATAACTGGAAAGATAGACAATGAAAAAGAGGCAGAGAGAGAGGAAGGAAGAAAAAAAGGAAGGAGGAAGAAATAGATGGAGGTAGGGAGAAAGGAAGTGAAAAAAAGGAGACAAATGGCAACAGAGCAAACACAATCAAACAAATCAGCAAAAAATAAAGTAAAATAAATGGAAGAATAGCTTATCTGAGGATTAAGCTTTCAGAAATGCATTTTTATCCTTTTGAATGCAAGACTTTTAGAAATGTAAATGGTCTAGGATCAATGGTATTTGATATGTTCCAAGTCCAATAGGACTAAGACTAGTCCAAGGAATAATATAAAACAGCAATTTCACTGTTCCTGTTTTAACTTACGAATTAGTTTTGCTAATAAAAAGATAGCCCTGTATAAGCTCAAAAACATGAAATGCCAGTGTAAGCAAACAAGCCTGTTTCTTTCTTTAAAATTAGGATGACATTGTTAGGAATAATATTGATGCCAGTTGAAAGGAGTAAAAAGAAAGATACCTTTGTGTTGTGTTTATACCTATTAAATTTGTTCTTAATTATGTATCATTTCTTAAATGTATAAAGTCATATAGTTATTGATTAAGCTTATTTGTTGTACACATATGTCCAATTCATCAAATTGCTTATTTTACATATGGACATTTTTCATATATCAATTATGCCTCAATAAAGCAGTATAAAAAATTAAATTTAGTTATTTACCATACGTTTTGTTTAAAAGAAACCTCCGACTGGAAAAGCATGTGAATGATTCTTCTCAATTTAAACTGCTCAAAGGGAAAATAAAGTAGTTTGGACCATAATGCCATAACGTAAGCTTCATGCAGGTTATTGTAAATGAAGGCAAAAATCTTCAGAGGAAATAAGTGCCTTCCTCAGTGTTGATGGTATAAACTCTAAAAATAAAAGTGATGTCAGTCATTAAAAAGGACAATGAAAGTCAAATTTGGTTTATGAGTTTGCCCCTTTAATGCTTTTGGGAAATTAGAGGATTTACATCTCATATGAAATCAGATAATAATTTTAGAAGTGTTTTTGTAACTTTCCAGGTGAAAAAAATTATTTTAAATATTCAAAGACAAGCATATGATCATCTTTTAGGATCATTAACTTTTTATTTCAGAGTATTAAATGTACTTTATCCTTTCCTTAATGTATCCTTAATGTTACTATGAACAAAGAAATTCGATGATAAATAAGCTCCAGGCTAAGAATTTGACACTATCATTTAATGTTTTGTTTGAATAAAAGCACTCCTAACCATTCACATAGTAAATCCTTAGCCTCCACAGGAGAGTTCAAGTTTAATCCTTATTTCATTTTCTCTGGATTTTAAAGCATTCCTTGAATGCCTTGGTAGATTTTGCATATTCATTTTGGGGTTTTAATCACTTGAAACAAATCACTTATTTTCTATTTCATTTCAAGTATTTTGAATATTTGTTAGGATTAATAATCATACACAAATACAAGTAGAAAAGATGCATTGGAAAGAGAGTTGAATGCACTGTATAACAGACAATTATGTGCTACATATAGTTAAACTGAAATGTAATATAGACACTAGCAAAACAAAGATAAATTAGAAGTAGTAAAATATATAATATTTTATATATGTGGTTTATATACATATAAACATACAATATGTATATTCTACATACATGAAACATAGTATATCTATGTGGATAAAATTGCAGTATTTCCATAATCTATCACCTGGCTTTAGTGTATCTAGTGTATTCAGTCAGCAGTGGGTGTTTCCAGGGGGTGGTGTGGAGTATTCCATCTGCATATCAACAGGGAATTATAAGGGTGAGCAGGGCTAATCTGAACCTGAGAGGTTGGGTAAGGGCTTCTTCTTCTGCAGCCAGGTCACAAGAGACAAGAGGGAGCAGAAGTGGACGGCTGTTTCTAAGCAATAAATGGGATTCATAAACTTTATTGCTCCCTTTGAATGATTTCGGTTTCAAAGGTATTTTGCCCTGGGAGTTCCCCCCTGGAGTTACAATGTAGTATATACTCACATGTATTATATTATAATTATATATGTATTGTACATTTAGCTCTGTTTCTAAATATCTCTTCCTGCTAATTTTACATCAAATTGATAATAAAATAAATCAGAGATTTTGTATTTTCATATTGGGGTAACTGTTAAATGTCCACTTGATCTGAAAGCCAAAATGATCTACTCAGAAAAAAAATATATACTACGTTGTGTTTTCTACTTATCTGAAGAGATGTAATTAAAATAGGAATAGCTTAAATGATTGTAACACATGAATGAGGATCATATTTTTTCATTTCCTTTAAAATTTGAACTTGTCCTCGATTTTAGTTTTCCTTATAGCAGTCTTTCCTTCAGGTCTCCAGTGTCTTGGAATATACTATATTGGAAATAGAATATAACATTAGTTGTACATTTCAAACTACTTTGTTATATGCCAATTATGTCTTAATTAAAAAGGAAATAGAACTTCAAATTATTTAACAACTATGCCTTTTATCATGACTATGTCTGAATTTAGAAAATATTCACATACACTGTTTTTGTGTATTTTCCTGAGTACTATGTAACAATGGATAAAGCATCAGCAAGGGAATTGTTTGACAGGTGTGGTAGGTAGAACAATGTCTCTGCTACAATGCCTGCATCCTAATCCCTGAACACATTTACTATACAGCAAAGAAATGATGTAGCAGATGGAATTATGGTGGCTCATCACTTGACCTTTAGATGGCGAGAATTTCATGGAATATCTAGGTGGACTCAGTGCAATCGTGAGTGTCCTTATAAGTGAAGGAAGGAGGAGGAGGTCAACAAGACCTCCTCTGGAAGCTGAAGAAGGCAAGAAAATGGAATCTGTGTAAGAGCCAGAAAGGAATGCCAAAAATGAAATTTTAGCCCAGTGATGCCCAATTCAGACATCTGGCCTCCAGAAACTGGAAAATAATACATTCCTATTGTTTTAATTCACTCAATTTTTAGTAATTTGGTACAAGAGAAGTAGAAAACCAATATAGCAGCCATTACTCTATTGTATAGTCTCAAAATTTTTACTTCTTTGGAGTAATACAACTAGAAAATCTTAAGCCTCATTGAAGAGTGGGATTTTTCACGTTTATGTTGATGTGAAAAGTTCCTAGCAAGATGATAATGATGAAAAATGGTGACATCATTTTAATGTTGCTCTATCAGAAGTTTGATGTCCCAGATGTATATTGGAGAAGTGATTTAATAGCAATTTATTTTATAATATATAACTGACAGTAAATTAAATGACATATTGATCATATTTTTTAAATAAATCATAAAGGAACTGTGTTCCATGTCCATATTTTTATTTTAGCTCTTTATGTTAACAGTACCATATTCACAAATTTATACTTATTTATATGGAGGTATTTGTTTTCAAGTTGTAGAAATATTTTCATGGATTTCTTTTCTTATCTCCAGAGGTGATTTCCTTACCCATCTTTTAATGATGAGATAGGTGGCAATAGGGAAGGTGGTAAGACATGCTAACTACTTAGGTTCTATTTAGCATTCCCTGTTTAGCATCTACTTAACATTACAGTACATAATCACACATACAACAAAATGCTTATTAAACATTGAATTTGTTTCATTTTCTTGGAGGCAAATATGGCAGAATTCTTCATATTTTTTTTTATGTCATCAAATGTTTGGTATAACACACTGGTAAACAAGTGGGCCAACAAATTTGGCAGGTGTTGGGAAGAGTTATTTTTTACTACGAAGCTTTTAATTGAAGTACAGTTTGATGAACTATCAGAAATGAAAACATCTGTAACCAGCACACAAATCAAGGTACAGAACCTTACTACCACCACAGAAGCGCCACCCTTGTCCTTCCTGGTCTTTATCTCCTATCAAATGTAGTCCCTTTCCTCTAACCACAGATTCATATTACCTGTTCCTCAGTTTATAGTAATGAAAGCATGCAGTAAAAACGTTTTTTTTTTGCCTGCAGTCATTTGCTTAATATTGTTTTCATGAGATTTATTCAAGAAATTGCTTGTACTTAAATGTACTCATTTGCATTGCTATGTAGACTTTGTGCTGTATGATTATACTGGTCTTTATTTGTCTATGTTATTGTGGAACACTGGGTATTTCATAAGGTAAGCATTTATTTAGCTCTAGTACTTTCACAGAGTTTTCCAAGGTGGTTTTACAAATTTTTTCACTACTAGGAGTGAGATCAAAGTTCAAGTTGATCCATATGTTGGTTCATGCATTTTAGGTCTGTTTTTCCCAGTCTCATCATCTGTTGGTAGGCATGATATTGTGTTGTGTTTCTAGCATTCATTTCTCTGCATAATGAAGTACGCATGTAATAACTTTCATCTGTTCATGGATGTGTAGTGATTGAACAATCTTCACTCATATAAGTTTTCTTTCTTTTCCATTTGCAAGACCCTTTTAATGATTCTGATTCTGAGCCCTTTATTGAGTATATGTTTTGTAAATATCTTCTCCATAACATTGACTTTTCCTTATATGTTACTCGTGTTTTTCTGATAAAAGCAAATTCTCAATTTTAATGTAGTTTATGATTTTTTATTCAGGGTGAGCTGTCCCCCTATATAAACTTATAACTTGTGGTTCAGGAAAGATGACGGAATAGAGAGATCCTGAATCCACCTTCTCTCACCTACAAACTGAATCTACACCTGTGCATAGAGAATTTCACCCTGAAAAAGAATGGACACCAAAAAGAACATATTCTATACAATGAGGGACAAAAAGATCATATAAAGAAACAGAAACAAAAATGGTAGGAGAGACAGAGACATGGTAACCCCACCTCCAGCACAGCACCTGACTGAGGGAAGGAGAAGGGACATAACCGAGGGAGCCAGGCATAGACTCCCCAGCCTGGGGCACAGGAAAAATTCCTTGCAGTTTAAAGAGCAACTAGACCATAAGTGAAAGAACCTAAGTTTTAGAAGTAAATATCTACCACTTGGCAAAGAAATTGTTGGAGGCAATCATAGAAGAGGAGCTGGCCCATGCCATTGTTTGCAATCCTTCCACAAATCTTAGTGCAGCCAAGAGTAAGATCTGGGTGCACACACCAATGTGACACTTTAGGCAGCCCTCTGACCTCCATCCATACTCAGGAACACCTGCAGGAGATCCAGCAGTCCCACCTTGCTGCCTTCTGTTATCACCAGCCCTAGCTCAAGGGAGGGTGCACAAATTGTCTAGTCACTAAGGTAATTCCCCACATGGGGACATGTGTGGGGATCTGAACACTAACCATCAGCAAGACTGGGTAGGTGCTGATGCAGAAATTCCCCAGAGCAGCCTGAGTGTTCAGGACCTGTAGGGGAATGTGAAAACACATGGTATCTAATTCTGGCTGCCAGTAGGATTAGTGGGTGCTAACACATGGGTTCCTAGAAGCAGCCCAGAGTCCACCTGGGGCCAGATACTAGCCACCAGCAGGACAGCAGGAACTGATGCAGGAATTCCCAAGAACAGTCTAGAGTATGCAGGGGCCAATGGGGAATGGCACAGATCCTGACTACAAGCCTCCAGTAGGACCTGGCAGGGCACCCAATGTGAGAATTCCCTGGAATGGGCCTGAGTGGCCCAGAGCACACATGAGCATAGGGGTAAAAAGGCATAGGGTACTCAGCTGCCATCAATCTGGAAGTTACTTGGAGTGCACCCCCATTCCACTCTTGGTTCACCTCTCTCCTCCCACAAGTGCCAAACCCACAGATATCCATCCAGAAGGCACTCTAACAGACCCCCAAGGTCATTCTCCTGGGACCACACCTTGGGATCTCCTGCAAAAGGAAAAAGCACTTCTCACACCTTACTTAGCCTCTAGCTTCACAAAACCATGAGGCACACACAATCTATATACAGGACTCTCTTATATAAGGGCAACTGTTTGAGAATGAAAGAATGAACCCTTTTAACTAATTCATGGAATTAAACACAGAAAGTCATACAAAATGAGGAGACAGAGGAATATGCTCCTAACAACCAAATAAGAAAACAAAAAACAGAAATAAAAAAGGCTAATGAAACAGAGGTAACCAACCTACTTGATAAAAATTTAAAGCAATGGTTATAAAGATGCTCAACGGACTTGAGAAAAAAGTAGTGAAACTCGATGCAGACTTCAACAAAGAGATTAAAAATCTAAAAAAGTACCTATCAAAGATGAATTCAGAGATGAAATAAAAAACATACTAGAGAGAATGAACAGCATACCAGAGGATACAGAATAACAGGTCAGTGACTTGGAAAATAGAGTAATAGAAAGCTGAACAAGAGAAAGAATAAGAATTAAAAGAAATGAGGATAGGGTAAGAGCTCTGGGACAACATCAAATGTCCTAACTTCTATGTTATAGGAGTTCAAGAAGAAGAAGAGAAAGATAAAGGAGTAGAAAATTTACTTGAAGAGATAACAGCTAACCTGGTGAAGGAAACAGTCTACCACTCAAGGAAGTCCAGAAACCTCCCAATAAGATGAACCCAAAAAGGTTCCCACAGACACATAATAATTAAAATGTCAAAGTTCAAAGGCAAAGAGAAAATCTTAAAAGCAGCAAGAGAAAAGCAAGGAATTACATATAAGAGAAACCACATAAGGTTATCAGCTGATTTTTCTGCAGAAATTCTACAAGCCAGAAGGGACTAGCATGATAAATTCAAAATGCTAAATGGAAAAAAAAACTCTCTAACCAAGAATAAACTACCCATGAAGGCTTTCATTCATAATTGAAAAGGAGATAAAGAGCTTCACAGATAAACATGTTAAAACAGTTTAACATTATTAAATAAGCCTTACAAGAAATGTTAAAGAGACTTCTTTAAGAGGGAAATAAAAGACCCTGACTAGAACCAAGAAACTTAAGAAAGGGAAAAATTTTCATTGGTAAAGAAAACATATAGTAGAGGTATATAAGTTACTTAAAAGCGAGCAGAAAGTCAAAAAGACAAAAGCAGCAAAAGCAATTACATCTGAAAGTTAAGTTAAAGGAATCATTTAATAAAGAGGTATAAAGAAGGTATTATATACATAAAATGTGGGGAAGGGAGAGTAACAAATGTAAAGCTGTTAGAATGCATTTGAACATAAGTGACCATCAGCTTAAAATAAATTGTTATATTTATAGGATATCATATAAGAACCCCATAATAACCACAAACAAAAAACTTAAAACAGATACATAAAAAAAGAAAGATCAGGGAACCCAATCATAACACTAAAGAAAGTCACAAAATACAAGAGGAGAGAACAAGAAGGAGGAGAAGAAAATATCAGAAAAGAACAACATAAACATTTAACAAAGTGGCAATAATACACATACAAAGTGGCAATACATACACATAGATTATCACTTTAAATGTAAATGGTTCAAATGCTCCAATCAAAAGACATAAGATGACTGAATGGATTAAAAAAAAATCTATTGCTACCTACAAGAAACTCACTAGATTGAAAGACATATACTAACTAAAACTAAAAGGATGGAAAAAAATATGCCATGCAAATGGGATGAGAAAAGCTAGAGCTGCAATACTTAGAA
Source organism: Manis javanica (assembly GCF_040802235.1). Lineage (NCBI taxonomy): Eukaryota > Metazoa > Chordata > Mammalia > Pholidota > Manidae > Manis > Manis javanica. The sequence goes on from NC_133160.1 coordinate 148,652,230, forward strand.
AAAATAGACTTTAAAACAAGGAAAATAACAAGAAACAAAGAAGGGAATTACATAACGCTAAAGGGACCAGCACAACAAGAGGATATAACAAACATAAAAATCTATGCACCCAACATAGGGGCACCTAAATATATAAACTAAATACTGACAGACCTAATGGGAGATACTGAACACAACACAATAATAGAAAGGGACTTTTACACTCCACTTACATCAATGAATGAATCAACCAGACAGAAAATAAAAAAGAAACAGAGGCACTGAATGACAAGTTAGACCAGATAGACTCAAAAGTAATATACAGAATATTTTACACAAAAGCAAAAGAATACACATTTTTCTCAAGTACACATGGAACATTTTCCAGAAGTGAACACATATTAGAACACAGAACATTTTTCAACAAATTCAAGAATATTGAAATTCTATCAAGGATCTTCTCAGACCACAAAGGTATGAAACAAGAAATGAATAATAAGAAAAAATAACAGGAAAAATCAAACATGTGGAGGCTAAACAACATGTTTCTAAATAATCAGTGGATCAAGGAACAGATTACAGAGGAAATCAAATAATATATAGAGACAAATGAAAATGAACACAATGGTTCAATATATGTGGGATGCAGCAAAAGCTGTTCTAAGAGGGAAGTACATAGCAATACAGGCCTACCTCAAGAAACAAGAACAACTCAGTTTAATAATCTAAGCCTCCAAATAAATGAACTAGAAAAAGAACAAAGCCCAAAATTAATAGAAAGGGAGATATAATAAAGATAAGAACAGAAAAAAATAAAATAAAGACTAAGACAACAATAGAAAAAAATCAATGTTAATCTGACTTATCAAGAAAAAGAGTACAAAAATAAACAAAATCAGAAACAACAGACACCACAGAAATACAAAGAATTATTAAAGAATTCTATGAAAATTATATATCAATAAATTGGACAACCTAGAAGAAATGAGCAAATTCTTAGAAAGTACAACCTTCCAAGATTGATGCAGGAAGTGACAAAAAATCTGAATGGACTGATTACCAGCAATTAAATTGAGTTGGCAACCAAAAAACTCCCAACACACAAAATTTGAGGACCAAACGACTTCACAGCTGAATTCTACCAAACATTTAAAGAAGAGCTATAACCCATTCTTCTTAAAGTATTCCAGAAAGTAGAAAATAAGGGAATACTTCCAAACACATTCGATGAGGCCAACATCACTCAAATATCATAACCGAAGATACCACAATAAAAGAAAATTACAACCCAATATCCCTGATGAACATAGATACAAAAATCCTCAACAAAACACTAGCAAACCAAACTTAAAAATACATAAAAAGATCATCCATTACAACCAAGTGAGATTTGTTTCAGGGCTGCAATGATGGTACAATATTCATAAGTCAATCAATGAGAAACACCACATTAACAAAAAGAAAGGTAAAAGCCATATGATCATCTCAATACATGCTGAAAAAAGCATTTTACAAAATTCTACATCCATTCATGATAAAAACTCTCCAAAATGGGTATAGAAGGTACATACCTCAACATAATAAAGGTCATATATGACAAACCCACAGCTATCATACTCAATGGTAAAAAGGTTAAAGCTTCTCCTCTAATATCAGAAACAAACCAAGGATTTCCACTCTCACTTGTTTTATTCAACATAGTTCTGGAGGTCATGCAGCAATTAGACAACACAAAGAGATAAATGACATCCAAATTGGTAAGGAAGAAATTAAACTTTCACTATTTATAGATGACATGATATTATACATAGAAAACCCTAAAGACTCCACTAAAAAACTATTAGAACTAATAACTTGATTCAGCAAAATTGCAGGATACAAAATTAATACACAGGAATCTGTTGCATTCCTATATACTAACAATGAACTAGTAGAAAGAGAAATCAGGAAAACAATTCCATTTCCAATTGCACCAAAAAGAATAAAATACCTAGCAATAAACCTAACCAAAGAGGAGAATGAACTCTACTCTAAAAATTATGACACTGATAAGAGAAATTGAAGAAGACACAAATAAATGGAAAAGTATCCCATGCTCATAGATAGGATGAATTAATATTGTCAAAATGTTCATCCTGTCCAAATCAATTAATTTACATATTCAAGGCATTCCCTATCAAAATACCAGTAGCATTTTTCAATAAACTAATGAAAATAATCCTAAAATTTATATGGAACCACAAAAGACCCTGAATAGCCAAACCAAACTTGAGAAAGAACAAAACTGAGGCTATCACATTCCCTCATTTCAAGGTATACTACAAAGCTATAGTGATTAAAATAGCATGGTACTGGCACAAGAGCAGACCCACAGGTCAATGGAACAGAACAGAGAGCTCAGAAATATACCCATGAATATATGGTCAATTAATATATGACAAAGGATCCATGGATAGACAATGGGAAAAAGGTAGTCTCTTTGATAAATGGTTGGGCAAACTGAACAGCTACATTAATGGAATAAAACTAGATCATTGCCTTATACCATACACAAAAGTATAGATTAAAGACCTAAATATAGGAAATAAAACCATAAACCTCTTAAAAGAAAACAGAGAGAAGAATCTTTGAATCATCAGCATGAGATATTTTATGGATATGTCTCTACGGGCAAGGGAAACAAAACCAAAATACCAAGTGGAACTATTCCAAACTAGAAACTTCTGCACATTATAGGAAACCCTCAATAAAGGAAAAAGCAACTTACTGAATAGGAGAATATATTTGCAAATAACATTTCCAATAAGGAGCTAATATCCAAAATATATAAAGAACTCATACAACTCAACATCAAAAAAACAAATAACACACTTAAAAAATGGTCAGAAGGACAGGGCAGAGCCAAGAGGGCGGCATGAGTAGAGCAGCAGAAATCTCCTACCAAAACCATACATATTTTTCAAAATTCAGAAAATACAACTATCCCTAAAAGAGAGACCAGAAGATACAAGACAACATCCAGGCTACATCTACACCTGTGAGAATGAAACGCCTTGCCAGGGGGCTAAGATACAAGCTGCAGCCAGGTGGGACCCGAGCGCCCAACACTCCAGCTCCTGGTGGGAGGAGAGGAGTCAGAGCGGGGAGGGAGAGGGATTCCAGGACTGCTAAATACCCAGCCCTAGCCATCCGCACTGGGAGCACAGCCACACAGTGCGTGGGGTGCGGGATACTAAAAAAAGGGACAGTAAAACCAGAAAGTGGGCCACCACTGGCACCCCTGGGACAAAGAAAATAAAGTGCTTTTTGAAAGACTTAAAGGGACAGGGACCCCACAGATGGAAGGAAACATCCCAGGACAATTAGCCCAGCAGCTGGGAATCCCGGGGAACTCTGGATGCCTTAACCCCCTGGGTGGAAACACAGCTTGGAGGCCCCTCACAGAGACAAACAGCCTCCTGCCCATTTCCCCTCTGACGCAGCTCCACCATAGTGGTATAGTGGCCTGAGGCAGCAGGGCAGAGCTTCTTTGACAGCGGCCGGGCAAGAAGTAGAAACCCCATCTGTGCGTAACTGCCCAGAAGAAGCTGCAAGGGGTCTCTGTTTTCCCAGGAAAAGAAGGCCACAAACCAGCAAGAAGGGATGTTTTCCCAGCCTACACATGCACCAGGTTTCCGCAACTACCTGAAACACCATTAAAAGGCAGAAGAATTTGATAGAGACCAGAATCACAAAGAGATCCTCCCCTGAGAAGGAATCTGGGGAGATAGACCTAACCAATCTCCCTGAAAAAGAATTCAAAATAAAGGTCATAACCATGCTGATGGAGCTGCAGAGAAATATGCAACAACTAAGGGATGATGCCTGGAAGGAGATTATATAAATGAAATAATCTCTGGAAGGATTTATAAACAGAATGGATAAGAGGCCAATGATGGAATAGAAACCAGAGAACAGGAATGCATAGAAGCTGATGCAGAGAGAGATAAAAGGATCTCCAGGAATGAATCAATATTAAGAGAACTGTGTGACCAATCCAAAAGGAACAATATCCACATTATAGGGGTACAAGAAGAAGAAGAGAGAGAAGAAGGGATAGAAAGTGTCTTTGAAGAAATAATGGCTGAAAACTTCCCCAAACTGGGGGAGAAAATAATAGTTCAGACCGCAGAAGTATGCAGAACTCCCAATAGAAGGGAACCAAGGAGGAGAATACTAAGACACATAATAATTAAAATGGCATGGCAAAGATCAAGGACAAGAACAGAGTTTTAAAGGCAGCTAGAGAGAGGAAAAAGGTCACCTACAAAGAAAAACCCACCAGGTTATCATCAGATTTCTCAACAGAAACCTTACAGGCCAGAAGAGAATGGCATGATATATTTAATGCAATGAAATGGAAGGGCCTTGAACCAAGAATACTGTATCCACCACGATTATCATTTAAATATGAAGAAGGGATAAAACAATTCCCAGAGAAGCAAAAGTTGAGGGAATAGGCCTCCCCCAAACCACCTGTACAGGGTATTTTAGAGGGACTGCTCTAGATGGGAGCACTCCTAAGGCTAAACAGATGTCACCAGAGAAAATAAAATCACAACAAGGAAAGAAGACCAACCAAATACTAACCAAAGGCAAAAAATAAAATCAACTACCCACAAGAGCAGTTAAAGGAAACACAAAAGAACACAGAATAAAACATCCAACATACAAAGAATGGAGGAGGAGGAATAAGTAGGGAGAGAAATAAAGAATCACCAGTGTCTATAATAGCTCAATAAGTGAGTTACGTTAGGCAGTAAGATACAAAAGAAGCTAACATTGAACCTTTGGTAACCACGAATCTAAAGCCTGCAATGGCAATAAGTACATATCTTTCAATAATCAACCTAAATGTAAATAGACCGAATGCACCAATCAAAAGACACAGAGTAATAGAATGGATAAAAAAGCAAGACCCATCAATACACTGCTTAAAAGAGACCCAGCACAAATCCAAAGACATGCACAGACTAAAAGTCAAGAGATGGAAAAAGATATTCCATGCAAAGAACAAGGAGAAAAAAGCAGGTGTTGCAGTACTGGTATCAGACAAAATAGACTTCAAAACAAAGACAGGAACAAGAGATAAAGAAGGACATTATATAATGATAAAGAGCTTAGTCCAACAAGATGATATAACTATTATAAATATATATGCACCCAACACAGGAGCACCAGAATATGTGAAACAAATACTAACAGAACTAAGGGAGGAAATAGAATGGAATGCATTCATTTTAGGAGATTTCAACACACCACTCACTCCAAAGGACAGATCCACCAGACATAAAATACGTAAGGACACAGAGGCACTGAACAACACACTAGAACAGAAGGACCTAATAGACATCTATAGAACTCTACATCTAAAAGTAACAGCATACACATTCTTCTCCAGTGTACATGGAAGATTCTCCAGAATAGACCACATACTAGGCCACAAAAAGAGCCTCAGTAAATTCCAAAAGATTGAAATCCTACCAACCAACGTTTCAGACCACAAAGGTATAAAACTAGAAATAAATTGTACAAAGAAAGCAAAAAGGCTCACAAACACTTGGAGGCTTAACAACATGCTCATAAATGATCAATGTATCAATGACCAAATTAAAATGGAGATCCAGCAATAAATGGAAACAAATGACAACAATAACACAAAGTCCCAACTTCTGTAGGATGCAGGGAAAGCAGTCTTAAGAGGAAAGTATACAGCAATCCAGGCACATTTAAAGAAAGGAGAACAAACCCAAATGAATAGTATAACATTACAATTATCAAAATTGGAAAAAAGAAGAACAAATGAGGCCTAAAATCAGCAGAAGGAAGGACATAATAAAGATCAGAGAAGAAATTAATAAAATTGAGAAGAATAAAACAGTAGAAAAAAATCAATGAAACCAAGAGCTGATTCTTTGAGAAAATAAACAAAATAGGTAAGCCTCTAGCCAGACATATTAAGAGAAGAAGAGAATCAACACACATCAACAGAATGAGAAATGAGAAAGGAAACATCATGACGGACCCAACAGAAATACAAAGAATTATCAGAGACTACTATGGAAACCTATACACTAAGAAGCTGGGAAACCTAAAAGAAATGGACAACTTCCTAGAAAAATACAACCTTCCAAGACTGACCAAGAAAGAAACACAAAAGGTAAACAAACCAATTAAGAGCAAAGAAATTGAAGCAGTAATAAAAAAACTACCCAGAAACAAAACCCCCAGGCCAGATGGATTTACCTTGCAATTTTATCAGACATACAGGGAAGACATAATACCCATTCTCCTTAAAGTTTTCCAAAAAATAGAAGAGGAGGGAATACTCCGAGACTCATTCTATGAAGCCAACATCCTCCTAATACCAAAACCAGGCAAAGACCCCACCAAAAAGAAAATTGCAGACCAATATCCCTGATGAATGTAGATGCAAAAATACTCAATAAAATATTAGCAAACTGAATTAAAAAACATATCAAAAGGATCATACACCATGACCAAGTGGGATTCATCCCAGGGATCCAAGGATGGTACAACATTCAAATATCCATCAACATCATCCACCACATCAACAAAAAGAAAGACAAAAACCACACGATCATCTCCACAGATGCTGAAAAAGCATTCGACAAAATTCAACATTGATTCATGATAAAAACTCTCAGCAAAATGGGAATACAGAGCAACATAATAAAGGCCGTATATGATAAGCCAATAGCCAATATCATACTGAACAGCGAGAAGCTGAAAGCTTTTCCTCTGAGATCGGGAACAAGACAGGAATGCCCACTCTCCCCACTGTTATTCAACATAGTACTGGAGGTCCTGGCCATGGCAATTAGATAATACAAGCAATACAAGGAATACAAATTGGTAAAGAAGAAGTTAAACTGTCACTATTTGCAGATGACATGATACTGTACATAAAAAACCCTAAAGACTGCACTCCAAAACTACTAGAACTGATATCGGAATACAGCATAATTGCAGGATACAAAATTAACACACAGAAATCTGTGGCTTTTCTATACACTAACAATGAACTAATAGACAGAGAAATCAGGAAAACAATTCCATTCACAATTGGATCAAAAAGAATAAAATACCTAGGAATAAACCTAACCAAGGAAGTGAAAGACCTATAACCTGAAAACTATAAGACACTATTAAGAGAAATTAAAGAGGACACTAACAAATGGAAACTCATCCCATGTTCTTGGCTAGGAAGAATTAATATCATCAAAATGGCCATCCTGTCCAAAGCAATATACAGATTTGATGCAATCCCTATCAAATTACCAACAGCATTCTTCAACCAACTGGAACCAATAGTTAAAAAATTCGTATGGAAACACCAAAGACCCCGAATAGCCAAAGCAATCCTGAGAAGGAAGAATAAAGTTGGAAGGGGGTGTCACTCCCCAACTTCAAGCTCTACTACAAAGCCACAGTAATAAAGACAGTTTGGTACTGGCACAAGAACAGAGCCACAGACCAGTGGAACAGATCAGAGACTCCACTTATTAACCCAAACATGTATGGTGAATTAATATATGATAAAGGAGCCATGGACATACAATGGGGAAATGACAGTCTCTTCAACAGATGGTGCTGGCAAAACTGGACAGCTACATGTAAGAGAATGAAACTGGATCATTGTCTAACCCCATACACAAAAGTAAATTTGAAATAGATCAAAGACCTGAATGTAAGTCATGAAACCATAAAACTCTTAGAAAAAAACATAGGCAAAAATCTCTTGGACATAAACATGAGTGATTTCTTCATGAACAAATCTCCCCAGGCCAGGGAAACAAAAGCAAAATGGAATAAGTGGGACTATATCAAGCTGAAAAGCTTCTGTACTGCAAAGGACACCATCAATACAACAAAAAGGTACCCTACAGTATGGGAGAATATATTCATAAATGACAGATCCAATAATGGATTGACATCCAAAATATATAAAGAGCTCACACACTTCAACAAACAAAAAGCAAATAATCCAATTAAAAAATGGGCAGAGGAGCTGAACAGACAGTTCTCCAAAGAAGAAATTCAGGTGGCCAACAAGCCCATGAAAAGATGCTTCACAACGCCAGTCATCAGAGAAATAAAAATAAAATCTACAATGAGATACCACCTCACTCCAGTAAGGATCGCCACCATCCAAAAGACAAACAACAACACATGTTGATGAGGTTGTGGAGAACGGGGAACCCTCCTACACTGCTGGTGGGAATGTAAATTAGTTCAACCATTGTGGAAAGCAGTATGGAGGTTCCTCAAAAAGCTCAAAATAGAAATACCATTTGATCCAGGAATTCCACTTCTTGGAATTTACCCTAAGAATGCAGCAGCCCAGTTTGAAAAAGACAGATGCACCCCTATGTTTATTGCAGCACTATTTACAATAGCCAAGAAATGGAAGCAACCTAAATGTCCATCAGTAGATGAATGGATAAAGAAGAGGTGGCACATATACACAATGGAATATTATTCAGCCATAAGAAGAAAACAAATCCTACCATTTGCAACAACATGGATGGAGCTAGACAGTATTATGCTCAGTGAAATTAGCCAGGTGGAGAAAGACAAGTATTAAATGATTTCACTTATATATGGAGTATAAAAATAAAGAAAAACTGAAGGAACAAAACAACAGCAGAATCACAGAACCCAAGAATGGACTAACAGTTACCAAAGGGAAAGGGACTAGGGAGGATGGGTGGGAAGGGAGGGATAAAGGCAGGGAAAAAGAAAGGGGGTAATACGATTAGCATGTATAATTAGCATTTGGGGGGGCATGGGGAGGGCTGTGCAACACAGTGAAGACAAGTAGTGATTCTACAGCATCTTACTACACTGATGGGCATTGACTCTAATGGGGTGTGTGTGGGGGACTTGGTCAAGGGGGAAGCCTAGTAAACATAATGTTCTTCATGTAATTGTAGATTAATGGGAACAAAATTTTAAAAAAAATGAGCAGAAGTCCTGAATAGACATTTTTCCAAAGAAGACATACAGATGGCAAACAGATTCGTGAAGATATGCAACATCACTAATCACTAGGGAAATGCAAATCAAAACCAAAGTGAGGTTTCACCTCACACCAGTCAGAATGGCTACTATCCAAAAGACAGGATGTAACAAGTGTTGTCTAGGATATGGAGAAAAGAGAACCCTCCTACGTTGTTGGTGGGAATGTAAATTGATTCAGTCACTGTGGAAAACAATAGGGTGGTTCCTCAAAAATCTAAAAATAGAAAATACCATATGACCCAGTAAAATCACTTCTTGGAATTTACCCAGAAAATTCAAAATCACTAATTCAAATAGATATATATACACCTATGTTCGTTGCAGCATTATTTACAATAGCCAAGATTTGGAACCAACCCGAATGCTCATAGATAGATGAATGGATAAAGAAATAATGGTACATATATATATAATGGAATATTAATCAGCCATAAAAAGAAGAAAAATCTAGAGCTTCTTGTGACAACATAGATGGACCTAGATGGTATCATGCTAAGTGAAATAAGTCACACAGAAAAATATGTATACCACATGGTTTAACTTATATGTGGACTCTAAAAGACAAAATGAACAATCAAAAAATAAATAAACCTATAAATATGGACAACAGATGACTGGGTACCATCGACTGGGGTGGTGAACAGACATGTCAAATAAGGGGATAAAGAGGTAAAAATTACAAACTATAAAATTAGTTAGTCATACGAATAGAAGTGCAATGTATAGAATATAACCAATAATATTGTAACATCTTGGTATGATAAGAGAACTTCACTTACCACGGCAAGCATCTAGCAATATATATAACTTGTGAGTCATTATGTTGTACATCTGAAACCAATATAATATTATGTATATAGAATAAAGAATGAAGGATAGTAAAATCAGTTTAGAAAAAAAGAATCTTCTCATCATTTTTTGTTTTTCTAATCTGATATTATGCAGTAGTAACATATACTGACACAATTAGGAATTAACGGCTACCAAAAAGTCTTAACTATCTTTTGTAGGGATACTTAGGAACAAATTTGGTTCATATTTTGTAATAATGCATTATTCACATCTAATTATGAATGAAATAATGGGTACCATACAAGAATTTGGTGGCTGCTTTTCTGAGCTTTACCTTATATTAAGCCCACAAATAGAATTTACATAGTTTTTATATAGTGTCTAGGTCAGTTTTAAAGATTTTTGTAATGATGCCTTGTCTGCATATTATAGGGAAAAAAGCCAACAAACTTCTTCATTGCATTGTTATCTTGGGACTATATTCATACAATTTATAAAACTACACATTTCCAAAATATAATCAAGTCTAAAAATTCTTAATGACACAACAGTAAAAGACAAAAAAAAGTTATTTCTATATTCTTTGTCCTTATAAACATGATTGTCTCAGGATAATTTCACCATATCAAGGTCCTTATTCTTAATGACATGTACAGCATTCCTTATGACATGTATTTAAATGTACTCAGATTCTGCAATTAGTACATAGACCTATTTTGAGAGGGTGATCATTATGCCTACCACAATGGATAATTATACATAATTATAAGTATAACTTGCATATACTGTATAATGTACCTTTATATAAGATTATCAAAAATAATGACTAAATGAGTTAAAGGTTATCTTGGGGAACAGTTCAGGAGAGAGAACTATGATTCTAAGCTTTTATATTAAAAGCCCTTTGGAACTGTTTTCCTTTTATGCACAACAAAACATTAAGCATCAAATAGGTCCCAGGAACCAGTTTTTATTAAGTGCAGTTCAGTTAAAAATGTCATGAATTCTCATCCACTAAATTGCATACCACTGAGACATAAAATGAAATCTGGTAAAAAATATTAAGCAAACTTACATACTTTTTGCAGTCAACTAACAAATTAACCACACATGTACTCACAATACTTATAGCTCAAAGCTCGTTTTTTTTTAAATGAAATGCTCATGTCTCATAAAAAATTGTCTAAATTTACCATAAATACAAATAAAAGCTCAATTACCTCAAATACATAAAGTAAAACAGTACTGGTGACTTCAAATTAAGCACAATGGATTGGAAATCATTTTTATATTTATTTCTTTCAGTAAAAGAACTTTACAAAAATCTTTAAATAATACAGATAATAATGGAAAAGGTCAATCAAGATACAAGAGATGTTAATACATTCTTGGGGTAACAAATTTAAACTGAGGGACAGAGGAAGCCTTATCAAAAACAGAAAAATATCAGTGCCTTGTAGTAACAATGATAGCATAAAAAAGACTAGTGCAGCTGCATTATATTAGAAAGATGTAGGAAGGGATGAATCATTTGCCTGAGAAGGCGAAGTGTGGGTGAGGCTGGGAAAGATTATGTGAACTGGCAAATTCACAAATCTTATGCACTAAGGGTAAGATCTACTTCCCACATGCCTGGCAGGAGAATGCATGTTCCTTCTATGAAATTAAACCAGAGTTTGCTGTACACCAAGATATAAAGCAACAGGGATAATGGTTGGGAGGAACCATACCAGAAACAGGGGCAGTGTCTGCAAATATTTTCTGTAAAGGGCCACATAATTAACATTTCAGGCTTTGTAGTTCAAGTGGATTATGTGGCAAAAAGTTGACCACGCAGCTGTAGCATGAAAGAAGTCATAGACAATATGTAAGTGAATGGACTTTGCTGTGTTTATAAAACCTTATTCATTACAATAGGCTAGAGTTGGTCCACACACAGCAGTTTGCTGACTTTTGGATTAAAGTACATACATTTAAAAGTAAGATCATTAGCCATCTTTCCCAATTTAGTAACCAAATTGTATATTAATTAGGCATAGATAAATGTATACTATCAAAGGTAAGACTAGAAAATTCCTTTCTGAAGATACTGTCTTAGGGACAAGAACTCTTCATAACTGCTGCTTGGGAGACTTCACCCAAACCTTCCATCTCCACCTGATCAACCTGAAGTGAAGTCCTACCATGAAAGCACATAGGGCTTCTACTAAGCTTTTTAGTACCCCACTCTTAGGTATTAATGGAGAGAAAAAGCTCATCAGATATTTTAGAAATCTCTAACTTGAAAGACAAATCAAAGAAAACAAGAATAAGGAAGTTAGATGTGAAAAGATATAGTGAGCAGAAATTTTAAACTGTGTTATTAGATATTACCATTGTTCTCTGAAATGGATATGAAAAATGACATTCAGGAAGATAATATACAATTGGAATCATTCCTCCATTTATGAATATCTAGCATGCGCAAGACTCAGTTTAGGTATTTGCGATACAATAATAAAAATATAAACATCTCTGCTTTCATAGAGCTTCTATTTGAATAAGGAGAGAGAGAAAATAAACAGTAAATATTGTAATAAATATGACAACGGAATGTTGCCAAGGATATGTAGAAAAACTGGAACAGCATAATTCACATTAGGAGTTTTTAGAGTTGAAGTCTTAAAAATAGGGTGGTCAGGGTAGTCCCCACTGGTAAGGAGTGTTGGGGCAATGGCTGAGTTAGCTGTATGCCCCTGGGGAGTTAGCCTTTGGGATAGCTTGAAGGACTGAGCTAGGCAGAGGGAGCAGCCAGTACAACTTCTAAAAGCAAGGGTATTCCTGGAATTGGGGAAGAGCAATCAGGTCAATTTGGCTGAAGAGGAGCGAGTGAGGAAAAAAATAGGTGATGGCTCAGAGAAGGCAGCAGGCCAAATAAGATAGGATTCAGTAGATGGGATATTCTCAGAATGTGAGCAACAGACTCTTGGAGGTTCCTGACCCTTTATGGGGCTTGTCAGATCAAAAATATTCTTATATTTGTGCCAATTTTAGCTTTGACCCTTCCACTAATGATGCCAAGTGAGGATCGGCAATACTATTAGTGTATCAGGATAATTTGGGCAGTGCACTGAATGCATTAGTGTTTTGTATGTTTTCTCACAGTACACTCCCATTAGGAAAAACAAATCGCAATTTTACATAAGGCTAATGTAGCAGTTGATGAAGCAGTAAAAATTATTAACTTGCTTTAATCTTAACCTTTTCATATAACCTTTTCAAACACTTTTTTACATTGTGTGTGTCAAAATGGGAAGTGTGCTTACAGCATTTCTGCTGTATATGAGCACATGAGAGGAAAAGCACTTGGAAGATTTGAGTTCTGAACTGCATTAGCTGAATTTATCATTAAGCAGTGTTTCATGTAAAAGAACTAACAAACCATGTTTATTGAGACTTTATGGAAGATAATTTCTAAGGCCTGTAACTTCAATGACAATAAATAATATTTGTCATTAATAGTAAAATTCGGGTTTTCAAGCAAAAATTTGCATTTTGAAGAACTGGTATTAGCCACCAATGACCATGACTGCTTCCTAATACTTAAAATACTTTCTTGATATCAGTGGCAATATTAATGAATTTGATATTTTGATAGTGAATGTGTCAATATTCTAGAAGACATGCATAAATAAGTGAACAATTACAAAACACTTCATGATGTTAACAAAGTCTGCATTCAAAATCAAAGATTAATCAATTTTAATGTAGCAGCACAAATTGACATGGTTTTCCTGATTCCACACCATAACTCACCCTTAAGTAATTATCACTTAACAGGTTTTGGTGTAGTAATGAAAAAGAATATTCACAAATATCAAATATACCTCCATTTTCCATGAAGGGATGTTTGTACAGACCAGATTTTCTTCATATACTTCAACCAAAAACAAACAAAGAAAAAAATGGCATTACAAAGTGAAATACAGAAGCAGATATGAGAATCTTGCTGTCACTTATTAAACCAAACATTTAAGAGGTTTGCAAAATTATAAAATGATGCCACTTATCTCAATATTTCAGTATTTGTATGGAAAAGGTATTTATCATAATATGGTATTTGTTACATTTAGGAATGTTATTGATATCTTAAATAAATTAATAAATATTATAAAACTTTGCCAGTTTTTTATCTAACAGGGTGATCCTGAGAGATAAAACCCAAATACATACACAAGTTACAATTTCTCCACAGTTACCAATAAATATTTCGTCATAAGACTAAATATTTTCCTCTATCATTTTACAGCCTGTGAGATTCTCCTTACTCTTTATTTCTCCATCAAAAGTCAAGAATAAGCTCTGTTCACTCAGTGATAACAAATAATTTATTTATATGAAGGGATGCCTTTCACATTAGCCAGCCTAGGAATTGGTAATATCTACTTTAATTGCTAATGAAAAGTTTCATAGGATGTCAAAAAAAAAAAAACATTATAGAGGAAATGTCTTAGCTACTTTGAACTATATTTGAAATCTGAAAGCCAATTATTAATAAAATTAAAACTTGTATCTAATGTTAACACTATGATTTTCAACATCAGTAGCAAGGAATACAGGAGCATTTCATCTTTTTTTAAATCATTTTATTATCATTAATATGCAATTACATGAAGAACATTATGGTTACTAGACTCCCCCATCACGAGGTACCCCTGGACAAACCCCATTACAGTCACTGTCCATCAGTGTAGTAAGATGCTGTAGACTCACTACTTGTCTGCTCTGTGTTGCACATCTCTCCTTATGCACCCCCGACACATTATACATGCCAATCGTAAGGCCCCCTTTCTTTTTCCCTTCCCTTATCTCTCCCTTCCCACCCCTCCTGCCCAGTCCCTTTCCCTTTGGTAACTGTTAGTCCATTCCTGGGTTCTGTGATTCTCCTGCTGTTCTGTTCCTTCAGTTTATCTTTGTTGTTATACTCCACATATGAGTGAAATTATTTGGTATTTGTCTCTCTGCATGGTTTATTTCACTGAGCATAATAACCTCTAGCTCCATCCATGTGGTTGCAAATGGTAGGATTTGTTTTCTTCTTATGACTGAATAATATTCCATTGTATATATGTACCACTTCTTCTTTATCCATTCATCTATTGATGGACACTTAGGTTGCTTCCATTTCTTGGCTATTGTAAATAGTGCTACGATAAACATAGGGGTGCATCTGTCTTTTTAAAACTGGAGTGCTGCATCCTTAGGGTAAATTCCTAGAAGTGGAATTCCTGGGTCAAATGGTAAGTCTATTTTGAGGATTTTAAGGAAGCTCCATACTGCTTTCCACAATGGTTGAAATAATTTGCATTCCCGCCAGCAGTGTAGGAGGGTTCTCCTTTCTCCCCAACCTCGCCAACATGTGTTGTTGTTGTTTGTCTTTTGGATGGTGGCGATCCTTACTGGTGTGACATGATATCTCATTGTGGCTTTAATTTGCATTTTTCTGATGACAAGCAATGCGGAGCATCTTTTCATGTGTCTGTTGGCCATCTGAATTTTTTCTTTATAGAATTATCTGTTCAGCTCCTCTGCCCATTTTTTAATTGGATTATTTGCTTTTTGTTTGTTGAGATGTGTGAACTTCTTATATATTTTGGATGTCAACCCTTTGTCAGATCTGCCATTAATGAATATATTCTCCTATACTGTAGAGTACCTTTTTGTTCTATTGATGGTGTCCTTTCTGTACAGAAGCTTTTCAGCTTGATATAGTCCCACTTTTTCATTTTTGTTTTTGTTTCCCTTGCTCAGGGAGATATGTTCATGAAGAAGTCTCTCATGTTTAGTTCCCAGAGATTTTTGCCTATGTTTTTTTCTAAGAGTTTTTTGGTTTCATGACTTACATTCAGGTCTTTGATCTATTTCGAATTTACTTTTGTGTATGGGGATAGAGAGTGATGCAGTTTCATTCTCTTACATGTAACTGTCCAGTTTTGCCAGCAACATCTGTTGAAGAGACTGTCATTTCCCCATTGTATGTCCATGATTCCTTTATCATATATTAATTGACCATATATGTTTGGGTTATTATCTGGGGTCTCTATTCTGTTCCATGGGTCTGTGGCTCTGTTCTAGTGTCAGTACCAAACTGTCTTGATTACTGTGGCTTTGTAGTAGAGCTTGAAGTTGGGGAGCAAGATCCCCCACTTTATTCTTCCTTCTCAGGATTGCTTTGGCTATTCAGGGTCTTTGGTGTTTCCATATGATTTTTTGAATTATTTGTTCCAGTTCATTGAAGAATGTTGCTTGTAATTTGATAGGGATTGCATTCAATCTGTATATTGCTTTGGGCAGGATGGCCATTTTGACGATATTAATTCTTCCTAGCCCGGAGCATGGGATGAGTTTCCATTTGTTAGTGTCCTCTTCAATTTCTCTTAAGAGTGTCTTATAGTTTTCAGGGTAGAGGTCTTTCGCTTCCTTGGTTAAGTTTTTTCCTAGGTATTTTATTCTTTTTGATGCAATTATGAATAGAATTGTTTTCCTGATTTCTCTTTCTGTTAGTTCATTGTTAGTGTATAGAAAAGCCACAGATTTCTGTGTGTTAATTTTGTATCCTGCAACTTTGCTGTATTCCCATATCAGTTCTAGTAGTTTTGGAGTGCAGTCTTTAGGGTTTTTTATGTACAATATCATGTTATCTGCAAATAGTGACAGTTTAACTTCTTTACCAATTTTGATTTCTTGTATTTCTTTCTTTTGTCTGATTGCCATGGCTAGGACCTCCAGTACTATGTTAAATAACACTGGGGAGAGTGGGTATCCCTGTCTTGTTCCCTATCTTAGAGGAAAACCTTTCAGCTTTTCACATTCAGTATGATGTTGGCTGTGGGTTTATCATATATGGCCTTTATTATGTTGAGATACTTGCCCTATATTCCCACTTTGCTGAGAGTTTTTATCATGAATGGATGTTGAATTTTGTTGAATGCTTTTTCAGCCTCTATGGAGAAGAGCATGTGGTTTTTGTTCTTCTTTTTGTTTATGTGGTGGATGATGTTGATGGATTTTCTAATGTTGTACCATCCTTGCATCCCTGGGATGAATCCCACTTGGTCATGGTGTATGATCCTTTGGATGTGTTTTGAATTAGGTTTGCTAATATTTTGTTGAGTATTTTTGCATCTACATTCATCAGGGATATTGATCTTCAATTTTCTTTTTTGTTGGGGTCTTTGCCTGGTTTTGGTGTTAGGGTGATGTTGGCTTCATAGAATGAGTTTGGGAGTATTCCCTACTCTTCTATTTTTTGGAAAACTTTAAGGAAAATGGGTATTATGTCTTCTCTGTATATCTGATAAAATTCCAAGGTAAATCCATGTGGCCCAGGGGTTTTGTTCTTGGGTAGGTTTTTGATTTCTGCTTCAATTTCTTTGCAGGTAATTGGTTTCTTTAGATTTTGTGTTTCTTCCTTGGTCAGTCTTGGAAGGTTGTATTTTTCTAATATGTTGTCCATTTCTTCTAGGTTTTCCAGATTCTTACCATATAGGTTTTTGTAGTAGTCTCTAATAAATCTTTGTATTTCTGTTGGGTCTGTCATGATGTTTCCTTTACCATTTCTGACTCTATTGATGTGTGTTGAATATCTTTTTCTCTTAATAAGTCTGGCTAGAGGCTTATCTATTTTGTTTATTTTCTCAAAGAACCAGCTCTTGGTTTCATTGATTTTTTCTATTGTTTTATTCTTCTCAATTTTATTTATTTCTTCTCTGATCTTTATTATGTCCCTCCTTCAGCTGACTTTAGGCCTCATTTGTTCTTCTTTTTCCAATTTTGATAATTGTGACATTAGACTATTCACTTGGGTTTGTTCTTCCTTCTTTAAATATTCCTGGATTGCTATATACTTTCCTCGTAAGACTGCTTTCGCCACTTTCTACAGAAGTTGGGGCTTTGTGTTGTTGTTGTCATTTATTTCTATATATTGCTGGATCTCCATTTTATTTGTTCATTGGTCCACTGACTATTTAGAAGCATGTTGTTAAGCCTCCATGTGTTTGTGAGCCTTTTTGCTTTCTTTGTACAATTTATTTCTAGTTTTATACCTTTGTGGTCTGAAAAGTTGGTTGGTAGGATTTCAATCTTTTGGAATTTACTGAGGTTCTTTTTGTGGCCTAGTATGTGGTCTATTCTGGCGAATGTTCCATGTGCACTTGAGAAGAATGTGTATCCTGTTGCTTTTGGATGTGTAATTCTATAGATGTCTATTATGTCCATTTGTTTTAGTGTGTTGTTCAGTGTCTCTGTGTCCGTCCTTATTTTCTGTCTGGTGGATCTGTTCTTGGAGTGAGTGGTGTGTTGAAGTCTCCTAAAATGAATGCATTGCATTCTGTTTCCTACTTTAGCTCTTTTAGTATTTGTTTCACATATTCTGGTGCTCCTGTGTTGGGTGCATATAAATTTATAATGGTTATATCATCTTGTTGGACTGAACCCTTTATCATTATGTAATGTCCTTCTGCATTGCATTCTGTTTCCTACTTTAGCTCTTTTAGTATTTGTTTCACATATTCTGGTGCTCCTGTGTTGGGTGCATATAAATTTATAATGGTTATATCATCTTGTTGGACTGAACCCTTTATCATTATGTAATGTCCTTCTTTATCTCTTGTTACTTTCTTTGTTTTGAAGTCTATTTTGTCTGATACAAGTACTGCAACACCTGCTTTTTTCTCCCTGTTGTTTGCATGGAATTTCTTTTTCCATCCCTTGACTTTTAGTCTATGCATGTCTTTGGGTTTGAGGTGAGTCTCTTGTAAGGAGCATATAGATGGGTCCTGTTTTTTAATCCATTCAGTGGTTCTATGTCTTTTGATTGGTGCAGTCAGTCCATTTACATTTTGGGTGATTATCGATAGCTTTGTACTTATTGCCATTTCAGGCTTTAGATTTGTGATTACCAAAGGTTCCAGGTTACTTTCCTTAGTATCTAAGAGTCTAACTTAACTCAGTGTGCTGTTACAAACATAATATAAAGGTTCTATTTCTCCTCCTTTTCCTTCCTCCTTCATTCTTTATATATTAGGTATCAGTTTCTATACTTTTCCTCTATCCCTTGATTTGCTTTGGGGATAGTCAATTTAATTTTGTATTTGCCTCACAATCAGCTGCTCCACCCTCCCTGCCGTGGTTTTACTACCTCTGGTGACAGAGAGCTATCCAACCCTAGGAACACTTCCATCTATAGCAGTCCCTCCAAAATAGATTGCAGAGATTGTTTGTGGTAAGTAAACTCTCAGCTTTTGCTTTTCTGAAAATTGTTTAATCCCTCCTTCAAATTTAAATAATAATATTGCCAGATAAAGTAATCTTGGTTCCAGGCCCTTCTGCTTCATGGCATTAAATACATCATGCCACTCCCTTCTGGCCTGTAAGGTTTCTGCTGAGAAGTCTGATGTTAGCCTGATGGGCTTTCCTTTGTATGTTATCTTATTTCTCCCTCTGGCTGCTTTTAGCAGTCTGTCCTTATCCTTGATCTTTCTCATTTTAATTACTATGTGTCTTGGTATTGTCTTCCTTGGGTCCCTTGTGTTGGGAGATCTGTGAATCTCCATAGCCTGAGAGACTATCTCCTTCCCCAAATTGGGGAAGTTTTCAGCAACTACCTCCTCAAAGACACTTTCTATCCCCTTTTCTCTCTCTTCTTCTTCTGGTATCCCTATAATGTGAATATTGTTCTGCTTGTATTGGTCACACTGTTCTCTCAATATTCTTTCATTCTTAGAAATCCTTTTTTCTCTCTGTGCCTCAGCTTCTTTGTATTCCTCTTCTCTAGTTTCTATTTCATTTATTGTCTCCTCCACCACCACCTCCTTTTAATACCCTCCATTGTGCTCTTCAATGATTGCATCTCTGACCTGAATTCATTCCTGAGTCCTTGAATGTCTTTCCGTACCTACAATAGAATGTTGATGATTTTTATTTTGAACTCCCTTTCAGGAAGAGTCACGAGGTCCATATCATTTAAATCTTTCTCGGGAGTTGTATTAATAATTTTACTCTGGACAAGCTTCCTTTGGCATATAATGTTTGTATATGGTGCCCTCTAGTGTCCAGAAGCTCTTTTTTGGAGCTGCTGAGCCCCTAAAGCACTGTTGGGGGTTGCAGGGGAGTGTTATTGGTACCTGGGGGGAGGAAAGAGCTCTTTCCCACCTCCCAGCTGCTGTGCCTCTGTCCACTGTCTGAGCCAGTGGGCCAGGCACACAGGTATAAGTTTTTGTCCCAGAGCAGCTGGATATGGATCCCTGCTTTCCACAATTGGCCGGAATCCCAGTCTCCTTAGGAACTCTGCCTGTATTAACTTTCCAACCCGGTAGTCATGCGAGTCTCATGAAAGCACCATTAAATGTAGGTTTGTGCACCCAGAGCAGATCTCTGGAGCTAGGTATTCAGCAGTCCCAAGCCTTCCACTCCCTCTCTGCTCTGTTTCTCTTCCTCCTGCCAGTGAACTGGGGTGGGGGAAGGGCTTGGTCCTGCGGAGCCACAGCTCTGGTATGTTACTCCCCCGTTCAGTGAGGTCTGCTCTTTTTTCCAAGTGTGTGCAGTCTGGCGCTGTCCTCTTTCCTGCTGCTCTCTCAGGATTAGTTTTGCCAGCTATGTTTTCTAATTGTATCCAGTTTTAGGAGGAAGCCACTCTCTCTCCTCTCACACCACCATCTTTAATCCTGGAGCATTTCATCTTACCAAGGAAATCATTAATATAATTCTGGACAGGGTTTAGAAGTTATCTGATAAGTGAACAACATTGTAGATTTCATCCTTTCAACATATTTGGCCACAGTTCAACCTCTTGTTTTATTTCTCAACAAATGGAGTTTCTGGGTTTTCCTCCAACCTAATTCCTCTGCTTTCTATAGTAGTCAAGACTAATCCTTACCATGAAGAAATAAACTGTTCCTTCCTTTTGGCTGATATAACCATGTATAGTACCTACTTCAGAAATGTAGAAAACACCCAATGTACATTACCCTGGGATAGTTTATTAGAGTCTATTAGTTTTCAATACAATTTTTTCCTGACTACACAAACAGGTTAGGGTTGCCTCTTAGGAGCTCACACAAAACCTAGAACTACAGTCCTGCTAGCACTTACCAGAGCATACTGTATCTTTTTTTTTTTCAAGAAACCAGTCTACATCCTAATTTGACTATAACATCTATACAGGCCTGTGCCTGTGCCTGCCATTTTTCATTGTTTCTCCAGTACTTATCTAGCCTCAGGAACATCTATTTTAACATCTTCTAGAAGACTTTAGTCTGTGTGTTTCTTTTTAAAGTCCCATATTTCAATATAGAGTGGCATTCATTGCTTTAGGAGGAAATAATGTAAAGTTTGAAAAAAAGGTATCACTCTGATCTGACAAATGTGTATTTTTATAAGTGTCATAACAGTCATGTGCAATCCAATGTGCTTTTCATTCTCAAGTTCTAGGTAATTGAGAGAAAAGAATATTTTGTTTGTTTTAAAATGAAATTCTAAATATCTGGAATTTCTTTATCAGTAGCTAAACTTAGGAAACTGAAGAGTTAGAGTTTATATCCATGAACTACTGAATGAGAAAAATAGTAATTAAATTAGAGCTGTTTTCCTAAAAACAGGGAAGAGAGAAAGCTCTGTTGGCATTGGAAGCTTGGAGAGGATTAGTAAACCTGAACAAAGAGTTTAGATTCTAGTACAGGCTATCATATCTAAACCACCACTAGGGCCCCAACCTCTGTCTGATAGAGAAAATGGCATCTCTCTAAGTCAAGGGTTATGTTTGAGACCTGAAAAAATAGGGAACTTTTGGGCTGCTAATCACCTGGAACTCTGAAATAGACATATAAATGCGGGATGCTTCTAAGCCAACAGAGCTGCCATTAAGAAATGGCAATGTGTTCTGGTTAGTCAATAAGAGCCTAATATAGACCCCCTGCATGCCAAGCCTCCCTCGGCTTGCATGAGACATGGATAATATCCAAAAGATCCAGGTCCAAGTCTATGTGAGAAACAGATACTAAACCAGAGGCACTGAAATTGTTGTAGGGATTACGGGTTCCATGGCAGGAATTACAAAGCCATCAGGAGCCAAGTTTGGAGCAGAGTTATCCAGAGGGGTAATGGTGTTGTTTCCGGAAGAGTCTCAATGCTTTGTTCTATAAGATCAGATAAAACATCAGCCAGTGGTCTTCATGATTAAAACAAAAGCCAGTTCTCAATATCAAGTAGAAAAAGCTAGACCCTAGCAGAGGCCAGTGAGCTCAGAAGAGTCACAAGCATTCCTCAATTCCAGGACTATAAAGAATGGTGCACTGGCTGAAAAGCCAGCTCAAAACACTCATTAAAATCAAGTGTGGATATGTCTTTGCAACTCCACATTCCAAAATGTGAGAGTGAAAACTGCATATGGGCCATGAAAACATTTATGTCACAAACTTGGAAGCTATACTGATAGGTACATTTCCCCCAACCCTCTCCAGAAAGGTGGCTATTAAACATTCACCAGCACTCCACAGATGATATGCAAGCATACTTCATATTTAGATTACCCTGGAAAGAAAGAAAATAGGGGGAGGAGAAATCATCATCAGATACTACTTTGAATTGAGAAGGATGGGTTTCCAGCTTGGCATAATGATTCCTAAGAGCTAAAAACAATCAAGTTATAAACAAAAGTAAGAACATTGTTTTAATTTTGTGAGCTAATTTAGGCCATAAAATTGTGGAAACAGTATATGTTAAGTTGATATTTAGTATATCACCATGTTATTTATTTATTCAACTATCAGAATTCCAGGCAAATATGATATCCTATTGGTAGTCAATGTATCCTTTGTTAGTCATGTCTCTGATTTCCTTACAGAGACAGCATTCTGCACCGGAGAGTTTTATTTTAAACACGTTCAGTTAGCCACAGTGAAATGCAGCCTTCCTGATGGTTAATGCATGACTTGTTTGTTATCCATTGTACTGAAGTGGTGTGATTTCAAAGACATAAATGCTGTCAATGCTATCAGCAAATTTTTTTTAAATTTCCTATTTATAGATGGGGCCAAACTGGCTTATATATTGGCATCAACTACTAATTTGTCACAGTGGTTTTGAAGGGAAAACAATACCACCGGCTTTAGTAAAGTATGGAGTTTCCTGGGTGGTAATTATGCCTTGGTACCTGCCATGTGCATCTGTTTTCCCTGGACTATCAGAAAGCAACTTGAATTAGACTTAGAAATCTGTAGGGAGGGTATTACCTTAGTGGGGTTGACCAGTCTCTCAGAAATTCTCTCTTTGCTAATCTCCTGACAGTCAGCTCTTTCGAAGCATCATTACATATGGGTATTATACCATCAAAGCATAGCAATATTTTCTATCAAAAAATTTTTATCATAACTTTGCATTCCTTTTCTGTGACTGTGTAATGACCAACCCCTAGTCTGTAGGATCGATGAGTGTGGGACCTCGTTAAGGTTTCCTATCTATTACATCACTAGAACACTGTGTAGTTTATAGTAATGCGTGTTTGTGGAATAAATAAATGAATGATGATTAGAAAAAAGTAGTTGCAACAAAATTAATATTTTCATCTATAGTCAAAGAAATCTTACAAATTAATATGACTTAAACAACTGGCAGAAAAGTATAATTCAACAAACTGGCAATTAAAATACATATATAAATGAGAAACATATATACAATGGGAAAAGAAATGTTTAGCATTACTATTACTGAATAAATTTGAAATTAAACCAGTATTTGAATAATAAGTAAAATAAGATAATACCAATCTGTAGCGAGGTTTAGTTAAGCACATATTCAAATTCTCCTAAGGAAAAAAGAAACCTGTATACAATTTCTGGTGGGAAATTGATCCAAAATAATAAAATGTATACTTTTACCCGAAGATTCCGTTTTGTTGAGAATGTCTTAAGGAAATATATGCAAAGATGTATAAAACAAGGTGTTCATTAAAATATTTGTAATGGAACATAAACATTCAAAAATTTAGGGTTAATATAATAATTTGTTTATGAAAAAGTACTCTGTATCATGAAAAAAAGTATTATGTACCACGATAGATGTAGCATCTATCATTGCCTTAGCTACCTGCCAAAAATATATTTAAATGAGATTAGACGGTTAGAAACTTTAAAAGTTTTACGTGTCACATTCTAGAATGATATGCACAAAAGTGTTTATAGTGCTTATCTTTGATGTTATGAATCTTCAGCTACTCAAATTTTTTTTTTCTCTTTTTAGGCTTCTATATTAGAGTGCTTCTACTTTGAAAATATTTTACTTGAATAAATTATTAGGAGAGGATTAAAAGGAGTGGCGGTAAAGCATGAAATGCTTTCTGTAGCCCACTGAAATCGACTAAAGTGTCTCAAAAGAAAAGATTAGGGTTTGAATATCTAAACAGGTATTTGAAACTGATGCTATGGATAGGGGTTTAATACTTGCTTCGGCATCAAAGCTGTTAATTTCAACTTTAACATTCTGATGTACCAGAAATATAATCTTAGTGTGTTCTCCAGAACATGGTCAGATGGTCAAATATTAAGGTCTAAGTTTAAATTACATTAGTTTTTACTTTAGGTAATATAAGGAACAAATTTTCTCTTTTCCCCAGGTGGTAAGCAGCAGCAAGCAATTTTTGCTCTCTACAGGTCTCTTTTCCCTTTTTTTAAGTGTCAGCGCAAAAACATGTTAAGTTCATATAAATAGAGAGTACCTGCTGTGGAAACCATCTCTTTTGAGTTAAAAAGGAGCATTAAAGCCTCTGTCACCTCACAGCGAAATGACGAATAAAAGAGCAAATGTAAAGTACTTAGATATCCAAGTTATAAAAGTTACAAGTAAAAAATTGTTTTCCTGTTATTTTTTTATGAAGAAGTAGTTCTTTCTGAGCAGTCACATTTGTTCTTTTTTTTTTTTCTATTTTACGTGATGAGGCAGAATAACACTGTGGTAATGAACACAGCCTTGGGGTAGGAAGCCCTGGGTATTAGTCCCAACTCTGCAACTTTCCAGCTCAGTGACTGAACTAGTTGACAACCTATTTGCTAAAACAAAGATAATAACAATAATAATGTTTATTCATAGTGTCATTGTGGGAAATAAGTGAGGTAATACACATAATATGCAATTAGCATTAATTATTAACATCCCATTTTAGTAGCTAAGTAAGAGCCTTAATAATTCCCAGTTCTAGCTTCTATCTTAAAAGGTGTTGATACTTCTGAATATTCTTATCAGGATAGTCAGTTCTTGAACTTTGAATAGTCATTATTAATCATCAAACAAAAAATGTACAGTTGACTCTTGAACAATGCAGGGGTTAGGGGTATCAACCCCAGCAGTTAAAAATTCAGGTGTAATTTTTGATTCCCCCAAAAGTTAATTACTAATAGCCTATTATTGATCTTACCAATAATACAAACTGCTAATTAACATATATTTTTGTATTATATATATTATATACTCTATTCTCACAACAAAGTAAGCTAGAGAAAATGATTTCTTTTCAAATTTTCATGTCTCCAAAATTTTTCCAATATATTTTTAAATAAGATCCACATATAAGCAGACCCATGCACTTCAAACCCAGGTTGTTCAAGGCTCAACTGTACTTCAAAATTCTTCCTTAGGTCAGCTTCCAGGAAACTTTCATGGAAGAATGGTAAAGACCTTCCTTTACCCTTTCTTAAGAGCAAACTTCTAGAACTACCCATTAGCACACTGC
The DNA here is from genome assembly GCF_040802235.1 of Manis javanica. NCBI lineage: Eukaryota > Metazoa > Chordata > Mammalia > Pholidota > Manidae > Manis > Manis javanica. Next base: position 148,677,845 of record NC_133160.1, read on the forward strand.
TAAATAGAATTTGGCTACCTCTTTTTAATGTACAATTCTGGCTTCATCATTGAAAGAAAATGCTTATCCAGGATCTGTCTTCAATATTTTAAATCATGTTTTCCTGTCAAAGATCTTAAGTTCCAGAAAGTGTATCCATCTTATCTTTAACTCAACAGCTCTTTAATAGCAGCTAAAAGAATATAGCAATAAATATGGGATACAGTATTAGTTTTAATGATACAAATATATCTGCAGCAAGTTTTCTCAACTTAGAGAACAATTGACTTTTTGGACTATTCAGTTTTTTGCCACAGGCATTGTGAGATGTGCATGTAGGATGGCTTTCAGTGTTCCTGGATACTGTAATCTGCCCACTAGATGTGTTGTTGTTTACCAGATTACAGCTGCACCCCCTTTCCACCTGTGATAACCAAAAGTGTGTCTAAACATTGGCAGTATCCCCTTAGGGTCAAAATAGCCCCTAGTTATAAACCATTCATCTGGAAAAACTAAACAAGAAGAATTGTACCCACAATAACTAGTGTGTTGTGTATTTAAGAAATATTTTGTCACTCACAAGTAAATTTGTGATAATTAAAGCAAATTGTTTTTAGGATATAAATTCATAATCAGTAATTGACCTATTACCTCTTCATATAGGTAAGTTTAAAAAGGCTGATTTTGTACCTAAATACATGGTAAGAAGGACAGAAATAAATCTTGTAGTTGTCAGTTGTAATCAAGTCACTCCATCACAGATCTCATTTTTTGTCTTTACAAATGATACAAAACCCGAGGTAGGCATATGTGCCAGGAGAAAGGCTGCCCCAGGAATGAGTCAAACCAGAGGCTGCTTACATGCAGTGTTCTCCCAAAGTATGTTTCAGTTTGCCCCAACACAAATGAAAAGTCCAAATTTCACTTAACATATCAAAGAATCTTGGAGATTAATAATTAAGAATAGAAAAACAAAATCTATTAGGCATGCTAAGAATTATATTTGTGGTGATATTGAAAGAACATGGATTTCAGAGTTAGAAATATTTGGGTTAAATCCTGAACACTAGTTGTATAATATCAGACAAATAACTGTTCAGTTTCTGTAATTTCAACTTAGTTTTTCCATCATAAAATAGGCATAATAATTTATAGAATTACTCTGAGAATGAAATTTAAAATAAAATTCTAGTATAGTGCCTTGAACATAACTTATGTGGTATTTGTCAAGTGACTGAATAAATACATGATAGAAGTGATTCCCAAGAACCTAGAAATTCTAGAAGTTTCTAAACTTACAATTTAAAAACCTAGAAATAAACTCTCATTATATATATATATATATATCAGTCCTTTTCTAACCTTCTATCCTAAAAAGAATTGTTTCAGAAAGAAAAACAGGCAGAAAGTGAAAGAGAAAAAGAAATCTTTATTTTTTCTTTTGGTTCAAGATATGTAAGAACAGTAGTTTACTGCAGCTAGTATTTTATGTACCATGGAACTTCAAACATTATTCAGAAGAAAGCCACCTATATTCATGTCATGTTCAAAATATTAAACCTATTCCAAGCTACAAGGATAAAAATAAAGCATTCAGAATGGTTTAGTCAATTGCTTTCTAAACACTTCACTGGACTTCATAAATTCTGTGCATGTAACACCCTTTAACTACCAACAGTTTTCATAAAAGAACTTTAATTTTCCCTCTTATTTCTTATTGCAGCATGCATTTTAAGGTATTCAACATGTGATTGGGAACAGTTTGAATTATCTTGAGTGAAAAGTTTTGTAGTCAGCAGAGAAAAAAAAAGTAAGTTTGCCTCCCTCTAACATAATTCTACTTGATATTCAGTCTATTACAAGAATGCAGAACTCAGCTGGTCTTAACAATTTTTGGATCAGTCATAAATTACCTTCTATACAACACTGTAATAGGTACCAGAATTACAGGTGTGCAAAGCACAGAGCACAACTTCCAGAGGCTATCAGTTCAGCATAAAGGGAAAAAAAACAATTATCTGGGATATAATATGATAAATGTTACAGTTAAAGCAAGCAAAGGTTTCTGTGGAAGGACAGAAAAATTACTATCTTCCTGTATATTATCCTAATCAACTAAGAGAAGCTGCTTTTCTTAGTCCATAAACTTTTTGAAAGGGTTTGAGATGAAAATCATAGAGAACATCAACCAAATGTTCAACATCTTCAAATTTGTACTTTAGAATCACCTGGAGATTTTAAACTTCTGATATCCAGGCCCAAATTCCAGACCAACTGAATCAGAATATCTGGGGCTGGAACCTAGGAAGCGGGAGTTTAAAGCTCCTTTCAGTAGGCAGCCACGTTTGAGAAAAATAGATCTAAAACAAATAGAGGAAATAAATCCATATTACTTAGCATCTGATATGAGCTCATTGTTTTCATTAGTCACTGAACTTGGCTATTAATTTCATAACAGACAAAATTAGGCAAAATGTAGATTTTTCTCACTTTTTTTGTGTATGTGAAATGTAGATTTTTATTTTATGAAAGCAAGCCTATGCAAGATCTTTTTTCTTCATATTAAACCAAATAATTGTCCAATATTTGATTTCTAATTATGGTTAAATAAAATTGACTATTCACAATCCTTTTATCTTTATTTTGGATGACTGCAATAATGTTGTGATAATAAGACCTGTTAGCCAGTCCATGTTACGAGAACTTTCCCGAGACGTTGGCTGAGGTTATTGGATGTTTTCTTTGTAGCTCCTCTGTTCTGACCAGCTGCTGAATTGTAGATCAGAACCTTCTGGTGACCGTGACAGTGTTTTTCTAAGAGCCTGATGAGAAGTAAGAAAAACAGAGGGGAAAGTGCAAGGAGGGACATTCTGGCTTTCATTGAGCACCTGGATCCAGCTGTGCAGGATTTATCCTAAGGACTTTCCAGAAATATACAAAAAGATCATCCCTTTTTGGCCTACATCCTAGTTGAGATGAATTTCTAATTATTGTAATAAAAAATATCCCAATAATATATACATAGGTATCTTATTTTAAATGTTTAAAAACGTAATACCTATGTTGTTTGTATCTGTAATTGATTAGGTTATTAAGTTAAATTCAATGAAAGTAATTTGAGTAAGGGGAAATCGGAGTGAGGGAAGAGTCTGTGATAATTATAATCCAGGAATTTTATTACTTATGCTTTTAATGTGTGCCAAGTAAAATCAATAAGTAGCAAATGAGCAAGATAAATGAGATTATGTCCACAGTTAGGTGGGTAGACATATGACAATTTGTATTTCTGATGAAAGTGTCATACTGGTTTTTAATATTTTTCTGATTTTTACTAAATTTCAATTACAAAGGGCTTTGGCACTTACTAAATTAATATAACTTGAAGAGAGCTGAAATTTTAAAATAAACTGATAGACCAAATAAGTGACTTTTATTATAGTGCACTCATTCTTTATGTTTCACACCCTTGAACAAGGGAATTAGCTTAAATTTATTCTTAGGTGTGTTTATTATTTGGGGACCAAAACATTGTATAAAAGCCAGTCACACATTTTGTAGTATGGGAAAGTCACCTTCATCGATGACTTTCTCATAGAAAGGATCCCCCAAGATGAATTAAATTGAATTAATAGTTACAATAAAAGAAGAAAAACATATTTTTAATTTACACATATAACAACTTTTTCCCCATAATTTCATCCCCGCTTCACCAAGAAGCAGTCTTAAAACTTCAACGTCTTCGTGGTATGTAACATTTTACTTTTTTAGCCAGTGTAAAGGTCTATAAAACTACTAGGATATCAGGTTAAGTTGTCATTCTATTCTAGCATAGTTACATCTCATAAAAACCTTTTCTACTTTATCCATAAATCTATCCTCAGACCTTAATTCCTTCATTCTTTCTAACCACTTGTAGAGAAGTCACCTGCAGACGTGATAACCATTTTTTTACTCCCAAACATGTCTGAAATTAGTGAATCAAATGGTCTTAGCATTTCCCCTCCTTCTAGTTTCCCATTTCTTTCTGCTCCAGCGCCTTCTTTTTTCAATTTTTCCAGACAATATTATCAGCCATTTTTATTCTCCCATCTCCACATATTAGATCTCATCTGGCACCAATGTTGTCACTTTTTTCCCTCAAAGCATGCCTCTAATTTTATCTTCATGTCATTTCCACTGCCATTTCAGTCCAGGTCCTCATCTGCTCATCTGCTCCTTCCCTTTCTCTTTACATCCATGATGAGGCTTAATTAATGAAAAGTAATAAACATAAATAAATAAATATGGAGAATATACATATTACTTTTCTGAGAGTTGAAAGCCTAAATTAGTAGCAATAGTTTTAACTAGCATATGTTTCAAATATGACTAGTTTTCTTTCATTAATTTCAATCATCTTAAATTGATTTGGTTTGATCAGATGAAAGTATAACCTTTTTTTTAAGTTGTACTATATTCCTATAAAGTTGGTTTCTTTACCAGTTTATGCACTTGGTAGTAGTTGAGCAATCTCTTTGAAGCTTTTGTCCGCCTTGTGTTTTGGCACACTGGGCATGTTTTCCCAAGACAGTGACTTCTACACAAGTGACCAATAGTTCTATATTTTCCATGCTCTTCATATGTGGACAGGTCCTAAGTTTCCATCCTAGACTTTCTAATCTCTCTCCCTCCCCATCTTCCCAGAAATCTCTACTGCCACCATCATGTCAACTATTATCTCTATAGATATGGACCCTGTATATGTCAAATCTGTTTCATCAGTTCTAATCTCATTATCTTGCTGCTCAACACTACTGAGCCCTTGCAGAATTTTCCCTCTACTTTTCCTTTTAACAGATACTCAGAAATTTTTGATCCAGATATAAAAACTTTAAGGTACATTATAAAGGTTTCAGTAAGAATTAATTGAGCTCAGCCTCACCATTTAGGAGCTTTAGTACAGAACTTTGCATTTGTATAGGCAGGTAGATTAAAAAATTCACTTGAAGTATTTTTGTTAGTCACAACACTTGGTAGAGAGAGTAAATATTTTGATTCACAGTTTATAAATGAAGAGGCTATGAAAGTCTTAGGAAGCTTGCCCAGTCTTTTGGGATTCATAACAATGAGTTCTCTACTATTTTATCCTGTCTTTCTTATCCTGAAATAAACTATTCATATCAATCAATAATCATCCACTAGCTTTCAGTTTTATTATCACTGTTGACAATGCTGTATTTAATTACCAAATTTAAATATTCTCATAAGAAAGTATAGACGGAATCATGACCTGTATATGGGTAATATTCTCTTTGAATTAAACAGTTTATTTTTAATTTTTGAATTATTATAACACAATGCAATGAGTTTAATCATCTGTAATAATTTTTATTTATCTTGTCTCTTTTCCCACAAAGTCATATATTTCTTGAAGACGGGTAAAATAGTATTCTGGTTCCTCACATGGTCTGTGTGATACCATTTACTCAATGTTGGGAACTGAATGTTTGTATGTATCCCTCCAAACTCATACGTTGAGTCCTTAATTCCCAATGTGACTATATTTAGAAATAGGTCCTGTGAAGACGTGATGTGGTTAGATGAGGTCATAGTACAGGGCCCTTGTCTAATAGGGCTAGGGTTCTTAAAGGAAGAGGAGAGGATACCAGGGTTCTCAATCCTCCCTTTGGGGACGCAGTGAGAAGGCAGACAACCATCTGCAAAGAGGACAGAGCACTGTCACCAGGAACCGAACCCACTGGCACCTTCATCACAGACTGCCCAGCTTCCAGAAGTGTGAGGAAAATAAACTCCTGTTTTTTAAGCCATCCAGTCTACAGTGTTTTGTTATGGCAAGCCACTCTAAGACACTCAACGAATTGACTGTTTCCTTTTCTAATTAGAGAATTAACTATTATCTATGTGGGACAGAGAAGGGAAAGATTGTAGAGTCAATAAGATACTCTTGTCTAATGTGTTTAAAGTATATACCAGAGTTGAACTGATATATTAAATACTATTCCTTCGTTACATTTTTCAAAACATTTATTTTGGCCCACTAGATCAATGGAATTTATCATAGATGTGAAGGTTATGTAGACAACGGTATGTTTAAATACAGCAAAGTGGAAAAATCCAATTAAAAATGTGGGGTATTGTAAGATTTTCACTTATAAAGATGATAACAAAGAAGCTATTGTTGTTATAGTATTTCTTTGAAATATATTTAAGGACTAATATGGATTCCAAGAAGATAAAACCATAGATACCATATCATTAGGTAATTGAAAAAATAGAGTTTATAAGAAAATATATCACAAGGAATTAATTTGCATATAGATCTAAGATCTATCAAATGGATGACAAAGAGTGCAGTGGTGGTGGTGGGAGCACAGAGCAATGCCTTTTTGCACATCTAATCCTGGTTAGATCACAGTGCAAAACCATGACCTTAACTACCTAAATCAGAAGATCTACAGTATCTGTCCTCTAATACCAATACATTCATTTTCATACCATCTTTCCTATATGGTCTTTCAAAATATATTTATGAAGTTTAATTATACATTTCATAGAATTAATTATTCATTTTTTAAGTGAAAGAAACAATAAAAAATTTTTGCATACACCAAGGAAGCTGAATTTTGATAATTCAACTTTTTGCCTAGTCCTGTCAATCTTCTCCCAAAAACAAATGTTGCATAATGAACATCTCAATCTAGCTAGCTAATGAGCCCCTCTGATCTTATTTGGAAAACTGCAAATTCTCTGTCCTTCACTATTTAGGACTTAAGGCAAAATTAAATCTTAAAACTGCCAATGTGAGAAAATGTGTATTTGTAGTCTCAAATGTTTCATATGCAAATGAAGAAAAGAGACTAAAATTCTCAGATTGGAACAAAAAATCATATCAAAATACTCTGTTTTGACTTTAGAGATTTTGTTTACCTTTAATATCCTAAACATTAGAAAGTCTCTTTCTGGAAATACCCAAAACTTCACTTTTTAAATATGTTTTGATCTTTTTGGAAAATGTTTATCATTTTACCAGCTATAAACAAAAAAATAGTTAAATAAAAATGAATGGTTTACAAATGATTTCACACATTTTTGGAGTATAACAACAAAACAAAACTGAAGGAACAAAACAGCAGCAGACTCAACAGACTTCAAGAAGAGACTAGCGGTTACCAAAGGGAAGTGGTTGGGGACAGGAAGTGGGGAAGGAGAGAGAAGGGAATTAAAGGGCATGATTAGCACATATAATGTAGGTGGGCTGCGGGGAAAGGGAGTGTATAACACAGAGAAGACATGTAGGGACTCTATAGCATCTTACTACGCTGATAGACAGTGACTGCAATGGACAGTGTGTGGTGGGGACTTGATAATATGGGTGAATGTAGTAACCACAATGTTGCTCATGTGAAACCTTCATAAGATTGTATATCAATGATACCTTAATAAAAAAAAATGAATGATTTAAATTTTGCCATAGAGAATCAAACCTGAATATTTTTTTAAAATATAATTCCTTATATGAGAAAGGTTTATTTCCTAACAATAATTTGCTTTGGGATAGTGAGTTGAACAGTGGTCCCCAAAAAGATATGGCCATGTCCCAGAATTTGTGAATGTGGCCCTAACAGGAGGAAGGGCCTTAGCAGATGTAATTAAGTTAAAGATCTTCACATTATACATCCTGAATTATCAGGTGACCCTAATTCAATGACATATGTATACATTTATAACAGACACTCAGAATAAAGGCACATAGAGAAGACCATGTGAGAGCAGAACTAGAGATCGGAGCATAACAGCCGAAGCCAAGGAATGCTTAGAGCCTCTAGATGTTGGAAGAAGCAAAGGATTTTCCCTTAGATCTTTCAGAATGAGCATGGTCATGTCAAAACCTTGATTTTACACTTCTGACCTCCAAAAAACTGTGAGAATAATTTCTATTTTTATAGCAGCCATAGGAGACAAATGCACTTGGTAAATCCCAAATCTGATAGTTCATTTCTTTTTATTACTGGTCTGAAACAAAACTAGAAACTATGCTGCAATGAGACTTGGAAATCCCACTGACTCCCCATTTCAAATCTATTTGGGCCTATATGTGAAATGCTTGATCTTACCTACACTTTTGCAAGTAACTAAACTAAACTACTTTGTATTGTAGAGGAAATCAAGTCAGAGAAACCCAGTGACTTGCTATAGCTCACAAAACCTGCGCTGAATCCACCTTTGAGCCTATTTGCAATGTGAGCAAATGTGGCTATTACTCAAGCTGATGTTACAGAGTACTGCCTTTCCCCTTGTATTAATCTGCTAGGGCTGCCGTAACAAAATATCAGACTGAGTGGTTTAACCAGATTTATTCTCTCAGTTTCGGAGGCTAGAAGCCCATGATCACACTGAGAGTTTTCTTCCTGCCACCTTCTCACTATGTCCTCACATGACCTTTTCTCACCGTGGTCTCTTTTGTTCCTATTAGAGGCCCACCCATGACCTCATTTAACCTTAATTACTTCTGTGAAGCCCCTATGTTTTGAGAGTTAGGGTTTCAAAATCTGGGGATGCAATTCAATTCATAACATCCCATATCACCATGCTTAGGTAAGGAAGAGCTTTTCATATTGTTTCTTTAACTTTGAAAATGGAAGAAATGAAGCAGTTAATTAGATATCAAGTTGTCTTCTTTATCAAAACATTTTAGATGCACCTGACTTGAAATTCTTGTCATGTCCAAAGAAGAACCACTTTTTAAATTTTTTTTCTTTTAATAGGAAAAATCTTTGAATACCTATCAAAAACAAAGGTGAACTCTTCAACTTTACAGTTCTGACTACAACTTCTTGTCAGCATAATAATTTTTATTCTCTATAAATGCATTTATAAGACATGTCTATAGGAATTCCTTGATAGATATGAAAGGAAAATAAACAGCAAAAGGGGACTGGGAAAATGATTTGAACATTTTTAGCTCATTTATGAATGAGTTCCTCTTGATGTTTTTTACTGCTGTTCTCCTAATTCATTCTTTTGTCACCATGAAGAGTGCTCAGTCTTCTGAAAACTCTGCCTGATTGAGGATTTCTATACAGGCAGGTAAGGTCAATCACAGATATTTTCACATTTTAGCCAGAAAGAACAGAAAAGAATCTTCAGCATTTGTAATAAACAGAACAATCTTTGGGAATCAAAACAGTGCCTTAGATTCAGGGCCATGTGTCCTTCCCAATCATAGCTACACAACTTCCCCAGTCATATCAGCTACCTACAAGGTGCAGGGAGTAGCTGTTCCTGCTGTCAGATGTCTAGGAAAAAAGGGAACAGCTGTTGCAGGCATACATTGCACCTGCCAATTTCACAAAACAAAAATAAGGCAGGTATATAGTGTCTACAGGGTAGTATTTATTTTTCCTCTCCTTTCTCCCTTTTTCTCTCTCTGAATACCTTATATTCCCTTTTCTCCCTCAATATATTTTCTCCTAGCCCTTGTCCTCTCTTGTCACTCAGATAGGTATACTGGAATCAGAATTGGAGCATCCCAAATCATCACCTTTGAGATTTCAGCAGACAAGGAAGCACGGATAATAACTTGAGTAGAGTGTACCGTTTCCTATTGCTGGAAATACAAACAACAGTCATTGAGCTGTTTTGATTAGTCATAATGTGAAGTAGAAAATGGTCAGGCCATCTTAAGTAGAATGGAAACAAAAGACATTGCACTTCTTCTGAGCTCATTTATTGGAATTTGTATTTAATCATATTACACAATGGGATTTAGATCTTATTGTTCTTCAGTTTCATTTGGAGGCAGGGCTCACTGAACCCAAGTTTGAAAATCTAGACTTGATTTGAGTCCCCAGGAGCTCAATTAAATATAAAATCTTATCTTATATAGGTGTAATTACTTGTAATTATTAGGTATCATCTTAAATACACAGATCAAAGATAAGATATTTAGTATAAGGTATAGGAGTCATTTTTAAATGATAGGAAATTCAGAAGCATGTATATTCACACTGGTAATAAAGTTAGCAATCTGTGAATTTTTAAAGATAACATTTTATTTTTTTTCAAATACTAATACTCACTCTGAAAAGCAAAATAACATAGGAGTAGAAAAGAAAAACTACATCTTATCTTTGCAAAGCAATTTCTTTCCAATGAAGTCACCTTACACATGCACAAGGATATAGTCTTAGAGTCCATCAATGAGAATGGTGGAATTAATCATGACGCACTCATATCATGAGATATCTCACAGATCTTTAAAAATAATGAATTAGGTTTTAGGTTTTGAAGGAAAAAATCTCTAATACCATTTTTTTATATATGATGGTAATTAAAAATAGACATAGGATACATTTGATAGGGTATCATACATTTTTAACAAGGTAATGTGGTCTCTGGTAGATAATTTAGTAATTTTCAGGTTATCACTGAAAACAATGAAATGTTAGCATAGAACATGCTCTTGAGTTACATATTACAAATTTCGTCATTCAAAATGAAGCACATTAATTATTACATATATTGCACCCCTAAGGAGAGAAAATAAAAACAAGGAAAAAACTTCTCCATTTGTAGATACCTCATTCCATCTTCAAATATCAAGACAGCAAATCCGGAAAAACAGAAAATCATTTAGAAACACTAAAAGTCTATTTTTCTTTTTATAAATTGAATGATAGTAGACAGGCTTCAAGAGGAAGCCTTTATTCTTTGATCAAGACACAGGAATCTCAAAGGTGTGTGTTTGTGAGAGTGAGTCCATAAATTAAATGCTTTGCTTCCTTCCATAAACTCACTAATTCATAAGCTTAATATTTGTATTATTCTTAATACTCATTCAGAGGTGATCAACATATATGCTGCTTTTAAAGTATTCCACCTGTTCATCCAAATGAACGTAAGGTATATTTGGTTATCGTTAATGTATTTAAACAGTTTACTTGGATATGTAAGTTGATATGTTAATGTGTAAGTTGTGTACTGGGCATCACAGTGACATATTCAGTTGAGCCTCTGATGAGCCACTCCTAAAGAAGGTAAATTAATAGAGGAAAATATGATACTGGGGTAATTACAAATAATGGTTGTATGTGGTACAAACTTTAAGTGATAGAAATCAGAAGTATGTTTAGTGAATGAGCATTACCAGTCAATGTTCCAATAGGATATATGAGTCAAACTTCTCTCCGCATTCATAGACTTAACATACCTACAGGTATTTAGGTATTAGTATACAGTAGTATACTACATTTTTTTATTTCCTCAGTAATATCTGCTTACTAGCAAAACTTCCATATTTTATGAACAAAATTACATTGTTCTCCCTATGACCATATTAATTTCAGGACTAATTTCTTGGCCTCTTATTGTAGTGTTTTTCTTTATATTTTCATTCAAACCAATGGCAAATTCCTTTTGCTTTTGCAGCATACCAGCTTGGTCACCCATGTGCTGTGGATTCCCAGCTGGCCACAGCATTACTGTTTTGCTGCAAACTTTACTGCCACATAACAAAGCTTTGTTTCTTCTTACCCCCATTTTCCAGTTTACGGTGTAACAGCTGTCATCATATCCCATCATGATCCCTGTTCCTCTCAGAGCTCTTACCACTGATGCAGAGTTAAAGTTCTGGCAAAATTCCAGGACCACATTATAGGCAAACCTGTTTGACTGCTTATAGCTAATTTTATTTTATGTGATACTGATAAAACCTGCTCAAGAGTTCACAACATTATGACTCTAGTCAACTGTCTTTGATTCAAGTGAACCAGAAAATAAATCAATGGTGCAACCAAGCAATGGAATAAATGTATCTTATCATTAAACATCTGTAATCTGGATTCAGGTTTATTCATCAGCTGTGAGACCCTGAATTAGCTATTTAATATTTTTGTGTCTCAGCACCTTTTATACTTTTATTTATACCAATGGTTTTCAACTAAGGGAAATTTTGCCCTCCCTCTGCACCCCAGGGTACATTTAGCAATAGCTGGAGTAACTTTACTTATGGATGCTACTGGCCTCCACAGTACAGGTCAGATATGATGCTTGACCATGAGCAAGGCAGGCCTGATTAACAAAGGATTGTTTAGCCCCAAATGCCAATAGGGCCAAGGGTCAGAAACCCTGATTTATATGATGATGGCCACTAGAATACATTCTGTAGGGCTCTCTAAGATGAAATGAAAGTTTTTACATCTGTGTGCAAGGCCCTCCCTCACCCCAGCCCCACCTGTCTTACCTTTTTCTTTCCTCACTCTTACTAGTCCATTCCCATTAGACCAGGGATGCCGAGCCTGCTCCTGCCCTAGGACAATTACGCCAGATGCTCTTTCTTCTAGAAGCAATATTCCCCCCAGATCTCTGAATAACTAACCACTTCTCTTCAAAACAGTTTTCATAAATGAGCTTCTCCACGAGGCCTGCCTTGAACACCCTCCTTAAAATTATATCCACCCATCCCACAGACAAACATATACCTATAATCCTGAACTGTCCTCTGTTTCTTTTAGTGTCCATAATACTTAATCCCTCTAGTATACTATATATTTGCATATTATTTCCATTGGATATTGGTTGTTCCCTTGTTAGAATGTAAGCTTCAAACTGGCAGGAATTTTTCTTTTTTTCCCTTCGGTATGTCCCAAGAGCATAGTATGTGCATAGTAGATTTTTAATACATATGTGTGCATGTAACCGATTCACTTCATTAAAAATAAAGATGTTTCATAGATATTTGCTGAATGATTTTGAATGCTTTGCATGACACAGGCAACTAATCAGTAATAAAAATAATGTACATTGTGATTACTTATTATGCCAAACAGTGGCCAGTGTTCAACTGCCTGTAGGTACAAAAGGAAAGAAAGCTATATAAGGAATCAGAAGAGAGGGCAAGTTTGAGGAGAGGATATGATCAGTTTGGTTTTATGTATGTTCAGATGCAGGTGCCTGTAACATCCCTAGGCAGGGATCCAGTAGGTAGCTGGAGGTATGGGTACCTCGGGTGAAAGAAGCCTGGCTGGAGACCGTGACTTTGGAATCCTTACATACTGAGTGCATGAAATTTCCCAGAAAGAGAATATAAGGTAAGAAGATGATAGGTTTGAGTCCTAAGTTAGCAACAATATGTAAGACCCAAGTAGATGAGGTGCCATCTGGTTGGGAGGAAAAGCAGAATATTGTGCAATAATAGAAGACAAAAGAAAGGTGTCTTCGGTATGGTATAGGGACAGTTAGCATCCATTCCTACTTTCTATTTCTTTTCTTGGACAGCTGAAGACTATTTTTCCAAAATTCCCTTGCAACCGAAGGTGTGGATGCAAATTAGTTTCCACCAATTGCATGTACCACTCAAGATTTAGAAGGTGGAACTGAGGCAGAGACTGTAATACTCATGTTCTTGGCTGTTTTCTGCTGAAGTTGTACTGCTTTCCTGCAGCAGTGTTCCAGTGTCTGGTTGCTTCACAGATCTTCAGTTGTGCTGGTGGTGACAGCTGCCTCCCAATGCCTAAGTTGTAGTCACAATAGTGCATTCTGTTTCTCTACCTTCCTCATTTTGGCTACAATAGCATCTTCCCTGGCAGGCAAATTGTTATGGTATTGTTGAGATCTGGCTCCATCTCAAGCCCTTCCAATGCTTTAATAAACACCTAATTTCTATATTAAATCCCCTTCTGCTTAAAAAAGAGAGAGAAAACTGTAAGCACCACTAAATAAAATGGAGAAAGATTTAGAGATTATATCTCTTATACTTTAAGTGTATGTAAGCTAAACATGAAAAAAAATCAATGTAGTCTTATGCTCCTCATATCAAACAGAACATCCCCATCTTTAGTTTGGAAACTCCTTCTGGATTGGCATTTGACTGTCTCCTCCTCAATTTCCCCTCAATACTACATGTTGTGCTCTCATGGTACCTCACCAAGAGTCTTCTTTCTGCAAACCAGAATTCAATGTTTCACCTAATTTTTATGCCATTGTACCTGGGTTCCAGTAACCATTTATTCCTGGTTACAGCTGTAGTGATAGGGAAAATTTCTTTGCCTTGCTATGAAAAGTCAGTAATTACACATGTCAATTACTGGGAATTGACATAGAAAATTATACAGTTACCATTTTGTGCATCTAATTTTACACAAGAGTTTGAGCAATTGACCTCTCCTGGTTTATTGTAATAAATGTTTACCAACCTTCCGAAGCAAGTAGGTTTTCTTCTCTGGCTCTCAATAATTAGAAACCTCTGGAAATTGAGGTATTTCTTATAAATTTTCACAACACCAATTCACTAATTATTCCAATGTAACCTTACTCACTTCTGAGTTGTAAAACATTGCCAGAAAAAGCCATATGGAATGAGGTACCTTGCTTTTGCTAACATTTATTCACCTAACAAGCATTTTTAATCTAGATTTACCGCTGAGTATTGGCATGAACAAATTTCATCTCCGCATATATTAGAAAGTAAATTTTCTAATGATTCTACAAAGGGCAAATGAATCACAAAATAAAGTAACTTCCTTATGAACATTTCATTTTGCAGCAAATCCCATAATAGAATCTAAATGATCTCAGGTTGTTTGCCTAATCCTTTAGTCGAATTCTATCCCCTTGGTATCCAAACAAAATGGATAATTTTACTTATGACTTTCTCTCTACTAATTGTTTGCTCTCCCTTTGCCCTTTTCAGTGCTTAAAAATGTAATCACTGGGGAAGAAAGAAGCAACCTTTATTTGTACACACATACAATGAGTGTTTTTATGACAAATCCTGTGCTTTGCAAACTAACATTGCCAGCACGTTAAAACTATTGCCTTGAAATGTCAGGGAATCAAGAAATGCCTGCCATGCATACTTGATATGCTAAAGCCATGGAGTGACTTACGTTTGTCTAAATTAGCAATCTCTTCGAAGATTTAGATCTAATTTGGATTGTTATAAGAAGCCTTTAATCGTGCTACCTTCTTTGCCCAACTTGTGAGTGACTCTTGCATTCATTAGCACCTCGTACTGCTGAGAGTAAATCAGGTATTCAACCTAGGGTGATTTGCTCTATTCGGACAAAACCGTGACATACTGATTAAATTTAAAATGTCAGATTATATTTCACTTACTAAAATTCCCTTTTTCTGTAGAGTATAACCAGTCATTTTTCCCCCTGATACTCCCACTGAAATGTTCACCTTTAGAGAGTGGGAAACACTATGCTAAAAAGGGATCTCTAAGCTATTAAAATAAGATTTTTAAAGAGGAAGAATGTTCATTTTTATAAAAAGCACTTTCCAACATATAATTTCAGTGGTTAGCTAAAAATTCAGGGCTGTAGGAATTGGGTGTGTACTCCTATGTTTGTAAAACTATATATTTAAGTGTCAACATTTATTTTCTTCAGTGGCTCTCAAGCTTTTTAATCTTGTTTGAGACTCCGACATAACCTCACACTGCTGCATGAATAACAAGACAAAGAGTACTTCTAATTTGTTATCTTTCTTTTTGGTGGATCATACTATCTTTTAGAGTTGGAGGATAAAAATGGAAGGCAAAAAGCCCTGAGGTGTTTATAAGGCAAGGCTATAGTATATTCCAGGATATAGATTGATCAACAACATTTTTATCTCTAAAACTTAATCTCAATTGCACTTTTCAGCATTCTGTTATGACCTTTCATGATGACCCAATCATATTTTGAAAGAAAAAAGATCTAGTGAACTCAACAAACTAAAACTCTTTAAAAGCTATTAACAATGTATTTTATGACACTTCTTCCAGGTGGTTTATATAGGAAAAATATGTCACTTTTATAGGCTGCTTTTACAGGGAAATAATTCATTATTTGGAAAACCAGTCTTTTTTACCTACAAAGATGACATATTGAACAAAGTTATTTTCTCCAGAAGATTTCTTCTGTGTTAAAGACAAATTATGAAGATTGATAGTGTCATGTGTGCCTTAAAAAGGAAGTGAAAAACCTCAGCATTTTGGCAGAGGGTAGTCATTTGTTTCAGAAATTATCAATCAGAGTTAGAAATCTTAAAAAAACAGGTCTTCCAGTGAAAGATAAACACTAAAATTGCAAGGTTTTCCTGAAATTTTTGGTAACAAGTTTAACTAAGCTATAGTTCTTGGCAATGTACTTCTCACTAATCTAAAAAGGCTAAGAGCCTGTTTTAAGAGAATTATTTCCTCTACACCATATATTTGCAACATATTTATCCATTGCTTCATCTTCCCACTTACATATAATTTCAAGCTCTGAGTGTTAAACATATTCCCTTTTTAATACAGCTAAGCTTGCATTTCATTTCTAAAGTAATTTTAGTTAACTACAGTTTGGATTTCTGGAAGTTTCTGGAAGTCTGATACCCTGGTCCTAAATTTGGGAGGCTTTAGGAAAACTATATGGCATTCACACTCTAACATTATTAATGCTGAAATTAACACTAAATGGTAAATTTTGGTTTTTATTTTATTCTTGTATTCTTTCTTGACTCTTTCCCTTCTCACACTTTCATTGTTTAGATTTCATAGGAATAACCTTTGTTTTGAATATTTAAGTATCAACAGTCATGATAGCAAAGAAGTGAACACTACAAAACAAAGTGACTTAGAAAAACACAAGACATTGTTATATTGCTAACAGCGGCTCTGTGACTAGTTTTCAATGCAATCACATGGCTATCCTAACACCAGCAAAATATAATCCTTAATGCCATTATTTAAAAAAAAAACAGATTTAAGAAGTCCCAAATGGAAACTTTTATTATCTGACTTCAATTCTTCAGCTTCTTACTGACCCCTCTATCGGAAGAAATTTTTCTTGATATATCAATGTAGCAGTTGATGTGTTTTAATATTATCTCAATTTACTGTGAAATAAAATGAAATACCTGCATTTGTATAGCCAGTCACATGGTCTGAATGGTGCTTTATGCATTCCCTGGAATACAATTCCAAAAGCAATAGTTTGATTGTTTAGTTTTTTCTGATATTTAACCTTGATATGTGACTAACCAGATTACTACACGACCCTCATGCTTTGAAGAAATTTGAGTGTTTAATAATTAAAACAAGGGGTGGGGATTTTAGAAATAGCACCTGTTAAAACAGAAGGAAGGCACAAATCTTTGGGTCCCAAAGGGCAGTGTGTAGTTCATCACAAAGTAGAAAAATTGAGGCTTAATGTGGATAGAAGCATGGTTTCCCATGCTGCCTTCATCCCACCCTGTAACCAGGTGAGTAACTCTCATGTACAATGTGTTGTTTATGTGAATACAGTTTCTGGCCAGTTAGTCCAGTGTTTAAATTGCATTTCAACAGTGTATTAATATGACTTTGGACAGTTAATTACTATTCCTGAAGCAATGGCCTCTTGGTAAAATTAAAGATATTAATACTACCTTCAAAGGATTATTGAGAGGATTGAAATGACCAGAATTTATTTGTAAATTTGAGAACATGGGTAATGCTCAGAAGGAGGGTTGAACTTCGAACTCAGATTCTGTAGGTCTCAGTAATGAACTATATTCTGGGAGTAGATTATTTAACATTTTTGAGTCATATATATATCGTATAGATGTGAACAGTTCCTGGGCATTTCATCTTTATAACCCTTCTGTTACAGACTAAATATATGTGGTCCTCCAAAGTTTATATGCCAAAGCCTTTTCCCCCAATATTATGGTATTTGGAGATGGGCCCATTTGGAGGTGATTAGTGCCCTTATAAAAGCACCCCCAGAGAGCTCTCTTGCCCACTCAACCATGTAAGGACACAGAGAGAAGACAGCCATATATGAACCAGAAAACAGTGCCTCACCAGAGTCTGCCAGTACCTGATCTTAAACTTCCCACCTTAGTGAACTGTGAGAAATAAACTTCTATCATTCATAAGCCACCCCATCTGTGGCGATGTACTTTAGCATCCTGAAAATACTAAGACACCATAAGGATTAAAGAAGATGATTATACTAGTCTCCTCCTGTTCTTTAACGTATCCACAAATACTTTGTGGCTTAAAACACCTTTTCATTATCTCATAGTGTCTGTGGGTATGGCTGACTGGGTCCTTAGCTTACAGTCTCATAAGGCTTCAATGTAGGTGTCGACCAGTCTATGCTTTTATCCCAGAGATTGTGGCCCTCTTCTCTTCCAAGTTCATGTAGCCATTGACACAATTCATCTCCTTATAAATTATAAGACTGACACCCCTGTTTTCTTTCTGACTCTCCACTGGGCATACCCATAGGCCTCTTCACAATATAGCAGCTTACTTCTTCAAGGCCAGCACAATTTCTCTCTTCATAAATCTTCCAATCCTTCTTTAAGAGTTTTCATTAGATTAAGTAGGTCAATTTTTTTTAACAGAAGATTTTTATCCTTAATTATATCTGCAAAATTCCTTTACCTTTGCCTTAAAATCTATCTATCTTAATCATGGTAGTAGTAGCCCTTAATATTCATGCATCTTACCCAAACTCAAGTGAAGTGACTTATACAGAGAAAGATAGGGAATCTTAGGGACTATATTTGAATTTTGCCAACAACTTGTGAAGGAAAAGTGCTTTGCATGGACTCTGGCACATACTAAACTTTCAATATATGTTAGCCTTTATCAAATAAAGTACTTAGCACAGTGCCTAACCCATGTAAGAACTCTCTGAAGAGTAATTATGATGATCATGATTATTTCAACTTCTCAGTGATTTGATATAATGTATTTTCCTTGTCAACACATTCAATCCCAATAACATTTGCATTACTATCAATCAAGTTCAACATCTTCCATAACCTGTTGAGAATTGTGTACTTTTTGCTTCAGTAAAATTGTAGCAAATGTAATGATATTCCTATAGCCACAAGCCAAACAATTACAGTTTGAGAAAAAAAAATCACATATCAACTACTTGTACATCTTCTTGAGGAAAAAAAATCTTTGATTTCACCTGACCAAAAGAATAAGTCATTTTATAGAGAGAAATGCGTGAACTTCAGGACAATTGTGTTATCTTTATCCGATATTTGATAGTTGTCTGCCATATTAGTTGACTATTCAACTATATCCTGAAGGTCATATTCAGTGTCTTTGTTCCTTTTGCACATGGTTAAATTAATGAGTCAATGTAAAATTTGATTATCAAAATTAAATTTCTAATAAATTATTAAAAGATTAATTTATAAAGGTGATGCTGGTTTGCTTGTATTCAGATCATTCAAAAGCCCACCCCAAACAGTAATATATACTTGAGGATCAGTTGTTGAAGAAATGGGTTTTGATTCTCCTTAGACAAATACCAACTCCACAATTTCTACAAACTGTGGCATATTTTTTTTCAAGCACATTGTCAGCACAATCATTTCTACTTATGTAAAACAAGGTAACCATTGTGTGCACAGTTTATTAGCAATATGTGATTTTTTTCTGGTTATAATTTTCATTGTTGACTATATGAGAGGTCTTCTGATTCCCAGAAGAATTTACAACTGCATGGAATCTAAATAGCTGCCCCACTTAAAGCCATTTTCCAAAAATATGCTTCTAATATGACTTAGAGTTCATTAATATCTGGATCCATTGAAAGTAAAAGCAGAGCCAGGGTCTCACACTTAGAAGAATTGCATCAGCTGGTTTATCCTAATAAAAATATAAGGCTGTAATTGAAATCTATTTTCACTTAAACTTGTATTCTAGATATTATGGTGTATAAATCATTTTATTTCCCCTAGAAAGCATTTCCATTCATTCTTAAGTGATACATAGAGGAGACTTTTTCATCTTTTGTTGAAATAGTAAATATAGCAAATATTTATTAAAGTGTGACAAACTGAGTCAAAAGCAGATGGTAGAAGATGTTGTAGTAACAATGTCTCTACTGAATACTTTTGCATATGACACAATAGCTTAATCTTTGTAACAGATGCTATCAGCCATCACTTTGAAAATCAGAGTATTGAGAATCTTCAGGTCTTCAAAATATTTATAAACTCACAGCTTAATGACCAAACCAAATCTGTGATATAAAGCCTCATTCTGACCTTTTTTATTTCTATTTTTCCATTTAAAGACATTAATTTTACTAACATTTTTAGATTTCTGATCATTTAATAATAAAAAAGTGTTTTTACTGAAAACAGATCTATTTACACCAGAATTCTAGAGATGAAGGAAGCTGGTTTTTATTCGCTTAAGCAGGTATATGGAATTCAGGGGAAAGAATAACGAAAGCATGAGCCATAATTATGTTTGGTTCTCAGCTACAGAGATAAGATGGATAAACAGGATTTCATGACTTTTCAAATGAATTTGTATATATATTTACTATAAACTAATATATGTTGGCATTTGTTCATTCAACATTTATTCCCAGGTACGTCAGTGAATTTGCAGCTCAGGTTTACTGGCATGTGCCAGATTAACCTGTGCTTTACTCTACAGCATAGTCTTTAGTTTACCCTTTAAGAATATAATAGACTAGTACAGAATTTTTTGTCAATCCATAACATTTTGTCTTGGATCAATTATCAGTACATTTTTAAGCATATCTATCACTTGACATACTTATTTTTTGAGTATGGGTGATATTTCAGTTCTATTCTCTATGCAAATTTCGATTATACAATACAGTGTTATTAACTATAGTCACCACCATATACATTAGATCTCACACCCTATTCATTTTATATATAGCTGACAGTTTTACCAACCTCTTCCTATTTCCAATCACTGACAATCACTTTTTTACTCTTTGTTTCTACGAGTTTGGCTTTTTAAATTTAGATTCTACATAAAAGAGGTACTATGGAGCTATGTAGTATTTTCCTTTCTATGGCTTATTTCATTTTGCATAATGCCCTCAAGTTCTCTCTATGTTGTTGCAAATGACAGGTTTCCCTCTTTCTCTTAACAGAATAGTATTCCATTTTACACACACACACAACACAAACACACAACACTTCTGTATCCATTCATCAACTGATTGATATTTAGGTTGTTTCTATACCTTAGCTCTTTTGAATAATGCTGCAATAAACATGAGAGTTCAGATACACCTTCAGCATCTTCTTTTCAAATCTTTTAGTTATATACCCAGAAGTGGGATTACTGGATGACATGGTAATCCTAATGTTTAATTTTTTGAGGAACCTCCATGTTGTTTTCCACAGTGGATGCACAAATTTACATCCCCACCATCAGTGCACAAATATTCTCTTTTCTTCACATCCTCAGCAACATGTGTTATCAAATGGTTTCTGATGACAGCCATTCTGAAAGGTGTAAGGTGACATCTTGTGCTTTTTATTTGCATTCCCCTGTACTTAGGAATGTTGAGCACTTTCCATATATCTGTTGGCATCTATATGTCTTCTTTGGAAAAATATCTATTGCTTCTCTATCTATTGAGTTGGATTTTTTTCCCTTACTGAGTTGTGTGAATTATTTATGTATTTTGGATATTAACCCTTTACCAGATATATGATTTAGAAATATTTTCTCCCCCTTGGTACATTGCCTTTATTTTTTTCAAGATTTCCTTTGCTGTGCATAGCATTTTATTTTGATATACTCCCATTTGTTCATTTTGCTTTTGATGCATCTACTTTTGGAGTCATATCTAAAAACTTATCTACAAGAATGATGTCCAGGAACTTCCCATCCATGCTTTGGCTAAAAGTTTTATAGTTTCAAGTCTTAAATTTAGGTCTCTAATCCATTTTGAGTTGATTTTTGTGTACAGTGTAAAATAAGGGTCCAGTTTTATTCATTTGCATGTGGCTGACAGTTTTCCCACACCACTTATTGATGAGGCTCTCCTTTCCCTGTTATATAATCTCAGCTCTTTTGTTGTAAATTAAAATTGCACATATATGCATGGGCTTATTTTGGGACTCTCTCTAATGTTCCATTAATCTATAGTCATTGTTTATCCTAATACCATACTGCTTTTACTACTATAGTTTTGTAATATAGTTTGAAATTAGAAAGTGTGATGTCTCAGACTTTGCTTCCTATCAATATTCATTTTACTATTTGGGGTCTTTTGTGGTTCCATGTAAATTTTAAGATTTTTTTCTGTATGTTTGAGAAATGCTCTTGGAATTTTGATAGGGATTGTATTGAATCTGTATTGCTTTGGGAAGTATGGACATTTTAACAATATTACTATTTCCAATCTATGATCATGGAATGTTTTTTCATTTATTTGTACTTTCTTCAACTTTTTTCATCAATATCTTACAGCTTTCAGTATTACAGACCTTTTACTTCCATGGGTAAATTTATTCACAAGTATTTTATTATTTTTGATGCAGTTGTATATAAGATTGTTCTCTTAAGTTTATTTTCTGAAAACTTGTTAGTGTATAGACTTGCAACTGATTTTTGTATATTGATTTTTGTATCCTTAACCATTGTCATTTTAATTATTGTATGTCTTGGTGTTGTCTTCCTGGGTTCCTTTTGTTTGGGACTTTCTGTGCTTCTAGGACTTGGGTGTCTAGGACTCCCCACATTGGTGAAGTTTTCAGCAATTATTTCTTCAGAGACTTTCTATCCCTTTGTCTCTCTGTTCTCCTTCTGGTACCCCTACTATGCAAATAGTGTTTCATTTGGAGTTGTCACACAGCTCTTTTAGCATCCCCTTGTTTCTACAGAATCTTTTTTCTCTCATTTCTTCAGCTTCATTGTTTTCTTGTTCTCTAATTTCCATCTCATTGATTGTCCCCTCTACCTGCAGCCATCTATTATTCATTTCCTCCATTGTATATTTCACTTCAGTTACTGTATTCTTCATCTCTGAGTGGTCTTTATAAACTCTTCTATCTCTTTGTTGAGATCTCCAATACTTTTCAGCAGATCTGTGAGCATATTGATGACTGTTACTTTGAAATCTTTTTCAAGATGGTTGGTGATCTCCATTTCATTTAGCCATATTTCTCATGTCTTATCCTGTAGTTTTGTTTGTAAAATATTCCTCTGCATCCTCATTTTGTCAGGGTTTTCCTGTTTCTTTGTATTAGATAAATCTACTATGCTTCCTGGTCTAGAGAGTAATGACTTTATGAAGAAGACATTCTGTGGTGCCCAGAAACTCAGGACTCTTTACTCTTCAGTGTCTGGTTCTCCTTTGTGGTGGATCCCCAGTTGCTGTTGGTGGACTATGGGCAGGGTTCTCTTTCTGTCCGTCTGCCTGCAATGGTCTACCTCATTCTGCTATGAATGGTAGCTCACCTTATATGGCTTTTTGTGGGCCCAGAAGCAGTGCTTCTGCTGAAATAGTTGTGAATGGTATACTACTCTCTGCCTGCCCTGCAGCAATGGCAGAGCTACTGGGCATATAGGGAGGGTGGGGCTGGTTCACAGCAGAATGACATGTGGGTGTACAAGTATGCAACAGTGTGTGACACTCAGCTGTGCCACCCATGAGGATGAAAGACCACTTGGTGCTGGTTCCCACACATGGCTCACTAGCTGGGCTGAGATAGAGCTGAGAAAGCTGGGAATTCCTCCCTTTTCCTGCCAGCAGGAAAGTCTCCCTCTGTTTGCCAGAGTGGGCCAGGCAGGTGGGCAGGTACATGTGGAGGGTACACCCTCAGGGCTGAGCTGCGAGAAAAAAAGATGGAGTGTTTAGGGTTTCCACAATCCCTGACATGTTGGTTTGAGGAAGGGCTGGGGAAGTGTCATCCTCCTGTCCATTCTTCTGCAGAAAGAGCTCCATCCAACCCATCTGGCACCCTTCCTGCTGCTGGGAAATCTTTCAAACTTCCGTCTCTGTTTTGGGCCTCAGTGGGACCACTGGAGCATGCCTGTCTTCTATAAGTGGCAGGAGTCTCCTCCCAGAGTACTCCAGCTCTCCCTGGTGCCCAGTGCAATATGGACTCATGTTCTCAGAACAGATCTCCAGGGCCAGATGTGTAGAGTTCCTGAATGCTTATCTCCTCCCTGCTCTGCTCCTCGTCTTCCAGCTAGTGGGATGGGATGGAGGAAGGGTTGGGGTCTTTATTGATCATAGTTCTGCTGCCTTTCCCTTCTGTATGTGGTCTTCACTTTTTTACCTGGTATAGGCAGTCTTTTCTGCAGTCTTCAGGT
Organism: Manis javanica; assembly: GCF_040802235.1. Taxonomy (NCBI): domain Eukaryota; kingdom Metazoa; phylum Chordata; class Mammalia; order Pholidota; family Manidae; genus Manis; species Manis javanica. Next base: position 148,701,906 of record NC_133160.1, read on the forward strand.
CATTTTCAGTGTTAGTTGTATTTACTGTACTTGCTTTCTTGGTGTGTGTAGGGGAACAAGTTTCTACCTTGCCTTCCTACTCTGCCATTTTTTTTCCTTCTCATGTTTCTTAATGTGGGCATTTATTGCTATGAATGTTTTTCAGAACTACTTTTGCTGCATCCCTTAAGTTTTGGTATGTTGTATGATCATTTTCATTTGTCTCACAATATTTTTTTTTATTTCTCCTTTGATTTCTTCTTGATCAATTGGTTATTGTTCAGGAGCACATTGTTTGATCTTTGAAGAATTGTGGATTTTCCATCTTTCTTCTTGTAACTGATTTCTAGTTTCATAACATTATGGTCCAAGAAGATGCTTCATATGATTTCAATCCTCTTTAACTTACTGATTTCTTTTGTGGCCCAGCACATAATCTATCCTAGAGAATGCTCCATGCGCACTTGAGAAGAATGTGTATTCTGCTCCTGTTGGATGGAATGTTTTGTAAATATCTGTTAAATCCACCTGGACAAATGTAGAATTTCCAATGTTTTCTTACTGATTTTATATCTGCATTTTCTATCTGTTGCTGAAAGTGAGGCATTAAAGTCCCCTATTATTGTATTGCTCCCTCACATGTTTGTTAATATTTGCTTTATATGTTTAGGTGTTTCTAATGTCAATACATTTTTATTTCAAGTCAGAACATTGCACAGTATTCTATATTGGAAGAAACTATTCAGAGAGAAACAGAAATTTTTCCCGATTAATTAATTCGAAACTTTTGAAGAATAGTTCTGACATATGTGAGAATGTCGTACAGTGGATATCAGCATATTCCTGTGGTCAAATTCAGCCTGCTGCCTATTCCAAAATTCTTATTAGATCACAGCCATACCTATTCATTTAGGCATTCTCTATGGTTGTTTTTGTGCTTCAATGGAAAAATACTTTTGACAGAGACAATATGGTCCACAAAGTCTAAAATGTTTACTCTTTATTTAGCCCTTTATAGAAAAAAATAGCTGTTGTCTAGCATAGAAGACAATGAAAAATGCTCAAATCAAAGGTTGAAGAGATATTAATATTTCAAAATAATTATTTTAGCTCTTGGAAAGGAGCTTGATATATTATGTCTATTACATGTATTATACAGTGTTTTTAGTTTTTACTTTGTAGAACTCTGTTATATTATCATCAGGAAGTCGGAAATGAAATAAAAACACATACATAAAAAATGAAAGATAGCATGAATAATTTGATAGCTTCACCCTTTATATTTGTTATTGCTCTAGCTTTACTATTTGTCTGTAATTATTTGACAATTTCTTGTCATGTTTTTCCATTTATCTATAACCTAAGATTAATAATGTATATCTACCTTTATCTAATTTTAATTCCTCTGTTCATTTGAGATATTATAACTCTAGCTTAATAGGCTTTCCTCTGTTTTTAAAATCTGGGAGGAAGTTATAATGAGTACTTCTCAGCCAAAAGAGAAGAAACAACACAAGGAAGTAATTTTTCTAACTTTTATAATGACACATTTGCCTGTATACTATGATCAAGAAAGGCCCAGCTTTGTAATTGTTTTGCTATGTATGGAGAGGACTTCCTGAGATTTAATTAAATAAGGTACAAAATAGGACGAAATAATCCTTCATGGTTGAAAGAGTTAATCTTCACTTGAAGAGCAAAAGTAGTTTGTACTACCTGAATACCAAGAGAAAAGGAAAAAATAAATAAAACATGTATATATTCTATATATATAAATAGACACACATGTATACACATGTAGTTTGTACTACCTGAATACCAAGAGAAAAGGAAAAAATAAATAAAACATATGTGTATATTCTATATATATAAATAGACACACATGTGTACACATACATATAAATAATATTAGATAATTTCTAAGAAAAAAGAAGAAAAATATATATACATACAGACTAATAAAATTCTATTCAACTTATTCACTTATAGAAAAACAGGATAGCAGTTAGTTTTTACAAACATTCATTCACAGATGTAGCACCAAATTCCAACTTCTCCTTTAGCTATAATTTTTAACTACAACCCCAATATACAGAAATAAATATGGGAAAGACTGTCACAGTCTTCATTCTAATAGTTAGTAATCCCTGATTTTTTTCTATTGACTCTAACAAGGAATAACCATGTGACTTTCCCTGGGTAACTTATCACATATGTGAATATTTCCAGCCACTACAGAATTCAATTACCAATGCCCATCTTTCAAAACTTACCAGCCTTTTGTAAAATAGCATTAAAAACATGAAGTAGTCTGTGAAATGAGTCTTCATTTTTAACAATTGTTCTAATTTATATATTATCTTCTTGATAGTTAATTTTAGAAAATCCATATTTATTAGCCAAGGCTAGATGATATTCTTCTTTACGTACCTGAAGATAAATTAACATATTCTGACAAGTTTGTATATCAAGATGCTGTGACTTTCATTCTATTCCTACAATTAAAAAAATATGAAAGTCATTATCTTTTCTTTCTTCAATCTTCTATAAATATTTATTGAGTACTTATTACTATGTAGCAGGCATTGTTCTAAGCAGTAGTAATGTATCAATAAGCAAAACAGAAATAAATCCCTGCCTTCAAGGAGCCCTATATTCCACTGGATCTTAGCAAATATGTTTAGTACAAAAAGAGGCACATCAACTTTGTAAATAAATAAGTTCATTGCGATATATTGTAAATTATATGGAATGAAAACCTGTAAACATTTCAACAATTAGAGGATGGTTTGATTTAAGAGGCAAAAATGAACTAGAAGAATATGAACGGCAATCAAAGCTGGAATGAAGGTGAAATAGAGTGGAGACCAAATTTAGAATGTTAAAGAAAATCAAAACCTAATTTATGTCAATAAGTAATGAAAGGTAAATTAAAATAGTAATGATCAAATGCCCACAAAATAATTTACTTAAGTCATACTTGCTTAGCTGATGTAGAGACCTCTGATTCATACAAAATATTAATGGCTAACACTTATTAATCCTATAATATTTGTTCTAAGCATTTTAGATTAATACACTTAGTAAACTAGAAAGAAAATTTTATAAATTTTTGAAAACCTGTTCTTTAGGTACTATTTATTATTAGTCTCATTTTACAATAGTGAAAACTGAGTTCCCACAATTCGAGCAATTTATCCAAGGTCACATAGCCACTAAGTGGCAGAGCTAAAATTCATACCTAGCAAGTTTGCACACTGCATTCTCTTGCACCATGACACAAGTAGGACTGAATAATTTTTGTTAAAGAAAATACTTGCTAACAAAGAATTTTGTAAAATAACAAATTTTGTTTTTGTTAAAAAGTGATTCTTGTTAATAGACTACAGTAAGGAAGTCACACATTGTGACTGATTTTGTAGTTTTATCTTTAATGCCTGGTTTATATGTTGAATATAAACGGCCTTAATCAAATTTTCTTCACTGTGATGTAAAAGTTTATTAAGTTTTGTTTTGCTTTGTTTCTTTCCAAATGTATTTCGAATGTGTTAATGCAAAACTTCTGGAAGTATAGTGCTTAATATTCACAGAATATCAAGTGTCTGCTGGGGAGTCAAAGGGCAAACTGATTTCTTTTTTCTATTTACCAAAATAATTTCTTGAACAAATATTTGCCTTTCTTTAAAACACATAGACATACTTTGCATTGCAGATATTCCAGTAACTTAAAGAGAGATACTTCTTAAAATTATTAATAAACAGCTTTTAAGAGCAGTTTTAGGTTCAAAGAAAAAAGAAAAAAAAGAAGTTGATAGTTCAGAGAGCTCTTATATATCTCCTGCCTCCTAGCAACATCACCCATCAGAATAGTACATTTTTATGGTTCACTTTTAGTGGTGTACATTCCATGGGTTATGACATATGTACAATAACTAATATCAACCATTGAGTATAATACAAAATAATTTCACTACCACAACAATTCTGTAAGCTCTGGCTTTTCATCAATCTCCCCACCACACCCTTGAAACCACAAAATTTTTTAGTCTTAATACTCCTGCCTTCTCCAAAATATCAAAAATTTGTAATCATACAGCACATAGCCTTTCCAGATTGACTTCTTCCCCTTCATAATATGCACTTAATATTCCTCAATGTTTTTATACTTGACAGTTCATTGTTTTTTAGCAGTGAGTACTATTTCATTGTCTGAATGAAACAGTTTATTTATCCATTCACCTACTAAAGGATACCTTATTTGTTTCTAGTTTTTGACAACAATGAATTAAATATTATAAACATTGTTATAGAAGCTTTTGTGTGGAAAAGTTTTTAATTCATTTGGGTAAATACCAAAGAGCATGGTTGCTGAACTGTATAGTAGGAATACATTAATTGGATAAAAAACCAACAAACTGTCCTCCAAAGTAGCTATACTATTTCTCATTCCTACCAGCAGTGAATGAGAGGTCTCATCCTTGCCGGCATTTGGTGTTTTGGATTTTGCCCATTTTAATACATCTGTATTGATATCTCATTGATTTAATTTGCAATTCCCTAATGACATCTTTTCATATGCATACTTGGTATCTGAATATCTTCATTGGTGAAGTGTCTCCTGAGTTATTTGACCCATTTTTCAATTGATCTATTTTCTTAGTGAGGTTTAAAGGTTCTTAGTATACTTTGAGTAATAGTCTGTTATCACATGTATGATTTGCAAATATTTTCTTCCACTACATGGCTTGTCTTTGCATTTTCATGGCATGGCCTTTTTCACAGCAGAGTTTTGAATTTTAATGAAAGCACAGATCAACAGATTTTTCTTTCACAGTTTGTGTATCAAAAAGGCCATTACATACCCAAGGTCATTTTTGTTTTTACCTATGTAATCTAGGAGTTTTAGAGTTTTGCATTTTATATCTAGGTCGATGGTTCGAGTTAAATTTTGTAAAGGGTGTAATATCTGTGTCTTGATTCATGTTTTTGCCTGTGGATGACCAGTTGTTCCAGCATCATTTATTGAAGAGCCTATCTTTGATAAACTGTATTGGTTTTGTTCCTTTGCCCCAAGATCAGTTGACTATATTTATTGGGCTATTTTCTGGGCTTTTTGTTCTGTTACATTAATCTATTTGTCTATTCCTCACTGTCTTGATTACTGTACCTTAATAGTAAACCTTGAAATCAGGTATGTCAGTTCTCCAGCATTCTTCTTTTTCAATATTGTGTTGGCTTTTGTTCTTTTGCCTCGCCATATGTATTTTAGAATTAATTCCAATAACTACAAAACAAGTTGCTGGTTTTGCATTGAATCTATAGATGAATTTGAGAAGAATTGACATCTTGACAATATTTGTTGCTCTTTGCAACAATGGCGCGAAGGAGATGAACAGGATCAGCCTGTTGCTCCCTGGGGCTGAGCAAGAGGGCAAGTGTCGATGACTTGTCCCCCTCCTTCTGAGGCAGGGGGAACACAAACCACACCAAGCCAGGAGACATGGCAGCCTTGGAGGCGCAGCAAAACTCAGCTTTATTGCATCAGAAGCCCAGTTATATAGGGGAAGATAAGGAAGTAGCAAAAGCCAATGGGAATTGATTATCTCATCTGTCACTAGGGTCTTAGGCAGGTTTCGGGTTAGCTGGGGAGGCGGAGTTAGGGCCAAGAGCAAGCGCGCAGGAAGCTAGTTAGGCCACGAATGCGAAAGTAACAAGGGAGGATGGAAACCTCCAGTCTGCAGCCGTCACAGGCCTAAAAGAGGCAAAAGGTCCCAACAAATATTGAGTCTTCCTATCCTTGAACATGGAGCACGTATCCACTTTAGTTCTTTGATATCATTCTTCAGAGTTTTGTAATCTTCTTCATATAGCCCTTGGACTTGTCATGTTAGATTTACACCTAAGTATTTTCATTTCTAGTAGACATTTATTTATTTCAAATTCAAATTTCACTTATTCATTCTTGGTATTTATGAAAGCAATTGTCTTTTAATTGTTTTATAGTAACTTTCTATCCTGCTTTCTTGTTATAATTGCTTATTAGTTCCAGGACTTTTTGACATTCCTCAGGTTTCCTACATAGTCAGTCCTATGAGATGCAAAAACCATTTTGTTATTCCTTCCCAATTTGAATACTTTTTATTTGTGCTTTCTGTCTTATTGCATTAATTAGAATTTCTATTATGAAACAAGTGATGAGAAAGAAAATTTTTGCTTTCTATCTGATCTTAGTTGGAAAGTTTCATGCTTCTCATTGTTAAGTATGTTATCTGTAGTTGGTTCGTAGATGTTCTTTATCAAGCTGAGGAAATTCCCTTCTATTCCTAGTTTACTGAGAGTGTTTATCATAAATGTAAGTTGGGTTTGGTCAAGCATTCTGTTTGTGTCATGATTTTTCTAAACTTAGTCTTTTGATATAATGGATTACATTAACTAATTTTTTTGGATGCTGTGCCTAGTTGCATATCTGGGATAAATCACATTAGTCATGATGTATAATTCTTTCCACACCTTATGTATAGTTGAATGTTGGATTCAATTTGCTAGGACTTTGAGGATTTTGAAGATTTTTGCATTTATGTTCTTGAGAGATATTAGTCTATAGTTTTCTTACATTCTGTTTGTATGATTTTGGTATTAGGTAGTGGTAGCTTTTAGAATAAGTTAGGAATTCTTCTGCTTCTATTGTCTGGTAGAGTTTATAAAGAATTGGTATAATTTCTTCCTTAGATTTTGTTTGACTTCACCAGTGAATCCATCTGGACCTGGGGCTTTCTATTTTTTAGTCATTATTGATTTTCTTTAATTGAAGCCGCTTCAGATTTTCTGTTTCTTCTTGTGTAAGTTTTGAAAGATTGTTTCTTTCAAGAGATAAGTCTAATTCTTCTAGATTATCAAATTTGTGATCATGGAGTTAGTCATAATATTCAATTATATCCTTTTAATGTCCATGGGTATTTGGTGATGTCCCATCTTTCATTTCTGATATTAATAATTTGTGCCCTCTTTTTTCCTTAGCCTCCCCAGAGGTTTACAGTTTTATTGACCTTTTCAAAGAATCAACTTTTGTATTTTTTATTTTTCTCTATTGATTTTCTATTTTTCTATATTTAGTTCCATTGATTTCTGCTCTAATTTTTATTTTATTTACTTTGAGTAATTTGTTCTCTCCTAGTTTCTTATGGTGTTAGCTTAGATTATTTATTTCAGATTTATCTTCAGATCTAATATAAGGACTCCATGCTCTATATTTAACCCTAAGTACTGTTTTCACTGCTTCCAAAAAATTATGATTAGTTGTATTTTGAAATTTCTCTTTTGATCTATGTGTTATATACAGGTGTGTTGTTTAATCTCCAAGTATTTGTGGATATTTCAGCTGTTTTTGTTACTGATTTATCATGTCATACCATAGTTCTGAGAGCAGACATATGATTTTTGTTCTTTTCAAATTTATTAAGGTATGCATTTTGGCCCAGAATGTAGTCTATCATGGTGAATATTCTGTTTAAGCTTGAGAAAATATATAATCTGCTGCTGTGGGTTAAGTAGTGGAGATGGAATAAGTCTTGGGAAGTGATTCTGCTGATAATGTCTATACACAAAACTTTAATGTATCCAGATAATTATAAAGGAAATGACCATATGGAATGAATAAATATCATCTTATTTATCCTTTTGGTTAGTCATCAGTCATCTGAACTGAGATTTCTACAAGAATTAGACAACCAAAATTGAGCATCAACATCTATAAGGCCATATTTAATTTTTTTCTATGAAAATGAGATCCATATTATATATGCAAGAATATAACCAAGTTATATAATTAAAGAGTCTGACTATTATTCTGGCTCAGAGTGAGCATTATCTAATGTCTTCTGGGAAAGAAGTTATCAAATTTTCCTATTGATGTAAATTTTGGATGTGGGAAGTTGTCTGAACAAATATTCTGTTGAACCCAAATTTCTCACCTGCAAGAGATAACAGATTTTATCTTAGAAAGGCTTTTTCCAATTTATCATTAATTTGAGTTACCTTAAAAGGAAAACTGCACTATTTTATCTGTGACATAATGTAAAAGTTACTAATGAAGAATCCTAATTCACTAGACATAGAATTGAAAAGTGGGACTGTGTTCCTTATGATAGAAATAACTATGGGTTTTCATTCAATAAGCTGAAAGAGAAGTAAACTACAAATTTTTAGCCAGATATTACAATAGCTGACTACTTATGTTATTATACTTAAATGAGAAGCAACTCTGAATAAATGCTGATATCCCACTTTGCAGATAAGCAAACTGAGGAAAAACAAACTTGAGCAGCTGGCACGACCAACTCAAATAATAAAATGCAGTGTACATATTACAGCACTGGCTTATCTGACTCCAAAACTCACCTTCCTTTCTGCTACTTTTATATCTTTAATGTTACCAATTTTGTACACAAAACATTATGTCAGCTTATAATAGTTTTAATGACAGGTAAAACATATGGTCTATTGCTGTATGACAACCCTTCTCAAAATATATTTGCTTAAAATGATTTATGTCACACGAAACCTGCATGTTTATAGCAGTTTTATTCATAATTTTCAAAACCTGGAAGTAACTAAGATGTCCTTCAGTAGGTGAATGGATAAATAAACCATGGTGCAGCCAAACAATGATATATCATCTAGCCCTAAAAAGCAATGGGCTATCAAGCCATGAAAAGACATGTAGGAAACTTAAACACATATCACTAACTGAAATAAGACAATCTGAAAGACTTACATACTGTATCATTCCAACTACACAATAGCTAGAAAAGATAAAACTATGGAGACAATAAAAAGGTCAGTGTTTGCCAGTGGTTTAGAGTTGGGAAAGAGGAATAGACAGAGCACAGAGGATTTTAGGGAAGTAAAAATACTCTATATGATATTTAATGATAGATGCTGGTCTTTATAAATTTTTCCAAACTTGTAAAATGTATAATACCAAAGTTATCCCTAAATTAATCTTTGGACTTTGGGTGATTATGGTATGTCAACATAGGTTCATCCCTGATTAAAAGTAAAAGTACCATTCTGGTGAGTAATGTTGGTAATGGGGGACGCTATCCATGTGTGACATCAAGGAGTATATGGGAAATCTCTGTACCCTTCTGTCATTCTGTTGTAAACCTAAAATTGCTCTAAAAATATTAATTAAAACTAGAAAAGCTTCTCTAACTGTAAGAAGAGATGTGACAGAAAGATGTACCCAAAGCGAAGTCATAGACATTATAATATGAGAAAATTTGATGACATTGCTGTTTCTAACATGAAGAAAGCCACATACATGAACTGTAGACGAGGTCTCTAGGGGCCATTGGTGGCCTCCAGGTGCCATCCAGCAAGGAACAGTCACCTTATTGTGAAGTTAACAGCTGTGAAGAACTGGATCCTTAGAAGAACCTGAATGGACTCAGATACAGATACACCCATGTCTCCTGATCACAGTCCAGACATTCAACACCTTAATTTTGGCCTTGTAGGGCTGGGACAGGTAAACCAGTTGAGCCATTTGGGGGTTTTGAATATACAAAGGTGTGAGGTGATAAATTTGTGTTGTTTTATACCACTAAACTTGTGGTATTTCCTTATGAAAGCAGCACATAACTAATGCAATGTGTAGAACTTTCCAGTCAGTTCCCATCCCTTTCACTGGATAATTACCAAATTCCTTAGCAAGCGTTTGGCTTCCATACAACTCACATATCCACTGGCAGCTCCCGCCATTGCCCCTGAGGCACTCAGGTCAAACAATATCAAAATTACTTTCAAGATGCCCACCAATCCACCCATATCATCTTAACATGCTTCTTTTTCCTTAAACAACACTCTGATTTTTTAAACATTCTTTTTTCTTTGCCTCATACTAGTATGTCTTTTCTACCTGATATTCTCCTATTCAAACACAGAAAGAAATCTCACCCTAACAAGAGAGCAAAGAAATTAAAGCAAGAGAAAGTCGAGCTGGATTTTTAAGCTTTCTATTTCAATACAATTAGAAAATTCTAAAGCATAAAGAGATAATGCAGTCAAAGGAGAGAAAGAATTGATCTTGAACGATCAAGCAAGCACTGGTACAGGGCTTAACCTTTATGATTTGAGAGGACACCCACTGAAGGATACTTGGTAGAGGCGTTGCCTACTTAAATTTGAGGCTTTTTTGTTTTTACCTTAAGTGTGCTCTGAGACAGTATGAAGAAGATATTTGGAAAAGCCATAATGGAAGAAATCCATGCAGTTAATAGAAGTGATACAGATGTGAAAGAGGTTTGTGACATAGGCATTGGTGGGGACATATTTCAGAAACATTTGGTTTAGTACATGTACTCATAAGTTACTGTTATACAAATAACCTGAATGACTCTCACAAGTATTATGTTGAACAAAAGAAATTGGATACAAAAGTATACTATGATATGGTTCTATTCATGTTAAGCTGAAGAACAGATAAACTAAATTGGGGGGATAAATATTAGAAGAACAATTGCCTTGGGAGAATGAGTCTGACTACAAAGAATTGTAAGAGAACTTTTTGGGCTGTTGGAAACATTCCATACCTTAATTAGGGTGTATTTTCACAAGACTATATATTTGTCAAAACTAAGCCAACTGTACATTGAAATTTGTGCATTTCATTGCATGAAAACAATACCTTGGTAGAGCTGATTAAATAATTTGGAGGCAAAATTAACAAAAATACAGATTTTAAGAGTAAGGACAGAAGATACGCAGATAGTGAAGCCAAAAACTTTAGCCTTCTTACTTGGGTTTAGGAACTTAGGGCTGTCACAAATTGAGAGGCTGAATCTTCCTCTTAAAGTAGAGTAAGTCTAAGAGAAATGGTGAGCATACCTCAGTCTGAGGTATGGTATGACCTAGCCAACTAGATTTTTAAACTTGTTTGGATTTTTAAGTTTAATGTCTAGGATAAAACATAAAAGTTTGTCATCATTTTTGCTATTGTGAATATGCTTTAACTTATTTATATTTTAAGTAGTTATTGGTGATACCCAGGAAAGCCATTCATGTTTGTATATTAATTTTGTAACTTGTGACACTACTAAACTCTCTAAATTCTAGTAGATTATAAATCACTCTTATGGGTTTTCTATGCAAGAAGCATAAACATCTGCAAATAAGGAAATTATTTCCTGATTCTTAGCATTTAGTTTCTTGTTTGGTATCTTCATTCTTTCTGAAGACCGTTCCAGCACAATGGTAATTGGTGGAGGTGAGAGAAAATGGCCTTCATCTGGCTCTGACATCAGATGCCTTTGCAATTCATTGGTTCTTTTCCTGTCCTGGTCTTCAATCAGTGTGTTGTAATTTTCATTAGCATGTTTTTTAGACACATACCAAAATAAATTGAAATCTTAATAATGCCATTCCATAGTGATGTGAGCTCAGACAAGTATTTTAACCTCTGTGAGACTGTTTCTATTATTGTAAATTTAAAAAATAGAACTATAATACTTAACATATAGATTGTTGTGAAGAGAAAGTAATAAACACAGCAATGCCAACTGTGGTGAGTTGTTTGAAATAATATCCACCAATATTCTTCTTGATATTCTTGGCTCTTCATAATATGGCTTTACAGCAGTTCTTTCAAAAGGAACTAGAGTCTTTGTTTCTCTCTCTGAATTTGAATGGTCTTCTGACTTGATGTGACCATCGGAATGCAGTGCAAATAATAATATATCAGTACCTTGATCCTAGACTTCAAAAGGTTAGAAAAACCAACGAAACTTTAGTTTTATGTATTATGAATCACTTTGTTTCATACATATCTTTTGTATACAGAATATAGTTGGGTATTTATTTGTGAGTCAAATCAAAAATTTTATTATCTAATAGTTGTCTCTTCCTGTTTATTTATATGACTGTTACATATGTTAAATTTTGTTATAACTGTTATTCATATTATGAGACATTTGATGAATATTATTGATGGTGTGATGAATGCTCTTTTTCTTTGAATTGGTATTTAGAAATATTGGTATTTTTGGTCCAATGGTTATCTTCATACTTATAAATTTTAAGCCTTTAATCCCTGTCTTTTTCTGTAAGATTTTACTTTCTGATGCTTCTTATGGTTTCCTTTCATTCCTGCCTATTGGTTTTCCATCATTCATTGAATATAGTTCTTATTCCTTGCACTATTGTCTTCCCACTTTATATTTGCTTTATTTCTACTCAGAAAAGATGTATATAGCACATGACTTATGTATCATATATAACATATGATTGGTGTGTTATAGAGTACATGATTAATGTTTTATATATCTTCCACACATATCATACATTACACATACAATATAGAATATATATATCAAATATATACTATATATAAATTATATAATATTTAAAATGGGATTATTGTGTATTAATTATGTATTATAATTGGTATATTCTATTATATTGAAAGTATTGAAATTTTAGTTGTGTATTTATATAAGTTATACATTCATTTATATGTAACATAAAACATATATATAATATAAATATATTATTATTGGCCCTTGCTCCATAATTAAGTGCTCACCACTAATCCCTTTGAGATAGTTTGTCAGTCATCTCTTAGTTAAATTAATGAAACATTGTCTAGTACAGGAGGAGTTGATAAACTCATGGATCAAATCTGGCATAGTCCATGAGGAAAGAATGTTTTTCACAATTTTAAATATTACTAGGGAAAAAAGTGACAGACACACTTATGACCAATAAAACCTAAAATATTTATATCTCTTAATAAAGTTTTCTGACCCCTGTTCTAGTCATTTGCTCAGGAAGAACTCATGAGTACACTATTCCCTGAGTTACTGAATGCTTAAAGCAGTATTTAAACAGCGTCGCCATTTATTTTATAAAATAACACACACACACACACACACACACACACACACACACACACACACACACACATTCTTTATTCTGTTTTCCTGGAAAAGTCTAACCAATACAAATGCCCTGAGAATTCTTCTTCATTTTTAAAGTATAATGGAGTTACTAGGATATATATTAAAGTAGTGTTATACTTTATATGTATGTAGACTTTGATATTTCACAATTATAGTTTCAAATATCACTTGTTTCCATTGTTTTGACTTTCTTCTTCAGGTAATTCAATTTCACATAATTTTGATCTTTTCAGACTGTCTTCCAGCTTAACAAGTTTGACTCTGGCCATATTTATGCCATATTTGCTGCATCCTTCCATTTCATTTGAAATTTTATGTGAACACATGGATATTTGATTTTCATTTCTGATATGACTTTATGACTTCTTTTCTTAAATTTCTTTATTGAGGTCAATCACCTTTTGTTTCCTGTATTCTTGTTTTTGTTTATTTATCTTCCTGTCCATTTATGCTTGGTTCTTACATTTCTGTCTCATGTTATTTATTCATATCTTCAAATGCTTATTTGTAGATATTCACTTTTAGAGTGTTGTATTATAGTTAAGTTCTGTTTTATGATATTTTTCTTAGGTAATTATCTTTAACTAAAAAGATTTTATTGTGGTTTTAAGCTACCAAGTTCTGAGTCGAGGTGTTACAACAGAAAGTTAACTAATACTGTCAGTACAGTGCTAATAAAAGTGATATATATAAATTCAAATAGTTAAACTGACAGTTTTTAAAGTTCATAAAAAACATAACAATAATATAGATGAGAAATTTTGAATTTTAGATACACTAGCTTTATTTGTTTAATGCAACGGTAGTCATCTCTTCCACTCATTTTCATCATGGATTGTTTTATATGACCACATGCAACATAAGTATCCAATAGGTAGTCACTTTTCCCATTATTTCAGCTTCTCTGGCCTTTTCACGAGCATATGTAAGATCAGTTGTATCTCCGAGAAAGTTGATGGAAGTTGTAAATTTATTTACTAAAAAGCAGAAGCAAGACTTTCTCCATAGGAAAGATGAAAATATAAAATGTGTCAGGATAGTAAGAAAAAATGTTAGGTTAAATAATTTTTCTCAGTATAAATAACTTTTTTTTTCAGACATGTGAAACTGGAAAAATAAAACCTTTAGGCATTCACATTGTTAATAATGCAGTGTTCAATATCCAGTGGCAATTGTGACCAGCATCCTTTCTCTTTCTTATAAAAGTGAAAGAAATATGCAGTGAATGAAAATAAAATTGAAGACTTACTATCTCTGAGGATTTCATGTGTTAGTGAAACCAGATGGACTTTAGAAATGGGAGAGGCTTAAGTCACATAACTTAAACCTCCTTAGTTTATGAAGAAGAAATGGGGATTCATGGTGTGTAAGTTCTTTTCCCGGTGAAAAAACATCTAGCATCACAAATCTGTTCAGGATCTTGTTTTAAGATTTCCAGTTTAGTAGTTATTCCTTTACATTGCTGATTAACTTTATGTATATTTTACTATAAAATTGAGATCCAATTTCAGTTTGTGGTAAAGGTACAAATATTTAGAAATGTTAAATAATTTAAAAGTACTCAGTATGAGTTCACTTACAAAAAAGCTTCATGTTCTTTAGTATCCCTTGAATACATTGTATTTTTTCTTTTTCCTATAAATTATGTAAACAAGGCTTTTGAATATATTTTTGCATATACAGTTTTTAATATGTTGCTCTAAATAACCAAAACTCTTTTACATATTAGGAGATTTTCCTACTTGATTTAGCTTAACTGAAATGTCAATTTACCTAATTAAAAAGGAAAAAACAGTCTTTTCCAAAAGCTAATTGAAAATCTGAGGATAGTAGTTGGCATCACATATCTTGGAACCAGACAGTTTGGGTTTGAGGTTTTGTACCACATTTTACTTCTTCTGTATTTTGGGGGCATTTGCTTTTTATCTATATCTAAGTTACTTCTATGGAATTAAATAACCTCATCATTGAAAAGGTTTGATAAGATTGTTTGAGGAGGAAAGCAAATCCTACCATTTGCAAGAACATGGATGGAGCTGGAGGGTATTATGCTCAGTGAAGGAAGCCAGATAGAGAAAGACAAGTACCAAATGATTCCACTCATTTGTGGAGTATAACAGCAAAGCAAAAGTGAAGGAAGAAAACAGCAGCAGACTCACAGACTCCAAGAAAGGACTATGGGTTCCCAAAGGGGAGGTGCTGAGGAAGGAGGGTGGGGGTGAGGGACAAGGGGATTAAAGGGCACTATAATTAGCACACATAATGTAGGGAGATTACAGGGAAGGCAGTGTAGCACAGAGAAGACAGGTAGTGACTCTGTAGCATCTTACTGCACTGATGGACAGTGACTGCAATGGGGTGGGTGGTGGGGACTTGATAATATGGGTGAATGCTGTGCTTTCACAATGGTGCTCATGTGAAAACTTCATAAGATTTCATATAAATGATACATTTATAAAAAAATAAAATAAAATAAAGTGCTTTAAATGTTATCATAATAGATAAATAAATAAATGCTGGCTACCATTATACTAGTAGTAAGAGTAGGAGAAGTAGTAAGAGCAATAGCTATAGAAGATAAAATGCAAAGGTAAGAATCACAGGACCCATTTTCCTTGGATTGGCAGCTTTTACGGGGTCTGCCAGCTGTTTTGTTATTTGTAGTTAAGATATGAGAGGCAGGGTTCCTGTTTTTGGTAATGAAAAGAGTCTTGGAGTCCACGCCTAGGGAACAGTATTTTGAGACAAGAGCTTTAAAGAAGGCTAGTAACTAAAACAGGGCAGAGCTTAGTGGTGGATGACTGCAGACAGGTGATCGATGCTGAGGAATGGGCTTCACATGGCGCCCAGTCCAGCTCATGCATTTAAATCAGACACATTTTAGAATGACACATTAATTTTTTAAATAGAAAAAGTTAAGTTCCAAATATGTGGAAAATTAACTAGCGTGAATAAGCTATTATTCTCCAGTAAGAAAAGAATAATGTAATAATAGAAAACTAATTTGAGAAGTCAGAGAACATCAGAATAAGTAGAGGTACTGAGATTATTCCTACAGTGTTATTTCTTTACCTTGTCCCATTTTTTCTTCAGACCTTTTAAATTAATAATTTTTTAGTGGTCAACATTATCAGAAGCGAGTTAGTCTTTATACAAAGGCATTTCTCTGGGGAGTGTTGCAAAATTCATGTTCTCAGAGAAAGTTTTTGCCTTATACTCGTTACATGGATTATATTGAAGGTAAATACATTTTATTCTATTTTTATAATGATCTGATTCAGACTGACTGTATCAAGCATATGAATGACCATTGTGGCAGTAAAACAAAACTAAACCAATGCTCTGCATCGTATTTTTTCAGATACTATTGAAAGTTTGATCAATTTTTGTTGTTTTACCTATTACACACACACACACACACACAATGTATGCATATAATTAAAATATTTATTTTACTAAATGTGAACCACAATATTTTAATCTGTTCTTTTTCGTTTAAAAAAAGTCTTTGTATTTTAGTTCCCATAGGTAAAAAGCTTAAAAATTTTTATTTCAGTTCTTACAAGTTGAAAAATCTTACACTGAAAATTGATGACCTGTCTCAGAATCATCAGAGAACTAAGGTCACAGAGCAAACTGATACCCTGAAATACAAAGAAACAAATGAATCTAAAAGTTACAGCCAAGATCTACTTACCTGGAGCAGAAGCTGCTAGAGCCATAAAAGATAGGAATAGTAATTTTGATAACTACTAAATACTCACCATGAATTAGAGCTAGAGAGACAGTGAGAAACTCCTGGAGATGGTAGAGTAAATGGGGGCTTCCACTTTGGGTTTTTTCTCCAGGAACCGCATCAATCTTTAATTGTAAAAAGCTAAAATGAATATCCTCCTGGTTCTAGTAGTAGGGAGGGAACCATCACCCTTGCGAAATACACCCAAAGTTCTACTTCTATTAAAGGTCTGACCTTGTGAGGGGAAAGACAAAGAGTGTTACACCATCTGGGGTAGATCACTTTTCTATTTCCTCCCTCTAGCCTTCCTAGAAAAAAAAAAAGCTAGGAAAAGTGTAAATGTCACAGCCCAGGAACATCAGCCCACAAAGACTGAATCAAAGATTATACAATACTTTCTTTCCTCTACAATTTATCACCATATCAATAGGATTCTAGTGTCATAGTAGTGGATCGTAGTTTTAAAGGATGCTTGATGCAAACTTGCCCTAAGAAGCAATTATTACAGATTCCAAAGACAATGGTGGAAATAAAAACATGAATAGGAGAGCAATTTTTATCCTCAGCAACATACAGCTATATCAAGTATTAAACACTGCCTTACTTCAAGCCAGAGTAACATAAATCCTCACAATAAAGGCATATATAATACAGCTAGTATTACTCAATGCATCATGTTTGATTTCAATGAAAAAGGTACCAGGCATGCCATAAGGCAAGAAAAAAATCCACATTCTAAAAAGACAAAGCATTCATCATGACAAGGCCCATATATGACATAGATGTTGGATTGTCAAACAGAAAACTTGAATAACTATGGTTAACATGTTATGGGATCTAATGGAAAATTATATGGGTCGGCAACTCATCTACATAAAGCAAGAGCATCAAAGAAGAAATACATGACGCTAATATTTTCAAATGTTCTTATTCTTAATTGATCTAAGAGAACTGTTTAAATTAATAATATGACAATGTAGTAGGTGATTGTAGCATATGAATAAGTTAAATGCATGAAAGTAACATCAAAAGGGACAGAAAGAAGAAATTGGGGAAACTGTTTTATCTACACTGTACATGACGCAACATAGTCTATTTGTTTGAAAGTAGACTTAGATTACATAAAAATCTCTATTGCTAACTCTAAGACAAACACTAACTTTTTAAATAAAAATAATCAATAAGCTTAGAGGACAAATGCAACAGTTTTGAATGCTTAGTTGAAACTGGAGAAGGCAGATGCAGGCACAAAAAAATAAATGAACATATAAAATGAATTAAAAATAGTTTTATTGTAGATATTAATCCAACTATATCAATCATTTATTTAACTTTTTAATTGAGGTATAGTTTACATATAATTTTAAGATTAAAACATAATGATTCAATATTTGTATATTGTCACATGATCACCACAAGTCTAGTTAAATTCTATCACCACACAGTTACAAGTTGTTTTTCTTGTAGTTAGCAATTTTAAGACTTACTCTCCTAGCAATTTTCAAATATGCAATACAGAATTTTATATTCCCCATGCTATACATCACATCTCTGTGATTTATTTATTACTCGAAGTTTGTACCTTTCGACTCCCTTTTTCTACTTTAATAGTTAACTTTGACTACCACTAACCTGTTCTCTGTATCTATAAGCTAAATTTTTGTGTTCTTTTTAAGATTCCTCATGTAAGTGAGATCACATGTTATTTGTCTTTCTCTGCCTGACTGTATTTCACTTAGCATAATGCCCTCAAGAGGTCTATCAATGTCGTCACAAAGGGCAAGATTTCATTATGTTCTATAGCTGAATAACATTCCATTTAATATACATAATATATATATATGTTATAATATTATACATACAGCATTTTCTTTATCCACCTATCCATTGATGGACACAGGTTTATTTCCATATCTTGGCTATTGTGAATAATGTTGTCATGACCATGGGTGTGCAGTTATTTCATCAAACTAGTTACTGTATTTCCTTCATACATATACCCAGAAGTGGTATACTGGATCATGTGTTGCCCTATTTTTAATTTTGTGAGGAAACACCATACTGTTTTCCATAATGATTGTTCCAATTTATATTCCCACCATCAGTGTACAAGGGTGCCCTGTTCTTTACATCTTCATCAACACTACTTATTTCTTCTCATTCTGATAATTGTTTTAACAGGTGTAAGGTGATATATCATTGTAATTTTGATTTGCATTTCCCTGATTAGTGATGTTGAGCATTTTTTTATGTATCTGTTGACATTTGTATGTCTTCTTTGGAAAAATGTGCATTCAGATCCTCTGCCAATTTTTTAACTAGGTTGATTTTGGTGTTGAGTTGTATGAGTTCTTTTTATATTTTGAGTATTAACCTATTATCAGGTATGATCTTGCCAAAGTTTTCTCCCATTCAGGAGGTTGCTTTTTCACTTTTTTGATGATTTTCTTTGCTACTCAGAAGCTTTTTAGTTTAATGTAGTTCCACTTATTATTTTTGGTTTTGTAGTCAGATGCAAAAATTCATCAATAAGACCAATGTCAAGGACTTTACCATCTACGTTTTCTTCTAGGAGCTTAATGATTTTAGGTCTCACATTCCATTTTTTAATATATTTTTAATTGATTTTTGTGTATGGTATAAGAGAGTGGATCATTTTCATTCTTTTATGTATGGCTGTTAAATATTCCAGGCACCATTTATTGAAGAGATTATCCTTTCCTGCCTGTATATTCTTGGCTCCTTTGTCATGAGTTAATTGACTATATGTGAATGAATATGAGTTTACTTCTGAACTCTCTATTCTGTTCTGTTTTCTTATGTCTGCTTTTATGTCAATAGCAGACTGTTTTAGTTACTATGGCTTTTTAATATAGTTTTAAATCATAAGTATTATGCCTCCAACTTTGCTTTTCTTTCTTTAGATTGTTTGAACTATTTGAGGTCTTCTGTGGCTTCATACAAATTTTAAGGTTCTTTTTCTAATTCTGAAAAAAGCTATTGAAATTTTAATAAGGACTGTATTAAATATGTACATTGCTTTAGATAATATGGACATTTAACAATGTTATTCTAGTGCATGATCATGGAATAGCTTGCCATTTATTTGTGTCATCTTCAATTTCTTTCATGAGTATCCTAGAGTTTTCAGTTTATAAACTTTTAGCCTCCTTGATTAGATTTAGTCCAAGGTATTATTCCTTTCTGATGCAATTATAAATGGATTGTCTTCTTATCTTAATCCTTGCACTTAACATAAACAGTCAATTAACACATTTCGTATATTATATGTATTATATACAGTATTCTTACAATAAATTAAGCTAGAGAAAAGAAAATGTTTTTTCAAATTGCAAATCTCCAAAAAAGTTTACAAAAATTGATTGAAAAAATCTGCACGTAAGTGGACCTGCACATTTCACACACATGTTGTTCAAGGTCAACTGTAATCCTAAATATGTATGAGGCCGACAACAGATTGTCAAAATATGTGAAGCAAAACTAATAGTGGATTTGACTATCTCTCATCAAAGTTCTGTTAAAGAGAGTAACTTAAATATACCTCCTTCATTAATAGATCATGGCAACAGAAAATCAATAGGGATATATTTGATCTCAAAAGTAATATTAGTCAACTTGATCTAATTAATTGGCATTTATTGAATACTCCACCCAGAACAACATTCTTTTTTGGCTCCCATGGAATATTTGCAATGATAGACTACATTATGACAATGAAACATACCTTAGTAATTTAAAGGTTTATGAAACATACATGTATGTTCTCAGAACACAGTGGTATTAAACCAGAAATCAATAACTGAAAGATAGCTAGAAAATTCCAAAATATTTGGAGATTGAACAGATTTCTAAATAATACATGTGACAAAGGAGTCTTGAGAGAAATTCAAGTATTTTGAAGTAAATGAAAATGAATTTAAAGTGTATGGGATTTTTATAATGCATCAGATTTGTGGGAAGCACCAAAAGCAAAACTTAGAAGGAAATATAATTTATAACATTAAAGACTTGTATGTATTTAGAAAACATCTAAAATCAATAGCTTAAGCTTCTGCTTTAACAAACTGGAGAAAGAAGAGTAATTTAAGTCTGAACATGAAGACATTAGAATTATATGCATTTGAAGCAGTTGTATATTTATTCATTCAAACTGATAGCAACTAAGATGTCCCTCAACAAGTGACTGGATAAACAAATTCCTTTTCATGGAATATTAGTGATTAAAAGATATTAGCTATCAAGATATAAAACACTAAATGAATCTTAAATGTGAAAAACATGTGCAAAGAAATTGTGTGAAATGAATCGGTTTAAGGAGGTCTCATGCTGCATGTTCCAATTTTATGGCATTCTGGAAATGGTAAAAGCAATTGAGTCAAAGGGGAATTTAGAGTGGTGGAATTATTCTCTGATACTGTAATTGTAGTCACATGATTCAATACATTTGTTAAAAATCCATAGAACTACAGCACACAGAGTGAAACAATATATGCGAATTTTAAAGTATTAAAACATTTGCAGTGTCGAAGATTCATGACAAAATGAAGAATGTGACAAAGCTATCTAACATGAAATAAGCTCAGTGAAAGATGGGGTTGGTAGGAGGGTTACTGACCTAAGCAACTTAGAAAATAAGTGGAGTCTGTAAGATTTAATAAAAAAAAATTGTGCATGAATTTTATATTATAGTTGATAAAATTGTTTACCACATTAGTTTGCATTAACAGTACTGATGGTACTATTAAAGTATCCTGAAATTAAGTAATTAAATGGCTGATGGGTGGTGGGAAATAGATTTCTCACTTTTGGATTGGGAGGTTGCAAATAAACAAGAGAAGAAAGAAGGATCCTTGTGTTAACAGATTAAAGTTGAGGGCATCAGTATGAACTCATATGTAGCTTAATATAGATACATATGTTCACATTAGGAAAATAATTTTGGATATTTGTACTTGCAAAGATTAGTATGCATATAAGTGTATTGCTTTATCAGGTGAGAAAACTTAGAAGCAAGCACACCCCAGTGAAGCACATGTGGCGCTCATACCTTGGTTCCTAATACCATTCTCCAATAAGAGGAAACCAGGGCTCCTTAGAGAAATGGCTGAGCTAAGACTAGGGCAGAAAATATGTAAGATGAGCTTGGATCATCTTGTAGTACCAAAAGTAAAGATGTGTTAAACACATACACACACTCACTCACTCATTCACAATGATGGTGGTTTGTCAAAGGGACACTAAAGTCAGCTGAAAGAAGAACAATTGTCCAAACTTGAAACACTTTGAGCAACAAAATAAATGAAGCATGGGATTATTACCAAAAGCATAAAACAAATATCCATGAATCCATTTTGACAAAAATGTTTCATAAAACAAATAAATAATGGTGAGAACAGACACATCTCCCATGCAGAAGTGTTCCAAGTTGTTTACTTAACTCCACCATTCAGGACAAGAAATGTAACCCCTTATACCTTAAGCACGGGTCATGCATGTTTAAACCTGTTAATGAATGTCTTTCAAAAAGCACAGTATGGGCAGGGTAGGCTGGAGAGTAAGTTTTTCATGGAGAAACCAAGAGACACAGCCTCAAGACAAGTGTCCAAGTTCAACATCAACAGTAATAAGTCATGTTTAAAATGTGCACCCTTGGGATGATGTGATGAAAGTGGCAGTTAACGTCTGTGGCCTTCCTTTCGAAACCCATGATATCAGTTTTTTCACTAGAAAGACATCAGATGAATCCCAAATTAGGGTATATTACAAAATACCAGTACTCTTCAAAACTATGAAGGTCATCAAAGAAAAAAAGGAGAGTCTGAGAAACTGTCTCAGCCAAGAGGAGTCAAAGGAAACATGAAATCTAATGGTAATATGGTACCTGACAGGATCTTGAAACAGTACAAAGGCGCTAGTGAAAACCAAGATAATCTGAATCAAGTATAAACTTTGTTTTATAATGTATCAATATTGCTCTATTATAATAAATGTACCATACATTTGTAAGACAGTAATAGGGGAAACTGGGTGTGGACTATATGTGAATCTCTATACTATCTTCTCAATTTATTTATAAATCTGAAACTGTTCAAAAATAGAATTTATTGAAATGTAGAAAAGAACAGTCCTAGTAATAATGCACTGTGTTGGTATTTGCAATAGCAAACAGTAGGACTTACTGTGTGCCCTGCACTATTCTGGATACATGGACTACCGTAACACATATAATCAAACACAATAAACCCACAGAGAGATCTTACTAATAATTCCATTTTATAAATGAGGAAACTGAGGCATAGAGAGATTATGTACCTTTCCCAAGGTCATGGCAATTAAGTGGCAGAGCCAAAAGTCAAATCCGGTTGTCTGGTTCCAGTAACCATCCTCTTAATGACCGTAGTGTTCTATCTCTTAAAGAAATCGATCCTACATTTCAATGAAAGGGTTGAGTGAAAACATCAATCCAGATTAGGAAACGCAAGGAATTAGACACTAGACACTGATAGAATAGTCGTCAGTGGCAACCCAACAACCTCTGGGTCTGGCTCTCTCATTCTGAAATTTCTTTTGTCCTTTATTTTCTATCTCCTTCTACCTTTCCTTATCCTCAGATATGTGTTCCTAATCCTTTCTCCTCTTTTCATTTGTCTTCCTCACTTTCATTGGCCTTTTCCTTATTTTAAATTTCTCTCTTGCTTTCCTATACTTATAAGTATCATTGAGATCTCCCAGTGGCTTGTTAATCTCACTGGTAGAACCAAAGACTCATCCCAGGAATACGTAGAAAAATTAATATTGATGAATTTGTGGTTTCAAGGCACTCTACAGCTTTACATTCCAAAGATCCTTTTTGCCTATAGTTGCTACATTTCCTGCATATTCACATTGCTAGTAGTCTTCGGTGATTAAAAGATTTAGGCATTTTATCCTATCAAAAAGTAAAATCTCTTTATATACAAATGACTATGTGGAAGCATGAAAAAAATTCCAACTTAATTTTAGGGTCAAAAGAAGTGATGACAGAATATGTTCAAATGATTTGTCCTATATTTTAAAATGCTTTCATGTCTCCACATTTTAAGAAACAGACTCAGTTACAAATGAGGTTAATAAAACCACTAGGATTTATAGTCATGTTTGCAAAATAACCCCACAAAGTTCTCAAGGTCAATTTTAATTAAAGAAACACTTTCTCCTATTATATACTAAACTGTCAAGACCTTCCTAAGTCAATCACTTGTCATATTCCAAAATAGCAAGACTTTTGAGTCATATGGCCACCAGATTGGCCTCGGCACAGTCACCTTAGTATTTTAAACTCTATGCTTACCTGATTTTTATGAAATAGTTTGTATGAGTTGCTGTCGGTATGATATATTTATTTAAGTCACCACAGAGTATATATTATTTATAATACATATATATTCTTCACATCAACATCTTGTAAAAAAATATGTATATATATATATATACTGATCTCAACTTTGGACAAGGTTACAGATTATCAATAAAGTAAGCTGAAATGTATTCTCAGTCCTTTCCTTCCCTTCCACCCCCTCTCCCTATTTGTCTCTCTCTCTCCTCTCGAATTTACATTTTGCAAATGCCAACAAATAGCACACATCAGCTATTTATGAAGGCCCTGTTGCCTATAAAGTCAATCCAATTAGATCTTTTCCCATGAGCAAATTCCCTCAAATAACAACATCCTGTATGAAAAATCAATGCATGAACAACAAATAATCATTGAATACCTAATAGAGTAGGCTATAAATACACAAGGTTATTTTTTTCTTCTGATGATATGAAAGGAAAGAGTAATTACTGAGGAGTCAGTCTTACATTTATGGGCTGTAACTTCAGAGTTATGAGCTGATAGCTTCTCAGTGGGAAATATCTCTAGTTATGCTTGTGTTTCAAAGATGAGTGCATATCTCTATCACTGTTTAACAGTGTTTAAACCTGTTAATGCATGTCATCTGGTGAAATGAAACAGCCAAAAATATGTTGAGTAGAAAAATAGTTTCTCTATATTTGTCTATTTGTCTATCCCAGAAATAAAATAAATGAAATTCATTTGGTCATACGTTTCAGTTGGAATTTTACATAGCAAATGGATAATACAAAGGAGGCCTATGTAATTCTCAAGTGGATTGCTTTCCATGACATTTTCCAGAGCTCGTTTAATATGAGTCAAACAACTTTAGTAACTGCAACCATATTTTTTCTTACAACTTTTAAATCACTTCATACTTGTACATATATTTTTCTCAGTCTCATTTTTTTTATTTTGGTATCATTCATCTACAATTACATGAGCAATATTATGTTTATTAGACTCCCATCATCAAGTCCCCACCACAAACTTCAATTCCCAGTGCTGCAGAGGCAAGCTTTATGCTGGAGAATAACATAGGGGAGGTTGAGGGCTTCTCTTTGAGTCAGTTCTCCAAGGAAGTAAAGACTGCTGTGAAGAATAGAGGAAGATGCAGAGAGAAACACAGAAGCGGGAGGGGGAAAAAACATAGGCAAAAATAAAAATAAAAACCCGTGTTAAATTGTTAATGAATGGAAGAAACGGTCATAGGAAAAACAGAAAACACTCAACTGCATTAGAACTAACCAATAGCTATGGATTTACTCCAATGAAACATTAATTTCTTATTTCAGTCACTCTCTGTCACGGTGCTGGTGGATAGCTGTTGTAGTGATTAATCACAGGATGTCTGTCTGTTAGGAATTCACAGTTTCAGGTAGGAGGAAGACATATAAATAGATTCAACTAAAATAAGATAAAAGTATGTAGTGTTCACAGGGAGCACTTCAATACTTACATGGACCTAAATCTTCAAGGGTGTGGATCTCCACATGGCCTGAAAGCATGTTTTCTCATGTTTCTATTCATTTTTACATGCTTGATATATGATCCGATGCTTTCTGAAAACAGGGTTATGATCACATATTCTTCATTTTAATGCACGGCAAATTGGAAATTTAAAGGGTTCTTGAAATAACAAAAATCTGCAACTCCCAGCTCTCAAAGAGAACGTGATAGTGCCCTTTTGTAGATGTTGGCTATTCAAATACGTGTGTATAAAAGGTAAGGAATCAAATATAGTAAGAGGTGGAGTCTCCCCTTGGTATTGAGACCATGTGTAACTCTAGGCAGTTACAGACTCTAAGTCATCTAGCAATATTTATTTATTTATTATTTATTATGATAATTATTACTTTTATGATATCAGTTATTTTTGCCTTCTCTGCCTGAGTGAAGGAAAACATCTTTTTTCTCTTCTGGCACTCGGAAAAAAAAATTGTTGATTCAAATAAGGGTTAGAACAAATATTAAATAAAGGCAAATATTAAAGATAAAAACACAGTATTTGTATGTGTATGTGTGCATACACACACACACACAATGCCTTAATGAAGGGAAAGATGTTTGACATTCATTTTTCAAATAAGAAAAATAAAAGTTGGTTGATAGTAGATAATATTGGGAGAGTAGGAAGAAAAAGTTTAACCTTTTTCTGACTTCATGCTACTTAAAGACAAATGTAATTAGCATTGTCTCTTTGGAATTCCTGTTCAGCTTTAATAAGATAATTTTTCTTCTACTCTTAGCCCACCCCGACTCTGTACTCCCTCTCAATATTATCCTGGAGTACTATTACAAATTAACAACCCAGAGCCATGTTCCATGTATTTCAACTACTGATGGGGATATTTTAACTCATTAGCATAGAATTTCAGACTTTTCCTAATTTAAATCCAACATTATATTAATATATACCAAGTTTCAACCTGAAGGAAGCTACAACTCCAAAAGTATACATTGCAAACATATTTTAAACATTTCACTCTTTGTCCCTTTATCCTATGCTGTCATCCATTCTCTGTCATTTTCTCTATTACAGTTGACCAAGGAATTGTCCTAAATTCCTATTTTGAGGATGCTCACTTAATATCATATTGTACACAGAAATATAATACAAAGTCCCTGCTCTCCAATGATGACGTTTTGTTGTTGGTGGTGGTATTTTGGGGGCTTAGAAGAGATTGCAAGAAATATCCTCTCCTTACACTATTAGGATTTAAATGAGCACCCACAAAATGCTGAGGCAATACATCAGATTCGCGGGATCTTAGAGCAACTCGAGAGGTGACAGATATGTATGAGCAATAGCCTTTTAAGCCACTACATATCTTTGCACTTAACAGATTCTCAGCAGACCTGGACCAGACAAATCACATTCCAGAAGACTTGGAAAGATTTCTCTGTGTTATACTGGCAGACAGAAGAAGCAGGAATACAATGAATCCAAAGTGTTAGAATTTCTTCTTGGCTGAATTTTCTACAAAATGTACAAGAAGTTTTGTAAAATAAATACATAAATCATTGCCATGATGAAAATGACTACCATTTATTGGGCATTTACATGCCCAGTATATTTTTTTACTGATGATATCATTTAATCCTCACAATATCCTTTTGAGGTAGTGCCATTTTATCCTTATTTCTTAGAAGAGGTGCTTAAAATTAAGAAGATGGAACAAACATTCGTTGTGTATGCATTATGTAACAGGAGTGTACTGAATAATTTCTTTACACATTAGTTTAGATGAAATAGTGTATAACAGTACCATGAGGTGGGTTCTGCTCTTATGCCCGTTTGTCAGTGAAGAAACAGACACACACTCAAGAACTTGCCCAAAATCACATGTCAAGAGTTAGCTGAAGACTCAAATCCAGTGTGTCTAATTCTAAATACTCAAATTTTAACCAAGTTGTAATGTCTTTCATTGATTTGTTAACAAAAATGTGCCAGACAGACTTTAGTGTTAAATAGAACTGGCATTGACTCCTATCATATAGCAGCTGTCATTTAACTTTCCTGAAGCTCAGACTCTTTTGTAAAATTCAACAAAAATATCTAAGTCATAGGGTCATTCAAGGTTTAAATGACATATTAGTATTTAAAACATTTAGCACAGTGCTTGGTACATAGCAATTACTCCATAAATAGTAGTTGCTTTATTATTTTTAAAGGTTAGACCCACTATTAATATGCCAGATATAAGCTAAATAAAAGATACTTAATGTTAGTGCAGAAAGACTACTTAATAACCATTATAAAAGGAAGTAAAATTTTAGAAAAAAATAATACATTGTAAATCTTACATCTGAATGGTGCTAATAGAGTGCTCACATGGATGTCAGAAAATCTGATTTCCACTTGAGACACACATTTTTCCCTTGAATTAAGTAGTCTACTTTCCCTCTACCACACAGGAAAAACGGACATTCACATAAATACTTATGCACACATCTTTCCAGCAGTTTTACTCATAATTGTCAAAACTGGGCAGTAGCCAAGATGTCCTTTGGGAGGTGAATGCCTAAACTATGGAATATCCAGACAATGGAATATTACTCAGACCTGAAAAGAAATGAGCTATGAGGACATAAAAAAATGTGAAGGAAACTTAAATGAATTTTACTAAATGAAAGATGCCAATTTGTAAAGACTGTATGATTCCAACTACACGATTCTAGAAAAGTCAAAACTATGGAGACAATAAAAAGATTAGTGGTTGGGGGACAGGGGCAGGTGAAGGAGAGAAATCAGTAGGTGGAACACAGAAGATATTTAGGACAATGTAAATACTGTTTGATATCATTATGGTGGATATATCATTATGCTTTTGTCCTAACCCACGGAATGTCCAACACCAAGAGTGAACCATAATGTAAACTATGGACTTTGGGTCATTATTATAATATGTCAAAGTAGGTTCATTTTTGGGTAAAAATAATTCCATTCTAGTGAATAATGTGGGTAACTGGAGTGGCTATGCATTTGTAGGGAGAAGGAATATGTAGGAAGTCTGTATTTTCCTCTCAACTTTGTTGTACACTAAATTGCACTAGAAATTAAATGTATTTAAAACAGTGCATTCTTAAAAATATATATGTTAAACAAATTTTAAAGTGGTACTAAAGAGAATTGGTGTGTCATAATTTTGTTTTGTATCATTACGCTTTTTGTCCTAACTAACTTAATTTGGCCTAGGTGGCAAAGTTGGAGAAATACTTTTTTTTCTAACTAACTTAATTTGGCCTAGGTGGCAAAGTTGCAGTGAAGAAAATAAAACAGCAATATCAACACCAACAGGGATTGACATGACTTGGAATCCTGAACAAGGGAGATGGGAAAGCAGAGTATGGCTAATGCATTGGTATGAAACACATGGGTCAGAAACATAAGTGTCTCTGAGATTAAAAATGTATGTGTACTTCAAAGGAGAGACTGACAGCCAGTATGATATCAGATAATAGAATTTGTAGTATAAAATATTATCTATTGGTTATTTCTAGATTCTGACAAAAGTTTTGATTGTGGCCACAAGTATATGAGGATGTGTGTGGCATGGGGCTTAAGGCCATTGGGGTTGAGGAGGAAAAACAATTATAAAATATGTGGATTTAGTATTAATTACCAAGGGTAGTTATTACCTAGGATAATGGTGGGACTAAGGACAGCTATAAAGCCATAAATCTTCCATAAGTGAGGATGCTGATAACAAAACATGGAAGACAATATTTTAACTAGATGATCTGAATTCAAGGACATTGTTTTTATTCAAGGATTAAATATTAATAGAGTGGAATAATAACTATCATAAGAACATCATCTGCATTCCTGTTCTGGATGGCTTAATACTTTCCCCATCAATGTGTGGTACGTTGAAGGGACTGCAGGAGACATGATGGGCTCTGCTAGAGACTAGGTTCCTATAAAAAAAATGAAAGAACGGACAGGAAGAATATTTGTTGTAGTTGATTTGCAATAGAGCTCGCTCACATGACAGATCAAAAAGTAAAGATTTGGCAGAGAGGACAGAAGTGGAGAGTATATGTTAGAAGAATATTTGGTACTATTTCAAAGACAGTAGGTTGATAAACTGGTATAGCATCTCAAGGTAGCAATAGTCGACAGAGATAAGTATGTTGGAATTAGTTGATTTCAAGATTGATCTAATAAAGACATACTTCTTACTGGGAATATTTATTATTCATATACAGCATGTTAGTATCATGAAACAAATAAATGTGGAAAAGAATCCTGAATTCCATACAAAGCAATTTTGGAATAAACAGCATTACACTTTAAGAACTGTTGATAATTGGAAATATAAGTGATTTTAAAGGATGTATATTGTTCTTTCTCTAATGCTGCCTAATTAGTTGTCTTAGGCACCCTTTTCTAAGACTACAGAAAGTCAGAGTGGGACAGACATGGGCTTCTCAGTTGGACAATCTTGGTTCTTCTTGATTCTGTCATTGATAAACACTTATTAGTGGCATTGGGCTGTGTGACATCAGAGCTTAGACTGTTAGCTACTGCACTATACTGCCTTTCATAGTATCAGCTCACGTGCTGGTATCAGTTAAATAAGGAATCAACTAAATATTTACCTTTCCTATCTTGTCCCTTCATTTTTACTGTGCAGCACAATGAAGTTATTTTTCCAGAGTCTTATAATTATCAGGTGATAGAACCAGGATTAACAAACAAACAAAAACAAAACCCTTTGTCTTAACTTCACATCCAGTGAACTTTCCAATATAATATAGTTTCCTCATGTTTGGGAATATGTTTAAAGTATAATTGCTATACTTAGGAAAATAAAACGAAAGTTGGTAAGGGCAGCACTCATTCAGCTTTTAGTCCTGGAAAAGTTTTTTAATAGTAGCAGAAATTAGCAATCTTGAGAATAGTATTGTGCTTACTCTGGAGTTTCATAGAATTTTCTGTATATTGAAAATATCAGTCAATTTCTCTCTCTCTCTAGTAATTTCATGTATTTTAAAATAATATCCAGGAATCACAGAGATATGTCCCTTCTATTGCTAAGATTTAAAGATCTGTTAAAATGGTTATTCACTAATTTATTCATGTGCTAATTTAAAATATTTGTATATTTTCTTTATTTTTAATAAAGTTTGGCTATATTTCAAATGCACAAGATGATTTAATACATATTCATAATGAAATGGTTATTACAGGAAGCTAATTAAATAATCATTTCCTTACCTACTGCTTTTGTGTGTGTGATTAGGACACCAGAAACCTACTCTTAGCAAATTTACAGATTCAGTACAATTTTAAATGCAGTCCTTATGCTGTACATTGTGTCTATAGACTTATCCATCCTACATCACTGCAACTTTCTATCCTTGAACATCTCCCCACTTCCCCACCTCCCTACCCTGTTCTACTCTCTGCTTCTATGTATTCAAGGAGATTCTACTATTCGCAACAAGAATGAACTTGGAAGATATCATACTGAGTGAAATAAGTCAAACACAGACAGAAAAAAAAAAGCATGATCTCATTTTATGCTGAGTCTACCAAAGGGTGTTTCGTTTATCCAAAACTAAATTGAGTGAAAGAGACCCTGATTTGAAAAATACCTAGTAAAAAATAAAAGTAAGAATACATATGTACTTATGAAATATTTATACACATTACAAATACAGTGTTTTTCTATGCTGGTCTAGGTGTTTGGGATCTAAATCCTTTATTTTGTTTATTGTCTTCTTTCTTAGAATAATAGAAAGTTGAAATACTGCCCAGATTCATAGCAGATTGCTTCTTCCCTTGTATTCCTATAACCAGTGTCCATGGGCCTGTCTCCTAGATACAGTTTCTCCACAGTACATTTAGTCTTGTTTTCTCTACTCTAATAACAAGCTGAATTTCATTTTGATAAGTATCCTTTAGAAATGGGATTAAGAACTAGTAGGGATTCCTGCACCAGAATAAAATTAACTACTCGAATGTCTCGAATTATAAAGAGATCTTCATTGAATATAATCAGGAATTTTAAAGCTCTTTTATCAAAAGGTGACACTTTTGAGAGCACACTAGGTGACAGGCATATTTTCCTAAAGACGAGCCATTCATATTTTTCATCTAAATGTTTCTGCATTGGCTCATCCCCCATTAGATGCAGCCTCTCCTCTCCATAGGGAGGATTCCAATTCCACTCATTCTATTTACTTTAGAGATAACAAAGAATAAAATATTTCTCTTGAAAATTTGAACCCATGGGTTTAATTCCAACCATATGATTATCCCTTTGTGCTTACAAAAGAGATTTATGCCATAAAATTTTGTGTAGTTAATTTGGGAACTGTTGCTTGCCTATACATACCCTGAGTAATTTCAGGAATTCAGTCTGAAAACTTCATTTGATTTGACACCATTTCAGACGTATTAATAATGAGAGCTCAGGAGTATATGGAGATGGTATGTAGCAGCCTGTAGCAGCTCTGTGCTGTTTATGGGAGTTATATCACACAACCTTTCTTTGACAATGAATTTCTATTAATTTATTCTTTGTCTCCAGCCTGGTATGTTTTGTGTTGAAGGTTAGCTATTTTCAACATGTGTTCTTTAGATATATGCTTTTAAAAATAAAAAATGGTGATATGTGTGCCTTGATATGCATATGTGTGCTGAGATAATATACATTAAAATATCAATATTATGTTTCTCTGCATAAGAGAATCAGAGACATTGAATCTTTATTTCAATATTTTGTCCTTTCTACAAAACCAAAAGATTTACTTGAGTACTGACTGTTAAAAATGTGACAAAGATTCAGAACTGTAAGAACGATCACTCTCAAGTTTATAAGGGAGATGTCTTGAAACAATAACAATAGTAACAATAACAAAATTCATGTCTTTACTAGTACTGTTGAATTGACAGGCACTCATAAAAGCATTTAGAGAGGCAATACCATTCATTTTGTAGAAGAGGACCCACATCTTGACTCTCTTACGTGAATAAGTGATAAGGTTGAATACACGCATTCCAACTGTAAATCTAGGTTATTTTCCATGTAAGGAAAAGAAAAAAACTAAGTTCGGACCTTTTTAAGACTGAGATTAAATGTCTAAGACCAGGGAGAGAAGAGAAGCTCAACCATCAAAGCAGGGTATTTGGGCAAACGATACTCGTCCATAAGTCCCAACATTGCCAGGATCTGAGTAGGTAGGAATTCACAAGGGCAGGTTTTCTGTGTAAGAGACAGAGCACCAAGAAAGGCAAACTATGGGAAAAAAGTATCACAGGATAGAGGAAGATGTAGGAAAATGTAGAAAAAAATGTTGATTAAATAAAGCTTAAATCAAGCTCATCTTATGGTTTTAATCCTTTTTTGTCAAACAGGATCAAAAAAGAAAAATAATTAAAAAGGGTAGAGAATATACTTAGATAATTAAGAAGGGGCATCTATTTCCTTAGCAATACATTTGCTACCTAACTTACAATGAAAAAATCACTAGGTTTCATTGTATACTTAGTATATATTTTTGGTGTGCTAAGAACATCAGACACATTGCTTTATTTAAATACCATAATAACGCACTGAAACAGATATTATTGTCCGCATTTTAGATAGATGACAAAACAAAAACTCGGAGGGCTCAGTAATTTAGCCAATGAATGTCACTTAGATAGTGGGAAAGCCAGGATTTGACACTGGGTTGCCTGAATTCAAATTCCAAGTGATTGCTCTTTCTTTCAGAAACTTTAAGCATAAGGATCCTAATATTCAGAAAGTATGAACTCCAATGACTTTGTGGTTACAAAGTCTCACTACTCAGTTCTAAGTGTGCATCAGAAGAATTTATTATCACTATATAATCTTTGTAAATGTCAGTGGTGTACACAATAATAAAACAAATTGTATAAAATCACAGCATTACTGTGCAATGCAATCCAGACAAAAACCTTAGTTAGAAAATCATATAAAAGTTCCATTTTACTAATTATCCAAAACTTGCTCCCTTACAACTACTTGCTAGTCATACTTGCTGTACACAGAATTCAGATTATCTTGGTTTGTGCAAATTCACTGCTATGGCAGTCCAGGACTACGAGTGTTTTGTTGTTTGTTTTCCAAAATGTTCCGTATACCTTAGTCACAGCTATAATTATAGAAATCTAATGCCTTCAAGGTCTGCAAGGGGACTGAAAAAGAGCATTTGTAGTTTTTGTTCCTTTGTCAACATGTATCACCTTCTGATAAGTGACTGGGGAGAGTGTGCATGTTATGTATAATATGAAATAAAGGCAGCTTGAAACAAAATCACATGTTTTGAGCATTGTAATGTTAAATTTATGAATGTCAAATTGCTACATTATAAAAGTTGCCACCCTTTACATTTGAAAATAATGTTTAATAACAAGAAATAATGCCTAGCTATCTGGTTATTTTCTTCCCCAGTGATCAGCCGAGCCTGTAGTTTAAGATTTTTAGTTGTAGAGAATTTTACAAAATAAAAAGGCTTTACCACTCCTTATTGACCAAACTTCTTTATACTAAGCAAAGCAGGCAATAATATATAATTTCTTATTTGACCAGACACTACTAGAGGAGAAAGAAAAGAATAATGTATTTTAGTGCATTAAGTAGTAATCATTTATATCATAATTTCTGTACTTTCACTAATTTATTTAACAAATATTCATTGGTTAACTACTTTGCATAAAGAACTATGCTACTTCCTAAAGATATAGTAGTGAACACAGAAGAAAAAGAATCTACCTTGATAAAACTTGAATTTTTGAGGGAGAGACAGGAAAAAAGATAATATAGAGACAAAAATCAAGTAGAACTAAGTGCTAAGGAGAGATATAAAGAACAGAAGGGATAGGGAGAAATGAATATGAGGCCGTCAGTTTCCATATGGTGGTCAAGGAAGGTGTTATTGATAGCACTGAACACAGACCTGAAGTAGGTGAGAGGACAAGCCAAGGACCCTGGGGGAAGATTCCAGACCGTAAACAGCACGGCTGCGCCTGTAAGGGATCTAGCGCAAGAGAAAAGGAGTTGGCCTTAGCAAGAAGTACAGATATATTTTTTTCCACATTAAAACAAAAAGAATATTTAAGTCCAGATACACCTATACTCGTGCATGTGATGATGAAGGAGCTCATGTAAATTCTCTCTTGATTGTTTATACTTTCTCAGGAAATAGTAGGAAAAAATAGTGAGTAAATTAGGGATTTGTAGGACAAGATGTCAGACGCATGGGGTGGGACACTTAGGTAAGGGCTGGAAGCACATTCAAGGACTTTGTTTTTAATCTGTATGATGTAGCCACACATCAGAGAATCCCCCAAAGATGACAAGTATGTTACAGCATTTTCAATAAACCCATTAGGTGTTGTGTCCTGAATTGACTGTAGAGGGTAGATAAAAGGAAGTTAGCAGTAAATCAGCTTTGAGGCAACTGTAAAATACAAGTAAAGATAAAAGCTACCCCGAAAGATAATTTGATCATTGTAGGTATTAATCTTTACTTTGAAAATGAAAAGTGGACAGACTCTGGATTTACTTCCATGATAGAACCAAAAAGCTTTTTGACTGACGGGATATAGAGAGAAAGACAAAAAGAGAAACCAAGAATGCCTCCAAGGATTTCTGCAGCTAAATGGGGGAGATGTTTGTTGAGAAGAGTCAGACAGCAGAGGATTAGAATTTGATCCTGGAAATGATAACCTTTTTGGGCTCTCAGATACGCAAGTGAGGATGTTGACTGAGCAGTGGCATAGAGGACGCTGAAGCTTCGGTACATGTTCTGCACAGGAGAGAAAATTCGAGAGTTGTCATTATAAAAATTAATGTAATAAAACTACATGAAATCACAAAGGAACAGATTAAAAATAGGGGTCAGGAAAAAAACCCAGATGAGTTAGCAAAGGATAATGAGAAGGAAAACAGGAGAATATGTCTTCCTTGAAGCTAAAGGAAGAAAAATGATTCAACTCTAGTTGCTTTAAGTTTCTAGGCCATGGAATGCAAATATTTTTGAGAGTCTACCTCTATAGTAACATTTAAAGATTGGAACTTTAATAGATGTATATTTATTATATGTGATCTATATGTTTTATGTATAGTCATATACATACATTAAATATATCTGTGCTAACTTATTAAGTACAAATATAGCAAAATATAAATTTAAAAGGTGAGATATAGTTAAATATTTTATTATTTTATTTATCAATAACACCAATTCTTTTTCACTAAAATATGACATTAATAATATATTAATTAGGGGCATATGGTTGCTTCATTATTTTGGACAATTTTCAATAAATATACAACCTTAAAGCAATTCGGAGTTCTAACTCTAAATTATGTTCTCCTCTATATTTGATAATACTGGCTATCATAGCTGAAAAAGGTATCTCACAATGTTACATAGTACTGATGGAAGAATTACAAACAAGTTCTTTTTAACTGTGGTAAAATACACTTAACATAAAATTTACCCATGTCAACCAGTTTTAAATATACAGATCATTGGTGTGACGTGCATTCACATTGCTGTGCAACCCATCTCCAGAAATCTTTTTATCTTGCAAAAGTGAAGCTCTATACCCATTAAACAACAACTCCCCATTTCCCCTTTCCCCAGTCCCTGGTAACCACCATTCCACTTTCTGTCTCTATGAATGTGACTGCTCTAGGTACATCATGTAAGTAGAATCACACAGTATTTGTCTTCTTGTGACTGGTTTATTTCACTCAACATAATGTCACCAGGGTTCATTCATGTTGCT
Source organism: Manis javanica (assembly GCF_040802235.1). Lineage (NCBI taxonomy): Eukaryota > Metazoa > Chordata > Mammalia > Pholidota > Manidae > Manis > Manis javanica. The sequence continues at coordinate 148,738,247 of NC_133160.1, forward strand.
GCATGTGTCACAATCCCCTTCCTTTTCAAGGTTGAATAATAAATAATCCAGTATTTGCATATACCACCCTTCCTTTATCCATAACACAATTTAAAAAATTTTGACACTTTCATCCATGGACTTATTTAATCACTAATTTGTATAATTAAGAAGACAGTGGAAATAGTTTTTCACAGATGAATTCCATTTAAATACTAATAGATTTAATTTGTTTAAGTAAATAAAAATCAGGTCTATAAGTATATGTAATTTTTAGGGGCGTCTTAAAGGTGCCAAATATATAAAGTTTGATATAAAGCAATTGCTGAATGTATTTAAAATAGAGGGTATTTTGGGTTTTCCTTTTAACTCTTTTCCTTATTAAGACTGGAATAAAGTGGTATGCGTATGATGATGCTTGTCTATGGAAATATTCTCCCTTATTTTGAGCTGTAGTATTTTGGGGAAATTTACAATTGACAGTAGGTTTGATTAGTATTTAAAGCCAAGAGATGCCAGTCACGTTGCAGACTCCATGCCAAAGAAAAGCATTCAAAATACCATGAAAAAGTCAGTTCTGAAGGCAACAATTTTACATTCTTTACGTTGGAATTTTTTAAACTTACAAAAATGTTGCAAAAATTTCACAGCCCCCATACCGCATGCACTATTTCCCCGAAGGTTTTCGTCTTACATCATTACAGTAAACTTGTCATAACTAAGCAACTAATATGGGTATACTCCTATTAACGAGACTCCAAATTCCATTCAGACTTCAGTTGCTTTTCTACTGAAGTATTTTCTATTCCAGGATTCAATTCCAGTATACCACATTGCGCTTGGTCATCACGTTGCTATAGTCCCCTCTAGTCTGTGGCAGTTTCTCAATGTTTCCTTATAAAGTACGCTTTAGTCTAGAATTCTCCAATGTGGGGATATGGTCTATAGGTTAGTTAATTAGTAACTTTGTTTTACAAAGCAATTGAACTTCATCGTATCATTGTGTGTCTTCAGAGAATGCAGAATTTTCTACATTGTCTGTAGCCAGAAGTAAAACTAGAATTCAAAAGTTATACATAAATAAACTTTGAACATGGTGTTCAAAACCACTGATGAGTAATCACATTTATTAGGCTCAAAAACATGCACAAAAGTAGTCTGAATCAGGCATGTAAATCAAAGAATCAATTTTGGTGGGAAAAAGAAGTGATAAAAGGGGAAGTGACAGGTCCTCAGGGAGATTATAATTTTAAGATAACTTTCAATAAAAGTGTTACTTTCCCCCTCAGAAAATAAATCTAGAAGAGCCAAAATAAGCTTGCTTCAGAAAGGATGAAGCCCTACAGGTTTTTATAAGGCATCATTGTTGTTTAAAAAATTATAAATAAACTGTATTTCTCCTTTCCTGAGAATTTATTGTTTTGAAAGAAGCAAGCAATGCTAATATTTCTAGTTTATAAAATCTATTTCACAGTGATATTTGAAGCAGGGTTTTAGAAGTATGGCAGTGAAAAGAATATTAAGTGTCACTTAATTTATTTTACAGATGAGGAAAGTGGGGCCCCAGAAAGTTAGATATTACCAGGAGTACACAGTACTTAACGAGACTCATCAGCAAATATCCAGTTGTCCTTAACTCACAAGGAAAGAAATAGTGCTGTTTTCCTGTTACTAAATGAGAACACAAGGCTAATGGTATAAATTGACCAACTTGTTAGGAAAAATCTGACAGGATGTGCAGAAACTAAGAGAACTAGCTAAATACACAAAGAAATTACTCACATCAACAGAGAATGGGTAGCAATTTTTGACAGATGAGCACTACATGGAGAAATGAAACTTAGTTTGAGTAAAACTAACTGAAAATATATGCTTACTCAGCATACAATTTGTTTCCTTCTGTATCTGAGACTGTCATAAAATGTGACTTTAGCAGTGAAGAAACTTTTTTGTTTGAATTATGTGAGGAAAATGGTTTAAAGCTTAGCATGTTAGAGGTTTGCTGTTGTGGACCTTTTATTCTACCCAGTTAACTCAGTCTTAGTCAAGTTGATGGGTTGATGCTTAGCTCAATGGGTTCCTTGGAGAAAATCAAAGACAGATTTACAGAATAAGTATTTTATGATGGACATTGTGGAGGCATGACACAGTCCCAAAATCTGGTGCAGTCCTTTCTGAAATTAATTTTGACATTCTTACCACCAAATGCCTGGATTGGAAAAATGGAGATAAAACAACAGGCATATAATTTTTCAGAGCTTGTTTAAATGAAGAGTAAAACTAAAGAAGAAAAGATGGAAGAAAGGTAAATGCAGCAAATATTCCAATTAATTTAAGAACAAGGGAAAGAAGCAAAGAAAAAGAATATATCCTTATTTGGGTCTATGCATAATGCATAAGGAAGTGGGTATCCTAATTCAGTTCAGAAGAGGCTGAAACTCTATATTCTTTATCCAGTTTTAAGGGCATTTCAGACTAAGGACAAACCTCCCAGAATGATACAAAAAAAATACTTGTTCATGCAAATCAGAAGTATTTTGGGGAGAGAAAATGTGGTATGGTTCAAGAATAATTTAACACTCGATTTCTTACCCTGAAGATAAATGAATATTCTGTTGGAATTTTTCTGAAGAATAGTTCTGTGAAATTGAAATATTTTGCTATTATTGCTTCATAATTTCTCAGGAAAAAGATATTTACAATAGTTGCAGCTGATCTTGAAGCTACTTCTTGAATCTACTTTTTCCTCTTCATCAAAGATCATAATTTTTGTGCATGTTTTCACTATATTACAGCTTATACATATTCACTAAACAATATGTGGGTTTTTTGCATCATTCAAAAAATATAGGTAAATAGTATCATACTGCATATATCCTTTTGATACTTGTTTTCACTTTACAATGTTTCTGCAATTTAATGATGTTGATTCATGTAGCTATAGTTGAGCTGATTTCACTGCTCTGAATTATCACTTTTTTTATACATTAACTTGTTTATGAACTTCAGATTAATTCAAAATTTTTCTATTATGAGTATTGTGTTGCTTCACATACTCATAAGCACTGAGGTCCTGAAATGTATTAATCACAAACTTTAGGAGGAGGATGTCAGATTCCATTGCTTTTATTTTCAAGCACTAATTAGTCATAAATTTAGGTATATTTTCAAATATTTACCCACCAATAGATATCCTTTTATATGAACAATTTATTTCTCCTATTTATATATTAATATTTATATTGGTTTATCAGGTCTTTCTAAGTTTTTTTCTGTTTCAGTTATCTATGGCTCTATAACAAACCACTCTAAAACCCAGTGACTTAAGAGAACAATTTATTATTTCTCATGCTTATGTGAGAAGTCTGGACTCAACTGGAGGATTCTTTTGTTCTCTGGGATACAGCTGAAGCTGCTCATGCAGCTCCATTCAGCTGGGACTTTGGCTGCATAGAGACTTACAAAAAGTTGGGTTCTCTGGAAAAAAGACAGTGAGACAACATTTTTGTCAAGACCTATGAAAGATCTGAGATTCTACAGTATTTGCAAACTAAGAAGTTTGCCCACTAGTTTCCACATTCTAAATACTGCGTAGTTTTAAATTCATTTTCTTCCATGTCACTTAAAATTCCATTTATGCAGCACATTTATTGGTATATCACATACTGATGGCTGCTTGGCAGTTTAACTTCCACATTAAAAAAAAATCTAAACAAACTTGTTTTTACTTTTGTAGCAATTAAGGCAGCATGACAAAATGCCGTTGGATCCCTGAACTTGGCGTGGAGAAATGATTTCTTTGGTTACGTGAAGCATGACTAAGTGAAGTGCTGTTCTATATACATATACATATAAACACACGGACATGGTATTTTCCAGCTTGGTTTATTTTAAAAGCTTTTTATATACTTTTATCTTTCCTTATTTTTAATGTGCTTAGGAAATAGAGCCCTTTAAAGTTGGTCTCTATCTTGATAATAGTATAGATAAAGAGAACATTTATTTAGCAATTATCTAAGAACATATACTGTTATTTCAGGACTGGGCCAGATACTGGACATAATTTTTAAATATCATAGGCATGGTCTGTGTTATCACGAAAGAAAATCTACTAATGTCTATGTTTGGAATGTTTCACTCCTAATACTATTAAAATTCCCTTCTGAAATTTTATCAAAAATCATAGTTTCCAAAACTTAGCATACTGTTTACACTCTACAAAAATATCATTGTAAAATAACAGTCCCTCATTTAGAAGTTTCTCAAACATATTAGGAGCTGGATAAATATTACATAATGAATAAAGTAAGTCTTTGGTTATTTGTAAACAAGGATTTGATACTGAGAAGTCAAATATGTCACTCTTCTAAATAGCTTAGCGAGGTAAATAATTTCAACCAGCTGATTGTACTTAGGAACTTGCCCGAGTTTCAAAGCTTTTCATGTCTTCTGTGATTTTTCACCCTAGGTAAACCAAGTCATGTGGAAAAAAATAATGTAAAGATAGAAATTACATGGAAAGTGGTCTGAATAATTAAATTAACAGCTAGGATATCACTCCCAATGGAGATGTCCAATAGCTTTTGCCTTTCATGTTAAAATTTAGGAAACTATAGTCAATAAACTACCACACTTAATGAAATACACATCATCAACTATAATCTGTGCCTTATTTACATAACACTAAGAAGAAATGCTGACAAATAAATAACAATATATCATATAGGTTTTTTAAATTTTACTCTTCTTACTGTTTTTTTTAGAATTACTGAGATCATTTTAAAAATCTTGTATTATTCATACATGTACACATAAAAGAAAATGCAAGCAAAGTACTTTGGTTCTTGCATTCCTAAATATTTTTTGTATCCAAAGGTGATTCTTCTGACTCTATCTTTGAATCAGAATTATCACTGAATCAGAATTATCATGATGGACACTGCCATCATGACTGTTGGTGAGGCACTATTTCCTTAGTATTCTGTTATTGTCTCCAACATTTTCTTCAAGTTACTGATGCTATGCCATTAATTCTAAATGCTGATGCAATTTTGATCTACTGAAGCTATCAATTGAATGTCCTCAGGCAACAACCAGGGTTCTAATTCCTTTCTCAAATAATCTTTAAATGGTTTGTTGACAGAGATAAGAGATGGTAACTGGATAAACATACCATCAAGAATGACAACCAATCACATACACAGTAAATGATAAAACTTTGATTGTATAACCATAGAAATGAGTGGAAGACATGTCTCAATTTTGGAGATATTTATTTAGATGTTAATTGTGTGTATGTGTGAATGTAATTATATAAATATATTTCTGCATGTGACATTATATATATGCATGTATACATGTACATACTTTATATTTCACCTTATTGCAATAAACTATATACATGAAATAAAATGTAGTAAATCTATGTGCTTTCTACTGGTGTGAATAATGGGTAAAGTACTCACTCAGTGTATAGGTATAAATGATTGTTTCCAAAAGAAGATACATTAATTGCAAATTTTTGGGCTTATTTGAAAAGCAATTTTTAGACAGGAAAGAATTTCAAAATTTCCCTAAAATACATTGAAAAATATACTACATTTTAGATTATTCAGAGGAAAGGTTAGATACTGCATTACTTATTTACGTGGAATAATAAAACTGATTTTAATATAAGCTTATTGAAAAAAGAAAAAAATAGTCCTGTTTTGTAGCATTGGTTTTCCTATTTCCTATCTACTTGGCCACATGAAACTTGGGTGCCTGTAAAGGCAGGATAATAACTAATCCTCTTTGGTGTTTAGCATCACTTAATCCTTTCTGGTACTTATCCTATTAACATTTTTTCTCTTGTATTTAAATGCCAGTACAGAGCACTAGAATTCCTTGCATTTATTTCTGTGCTCTGAATTTCCCAGTTACAGAACATATCTTCAGAAATGTTTGACTAACTATATGCATTTAGCTGACTATATATTCATATTCAAGTGCTTATTCTAGTTTAATGACTTTTAGTTGGATATTTTAAGCTACCAGTTTATGTTTACCATTATTTTGTCACTATAGAATTTGCCTGTCGTGTAACATAAGCTCTTTAACTGGGTTTCCAAAAATTTTTTTATGAAACTTTTGCATACTTTAAGGTTTTAGTTAAAACCCTCCTCAAGGTACATGAATCCTTTGAGCATATATCTGGGCATTTTTTATATTAAAGGCTGTAAACCAATAAATCTTATTTTCAAAGAACTCTATTAGGTCAGGCTAAGCTGTGCTGCACTAACTAGCATGCAAGAAAATTCACAGTGGTTTTGAGAACCCAAAGTTTATTTCTCACTTATAACCAATACCCATCATAGGTGGTCTTTCAGATAGACCATACTACCAGATTGTCGAAACAGAGAAGATGGAATGTGGCAAATCATGCCTAGCTTTAAAAACTTTAGTCTCAAAGTTATTACCTTTCATTCCCTTTCCATTTCCTTAGGCAAAGAAAGTTACAGGATAGCAAATAACCTCCAAGTAGTGGGTGAAGTAAGTTATCCTATGAGTCAAAAAAAGAGGGGGGAATATTTGTCACTAACCCTAATGACAGCTGCATTCACTTTAAAGGAACAGAGAAGGACTTAAAAATATAAATTCAAGGCATTGAGGTGTTGATGTATGTTTAACTTTTTCTGTAGAGAAAAAAGTAGGGAATTTTTAGTGTTATGCACCTTTTTAGTTTATGTAGAGATAGAAATGAAATATATATATATTGTTGCATATTTTGATTATACTATACATTTGTATATATTATATAATTTAATACTTCAGCAAACTTAGTGTATAAATATCTTTATTGCCCTTCTCTATTATGATTGAGGAAGAAACATCAATCTGAGAATTTAAGAAACTTCTCTAAATTACACAGCCAATAAGTCATTATATTGAAATCTAGAGCCCTTTGTTTCTGGTTTTCCCACTACAAAATGCTGTCTTTCAGGAAAAACATCATTTACATAAATGAGGAAACATTTGTTTTTGTAGGTATGACTTCTGAAATTATACTCAGTCTTCATCAACTTACCTGCCTTTAAGTGAGATTCAAATATAAAGAATTACAAATTGGACATTTTCAGCAGAAAAATAGCAAATCCTCTCCCTATAAAGCAACTGGACACAGTTATCAAAAACAATTCCAGTGCTCTGCTGATGGAAAAATGACATACAACAAATTAAGAAATGTTTATACTCAACAATGTATTGAACTTCAGGTAAGAGCACTAAGAGTCTCTGCTATTCTTACCCAGTGATTTCCTATCCCCTCTAGCTTGGTCAGAGCTCTAACCCCCCAGAGAAGGACAGATCATGAAAACTACAAACCACAAGTTCTTTTGGTGGGGTTATTTGTTCCAGCAGTCTCAGGAAATTAGGACAAATGTTAAGATTAAAAAACACAGTTCTCATCTGGTCAAGGAGCAAAAGCAAAAATACCACACCAGATGCACTGTAAGCAAAAGTAGCGATCTCTGCAGGAAGGGCAAGGGGAAGATAAGTGGCTCTGCTAGTCTGACGTTACGTTTCATTTGGTTATCATGTTACCACATCTGTTCAATATTGTACTGGAGGCCCTGGCTAGTGCAATAAGGGATATGTGATAACCCATATTAAAATGGAAGAAGTAAAACTTCCTTAATTTACAGATTATATGACCCAATATGTTGCAAATTGCAAGGAATCTACAAAAATGAAAAACAAAGTTCTAAAAAAGATTTTAGACAGATTGCAGGCACAATATTTTAGTAGGCTAAATGATAGCCCCAAAAATATATTCACATCCTAATCCCTGGAACCTGTAAGTGTTACCTTATATGGAAAAAGAGTTAATAGTATCTCTTGTTATGAAATGATGTGGTTAAGTTAAATATTTGAGAAGATGAGCTTATTCTTGTTTATCTGGGTGGATCCTAAGGGCAATAACATGCATCCTTCTAAGGGAAATGAAGAGGGAGTTTAGACAGACAGAAGAGGAGAGACACACAGAGAAGAAGGTGATATGGTGACAGAGACAGTTTGGAATGAGAATTGTCAGAAACCAAGGAATGCCTAGGCATTTGGGGCTCCCACCAGAAGCTAGAAAGTGCAAGGGACAGATATTTCTCCTAAGAAACTGCAGAGCGAACACAGTCTTGCCAACACCTTGACAGGATCCTTGAATCTGTTAGGAAGGAAAGGACTCAGCTCTGTGTCCCAGGGAAGTCAGATATAGTGAGACAAGAAACCAAGTCAAGAAAGCAAAGTAAGTTTTAATCCACTCTGCATAGAGTAGCAGAGCAGGCCTGCCTAAGATAAGACACACCTGGATGCTCATTCTGAGGCTTCTTTTATGTGGTTTTGGCAGGGCAGAGAGGTCCTTGATTGACAGCGGTCAGCTCTCTGGGCTTGTTCTGATTGGTGAAATGGGGCCAGGGGCTGTGCTGTGCCTGTGCTTCTGATGTTTCTTATCCGGGAGAACCCTGGACATTTCCTGAGTCACTCTTGGACCCTGTGGCTTCATCTTATTAACTCTCTGAGTCATTCTTGGCTTTCCAGCTCTATTTGATCAACTCCCTGAGTCATCTTTGAGGGGCCCTTTCTCCTTTTTATCCCTCTCATTTCTGTCTTTCTGCCTAACACGTCCAGAACTGTGAAAGAATTAATTGCTGTTGTTTTAAGCCACCAAATTTGTAGTTATTTGTTCTAGCAGTCTCAGGAAATTAAGACAAATGTTAACATTAAAAAACACATATCTGTAGTCCAGAAATGAATAATCCAAAAGTAAAATACAACATCCAATTCCCTTCACAATAGAATAAGAATAAAATACTCAGGAATAAATTGAATAAAAGCAGTGAAAAACTTACAAAATGAAGACTACAAAAATAGTGCTGAGAAAAGCTAAAGATCAAAATAAGTTGAGAGAGACCCCATGTTTGTGGGACAAGAAGCCTCAAGAACTTAATTCTCCCAGATTGGTACACAGATTCTAAACTATCCCTGTTATAATTCCAGGTGTTCTTTTTCACAAACTGACAAGTGGATCTTAAAATATCTATGCAAGTCAAAGGATCTAGAATCATCAAAAATAATTTTGGAAAGTAAAAACAAAGTTAGATACTACACTGACCAGGCCTTTTGAAGATTAACAATAAAGCCTCCAAATTTCTACTGTCTCCCTCAGTAAGCTCCCAAAGACTGAAATCCCCTTGTCCACTCTTGTAAAACATCTCCATACATGGCCCAATCCAACACAAACAGATTTCACCAACAGTACAATAAAGGCACTATTCTGCAATAGACAGAAAAATAAAAAAACAAACAATGAACAGCAACATCAAAACCTTGAGCTTTAATCATACAGAAGTGAAAGCATGAGCAAGTTGTCCATACTCCACTGAGCATAATTTATTATCTGGGTTACTCAATTAATTACTCCAAACTGGGTTGTTATCACAATTAACAGAAACAATGTATGAATGGCATCCATCATAGAATTTGGAAAGTTTTACGTATTTAACAACTCTTAGTTTTCCCTTTCCTACAAAAGGACTTCATTATTCTATTTCACTGTTCAATCATTTTACTTTTCAGAAAATGCAATAAAGAGCTCTTCACTAAAGTGTTGGATCTCTGGCTTTTTTCTTGGGTTGGCAATATTTGTCTCTATCAGTCTCTTTGCAGGCATCAAATAGTCCCCAAATGGCAAAGCACATGTTTTGATAATATGTAGATGGATTATCTTCCAGACTAAGATATAAACACAATTGAACAACTATTAAATGCTCAAAGAGATATGGACAAAAATGGGCAAGAAAAAAACCACAACTGTAGCAAGCTGACACAGTAACTGTCACAGCAAAACAAAGATTGATTTTTATGGAGTATGTACATGTTTCAACATTTATAACAATTGTGAGGAAATGTAGACATAACAGGAGTGGGTAGATTGGATCAGTTCACCAGGTCAGTGACAAGGTAAGACGGCTTGTGCTAGAGGAGGCCTGAAGTAGGAAACTAACACGCTTTATAAAATGTTCCTGATAGAGAATAAGGAGTTTGGCTTTGTTCAGGAATGTACTAGGCTCAGACTTCACACACCTCATTTAAAAGCTCAGCAGTGTGTCACTGCAGCTAAGGAAAGGCAGTTAATAATCAGATAAAGCCCTACTCTTTTTTGGAGGAGTTTGGGATGCCTAGAGCTGAAACACCATGCTGGGAGCTTCTCCTACATGCACAGCACCGTCTTAAGTGCCAATGAACCTGAAAAATCATGAACTTCATTGCTCTTGTTTTCTCCTGATGCTGCTCCTTTAAATGGGAAGTGATTCCATAATAAGGAGCACAAGTCTTAGTGTCAAAAAACATGTTTTTTACATCTTACACCTTCTACTAGGGGTCTTCAGAAATAGAAAAGTAAATAAATACATATGTATTCTCTATAATATCTTAATATTTATGGTGTTTAGTATACATTAGGCGATTACATTTAACTTTCTCAACAATCTACAAAGTATGTGTTACTTTTATTCCCATTTTGCAACTAATAAAATCAATATACAGAAAATTAAACAGTCCAATGCCAAGTTAAACGGTTAGCAAATGCCAGAGAACACGTTCACATCCACTTTGTCTCTGGAATCTTTTCTCTTAACTGCTTTACACAAGAAATGTTTATCTAAGTTCATGAATGTATCTGCATATATACTTTTGCAACAGATGAAAGGATTTATATTTCCCTTTCTCAGTACTGTGAAGCAACTTAATCTTAGGGCACTCTGAGATAATGGATATAATGGCCTCAAATTTTTGTTCAGATTACTTATACCAAATTATATATCCCAGAAGCCAGCACTGGCATGGGGTATGTACTGGTTGGACCACCTGATTTTTTTTCTAATGCATTGCATCTTTCTGTAGCAATGCCCAGTCTCTCCTCCTAATTTCTCAGGATTTTCATCGAGCTTCTATTTAGCATGATATCCCATTCATTGTCCACAGTTGATTTGTCTGGAGTAAGCACCTGAGCCAACCTGTTCAATAAAAACTTTCCTAGGGATTTTAAGGCTCTAAAAATGAGTCACAATATTCTCTTTATTGACACTGAAATTGTTGAGATGTAATTTTCAGGAGTTGTCAGCAACTATATTTTATGACATGTAGAAAAGTCATAATCCAACCTCCACAGAGAATAAAAATGAGTCAGAAAGATTCTGGTACATTTTAGGCTCCATCCTTGACTTGGAGAAGTTTAGTTCTTAAACATTTCTAGAAATGCCCTAGTTTCATTCCCATAAAGCTCCCCTTTCTCTTGAGTTATTTCCATTTGGGCTTCTTATCAAGTTATTTATGGGTGGGAATACATGCAACTAATAAATAGCAGAATAAAAATATGTGTCTTTCCATAGGGAAATCAGGGCAGCAAACATGAGACAAAAGGAGAGACTTCTTACTATTAAGAGCAAGAAAGAAATTCTAGAAATACTTATAATCATCTTTATTTTGATAGTTCTCATTTCCTGTCCATTCATAAATTTGCCTATCTCTAATTTGAGAGGCTGAGAGAAACCAAGTATTGAGAAAGATACACAACTAATAACCAGCAGGATGGGTAAAGTATAGAAAAGTGTTATCTATGCCTGGTAGCTGCATATATGCCAAGGGGGATATCAGCCAGACCTCTAAGACATTATTATTTCTGAATACTAGAAAAGTGATCTAACCAGGAAGAATTTAGCTTTTTGTGAGCTGTAGTAATGCACCCAGCTTAGGTTCACCAGAATTTTCTCAGAACAAATAACATTTGGGTCAAATAACACATGAATGAGAAGGGTTTTCTCTCTTATGAAATTATAATATGGAATACCACCAGTTCTGGGTTTATTGAAATAGTCTCAGTTACTTCTAGCATCCCTCTGGGATGTCTCATGTGTGCTTCTGAACCCATGGACTTTGCCAACCAGCAACTGAACCTTTCACTGCCCATAAAGATACAGAGATGCCCGAGAGCAGTCACAAACTAAATATTAAGAAACCAGTTGTTGATATTTGGGACAAGAACTGTACCTTCTTATAAGTGCCAAAGCTGTTAAAAGTGTCTTCCTCTGATGTTAAAGCAGTTGTTATCTAATATCCCTGTCATATCTGACTGTAACTATACATTGGACATTAATGATAAGTTGGTGTTAGTTCAAAATATTGGGCAATTATATGCCACAGATTGGAATCAAACCCAATGTAGGACTGAAATTCAGCTCTGTCCCTAACTCACTATTTAATTTTAGGCAAGAAATACATAACCTCTATTCTGTAGGTGTTTCATATTTAAAATGGAGATTATAATAGCATGGTTCTGTTAAGTTGTTGTAAGCATTAGAGCAAGTAATGTGGTATGGGGGGGCTAAGCGATCCTGTGTTCCAAACAGATGTGAGAGCCCTATGTTAATTTTCTAGTGTTTAATAATTATCCTGTTTTGTGAAATTATGTCCATTTTAACTTGCCTCATTCATTTATAGATTTAACATCTATTTAGCGAAGCAGATATAGGTGAACTTCCATGGAAGTAAAACACAGATAAATGATGGATACCATGTGTATTCAGAATTGATTTTGGCCTCTGATTATTGGGTCATTATATCTGGACTGTGCCTATCTCCTTAGGACTAGTTGTTTTCCAGGTTGATTCTTTGTCCTTCTTATAAAAGCCTCATGAATCCCTCTCACCCAATAGTCATTTTAACCATAACCACTACCTTTCTTCACACACACACCTGACACATACAACTCAACCTAACAGATTCCTCTAACACATCTAAAAGAACATGAAAGCAACACTTTAGCTCAAGCAGGGACACACACATGTAATTATATACATGCAAATTATATGCTAACTCCTGAATTACCTCATCTTCAACCACAAAGAAAAATATCCTACATGACAAAGATTATCTCAAGTTTGAAAAAGATCTGGAAGGGTCAGGAAATATAATTATGTAGTTTTATAAGTGCTAGTAGCTTTCAACTTGATATCCCCTTGTAACTTCTTAAAAATCAAACTCCTGTGCTTAAAAATCCCCAAATTATTTTTTGTTCTAAATGGCTTGTAATCTTGGTAAATTTTGCTAATGGCTGCAGATTGCACATGGGATGCATCTAAAAATTCCGTAGATAAGTAAATTGAAACAACCAGTCTGAAACATTAATGACTGCCTTTGCCTAGCAACAATGAGTTGGTTTTCTACACTTTTTTAAATGTAACACAAATGTGTGTATATTTCAGTATAAAGCTGGAATTGATGGGAAATTTCTATGACTAAAAGATCTGCAACTTTAATGGAGAAACCTAATACACAGGTGTTCCTCCCTTGGTTTCCATGGGGAGTATTTGAAACAGATGGAAAACCTTTCCCATGCCCTATTTGCCTCCTTTATCCATGCTAATCCTTCTAACCAGAAAGTCCAATTTCTTTGCTAAATTTTGCTGCTGACAGAATCAAGTGAAAGTGTGAACTGATAAAGAAGAACCAAAAAAAAAAAGAGACAGGTTATTGATTGGTCATATGACCTAACTATATAGTCAAATTATTAACAATTTGAGTAGTGAAAAAAATCAAATTGGGGCCAAGCTTCAGTTCTGCCACTACCTACCTATCTGATGTTGAATAAGTCACTGAATTTCTCTGCTTCTTAATGGTTTTATAAATATAGTGATTATTGTAATGGAGGTGTTCCATGGAGCTGCTATGAGTATCATGAGAGAGATGTAGTATGAGAACCAGCGTGTTGCCAGTGTGGTAATTTATGGCACAGTGCCAAATGGGGCAAGGTGGTGAGTCCTTCAGCTCAGTGGCCAATTACCCTGAAGATGGTTATGTCTGAATATGTCAGGTAATCATGTTTCAAGCTCTTTTAGCCTACTTTTTTCTTCTAGAAATCAATGTTCTTTCCATCCTATTTATTTCCAGTTAAGGCATTTACCAACAAGCCATTTTTCTGATGAGTTTCGTAGATAAGGAGCCATTAAATACCTCAACAGATTGACATTCACTGTCCAGTGTGCTTTAGGCAGAGGATAAGAGGCTGAGAACACTTTGTTGTATTGAACAAAATAGCTAGAAAACTTTCCCTCATAGAAGTCTCAGACTAATGGAGTGGGAAACATATTTTCAAGTTATTACACGACCCAACCAAAAATCATCCATTAATATAAGTTCTATGAAGGAAAAAGTATGGGGTACCATAGAAGAAAATTACAAGAAAGCTAATTTTAATTGGGAGGCTAGAAAAGGTCCTTCTGTATAGCTTTTCTGTAACAGTTTATACATTTTTGAATAATTAAAAACACAATCAGAAGAAAATACTATTTTTGTGATACATCAAAAGTATTAAATTCAAATTTCAGTGTTCAAAAATAAAATGTCAAAACAAAAAGGCAGCATGCCATTATGGGAGAATACATTCACAAATGTTATATCCAATAAGGGGCTAACATCCAAAATATATAAAGAACTAAAATGACTCAATACCAAATAAATAAAAAACACAAATGACCCAATTAAAAATGGGCAGAGGACCTGAATAGAAATTTTTCTAAAGAAGACATACAGATGGCCAACAGGCATATGAAAAGATGCCCCACATCACTAATCATCAGGGAAATGCAAATTAAAACCACAATGAGATAACACCTCACACCAGTTAGAATGGCCACTACGCAAAAGACAAGAAATAACAAATGTTGGCAAGGATGTGGAGAATAGGAAACCCTCCTGCACTGTTGGGAATGTAAACTGGAAAAGTCACCCTGGAAAGCTGTGTGAAGGGTCCTCAAAAAAACTAAAAATAGAAATATCATATGATCCAGTAATTGCAAAGATTTGCAAAGATATATGTACCCCTGTGTTTACTGACTCATTATTTGCAATAGCCAACATATGGAAGTAACCAAAGTGTCCATCAACAGATGAGTGGATAAAGAATATGTGGTACATACAGAATATTATTCTGCCATAAAAAAGAAAGAAACCCTTCTATTTGTGACATGGATGGACCTAGAGGGTATTATGTTCAGTGACATAAGCCAGGCAGAGAAAGACAAATATCATAGTATTTCACTTAACGTGGAATCTAAAAACAAAACAAAACAAAAGGAACAAAACAGCAGTAGATTCATAGACCCTGAGAAGTGACGGGTGATACCATGGGGGAGGGGTGGGTATAAGGTGAAGTAGATGAAGGTGATAAAGAGGCACAAAATCTCAATCACAGTGTACATTAGTCTCAAGGATGAAAGTACAGCACAGACAATCTAGTCAATAGTTCTGGAACATCTTTCTCTGTTGAGAGTAACTAAACTAGTAGGGGTGAACATATAATGATGTAAATTAAAAAATGTTCTTGGAATGCAGCCATTCTAATTCATTTACATAGTGTCTGTACAGCTGCTTTTATGCTACAAGAGACTTGTATAGTGAAAGCAGAGACTGTTTGGTCCACAAAGCCTAACATTTTTATTATGTGGGCCTTTACAGAAAACATTTGCTCATTCCTGATGTAGAACCTTGCAAATCTCTATAAGGATGTTTTTCCATAAGTTAATGAGATGCTGTTGAAAGGAGCTATTGAAATCTTTCAAAGATAATGTGAGGCTTCATTCGATTTACATTTTTAATATCTCTCTGGCTGTATACTTTTTTTCAGGTTAATTTTCATCTAATACGAAGCACTAAGGAATTTAAATCAAAGCTCTCAGCAAAAGTTTGGGAATGGGTACTTAGATCAAGTAATAAAACTCAAGCAAGCTCAATGCTACTTAAAGAAGCAAAATATCTTTGGAAAGCTGGACACTGTTAGGTGCTATATAAACAAAGATGAATGTATATAGTCTTTGCCCTCAACTTGCTTGTAGTCTATATTCAATGTAAGGGCTTACTTAACAGCTTGTTGAAAGATTTAGATATTTGGTTGTTTCAACCCCTTCCTCTCCACGCTTTTTTAGAAACTAAATAAAGAAAATATGCCATACCACTCAGGAAAGTACTCCAACTCCTAGGAGTTAAATAATAAATTATTATCTATTGTTTACTGAGTGCATATATTATTTCTAATCTTCCCTATAATCCTCTAAAGTGAGAATAGTTCACTATTGTGAAAAAATACTAAGATACAGAGAAATTTAGTAACTTGTCCAAGGGTCAGTGATAACAACAATGGAACTTTATTGTGAGCCAAGACCTATTGCCTTAATAAGCTCTGATTTACATAACAAATAACAAAATACCACAGACTGGGCAGTTTACAAACTTCAGAAATTTATTTTTGACAATTCTAGAGGCTGGAAAACCAAAATAAAGGAGCTACTGGTGCCAGCAAAATCACTATTTGCTGAGGACCTGTTTTGTTGTGTCCTCAAATGGTAGAAGGAACAAGGATATTCTTTAGGACTTCTTTTAAAAGAGCACTAACCTCAGTCCCCTTCCAAACATGTTTTAACCCCCTATCACCTTGGAGTTAGGATTTTATCATATGAACTTGGGGGATGCAAAAACATCCAGGGTATAACACTATCCATCTGCAGGTTTTCTGTTTCCCACCATGTCAGTGTTTATTAAATTATGTGTTATTAACTATGGAGGAACTCAAGATGACAACCACAGATTTCACCCAACACACTGAATTTCTAAATGATAAATCTCCGGGCATTCCCTCTCACTAATTCTTTTTAGCATAGTACTGGAAGTTCAAAGTAAGGCACTAAGTCAAGAAAAGGAAATAAAGAGTATAGAGATTAGGAAAGAAGACATAAACCTGTCTTTGTTCAAGGATGACTAATATCTATGTAGAAAATCCAAAAGAATTAACCAAAACCTCCAGGAACTAATAAGTTATTATAGTAAGCTTGCAGTACCCAAGATTAACATACAAGAATCAATCACCTTTCCATACACCAGCAATAAACAAACGGATGTGTAAAGACTCAATTCCATTTATATTAGCATCCAAAAAAATGTAATACTTAGGTATAAATCTAACAAAATATGTATAAAGCTTTATGAGGAAAACTACAAAACTAATGAACAAAATCAAAGAACTCATATATCTCATGGAGACATATTCCATGTTCAAGGATAGGAAAACAACAATGTCAAGATGTCAGTTCTTCTTCCCAAACTGGTTGGTATCACACTGAATCTATAGATTCCAAACTGTTATTGTACTGAATCTATAGATCAATTTGGGAAGTTTATAAGGAGAGGTAGAAGACCAATAACCACCAAAAACAATGTTGAAGAAGCACAGAATTGGAGAACTGACACTGACCAACTTCAAAACTTACTGCAAAACTATATTATCAGAGCCATGGTGGCATTGGCAAAATAACAGACAAAATGATAAATGGAAAAGAATAGAGAGCCCAGAAATAGACATCCAAAAATACAGTCAGCTTAACTTCGGAAAAAGAGTAAAGACAGCACAGTGGAGCAAGGGTAACCTCTTTAAAAAATGCTGGTACAAGGGGACATCTATATGCAAAAAGAAATTAGGATAGACATAAACATTATACCCTTCACAAAAATAACTCACAATGCATCATAGATCTGAATATATTACTCAAAATTAAAAACTCCTACAATATAACATAAGAGAATACCTAGATGACCTCAGGTATGGTGATGACTTTTTAGATACAAGGAAGTGATCTATGAGAGAAACAATTGATAAGCTGGACTTCATTAATATTAAAACTTCTGCTCCATGAAAAGAAATGTCAAGAGGAAAAGGCAAGCTACAGATTAAAAAAAAAAATGCGAAGGTATCTCTGATAAAGGACTGTTATCCAAAATACACAACGGACTCTTAAAATTCAACAGTAAGAAAACAAACAACCTGATTTTAAAAAGGGCCTAAGACCTTAGCAGACACTTCACCAAAGAAGATATGCAGATGGAAAATAAGCATATGAAAACATGCACCACATCATCCATCATCAGGGATATGCAAATTAAAACAACAATGAAATACCATTACAAACCTATGAGAATGGTCAAAATCTAGAACACTAACAACACTAATGACAAGGATGTGGAAAAACAGGAACTCTCATTCATTGATGGGGGAATGCAAAAAGGTACAGCTATTTTGAAAGACAGTTTGGTGGTTTCTTACAAAACTAAACATCCTCTTACCATAGCATCTAGCAACTGCATTCTTTGGTTTTTATGCAAAGGAATCAAAAATTTATGTCCACATAAAAACCCACACATAAATTTTTTATAACAGCTTTGTGCATAATTGCCAAAACTTGAAAGCAACCAAGATGCCCTTCAGTAGGTGATGGAAAAACAAAGGGTGGTACATCCAGACAATGCAATACTATTCAGTGCTGAAAGCACTGTACTATCAAGCTGTGAAAATGCATGCAGGAACCTCACATGTGTATTACGGAGTGAAAGAAGACAATTTTAAAAGGCTACATATTGTCTGATTCTATGTATATTCTAGGAAGAAGAGGGTAGAGATGAATAGACAGAGCACAGAGGAATTTTAGGACAGTGAAAATACTCTGTACGCTCCATTATTATGACTATATATATATAGTCATATATATATATGTATCTATATATATACATAATAAAATATATATATATATTTTTATATATATACATAAAATATGTATATATATAATATATATATTATATATACACATAAAATATGTGTATATATAATATATATACACATAATAAAATATATATATATCATATATATATATATGATATATATATGATGGTTGCAGTGCCATATATATATGATATATATATATATATGATATATATCATTGTAATTTGCCCAAACCCATAGATGTACAGTCCCAAGAGTGAACCATAACATATATACCTTGAACTCTAAGTGATTACGATAAGTCATTGTAGGTTCAAATAACAAATGTACAACTCTGGTGGAAGATGTTTTAAAAAAAAATGAACCTATGCATGTGGGGGGGCAGGCAATAGAAGAGAAATCTCTGTACCTTTTCAGGAACCTAAAACTACTCTAAAAATAATCAAGTGGTTTTTTAAAAAGCTACTGTCTTCTCAGTTTTCTCTACAGCTCATATCAAGTGGAAAAATATAAGACTGGAAGAATGTTTTGACATTTTTCTAGAATTTCCTAGGCTCTTGATTTTATCAAGATAGAGCAGAGTTCGATTCAGAGCCTTCAGAAGATAATAAAAGGTAGGTAGAATCTAGAACACTTAATATATTTGTTTATATTGTATTTTTTCTACAAAATGTTCAACTTGTAAGAAGTAATACTAATTTCCCATTTGAAATGGTTATATAAAGCTTTCGCTTAAGGTAAACAGAGTTGGAAAAATATGAAGACCAAAGTTTGGAAATACTGCACTCTGCCATGTTGTCTTTTTATTTTGAGGTGGGGGATCCTAGTCTAGTGTCCTGGGTTTTTTAATTTAAAAAAACATAAAATCTCAGGATTATAAGGACTTCGATGAACATCATTTATCATCTCATTTGATGCTAAAACCCTTTTATTAGCAGGCCATCTATAACTACTTTATACTGCTGCTATAGCCACAAACTTTGTGATTTAAAATAATGCAGGTTTATCTTATAGTTCTAAAGATCAGGAATCCTAAAATCAACATACAGCAGGGTTGTGTCCCTCCTGGAAATTTAGAGGATAATCTGTTTCTTTACCTTTTCTAGCTTCTAGGAGCTGCCAGCATTCTATGGCTCATGGCTCTGCAAAACTCAGTCCTCTGATTCTGTGGTCATAATTCTTTCTCCCTTTTATAAAGGGATAATATTGTCTCAGCTGTATAATCTAGGATATCTTCCTATCTCAAGATCTTTAATATAATCACATCTGCAAAGTCTTTTTTTATCATGTTCACAGGTTCAAGGGTTAGGATTGGACACCTTTGGAGGGGCCATTATTCTGTCTACCATATTAACCCTACAGCGGGACAGACAGAGTAGTAAGACCGTAGGTCCTAACTTGTGAAATGGTCTTCTGAGTAAACTGAAAGTCTGTCTCAATTCAATCCCTTCACGTTAGTTATAAGAAATCATATTATCCTGAAAGAAATTTTATCATTTTCCTTCCTGTCTTCTCTTCTCCAGGCTAAACTCTTTCAGTGAAATTACTTGTTTTACTTTCAAAGTAACTTTGTCTCATTTTCCTGGTCAGGGTCCTTTGAAGTTGGCTTCATTTTGCCTATATATTCCTTAAAGTATGAAACCCAGAATACAATATTCTCCAAGTATATGCTCTTTTTCTGTAAAAGTATCCCAACTTTGAATTGGCTTTTTGTCTATTCAAATCATGGTGTGAGATCATACTGAGTTTCCTATTGATCACAGACTTCAAAGTTATTTTACAGGATCCTCGACTAATCTCTTTTCAGCCTTATTTCTAAATACTAAATCCTCCACTTGTAATTTTAGTTATTCCCCAATCTTCAGATGACAAATAATAATGCTGGTGCCATAGGACAATTGTGAGAATTAATGGAGCATTAGATGTGAATTGCCTAGTGCAGTGCCTGCCATGTAATAAGCACACAAAACTATTTGCTCTCTCTTATCTCTCAATCTTATATTGAGGTTGAGATTGAGACCACCACCATATATTTTTAATGTTGTCAAGGAAAAGTCCCAGCAGAATGGCATGATCAGTATTCTGTGTGTTAAGGACTTAAGTCCCTGCAGGAGTTAGACAAGCAACAGTAATATATAACTTGGACTGGCTTTAAGATGGCAAAGAGCAGTAGGACTCAGTAAAACTGGAGAAGACACGCTCTGCTAACATTAGTCACATTCAAATGCACGGGGCTTTCCGAGGATCAAGTGGATGTGTTGTGGGTGTACTCTCAGGAAAAGCAGAGTGGGAGAAATGGGATAGTGTACTGGATTTAATACTAAGCAATAAAATGTTCTCAACTGAAAATTAACTTCAGTCTGATCCAGGCAAAACTCTGGAGCAGAAATGGGACATAGGCTTTAGCTCAGCTCAACAGAAGGGGTTGACCTTTTAGACCTTATTATTATTAGTCATTGGCTGAGGTCTGTCCCACATTTGGCAGAGGGGGCATAGGGAAAGACTGTTCATAGCCTCCGTGATGAGACAGACAGTCCCATGTGGCCCAGGAAAATTTGCCATATATGTCTACAGCTGTGAGTTGTTACCTGGTAACCGTATCAGGACCTGACAGTGGGAGCACCAATCAGATAGTAAGTGGATCTGGTTGGGGCATCACACATTCACTACACTTTTACTCTACCACCAAAGGCTGGCAAGTTTCCTCCAACAGCAAGAGATTAGTAGTGTACCAGTGGAGGTGACTGCTCTCAGGAAGGCTCACATATGCCAGCTGGAAGAGTTAGGGTATGACTGGCTGTCATATAAAATGCAGAGGACGCCCTTCATCATAGCCAATAGAAGCAACACCAGTTAACAGGAAGGATTCCAATAGTAACCTACTATCCTAGAGCGCCCCATCATGTTCCCTTTCCTGGTGCCCCGCAATACCACTCTGATGGCACCAAGGCCCAAGTGAGAAAAATAAAGGAGATTGACCCACTACAAAGTGAGGGAAAAGGAAGTCCTCAGTTGCTGAGCCTCATTACTAGTTATGAGAAGTTGAAAGGGAATTTTTAGGGGAAGTTTATCATGAGATGTGAATGGAGGTCTATTTTAAAAGTAGAAAACATGAGATGCTGCAGTAATGCATCTATTAGAAAAGTTAATTTTTTATTCATTTTATCATTAAAACTACTAGTCAGTGAACTGCCAAAAGTGAAAAAAAAAGAATATTTACATTTACTTATTTATAACCTTCAAATGAAATTTGGAAAGTACATTATGTTGTCACATAAATTATTACAAAATGCTCATGCAATTAATATTATTAACCCCATTTCAAAGTTGAGAGAACTGAGGTTCAGAGAAGCTACTTATGCTTAATGTGGTAGAACTTATAAATGATAGAATCAAGATTCCAACTCAGTAGTCAAATAAATTCCCTCTGTAGTCAAATAAATGAAATCCATTAAAGCTGCTTTTTGGATAAGAATAAAAATCACACACTCCCGTACTTTAACTTTCCTGAAGAAACTTTTTGGTTAGTATGAATTCATGGACTTCAATTACGCATTTGAAACACATTTTTTGACATTTCCTTTCTGTATTTTGCATTATAAAAATGCCATTTTTCAATTATTCAAATATAAATAGAACATGCTATTTCAAACCATTCTCCACTTAAGTTTCAGATATGTGCCTTTTCTACTGCAAATTTGAGAAATACATTAAGCAGATCTCATGGTCATTGGATAATATTGGATGGATGAAAGAAAATGCATACTTATTCATAGGGCTTGGAAAATGATCATAAGTATGTGCTATTTAGTAAAATTTAGGATGATATTTATGAAACTCACTACAAATAAAATAAAGCAAAAGGTTTTTTGGTCATAAATTATCTCTTTAAAAAGTTTCAGTCCCAGATTGAATTTATTTGTTCCACTTTCCACAGCTGTGACTACCAAACTAGAAATTTAACTTCCAGCCAATCATACAACTGGCTTATTGAGTTTGTTTTCCATATAAAGATATTTTCTGAAAACACAAACTATCTTTTCAAATCATATTGTTATTTTTCTTAATGTCTGTGGCGGGGGTAATAGGTATTTCTTTGGGAACAGAATAGGGCATCTCATATAAAAGATCCTTCAACAATACAGTCCTTTCACTATCATCTGCTAATTAGTCCACTGAATTTGTCTATCTTCATTATTTTCTGCTTTTGAATACCTGAAAAATATCAAGTGGGAAATGTTTGCATGTATCTGATTTTGCTAATTAGCTAATGATGTCTTTTCTTCTGCAGAATAATAGTTTTGGAAAGACATCATCATTTATAAATTTGACACATGTATTTGAACACAGTATGAAATCATATTTTACTTTTCTGTATGTACATAAATAATCATTACATATTGAAATTGAACTCCCACAATGTATTAGCAAATCCAACTAGTGCTATCTTCATATATATCCAAAATTTATCACTTCACATTTTCTCTACTACTGTGAACTTAGACCAACCCACCATCATCTCTTGCTGTGACTATTGAAACAGCTTCCTAACCGGTCTCCCCATGTTTCCTCTTGCTCATTTGCAGGTGTTTCTCCACATAGCAGTTAGATGGCTTTTTGAAAATGTGAATCTTGTCATCCCTCTTCTCAGCTCAGAGCCTTCAATGGATTCCCACCTTACTCTAACCAAAATCCAGAGTTTTTGTCATTGATTACAAGCCTCATTGTGACCAGGCTCAAGTCAACTATTTCTACTTTGGGTCCGACTGCTAAACACAGCCAAACATTAGTTCAAATGATGGAAACAGATTTGATTCAGTTAACTTCAAGCAATAGGCGAAGAGTGACTTCATGCCAATCTGTGCACAGGTGACTGGACATTTTAAAATACAAATGAGGGAAGAGGGAAGAGAAATGACAGGTCGTAAGCAGAATTAGAGAATTGGAAAATTACAAGAGATGAGAAAAGTGGTGAATGTGAAATCCATCTAGGCTTGCTCACCAGCTTGCTCAAAATCTAGGACCAGCTCACCAGATCCTGTAGAACCAACAGGAAATTCTTGGTACCCTTGAATTCTCTCAGGAAAACACTTTAAGGGACACTAGGGTTATTTTAGGCATGTGGCTTTGAGCTGTTATAATCTGTCAGTGTTTGTTCAAGTTTTTATAAGTCGAGGTTGAGACCTAGTGGAGATGATGGCTCAGAGGAGCCCAGCTGGCTTTTAGTCAAGGAGAGATTCTTTGTCACAACACTATGATCCTTCACCACATGGGCCTCCAATCTATTCTTCAAATATGTGAAGCACACAGAGGCTTCAAAGGGGGTATTTCCTTTTCCTTCCTTCTGGAATACTTTATCCACAGATAACACCAAATCTCTGCTTAATTTTTGTCTCCTCAGGTGGACTCTTTGATATTTCATATTGTTTTCCCCACACTCTTACCTTCCATCTTCCTTCAGATTACACAGTTGCCTTCTGACTAGGTTTATTCTGATATATCGTGGATTGTAGTAGCATCACATTTCTGTCTTCCTTTGTACATTTAAACACAGTTGAAACTTTGCATTAATTTGAAATTTTATCTGGTTATTATTTGCCTTATTTTTCTCATGTAAGATCAATGAAGCTCTGACCTTACTATTTCTTTTTGCCATAGAATCCCAGAATAACACCTTCATGTGTTTTTGATGCATAAATTAATAGCTAATATGTCCAAATGATAGTTATGGTTACCAAACCTCCATATCATGGTACAAGTTGAAATAAAGAAAGGTTTTGGAGTGACCTAGGAATTCTAACAACAGTAAAACACATATTTATGTGGTGTATATATGCATTGAATGTGTTCCAGGTCTTCTAAGAAACAGGAATATTATGGTCTAGTTGTCTGATTTACTATGTTTTTTTTTACTGAAGTATAGTTGATATACAATATTATATTGGTTACAGGTACTTAACATAGTGAATCAGCAATTACATAAATTACAAAATGCTCACCATAGTAAGTATAGTTACATGTGTTACCATTCAAAGATATTATAATATTATTGACTATATTCCTTATGCTCATTTTTTCATCCTCATATTCTATTTATTTTATAATTGGGTTTTTGTACCTCTTTATCCTCTTCACATATTTCACCTATACTTGCATGCCCTCTACCTGTATGGCAACCATCATTTTCTTCTTTGTATTTTTGAGTCTATTTATATTGTGTTTGTTCATCATTTATTTTAATTTTTTAGATTTCACATATAAGTAGAATCATATGGTATTTATCTTTGACTTATTTCACTTAGCATATCCTCTAGGTCCATCCATGTTAAGATTTCTTTTTGTTATTGTTGAGTGATATTCCACTATATATATATATATATATATATGTATGTATATATACACATATATACATATATATATACATATGTGTACCATATCTACTTTATCCATTCATCCATCAAGGGACACTGAAGTTGCTTTTATATCTTGGCTATTGTAAATAATGCTGCAATAAACATAGTGGTGCATTTATCTTTTTGAATTAGTGGTCTGTTTTCTTTGGGCGAATTATTGGTTTATATGCTATTTCAATTTTTAAAAGTTTGAGGAACCTCCATACTGCTTTCCATAGTGGCTGCATCAATTTACATTTTCGTCAACAGTGTACAAGTGTTTCCTTTTCTCTACTCTCCACATACTTGCCAGCACCTGTTATTTCTTAGCGTTTAGGTAACAACCATTCTAACAGGTATGAGGTAATACCTCATTGTGGTTTTAATTCACATTTCCTGGTGGATTAGTGATGCTGAGCATCTTTTCATATGTCTGTTGGCCATCTGTCTATACGTCTTCCTTGGAAAAGTGTTTATTCAGGTCCTCTGTTCATTTTTTTAACCAGATTACTTGTCATTTTGTTGTTCAGTTATAGGAGGTTTTATATATTGCTGATATTAATTCTTTATCAGATATATCACTTTCAAATATATTCTCCCATACAGTAGGTGATCTTTTCATTTGTTGATTCTTTCCTTTGCTGTGCAGGAGCTTTTTAGTTTGGTGTAGTCCTACTTGTTTATTTTTGCTTTTGTCTTACTTGATTTGGGATATATATTCAGAAAAAAAAATTGCTAAATCTAATGTTTAAGAGTTCACTGCCTATGTTTTCTATTAGGACCTTTATCATTTCAGGCCTTAAGGTTAGATCTTTAATCCATTTCAAGTTTGTTTTGTGTTGTGTACGGTGTAAGACCGTAGTTCAGTTTCATTCTTGTGCATATAGGTGTTCAGTTTTCCCAGCACCACTTATTGAAGAGACTGTCTTTTCTCCATTCTATATTCTTGCCTGATTTACTACCTTTAAATGTAACTAGGAGACTACTCTATTTCAAAAGAAGGTGCATATGTAAACAAACAAGCAAAAGATATTAAAGCAGTTTACAGATTCAATCTTATGTAATAACTAAACAATAAAGACATTAAATGGTTCTTTCTTCCACTATTTGCTTTAATAGACAAAGATTTCTTGAAGACCAGTCATCTTGCAACACTACTACCTTGGTTTTCGACACTGGAAAAAAAAATATTATCATGTCCTGATAATTGGCCTGCCCTGTCCTGTCAAATTAATTCTAGTGTTTGCCTGAGGCATTTTCACACTTCTTGTCTCAGCCAATAGTAGCCATTTATGGATGTTTGCCTAAAGTAGGCAGTAAGTACTACATCTTAGAGGAAGAAATGGGGCACTGAATGGAACTAGCATTTTAAAAAATGGAAGATTTTTTTTTATTTTTAAATGAATTGAAATGCATATAAAAATCTGTGGAATACATTACTATAAGTTCATGTATGCCTCAAGTAATACCCAAATGAATGTGGAAATGACAAACAGCAAATGTTTAAAATTGATGGGAAATTACAGACACCCAGACTTTCCCACTTAAAATATTTGCTTTAAAATATCAGCTAAACAAAGTGCAAGGAAAACAAGAGCCTAGCACTGTAGCCAAAACATGGAGATCAGCTTGATTTTATACTCAAATAGGATGGGGAATTAATTTTCCTGAATTTCCAGA
This sequence comes from Manis javanica, assembly GCF_040802235.1. Classification (NCBI taxonomy): domain Eukaryota; kingdom Metazoa; phylum Chordata; class Mammalia; order Pholidota; family Manidae; genus Manis; species Manis javanica. The sequence continues at coordinate 148,764,932 of NC_133160.1, forward strand.
GTAGCAAGAAGGAAACTTAGCAATGCAAACCAAGGAAGCACAGAGGCCTCTGTTTTGATTTCCTTGCTCACTTCCTTCCCTTGTAGAATTTCTGTGCTCTCGCAGTGTGTATGAGCAATGACGCTAGATCTAGCCTACCGTGTAGCCTTCGGCAAAACACTTAACCTCAGAGTGCTTCTGCTTCCTCATCTGTAAACTGAGCATAATATTTCTACCTAACTTAGTGAGTTGTGGTGAGGCTTAACAAAAAATTACAGTGTTCTTTTCTAGAATAATATATGTCAAGCACCTAAAATGATGTTTGCCACCATTTGGGGCATATAGAACAATTAGCTGTTACTATTATCATTCTCAACCCTTATTATCTTCAAATCATATTAGAGATGCATATAATTTTTATAGACTATGTACTTCTGTTCTCTACATTTTCTATCATTTACAGGTCTGAAAATTCAGGGAGAGAAATCATCAACTTATATATCACTTTTATATTAAGCTTCCTTAAACTCTCATCACTAAAGTTCAAGTAACCAAAGAGAAAAAACAAGAACAAAAACAAGTGAAGCTGAGGAAGAGGAAGCTTAAGAAAATAAATGTTTAATAATCAATTTTTTTCTAAAATAAAACTTGTAAGGAAGTAAATGTTTAATAGTGTATTTTTAATAAAACTTGAAACAAAAAGAGTATAAAAAAAAGGCCAATTCACAGCACATAAAAAAGACATATGGGGAGCCAAGATGGTGGTGTGAGTAGAGCAGCAGAAATCTCCTCCCAAAACCATATATATTTTTGAAAATACAACAAATACAACTATTCCTAAAAGAGAGACAAGAAGACACAGGACAACAGCCAGACTACATCCACACCTGTGAGAACCCAGTGCTTCTTGAAGGGGGTAAGATACAAGATGCAGCCCGGTGGGACCCAGGCACCCCACACCCCAGCTCTGGGTGGGAGGAGAGGAGTCGGAGCAGGGAGGAAGAGGGAGGCCAGGACTGCAGAACGCCCAGCCCCAGCCATCCGGACCAGAGCCCAGACACAGTGTATGTGTGGGGTCCTGGATACTAGGGAAACAGGACAGTAAGAACTGTGAGCAGGTCCCCGCAACCAGTGCCCCTGGGACAAAGAAAAGTGAGTGCTTTTTGAAAGTCTTAAAGGGACAGGGACCCCATAGCTGGATGGAAGCACCCCGGGACACTTAGCCCAGTGTCTGGGAGTCCCAGGGAACTCCAGGTACCCTAACCCCCTGGGCGGCAGCACAACTCGGAGTACCCTCATGGAGATAAACAGCCTCCCACCTGTTTTACTTCTGACGTGGCTCTGCCATATTGGAGCAGCAGACTGAGGTCAGCCATGCCCATAGCAACTGTGGAGCTAAACTTCACAGCAACCACGGAGGCAGAGCTTAACTCCACAGCAGTCCGGCAAGAATCAGAGGCCCCCATCTGCTCACAGCTGCCCAACACAAGCAGCTAGAGGTTGCTGTTCTCCCAGGAGAGGAAGGCCACAAACCAGCAAGAAGTGAGTTCTCCCAGCCGACACAAATGCCATCTTCCAGCAACTACCTCTATTGAAATGAAAAGGCAGAAAAATTTGATACAGATCAGATTAACCCAGACAGTCTCCCCTGAGAAGGAATCTGGGGAGATAGACCTAACCAATCTCACTGAAAAAGAATTCAAAATAAAGGTCATAACCATGCTGATGGATCTTCAGAGAAATATGCAAGAGCTAAGGGATGACGTCCAGAGGGAGATTACAGAAATGAAACAATCTCTGGAAGGACCTCAGACCAGACTGGATGAGGTGCAATAGGTGGTTAATGAAATAGAAATCAGAGAACAGAAATGCAGAGAAGCTGACGCAGAGAGAGATAAAAGGATCTCGAGGAATGAAAGAATATTAAGAGAATTGTGTGACCAATCCAGATGGAACAATATTCATATTATAGGGGTACCAGAAGAAGAGAGAGAAAAAGGGACAGAAAGTATCTTTGAAGAAATAATTGCTGAAAACTTCCCCAAACTGGGGGAGGAAATAATCAATCAGACCACAGAAGTACACAGAACTCCCAACCAAAGGGACCCAAGGAGGGCAACACCAAGACACATAATAAGCAAAGTGGCAAAGATCAAGGACAAGGACAGAGTTTTAAAGGCAGCTAGAGAGAGGAAAAAGGTCACCTACAAAGCAAAACCCATCAGACTTCTCAACAGAAACCTTACAGGCCAGAGAGAATGGCATGATATATTTAATGCAATGAAAGAGAAGGGCCTTGAGCCAAGAACACTGTATCCAGCACAATTATCTTTTAAATATGAAGGGGGGATTAAATAATTCCCAGAAAAGCAAAAGTTGAGGGAATTTGCCTCCCACAAAACACCTCTACAGGGTATTTTATAGGGACTGCTCTAGATAGGAGGACTACTAAGACTAAATAGATGTCACCAGAGAAAATAAAATCACAGCAAAGAAAGCAGACCAATTAAATACTAACTAAAGGCAAAAAATAAAATCAACTTCTCATAAAAGCAGTTAAAGGAAACACAAAAGAGCACAAAATAAAACAACCAACATATAAAGAATGGAGGAGGAAGAATAAGAAGGGAGAGAAATAAAGAATCACCGGACAATGTTTATAACAGCTCAATAAGCGAGTTAAGCTAGACAGTAAGATACTAAAGAAGCTAACCTTGAACCTTTGGTAACCATGAATCTAAAGCCTGCAATAGCAATAAGTACATATCTTTCAATGATCACCCTAAATGTAAATGGACTGAATGCCCCAATCAAAAGACACAGAGTAATAGAATGGATAACAAAGCAAGACCCATCTATATGCTGCTTACAAGAAACTCATCTCAAACCCAAGACATGCACAGACTAAAAGTCAAGGGATGGAAAAAGATATTTCATGCAAACAACAGGGAGAAAAAAGCAGATGTCGCAGTACAAATACCAGATAAAATAGACTTCAAACAGAGAAAGTAATAAGAGATAAAAAAGGACATTATATAATAATAAAGGGCTCAGTCCAACAAGAAGATATAACCATTATAAATATATATGCACCCAACAAAGGAGAATCAGCATATGTGAAACAAATGCTAACAGAACTAAAGGAGGAAATACAATGCAATGCATTCATTTTAGAAGACATCAACACGCCATTCACTCCAAAAGATAGATCCACTGCACAGAAAATAAGTAAGGACGCGGAGGCACTGAACAACACACTAGAACAGATGGTCCTAATAGACATCTATAGAACTCTACATCCAACAGCAAAAGGATACACATTCTTCTCAAGTGCACATGGAACATTCTCCAGAATAGACCACATACTAGGCCACAAAAAGAGCCTAAGTAAATTCCAAAAGATTGAAATCCTACCAACCAACTTTTCAGACCACAAAGGTATAAAACTAGAAATAAATTGTACAAAGAAAGCAAAAAGGCTCACAAACAGATGGAGGCTTAACAACACACTCCTAAATAGTCAATGGACCAATGAAGAAATTAAAATGGAGATCCAGCAATATATGGAGATAAATGACAACAACAACACAAAGTCTCAACTTCTGTAGAAAGCAGCAAAAGCAGTCTTAAGAGGAAAGTATATAGCAATCCAGGCATATTTAAAGAAGGAAGAACAAACCCAAATGAATAGTCTAATGTCACAATTATCAAAATTGGAAAAAGAAGAACAAATGAGGCCTAAAGTCAGCAGAAGGAGGGACATAATAAAGATCAGAGAAGAAAAAAATAAAATTGAGAAGAATAAAACAATAGAGAAAATCAATGTAACCAAGAGCTGGTTCTTTGAGAAAATAAACAAAATAGATAAGCCTCTAGCCAGACTTATTAAGAGAAAAAGATAATCAACACACATCAATAGAATCAGAAACGAGAAAGAAAAAACCACAACAAACTCCCCAGAAATGCAAAGAATTATTAGAGAATACTGTGAAAACCTATATGCTAACAAGCCAGAAAACCTAGAAGAAATGGACAACATCCTAGAAAAATACAACCTTCCAAGACTGACCAAGGAAGAAACACAAAAGTTAAACAAACCAATTACGAGCAAAGAAATTGAAGCAGTAATCAAAAAACTACCCAAGAACAAAACCCCCGGGGCCATATGGATTTACCTCAGAATTTTGTCAGACATACAGAGAAGACATAATACCCATTCGCTTTTAAGTTTTCCAAAAAATAGAAGAAGAGCAAATACTCCCAAACTCATTCTATGAAGCCAACATCACCCTAATACCAAAACCAGGCAAAGACCCCACCAAAAAAGAAAATAAAGACCAATATCCCTGATGAACGTAGATGCAAAAATACTCAACAAAATATTTGCAAACTGAATTCAAAAATATATCAAAAGGATGAAACACCATGACAAAGTGGGATTCATCCCAGGGATGCAAGGATGGTACAACATTCGAAAATCCATCAACATCATCCACCACATCAACAAAAAGGACAAAAACCACATGATCATCTCTATAGATGCTGAAAAAGCATTTGACGAAATTCAACATCCATTCATGATAAAAACTCTCAACAAAATGGGTATAGAGGGCAAGTACCTCAACATAATAAAGGCCATATATGATAAACCCACAGCCAACATCATACTGACCAGTGAGAAGCTGAAAGCTTTTCCTCTGAGATTGGGAACAAGACAGGGATGCCCACTCTCCCCACTGTTATTTAACAGTCCTAGCCATGGCATTTAGACAAAACAAAGAAATACAAGGAATCCAGATTGGTAAAGAAGAAGTTAAACTGTCACTATTCGCAGATGACATGATATTGTACATAAAAAAAACCCTAAAGACTTCACTCCAAAACTACTAGAACTGATATCAGAATACAGCATAGTTGCAGGATACAAAATTAATATGTAGATACCTGTGGCTTTCCTATACACTAACGATGAACAAATAGAAAGAGAAATCAGGAAAACAATTCCATCCACAATTACATCAAAAAGAATAAAATACCTAGGAATAAACCTAACCAAAGAGGTGAAAGACGTATACCCTGAAAACTATAAGACACTGTTAAGAGAAATTAAAGGGGATGCTAACAAATGGAAACTCATCCCATGAGTTTAGCATGAATTAATATAATCAAAATGGCCATCCTGCCCAAAGCAAATTTGATGCAATCCCTATCAAATTACAACAACATTCTTCAATGAACTAGAACAAATAGTTCAAAAATTCATATGGAAACACCAAAGACCCTGAATAGCCAAAGCAATCCTGAGAAGAAAGAATAAAGTCAGGGTGGGGGGATCTCACTCCCCAACTTCAAGCTCTACTACAAAACCATAGTAATCAAGACAATTTGGTACTGGCACAAAAACAGAGCCACAGACCAGTGGAACAGGTTAGAGACTCCAGACGTTAACCCAAACATATATGGTTGATTAATATACAATAAAAGAGCCATGGACATACAATAGAGAAATGACAGTCTCTTCAACATATGGTGCTGGCAAAATTGGACAGCTACATGTAAGAGAAGGAAACTGGATCACTGTCTAACCCCATACACTAAAGTAAATACGACATGGATCAAAGACCTGAATGTAAGTCATGAAACCATGAAACTCTTAGAAAAAAAACGCAGGCAAAAATCTCTTGGACAGAAACTTGAGTGTCTCTTTCATGAATATATCTCCCCAGGCAAGGAAAACAAAAGCAAAAATGAACTAGTGAGACAACATCAAGGTGAAAAGCTTCTGTACAGCAAAGGACACTATCTATAGAACAAAAAGGTACCCTACAGTATGGGAGAATATGTTCGTAAGTGACAGATCCGATAAAGGGCTGCCATCCAAAATATACAAAGAGCTCAGACATTTCAACAAACAAAAAGTAAATAATCCAATTAAAAAATGGACAGAGGAGCTGAACAGACAGTTCTCCAAAGAAGAAATTCAGATGGCCAACAGACACATGAAAAGATGCTCCACATCATTAGTTATCAGAGAAATGCAAATTAAAACCACAATGAGATATCACCTAACACCAGTAAGGATGGCTACCATGCAAAAGACAAACAACAACAAATGTTCACGAGGTTGTGAAAAAGGGGAACCCTCCTACACTGCTGGTGGGAATGTAAATTAGTTCAACCATTGTGGAAAGCACTATGGAGGTTCCTCAAAAAGCTCAAAATAGAAATACCATTTGACCCAGGAATTCTACTCCTAGGAATTTACCCTAAAAATACAGCAGCCCAATTTGAAAAAGATGCACCCCTATGTTTATCGCAGCATTATTTACAATAGCTAAGAATTGGAAGCAACCCAAGTGTCCATCAGTATATGAATGAATAAAGAAGAACTGGTACATATACACAATGGAATATTATTCAGCCATAAGAAGGAAACAAATCCTACCATTTGCAACAACATGGATGGAGCTAGAGGGTATTATGCTCAGTGAAATAAGCCAAGCAGAGAAAGACAAATACCAAATGATTTCACCCATATTCGGTGTACAAGAACAAAGAAAAACTGAAGGAACAAACCAGCAGTGAAATCACAGAACCCAAGAATGGACTAACAGTTACCAAAGGGAGAGGAACTGTGGAGAATGGAGGGGGAGGGTGGAATAAGGGTGGAGAAGAAGAAAGAGGGTATTACAATTAGCATGTATAATTTGGGGGGGGAATCGGGAGGGCTATGCAAAACAGAGAAGACAAGTAGTGTTTCTGAAACATCTTACCATACTGATGGACAATGACTGCAATGGGGTTTATGGGGGGGACTTGGTATAGGGCGATCCCTAGTAAACATAATGTTCTTCATGTAATTGTATATTAATGGTAACAAAATTAAAAAAAGAGAGAAGAAAAAAAAGACATATGCAAAGAATATTCTTTTTTAAATGTGACCTTCCTAGAAATAATACCAGATTTCACAGTTACATTTTCAAGTTCAATATCATCAAGGGAAACAAAAGTAGAATATATTAACATTTGGGGATTTACAGAGATCTAAGTGATTTATTTACTTGATGAAATATTTGTTTAAAAAATGATGGTATTTAAGAAAATGCCTCCTTTACTCAGTAAGTGCCAAAGCCACTTTTGAGAGAAGAAAGGGTCACAATCAGTTCTAAACTAATTATAATTAAAACATGTTAAATATATTTACAAACTACTGGAGACACATCTAAATGCTTTGGTTAAAAATGTACTATTATGCTAAAATACATTAATAAACTACTACACTTTACACATTAGCCTCAGAGAAAGCCATCATACACACATAGATGTAATGAATATGGGACACTGTAAGTTAAAGGATGTGGATGAGAAGAGGAAATTGTTTCCTCAGAGGAGAGTACAGTTTTAACAATTTGGAAAAGGTCTTTCTTATTCTACTAAAAGGCAAACAAGGGGCTTCTAGAAAACAGAAAATATATATCTGTTCTGAATTAGAGAAACTTAGAATTCAAAATTAAAACACCTTCTACTCCAAACTTCCATCTTCACCACAATAGCTAAGATAACTGAGGCCATGAACACTGAGACATGCACACTGTATGTCATAGCAGGGATGGAGAAAGGACCAGCACTCGTGTCTAGGTGAATCTAGTAAGAAATAGGTGATCTGGTAAGAAAAGAGTGATTGAAACACCCTATTATAACTTTTTTAATATAATTTTTCTTTCTATTTTTAATTCATTCTAAATAATATACACACAGGCCTAGTCACATACTCTTTCTTTCATCCAAAACAGCGACCCCATTTCTGAATAGCATTCCTAATTCTTCTGTTACCATTCAAATTTAAAGCTCAGTGTGTATGGCAAAAATAAAAATACTAAAAAGTGTCAAACTTATGACAAGCTCTTTTATGTTTATGGTCGACCCAGTAGGCATATCTGTCAACATTTATCTCATGAATTTAATGACATGAAAATTCATAGTACATCTTATTATTAATATTAACAATCTTTCTGTAACTGAAATAACTATTATTGATATCTTCTTATGATATCTGAATAGCAGTAACAATTTTAACAATTGTTCTCAACCTCAGGTTGAGGCCTAGCTCCGTAGCCTTGCAGCCATGATATCCATGAAAACAACAACCTAGAGGATGCTGGAGTGGACACAGTGCATCTGCATCTCCAAAAACCTCCATCCCAACAGAACTGTCACCTTCATCACGACTAAAACCCTCTATACAGCTTCATCCACAGGATTTCTCTTTATTTCTCCTAACTCAGAGTTCACTCTGTATAAACCTCCATATCCCTAAGGCATTATTTGTCCAATAAATCAGTGGAAACTGTTTATCGCCACAACTTCCTGAAATAGTACCATAGTGAGGCTAACAAAAGGTTGATCAAAATACTTAAAAAGAAAACTGGTACTTAAGACGTCTGTATGGAGATTGAAAAGCTCCATTACATTCCTGGGTATTTAGAAGTCCAGGCACATGTACAGGCTGTGTGTGTTCCAATGCAAGATCTGAGAAGTCCCTCATCTTCTAGTGACTTTTAAGTTTTGCACAAGCAGGAAATGAAGACTAAGGTAGAACTGTAAACTTCCTGCTGAAGCATTTGGAACTTATCATAACATATACAGCAATCCCCTTAGCAAAGACTGGGAGACTTATTGGCTCAAGCAATTAAAGGAAATTTCTCTCTATCATTAAATGACTACTGAGACCACTGATCGGAGACTTCAGTGGCTACAGACAATGAAGAATACAGACATTGAAAATAAGTTTAGAAAAACAGCAAAAAAATCAAAATAAAATACTAACAAGAAGACGTAGAAATGATGACCAAAGAATAGAAAGGAGGGACTTATTTCCACTGTAGCCACATAATAATATTTAAGGTGTTCAATCTTCTATTAAAAAAGTGCATAAAAAGAAGCAAGAAAATATGGCTCCTATACCAAAAAATGAGGAGTACATTGACACTCTTAAGGAAACTCAGACATTGGATTTACTAGAAAAAGACTTAAATTAGCTATTATAAATATGTTTAAAAAACTCTACCAAACCATGTCTAAATAAATAAAATTAGAGAACAATGGCTCATCCAATTGAGACTATCAAAAAAACCATAAAAATTCTCCAGGTGGAAAAGTGCAATAACAGAGATGAAAATTTCACTGGTAGGACTCAAAAGCATTTGAACTGGTAAAAATATTAGCAAACTTCAAGATAAATCCATTAAATTACCCTTCTGATGAACAGAAAGAAGAAAATATACAAAAATGAAAAGAACCTTAGAAATCTGACATATATAAACAGGTATTCCAATGTACACATAATGGGAGATACAGAGAAAAGGAGAGAAAAAGGTTGAGTGTTTAAAGAAATAATGGCCAAAAGCTTTCCAAAGTTAAAGCAAAATGTTAAAATCTATACCTGAGAAGCTCAACAATCTCTAGAAAAGTAAAGAGATCTCCATATAGAAATATACTCAAACTGACAAAAGACAAACAAAAAGAAAATCTGAAGCAGCAAAAGAAAAGAGATTCATACACAAGGTATGTTCAATATACTTAACAGCTAATTTCTCAGAAATCATGGAAGATAAAAAGTAATGGGATGCCATATTCATAGTGCCAAAGGAAAAAGATTTTCAATATGTCCCCCAAAACTATTATTTAGTAAAGAGGATAAATTAGGATATTTCCAGATAAATACAATCTAAAAGCATTCAGTAGTGGACTGGCATGCCAGAAATAATAATGACTGTCCCTCAGGATGAAATAAAAGGACACCACATATTAACTGTAATCTATATGAAGAAATTAAGAACACAAGTAAAGATAACCAATTAGGAAAATATAAATGGCAATATAAATATGTATTTTATTGTAATACATTTCTTCTATCTGATTTAAAAGACCACTACATACAGAAGTGATTGTGTAACCGTAATAGCACAAAGGTGCTACAAAGGGATGGAACTGTATTAAAGCAGAGACTTGTTATACTACTGATAGCAATCTGAATTAGCTTGTATTAGATATTAATGGTGATCTCCAGGACTACAACTAAAAACCCAAACAAAATAGTAGAAGAGAAGCCACAAAGATATTGAAATGTTACACCAGAAAGTATCACTTTAGCATAAAAACACCACTAAAGAAATAGAATAACCAAAGGACATAAAATATGTAGAAAATAAATGGCAAAATGGCAGGTATAGATCCTAGTTTATCAGTAATTACAGTAATTTAAATGGACTGAACACTCGATCGAAAGGCAGATTGGTAAAATGCATATTGAAACAAAGCAAGATGATCCAACTGTTTGCTGTCATCAAGAAATATGTATTAGACACAAAGAGATTATAGATAATGGAAAAATTAGACCATGCAAACAACAACCAGAAGACAGTTGGAATGTGGCTATATTAATATCAGGCATGATAGGCTTTAAGACAAATTTGCTATTAGAAACAAGACCATTTTATAATGATGAAAATAATACTCCATTCAGGAAAAATAAAACTTATATATGCACCTAACAAAAGAGCCCCAAAATACATGAACTAAAAATCGTCAGAACTAAAAGAAGTAATAGACAATTCAACAAAAATAGATGATTTCACTTCCCCACTTTCATTAATGAATAGGACAATTAAGAGGAGTTCTAATATGGAAATGCAAAATGTGAGCAACACTGTAAACCAAGTAGTCCTAAAATAGTCTATAGAAAAACTCCAAACACCAGTAGCAGATACACATTCTCCACAAGGATACATGGGACATTCTCCAGAAGAGATCATATATTAGGCCATAAACAATGTCTTGATATGTTTTAAAAAGATTGATATCATTAAAAAAAAATGTTCTTGGATAACAATGGAATTAAAATGAAATGCAGTGAATTTACAATAGGCAGAATTTACAACAATGCATTCTTCACTAACCAATATGCCACAGAATATATCACAAGATCAATTTAAAAAAATACTTTGATGTAAGTAGAAATTAAAACACAGGAGAATATTACTGGTCTATAAAAGGGAAGAAGCACTGATACTTGCTACGACATGAAGGAAACTTCAGAGCATCATGCTAAGTGAATGAAACTCGTCACAAAGGCTCATACATTGCATGATTCTATTTATATGACATGTTCAGTGTTGGCAAAACCAGAAAGACAGAAAATAAATTTGTGATTTTCTGTGGCTGTTCAGAATGGTGATTGGCAGTAAATGATCATGGCTTTCTTTTTTTGGTGATGAAAATTTTCTAAAATTAGATACTGGTGAATTGTGAACTATAAATAGATGGATTCTATATCTGATGAATATAAATATGTGAAATATATCTGAAAAAATTATATGCATGGATTATATCTGAATAAACTTTTTTTATTTATAAAGATTTTACTGATGAAAAATAACAGCTTAAATCTGAATACAAATCTATCTGATTATAAAGTCTTCAAGATTTACAGTACTGAATTGCTATCTTGGTCTTACAATAAGATAAATACAACAACCATGGATATGCTGAAAGAACCAAACCATCGATCATGTGGAAATGTTCACAGTATTTGTGAATATGCAATGAAACTCCTCAGTAGCCATCAGCACAGGACACACAACAGCTTTCCAAATAATGGGAGATTAAAACAGAGAGGGTAAAGTCTAAAAGAGGAAAATCAACACTATAAGAAAAATCTCAAAAGATGGTGGCATGAGAGGTGAGACATAGGCTTCTTCCTAAAACCGCATATAACACGAAAATATAATACAACTAATCCTGAAAAAAGCAACAGGAAAGAGAACTGTGCCAGACTGCATAAACCTGGAGAGAAGAGCAGACCTCAAGGAACAGGGTAACATACCTAAGCTGTGGCCCAGTGGGACCAAAGCCCTTCTCTCACCCCAGCTCACCAGCAGGAGGAAGAGAAATGGAGCAGGGAGGGAGAGGAGGCCTGGGACTGCTGAGTACCTAACTCTGGAGATCTATTCTGGGAGCACAAACCTACATTTCATGGTGCTGGCATGGTATTCTCATGATTAGGGGGTTAGAAAGCTAAGACAGGCAGAACTCCTGGAGAGACTGAGATTCCAGCTGCTTGTGGAAAGCAGGGATAAATATCCAGTGGCTTTGGGACAAAAGAAAGGCGGGCAGTCTGAGACACTTCCTAAAAAGGAAGCTCTTCTCAAGAGGGCTGCTAAAGGGGCAAGGATTGCCCAGAGCTTCCTGCTCAGGAGAAAGGGCAGATAGACAAAATTGTCCAGGGGCACTCTGCCCAGCAGTTTGGGAGCTTTCATGATCTTCAGGTGCTCCAGCTCCCTGGCTGGCTGCACAGCTCCAAGTATCCCCTCCATGATACACACCCTACTGCACCTTCTCCTAGCCAGCCCCACCTGGTTGGCAAACTGGTAAACCTACCCTGATGTTAGGCCATCCAGAGAGAAGATTTCCAGATTAGCAAAAGCTGAGGGAATTTACCTCCCACAAACCATCTCTACAGTGTATTTTGGAGGGACTGTTATAGAAGGAAGTGCTCATAAGGTTTAATAGCTATCACAAGAGGTAATAAAACCAGAGTAAATAATAGCTAATTACTAAGCAAATGCAAAATTAAATTAACTATCCCAAAAATCAATGAAGTGATACACAAAGAGTACAGAATATGATACATAATATATGAAGAATGGAGGAGGAAGAAAAAGGAGTAAAAAAAAAAAGAAACTTTAGATTGTGTTTGTAATAGTATATTAAGTGAGTTAAGTTAGACACTTAGATAGTAAGGAAGATAACCTTCAACCTTTGGTAACCACAAATCTAAAGCCTGCAATGGCAATAAATACATACCTATTGATGATCATGCTAAATGTAAATGGATTGAATTCACCAATCAAAAGACATAGAGTCACTGAATGGATTAAAAAACAAGACCCATATATATATACTGCCAACAAGAGAATAACTTTAATCCCAAAGCACAGACTAAAAGTGAAGGGATGGAAAAAAATACTTCATGCAACTAATAGGGAGAAAAAAGCAGGAATTTCAGTACTTGTATCAGAAAAAAAAGACTTCAAAACCAAGAAAGTCACAAGAGATAAAGAAGGACATTACATAATGATAAAGGGGTCAGTCCAACAAGAAGATATAACCATTATAAATATCTATATACCCAACACAGGAGCAACTACATATGTGAAACAAATACTAACAAATTAAAAGGGGAAATAGAATGCAATGCATTCATTTTAGGAGACTTCAATACTGCACTCACTCTGAAGGACAGATCAAAAAGACAGAAAATAAGTAAGGACACAGAGGCACTGAACAGCACATTGGAACAGATAGACCTAACAGACATATACAGAACTCTACACCCAAAAGCAGCAGAATACACATTCTTCTAAAGTGCATATGGAACATTTTCAAAATAGATCATATACTAGGCCACAAAAAGAGCCTTGGTAAATTTGAAAAGATTGAAATTGTACCAACCAGTTTCTCAGACCACAAAGGTATTAAACTAGAAATAAATTATGCAAACAATATGAAAAATCCCACAAATATATGGAGGCTTGACAACATGCTCCTAAATAACCAATGGATCAATGACCAAATAAAAACAGAGATCAAGCAATATATGGAGACAAATGACAACAATAATTCAACCGTGCAAATTCTGTGGGATACAGCAGAGGCTGTGTATTGCAATATGGGCCTACCTCAGGAAAGAAGAACAAACCCATATTATCAGTCTAAACTCCCTATTAATGAAAATAGAAAAAGAACAACAAATGAGGTGCAAAGTAAGTAGAAGGAGGACAAAATAAAGATTAGAGCAGAAATAAATAATATTTAGAAAAATATAACAATAGAAAGAATCAATGAAAGCAAGAGCTGGTTCTTCGAGAAAATAAACAAAATAGATAAACCCCTAGCCAGATTTATCAAGAAAGAAAGAGAGTCTACTCACATAAACAGAATCAGAAATGAGAAAGGAAAAATCACTACTGACACCACAGAAATACAAAGAATTATTAGAGAATACTATAAAAAATTATGTTAACAAACTGGATAACCTAGAAGAAATGGACAACTGTCTAGAAAAATACAAAGTTCCAAGGCTGACCAGGGAAGAAACAAAAAATCTGAACAGACCAATAACCAGCAACAAAATTGAACTGATAATTAAAAAACTACCTAAGAACAAAACTCTTGGACCAGATGGTTTCACTGCTGAATTTTATCAAACATTTAATGTAGACATAATACCCATCCTCCTTAAAGTTTTCCAAAGGAAAGAAGAAGTGGGATTACTTCCAAACTCATTCTATGAGGCCAACATCACTCTAATACAAAACCAGGCTAAGACACCACAAAAAAAGAAAATTACAGACCAATATCCTTGATGAACATAGATGCAAAAATACTCAACAAAATATTAACAAACCGAATTCAAAAATATATTAAAAAGATCATCCATCATGATCAAGTAGGATTTATTCCAGGGATGCAAGGATGGTACAAAATTTGAAAATCCATCAACATCATCCACCACATCAACAAATAGAAGGACAATAACCACATGATCATCTCCATAGATGCTGAAAAAGCATTTGAAAAAATTCAACATGCATTCATGATAAAAACTCTCAATAAAATGTGTATAGAGGGCAAGTACCTCAACATAATAAAGGCCATATATGGCAGACCCACAGCCATTATACTTAATAGAGAGAAGCTGGATGCTTTTCCTTTAAGACCAGAAATACGACAAGAATGCCCACTCTCCCCACTTCTATTCAACATAGTACTGGAGGTCCTAGCCATGGCAATCAGACAATACAAAGAAATAAAAGGCATCCAAATTGGCAAGGAAAATGTTATATCATCCCTGTTTCCATATGATATGATATTGTACATAAAAGTCCCTAAAGAATCCATACCAAAACAACAAGATCTAATGTCTGAATTCAGCAAAGTTGCAGGATACAAAATTAATACACAGAAATCTGTGGCATTCCTATACACTAACAATGAAGTAGCACAGAGAGAAATCAGGAAAACAATTCCATTCACAGTTGCATCAAAAAGAATAAAATATCTAGGCATAAACCTAACCAAGGAAGTGAAAGACCTATACTCTGAAAACTACAATACACTCTTGAGAGAAACTAAAGAAGACACCAATAAATGGAAACACATTTCATGCTCATGGATAGAAAGAATTAATATTGTCAAAATGCCCATCCAGCATAAAGCAATCCACAGATTCAATGAAATTCCTATCAAAATACCAACAGCATTCTTCTATGAACTCGAGAAAATTATTCTAAAATTGATATGGAACCACAAAATACCCTGAAGAGCCAAAACAATCCTGAGAAGGAAGAATAAAGCTGGGGGGATTTGGCTCCTCAACTTCAAGCTCTACTACAAAGCCACAGTAATCAAGACAATTTGGTACTGGCACAAGAACAGACCCATAGACCAATGGAATAGAATAGAGAGCCCAGATATAAACCCAATCATATATGGTCAATTAATATATGATAAAGGAGCCATGGACATACAATGGGGAAATGACAGCCTCTTCAACACCTGGTACTGGCAAAACTAGACAGCTACATGTAAGAGAATGAAACTGGATTATTGTTTAACCCCACACAAAAAAGTAAACTTCAAATGAATCTATGACCTGAATGTAACTCATAAAACCATAAAACTCTTAGAAGACAACATAGGCAAAAATCTCCTGAATATAAGCATGAGCAACTTCTTCCTGAACCTATCTCCTTGAGCAAGGGAAGCAAAAGTAGAAATGAACCCATGGGACTATATCAATCTAAAAAGTTTCTGTAAGGTAAAGGACACCATCAAGAGAACAAAAAGGAATCCTATAGTATGGGAGAATATATTTGTAACTGACATATCTGACAAGGGGTTATCACCCAAAATGTATAAGGAGCTCACAAGCCTCAACACCCAAAAAGCAAATAACCCAATTAACAAATTGACAGAGGATATGAAGAGAAAGTTCCCCAAAGAAGAAATTCAGATGGCCAACAGACACATAAAAAGATGCTCCACATCACTAATCATCAGGGAAATGCAAATTAAAATCACAATGAGATATCACCTCACACCAGTAAGGAGGGCCAGCATCGAAAAGACTAAGAACAAGAAATGCTGGCGAGGATGTGAAGAAAGGGGAACCCTCCTACACTGCTGGTGGGAATTTAAGCTAGTTCAACCATTATGGAAAGCAATATGGAGGTTCCTCAAAAAAGTAAAAATAGAAATACTATTTTACCCTGGAATCCCACTCCTTGGAATTTACCCAAAGAATACAACTTCTCAGATTCAAAAAGACATATGCACCCCCATGTTTATCATAACACTTTTTACAATAGCCAAGATATGGAAGCAACCTAAGTGTCCATCAGTAGATGAATGGATAAAGAAGAGGTGATACATATACACAATGGAATACTATTCAGCCATAAGAAAGAAAGAAATTCTACCATTTGCAACAACATGGGTGGAGCTGGAGTACATTATGCTCAGTGAAATAAACCAGGCAGAGAAAGGTAAGTGCCAAATGATTTCCCTCATTTGTGGAGTATAACAATGAAGTAAAACTGAAGACAAAATGGCAGCAGACTCAGAGACTCCAAGAATGAACTAGTGGTTACCAAAGGGAAGGTGTGGGGGAGGGCAGGTGGGGACAGAGGGAGAATGGGATTGAGGGATATTCTGTTTAGTACACATGGTGTGGGGGATCACTGGAAAAACAGTGTAGCACAGAGAAGGCAAATAATGAATCTGTGGCATCTTACTACACTGATGGACAGTGAGTGCATTGGGGTATGTGTGGGGACTTGGTAATATGGGTAAATGTAGTAACCACATTGCTTTTCGTGTGAAACCTTCATAAGAGTCTATATCAATAACACCTTAATAAAAATTTTAAAAAAAAGAAAAATCTCAGCTTGTTTTCTATACCAAGCTATATCAATAGATTACAAAGCTATTCTACTTAACCCTAATTCAATAGTTAAGCTTTCTCACAAAGTGCCATCTGTCGACCTAGCCTACATTGGCAGAATTTGAAACAGTATGCTTAATATAGAGATGTTATCTAAAATAAAAAGTACATTGCCTGATTTGATAAACACCTTTATTACATTTTTCAAATATTGGTCATATTTTACAGGATAATATATTTCTTTCTCACCTGTCTTTCTTAATTTTTTGTTGGTTTCTTTTCCTCTCTTGCATGCACACATACATATAGACAGTTGAAAAACAACTTGATAATTTTTTTATATTTATTATTATTGAGAAAAGTTATAGAAATCATACAAAGGAATATTTGATATTTTGTTCTTTATAAGGCTTACCAAATTAGGAGAAAAAAAAGTGGAGAAGCAAGTTGCATAGGCTTTTATTGGAATTGGAGGAAATAAATAAAAACTGAAAAATTTCAGAAGTTTATACATTGATACTTTTAACAAAACAACCCATTTCCTTTAAAAAAGAACAGGTATTTAGCCATGAATAAGATCAGAACTCTAAATTGAACAGATGTAGAAGCATTTTTCTTCCAACATTATCTTCAGATCATTTCTTTGGTTAGAGTGTTTTGTTTAATAGAATAGTTGTCAATTAACTGCCAAATTTAAAGTTGAAATGATAAGAAAAGACTCAATCTAACTCCATCCTCAAATATAGCCCATGCAAACACTTAGCTTTCTGCTCAAAAGCACATGTCACAAACTCCTGACTCACTTACAATGCGGAGGGTATCTTAGATTAATATTCACATAGGATATGTAGAAATATTTTGGCCTTTAAATAATAAAAATATAAATATAAAATTTGGATTACTTATGGAGGGAAACAAATGAGTCATTTAGAAGATATCATATAGTATAACACTCCAAAGCAGACAAAATAAGACAAATATGTTTCCTTTAACTTACATATGCAATAGTGTAACGTTCTTGAGCTGAATCCTTTAGTTGAAGGTAGTTGTTTATACATGTTATAATTATGTCTTAAAATTTGTTTCAGATTTTGGCAATACTGAAAACAATTCAGCCACAATTTTTTAAGGAAACATGATTATAGGCTCTGCCTCAAATCCATTGTTTTGAGAAGTGATCTATCTGATTGGATTGTAGAACTTTCTAATCATCCATTTTGTGAATTTCAGTAAGCTCTGATGAATTTGTGTTTATTAAAATCTAAAGGAACTAAAGAATGCCTTAATAAGTGAGCTGTTACTATTGCTTCTATGAGAACATATATATCTATTTTCATAATTATGTGTAGTCTAAAACAATCTTAGAGACACTTCTATTCTTGCAATTATGGCAAACTCCAAACTACATGCAAAATGAACAAGATGAAAGTATACCTAACGGTAATGAAAATTCTCCAAATATACATGAAGTAGACATTGGAAGTGGATTATAAATCTTTGGCTAACAAACTAGAAGGATTAGGAAGGAGATAGTGGGTCATGGGGAAAGCAGGTAGTATCTGGAAAGACCATAATATTGGAAGGGAAATAATTCTCTATAGTCAAATGGCTTTTATTTCATCCTAATGACAGATATCCCTCTATCCAAAAGCTTGCTTTATGTCACTTTGTTTTTATAAAAGAGATATATTAGTACCTGTTTTTGTTAATCAAAAGACATTAGAAGTTACTCACTTTTATGAAATAGTAATTGTTTCTTCACTAATTACCATATCAACTTATGAAAGATTTCATAGGAACGCTCCACTTTCGGATAGTGGGGGAAATCTGTATACCTTTCCTTGCGGAGCTTACGTAATTACATTTAAAAAATCAACTAAGAATCTTGCTTAAATGAAACCAGGCTTAAATGCTGGTTTCATGCTCAATCACAAAAGAGATTATTAGCCCAGGGGAAAATAATGCCTAACCCAGCATTAAGTTTATTAAGCTCCTTGATAAAAATTTAAACTTCATCAGAAATAAAATTATTTCTTACACTGAAGTCTTATTTATAGGCTTTTAGGTCAATCTGTTTTTATTTTCCATCAAAAGATTAATAAGGAAAAAATAAATTTGACCAATGAAATTATTAAAATGAAGATGGTCATGTTACAATGGGTTATGAGGTTATTCTTTTTCCAGATGGGAGAAATATATAAAATCATTAAGCTTGAACCATTTAATGTATGTTTAATCATGAAACCAGCTAAAAAATTCACTTTGGCTCTAGATAATTAATATTTCTGCTCCCTCCTTATGGTTTTGCCTCAGGAAGAACTGCTACCTCAGGTTCAGACACCAATAATCTTTGCCCCACATGACATTTTATTTTTATTTACTTATTTCTTAATGTGGCATAGAGAGAGAATATCAAGAAAGCAGACAGGGAATATTTAATCTAACATATTTGTGTTATTTATATATATGATACAATTTGGAATAGTAAATGTTATCTCCTTAGATAAGTGCTCTAATAAAAAAACCACTGAGATAATTCTTAGGTAACTGAGTCTAAAGAAATATTTTACTACAAGAAAATATATTTTTAAAAAGCCTTCTACATTGGAAAAATTTTGTATTCATTGTGAACTCTCCACTTAAATATGCTGTTTTAGAACTGTGATTGCATTTTTCCTTCTAAACCTCACACCATATATTTTATCTGTTAAATTCCTTTGTCAAATAGTTACAATGTAGGAGATCAGAGAAAGAACAAGATAGATGGTGATCAGAGAATCAAACTCCTTTTAAAAATAACTAGGTTGCCAAGTTTATAGAGTGTCTAGCCATTTGGGAGAATCCACCTGTGGTTGGGCTGCCTTACCCGTTGTTCTGGAAGTAGGCTTTTGTGAGCCCTACCAGAGGTTCTCATTTTCTATACAATGGATCAAACAACTTCTTCAGCATTCAAGGCTCTTAACACTCACCTTCCAGAGCCCCAGACTTAGATCTACTCATACATGCCAAAGCATGTCATGAATTCTGTGTTCTTTTTTAAAAAATGTATTGAGATATAGTTGACAATAGAATATTATACTGGTTTCAGGTATACAACATAGTGATTTGACATAAGTAAATATTGTGAAATTGTCACTGTGAATCTAGTTATCATCCTTCATCTTAAAAGTTAATAAACAGTTATTGCCTATATTCCCAATGATGCATATTACATCCCAATGAGCTATATATTTTATAGCTGGAAGTTTGTACTTCTTATCCCTTTTGCCCATTTTGCTCCCACCCAGACATTTGGAAGCCACCAATATGTTCTCTTCGTCTATGAGTCTGGGTTTTGTTTTGTTTGGTGATTTGATTAGATTTGACATATAAGTGAAATCATGCATTGTCTTTCTATCTCTGACTTGTTTCACTTAGCATAATTCCTTCAAGGTCCATCCATTTTGTCATAAATGGTAAGACTGCTTCTTTTCACAGCTGAATAGTATTCCACTGTATGTATATATTCATGACTTCTTTATCCATTCATCCATCAATGGACAGAGCTTATTTGCGTATCTTGGCTATGGTAAAGAGTGCTGCAATAAACATAGGGGTACATATGTATTTTCAAATTACTATTTTCTTTTTCTTCAGAAATACCAAGAAGTAGAATTATGGGTTAATATACAATGGCTCTGTTTTTAATATTATAAGGAAACTCCATGCTATTTTCCACAGTGGCAGCATCAGTTACCTTCCCACCAATAATGCATGGGGGGGGGGACTCCCTTTTCCCTTTTCTTCACATACTCACCAAAGCTTATTATTTCTTGTATTTTTAATAAGAGTCATTCTGACATGTGTAGGATGATATCTCATTGTAGTTTTAATTTGCATTTCCCTGATGCTTAACATCTTTTCATGTGTCTGTTGTTCATCTATATGTCTTCTTTGGAAAAATTTTTATTCAGATCCTCTGCCTATTTTTTAATTGTGTTATTTTGTTTTGCATTATTGAGTTATATTAGTTTTTTACATATTGTGGATATTAACCCCTTTATCAGATACATGATTTGCAAATATATTCTCTCCATTCAGTAGGTTGCCTTTTGATTTTGTTTACTTGTGCAGAAGCTCTTTGATTAAATGTAGTTCCATTTGTTTATACCCCCTTTAGTTTCCCTTGCCTTTAGAGTTAGATCCAAAAAAAATCACTAAGAACAGTGTCAAAGAGCTAACCACCTATGTTTTCTCTGCCCATTTAATTGGATTTCTTTTTCTATTGAGTTGTTTGAGTTCTTTATATGTTTTGGATATTAACTCCATATCAGATACATGATTTGAAAATAATTTATCCCATTCAGTAGATTGGCTTTTCATTTCACTGATGGTTTCCTTTGCTGTGAAGAACATTTTTAGGTTAATGTAGTTCCACTTCTTTATTTTTGCTTTTGTTACATTTGCTTAAGGCTTTCCAAAAATTCAGTGCCAGCACTGATATTAAGGAGATCACCACCAATGTTTTCTTGTAGGAGTTTTATAGTTTCAGGAATTACATTCAAGTCTTTAATCCATTTTGAGTTGATTTTTGTGTATGATGTAAGATAGTAGTCCAGCTTTACTTTTCTGCATGTAGCTATCTTAGCTTCAGTTTGTATAATTCTTTCTTCTTTTTGTTGCTCCACTTGGGTGAATTCTACCCTTGTCTTCCAGATCACTGATGCATTCTTCTACTCCATCTAGTCTGCTTTTGAACCTCTCTAGTGTGTATTTTCAGTTTAGTTCTTGTATTCTTCTGCCCTATGACTTCCATTTGGTACTTCTTTATGTTCTATCTATCTCCTGTATCTCTCACTGTGCTAATTCATTCTTCTCCCAAGTTTGGTCAGAATCATTTAGAACATTATTCTGAATTCTTTATCAAACAGATTACTTATCTCCATATCATTACAGTCTTTCTGAGGTTTTGTCTTATTCTATCACTTGGAAGTGTTTCTGTGTTTCCTCATTTTGCTTGACTCTCGGTGTTTTCTTCCTATCAGCTACCTCCTCAGACTTGCAGGAGTGGCCTTGTGATGATCTTTCGCCCTCAGCCTTGCCCTAGCTCTTGGTTGTCACTCAAACCTTTGTGCTTGTTAAGCTGCTTGATTTTATTCTTGATACGCCCCTGTTCTTGAGGGTTTGCCAAGACCTGTCAGTGATTTAACAGGTGGAATCTCATTTACCATCTACTTTCAGTCTAATTGGGAGCCAGATCCTCAGGCAAAGCTTTTAAAGAATGTGTGTATGCACAGTCCTGTGGGATGGTGGTCATGATGCCTGTTTTCCTCCAGACCAGGAGATAAGAAGGTGTCCCCTGAGGTACAGTTACAAAAATTGGAACTTCCGATGTGTATATAAGATCCTTTCTGGAAGTTTCGTTGAGTTTTATGGATTCTAAGTGGATACACAATGTTGGTGTCACACTGTTTACATTCCCTGCACATGCCTCCTTAGCTTCAAGATGTGTAGGAAACAGGCTGAATCTCCAGACTAAGTGAATAAGAAAGGCAATGGGAAAATACGTTGCCTTCATGTATCCACAGACTTCAGCAAATCAGCAAGAGAATGTCTTGTCTGTGCATGCATACCAGGTTGGAGTTGAGAGCAGGGGGATGCTGTGACCACTCATATTCACCAGCCCCAACCAGGGAGTTGGAGATTTTGCAACCACCCATGATCTCTGGTGTCAGCAACAGTCAGAGTTGCTTATCTCCACCCATCCCAGCAAGGTGGTGTGGGGATGCTGCGACAGGGCCTGCCTGCCTGTGCTAGCACACTATCTGGAGGGCAACATTGGTGTTTTTCAGTGACTCTGTGTCCAGGGAATTTCTCATCTGTCTCATGCCTCCCCAGATGATGTTTCCAGATCAATAGATGAGTTCTACCCCATGTAATCTCAGTTTCCTATAGCACTTCGGGATTCCTTGACACCAACTCCATTTGATTTAAGCCAGACATTCTAGGGGCTCATTCTTCTGCTGCAGAATCCAGGGGGAGCCATGGGGCCCAATAAGAGCCATCAGTCCCTCACATCTCTGGACGTGCCTGGCTGGTGAGATCTCCCCCATTATGTGTTTCTGTGCTGGGGGTGGGTTTTCTTGTGAGACTGTTTCTCTGCCTTTCCCACTGGTCTCAATGTGGTCCTTTATCTTTGTTGTAGAGAGCAGTTCATCTAGTTTTTAGGTCTTTTTTTAGGGAAATTATCTCTATGTGGCTGTAGATTTGGTATGTCTGTGGGTGAGGTGAGTTCAGGATCTTCCTACACCACCATCTTGTACCTCCCACAGTTTTCTATCTCAACATTCTTAAATTTGCATATAATATTACCTCTACATGGACCATTCTTATTCCTTCTTCTCTGTCCTAGTCTTGCTCATCTTCAAGGTATAGTTCAAATTCTCCTTCTGTGAATCCTTTCCCAGCCCCATTCCAGGTAGAATCAGTTGCTGCCTCCTTTATGCTTCCACCACACTTGCAGTGGTGAATTGAATCTGGCTTTTACCCAGTTATGAGAGCTGATTATTAAATATTCAGGAATCTCTAAGCTGATTTTTAAATTTAAACTATCTAGGAGATTTAAAATAGCCATGGTGGAAATATTTACATCATAGAAATTGGTAAATCATTATTCTCTCTCACTCCCATAGAGAGCTAGTTTCCTAACACATCATTGATTTACACACACTATTACAGTGCATATCCTATTCCTTCTTATGTTACACTAAAAAAAAATCAGTCCCTCCTGTGAAGTTGTGAGCTCACTGATGGCAGAGTCAATGTCTTACCTGATTTTTCTACCTCCCAGAACTCAGGAAAACTGGCAAATGGCAACTGATTGATAAATAACTGTTTAAATGGAAAATAAACCAAAAAATTAAAAAACTAGGTTGTTTTTCTAGCTCATTCATAATGAGAGATTAGGAACAGGGTATAACAACTTACATATATTCCAAGTCTATAAAATACAAAGATATATTATTTATTACCCTGCTATTTAAGAGATTAGTAAAATAATGGTTAGAGAAATGACTTGTAAAAAATGAAAATCTATTTTAAAAAAACCCAGAAGCTATTGTTAATGTTAAGTGGGTCATTTTATCAAGTACCATCAATGTCCCCATAGTGTAAAATTCTCTTAAAGTAATCATAAAAATAATAAGAAACAGTTAAAATGACAGAATAAACTTTTTTTTCTTTTTCCAAGGAAACATTACTATTCAGCTCAGTGTTTGCTTGGACTCAAATTCAAACTTCACTGGCTACATAGAACTTGTGCAGGCCGCTAAGTGAGAGGGGCGCACTATGCAGGGGAAGAGCATAGTGATGACCATTGCATTTTATAATCTTACAGCTTGTTTTTGTTTCTTAAAATAGACTTTTGTGTATGATTTCCTTCAAATACTGCTTTCCATAGTCCAATTAAATTTTTTAAAGTTTGACATAATAGGGGCATGCACATGAGTTATATTATCTTACTATATTATATGTAATATATGCAACTAAATAGCATATTCTAGGAGTTGATTAAAGCAATTTTGCACTAAATTTAGGTACATCTACTTTGGAAATGTCTACATTGGACTTCTGATCAAATGATGAATGGTAATTCCAAAGAAAATTGAACCATGAGTCAATGGGTCTATTCAATGTGAACCAAAATTTTAGTGGCAGATATGAACTCTTTTTGACAAGTTCCAAAAGTTTGTTAAATTAAAATAGACCTACTGACATAAGGAAACATTTCCTTCTTTGTCTATTTTTATGAGGCAAACAGAAAAGCTACTACTGATACTCAAACTTCAAACTGTACAAATGAAATGCAGGGAAACATTAGGCAATACAAGAAGTAAAAAAATTAAATATGGATTAATGAATGTGCTCTTATTTAATAAGTGTTTTTTTGTTTATAACTAACTTTTTAAAACTATGTATTTTAGGCCTGTAAACTAAGGACTCACTTATATACGTGTCTATTTTTGATGCTTCAATAATTCCTTTAACTTTTTTTAAGTTACATATGACAAAGAATAGGAAACCTGTGATTCTAAAATAACATTTTTAAACCATGTGATGCTATGGTACAAAAATGACGATGTAACTATAATTCCGACAGAAAAGAAACAAAGTCAGTATAAGGAAACACTAAACATTAGGTTAATTTTTTTTCTGTGTGAAAGAAGAAAAATTAAGGGCAGATTAATAATTTTATGAATCAAACTTTATAAATACTTATCTAATTTGCTGAAAGAGCAGTTTTGGAGTCAAGAGCTTTGGTGATGAAAGAATGGAAGAGAGAAAATATGTCTATGTAAATATACTTTAATTTTAACATGAAAAATAAATTTAGAAAGGTGCCATTTTTCTCTAAAGCTATGGACATGAAAGCAATAAACTTATTCCCCTCGATATGCATAGAAGATCAATATTGTTCATAAATTTTGCAGAATCTTCTCTGGGAGTTGGTTTCAAAATGGTCCAAATTGACTTAAAGAATTGAGACTAAAATCAGAAAGCTACAACACTGTTTTAAAGAAGGAGTGGTGCTGGCCAAAGTGTTCTTTCTTCCAAAGAAGCTAGAAATCCATACTTCCAGGAAGTACTCTGATTTTTAAATGCTGGCCACTAGAACAAACAAAAGAACACTTACAAAATCACAAAAAAAGTACACACACAAGTTTAATATGTCGTAAGTGCTGCTTGTTTCTGACTTTCTTTAAGTTCCCTATCTACAGAAGACTGTGATTTTTCTCAAAGGAAATTGTACAAACATGTTTGGACTAGCACATAAGAAAAATGGCCATTTAAAAAAGTGAAATAATTTACTCTTTCATATCTGTGGCCCCAAGTAGTTATAGATTTCTGCTGCTTTTCTGAGGATATAATTTCTAACTACAGGTATTCCTGGTCATTTGGTTTAAATATCAGGGCTTATTATCATTATTATTATCATTACAATTATTATTTTAATTAAAAATAAATAAGGGTCAAAGACAAATTAGTAGCATATAGTAAGCAAAGAAATAAAGTTCTGATTATTAAATATTCTCAAGTCTTCTGTCAAGAATAATTCAGATTAAAACAAAACAAAACAAAAACTATAATTCCTCAAACATGGGTAAAAGTCATAAAAACATTTTTTAAAATTGTATTTTGTTGTCTATTCTTACCTAGAGGCATCTGAGATGACCTGTCAATTGGGCATTTTCAGAACTAGGGGTTTTAAGAATCATCAAACATATACTAACTCTGAAAATTCTTTTTAGCTTTCAGGAATCAACTCAATCCGCCCATTTTAGTGGACATTTTTCAAACTTGATAGCATTGCAAGAAACACTGAAAATCAATATGAAGGGCAAAATGACCCACTTAATATGTTTTTTAATCAGCTCAAATGAGGAAAATTTTGGATAAGTTTCATTTGAATTTTACCATTTTGACCAAGTTGGCTGCATTAAAGACAGGACAGTTTTTAAGTAAGAGAAAGAAGATTTGAAATTAATGCCTTCCTACTTCCCCCTAGACCTGGATAAAGCCCAAGAGGCATGACAGTATAGTTTAATTTGTTTACCCTTATCTCCTTACTTTGAATATATAAGCATATATTTCTCCAGAGTCCTCTTATCATATTTGTGCCATTAGTCAGACTTTAACAGCCTTAAAAAAAGAGAGAATAAAGAAATCCCTGGGTATTGGAACTTAGGCAGTTTCAAGAATGCCCCAAACATTTTAAGACAGAAAAGAATTTCACAATGGTCACTTAAAATATTTTCTTTGTTTCCAGTATAATAGCCCTAATTTTGGAGACTGACCCAATATATTTTAAGTTGCATTTTAACTTTACATGAGAAGTAATAATAAATACGTATTTTGAAAAAGTCTTTAAGTTGTTTGGATATACCATCAGTGTAATAAAAAAATACCATTTCTTCTTAGGCATGCTCTTTTGACTATTAAAAGATTTGCTTATCAATCATTCACATCCAGTTGTTTTATTTGATCTTATTTTACAATAAAAGGAGGCAGAGGTTTGTTGCTGGACATTGATTTGATGAGTCTTATATATAATTTGTGAAACTAATAAATATGTAAAATCATATTGTTTACTTTTTCATTTTATATAAAATGCCAAGCCCTTTTCACATATGACATTCAATTTTATTTTAAAATAGTTTAATATTTGCAGAAAACTTGCAAAGAACATTTAGAGTTCCCATAGACCTCATAACGAGTTTCTCCTCTTAGTAATGTCTTACACTAGTGTTATGTATTTGTAAGAGTGGAAAATATTGATACATTAATACTAAGTAAAGACTACATTTCATAAGACTTTTTTGTCTCTTTAGTTTTTACCCAATGTTCTTTCTCTGTCCCTATCTCATCCAGGACATGATACTACTTTCAGTCATCATGTCTAAATTAGGTCCCTCTTGGCTGTGACAATTTCTCAAACTTTCCATATTTTTGATGATATTGACTTTTTTTAAGGAGCACTGGTTAGTACTTTGTAGCAGGTCTCTCACGGGAGATTTCTCTGAATGCTTTTCTCATGATTAGATTGGGGATATGGGTTTTGGGGAGGAAAACCACATGGGTCAAGTGCCATTTTCATCACATCATAGCAAGGTTATGTACCATCAACACGGCTCATGACAATTGATGGAGTCATTCATTGATCACCTGTCTGAGGTAGTATCTGTCAGGTTCCTACACTATAAAGTTACTCTTTTTTCCCATTAACTTACTGTATTCTCTGGAAGGAGGTCATCAGAAGCAATCTACTCTTCAGGAAGGGGAGTCATGTTCCACCTTCATAAGGATGGACTGTCTGCACAAGTTATTTGAAATTCTGCTGCAAGGAAGATTAGTCTATTTGGGTATTCACTCATTTATTTATATCATGGATATTTATCCTGCACTTTGGGTGCAAAGTTTTTGAGCTTTGACTATTGGAAGCTCTTTCAGTTGGTTCCTGAACCTCACTGACACACTCCCTCACTCCCCATCCCCCCATCTTATCATTCCCTGTGTGTGTGTGTGTGTGTGTGTGTGTGTGAACACTTCCTTACTTTCTGGCATTATGGAACACTCCAGTCTCCTCTTATCTATTCTCTGCCCCAGTCCCAGAATCAGCCATCTCTCCAAGGACTCCAGTTCCTTTAATTATTGAATACTATTAAAAAATAAGAGTCCGATGCTAGGTTTACTCATTGCTACTTTGGTATAGTTGATTCTAAGACCTCTCTTTTTATCTCCTCTCTTAGCATAATCATACTTTAAACCATCTAGTGGTTTCTCTAGAATTTTCAATTTATAGTTTTAATGAATCTAAACACACATTCCACATGCATGATACCTTATAACAGAATATTCCCAATCCCTGCCTCCTATCCCTGTGATATTGGTGATATCTTTCATTCACTTTTCATATGTTATAATCAATTCATATATTGCTACTCTTACTATTTTAAACAAAGTTTTGTTTGATACCAATTAAGAGTGAGGAAACAAAAACCTATTTCATTTTTACATTCATTTGCTCCTTCTTCATTGCTCTTCCTCTCTTTATGTAGATCTAAGTTTCTGACCATTTTTTGATCATTGGGCTTGAAGACCTTTTAATATTCTTAAAGTCAGGTCTGCTGGCAATGAATTCCCTCTTTATTTTGCTTTTGATATTTTGGAAAGGTTTTATGTCTCTCCTTCTGAAATAGAATTTTACTGTCTATAGAAATCACGCTTGGTGGGTTCCCTCCCATCCTCAATTTTAAATACTTCACTCTGTTCTCTTGCTTATATGACACTTAACAAGAAGTCAGCTATAGTTCTTATCCTTTTTCTTCCATAGATTAGGCAGTATTTTTCCTTTGGTTTCTTTCAAGATTTTCTTTGTCTTTAGTTTCTTGCAGTTTGAGATTATATGCTTCAATGTATTGCTGTTATTTAGCATATTCTTCCTGTCACTCTTTTAGACTCCTGAATCTGTGATTTGGTGACTATCTTTAATTTTATAAAATTCTCTGACATTATTACTTCAAATAGTTACCCTACTTTGTTCTCTCTCCTGCTTTTGCAAATCCAATTTTGTGCTTTTTTACATTTTGAGATCTTCTTACAGTTCTGCCTTACTCTGTTTTTTTAAATTAATTTTTTCTGTCCATTTCAATTAACCTGTCTTCAAGCTTACTGATTCTTTCTCTTACAATATTTTTAATTTCTAGCATTTTCTTCTATTTCTTTCTTAGAATTCCCACACCCCTGCTTCAATACTTGTCTATTCTTACATGAGGCTTACTTTTTTCCATCAGCATCTTTAACATATTGATCATGGTTATTTCAAATTCCCTGTGTGATAATTCCATTTGTCGTATATGGGTTTGTTATAATGATTCCTTTTTCTTTTCAGGCTGTTTTATGTTGCCTTTGACATGGCTTGTAATTATTTTGTTGAAAGCTGGACATTTGGATCAGGTAATAGGTACTGAGGTATTTAGATCTTTATTGTGAGATTTTGCATTCATCTGACTAGGAGTTGGGATGTTTTAATGTTTGCTATTGATGTAGGTAACTGAGGGTTCACATTCCTTTAATGTTCCTGTTTTTGTCTTTGCTGCTAGCTTTGGGCTTCCCTAAGTACTCCTCCTCAGAGAGAATCTATATCTTGCAACCCCCTTAGAAATAACCTACTGTTGTTACGGAAGTCCCATTGATGTGGTGATAAAGTATGGGGGAGGGCTTGTATTCAGTCATTTGATCAAATTTCAATCTTTTAGGGGTAAGTTTCCTTTGGCAGTGACCCTCCACAAGTTTTCTCCAGTAACATAGCTTTTCCCACCATTCCCTATTCTATTCCCTGGGTGTAGAATTCCCAGGTATTAGCAACACTTTTTTCCGTGAAACTCTGACCCCTGTTGATGATGTATTTCTTTGGTGTTTTCTTCCTGTCCTTTAAAGAGCCGTAGATCTGGAGGTGACTGGAGTAGACAGAGTTCCCTCCCTCCAGATGGCGCAAGGCCTGGGTCAAGCCCTTTCCCTTAGATAGTGTTAGGTGTTATTGAGAACGCTTGGGGTATATTGCCCTTCCCTCTGCTAGAGCCAAGTGGGAGGAAATCTTTCTCAGATATTCATTATAGAAACATGATGTGGTTCCTGGAAGTAAAACACATACAAGTTAAATGCACAGTCCCAGCAGGTTCTTATTCACTTGGCCTCCAGCAATTAGGCAAAATCACCATGTATTTCTATCAGTTTAGCTCTCTAATGACTTCTGCTCCAGGTTAGTGAATGCAGGCTACCTCTCAAAGGACAGATCTGTCTCTCCAGATATCAGGGTGGCAGTTTGCCCTGCAACCTCGGTTCACTAACAGGTACAAGAAAAATCATTGATTTCTATCCAGCTCACATGTTGCTGTTTTAAAAATAGGAATGGCAATTTCCAAGATTCTAACATGCTAGAGCTTAAAATGGCAAAATGATCACTTTTCAAATGTAATATCTTATTAAACTTATTGCGGATCACTCATTCCACATTATTTGTGAGAGCAAAAATACTAGAATAGGTTTTTTCCCTGAATAAGTTAAAATACAACACATAGAACTATAAATTTAATTTTTAAAAACTCCTATGAAGATAAGGTGGAGATTTCTTGTAAAGGAAACAGATATTTGAAAATTTCCTTATACAAAATATACTTTTTAAATAATTAGGTATATTTTTAAAATATGTAAATATATGTATTCACAAAGCATCAACCTATAGAAGTCTGTCACCTGGGGAATATTAAATCTGATCATTTCTATAGTAATTACATTAATACTTAGACTAAGGAAAGGACAATTCAGTTTTAGCTTTTACGACATTAGCTGATTTATCCAGGGGTCAAAAAATGAATGTTCCCCTGAAAAGCAATGAATCGACTCAGTGAATTCCATACACCATATATTATTTTTTATAGCTAAGGAGACCTTGATATTTTTAGGATTGCCAATACTTTTTATGTGTGTGTGCTTCTACTTCAGAAATTAGCACAAGAAAAAATGTATAATACTTGGCACTGTAGCCATTTGTCCCTTTTAGGTGTGTGTGTATGTACTCTATATTTTTTGCAAGTGCTCTTTCAAGATTTAAAAGGATTTCTCATAATGTTTCTGCAACATAAGTAAAATAGGTCAGACAGTATAGGAGCTCAAATGAAAATAACTCAGGAAGACTGCCCACAGACTTACTTCTCTTTTTTAGCTTTCTAAATGTATCTAACCTGCTGAATAGAGACTTTCAATAGCTGAATGGAAATACAGGCTATTGTGTAGGTGTTTAAATTGTGTGCACTGACCTAAACCAAAATTGTTTACATAATTCAGAGTCATAAGTTTTGGCAGATCAGTGTGAGACTGAAAAATGCACACTATGTGGAAAACAGGGTGACATATTTATTCTCAACTGACTGGTTAATGCAGCTGTGTCCTGTCTGTCCTATATAAATCTATATTAAAATTTTGAAGGGGACATTCCTTTATAATATCTTTTGGATACATGATACATGTTTTGGAATATTATAACTTGATATCAAACCAGATATTAAAATTTACTTTATACTTGCTACTACTTTAGAGAGGAAAAAAAAGATAGAAAGCATTATGGACTAAAGATCTGTGCATTTTAAACATCAGGTAACTGGTGAAAACTGAACAGCTAATAAAGGAAAGAAGATAGACGTACAAGACAGAATATGAGAATTAGTGAAATGAAACAGTCATAATGCAAACTTAGACTGAACTTTATAATATGATTATGTCCATATAAACAATATATCTCAGAGAGCTGATCATTTATACAAGGAATCTGACTGATGCAGAAGTGGGATTTAAATCAATCAGCAAAATATTCCTGACTCTATATTCAGCAGCAAGGAAATTTTGTAAATTACTCAAATGTTGCAAAAAAAAAAACCCTATAATTTTCAATGTCATTTGGTCTCCCTGCTCACATTTCAATTTGATTTACAGTATGTAAGAAATGGCACATATCTGCATTGCTTTAAAAGGTCATATTTATGAAATAAGTATTTTTAAGACTGATTTTTTTCCCTTATTTTCCAAATTGAAATTTAGAAAGGGCAGGGATTTGGAGGACAGCCCTGGACTGCTAACGTAAAAAATAGATTGGGCTGGGGGAGGCAAGGGCATAAAAACAGAAAAAGGCTGAAAGTGCTTCCTTGTTCCTTTAAACTGTGGCCAGCAGTTAGAAATGGAAAGGAGCCTAGAAGATAATTAAGATAAATCATATCCCGACACCATTTAATGGTCTTGCCCTAGGATTTAGAACTTGTGATTTTAATTTTTAAAAAAATACTTCTATGATGCCTGACATTTAGACAATTGTTTAAGAGAAGAAAATAACTGTGACAGTAAAAGATTCATTGAACTGTACTCTGGACATGGAGGAATGCAAATGCGAGTATGCAACTGTAAAACTGTGCACATCAAAAACACTGTGGAGACAAATAAGCAGACTGAGTGACTTTCAAACTAAGAAACTAGGTCAAAAATCAGATAAAGCATGTATCTGTAAGAGCAGCACTTAGTTATCTGGATAGTGTAAGGTTTAATACTGAATTCCAATGTGTTTACTTTTATTTAACTGCATATGGTTCAAAATTTTGCTTACAAGTTAACTATTTTCCTCCCTAAAACACTTATGGCAAGATAATAGCACAAATAAGCAACCATTTCTAGAGTCACAATTTAATCTAATATTATTTACACAGCTCATTTACTTATTTGAGAGTCTTTTCTTTGAATTTTAAAAGATGCTCTGATACTTCAAAAATAGCCTAGTCTAAGCAGTCTCTGGGGAAGAATATCAACAGAAAGCCCTGTTTATCTATTCTAACCTTAGTAATAGTAAATCCCTATCAAATAACACTTGGTAAAGGGTTAGATTGGGAGATAAGTCTTGCAAAGATCATTGACTTAAGGGAGACACAAACCCTGATGGAGGGGAAAGAGATTCATTAGAGGAGTCAATATCAGATATATATATATACTTACATCATGATTTAATATTTAGGTATTATTAAACATGTTGGAAGTAACCTCAAATTTTCAATATCTGTCATCAAGAATTAGTTTGAGTCACAAACATTGAAGGTGTTGTATACACCATTCATCCAAGATTTTTCCAGAGCCAATCTGAATTTAAATAATCTCTTTCATTTTCTCTTTTCATTACATCCCTGACTGTATATGCAATCAGCCTGCAAGACCTGATGCTTGTTGTGGCCAATCATTGTCTTACTGGCCCACCTTTTCCTAGGTCTAAGAACCATATTGTTTCACTGTCTTGCAAGTTTTTTCTGTCTCAGACTTCATGGCTTAAAGTACTTCGGACTCTACTGTAACTGTCTGAACTAAGATCTCCCTTTCAATTGCTCCTCTCTCCTTAAATTTTGTTGTTTGTTTTCTTTTCAACTCCTTCAAGTAAGTACCAGAACTAGTACTTACCCAGATAAGCAAGAGACATTCCCTCCTGCTGCCTCCGTCCTGAGACACTTTCGTCAGCATTCCAGTCTTGAACTCCATTTTCTGCTCCTACCTTGCCATCTACTCATCTACATGCACCAATTAAGGAAATGAATAGAACATAATTTGCATGTGTGTTCATACATATGGCATAGTACTGAAATTTTTTTTGAAAAATATGATCTTCCATTCTTTAAGGATTTGGGCCATCAAAATGCACCACTTATATCTCCTACTACAAGAACTGTACTGGACAACCCCACCATTTCAAACAGAGGCTTTATGCCTTCTAGTGGCTTGCAGCCAGCTTGAGAATGATGGGCTCATTCTTGCAAGATGATGCAACTTTGGCTCAAGTACACAGTCATCCATCTGCCTTGATAAATTTTTCTTGGAACTAGGCTGTAGTTAATATCCAGTTTGTCTTCTTTTTTATTTCTTTCAAAGATGTCAAAATTGCACCAGACCTGAAGACTTCCCTGACTTCTTCCCCTGTATTCTTCACAGTAGTTTCACCCAATAAGTCTTTTCTATATCTAAGCCAGTGTGGTGTTTGCTTCTTGGGAGACCCAAACTGACACAGAATATAGAATATGTAGTCCCTTTTGCAAATATCATCCCCATTCATGAATTTTAGTGTAGTGAACAGTTTCATGGCTGATTAAATTGGAGGCATGTGGAATGAAATACCAATTTTGTAGATTACTATTTATACGACTCTTAAACTATCATTTCAAGCCTCAGGTTTCTACTTTGTAAAACAAACATATCAATAGTTATCTAATATAGTGTTATTGTGTGGAGGAAGATTTCAACATATACTATCATCTGTTACCAGTTAAACATGTATTAGATAACAACTTTAAAAGTAATGAATATAGAACTGGAGATCTTCAGGAAATGTATTTGAGCACTTAAAAGAATGAGAATTGAAATGGAATTTTCATGTTTCTCTTTGGGACTGAGGCAATGTCAATTTGGATAGAAAGAAGAAAGATTGGCATGATTGACAAGATCTCCAGGAATTACCTCTGTGAAACTCAAGCTTTCCAGAATATGTAAGGAAGCTGAAGTTCTGATTCGCTCTCAGAGATTTCAGTTTTTAACAGGAAAGAGTATTAATCTCATAGAAAATGTATCAATAAGGCCCCTACAGACCTGTGGAAACTGAACATTTGAAATGTAAATTTAAATACTGTTTTTTACTTGTACTTGAAGGATTATAAAAATGATCTCCTTATTTTTAAGTAGCCCCTATCCTAGACATGATCATTTGGGATAATTAATGCTGTGTTCTTAGGTTATTTAATCCTCAAATAACTTCACTAAAACAAAAGAAAATAAACACATAGCAATTCAACATCTTTATAAGGCTTAAATATAGTGGATACAAAATTGAAATTGACTACAGATGTTTGAGACAGAATTTTGTCTGCAACACTTTCTGCTATGTGAAAGAAATAACAAGGTCACATTTTTATTATTAAAGCACAGCCTGGTGTATCTATAACTTTAATATTTGATGCAAAGAAAATTAATTTCATTATTGCAAATTCTTAGTCATGTATTTTAAGAATGAGACACATTAAATAAAAGATGTCATTCTAGTTTAAGAACACTGTGACATGCATGACAGAAGACAAGGTTTGAGGTCAAGTCTGTCATTTCATATAATGTAACTTTCTTAAAGATCTGATGGTAATGCAGGTCAGTGATAAGAAAATAATAGACCATGTACCTTCAGACTGTAAGTTTATGTTTTAAGAGACTATTTGGTTTCTCTTAAAGTATCAGAGCTTATCCATTCTTTGATTAAGGAGTTAAAAAAATGTCACTTCCTAGATTACTTGCACTATCTAAGGTGATAGTTCACAAATGAAAGCAACATTGAATACTAAAAAGTAAAGTGGCCAAGCAAAAATTCTTTAACAGATGCATCTGCAATTATATTCTGATGAATTGTATACAGTGATCCTGTATGGGCAAACAATGTATTATTTTAGTAGATTTAATAAATAAGAAATTCCCTGGAATATCAAAAGTAATCAATTTCAATAGAGTAAAGAGCATAAGCTTTCTGAAAAACTGACTAATAACAACATGTCTTACTACATAGGAATCACAACAAGTTGGTGAGTTTAAGAGAATAAACAGAAAAAATGAAACAGCTTTCTTATTAAAAAAAATTAGAAACTCATGTTCAAACAGCATATTTGCTAAGAAGGCTAGGCATGACACACTGTATTGAAGAATAATATTGGCAGTTTAGAAGGACTTTTTTTCCTATAAACTAGATATTGGCAGACTTTATGGACAGACAGATAGTAAATATTCTAGGCTCTGCAGGCCACTTATTTTCTCTGTCCCATGCTACTCTGTCTCTTTTTTTTTTTTCAAACAACCTTAAATATTTTAAAATATTCTTAGCTGGTGGAACATACAATGACCAAGCACCAAATTTGGCCATACAACAGTAGTTTGCCTACCTTTGATTAGTATTCTTGACATAACGAAGTCCACAACTTACACAAGGAGGTGTAGCAGGTAAGATGAAATAAAATAACTCTCCAGATAAGATAACAAGTTCAAATGAACAGAAAACTCAATCACCAGGTTCTAGTATATCACACAAAAAGAACTGTAATACCGTTAATGACAAATCTACCTGATCGGACTACCATATGGAAATGTAATCAATGCAGTACAATCATTTCCACATTCCAACATTTCATTCTAGGTTTTTGTTCTTCACTTCACCTTCTTGCCCATTTCTCTTTTATGGATAAAACAATTTATGATTTTTAACAGAGCTGTCATTTCATATAATGTGACTTTCTTAAAGATCGGATGGTAATGCAGGTCAGTGATAAGAAAATAATAGACCATGTACCTTCAGACTGTAAGTTTATGTTTTAAGAGACTATTTGGTTTCTCTTAAAGTATCAGAAGTATTTGGTTTCTCTTAAAGTATCCTCTTAACTTATTTAACATAATGGATGAAGGAAAAAATTGGTAAAGAATTGGTAGTTATGTTGTGATTTTTATTTACTTTCCATAGAGAATTATTTGACATGGCTTAAACCAAACATTGTAATAATGTCTGCACTAACTTGCAATTAGAAGAGTGCTTTACTTTGGGACATTTTAACAAACACGGAATCATCTATATTGCATCTACAGAAAAGAAAGCAAAGATCTTAATTGCCTTTAGCATTTCCACCCCACAAATCAGATGATTTTTAAAAAGCATAAAAGAACATATTTTTGTGGCATTCTGAAATACCCTTATTTGGAATGTTAATTATAAGTACACACATTACAGTGTTTCTCCTGGAAAGTAATACATTTCACTTTTGACCTTCTAATTTTCTATCATGGCCTTATGCAGAATTCACATTTCAATGACAAAAGAGGCCAGAAGATAAGTCTGTTGGGAGATATTGAGAGCTTCCTGTGTATGCACATACTTTTTGATTGCTCTGGATATGACATCTTATGTAAGATCCTCCACTTAAATACATATGATTCTAATCCTTAAATGTTTGCAGTTACCAAAGAAAAGGAACAGAGATGACATATAAGAAGTGAAAGAAAGAATTAAATTACAAGCTACCAAAGAAAAGAGGAAGCAAAAAGAAAACACATTAGGATGGATTTAAGATGTATAAAATAAATATAACAACATAAAGAATATAAAATGACAAAGACACAAGAAACAAGGTATGAGAAAAAAAGCAATTTAAAATTTTCCATTTGCTTGAAGATTTTGAGCAAACCAAGTATTTTATAGTTTCTTCCAATTTACGAGTAGTGATAACAGTTGAATTGAGCCTGTATGTTCAACAAGCATGCTTGGGTATTTTTGACATTTTAGCAACTTTTGTATTGCACTGGCATTACCAATTTATAGAATATGATAGAACCATCTAGAATTGACCTGACCAGTACACTACTAGCCACATGTGGCTATTGAGCACTCTAAAAGTGGCTAGTGCAACTAAGGAACTGAAAGTTTAATTTAATTTAATACTTCTAATTTAATTTAAAAATGGAAATATTGTGTAATACTTTTGCATTACACACACAGTGCTATTGTGGTAGGATTGCATTTCACCCTGTATTGTGTAGAATAATACTGTTGTATTGCATTACTCTTGTTAATTACATGCATTGTTAGTGGTATTACAAAAAACATATCACTGGCCTAGGTCTAGTTTGTGTTAACAAATTAATTCAGTTCAGTAGTTTTTTGACTCAAGAATATAACGTAACTCGGGGGAGAGGAAATCCTGGGGCAAAATACCTCTAAAACCAAAATCAGTCAAAGGCAGATATAAAATTTAAGACCCATTTATTGCTTACAAACTACAGTCCGGTCGTTTCTCTCTCCTGTCCCAGCAGAAGCCAACCAGACCTCCCCTTAACCTCTCAGGTTCAGGTAAGTCATCAGTTGCCCAGGTAATTACTCACTGATATGGAGATGAACTTCTCTCCACCAGTATGCAGATGCACTAAAGCCATACTTCTCTCTACCCTCAAGGATGCCCTAAAGCCAGGTGAGATATTCTGGAAATACTAGTTTTACCCACAATCATTATAATGTGTTTTTTAAATATTTTATGAGGTAATATGGGTTACAGTGATATAAAACAGTAACTGATAATAAAATGGAAATATAATTTTAATTATAAATAAATTATTGTCCAAATTGGAAAAGTAGGAACAAACTTTAAAATTTAAAATGAAGGAATAGTGTCATGAAGAACAGATTGGAGCTTGTACTATAACTACCATAACAGTAATGAAAAACAAAAGTACTAAAAGGCTTGTTACAAATGTCCTGATTTGCAGTAATTGCAGTTTGTTGTAGCACAATAAAATAAAAAGCTGTCCATTTGTTGAGTAAAATAATATTTCAAAAAAGGTGTACAATAAAAAGACATATTCAACAAAAAGGTAATTTTCTTGAAAATTTTCTCAAGTCAAGAAATTGATAAAACTGATAACCTGAATTCAAAATTAAATATCCAGAAAAGAAAATATTTAATGATTTTAACAAGATCTGAACTTGTAATTTTAGCCATCTATAAAATAGATGTTACTTAACTAAAAAGAAAATCATTTTCAGAGTGATGATATAAGAAATTATTTCAGTTATGGCTAATTTTAAAGAAAATTGTGAAAAGGTTAAAAAAGATATCCTACAATATTTTTTAATTCAGTTAAGCGACCAATTGCCAGTAGAATACAAGAAGTCTTTTTAACAATATCAAAGATCAATTAAAAATTTAATAAATTGTAATTATTTTTTCTTTAGGTTTAGATAAGAATGTTTTGTCTCAAAGGACTTGCAAATATCAATGAAGTCTGTAAGTGGAATTCATGGAATAGATACTTTTGAAATTTTTATATGAGCTAAAAAAAATTTCAGTGAATATGGAAAACAGTTCTTTTTTTGGAAAAGATAGGTTCATGACACAAGAAACCCTATTATATCAGGTCAAATATCCAGGGTTAGTGCAATTTTAAAACAAGAGAGTGATATTTTTTGTTGTTTAATTCCACACTTTAAATGCATGTGGAAATACCTGTGATTACTGAAGAGAAATGGGGAAAACTTATGAAAATCACCATAAGTTTAGTAGTGGTTAAAATTATTCCATATATACATATAAGTTATGAATCATCAACAGAATATAGAACTGTAGAAAACAATAGAAGATAATATGATAGGTACTTTGGCAAGACTCACTGAACAGTGGAAGTTTTACAAAGATTCACCATATTGTTAACTTCAAATTTTTAAAACAATTTTCTTAAAGATTTTCTTGAAACAAGAATGCTTGTTAAATATTCAACAATGAAAGGCAATTTAAAAATAACTGTGTGATTTATATTTTCTTACCAATATCAAATGATTAGGAATGTGCTAAATTTTGAGGCTTTATGTACAGTGAGAACTTTGTTACCCAGACAGACAGGTATGAAAAATTATGATGAAATCTTAACTCTCCATACAGTAATAATAATTTCATAAAATTTTCTGACATAAATTAATAGAAAAGGATTTTCACTGTAACCAATAACATTAGATAAATTATCTGCAAAACTATAAGATAAGAAGTTGATATTTATAAATTCAGAATTGCATTTCAATTTATATATATTGCTTTGAACTGAAAGTTAATAAAGAAAGTAGACACAAGAATAAACTTATTTAAACAATTGATTAAATGTAATTTTAAAATTGAAGGTTTTGCTTCAAAGCAAACTCAATTTTTTTTTTCTTTTTCTTGGAGAACATTATGTTTGCTAGGCTCTCCCCTACCCCAAGTCCCCCCCATAAACCCCACTACAGTCACTGTCCATCAGCATAGTAACATGTTGTAGAATCACTACTTGTCTTCTCTGTGTTGCAAAGCCCTCCCATTTCCCCCACCCCCACATTATACATGCTAAGCATAATACCCCCTTTCTTCTTCCCTGCCCTTACCCCTCCCTACCCTCCCATAATCCCCAGTCTCTTTCCCTTTGGTAACTGTTAGTCCATTCTTGGGTTCTGTGATTCTGCTGTTGTTTTGTTCCTTCAGTTTTTCTTTTCTTTTTATACTCCACAGATGAGTGAAATCATTTGGTATTTGTCTTTCTCCACTTGGCTTATTTCACTGAGCATAATACCCTCTAGCTCCATCCATGTTGTTGCAAATGGTAGAATTTGTTTTCTTCTTATGGCTGAATAATATTCCATTGTGTATATGAACCATATCTTCTTTATCCATTCATCTACAGATGGACACTTAGGTTGCTTCCATTTCTTGGCTATTGTAAATAGTGCTGTGATAAACATAGGGGTGCATCTGTCTTTTTCAAACTGGAGTGCTGCATCCTTAGGGTAAATTCCTAGAAGTGGAAATCCTGGGTCAAATGGTAAGTCTATTTTGAGGATTTTGAGGAACCTCCATACTGCTTTCCACAATGGTTGAACTAATTTACATTCCCACCAACAGTGTAGGAGGGTTTCCCTTTCTCCACAACCTCGCCAACATTTGTTGTTGTTTGTCTTTTGGATGGTGGCCATCCTTACTGGTGTGAGGTGATATCTCATTGTGGTTTTAATTTGTATTTCTCTGATAACCAGTGATGTGGACCATGTTTTCACGTGTCTGTTGGCCATGTGAATTTCTTCTTCAGAGAACTGTCTGTTCAGCTCCTCTGCCCATTTTTAAATTGGATTATTTGCTTTTTGTTTGTTGAGGAGTGTGACCTCTTTATATATTTTGGATGTCAACCCTTTATCGGATCTGTCACTTACAAAAATATTCTCTCATACTGTAGGATACCTTTTTGCTCTATTGATGGTGTCCTTTGCTGTACAGAAGCTTTTCAGCTTGATATAGACCCACTTGTTCATTTTTACTTTTGTTTTCCTTGCCTGGGGAGATATATTCATGAAGAAGTTGCTAATGTTCACATCAAAGAGATTTTTGCCTATGTTTTTTTCTAAGAGTTTTACAGTTTCATGACTTACATTCAGGTCTTTGATTCATTTCGAATTTACTTTTGTGTATGGGGATAGACAGTGATCCAGTTTCCTTCTCTTACATGTTGCTGTCCAGTTTTGCCAGTACCATCTGTTGAAGAGACTGTCATTTCCCCATTGTATGTCCATGGCTCCTTTATCAAATATTAATTGAACATATATGTTTGGGTTAATGTCTGGAGTCTCTAACCTGTTCCACTGGTCTGTAGGTCTGTTCTTGTGCCAGTACCAAATTGTCTTGATTACTATGGCTTTGTAGTAGAGCTTGAAGTTGGGGAGTGAGTTCCCCACCACTTTATTCTTCTTTCTCTGGATTGCTTTGGCTATTTGGGGTCTTTGGTGTTTCCATATGAATTTTTGAACTATTTGTTCTGGTTCATTGAAAAATGTTGTTGGTAATTAGATAGGGGTTGTATCAAATCTGTATATTGCTTTGGGCAGGATGGCCATTTTAACGATATTAATTCTTTCTAGCTAAGAGCATGGGATGAGTTTCCATTTGTTAGTGTCTTCTTTAAGAGTGTCCTCTTAAGAATGTCTTATAGTTTTCAGGATACAGGTCTTTCACTTCTTTGGTTAGGTTTATTCCTAGGTATTTTATTCTTTTTGATGCAATTGTGAATGGAGTTGTTTTCCTGATTTCTCTTTCTATTGGCTCATTGCTAGTGTATAGGAAAGCCACAGATTTCTGTGTGTTAATTATGTATCCTGCAACTTTGCTGTATTCCAATATCAGTTCTAGTAGTTTTGGAATGGAGTCTTTAGGGTTTTTTATTTACAATATCATGTCATCTGCAAATAGTGATGGTTTAACTTCCTCTTTACCAATCTGGGTTCCTTCTATTTCTTTGTTTTGTCTAATTGCTGTGCCTAGGGCCTCCAGTACTATGTTGAATAACAGTGGGGAGAGTGGGCATCCGTGTCTTGTTCCTGATCTCAGAGGAAAAGCTTTCAGTATGACGTTGGCTATGGGTTTATCATATATGGAATTTATTATGTTGACGTACTTGCCCTCTATACACATTTTGTGGAGAGTTTTTATCATGAATGGATGTTGAATTTTGTCAAATGCTTTTTCAGCATCTGTGGAGATGATCATGTGGTTTTGTCTTTCTTTTTGTTGATGTGGTGGATGATGTTGATGGATTTTTGAATATTGTACCATCCCTGGGATGAAACCCACTTGGTCATGGTATATGATCCTTTTGATGTATTTTTGAATTCGGTTTGCTAATATTTTATTGAGAATTTTTGCATCTACGTTCATCAGGGATATTGGTCTGTAGTTTTCTTTTTTGGTGGGTCTTTGCCTGGTTTTGGTATTAGGGTGATGTTGGCTTCATAGAATGAGTTTGGGAGTATTCCCTCCTCTTCTATTTTTTGGAAAACTTTAAGGAGAATGTGTATTATATCTTCTCTGTATGTCTGATAAAATTCTGAGGTAAATCCATATGGCCCGAGTTTTTTTTTCTTGGTTAGTTTTTTGATTACCACTTCAATTTCTTTGCTGGTAATTGGTTTGTTTAGATTTTCTGTTTCTCTCTGGGTCAGTCTTGGAAGGTTCTATTTTTCTAGGAAGTTGTCTATTTCTCCTAGGTTTCCCAGATGGTTAGCATATAGGTTTTCATAGTACTCTCTAATAATTCTTTATATTTCTGTGGGGTCTGTCGTGATTTTTCCTTTCTCATTTCTGATTCTGTTGATGTGTGTTGACTCGCTTTTCCTCTTAATAAGTCTGGCTAGAGTCTTATCTATTTTGTTTATTTTCTTGAAGCACCAGCTCTTGGTTTCATTGATGAGTTAGTTTTATTTAGCAGAATTAGCTGGAGTACTAACAGAGAGGAGACATGCTGTCTCACCAGAGATAAGCATCTTTAGACCATGTCAAGCCTATGTCTAACAACCTCCCCTCTGCCCTTTGACCTATTTTTGAAAGCCTTATAAGACAGAAGCCCCAAACTTTCAGCCTGCCTCCTCTAAGTCCAGGGAGAGGAAATCCCAGGGCAAAATACCTCTGAAAACCGAAATCAGTCAAAGGGAGAAATAAAGTTTAAAACCCATTTATTGCTTACAAACTGCAGTCCAAGGC
Organism: Manis javanica; assembly: GCF_040802235.1. NCBI lineage: Eukaryota > Metazoa > Chordata > Mammalia > Pholidota > Manidae > Manis > Manis javanica. The sequence goes on from NC_133160.1 coordinate 148,808,087, forward strand.
TGTCTTTCTCCTTTGTTCTGGAAGAAGCCAACAGCAGGCCAGCCCCCTCCCCTTAACCTCTCAGGTTCAGACACACCCTCCATTTCCCAGGTAATTAACCATTGATATGGGCAAGAACTTCTCTCCATCCCTGAGGATATGCAAATGCACTAAAGCACTTCTTTTCACCTCTGAACACCTATTGATGTGTAGATGTACTAAAGCCAGGAGAGATTGCTGGAAATATTACAATTTTACCCACACCTCCTCTCTAAGAATGCCCAAACTTTCCTTTCTTTAAGTGCGTACTTTCAAATAAAGCTTTCTCACTGGTCAAATTATTGCAGTTTGTCACTTCGCTGTTTGTGGGTAAAATTGCAATATGTCCAGAATCCTTCACCTGGATTTAGTGCATCTGTATATCAATAGGTGTTTCCAAGGGATTTAGAGAAGTATCCAACTACATATCAATAGGCAATTATATTGGCAAGTGAGGGCTTATCTGGACTAGAGAAGTTGGGTAGAGCTCTCTTCTTCTGCAGCCTGGTCAAGAGACAGATGGGATGACTGCTTGTAAGAAATAAATGAGGTTGTTAACTTTTTTTTTCCCTTTGACTGATTTCGGTTTCAAAGGTGTTTTTGCCATGGATTTTCCTCCCTGGAGTTATGTTATTTCATTTTATTTCCAAGTCTTCACTCTGTCTTCACTTTACTCCTGATAAGTAGGAAGAGGTGCTAAGAACTCATATTTGGGCCTACATCTGGGTGACCTGGACGGAACTAAAGCTCTGCAATCCGCTCTTAGTAGTCTGCCTGAAAATCTACTTTGGAAAGTTCTCAGAATATAATTTCACTCCATCCTGTGATTCATGGCTCCCCCAAATCCTGGAGTGGTAGGGGCTAGTCCCCATGCCATGCAGATCCAAGCAGACACAGGAAGCCAGGGACCCTGGGTTTAAAAGTTGGTGAGGAAATCTTCCCTAGGCCAAGAACTTTCCCTCTTTCCCTTGCACTTTCCTGTTCTCTGATGCCTGCAAGACAGCTGCTATTCCCTGCTGCTCTTGCTTTAACGAATTCCTTCTTTGCCTACACTCTTCTGACCTGTTCGAAGATTATTTATTGCCCGAGACAAGAACCCTCCCCAATCCAGGTTGAGGTTTCTCCTAATGCTTCACCTAGTGAGCAAGGAGAGACGGCCCCAGACACAGCTGCCCAGCAACATAAGTGTGTAGGTGTATCTGTGAGTAAAATTGCAATATTTCCAGAATCTCTTCCTTGGTTTTAGTGCATCCCCATAGCAATAGCTGTTTCCAAGGGATGGAGAGAAGTAGTACATCTTCATATCAGTAGGTAATTACAAGGGCTAGTAAGGACTTATCTGGACCTGAGAGCCTGGGTGGAGCTCTCCCCTGCATCCAGGTCGAGAGAGATGAGGGATGACTGCTTGTAAGAAATAAATGGCTTCTCCCACTTTATTTCTCCCTCTGACTGATTTCAGTTTCTGAGGTATTCCAGAATTCCTCCCCATATATCTTAAGATACAGTATCTTAAGTTAAAGTGTCTTAAGATACAGGCATTAATTATTTCAATACTTGGAAGTAGAAGGCAATTTTTTGTTGTGTTTTCTTTCTATTTTAAATAAAATTCTGATGGAGAAGATATTAAAGTTTACAAGCAGTTTCACTACTGATTTTCATAAGTTTAGTAGATTTATTATGTATTTTATGTATTTATATATGTATTAATAAGCGTAATACATATTTATATATATATTAACCCATTCATACACATCTGTATAATTAATAAGGATTTGCAGTCTGCAGTATAACTATTGAAAACATTCCAAAGGGCTAATGCATTTGCATGTGGTTACATTTACAGAATACAGCTGAGAATGTTTCTGAATATTATTTTAAACTAGCAACTTCTTTCCAAAACTTTCAGTAACAGCACTAATACCGTTATTTTCTTTTGTGGATTCTGGGGGGAAAACTGACCTCTTATTTGACCAATAGAGTTTTACCTTCATTTTTAGGGCTGACAACACTGAGAGGTAACATTTGTCTTCATTCAAAATATACCTGGAAATCAGTAAGCTTTGGGCACCAGTAACATCAAAGAAAATTCTAAATCAATGCAAATCTCCAGGACACAAAGTCAAGATTACATCCTGCAGAGTGCAAATTCTGTTTTTCAGTAATCTTGAATAGTGCACTTGAACGCATTGCCCATACCACAATTCACCCCTAATTCAGATCCATCAGCTGACCTTAACTTTAAGACTAAGGGTAACCAGGGATGTTTGCTCACACAAATGGTGAGACAATTTTTCTATTTGCAATACAGAAGTATTAGAGAGACTAGCATATCACTTTCACTGCCTTTACACAGGCATTCCTGTAAGTGGGACCCAGGAATGTGGAGCAGTGAGAAGTCATTAGGAATAAAACAGACACTTGGAACTTGTGCTCCTGTCTTCCCTCTGCCAGTTCTGTTTGATCTTGACCAATTATTCATTAGCTGTTGTGAGGATCAAATGATCAATTTTTAAAATATTCATTTCTATAGTATGAAAGTCCACCTCTTTGTGAACTTTAAAGTTGGCTTGCAGTTGTTGCTGTACCAACAAGGCAATTTAGCAGGCTCTATAAAAGTAAACGTTTTGGTTATGGTTGAGCTAAATTTTAACAAACTCTTCTATAGACAGGGACTGATTAGTCAAATTGTGCTTGCCCACTGGCCTGTATAAAAGCAAATAATAAAGCTAAAGCTAAACCCTAGTGTCAGTGATTTCTGCTTTCTTAAATCGGGTATGGAATTTTGGGGAAACCACACTTCTTGTCACTGGAACTTTCAACAAAATATTTATTGTCCTTTTTACCTTTTTAATTGTTTAATACGGCCTTAGCTTTCATGAGATAGTGTTGGTGATGTAACTCAAAGTTTTGATACTTTCCTTCTTGTACTCTACTGATTGAAAATAGGAGGCACAGAAGGCTTACTCATTTCCTTCACTGAAGGAAGAAATAATAAATCATACTACACCTCATTTTATGGCGCAAAACTACATAATGGCCTCATGTTTTCTGCATTATATGAAACATAACATAACTGCAAATATGTAGCTTTCTAGCAAAAGCACAATTTTCTTAAATTCTTTGCTCATCTTGTGGAAGCTGTTCAATATTATGCAATATAAATCATTATCATAGATGAGAGAAGCAGAGTATTGCTTAGTAGTGTTTTTAGTACAACATAAGCAGTAAACACAAATAATAACTCAAATAAATATTTGTGGCCATTAGACTACCCATGGCTCAAAGAATAAATTATGCCAACAGCTCTACTTTGCATCATAAAGCCAAATTATTTCTAAAATGTATAATGATGTTGAAAATAAGTATAATCTTGAATAATGACTTTTCACTTAAAAGAATAATCACAAACTTATGTGACCTAAACATTATATATATTTTCAAGTATACTGTAGCTTCTCCCATAACACATTTTTCTGACAAACTATTTCTTGCACTGTAAAGAAATACCACAGAAAATATTCAGTGAGAATTTATATAATAAAATGTAGGGTTTCTATCATACCTAAATCTAATTCATTTTGTTTTTCTCATTTTTCTCTTCCAGCATCAGTCAGAAAGTTTATTACATTGAAATCCCACAAATCTTCAAGTCCTAATGTAGAATTCCCCTTTATGTTATTCTTTTGCTAATTTCACATTTAAGAAATTCATGACTTTCCTCCTAAACCGTATTTTTTCCTTTGCAAATCCTGCTCCCCATGTCCCCTTTAAATCCTAAAATATAGTGACAATAACAGACTTGCTGGAAAAATACCCCATTCTAGGTTGTGTGTAACAATGTGATGTCAGTTCAATTGCCTTGTAAAAGTATATGAAATAAAATATGAGTGCAATGGACAAATTTTATGTCCCAGGTCAGAAAATTCTAACATTCTTTGCCTCCAGTAAAGTATAAGAAGAAAAGGCTGACCAAAGTTGGAAATGAATGTTCAATATGCATTGTCAAGTTTTCCTAATAAACTGGAATAACTATTTCCCATGAAGCACATAAAGGTTCTGAATTTGATACTCTCCTGGGACGGCAAGCATTTTTGTTTACATTAGGAATACTATAGTAAAAGGTGATCCTGGACTTACTATTTCCAGGCCCTCAAACCATTTTTTTTTTTGCTTCCCCTGTAGATGTACAGACAGTAGCTACCCTCCTATCATCCTTCAACAAAACTAGTCTTTTGTTCTGTTTATAGGGTAAGCCTCGAGAAAAATGAAGTGTGTCTTCATTTTACCCATTAATTTTTACTATTGCTTGAAAATTAAATTCTTAATGACAGTTTGAAATACCATTTCTAGATAGTGCAAAAAGGACAGAAAAATACATACATGCATGCAGACAGCTAATCTCTTTCCCTATGCTGATCTTTATCTGTATTCTTTCACGTAAAGAACTGAGAGCAGGAGTGGATTAGGATAAGTATTGAATCTGACCTGTGCTGTCTAATTTTACTCCCTATGATCAGACAGACCCTCAGATTCAGAATTGGAGGAAATCAGATTCAGAATTGGAGGAAATCATTTTTTAGATCACCAGCTTTGCAATACAGAACATCACTATTAACAAATAACACTAATAAGGGTAAAATCCATGTGGTTTCAGCACACATAATCAAAGAACATAATTTGAATTTATTCTTGTAACATAAGCTCCAAATTTTCTAACTGTTCAATTAAATTTGCAAACTTAATGTTGCATTAACTTTTACTTAAGCTAATTCTTACCTCTTTTTCCCATTTGTATTTAAAAAAGCTCTTAGTGCTGAAATTCTATCCCTGTTTAAGTAATTCTCTTCCAATAAAACTAGTTCCTTGAATTGGATTATTTGCCATACAGTACTTTATTTTCTCTTCCTAAATATTTGATAAACATTATCAGGAACCAATGAACACATCACGATCATTTCAATGTTTATTAAAACTGTCTTAATGACTTTTAAAGAAGAAACATGGTTGTATTTACAAACATTATATAGTGCATTAATCTAGGACATCATGCAGAGAGAAAAAGACATTGAAGATATAATTCACTGGTTGTATAAAAAGAGTTTCGTTAGCAGCTGGGTGAAATATTCTCAGAATGCGGTTATAAATATAATAACAATTTTCTGGTAGAGAAGTCAAGACAGCTTAGGGAATTGGTAAGGAGTTATGGGTGAGATTCTCAAAGGGTGCTAGAGACGCCCCAAGAAAGAGCTTAAATGCACTGGACCGAGCGAGGTAAGCAGCTGCAATTGATTTAGCAAGTAATAACGCAGAACACAGGAAAGAATAGAACAGAGGAACACATAGCGCTTCTGTTCAGAATTCAGTGTTTTCCTGAAGGCCAAGGACAGAATTCTGCCAAACTTTTGAGATTGTGTTTCATCCTAAAAAGTATCATTTTACTTTTTGACTACTAAGTGTGTGTCACTATTAATAAAACCCCCTGATTGCTTCCCACTCAGAAGGGATGAGACTGTCATGTGCAAACAGAAACCCCAAATTTACCTTTCCATTTCTCTGTCACACATTAAGAAATGATTTTCATCGACTGCTTCACCTTCTCAAAGATGAAGGTACTCAAGTCAACCATTTTGCTCAGTAGCTTCTGGATGAATCTTGACGGTGACAGGACTGAAAGAAGCCATGATCTGTGGTGTAGTAATGTTGTTACCTTTGCTCTTGGAGACGGTTAGAACTGTGCTTCTGACAACAGGAAAAGCATGATTTTAGAGCCCCATATGTTAAGAATGATTTCATGCAGTCATTTAAGCAGAACCTTCCTTGGCTGCCTGAAACACAGCAGGATTTCAGGGACAGGGGAGTCACAGTTCTTCAGGTTCAGACAGCTATGGTGACCTCCTCAGATGCCTCACTAAGATTAGGTTATCACACCTAATCAGGTGGTCTAATGCTGTCGGAGCTTTATCCTTTTAAAAGATTTAAAGTGTTTGCATTGCTGTAGGGTTTCTTCACACACATCTTCCAACTTTGATTTCCTCTTCTGCCTTATCTATGGCATCTTCCCCACCCAAACAGAATTTGTCCCTACTTACAGACCCCCTGCAGCCTCTTACTGTGACATCACTGTTCACACTATTTCCTCAAATTAGAAAATTTCCATCCCCATACCAATTGCACCCCCCATCTCAACCCACTGAAGTCATTCTAATCATTCAAAGTTCAACCCATTGCCACCTTCAAAAAGAAAAAAAAAGTTATTAGGATCCTACAAGTAATTCTAATTGTGTTAGTTATGTCATAGTTGTGTTGTTGTTTTGTTTCTACCTCAATCAGTTAAAAGAGGTGATTTAGCACAGTGGTTAAATTGAGGTCTGGAGTCCAGCTACAAGTATTCATATCTGGGCTGCTAAAATAAGTAGCTGTGTGATCTTGAACAAGTTGTCTGACCTCTGCACTTCAGCTTCCTCATCTGTAAAATTAGAATAATATTACCTAACACAAAGGATTTTTAAGACCTTCAAATTGAGATAACATGCATATGTACCTGAATGCGTGTTTGGCACAAGCTAAGGGTGCCACTATAAAGTCAGAAATCACTATCAGTCTTACTGGAAGTTAGCCTTGGACATACGGTTACTAACATATAATGTACTTGGCAAACATACAAAACTGTTTCTGTTGGAAATGGAAAGAGATAAGGAAGTATTCTATTGTCCTACTATTCTATTTTTGTTTCACCTACAACATTCAGTATGTTTCTTTGTAACCTGGTCCTTCACCAAACATTGTTAAATTTGGTTCATTGTGAAACAGGCTCAGGTAGTAATTCCACATTGTTAGGGATACACTCCCTGCTCTCTCAGTATAACTTTTTACTATCAATAGTCAATAAATGGTGTTTCAATGAATGATTTAAAGACTTAATAGATAAGAAAATTTTGTTATCCAATATTTTTTATTTGTTTATGTGTACAACTCCCTTGTCCCACTATATCTGTCTTGCAAAAATTTAACAACAATGCAAAAATAATGTCTTTCATTGTCAAATTGCACCAGCCTTTGGACAGGTAAGTAAGGGGACATTTGTGATATCAAGGAAAATTCTTCCTATTAATTCAATGGAATTGGTGGGATCTGAGGAAGGAGAGGCTTGGAGAGGTACCTAATAGACAAACTATAAATTAATAGGCATTTTGTATGGTTTAGGTTACATGTAAAAATAATTTCATTATTTCTTGGAAGTTCACCAATATTTTCAAACTGAGAAATTTTGTAATGAAATTGAGAATATAAGTCAAGTTTAAAGCAATAAAGTGAAAATGATTATATTTTAATAAGTTAATGGTGACAGTTGTATTTGTGTGTTTACATTTAAGTAACATGCTACTAATATGAAATATATAAATATATAGTACTATATGTCACACAATAGGTTATGTATTTATTTAATGTATATCTACATACATATATATGAGGTTGAATGATTTGACGAACATTTTTAGGATACCTCAGTTTCTCCTACCTGTAACCCCACACAGTCAGTTTTATTGTTCCAGTTTACAGATGAAGAAATTACGGTTAAGGAGATAAAGTCAAGGTCTCAAAGTAGTAAACGACAACATTGCATGTCAAGTCAGAGTTTGGGCTACAATCAAAGCACTCAGTTTTCTTCTGCATTTAGAAATGACTTACAGGAAGTGCTCTGGCTTATAAGCATGATTTAAGTCAAGAAAATTTAGAGAATATATTGTCTATACTATTCCAATTCATTTGAAGTAACCATTTTAGAGCAGTAATTCAAATAACAGTGAAATATAGAGGTAGCAATAGTTGATCCTTTGAGGGTAGAAAATACCACCCAAAAGGCTCTTTTCTCAAAATGAGGATTTGGGATTTGAAACCTCATAAATTGTACTACAAACTCTTTTATTGCTCAAATGTGTTAAAGGTTATTCCGTTTTGAGACCCTCTTAATAGTTTACCTGTTCTAAGCAAGCAGTAATGATTACTGTTTAAGAATGCATTAACTACATGTACTGAATAATTATTGTGACACACAGGGAGCCTCTACAACTAACACTTAACACATTGGCATCATTTATTCTGTATGCACTTTAGCACTGTTTTTAAACAATTTATAGTTTGAGAAAGCAGGAGAGGTGAAAGAGGGCAGAGAGCTGGCAAGGAGAAAGTCAAGGAGAAAAAGATGTCAAGTTGGGATACAAGGACAAACAGGAAGGGTTGGGAGGTGGATGGGACAGGCACAATTAAAAAAAAAGGGGGTGGGGGAGTAGTGGGAAAAAGAGATGGGTAAACCTCTAAACCTCTTGATACCTGAAAAAGAACAAGACCGTTATAAACATCTTTTTAGAAGAATGTTTGGGTCACAGAGGCATTCCTCTTACCAGAACTAATTGAACCAAGTGCTGTCATTTCACAACTCGGGAATGTTGATTATCAAACCAAGAGATGTTCTCTGAATATTCTGTCCTAGCCAGCTGGTAGTCGGCATACTTTTTAGGTAAGTTAGATTTCAAGGAACAGAAACCCTCCTAAATTTACCTCGGTAATTGGTGTGCATTGTAAGGAATCCTAAGGAAGGAAGCATCTTACTAGTTCTGTCCGAGAATGAGAAGAGAATCTGAGATAAGAGTAATGCATTACGTTGTATCTCCAGAGTCCAGTATTTTCCAGTGCCTTCTTTTGTCTCCTGACATATCTGTTACTTCAAATTTTAAATTGCCTTTTCCTCTTTGTTTCTCTCTTGCACTCCTCACAGTTTACACTGCCTTTGCTTACTGTCTTTTCTGAGATACCTTCCCTCTCCTCCTTCAGCATCATTTTAGTCTTAATGATTTATCTAATCATTTATCTTTCCCTATTTATCTAACACATTCCACTGCAAATCCCACAATGTAGAATATTCATATAAGGTAGTGTTTCCATGCCTGGAAATACAGTCAGAGAGTTAGCATTAAAATGACACTGAAGATAATTGTATCTTTTCCTGATGACTGAAAAGATACTTCAGGGTCTTGAAGTACCCGAGAGTCATCTTTAAATGTATTAATTAGCTTTCCTATTATTTGTAATTCCTTTCTTTCTCATAAAAGTCAAGTGGGAAAATAAATTAGTGAGTTGAGCTGTCGAGCAACTAGATAAATGAAAATGTACTGCAATTGTGTGTATTATAATTGAAGAGTCACTTCCTCAGATATAAGATTAAAGTAATGACCTCTAACTTCCTGTTTAATTTCAAGACTTCTTTGATTCACACAAATACAGTTCAGAGTTTCTCCACTCTTTGATGATTGCTCTCTTGTAGTCACATATAAAACTTGGATTTTCTTTCCTGTATTAAATACAGAGGTTAATCAAAAACTTGAAAAATTATCCCAATATCCTCTATTCATATGCTAGTAAGTGTGATGCATTTTCTTTAAACCTTGGTGAGTCCTAGGAGAACATGTTAATTTTTATCTTTTTCCCTATTCAACTATTACACATACTATGTGTGGTGGTGATTTTTTGCTGCCCAGATTTTTACCCTTTTGAGGAATGATATCAGACCTCCCAATTTTAATATCAAATAAATGTATTGTACAACATATAAAAATAATTCACAGTCCTTTTTAATTTCAGAACTAGTTTATTCACATAATTTGGTCACTTATTCAATCTTATTATTTATTTATTTTTAATACTATTGTTATTATCATCTAAGATGTACAGGGCACTAGTGAGCAAAACATACAAAAGTTCCTGTCTTCCTGACATTCTGGAAGTCTTTAAAATAAGTAAATTTTTCATTTGGACCATTATTTTTTTTAAATTCTTGTATGTTTTGCTTTTTGTTTTAATTGTAAGGAAACCTACAGATAGGCAGAGCAGCATTTATAGAATTTTATGCTATTTTCAAATTTAATATTTACTCAGAGGATAGAGGTAATCATGTAGAGAGAGATTTTCGTAGCAATTTTCAGATTATTTGAAACATTACAAATAGCTGATAATCAACGAAAATAAAACAATTTTCCACTTCCCATTGGGAAGGAAAATAAAACCTTGTTGCCTTCTCTCTGAAATAAATTACATAAGAAGCAATTGTAGCTGTGCTGTCATTGATTTCACTTGAAGGCAAAGACCTTTAAACCTGTCTGGTGGCTTTGGTTTGGGCTACTTTATAAGGTTTGACCATTGCTTACATAAAGCACTTGATACTCTACAAATGACCAGTCACTCTAATGTGTGTACATTTTCCACTAACCCTGCAGAGGTTAAACTACATTTATCCTAGTCACATATTAAATGTTGAAGAGCTGTGCCTTTGCCTTAAAGAACTCTTGACCTAAAACACATGTAATGAGATTTGTCTAAAGCACATTTTTTTTTGCAAGTGATAATATGATTAATAAACTATGCATAAACTCTACTACAAATAGTTGTTAAGTAATTTGGGTCAGGCCAAGACAAAAACTGCACTAGGTTTAATATTAAACAATAGGTCTTTTCCATACATAATGACAGAAAATAATCTCCTCTCCCAAAGACAAAGTTAAGAGATTGCCTCTCCTTTCTTCTCCAGGCAATTCTATAAGAAATAATATTGAATTGTATTTCTTCCTGTGTTGCCCTCAGTGTGATTTTTTTAGGATTTTTGAAAAAATAAAGATCTCTTTTTTCTGTTATCTTTGCAAAATATCTATTACCTAGAAAATTATGTAAAATGACTTCACTCAACAAATGCAGACAATTAAGAATGGTGACATCCAAGGTAGTTCTGGAGGAATTTTAAAAAATAGATTTTTGAAAATACACAATTATTTTTATGTCATTAGTCATAGATCATGTTTTTGCATGATCTAACATTCTGACAGGCTGAGGAAAAAGATTAGTCAGCATGAGGATAATAACCACAGTCCCCCAACATTTTGTTTCTGTTTGCTTTTCAAACTTCTATCAGTTCACCAATTTGAGCAGATGCCTATGATTCTTGCTAATTATTGTACATAGAGAAAACTTAACTCCTACACATGGTTTCGATGAATTTAGAGTTTTATTTTAAATAATGTTAAATCAAGAAAAAACTACTAGCAATAATTTTCAAATCATTACCATATAAGGGCTAATATCACTCAGTCTAGTCAACTGAAGCTTTTCTTGTGCCATGTGTTAACTGATGGGCAACCATTTGGTTGATAGAATCACTGTAGCCTAAAGAATGTTTGTTGATGATATTGGGTTTGGATTTTTTTGGTACTCAAATAAGAGGAACTTGAAAATTTTAAACATAAATGTTTCCTGAATTATAAATGAAAGCTATACTTGTTTCATGTGCAATTTTTTTTTAATCTGCGAGTTTTAGGCTTGCAAGTTGAGTCTGTGGTGGTGACATTCAAATTTGCTGTTTTATAGAATCTTTACTGTAAAGAAAAAGACAAAAGTATTCAATAACTGACCTGACTATGACAACTGATGAATTACTTAAATAAAGGTATTCATCTGCTTTAAATATGTTACTATGAGGTTGCTATGGAACATCAAAGAAAAGATGTCTAGGAGGTAACCAAAGAGCAAAATCAATAAATTAATTTCATTTGGAAATACATCAAGAATCATGAACATGTTTATGATAATTAAAGTTACTGGGATAAAAAAAATGTCAAGAGTTACACTGAGGACTAAATTAAGTTTATGGGTTTATGTGGCATTAGTCTGTTTCTTTGGTTTCTATCATCTCCATTCCACCAGTGAAACAGCTGGATTAAACCAGAGTTCAGTTTTCCCCAGGTGGTTCCTATGAAAATAATGCAAATAATCAACAGTAAGAAAAGACCAACTGAGGTAAGGACCTATGGAGTTAAAAGAAGTAGGTGAGCAAGGGCTAAAAGTGTCAATGAATTCATAGATGAAGTGTTTTGAGAATTATTGGGCAAGAAAGTGAAAATTATTTGAGGCTATGGTCATATCGCAGTCTGAAAAATGTAGTCAGAGTGATAAATTAAGGGTGATTACAAAGACTGGCTAGAATTGATTGTTCATTCTCTTGTGTTTTCATAGTGGTTCCTACTTAATTATTCTCCAGCACATGTTACATTGTATACTAGTGAGTTCCATGTACTTTTCTTCCTGACTCCAAGGGAATCACTTCATGGTAGGGAAAATTACTTAGTCCTGTCTATTTCTGGGACATAGAAGGATTTCTAGTATACAATGAATACCTAATATGTGGTGTGTGTGGAGGTGTGTAATGTACACATATGTGAATGTGTTTGTTTTAATAATGTGGACTATTAAATACATTTTCTAAATGTATTTTCATATAAATGTGGACCAGAAAATTTGCTCTATGATGCAGTCATCATGTGCTTACTAGAGCTAGATGTAAAGCCATTTAAAATATTGGGCTTAAATAGAAATTTCTGAAAAACCTAACATGCATTTTTGTATGTAAAGTTGCATAGTTATTGTATTAAAGCTTTCCTTCTTTTATTATTCTCTTGCATTTCCAGATAGACAATTTTTTAACTGTAAATTTAGTATTTCATCCTCTGAGCCTTTGTAGTTTTCCACTGAGGAAAAAAAGAGTCTCTTATTTTTAATTCTTGTCCATTCATTGAGACAAAAGTATGCCTTATCCCATGTCTTTAACGTATTCCACTATCAAAGGTAGCCTTAAAGTCATTCCAGAATGAACTGATTATTTATTATAATTCAATCACCACAAAAGCACTTGTGAATGTGGCAAGTTTTACTTTAAATTTATAAATTGCATTCTATTATACCTATGGAAAATTGTTCTAACAGTGAAGTAGAAGGGCGATAGGATAAAATTTAAATTCTCTACATTTCAGCTTTAATCAAAGTCTATTACCAAAGTAAACAAAACTGGAAAATATTTTAAAATTTCATTTTGCTGTTTTCATCAGAATTAAATTTCACTCAGCACTAAAAGCTCAATAGAAAATATTTTTATAATATCATCTTTATATATAATTTAATTGTTTCATGTAACTAATAACAAATTAAGTGTCTAAAATCTTTACTTGGTACACTGGAGCATAAACTAATGAATAATTTCAGGCTTTCCTTATATTTCCAGGACACTAATCTCATTGAAAGTGAAGAATTCAATCAGTCAACGTCTGCAGTTCCAGGGCCTATCAGCAATAAATACATGATTCACTGTTTGGAGCTATGAGTTTTCTATGGTAAGGTTAGAAAGTTGATGTCTTAGGGTTAAATGGTGATTGTTTATTGATATGGATTTTTAAAGAATGATCTGTAAGGACGACTGCATTTTCATGTCTCTACATTGACCCTATGTTAGAAGAAATTCCCTAGAATTGTGCATTTCAGTATTCCTTTTTTCTGATATCGAGCAAGAGTAGTAACTGTGAATAGCTAGATTTCTTTTAGGCACTTGTGTTGAGAGTTCTTAACTGGTAGGACAAATATAAATAATGTCCTTATAGACTATATAGATATGCATAACTTGAACTTTAAATAGAGTTTTTTCATATTAAATACAGATTAGAAACCAAAAGTTTTCTGAGAAAGACATAGGGAAACTATTGTGTAGTATTGATTGTAGCAGGTAAACAAAACTCAGTATGTATGTGTGTATGTTGGGGGAATCTGTAGTTTACCAGAGGGATGATATTCATGATGCTGCAAGTAAAAATACAGTGTATATAATCATAATCCATGGAATAATGCAGACTGGATAACTTGGCCTCAGAACTGCAACATTGCATTAGTTTGGATAATGTGTATACCTCTGGCAATGGGTTATAAGAGTTTAATTCAGTATTTCCTGAACCTTAAATACAGCTCATCTTCTATTTCTTTGCCTTTCCTAATAGACTTTTTGTGATACCTTCTCCCATACATCAGAGTGATCTGTAGGAAAGTGAAAATTGTGATTAAACCAATAATTGTATCAAGGTACCTGCTGAAGTAAACAACACATTTCCTTCCGCTTTGGAGTCCGCCCTCCCTTTAACCACCCACCACATACACAAACATATACCCTGTCACTGCCTGTCTGTCTCTTCGTTTCTATTTTTTTGTCTCTCTTCTATCTCTCTCTCTCTCTCTCTCACACACACACACTTATCAGTACCTATTTATCTCTGTACATGATTTAGAGGACTAAAACCAACAATGCCATGAAAAAGAAATTGTGTCTCTCAACACAAGCAGAGCTGCCACAGCAGTTCAGCTGATTCAGCAAAGTGCATGTCCCTTGCCCCAGCATTGCCTGTGTGTGATACATCTTACGGTTCCTCCCTACCATTCCAGTACCCCGGGGATACCTGCACGTGTCCAGAGATGGGGTCCTTGTCGTGGGCATTGCTTTTCTCTTGTTTGTCGGTGTCAACACTGAGGTTTCTTCAATAGTGGACTTGGGCACTGGCTCGCTAAATGGAGAGTAAGGGTGAGGGGACCCTGCAATGAACTGATTTGTGATTGCCTACACAATATACCTTTCAGATTCTCAGAATTAATTGAAAGGTGTTTTCCAAAAAGGAGCAGAGCTCTAGTGAGTGAAGACCCTAGGTGACACTTCCATTCATCAAGTAGTGTCTACTTAAATGCAGGAAATGCTTCTTGTACCAAGTATTCTTATTTTTATCTCTATCAGTTTACAATTTCACATTGGATAAGTCCATGCCAAAACATTGTCCTCTTTCTCATATCCTTCTTTACCAGTTCTCATAAACACAATCATAATGTCATTTTCCCCCATGAACTGCCACTGTTTTTTTCCTCAACTAATACTACACGTTAGGTTTGTGGGAAAGTAAAAGATATTGCTCATAACTAAATGTGTTCCCTTTTTCAAGATAAGTATGTCCCAAATTGTGTATCCTCTTTCATTGTTTTACCATTTTTAAAGCCAACCAATCAGGAAAACAGTAAATATTCATTAGATTTGAGATTTCAAAAATGTATGATGGCAATATAATTGGTTCTATTTGAACAAAAAGTTAGAAAAAATAATTTTCATTTGACTATGTACACCCTGATATGTTAAACAATGTTAAGCAAATAAAATGAGAAGTTTGTATAAAGGCTTAGATCAAGCTGATCTCTGAAGGAACCGCAATGTAAACAGATCTGTTTACCTGGCGAAGAGAGGCAATTGTTTACACTTAAGTCTCATATGAAAATAACATAATCACTGTAACTGTAAAATATAACACTGTTACTAGTGAATCTGAATTGAATTCTTCTGAAAGCAAGAGAAACATTTATATGCTGTGCCATATTCTAGTAACAATATACAAGGAGTCGCATAAATACATCAGTTTTAGGTTACTTTTCAGTTATGATTCATAAAATTAGATTTAACAGTATTAATAGTAAATTTTTGTATGATTTACATATTATGAAATGCAAGCAGTACTAGATAATTAATTTTAAAATCATTCATCAACACAAATATTCTTCTAAATATGACACATAAATAGACCTCACTCAGCAGAGATGAAAGTGAGGCTAGATCATTATTTCTGACATTCAGTAGTCAACACCTAGCATTATTGCTGAAGACGCTTTTCACAGTAGCTAAACGCTTGAAAACAACAATGGTGGTATCAGAGCATTCATGAATAGTGCATGAAGCTGGGGTTTACATTTTTCATTAGTAAAACTGCCCGTTTTCTTCTAAAGAATGTTGATTATTTGGGTCAATAATGCAAAACCATGGCTTTTATATGATTGTTGTATAATTGGAAAAGTTCCGTAATTGACTCCTTAGCCAAAATTTCAGGATCTGAAAATTTAAGGGCCCAGATAGCCACCTGACAGCACGCTTCTTTGTCCCAAACTAATTGTTAAAAATGAAAAGAACAGAAGGAAATTTCCTGGCAGTCAATATATTGTATAGATGTGCTTGTTAGCTTGGATTGCACGCACATCCCGTTGAGAAATGCTGCTCTCTTTACTCAAGTACTTCTCAGCGTGGTCAGTCACCAGAAAGCCAGAGTATCTTTTCATGGCACTGGCTAATTCCATGTGTAACCGGAGAAATTCATAAATATTTATAAGTACAAATGATGAACAACAACAAAAAAGCCACAATACTTCAACATTAACTCGAAATTTCATACTTTCTAGGGCATTTGCTTCTTTGCTTACATTCTTTCAGAAACATTTACAATGAATCTCCTTAGTTTACCAAAACCAAGTGTCCCTGTAAGTCTGTTTACTGTTCAGTCTTTGGTTTTTTAGTTCTTTTAATAAAAATTAATTTATATTATCAAAGACCACTCCCTAAGTAAAAAAAAAAAATTAAATAAGGCCATTGTGACTATATTATATATTCTCAGGGCTGAGGACATCCACCTTTCTGTAGCCCAGTTGTCCTTAAGTTCTGAACATTGGTACTTGTCACTCTTTTGCGTGGAAGCAGTTAGTGACTTCCCTCTCCTGCGTGGTAAGATTTTATTTCCTCCACCCGTCGTGAAAGACTTTCCTCTATTTGTTCCCATACCACTAGAGTTCAAATCCCAGTTACTATGTTTATTAGCAGCACGACCTTGTGCAAGTAAACTTACTTAAACTCTTGGTATGTCTGCTTTATTATCTGTACAGTGGAAATGAAAATCATATGTAGATCTAGGGTTATTAATAGGAATAAATAACTCTTTAATTAAACATTCTCAACCCAATACATAGAGGGAAAAACTGATTAAATAATTAACTTTTTTTATTCTTTGGAGATCCCTGTACATTTTAATTTACATGTTGATTATGTAGCCAGGAAAAGTCTCCTATGTTTAATTTAATTAAGCAAGGCAGAAAGTGCCTTAAAATGAATAAATAGCTGAAACTGAGAATGCAATTTGTCTAATTGTGTTAATGAACTACCCTGATGAGACTTGTTAGTACAAAAGGCCTACTGACCTTCTGATTAACTGTAAAATAGTATACTCCCAATACCTGCAGTTTCACTCCATTTTTGCAATTTTTTAAAGCAAACACTTAAGCCACTTAAATACATTAGAAAATAATGGAATGGGTAAAAGAACTGGGCTTTGTCTTAGCTGTGAAACTACTGTTCCTCATTCATTGCAAAACTCTCATGGTGAAGCCACCAGTGTTTTTTAAATTACTTTCTTTGTTTCCCAGACTAAGACATTGTGTAGGGATCCATGAGAAATCTAAGTTATATAAACCATAATATCATGTGTAAGAGCTTTGACTTAAGCACCAGAAACAAAATAATATCTGATAATAAATTAAAATAGTATAATCTAACATGAGTGGAATTTGTGTCTCAGTTTTCAAAAAGGACTGATGGTTTGATGTAAAAATACATACCTCTTATGTGAGAAGTGTATTGACTATCAGTGCAATGTAAAACAATCCTGTTTTACTGCAATATTTAACTTTTACACATATAATTATCTACTACATTGAAAGAAGAGTGTAGCTATTCAGTAACAATTAAAATTAATTTATCTGGACAGAAGTAATTGCGGAAGTCCATTGTTTAGTGGTGTCTCAAATGTACATGTGTGTGTGAGTGTGTGTATTTTGAACGATACATATTTTTTTTTAAAGTGAGACTTCCACATGGATAGGGAAAATCTTGGTAAGAATTCAAGGCATGCTATTCCCATAACATTGTGAGGCAATGTTCCCAGCCTTAAGTTACACTGTAAGTAAGGGATAACTGTATAATTTTAAGTAAAGACAATAATCATGGACACCAGAATGCTGACTTTCGTAGACTGAATGAGCAAATAATTACTGTTTGGAAGCCTAAATGTGCAAGAGTAATAGTTAAAAATAGTCTTATCTATGCCATAAAATAATGTTAAATTGCCATTAAAATGTAAAACATCAGAAAAAGAGGAAGATGTTTTGAAGTTATCCATAATGTAATTTTGACATTGGAAAAAATAATAGGTGCAATTACAAATTTGGGAAAATAAAACATATTTATATATTTAACAATTTGAAAGCAAAGTCAAAAGTTAGCAATAGTAATCTTTGACTTAATGGTTTACAAGTGACTTTTTATATAGTTTTTTTGTATTTTCTGAAATTTCTACAACTCACTTTTGTTTCATTGTTATTTAAATACGTATTTTAAAAACCATACCTCTCCTTGGTAAATTAATCATCACATATAGACTGATTTTTTTAAAAATCTCTATATTTATATTTAGTCTATAAGTTATTTTTAGAAATTTTAGTAATCTACTATTTGGTCTATTTTTAATGTCAATGAGTGTTGAGCAGAAATCAGTAAGAACTTCATAAGCTGAATATTCCCATGCTTATTCATTTCTTTCAGTTCTTTACACTCCCCACTTCCAAATCTAAACATCTGTCACTTACGCATTTACAAATACATAACAAGTAGTTGGGACAGAAATTGAATCTTGGCCCTAAGAGTACATTTCCAAGGCAGATCACATATCCATTCTCTTCAGTAACTAAAGTTTATCTTTCACGCTGTTTGTGAAGTTTTATTCAAAACCTGTTTATATTGAACACTACCTATATTGCTTCTACATGTAAATATCATCACTACAGATCAAATTAGATGTTTGGGTGCATATTGTTTCCTATGATTCTAATTTTTATAATCCCTGCAACTTAAAAAAATGATCCTAAATTATAGGTCACATACATTTTTCTTCATTTAATGAATTAATTCTTTCATTCATCAAATAATTTTTGAGCACCTACTATGTGATAAATGCTGTCTCCATTCCATAATATGTTGAAATCACACTATATTACTGTTGGGTCCATATTCAGACTAGGCAAACTTTTCACTTTGTTCTAGTCCAGAATTTCAAATGCCTTTCCTTTTTTTTTGATTGCTGGAAGAAATTGTGCATACCTGCTTCCCAGTTTCTTTAATACTTTATGATTTATTTCACAATACCTTGACCTCATTTATCATTTAATCCCGACTGTTCACATAGAATCTGCTGTATTTTATGTCATCAACAAACATTTTGTCATGGGTGAATAAGAAAAAGCAATAATATTGTTACCATATTTTTCCTTTTCTCTTTTGTCTTTTCATTTCCAAAAAACTTAGAGATATGGAGACCTAGTATCTCATAAGCTTTTAGATTTTACATTCTAAGAATTATTCCTTCCAACTAGGCACCAACTGTATGTGTTCTAGAAAGAGGCTAGAACAGATATGCATTTATTTTGTCAATTATTTGTCACACTTTGATTTATTGGAAAATAAATCCATGCACTCAAACTTTGCATGGTTTTAATCTGAGTGAGATAAATTTAGACCCAAATATTTTAAAAAAGAGAAATGGAAAATACCATGACACTGGCAAATAGCATTATATTCAAGAATTTTAGTTATTTCATTTGATTCCATGTTTTACCTGAAAGATTTGATTTGCCATATGTTAAATGATCATGATGTTACCAGCAATACTGTAATGTTCCCACAGAGAATGAAATGCTTTCATAATGAATCTCTTCCAAAACCACAGAAATATGGAGATATATTTGAGAAAGGCATTTCTAACAAGATTTTTAAGTGGTTACAATATAATGATATAGATCATAAACCAACCAGAAATCGCAGCATTTCTATCCACTTATTTATCTGAGTCATCCCTATTCATAAATAGTAAAACTCACTGTATCATATTCATATTACATACTTCTCAGCCCCATGTTGAACTTCACTTTTCCCCTTCACACCATTTTTTTTCCTATCTTCAAACTTCAACTTAATTTTTTCCAGCTTCAAACTTCATTCCACAACAAACTATCGACTCTTCAGTGCTCCTTAAATACGTTGTTGAAAAATGAAAAATGCTTTAATACTCAACTCAAACAGAAAATCTGAAGTATGAGACTGTCTAGTCATAGTTTAACATAAAAATATAAGTATGGGAATATGATATACTAACAACATCAACAGTCTTAGCTGAGACTCTCTGGTATTCAAATGACTGTTGAGGGCACAGAAAGACTCTAGCTACTATATAATTGGATTTACATTGATCTAACTTTTCATTCAAAAGAGAGTATATGCATTTGAGTATGTTTTCAATGTCTCAGTTATTTTACTCATTTGATTTACAAATCCATAACAGTTACCTTCAGTGTATCTTTTTTTTTATAGCTTAGATGCCTTGAAGTTGCCCAGTGTATAAGTCCTTCATCCCTTGACTTGTTCTCTTCCTCACAGATTTAGCTAAGAAATCATAAATATCAGTATTTGTATCAAGACCTTTCCCTGTCCACCAGGACAATAGTGATGCTAAACAGGGGGTCCCTAGAATTCGAGAACCTGAATGAATAGTCCTTCTGTTGGACTTCCTCCAATCCCAGCCTTCCCTCTGATTCCTCCACCAAGGTGAAAATGCAAGACATCTTGTTTCTGTTACACAATTTACTTTTCATTTGTTTCGATAAAAATAATTTACTGTTACGGTGCACTTTGCTAGAGAGATCAAGCAATGCAGTATCTAAGGAGGAAGAAGAAACAATGTTTTCTGCAAAGACACAGCAGCAAACCGTGTTTCCCTGACACAGATTAAGGATGTTAAGCAGAGGACAGATGCATTATTACCTTTCTTTTGCAATTAGAAAGATTAAATACTTTCCCCAAGGTCACAAAGCTAATAACCATTAAAATCCGGTTTGAATCCAGGGCAGTCTTACTTCAAACTCTGTTTATTTTCCAATATTTTATGTCTTTCCCTTAAATTCGGGAGCACTTTCAGACAACCACTTTCCAACAGGCTGAAGAAGGCATGCAACTTCCACTGCATCATTTTTGAAAGTGTCCTACTACTCATTAATTTTAATAAATTGTGCTTTTCTGTACCTAGGTGTTTTTTAACTTGCAGGGAAACTATTCCTCAGTGTTTCATTCCTGGTCAACGCTCGACAACACTTAAATAAGTAACTATTTGCATGCTGTATATTCTGCCCCATGACTTTATCTATCCAGGTGTGCAGAATCTGTCAACTCTAGACATTATGATCCATAACGTGTTTCATTTCTCAGATGTTAACAGAAATAACAATTTCCATGAGATATAAAGGAATAAAGTTTTATGTAACATTCTGAATACCACATATAAATTCATGATTCTCAGCATCACTCAACATCAGGGACAGGCATTGTACTCAAGATAGCAATCAGAGAAAAAGGAAGGATATGAGAATCAGAAAAAATGCCAAAAAGATGACTAACAGGAAATTCATTTGCTTATGAGATAAAGGAAAAACACTGAGTTGAAAAAAAAAACCCACACATCACACATAGAAAATTTTATTTGAGTAATATATGTGCAAAGCTGTTTACACAGATAAAGTTAAATAGATACTTGGGAACCACAGGCTCCATTTTATGCCAGGTATGCTAGTGCCTACCACATTAGGCTTGTTGTAAAATTAAATGAGAATGCGTAGAAAGTACTTATCACCCTGCCTGGCTCATATTAAGGAGTCAATAAATGCTAGCTCTTGTGATTTTTTTACTGTGATCATTATTCTGGGAACCCAAGATGAACAATTTGGAAGTATATGCATTAATGAATTAATGAAACAAATACAGAAATGTTTATACCCTCCAAATTTTTATTGAATCTGCATGGTGCTTATCTAGACAATTCAGTTCAGAATGTTCACTGGGGACTGGGATTATTTGGTTTGGCTGTCATACACTGAGATAATTAGTTGGATAGTTGACAGATTTCTTTATTCTTTTACACCAGCCAGCAACCTAGAATAGATTTGTAAGAGTGTGTTCAGTGGACTTCCTTTCTATGATACTGCTAATTGAAAAGAAAAAAAAATCAGAAATATATGTTTTCCTAAAAGACAATTAGAGACCTCATGATTTGTTTTTATTACCTAGAAAGGAAACAGAAATAGCATAAATCTGATTGTGCATTATAATTGTTACTTCTGTATAATGAATGTCTTGGAATGGTAAGATTATATTGATTTTGTTGCAACACGAAGGTCAAAAGCTTCCAACTGCGTGTACCCTGAAACGCTGAGGACGCAGTGAAAGAGATCTCACTCTTTTGTGATTCTTCAAAGTGTGGCTGATGGAAACAGTGTGGCTGCACGGTCATTTTGATCATGTAGTTATTTTTCTCAGTTAAAATTATACAGCTTCCATTAAGGCATATAAAATTGCCTCTCATGAAATTAATTTGGTTATATCAGTTCCTCAGGACCTATTTATTCCCAGTGATTTGGAAAATTTTACTCTCCTGTAGCTAGGAAGCTGAGATATAGATTCAGCGTCAACTGCCTAGTTATAGTCCGCCTCCACCCCCACTTGAATACTGGTGAGAGCATAAGCCTCTTACAGCTGCATATGTGAGACTCCCTCCATCAACACTGCAGGCCTGCCAATCACAATGAAACTAGAACTGAGTGGGAGCATCCCAGGTCAGCAGCAGGTTTGGAGTGATTTCCCTGTGCAGTTATTATGGACAGAACAAGTTGGGCAATTGACCAGCTCCCTGCAGAAAAGATGGCTCTCACCCTGTAGGGAAAACCAGGGAGGCAGAAGGACCTGAAGTTGCTTAAATTGCTTGCAAAGTGGCTCCACCCATTTGAGGCTAGATGTAACATTACTGGAGAATAGAAAGGAGGTTTCTGGCCTAAGTAGGCTACTTAAATGTTATAGGAACAGAAATCCATTATTTCTAAACCCTTGTAAATTTTAATGCCTCTTGTACGTTATTCATTCTTCTTTTTTCTCTGTATGTATTTAGAAAAAAATCCTTTTTACAAAAAGCAAGCTTGTCTCTCATGTGCTATGGATTAGAAATAAAAATAACAATTTTTTCACAAATAGATTAGTCCTTTGATATTTGTAAGGGAGATTCATAAAACCCAGGGGCCAAGAGAGGATGGCGATGGAAGTGTTCCATGTGAATGAACCTCAAGAAAGTGTCATTTAAAGGGAGAATTAGGAGTTGGTGATTATTAACTCAAACTTTCCCACCAATGAATAGTTTAGAGGACCTAATTTTGATCTTATCAAAGGGGAATTGTGCAATTGCTAGTCTGCCTATCACAGTTTAATTAGAACAGTCAATGTGTGTGTGCAACATATGTGTCTGCGTATCCGTGTTTACGTCAATAGCTTTCAGAAAATGTGAGTATATCTCAATATGACGGCTTGGGAAACAAAAATGCTGGATTCAGTTGCCAGTTCTGCTTCTCTGGACTACAGTTTCATCAGTCAAATGAAAATAATAACAATATAACTAACAAGTTAGGTGAGAGTATTAAAGAATTTGTATCTTGTGAGGAACTTGGCACAAGTAACTGCACAAGTACCATTAGCTATTGTTACTATCATTATTGTTGTAAGTCTGTTTAATAATCTAGGAATTTTATTTAGTGGTTAAGCTTAAACAAATGTGTTCATATAAACCAGGAAATACCAAGATGGTTTATATAAATCCATGTCCTAAAGGAAGACATACTTTTTAAGTACATATAGGATTGTCAGTTTCAATGACTGCAGGAAAGGAAATGCAAAACAGTTCCGTGATTGACAAGAACTATAAAATCAGGAAAACAAGATAATAGCAGTTATTTAATGTATAAGAGAGAGAGCTAACTTAGTAAAAAATTATGGGGTCCCAGAACTAAGAGCAGCATGTAATATAAAACTGATTTAAAAAACAAAAAACAAAAATAATCTTTAAAACAGATTAAAAAAATACACGTTCAAAGGGAAAAAATTTAGCAGCAACTTAATCCTCAATAAAAATGATGAAATTGAAGAGTTTTCACTTTCTAAAAGAAAATAATTACCAGCATAGAATTCTATATAGAATACCAGAATCATGAGCTTCACATTAGGGGCAACTTAAATTTCTCCATAAGATTGGGTCTTTTCCAATCTAGAAGAAGTAAGAGAAAAGATAGGCAGAGTTATTGCTATTCTTGCAGGGTTAGATAAATAAAAATTTAAATCTAACACCTTGTAAGGTGGGGAGGGGGCTGATAAGCACCACAGTTTGAAAGAGAATTCAAAAGGGATTGCCACAGCAGTAAAGGTGAGCATGTAACAGGTTAGCTCTCCTGGCAAAGAAATCCGTCCTCAAATAATCTCATTTGTTAAAATTGAATTGGAATTTCCATCTATCCCATCTAGAGGATGAAATTTTAAATCCTTTGTGAAGAACATAACATTATCCTAGCCATCACAGTATCTTTATATTTTTCTTCAAATACAACTTCCACCCTCCACTAAAAAAAGAACCAAGTATGCACTTAAACAAGACCTGCTATTGAAACCTAGAGACACTAAACACAATTAGAACATATCACAAAGGTGTTAGGTCACAAATTGGAGTTATCAGAAGCTGACTCTTAATTAAACATGCTTAATAAAATACGTGTTTGAAAATTTCAGTGAAAAATGAAATAATAAAAGAATAGAAATAATAGCCCAAGGTCCTTAATGACTGGATTTCAAAACTGATTATACACATGTGAGGAAAGAATTATTGAATTGAAAGATAGGTCAGAATATTTATGATGTAGCATGGAGAGAAAATAATACACAGAAAAACAAAATAAATAGATTAAGAAACTTAAAGAATAGAGTAAGGAATTCTTGCATACTTGCAATTAAAATCAGAATTAGAGGAGAGGAAACATGAGGTAAAGCAATATTTGATGAGACAGTGAATATTTCAGAATTGATAAAGATATCAACCCACATACTAAGAAATAATACTGATCAGGATAAAACAAATACGTAAGAAAAGATAACAAAGAACAGCTAAACATATAAAGCTGATTTAAAAAAAACACAGAAACAAAACCAAAAACTCTTCAAAACAGGTAAAAAAAGACATTGAAGGAAAAAAATCAAAGCAGCAACTGGATCCTCAATAGAAACAATGAAAATGAAGAGTTTTCACCTTCTGAAAGAAAATAATTGCCATCATGAGATTCTTTACATAAAGTTAAGTATTCTTCGAAAATGAATGCAAATAAGCATATTTAAAACCAATAAAAATAGAAAATTTGTCACCAGAGACCATCTTAAATATAAAGACAAAGAAAGACTGAGTGTAGAAGGACAGGAAAATATATCACACCAAAAGCAAACAACCAAATAAAAGATACGGTACAGGTATACTAATAGCAAATAACTTAAAATTTACGGCAGCCTTTCTAAACCAGATTCACAAGAAAATCAAGTTCCAGTGCCATAGTGTCTATTATGTATAACAAATTAATTTATTCCCTAAAAAATTTTTGTTTTAGGCTAGCATAATCTTGATATAAAAAGACAATTAGAAAAATTAATTATGCAAATCTCACACATGAATACAGGAAAACACACTGAAGAAATAAGTAGCACACTGAACACAAAAATCTCTAAAAGGATGTCTTTAAACAAGAGTAAAAGGAGCAAGCAGCACACACCCCAGCCCATTGGAGCAGCATGTATGATAAGAGGTTTGTGGTAAAAGGAGCAATGGCCCCCTTGTGTAGCTCACCGAATACGACCAGGGTAACATAGGAATGTAACACAGAAATATCACAGCCCTCTTCTCTCAGCAGAGTGTACATGGTCGATAGGAAGACCAAACCCTCTAGTGGGATGAGAAAAAGTCTTGGGTTGTAGCTTTAGGATGTGGTAAAGTAGTATCAGGATTCTTCAAAATAGAGTTCATGCTTCGGAAACATCTGCCTGCGATCAGACGGGGCGGATGTGCACCTTGTAAGTTACTAGGATGGGTTGCCCTATGCACTGGGCTGAACCTAGTTTCCGTGTAGTTTTACAGAAAGCCACTTGTTTGATAAAATTCAATATCCCTTAGTGATACTACTACTGCTACTACTACTACTACTACTACTACTACTACTACTAATAATAATAATAATAATAATAATGGCCAATTAATAAAAATAACACTATTATTATCATTAACAATGTAGGAGAAAGGGGAACATCCTCATTCTGATAGAGTGGCTACAAACAAAAATAAATACTATTCCTAACATCTTACTTAATAGCAAAATGTTGAAAATTACCTCTCTGAGATTTCTATTAAACACATGACAGGAGATTCTAGCCAGTATAAGACAAGAAAAGAGATGACAGTTATAAAAGTGGAAAGGAAGAAATAATCTTATTATTAGTAGGTGAAATATTATGTAGAAAATTAAAATGAACTACTGATACTTTAAAAAGTTTAGCAAGTTTGCTAAATAAAATATCAATATGGAATATTAAAGTGTATTTATATACACCAGCCAATGATTATTAAAAAATAATAAAAAGATATTTCTAAAAGCATTAAATTATCTCCTATTTAGAAACACATGTAGCAAAGATATATGAAACTGTGAAAGTTACAGTAAAATGTACTGACAGAGATTAAAGACTGATATAAAAGAAAAGACAATTGCTCACGTATTGGAAGAGTGAATATTGAAAAGAAGTCAATTCTCCCTCAAATTAAGGTAGGTTCAATGAGCCCCAAAGTTACTGCACAACTATATTTAGAAATTGAGAAGCTCATATGAAGTTTTAAATGGAATTATAAATGGCCAAGACAGTCAAGACAGGCCAAGAATTATAAATGAGAAGAAAGTTGTTAAAAAGTCAGACAATGGCATTGGCTCAAAGATGGACAAATAAACCAAATTAAATAGAAAAGAGATAAATGGTCCACTTAATAAAAAAGGATTTATTTGATAACAAAAATGGCAGTGTAAAGATTGTCTTTTCAATAAATGGTGCTTAGTGAATTGAATACTTATGTTGTAAACTGAAATGTGGGTTTTTAAAATGATAATTCATAGAGTTGTGTACTGTTATTTTGTGTAATTTTAAGTGTGTCTCTATACTTCAATTAAGGAGAAATGATTGGTCAAAACACGTGATTGTGAGTCCTTTCAGGGGAACTAGAAACAGGCTGTAAAATTATGTCTTTAACCTTCATTATTCAGCCTTAGTAAGAGTAGTTATGTAGTCTATAAAATTATTACATAAGCTAATCACCACTATGTGCAGTCCAAGTATATTGTAATGTTATATGTTAATTGTACCTCAGTAAAGCTGAAATTAAAAAATATAAAGAAGTACAAAGTAATGTAATCATTTACAGACTTGAGTAATTGTTGCTATTCTCAAAAGAGGCTATATTAAGGAGAAGTTGGTCATCCAGCCCTTGCTGATTTCTGCAAATTTGGGGGCTTCTTCGTAAGTTTTTTTCAAGGAGAATCTATTTTTTTTAGTGCTGATTGCTTATCTTTATCAATAAGGAGAGAAGAAAATTTATATTTTGCATTTGTTTATTCAAACTCCAGTCTATACACAAGTAGTCATTTATCAATTCATATAAAGCCCACATTAAAAATATGAATATAATCACTACTGGATTTTCCTAATGTTTTCTCTTTCCAGAGAGGAGTATTCCCTGGTAAGCTTTGTGGGAATCATATTATTTTATCTTAGTTGCTTCTACATTCAGTTCAAAAAGGGTACCAACATGTCCGTCTTTTGAGTTTCAGGAACCTGTCCTTGATGCAAATGCCACTGTGCTCTAGGTGATTACACAGGTTTGGAGACATGGTCAAAACGGGTCCTCAATGCCTAAGAGAAGTTCAGATCATCTTTTTCTTCCGCATTCTTCTTGCTCTATTTTTATCTCCCGCTGAACATTTAGGTCACTCGCTCTTCATCTGCTTTCCACATGACTTTCTATCTTACAACTTTTTCAATCTCTGCTTCTCCGCTCATTCAATCCAAACTCTAGAGCCATTATCTGTAAACCCAATTCTATTGTTAGCTTAAGTCTATAGTGGTGTGAACACTGGTGGCATCGTATAAAAGGTTCATACACAGATCCATGTTTTTCATAAACTCAGGAACTCTTATGTTCTAATTGATGTTCTCCAGAGAAACACACCAATAGGATGTGTGTGTGTGAGTGGTGAGAGAGAAAAATTTTAAGAAACTGTCGCACATGATGGTGAAGGCAAGTCCAGAATCTGCCGAGGAGGCTGGCAGGCTGGAGACTGGGGGAAGAGCTGCAGTTCAAGTCCAAAGGCAGTCTTCTGGTGGAATTCCTTCTTCAAGAGGGGAGGTCAGTCTGTGTTCTCTTAATGCTTTCAATAAGCACCCCCTACATTTATGGAGGACAATCTTCTCTTCTCAAAAACCACCAACTTAAGTGTTAACCTCATCCAAAAAACAGCTTCATAGAAATAGCCAGAACAATATTTGACCAAAGATCTGGATACAGTGGCCCAACCAGAATGACATAAAAGATTAACCACCACAGCACATTTCATCTATAAGCAAAATAGTGAGCTGTGCAAGGGTTTTTATTTCCCCTTCCATAACAGTTCTTACTAATCATAGGAATAAACCTGTCAAATTACTTTTGTATACAACTGATTCTTTGCTCAGTGGCAGAGGCAAATTCTTATCTATTTTGGCTTCTGGCAT
This sequence comes from Manis javanica, assembly GCF_040802235.1. NCBI lineage: Eukaryota > Metazoa > Chordata > Mammalia > Pholidota > Manidae > Manis > Manis javanica. The sequence continues at coordinate 148,836,576 of NC_133160.1, forward strand.
TAGAATAATAAAAGTAAGCCTGAGAAAAGTGTGTGTGTGTGTGTGTGTGTGTGTGTGTGTGTGTTACAGATGCATAAATGATAGAAAATTGATGAAGAAATTAAAACAGTTGGGTGACATTGCTCAGCAATATATCCCAGCTTTTATTGAAGGTATTAACTGTATAATGCTAAAAAAAACGTCATGGTAACCTAGGCTGACTGAATTACTCACTTCTCAGTCAGTTGAGCGGTTATCACGTAGGAAACCACCTCAGGTTCTTGATTCTCACTGGTTTTGAAGGGACTGTCAGGTGTTACTATAAGAGTGTCTTGTATATTCTGCTGGAACATACTTTAATACTCAGCACACATTAACTGTGACATATGACTGCAGGTGTAAGATGTGGGTATGGATGCCTATTCATTAACAGCCTGAAAATACCTGAAGTTCTCTGACCTTCAGATCCAGAGATTTCATGAGTGACAGGATCTTTGCACACATATTTTACCTATGACAAAAAAAATAAAGGTCTTTTACTAAAGAAAAAATATTGAAATCTCTCTCTGTCAGAGTCAAACATGGATGGTGATTCCAAAACACTAATTATAAGGAAATAGTTAGCTAGAATTTGCTGAAGGCACCAGTCTGACTCATTTATCTACCATCTACTTCATGCTGCTGGAGTGACTGCCAACTTCTCAATTGGCTAAACTCCGCATTCCCCAGAAAGACTTACAAGGGCTTTCAGCTCATGGAAGAGCAAACTGATGATTTTTGAAAGATAATGTCGCTGATAAAATAGCCCTCTTGCTTATGTTGAGCACTTGGCAGACTGTTTTACAGAACAAAAGTGGACTCTTGCTGTGTTCAGTCCATCATATAGTGAACTGGGCAATCCACACGGCTCCAGGGAATGCGTTACCAATATTTCCCTTGATTCCTTCGGATGGCCCAGTTAGGCACCTTGACTTTCCGCTCTCAGTAGATATTACTCTGGATTTCTAAATTATTGCTTGCTTCAAAAATGCTTCAGGAAGGGTTTGGTTTATTAATTTCCCAAAAAAGAAGTTTTACTTATTCTTTAACATAGCTACAAATCGATGTCCTAAACACTCTGGGCTCCAAGTACTGCAAGGGTAGGATTCAAGGGTTTAAATTTTATCAATCATGTATATGGCTTTGTTTTTATTCAGTTTTGGTTTTGTATACTATGATTGAACTAGTATTTTTAATATTCAGCAGGATCAATTCTCTGAATATGCAGTTTTCGGCTTTCTTAATAATAAGCCTAAATCTATCATGCTCCAATTTAGATCTGGTCCACATCTCCATAGTGAAAACAAGGAAACATGATGTAGCACCCTCAAAATAAATACTGCTCCAAAGAGTTGCATGTCATTGCAAGGTCATTCCCTAAAGATTAACTTCTGTGGGTTAGACACTGAAGTTAATGAAACATGGATATATCTGCCTTAAGCTTTTTCTTGTGAAGCCAATTTGTTTAAACTATTGGTTTTCAAAACATGTTAAATATACCCAAATTGTCCAAACAAAATTATCTATACTGCTTCCACCAATACTTTAAAATTTTGCATATATATAGGGCTACAAAATAAGAGTCTCATTTCATTTAAACAAAGAATTTATAGAGAAAAAAATAAATGAAGAAAGAAAACTTTGCTCCCCATATTGTGTGAATTCCTAAGCCTCTTACTCTCTTTCATCTTTCATCTACTCATTCAGAATAGGTCTAGAACATAATAAAAGGAAAGTTCAAAGAAGGGTTTGAAGGTATAGGGGATTTTGTACATGGCAGACAATAAAAACTCAAAGGATGCTTTGGAAGTTTTGTTAATCAGGGAATATTGTGAGATTGGGTAAGATTAAGAAAAATCCTGAGGCCTAAGTGTCTAGGTCAGGGGAGAAACCTCAGATTTGGGGTCCTTAGGGTAGTTAAAATACATTGGAATAAATGTCATCCTTGGATTAATCCTGGTGGAATCAAAGGCATATTATCATAATAGACAGTAAATTTGAGGGAGTAGATTTGTAAATCTGGGCAGAAATATGAAAATCTCATAACCTTTCTTTCCCTCCTGGTAATGATGCTTCCAATTCACAATACACAGAACTTTGCCTTTTCCCACTTCCTGACTTCTGCCTGGGAGACTTAGAGGAGAGTGGAGAGCTAGAGCAAATTTGTATTTGTATTACTTAAATTACAATTTAAGTAACTTGTACTTAAGTTATTTATTGTTATTCTTTACTAAGAACCCCTTTAATCTATTTTTATTTTATCGTCAAAATATCTTGTACAGTAGTAAATGTCTGCCTTTTAACAATAAACAGTAATAATACATACGTATGGAGAGGTCAAGAAGGCAGTATAGAAGACCCTGAACTGACCTCTTCCCACAGACACATGAAATCTACAGCTACATATGGAATAATTCCTGCTGTAAATAACTGAAAACTAGTTGAACATCTCTCTCCACAAAGGATAAAGGGGTCACACAGAGATACATAGGAGAGAACGTGATTCAGTCTCACCAGATTCACCACCCCAGTGTCGTGACCCACAACAGGGAGGGAAAGCACTGGTTTGGAGCTTTTTTCTGAGGAGTAAGGGCCTTGTATCCCACATCAGGCACCCCAACCCTCAGAACCCTGCTTTGAAGAGATAAGGCAGAAAAGCATCTGGTTTGGAAAGCAATGGGGTTATATTTAGGAGATCAAAGGCCCTGTGGGGATCTAAGATACTCCTTTTTAGGGGCTCTTAGGTGGACTCATTTGTTTCAGAACCCAGGGAAAAGTGTGAGAGGTGACAGGGTTATATGTGAAGGAGAGTCATTTACTAATCTTAAAAGCATCTGCTGGAGGGATGGGGACAAGTTGAGACTTTGGAGACAAGGCACTGGTTAACATCATTTTACCACTATCCTCCTAATTCTCTAGGGCAAGTGGGCACACATGGACACACCCTCACTACAACCTCAGGTGTACACCATGTGTAATAACCTTACACATAGGGTCTGCCTTCAGCACTCTCCTGTAATAACCCTATTGGTGGGTCACAAAAGCTGGTGGGTGAGTGCCGCCCACACAGAGGATTCTCCCTTATTGCCTGGCCCAGGTGGACAGAGGAGATTGTGTTCTAGCCTCATGGGACTTAACAACCAGAAAGAAATTCTGGCCAGGATAACACACCCAGGGCACTACACAGACAGCAAACTGAAAAAACACCTCCAGTCTGCTTGTAAAAAAAGGTTCATCTACTTGTCTTGGAGCTTTAAACTGAGCGAGAAGCTTCAGGCTTGCCAGATATCTAGAGGGTAATTAGACAACCACAAAGAACAGAGGCATGAACAAAGAAACATGGTTTATGACCCCTGCCTTGGCCTCAAAAAAGCTCATGGGTACCTCCTAGAAAAAAGCTTAAATACTCATTTGAAGCCCCATTATTTGCAACATCCCCTGGGGAAATAACCAGATCACTTGGTCTGGATGGAGGTCAACAGAGCTTACTATTGTGGTTCCCCAAGACTGTATAAATTTGCAAAATTTAAAATCTGTTACCTGAGGAACTGGCTTCCAGTTATCCTGAAACTAGGTGTTGACTGATATCACACTCTTTGGAACACATTGGCAGGGCTTGGCACACCCTCAACAATTGGAACCTATTAAGAATGAATCAGGCTGTTGGCAATAAAAAAGGTACAAGAGACAGTCAAAAGCTAGGACAAGATTGAACAATAACTTTCATTTCCTACACAAGTCTGCCCCTTAAAGGCTGAGAGGGGTACCTGCTTCATCTAACACATCAAACAGAGAGTCGAGCAGAATGAGGAAACAGAGAAATATGTTCCGAATGAAATAACAAGGCCAAATCTTAGAAAAAGACTAATGAAATAGATAAGTAATCCACATGAGAAAGAATTCAAAGGAATATTCACAATCTTATTCATCAAACTTGAAGAGTGGATGAACATAGTGAGAACTTCAAGAGAGACGGAAAATATAATAAAGTACAAAACAGAAGTTATAAAATTGAAGAATACAATAACTGAAAAATATACCAGAGAAGTTCAACAGCAGACTGAATGAAGCAGAAAAACCTATTAGGAACTTGGAGGATAGGGCAGTGGAACTCTCCCAAACAGAGCAGCCAAAAGTAAAAAGAATTTTAAAAATGAAGATAGCTTAAGGGACCTATGAGACAATGTCAAGCAGAATAACATTCATGTTAGAGGAGTTCCAGAGGAAGAGAGAGAAAAGGGGGCAGAAAACATACTTGAAGAAACAATGGCTTAAAACTTCCCTAACCTGGAGAAGGAAGCAGACATCCAGATCTAAGAAGCACAGAGAGTTCTGAATAAGGTGAACCCAAGGAGATACACATCAAGACACATAAATAAAATGTCAGAAGTTAAAGAGAAAATCTTCAAAGCAGCAAGAAAAATAAATTATTATGCACAAGGGAGCTCATATAAGACAATCAGTTGATTTTTCAGCAGAAATTTTGCAAACCACAAGGGGGTAGCATGGTATATTCAAAGAGCTTCAAGAAAAAACCTTCCAACAAAGAATACTCTCTCCAGCAAGGTTATCATTCAGAATTGGAGGAGAGAGAATTTTCCAGACAAGCAAAAGCTAAAGGAGTGCATCACCACTAAACCTGCCTTACAAGAAATGTTAAAGGGACTTCTTTAACCTGAAAAGAAAAGGCATTAACTAATAACAGGAAAATAGGAAAGTAAAAATTTCACCAGTAAAGGAAAGCATATGGCATAGGTAGTAGATTAATGTATAAAGTAGTGTGAAGGCTAAAAAGACAGAAGTAGTAAAAGTAACTATAACTACAATGATTAGTTAAGGAATAGGCTAAATAAAAAGATGTAAAATATAACACCAAAAACATAGGACAGGGGAAGCAAAAATGTAGAGTTTATAGAATGCATTCAAGTTCAAATTACTATCAACATATATATATATTTATTTATTTATTTATATACATATATTATGTTATATATGAACTACATGGTAACCACAAAGCAAAAAGATATAGTAGATACACAGAAGATAATGGGATAGGAATCTAAACATAAGACTAAAGAAAATCACCACAGCACAAAGAAAAAGAATAAGAGAAGTAACAGCAGAAAGGAATTATGAAAAGAGCCAGAAAACAGTCAAGAAATTGGCAATAAGTATATGCCTATCCAAAATCACTCTAAATGAACATGTTTTGGAGAATGTAGGTTTTTGCAGCCATTATAGAATACAGTATAGAGAGTCCTAAAAATATTAAAAATAAAGGTACCATATGATTCAGCTATTCCACTTACTGATATGTATCCCAAGAAAGCAAAAACACTAAGTTGAGAAGACATATGCACCCCTATGTTTATTCTAGCATTATTCACAATAGCCAAGATATGGAAACAACTGAATGCCCCTTAATGGATGAATTTATAAAGGAGATGTGGTACATGTATACATACACAATGATATACTACTCAGACATGTGCAACAATATGGATGGACATTGAAAGTATTATGCTAAATGAAATTAAGTCAGAGAGGCAAAGACAAATACCATATTATTTCACTTCTATGTAGAATCTCAAAAACAAAAGAAATAAAAAAACAAAATTCACAGATACAGGGAATAGACATGTGCTTCCAGACGGGAAAGGCATTGGGTATGGTGGGTGCGATGGGTGGAAAAGAGTCAATGATAGGGCTGCACATTGTAACTAGACACATTGTGGTGATCACTTTGTAAGTATACAAATATCAAATTATTATGTTGTACACCTGAAACTAATATAATGTATATACCAATTTTACCTCAAAAAATAAAAATTAAATTAAAAATAATACAATGCTGTAAAGATCATTAAAGCAACTCTTAAATAAAATAAGGGGGAAGTGCTCTAATAACATGAAACTAATTTAAGGAAAGCCCAAAAGAAAACTTTGGAATAGTCTTAAAAGGATCTAATGGTACCTGACAAGAAATGTATTGTTCATGTTACTATTGTAACCATTGCTGTTTGGTTTTGTATTGTTACAAGTTACCAAAATCCCATCAAGTTCTACATAAACCATACTGAGAGGTGCTATAGATCCAGTACGGTTGGATTCCCAGTTAGTCTGACATTTGACAGTGTAAATTATAGCTGAGCCAGTGTGTGAACAGTTGCTAATGAAAGTGCACAATCAATTCATATATGAGTGTATTATCAAGGGTCATGTGTCTTTTACTGTTCAGTTAAGTTCATGTATGGGAGAGTACATTGTACACATAGTTTCAAATGGATTCATGGCTGAATCAGATAAGATACTCAGTATGTGAATCATTGTATATGTCGTCTTTGATTGTTTTCCCAAATTAGTCTAACACATCAGCTTAAATAAATAAGAGTTAACTGGACTAGATCCAGAAATGAGAATATCAGTAAAAAGTAAATTAAATTTGTCTCTGTTTCATTCTTTTTGATAAGAAAAGAAGATAGGAACATGACTGATTATCTTCAGCTCAGCATATCATCACATTATACAGATATATGCCAATAAATTCACCTACATGTGAAATAATCCCGAGCCTACTATGTGGTACTTATTAACAGTGTCATGGTTTAGCAGTGGATCCTAAATTAGACATGGAGCCATATTTGTGAGAGACTCTAAAAGTCATCATGCTGGATTCACTAATTTCACAGGTAATGTTTTCGTGTATAAAAACCACACAATTAAATAGGCAAGGTCATAAAGCAAAAACTAGAATTTCTACATATAGAATTAGATATTTCTTCCATAATTATACTTAAGTTGGATGTTGGATATTAATTTTTTTAAAAACCTGAATAACTTTAAATTTTCTTTATTGATGTAGCATTTGTACAGCCACTTCCTGAAACCCAAAGATCTTGCTTATAATTACAGAAATAGCAACTGTCTATCAAAATTTGCAGATAACTTTCCATTTGTGAGAATCAGTTTGGTGTGGTTGTTTAATAGGAGAACTTCATGATTCAGTGTCTCTTCCCCTTAACTTCTTCCTTTATTCTTTCTCCCAGGAGAGTGTGGCCTGTTTTTTCTCTCCCACATCTATTTTTCATTCTTGGCTACCTATGGTTTCTTTGATTATTCACTCCTTGCATTGCATTATTCTACCATCTTACTCCTTTGAAACTGCTTTTCATCCTCAATTGCTTTCTTTCTCACTAATTATCTGGGGACTCCCTCAGCACTGTACATACTTTGAATTATTATAGAGTTTGGGCTGTGATGAAGTTTCTGGAACCTTGTCATAGATACCTAATTTGTCATCCCAAACTTGAGCCTTACCTACATGCAACAGTCTCCATACAAACATATTTTTTAAAGCCATGTCAAACTAATTCAGTTCTCCTGACAATTCAGTGATTCCCATTTTTACAGAATATTTTTCAAATTTGATCATGGCATATAAAATTCCCCATCTCCATCACCAATAGTCTTATCTCTACCTCTCTGACCTTATTCCAAGGCACATTCCTTCTGGCAATTAGTTATTTAATATGAATTGTAGAAGCCTGTGGGACTAGTTCAACCCAAAACATTCATAGCATTATCCCCTTGAGAAAATAGACCAAGGGTCCTAAAAAAGTGATTTACAAATCACTTTTGCTAAATGTTATATGTGGAACTATTTTTTAAACTTTACCTTACATTCCCTGCATATTGTATATTTAAAAATTCTAAGACTTTTTATGGCCTCCATATACCTAGTCAGACTTTTACTCCAGATTTAAAAAAAATGTGTATTTTGAAAATGTCCTAATATGACAAGAATTATGAAAATTAAAATTGCATTCCTGGAAATTCACATTCCAGTAGTAACTGTAGAATTTCAAAACCTTGATTACATTTTATTTTAGTTAGTGTACTTATAAAGTTTTTCCAAGCGGAAATGAGTGTTTCCAAAACCCTCTTTACAACTTCAGCAGGAACAAAAAGGCTAAATCATTTCAGAATTTTTCTACACTGATAGGGGAAATAATCATGACATGTTTGTTACCATAAAAGTTTAAAAACCTATATACATATTAAAAACCATAAAATTAAATCCTCAAATTTAGCCTAAAAGGCAGATTAATATTTAATTCTTAAACACCATTCTGTTTCATATTCCTAGTGTTAAAATAGTATTGAAACCTGCTCCAGAATTTAGCTTCCCCATTTTGTAAAATGCAATGCCATAAATTTGCCATTTAGAATAAGAACTGGAAAATAAGTGTTTAAATTAAAAAAAAACCTATGTTAAATAAATATATGAAGCCAAATATAAAGTTATCTGAGTACTGTCTTCAATCTAAAATGCTACTTAACCATGTAATTGTGTAAGATGCACTTGGAAGGCTGGCTCAGACCATATTCAAAATTTGACAAACTGTGGCTTAAACCAGAAGGATTAAGGAAAGTCTCTCCTAATTTCTGTATGTTTGACAACAGCTTCGACTGCCTGCTTATTTGTTACAGATCCACCCAGATCTAACCAAATAAATCTCTTTTAATAGCACAGTTTGATAACAGCTCTGACAAAGAAAACTACCATCAGCAATTACTGGCTGCCAAACAAGATGCATCATTGGGAGGTATTGGCCAAATATATGGACTTACACACACAAAAATAACAATTGTAATTGGTCTCATATGTGTATCTATTTTAATGCTAGAATTAACTATTTAATTAACCTATATTATTAAAATAGCACATTTATATAATAGCTTCAGCTTAAGTTTTGGGACTTTCTTACATGCGGGTGCTGGCTCCTTTTTCAGTAAGCAGGCCCAAGCTTATGAACTATATCTGAATTCATTCAAGCTTCAGCCAACCCAGATCTCCCCATGAGCTCCAATCTCACATATTCATTTATTCAGCAAGTATTCACAGACAGCTGCTATGTGCCAGGCATCATGCTAGGTACCAGAGATACAATGCTATCACAGTTGCCCAGGGACATTCATTTTATAAGCTATCTCAAAGTGAAATATTTCAGTGATCAATTTATTTTGAGAAATTTTGTATATTCTACTATGTTCCCAAATGTTTAAAAGGAGCTTACTTTTAAATGTTTGAAACCATTGCAACATCTTATAGTTAAAAACAAAACCCCACCTTTTAAAATGGTGAAAACCCAAAACAAAGGGTATTGAAATAAAATAGTATTGAAACCTGGTATTGACAACACCAAATGCTGAACTATCATTCATTGCTGGTAGAAATGTAAAGTGATACAGACATTTTGGAACATGATTTAGCAGTTTCATACAAAATTAAACAAAATTTATTTTACCATGCAATCCAGCTATAGCACTTCTTGGTATATATCTATATGAGTTGAAAACTTACGCTTACGCAAAAGCCCTCATGCACCTGTTTACAGCAAGCTGTTCATCACTGCCAAAAGTGGAAGCAACCAAGAGTCCTTCTTCAGGTGAACGGATAAATTGTATTTTGTCCAGACAACGGAAGGTTACTCAGTGCTAAAAGGAAATGAGCTATCAAGTCATGAGAAGACATGGAGGAAATTTAAACGCATATTACTAAGGGAAAGAAGCCAACCTAGAAAGGCTGTATAATGTGTGAATTTGGAAAAGGCAAAACTATGGAGACAGTAAAAAGATCAGTGGTTGTCAGGGTTTAAGGGCGGCCGTGGGGGGTGGAGGTGGTAAAGATAAATAGGCAGAGCATAGAGGATTTTTTAGGGCAGTGAAACTATTCTGTGTGACACCATAATGGCAGACATAAGCCATTATATATATGTCAAGCCCTACAGAATACGCAGCACCAAGAGTGAGCCCTGATGTTAACTATGGACTTTGTTTGGGTGAGCATTGGTATAGGTTCATCAGCTGTAACAAATGTACCACTCTGGTGGGCTATATTTATAGTGGAGGAGGCCATGCATGTGTAAGGATAGATATCTGTCTCTTCTATTCAGTTTTGCTCTGAACCTAAAGCTGCTGTAAAAAGTAAACTCTATTAGAAAAAAAAACCCTTTCTTCTCACTTGGTTATGTGAGTCGTATTTCAAGAAATTATTACTATTTTCTTCATGGAACTAATACACTTAATAACACACTTCAGGAACACTTAGTTCATATGATACAAAAATGAATTAACAATTTGGTAAAGCAATTAAAACACTAAAGAATTTTGGTTTCTAAAACAAGCTACAAAGAAACAAAAGCTACTATAGCCAGTTGCTTATGATTAAATTAAGCAAAGCATGCTATCTTGTATTTTCAGTACATAAATAACAAATTATCTCTTGACTCAGTTTTTAAGCAAAAACATAATTTAACAAACATGATTTTTACTTAGACTCAAAATGTGACTCAGTATTGGTTATAATCTCCATTTACTCACTTATTTGACAAATATTTTTTTTTAACTCCTAATCTGTGTTGGCAACCTTTTTCTGTTAAGGACAAAAGAGTAAATATTTTAAGATTTGCAGGCTACATGGTCTCTGTCACAACTATTCACTCCTGCCATTGTAGTACAAAAAACAGTCACAGACAAAACATAAATCAATGGGTATAGATTGTGCCAATACAACTTTATTTACAAAACAGGGAGCAGACCAACCTAAGCAGGGGCTTCAGTCTAGATGATAGGGATACATATTTTCAGGCTCCTGCCTTCAGGAATTTAGAGTTTCATGAAGGCAATACATGTTTGTATTTCACTGTTTTAACTGTTGTTTTAGGGAATTGTAAAAGAGGAAGTATTGACCAGAGAAAGAAAACACACAAGCAGTATATTTTCCTCATGCTTCCTGGGTGAAGAGCGGTTTATCACAGTGCACGTTGCTATTTTGTTAAGTGTGTGGCTGCTCCAAAGATCTGTCCTGTTCTTTGCATGTTATTCTGGAACGTATGGGACTACAGATGATACTCATTAAGAACTCACCCACTCACCTCCTCCTTTCTTTAACCACTTATGATAGAGATATATCAGAAGACATGATGGAAGAATGTGTGGGAGAGTTGGTAATTATACTCAGCCAAGGACTCCCACCACAGAATGGCAAAACCCGCTATTGAAAAGTAACAAAGCTGCAAAACAGAACAGCCAACAATGCAGCTTAGAGGTGGAACAGCAGTAAGAAAGCAGAGCCCCCGATATACTCTAGGGGGAGACTGAATTGTCTTATATGAATAATACTATATAGTATGTCTTGCCTCCAGAAGCTATGCTGGGAGACAGTGAATTCAGTGTTTCCACGATTTGGCCTTGCACATTTTCTCAGAAGCACTTACCTGTAGATTTCCTGTGGACATTAGTTCAAAGGCCCTATGGTCAGATGACCTTTTAAAATAGACTGCATAACTAACTAAAGCTTTGAGCGTGTTTTTCAATAAGCATTCATAAGCTCTGGTATGATAGTTAATTTTGTGTTGGCAAAGGGATGCCCAGATAGCTGATAAAACATCATTTCTGCATGTTCCTGTGAGGGTGTTTCTGAAAAAGATTAGCATCTGGATAGGTAGGCTAAGTAAAGAAGTTTGCCCTCACCAGCAGGAGTGAGCATCGTCCAGTCTGCTGAGTGCCTGAACAGAAAAATAAACAAAAGGATGAATTTGCTATTGCTTTTGCTTGAGATGGGACATCATCTCCTTCCATTCTTGGACATTAGCGATCCTGAATTACAGACTGTCAGGCATGAACTGAAACTATACAACTGGCTTTCCTAGGCCTCCCTCCGGTGGCAGACAGTCAACATAAGACTCCCCAGCCCTCATAACCATGAGATCCAATCCCTCATAATAAATCTCTTTCTATAGGATCTGTCTATATCCTATGATTTTATTTCTTTGTGGAATATTGACTAATACAACTAGCTATGGTAATATGTCAGAATAGTTGCTGTGGGGATGTGAGAGTAAATACTGCAATTTCTGAAATCTTTTAAGTTGCAGTTATATATGTACACACATACATTAAGCAGTTAAATAATGTAGCCTACAAAGCTCATCTTTTAAAAACTGGCTTTCAAAAAAAATAATAGAGAAAAGTTAAATAACATTTTAGTATATTTTTTGCCAGTTCAATTGGCAATTAAATTTGAAAATGAGGATATTTATAAGTTGCACAGTTCAGTTGAGAATGAAGGAACAGAAATGAGAATGAGAAAATAGATCATAATTTTGAGTCCAGAAATTTCCTGTCCCTGTATTTTACTAATGTATGTACTATGTCATGTCCAATAAACCCCTAAACTTCATTCTGTGTGTTCATTCTGTGGTTTCCTACCCCATGCACATTGAATGCCTTCCTAGTTTCACCACCGTCTAGTGTGGTAAGACAGAGTTGCTGCAGGAAAGTTGAATAGAGTAAGTGGCAGAAGGGATGAATTCCCCATGCGCTTTATGACAATATACCTGATAATACTCCTTTCAGGTTCTTAGTACATTGTAAAAGAAAGCACACTGATACACCTCATAATATTCATAAGGAAGAGCATTAAAACAAAAAACCTAGGAGCGATTTTAATTTTTTTGACACTCATCACTTATATTCCCAAACATCTTTCTCAAGAGTACCTGTAAAGTTGGTTATGTTTGCTTAGTCTAAAAACAGGATGTCTCTTTCTCTGGAAGAAGATGAACAGAGTAATCTCATTCTTACTGTGGCCAATGTATAAGAAGACAAAACCTAAACTGGCAGTAAGTGAGCAGAACAAACCAAAGGCAAAGCTGTATTTCAGAGCCAGCTTGCAAACAGTTCATCAAAATCAATGACTTCTGCTCAGAGGAACTGAGCCAACATAATTCTTTGGTTTTCAACAGGAATCTTTAGCTAACATAATAAGGTAGGGTGTCATAGGATGCTCTATAAATTACATGGCTATGGATGCCATTAATTCTAAGAGAAAATTTAAAAAATAAAAATTAAGAATGAGTATGGGCATAAGAGAGGGTTAGCACAGATATTTTCTTGAGATGAAAAGTTTTAATATTCATTTGAAGAAGTAGTGATGATCAAGTGTTTCAGGAAACACTGTACGAGTGAAATGACCTCCTATTTGGTCATCTTACAAACAGGATGACAGGTGTAGGGGGTGTCTTGTACACACCAATATCAAATAAGTTTACTAACAGAACTACATTAACCATGAGAAAGGACCAATCAAGTTGGAAAACAGCATTATTGTAAATGAATTGATATATGTGCAAAACTCAAAAATCTAAAATGGAAGCTCAAAAATGCTTTATAAATCATTTAAGTCAGCCCTTCCATTTTTCAAATTAAAAAAAAGGAACTAAATTATACTCAGTTCTTTCAGTTCTTAACATTTGACCCCAATCAAATGTGTGTGATTTACAGATCTAATATGAAAGAATTACTGTTTCCTTTATGTGTTTATTAGTCTCTGTATGGTCCTTGCTAATGTCTTGTTACAGTTAGTTTTGGAAAACAACCCAGATGTCAGTTTTTACATACTCACATTCCTACATCTGTTCCATCTGTTTTTGTAACCACTCCTATGTAGAGTTCATCAATATTTCAGTTGTCTTAGGAGACTTTACTCACAGAAACAAGAATATTCATGAGAAATATCTACTGCATCAATCCAGTTATCAAATATTCACTTATCATCCACTAAGTGCCAAGCACTGTGTTAGGTGCTGGGGATAAATAATCAGCAAAAAGAGCTTTAGGCTCTTCGCTAATGGTGATTATAATGTAATGGTGGAGTAAAAACTTATGGGATAATCAAGAAATCAAACCCATAAATGAAACATCACTTTAACAGAGAAGTATGTAGAAGAAAATGAGAACAACTAATGTGGGCAGGGAAAGCAAAGAATGTTTCCCTAAGGAGTGAAGACTTAGCTGAGATCCAGGGAAAGAGTCTAAGTTAATTTTAAGAAAGAGGTGATATATACATTAGTATATATGCAATCAAAGTGAATAGTTTGATTGGAGGACTGACAGATGACTTAGAGACAATGGGCAGGAATGCATAATTAAGAGTATGATATTCCTGGTGGAATGTTATGTAGCAGTCAAAGTGAATGATCCATAGCTACATACAAGAATGGGCTTCAGCAACACATTATTAGGTGGAAAAATTATTTCCATATGATACATTCTTGTTTGTGTCTTTTTACAATTCTTTAAAAAAGTGAAAATCATGATTAACTCACTGGCTGTAGGAGAAAAGACCTCAAGCAGAATCTTGCCAATATACAAAATATATACACAGGTACAAACATACACACATGCTTATGTTTCATGATAGGAGTTGCCTGGGGTTAAGGGAGCTGAAGGAATGTGGGATGGGGAAAGAGCACATAGATAGATGGAAAACATGCTGGTGTTCCAGTTACTGAGTTTTTAATGGATTAGAAAGTGTTTATTATATTTAAGTTTAAAAATACAATAGAAAGGGCCATTTATGAATGAAAATTGATAATGTGTTTAAAAACACAGGTCATGAAACATTCAGTTGTCTGCATTAATGATCCAACATCCAACAATGATGCAAAATAGAGGAGAAATTAAAACATGGAGCAGCAATATCATGGCAGTTCAGGTTGGAGATTTCTTAGGGGCCAGAGCGTGAATCATGAATGGATTACATGGGTCTAATTTATTTATTTAAAAATTACTGTTTGCATTGAACTCTCTTCTGAGATTTGCTTTGAATTCTATTTTGGGGATGTGGTGAGGAAGTCTCATGTGACCAAGTTTGGTTTTCTGTAAGATCACTCTGACTACATTATGGAAAATTCTTTGGAAGAAGCCAATAGAATATATGTACCCACCATTTAGGAAACCATAGTAGAGTCTAAGGTAGAGATGGTTGTATCTGAGGTGTTGTAATAGTTGTGGAAATGGAGAGAATTAAGCTGATTTTTAGAATTTGTCAATAGTAATAGGTAAAATTTAGAAATTAATTGAATATGGGCATTGAGGGCTAAAAGATTTCAAGAGGGACTCTCCGATTATGGCACCTGCAAATTTAGAAAATTGGTAATGCTGTTCTCTGAGGCAGAAAATAGTGTAAGAGACCTAGGTTTAGGTAGTAGTTTATTTATTCATCAATTCATTCATCATTCACTAAATATTGTGAGCCACCATTGTTCTAGGTACTAAGATACTACTGTATACCAGATCTGCATGTTCCCAGCTTTCACAGAGCTTACATTTTAGTGGGGAAAAAAAAACATGAAAAGTACACAAACAAATACATAAAGTAACAAATCAGACATTTTATAGAGGAAGTAAAACAACATGATGAAATAGAGTGTGAGTGATGGGGGAGGCTATTTTAAACAACAGATTCAAAGAATCGCTGAGAATGACATTTCAGCAGAGGCTAGAATAGTAACATCAAGAGTTTGTTTTTAGATGATGTTCTCCTTGAGGTAGCTTTGATATATCAAGTGGACATGAGAACAAGCCAGGAAATGAGACAGAAAAGCAGTCATGTAAGAGGAGACCTACAGCCTAGAGGAGATATAGGAAGGATTAACTTTTCACATCCCGTAATATCTAACTTGTATACATTTTTCTTTCTTTCTGTTTTCCCCCAAGGTCGGGTTGCAAGATTTAGCACATACAAATGCATAATGCCCAGTTAAATTAGGGTCTCATCTAAACGTGGATTGTATGTATGTGTGTGAGTAATCATGCACTCTTTGGGACATACTTATACCAAAAATAGTGCTGAAATTCTAATTTAACTGGGCATCCCCTATTTTTCTAACAACCTTATTCCAAAAAGCATTCAGCTTTCTTAACTCTGCCCTTCCACCTCTTTTCCTTCCTCCTTACTATCATCCTTCCCTTCATCTTCTCATTCCTGACTCTTTTTCTCCTTTCCCGCTTCCCAGATTTTCTATGGGGTATCCTCACTCCTTCACTGTACAGCACAGTTCAGTTCTGCCCTCCTGCTTTTCTCTAGGATATGCATCGCCCTCCACGTCAGGGCACAGATTACAAGGAAGAACAGCTGAGGACTGCCCCACTGAGAAGGTAAGTTGGAGTCTAAAATGCACATTCATACCTGGGTAGGCACAGACCCCAGTACATTGTCAGTAGATGGAACAAGGATCTCCATGTTTCTCATCTATAGTCCCGATATGTGAATATAGGAAGCAAGTGAAATATTTTCCAATGATACAAAGCAGAAAATTTGCTGAGGTTTTGTAATATGTGACTGGCACTGTTTATGCAAAAGATTCATTTCTCTCATCTTTAAAATGAGGGAATTTAATAATAGTAATAATAATAAGTAATGTCTATTGGCTTCTTACTACTGTCGAGATATCATATTAAGCACTTAATATATATTAACTTAAAAGTTCCGTTCAGCTTTAACAACGTTTGATTCACTGTCTCAGAATGATTTCAGATATGATTAGGCCCAAGCAAAGAGAACTTAGGAATATATTAAGGTTAAGAGATGCCATTAGTAATGTGAAACAATTAAATAATACTATCTAAATAATGTCAGGCAAAAAAAGGGTTTAAAGTATTATGATCATAAAAACAAGAAACATCATTGGAAAATATTTTAGCAATTTGCATTATTTTCTCAGTTAATTCTCAAACTGGTTGTGGACAGCTTCTACAAAGTGTCATATCTTGACAATTTGTGAGAGTCATTCATAGACCTAAAATTTCATTTGGTGTGACCACAAGGTGTAAGATTGGTTGAGTAAAGTTATAAGCTACAGAGATGTGGTGTGTGTTAGTAAGAGACATAATTTAGAATTTAAAAGCACTTTACTTCTGTGCAGTTCATTGGGCTTTACAAATATTTCATTAAGCCGTATTTCCCTGCTGTCAGAGGGAGGTGACTGTGCTGCAAACATTACAATAAACAGCTATTGAGGGGTTATTCAGATAAGAAGAGAACACAGCAATACAAAATATGTGCCACTGAAGGAGAATGAGGAAATAAATATATCAACTTACATTAAAATCCTATGATAAAAGCTACAGTGGCATTAGAGTAATGTGAAGCCGTATGAAGGAAATCCCTTTCTGGCTGTTCCTTAGGACAGCTAAGCTCACCAGGAGAACACTAGCTAGCACCTAGGGGCCAAGGAGCTGCAGAGCCATGCACATTGTCTGTAGTATGATCTAAACAGTTTGCCTTACCCACAGTACCTTCCAAAAGCACTTTAAGTTGGTGGTGCCCATTCTCCACAGGAATGTCTGGTGGAAAAGACTTTTTTGTAAATCTATCAGATAGCTTTTGCTGCATGCAAATCACGCCAAATTTTGGTAGCTCACAATGTCCAGCATACATGAGCTCATGGTTTGTGCGTTGGCAGGGCTGTTCTTCTGGTACAGCCCACATTGGGTGTTGAACAGAGTTCGTGCATGTGTCTGAAGCCACTGCAGTTGCCCTGCGGTCTCTTCCTTGGCTCCCCACTGTGTCTGGGCCTGAGCTGTCACAGCACGGTCTGCTACCCGTGATCTCCGTTTTTTTGTATGTTAGCTTGTCACTGTTCCCATTGCGGCTGCAGGGTTCTCAGGGGACAACTGCTGATGGATGGAAGCCTCCTGAGGTGTTGGCTTGGAGCCAACACAGTGCCACTCCTACTTCATGGCACTGTGGTGCTGGCAGGTCACAAAGTCTGGCTAAATTCAAGGCTGGGGAACAAGGCCCAGCCTTTTGACAGGAGGACCTGCAATAGTCAAAGTCTAAGGGCCTGAGCTTGTGTAAATGAAGAGTGTATGGCCATTTTTAAATCTATTACAGTGATATAGTGGATATGTGTCATAATTTTAGCACCAAACCACTTTTAATCAAAGTCCTTCATTTGGGAAATTTGCCATTTTATCAGTCCTACTTTCGGTGGGGGCGGGGGGGAACTAAAAACAAAAAGAAATTAAAAACTTGCTTCCTCAGCTTCTTTTCAATTCACTCATGGGACATTAGTGATATGATTCTATCATATAACCTGTATGACCTGTTATAGAATTTGTCATATAACTTCATGTATGAATCAGATGCACCTTTGTGAGATTCTGAACTCAGAGAAGAGAATGCACTATGAATTATTCACTTTCTGGTGAAGGTGTCCAGCACAGAAACAGATAGATGGCCACACTCCCAGTTGTGGCCTCCCAAGAGATGTGCATGGCCTGAGGCTGTGTCTCATGCACTGGGGTCTCTGAAGTGTGCCGCAAGGTAGGTCCAGGTCCTGCCTGCCCAGCCTCCAAGACAGATTCTCTGGCCCTCCCACAGAGCTGAAGAAATCACATCCTTAAGTAAAGTTCTTAAATTAGTCAGTGTGGCTTCTGTGGATTAAAACTGAGAATCCTGATTGATATAGTAGGGACACTGAGTGTATTTCCTCATTTCTAAAATGGAAATAATAATCTCCATGTAGAAACAATATAGTTAATAGTTAGCACTTAATAAACAATGGCTTCTATATTTCTGTTTTCTAAACATTCTCATTAAACAAAATGCCACGTGTTTCCAATAACTAATCAGCAATAAACCATGTGGGTGAGATTCATTTCTTTTTATACTTTTTATACTTTTTATACACTTTTTATGCTGAAGTGTGCACTTTTCGTACTTTTTTTATATTTACATGTAAGGCTAACAGTTAATTTTGTTATAGTCCACATAGTTCAACTTACTTTTCCCTTACGTTTCTGGACAGAAGACAAAAACAGGGCTGCTCAGCATACTAGACAGGTGTTTGAAAGGGAGAACAGAAGGCAAGGGTCTGAGTCCGTGCTCATCACCTACAAGATATATGCAAGATTTTGACCTGCTTGGTTCCTGCTCCATTCATTCAGTCGCTGAAGTGGCTGCCTTGTTTACCGCAAGGATTTTTCGGAAACTCATATAAAATATGGTAAGTATAAAGGCTTTGAAACTATAAAGTGCTGTGTAAACACAAGGGATTACTTTCTGAAAAAGAAATTTCTCAACCTTCCCATCTGTGGTATAAACAAATACAAATTTTTAAATTTTTAATATAGTCTCAGAATTTATCTCTACTCTGAGCCTCCTCTAACATCTGTTTATATGTGTCCTCAATCCAGATTTAATTTAGATTGGTCTTTTCATATTTTGGATTGAAAACTCTGACTGTGAAATCCCGCAAAGTAAATTTAGTTTACACCACCAGAGGAAAGTTTTCTTCCAAGCTTGATTTCAGAAGAAATGTCACTTTTCTTTTCATTGCCTGGCACACTGACCTACACAAAGCAGGTCATAATTTAAAGTCATGATGACAATGAATAATAACAAGAATGGATAATATAGGAAGTTTACTGTGGAATACAATGTCTCATAAAATAACTGCTTCACAGTTCTAGCACACCATATGTTCTTTAAGTAAATACTGGAGATTTTCTCTTTAAAAATTTGACCCAAATCTTTCTTCTGCATACATCACTACCTATCCCTTTGTTCCATTCTCAGAGGAGTGTGCAGACTACTTGATAGTTTACAGTTTTTATTTCCAACACTTTAAATTTATTTTCTTTTAGATGCTCCATGAGAAAAAAAATTCACCTAAGCAATGAACAAAAGCATTAATAATTATACAAAGCTGAGAACAAAAAAGGGCAATGAAATTATGTAATATAACTAAAATTGAATTTAAAAACTGATTACATAAAGGAATACAATTATATTAAAAATGTGAACCTAATATGATTTTTAAAACCACAGAAAGGGAATACAAAAACAATGGTAAGTAATTCATCAAAAGTGCCACCTTGAATGAAGTAAAGGCTATGTGAGAATTTAGTTGAACTTCATCTTGTTCCACTTATTTTATTGAAAGTATTTAAGCTAAAAAAATAAACTTTGTTTTTTCTTATTTTATCTTCTGACAATTCCATTTTTATCTCCTGGTTTAATTTTTTCTCTAACTCTTTTGTTCATAAAATCTACATTTCAAAAGTCCTTCATTTGGAGAATTTATCATTTTGTCAGTCTTACATTCAGGAAAAAAAACCAAAAAACTAAACCTAAAAACAGAATACCAAGCCTGTTTTCTTCTCATTTTAAAAATTGTTCCTTTCAATTTTACTTAAATGAATCTCCAATCAGACAATATGAATCTCTGCACTAATACTTAAAAATCCTTCAGGGGCTTCCCATTATTTCCTAAAAAGATATCCAATTCTTTAAGAGAGTGCTTACAAGAGCCCACCTTGCCTGCTTTTATCATCATAATCTTTCATTTCTTCACCCACTGGCTTACTAACCACAGTGACCTCTCTTCTGCTCCACCACATATGCCACAACCTTACATGATCTGATGCCTGGGAAACTCTCTAACATGATTTCATTCTGTTCTCACTTACTCAGTATTGTCCAGCTACAATGACTTCTATTCTGTTTTATGACCACATGAAGACTTTTCTCACATGAGACATTCTTTTCTCCCTGAAATCACCCCTTTTCCCATTATATGACCTGTTTCTTCTTGAAGGCCAAGTCTCAACTCACATGTCACCTACCCAGAGAGCCTTTTCTTTACTACTCTATCCAAACTGCATTTCCTGTCAGTCTCTAAAATATAACTGATTATTTGCCCATATGTGACAGTGTCTTGTTTGTTCATTTGGTTACTCTTTCCCCAAAGAAGTCCATTCCTTGGGAGCAGGGATTACTTTGTGATTATGATTATTATACTCCCAAAGCCCGGAGCAGTGCCAGCACAGAAATTATTTTTTGAACTAATGAATCTTTTGCTGTCCTTTTCAGTAATTTATATTTGGTGCTATCCTTTGTGACTTAATATTCTGTCTCCCTTACTAAAACCTTATACTTTTTCTAAAACGTTTGACTTACTTAATTGCCATGCAAGTATTTTTATGCCTAATAGTTATGATGATGAGAAGTTTAATGAAGAATAAGTCTCATAAGGAATAGATATTTTTTTTCTATCTTCGTATGTTAACTACAGAGCATTTATCTTGACATACTCACTACCTTAGTGTGCGAGATGTTACTATTATTTTCCAATAATCAGTATTATCTCCAAACTCCTCTATGCTCTCTGCCATAGGGTACAGACATCTTAGAATACATGACCCAGAGTCACTTGCATGCTGAGTTATGGATTAATTCACTAATGAGAGGAACCTGCGTGTGGATTGTAAGGCAGAAGAGAATAAAAAAGAAAAAGAGGCTAATATTGTTTCTATAACAGCAATAAACCTCTCAAGATCTTCAGCAGATACTAGACACTAGTACTACTATGGCTTCTGAGGCTTGTCTACGGGATCATCCACTTGGTGCTACAGACAACCAAGATCATCCCCAGTGGCTTCTGACATTTTTCCTGTACTTGTTGATCCCCTAAACATTATAAGCAGTAGCCCTGCCTTTTTGTCTCCAAAGTTTTCAATGTGTGTGCCTGTGTGTGTGTTTTAAAGCTTTTAATTCCTTTCATAAACACTTTTTAAAAAAATACCTGTAGAGCATTTCATTTTTCTAACTCAACCACACTTAGTAATTAGGGAAAATGGATCACATATAAATGGATTTTAAAATACATGGACTCTGTTGGCCAACCCTGAAAAAACAATTGACTTGACTATTCTGCATATTGACATTTGTGTGAGAGGATATCAAAAATTCCCAATTTCACAAAGACTGGATGAAGAGATAGAAGATGTGAATTTTTGAGATGGAAATTAGAGGTAGACTAGTGGTACCAAAACTAATGAAGAGATCATTGCAGCTTGAACAGTGCGAGAACATAAAGATAAAATGGGGAAAGTTGACCCTACTTATTTCATAACATTAAACAAAATTCATTGTCTTCCTTCAGCCTGAAAGATATCACAGGTTGTGGTCCACACAGATCATGCAGGAAGTTCCCCATGTTGTGCAACACCTTAGCTGAGAAGACCCAGGACGTGAGACCATGGCCAACACCAGAATGACTATGAAATAAAATCAGCTAACTCAATAGCCAACTAGGCCACACGGAGTAAATTACAGAGTTTAAATGACGTTTTTAGCATGATTTTGGCCAGTGAAAATTCTGGTTTGTGTCCATGTATCCATGTAAAGATGGGCCAAGGTGACTGATTCAAATTAGAAACTAACCCACAGCAAAAAGCTGATGAAATCTAATACTTTGTGGTTTAAAATTCACGTGGCAGGTGATATGATTACTTTTATGTTCAAGATCTTCATGACTGACTTAGAAGCATATTTATAATATAGAAGTATACTACCTTTTACATTTGTTTATGTGATATACTTATATGTGCCCTGCAACTACAAAGATTCTATGAAAGCAGGGTTTTCTTGTAAATTTGTTGGTTGGTTTTCCTCTGCTTTATCCCCATCACCTAGAACAGTGCCTGTATTTGTTGACTACCTGAAGAAATGTACTGGAGAATATAACTTCTTACAATGTGAATAAATTCTAAGTGGAAACATAATTAGACTAGGATATGTATTGAGATATTCAACCATGAAACTAGGTTTCTTTTTCTTTAAAGTGTCTCCCCATGGAAATATTACCTTCAGTAATTCTTAAACATTTTGGCCTCAGGACCACTTTACACTAATAAAAATTATTGAAAAATGCAATTGACTTTGTTATGTTGAACTATCAATATTTACTGTATTAGAAACTACAGTGAATATCTTTACATTTTTAGTATTCATGTTAATAAGCCTATTACATAAAATATAAATAATATACTTTTATAAAAAACAACTGCATTTTGCAAAATAAAAAATAATTTTCTAAAAGCAAAATTGTTCTATAATTTTACAAATCTCTTTGATACCTAGCTTACTGAATTCTCATTTCCGTAACTGCTTTTGAGCTATTAAAATATTTCTGTTTTGACTGAAACATGAGAACATTCAGCCTCAAAAAAATATGTAGTTAGAGTCTTTTAATTGCCTTTTATGAAATTATTGGTATTTTTCTTTTATACTACACCAAAACTTATAAAATGGTGGCTACTTTAAAGTTAGTTGCAATGTGGAATCTGAAACTATTGTAAGCAAACTTCAGACTCTGTTACATAAAAACCCCAGGGACACCCTATGCACTGTGAAAAATATGTTTTACCCTTTCTTGATTTTATGATATCATGCATTGGTCATTTAGAATGCACTGATTCACTGAGTCATTAAAATACTATCAATGTTGCACATTTTATTTTGCAATAAAAATCATATTTATAAACCATCTCTAGTCTCATCAGAAATATCTTTAAGTGTTGAGAAGCTGTCAAACTCATGGAGGTGTATTTAAATTTTCCAAAATTCTAATTTCACCTTGAACATTCAAGTTTTAGAATTGGCAAAATCTACTGTCATTTTCCATTAAGTGAAAGGCTCACCTCATTTAATTTGGAGAAAATGTTTGCCGAACACCCAGTTCTAAATAAACAATCTGTCAGTCTGTCGTTCTTTCAAGTATAAACGGTATACTGTGAAGGTGAAAAAGAAGAAAAGACTATTTCAGCTTGCAATTCAAACAATTACCACTGATTGTCCTGGGAATAATCCTCATACTTTGGTGTTCCACAGAAGCATATTTTCTATTTTGTCACACCAAATATTTCAAAGCTATGTACACAAGGCTCATGATTTAATGAAATTAATAGCTACTACTGCTTTATCATGCTTTTTTCTGAGAAAATGTAGAGCTAAAAAATATAATGGCTTCTAGTGTAATTGATGCCATTATCTTAATTGACATTTAGGTGCCAGAAGTTTTACCTTTGTTTGCCTTTTTACCATTATGGCAAATATCAGTGGAGGAGGAAAAAATAAAACAAATAACTTTTTAGAATCACTATGACCTTACAGGGCCAGGGTCCTCTTCAGAAACATGGAAATAAACATCTGTATTAGTTTGTTAGTGTTGCCATAACAGAATACCACAACTGGTAGACTTAAATATCAGAAATGTATTTTCTCACAATTCTGAAGACTAGAAGTACAAGATCAAATATCAGCAAATTTGTTTTCACCTAAAGCCTCTTTTCTTGGCTTGCAAATGGCTGCCTTCCCACTATGTTCTCACATGACCTTTCCCTCCGTGTGGATTAACTCAAAATAGATCAACAACTTCAACATAAGACCTGACAACATAAAACTCCTAGAAGGGAACAGAGATTTTGGTCCTGGCAATGATTTTGGACATGACACCAAAATCACAACTAAGCAAAAATCAGCTACATCAAATAAAAAAGCTTCTGCCCAGCAAAATAAACAATTAACAGAATGAAAAGACAGCCTACAGAATGGGAGAAAATTTTTGTGAACCATATATCAGATAAGGGGTTAATATCCAAAATATATAAAGAACTAATAAAATTAAATAACAACAAAAAATCCAAGTAAAAAATATGCAGACATTTTCCAAATTCCAAAGAGGACATCAAAATAGCCACTAGGCACATAAAAAGATGTTCAACATAACTAGTCATTAGGAAAATGCAAATCATAACCTCAATGAGATGACACCTTACACGTTAGAACGGCTATCATTAAGAAGACAAAAGACAACAGGTGCTGGTGAGGATGTGGCGAAAACTGGAATCCTTAGGATACACTGTTGGTGGGAATGTAAATTAGTCCAAACACTATGGAAAACATATGTATGTTCCTTAAAAAATTAAAAATTAACTTACCATATAATCTGGCAGTTCTACTTATAAATATATACACAAAAGAAATGGAAGAATTTTAAGAAGATATACACACAGCCATGTTTATTGCAGCATTGCTTACAATAGCCAAGATACGGAGACAATCCAAATGCCCATTAATGGATGAATGAGTAAAAAGTTGTGGTATACACAGTGGAATATTATTATTCAGCCATAAGAAAGGAAGATATTCTGACATTTGTGGCAATATGGATGGACCTTAAGCACATTATGCTAAGCAAGATAAGTCAGACAAAGACAACTACTGCATAATATCACTTACAAGTGGAATCTAAAAAAAAATTAAAACCTGTAAAAAAAATAACAAACAAGCAAAGAGTAAAATGGTGGTTGCTTTAACACACTTAGCTTCTGAGGTTGTAGTATAAATTTATTTTTAGACTTAACTTATTTGTAACCCAAATACTGATACACATGTACTGTTCACATATTTACACAACCATAGAAAAGTTATCCCATCATATATGAAATATATAAGCCACATAAAGTCAATATATTCAATATATTTCACACATGAAATATGTGTAAAAGATGTATATATATATATGCAGATATAAATTTTATGTATTTTTATGTATCTTTCATATATATTGTATATGTATCTTTTATATATATCTATATATCTTTTGTACATATCTCTTAAATATGTATCTATGTATCTTTAATATGTATCATGCATATTTAATATATATATCATACATATTATATACATACTTTATATATATTTACATACAATATATATATTATCTAGTCTGCATCTTTGCTTGCTATTTAAAATTCAGGCTAAAATTTGTGATTCAGTTCTAACTCTGGAGACTGGTTCTCTATCTACATAAATGGAAAATATTTAATCCAAACAGCAGTTCCCTTACTAAAGCAAGCAATCTTAATTTCCATAGATTCAAAAATCCTTTCTTCAATGCACTGGCACTAGTTTTGATTACTCTCTGAATGTAGTATGGTGATGGCTCAGGCACAGATGTTTCAGTTTATAAGGAAATCATATAACTATAAACATCTTAAATCAACAATATTTACTTAAAAAAATTATGTAGATGTTCCATATAGTGAAATCAAACCATTACAAATTCTATTCTTATGGTACATGTAAATGTTGGTCTCTTCCTAACCACCTAGTTGCAGTTAATTGTAAAAGTTAAGCTCCATATATAGTTAATTGTGATGCTTTAGCAATTAATCATTTCCATCTATTATATGCAAGTGCAGCTCTTTTATCTCAACTGCTCTTCTTATGAAATTGTTATGTCACAGTAAGCTCACCATGCTCATCTTTTAAATAATGAAGATTATAAATATCCAAATAACAACAGCAAAATACTTGTGTTTAACAAAGGTGATGCTAAAAGATATTTACTGATACCAGTAGTTTTAGTATCAAGGGAATTTATTACTTTCATGACTTTAGCAAGAAGTCTGTACTCAGACTTTCAAGATTATTTTGTTTGTTTTGTTTGTTTGATTTTTGTAAATGAACTGAAAGTATAGCCACATATTCAAGGAGAATCTCATGTTAATCAAGTTTATTAGACTCATGTATAAAACTGAACTGTGAATTGATTAATTTTCAATAAAAATAAAATTATCCCACAAGCAGAAATACTTATATTGGCATAATATATAAGGCTAAAGACATATTCTTGACATCTGTTGAGGATCATCATATATTTCAAGAATCTTTGAAAGCTTTGGAGACTTTTTCTACAAAAATCTAACATATGTTCATAAATGTAGCATTGTGTTTACAGTTTCCTTGGGATATATATTGTCAACCACATTTCTTCAAAGGCTTTTGTGAAATGGCATCTGCTTTCAGAAAAAATCTTGACTTATAGAGATTGAACAGGAAAGTTAAAATAAAGGAAAAATATTTTTTAAAAGACCGTGATCAAATGCCTTCCTGGTAAAGAACACTGTAAATCATACATATAAATCAGTAAGTTTGTGTACTTGGTCAAATGAAGACTAAAGTAAAACCTGAGAAAGTTCAATCCAAGACATTAGTTTGACTAGAATCATTAAATCTGGCAATGGAGAAGAAATGTAATTTATTTCACCAATGAAAGCAAAGTTTTGAGAGTCTAAATTATACATACAACATCAAAGGGATCACAGGAAGAATTATCATTCTATAGAAGACTCACAATACTGAATTTTACCTAAGAGCTGTGTTCCTAGAAAAAAGTAGTTGTTAAGAAATTCCCCTACACTTATTTACTGCAAAAAAACCACCTTTCTTCATGTGCCTTAGATAAGACTCACAAATTGCTCCCTGGTTTATCTATGACAAGGCTAGATTTTCCAAATTTCCTTTGTTTGCCTCGTAATTAGTTGAACTGCTTGTTCCCGCTGTCAAAACAAAATGCTTGTTGCCCAAATTAATTAAATTTACTTACTTCCTCCAGGACCCTGAACTTTTATGAAACTTGAGCCAGCATACAAATTCCCATTAACAGCTCCTTCTGATAATAGGCTGGTCTTGGTAAAACATTCTCTAATCTATCTGATGACTTCACCTTTTTATCTTCTTCCCACACTCAAGAAAAAAACACTAGTTTTTTCTAGCCTTGTTTACTCCTCCCTGTAAAAGAAACTTTCTTTTTGGTGGTATCTGAGTAGTCCCTATATCACTGCAGCACATTAAACATTTTTGCTATCTACCAAATAAAATATCAGAAAGTATCTAGTGATATTTTGGTGTTGATATTTTTACATTCACATGATCAAAGATTTGAATTTTCTAGACATGGCAGATATTTAAACTTGCATTAGAAAATAAATACTGTTGCTTGATTTTAAAAAATAACTTCTTAGCAAATATTTACATTTTCAGGGAATGACTACCGTTCTTTTCTATGTGAAATACAGCAATGAAGGTGCAAAAAGTAAAAAAAATCAATAGCTTTTTGAAAAAAAAGAAATTGAAAGATGAGATCAATTATGAAAGTACATAATAAATTGATACATAAATAGAATGGATAATAAAATTGTATCTGAACAAATTATCAAGGTAGAACATAATTTATTTAATACAGCATGTGTTTGTAGCTCACAATCTGACATAAATCAACCACAATGTGGAAAGCTATTGAGATTCTCAATGAACACAATGTTCATTATAAATATTTAACAAAAATTGAATGTGTAAAACAGAGGCTATTATTAGTTACAACAAAAGAAATTCATTAAAACCAAAAAAAGCTTTTCTTCTTATGAGACTTTGTAACTACTAATTATTTATCAAAATAATTTTCAACTTTTATATATTTTAATTCTGTATATTAAAATCAGATGAGATAGCCTGACTTATTATATAAACTTTGTGAGGTGATATCTCCATCTCTTTTATTTTATTAAGCCTGTAACTGCACAAATAAAAGATCACTCTAATAATAAATTCTGATCAAACAAATCAGCAAAAAAAATCAATATAGCTAAAAAAACTATCTCCCATAAAAAAAAACTCCCATCATGAGTGATTCAAATGGAAAAAAAATAATTTAATTTTCTCATGAAGCAATTTGTTAGTCATAAATTCCAGTGTGTTTATTGCCTAATTTCACAGAGATAGGATAGAGAATAAGATGCTCTTCCTGAAATATGAAGCTACCACTAGTTTTAAGAGTTCTTAAGTGATATATAACTCACGTAATCTCAGATTCATGTAATCTCTGATTACAAAGCTTTTCATCGCTACAAAAGAAACCCTATATCCATTAGCTGTCACTCCCTATTCCCACCATACCCTATGACTGGGGAACCACACTTCTACTTTCTTTAATCTATACATTTGTCTATTCTGAATATTTCATATATATAAAACCAAAAAAATCTCTGCCCTTTCCTGTCTGACTCATCACTTAACATGTTTCAAGGTTCATGAAACATCCAACATTCAGTAATACTTAATCTGTATTTGTAGCCAAATAATATTCCACTGTATGAATATATCACATATTACCAATTCACCAATTGCTGGACATTTTAATTTTTTTCACTTTTTAGCTATTATGAATAGTGCCCCTATGGATATTCATACACATGTTTCTGTATGAACATGTGTTTTCAATTTTCTTGGGTATATATAGGAATGGAATTGCTGGGTAATATGATAACTCTATGTTTAACATTTTCAAAGAACTGACAAATCACTTTCCAAAATGCCTGTTCTATTTTCATTCCCTCCAACAATATATGTGGGTTCCAATTTTTCTAAATCCCCACCAACACTTGTGATTGTCTATCTTTTGATTATAGACATACTATTGGGTGTAACGTGACATATCTTTAGAGTTTTGATTTGCATTTTCCTAAAGACTAAACATGTAAAACATCTTTTCATATGTTTATTGGTCATTTCTACATCCTACTCAGAGAAATGTCGATTCAGATCCTTTGCCTATTTTTTAATTGGGATATTTGATTTTTGTTGTTGAGTTTTAGGAATTATCTATATAACTTGAATTCTAAATTCTTATCTGATATATGACTTAAAAATATTTTCCCCCAGATTATACATTGTCTTCTTCACCTTCTAGTGAAAAGTATTGTTGTTGAACAAAAGTTTTTAATTTTTATAAAGCCCAATTTATTTTTTTTTCTTTTGTTGCTCCTGCTTTTGGGTGTCATATCTAAGAATCCATTACCAAATCCAAAGTCATAATATTTGCTCCTTTCTTTTCTTCCAAGAATTATGTATTTTTACCTCTTATACTTAAGTATTTGGTCTACTTTGACGTGTTTTTGAATATAATATGTGATAGGGGTCTAAATTCACTATTTGCATATAGATACACAGTTGTACCAACACCATTTGTCAAAGAGATTATTATTTCCCCATTGAATAATCTTCGTACTCTTTTCAAAAATCAATTGCCTATAAATGAATTGGTTTAATGCTGAACTTTCAATTTTATGCCATTGATCTATATCTTTATCCTACGCCATTACCACAGTTTCTTGATTAGTATAGCTTTGTAAGTAGTCAAACTTTGCTATTCTTTTCAAGATTGTTTTCACTATTTGGGTTTCCTTTTATAGCCATATGAATTTTAGTATCATCTTCTCAAGTTCTGGAAATAAAGTTAGATGGACATTTGGTAGGGATTGCACTGAATCTGTAGATCATTTAGGAAAGTATTGCCATGTTAACAATATTAAGTCTTCCAATCCATGAAAATGAGATATGTTTCCATTTATTTAAGTCTTCTTTGGTATATTTAAATGATGTTTAGTAGTTTTCAGTACACAAGTTTTGCTGTACTCCTTTTCTTAAATTTATCCCTAAGTATTTTATTCTTTTTAACAATAAATTGAAAAGTTTTCTTAATTTAGTTTCAAATTGTTCACTGTTAAGGTGGAAACTCATTTGTTTTTGTATATTTATCTTGTATACTATAACCTTGCTGAATTCGCTTATTAGCTCTATTATTTTTTTAAAGTATCCCCTACAGTTGTCTATATACAAGATCATGCCATATTCAAATAGAAATAATTTAAGTTCTTCCTTTCTAAACTGGATGCCTTTTAGCTCCTAATATTAGGGATGAATTTCTCAGTCTTTCAAAATTAACTGTTTTCATGCAGATGCCACTTACCTAGTTAAGGAAGTTCTGTTTTCTTTTAAGCATATTTATCTTTAGAATATACAAGTTGTCTAATTCTTTCACATCACTGAGTACATCCTGTCCTTTACTCTATTAATATAGAGTATTATACTAATTTGTTTTTATATGTTTAACCAATTTTGCATTAATGAAATAAATCTCACTTGGTCACAGTACACAATCCTTATTATACACTACTGAGTTTGTTTTGCTAGTATTTTGTTGAGAACGTTGAGAATTTTGCATTTGTATTCATAAGGGTCTGTGGCATTCTTGTGAATTTTCTATCTGGTTTTTACATTAAGTTAAAACTGGCCTCATAGAATGAGTTGGTAAGTGTTCTCTCCTATTTTTTTGGAGGCATTTTGTAGGAGGAATATTGGTGTTAATTTTTCTTCAAATGATAAAATTTAACAGTTAAGCCATGTGGTCTTGGGTCTTTCATTGTGGATATTTTTCTATTTGTTTTGGGTCTTTTTAATTTATCTATTTCTTATAGAATTAGTTACACTAGCTCTGTCATTATTGGAATTTATCTTTTTAAGAACAGAAATAACTATTTCCTTTAGGTTATGTAATTTGCTGGCAAACAATCATTTATACTCCTCTCTTAAAAATGTCTGTATTTCTGTAAGGTCAGTAGTAATGTCCCTTCTTTCATTTCTGAGTTTAGGAATTTCAGTCCTCTCTCTTTTTCTCATTATTAGTCTAGCTAAAGAATAATTGATTCTCTTGATCTTTTCCAGGAACCAACTTTGTGTAGCATTTTCTCCATTTGTTTTCTGTTTGCTTTCCATTCATTTCCACTCCAATCCTTCTCACTTTTTTCTTCTGCTTGCTTTAAGTTAGTTTGGTCTGCTGGTTCTGGTCTCTTAAGGTGGGAAGCTAGGTTACTGAGTTGAGAACTTTTTTCCTTTCAAAATGTAGGCCTTTACAGCTATAAATTTCCCACTGACAACTGATTTTGCCACAGCTCATAAGTTTTGGTATGTTATGCCTTCGTTTCAAAGAGCAAAGATTATTTTCTAATTTTCCATGTGATTTCTTCATTAACCATTGATTGTTTAAGAAAGTCTTCCTTAACCTTTGTATATTTGTGAATTTCCCAAATGACTCTCTTTTATTGATTTCCAATTTTATTCCACTGAGACTTGAAAAAATGCTTTGTATAATTTCGGTGCTCTTACATATATTGAAATTTTTTTATGGACTAGCATATAGTCTAAGTTGGGCAATGCTTTGTATTTATTACATTGTTGGTGGTCTATGCATATGTGTTACATCTAATTGGCTTAATAGTATGGCCTGTATTTTCTCTTTCCTTATTGATCATCTAATTGTGCTATCCATTACTGAAAGTTGACAATTAAAGTATAAATCATATTTATAGAATTGTCTTTTCAATTCTGACAGTTTCTATTTTGTGTAGTTTTCAGCTCTGCTGTTAGGTGTGTATGTTTATAATTGGTATATATTCTTTTGGACTGAATATTTTATCACTATAAGATGTCATCTTTTTTCTCTAATAACAAACTGTTTCTCAAAATCTACTTGCCTGATGTTAGAATAGGCATTTCAATAGTCTTTTGGTAACTGTTTTATGGTATATCTTTTTCATCTATGTACTTTCAATCTACTTGTGTCTTGGAATCTAAAATATGTCTCCTATAGAAAGCAAGAGTTCCATCATGTTCTGTTATCTTTTTTCCTGATCCTTATGGACAAAATTTAATATTTAATGGAAGTTTTTAATACACTATATTTAACATAATTACTAATAAGATAGGATTTGATCTGTTATTACTAATATGCTATTCTTATATTGATTATGTAAATATTATATATTAACTGTATCACCATCATGCTATAAGTACTATATAATATCATACTATTCTGCTATAATAAGGTATTTTAATTATATTAATGTGCTATTTTAGAGGTGTATGTGTGTGTATTGTGTCTTCTCTTTCCATTCTTATTCCTCCATTACTGCCTTCTTTGGTGTTAAGTACATACTTTCTGGCATACCATTTTATTTCCCTGTCAGTTATTTTGCTATAATTTTTTAGCTATTTCCTCATAAAAGTTATAGTTTATTTATAAAATTTTTGTTCAGAGTAAAACCAAATTAAGTTCAATAATATAAAAAAAACTTTCTTCTATATAGATCTATTACCTTCCCTCTCCTTTGTTATTTATATAAAAATTTATGAAAAAGTATATATATGTCATATATGCATATGTATATGACATCAGTACAGTATTTAATTATTACATTATGTGACTGTCTTTTAAATAATTGTTTCTATCAGTAGGACAAAAAAGGAATATGTTTTTGCCAATTTTACATTTACCTATGTATTTATCTTTACTCGAGTTCTTTCTTTATATGGCTTTGAGTTACTATTTAGTATACTTTCTTTTCATCCTGAAAAATTCCCTCTAGTATTTCTTTATGGAGGTTTGCTAGTGACTAAGTTTTTCAGTATTTACTTATCTTAGAATGATTAATTTCTCTTTAATTTCTGAACGATCATTTCACTGGTTATAGAATTCTGTTACATTTTTTTTCATTTCAGCACTTTGAATATGGCTTTGACTGCCTCTTGGATTTCACAGATTCTAATGAGAAATTAGCTATTAATCTTATTGGTTATCCCATATGTGTGATGGCTCACTTCTTTTTGCAGCTTTCAATATTATCTCTTTATCTTTGTTTCAGTAGTTTGATTATAAAGTATTTATATATAGATCTCTTTGTGTTTAACCTACTTGGTATTTGATTAGCTTTTTGGATGTGTAGATGATGTGTAGACATTATCTTTTAAATAAAAACTAGAAAGTTTCCAGACATTAATTTTTGAAGATTTCCTTCTAGCCTCTTCTCATCTCTCTTCCTAGACTCACATTACGAATCCTCAGTCTGGATCATCTCAATTGAGCTTCATCAAATTTGGAGACTCTTTCTTTAACTGCTTAGATACATTGTTGACACTCTATATTAAATGTTTTAGTTATATTTTCAACTCTAGAATTAATATTTTGTTCTTTTTCATAGTGTCCCTTATTACTGATATTTTCTATTTGGTGAGATGGCATCTTCATACTTTCCTTTATGTTTTTTAACATGGTTTCCTTTCATCTCCTGAACATATCTTTCATAGCTGACTTAATGTCTTTGTCTAGTTAGTACAGCATATAGGGCTCTTCAAGGATAATTTCCATTGATAGTGTTTTTTCTATGAGCCATACAACTTTCTTATTTCTTTGCATACCTCATAATTTCCTGTTGCAAACTGGAAATACTATAATGTGACAACTGTGGAAATCAATTTCTCTCCTTTCTCCATCATTAGCTATTATTGCTGTTTGTAGTTCTTTTGTTCTTTTTTTCTTGACATTTCTAAACTATTCTTTAGAGTTTGTATTGTTAGTTGTGTGTTGCTACTGAAGTCCCCAGTTGAATTAATTTTCAGCTAATTTTTTAACAGATGGGTAGATATTTCCTTAATAGCTCTCCTAGTCTTTGCTGAAAGACTGTATGCATGTTGTGGCATGCCTTCAACAGTGAGTTGTAAGCCCTGTCTTAGCCTTTACTTCTTGATTTCTCAGATCCTCAAGATAAGCCAGAGCTGTGAGTTTAAGGCATTCTCAAGATTTTCCTGTGCATTAGTAGTAACCTATCCATGTGCATGTCTCACTAGATTCCCAGAAATCCCTATGGACTAATTTCCCACCTTTTCAATTTTAGTTCATTCATGGTTGGCTTCGCTCCTCAGACAACTTCATAAGTTAAACAATGATCTCTAATCATTTTCATCACATGCCTCTCAAGAAAAGTATTTTCTCATTGGGTAAGCTTCACCTCAGATGAATAAAGACATCCTTGCAAGTAGAATCTTCCAGGGAACCAACAGACAAAAATTAAAAATTATTGGTGATGAAGCTTTGAAGAAGGCCCAGCCCTTTTCTTCTCCCTTTTCTGGATGCCAGGTTGCCAGATTTTACCTTTTGCTGGAGAATGGTTTTTCAAAGTCACCATAGAGCTGGAGAGAGGGGTGGTAGGATCATGGCAAGTTAAAACGCCAAAAAACTCATTATTCATGCTGAGAGTTAGCCTTTTTTCTTGAACAAACAACTCCTCAGCCCTCCTGGAAGCATTCAATTCCCAGCAGCTTGAAAAATGTTGATTTTGCCAATTTTTACCAAGTTTCCTTGCTTTTATGGAGACAGAAATTTTGGAGTTCTTTCATTTTCCAATTTTTTTCTGACATAATCCATCTAGTCATTGGTTTTACAAGATATTCATGTAGGTCTTAGCCAGTTGTTACCAGTTATAACTATTTTCATCAAGAAGACCTCTGATATATTGCTTCTCTTCTCATCCAATATGGATATGTTGTTCTCAAGAATTCTTCTTATCAATTTCTAGCTCTCATCATTATAGACCATCAAAAGAATAAATGTTTTATTATAAAAATATCATCAACAAATTTATTCTCCTTCATTCCTTAAAATTACACAAATCCATTTATTTCCATTATAGTAGCTAGCAATTTGTTTAGAGGCATTGGCTTGAAGTGTGAAACCTGTACAGCTTCTTGAGTAACAACAAACAATTTTGCTTAATATCTGTAAGGCTCAGTTTCCTCATATGTGACGCAAGAGCATTTTGGCTATTAGATTTGCTGTTGCTTAGAAAAAATAAAATCATCTGTGTAAAACATGTAAGCCATGATAAGCCCCAAACTCAATTAACATTATTTATTACTGTTGTATTTACTAAATTGTTCCACTTCTCTTATATATTGTTCCCTCACTTAATCTCTTTTATGACTCAGTTTTCTCCTCTGGCCAAGTATTTGAAAAAGAAAACACTTTAAAAATGTATCACACTAATAACCTGGTTTTCCTGTCTAATCTAGAGATTAGTCATTTAAATGGCATGAATGGAGAGTAAAATTACTCTGCAAAGTGTCGCTAAATGGCAACCTGTTACCTTTTTCATAAATTTCACCTGTTTGATATGGTATACACAAAGACATAAAGAGAAAATATAATGAGTTGTTTTTCAATCTCATTTTCTCACTTAGAACCATTAAGGGAAGTAAAGAGTTATATTCTGTAACAGAAAGGATTGCATTTATATTCTTTCATTTCTAAAATAGGTTTCTCTCTTTGAAATGGAAACAGTTTCCTAACTTAAAGTAGGTAATTATACACTCCATTAAACAAGTAATTAACAGATTACAATTTGAAAAAAAAAAGAAAAACTTGAAAATGAGCAATTCAGATTCTGGATGTGAAGAGTAGTGTTATAATTAGCATAATACCTTTAGAAATAGATTAACAAGTACACAATAAAAATGAAGAAAGAAACAATCTGTTTCCTCCATACGGATTATATACAACAAATAACATTTCATGAGTCAAATACCAGCATTGTTTTAAGAAAGCTTAGACTAGAATTGCTGCTATTTTACTCTAAAATTCAAGATAAGATTTTGATGTATAACATATTTTCTGTCTCAAGAAACCATGACTCCTCAGAGTCAAATCTTTTAAATTGTGTTTCAACAATAATTCCCTGAAACAAGTGGCCAATGCTAGCAAGCTCAACATGTGTAATTCAAAATGGTAATTTGAAGTTGCAAAATGAAAAAAAGAGGCTCAGTGTTGTGTATGTGTAGTTCATTTCCACTGCAAGGTTAAAAATGTGTATAAAGGGAATTCAAAGGAAACATGCACACTAAGTCTCTGTTTTCCTGCCTTCCAAGAAAAAGCAAGAAAAAGAATCCATTCTTAACTGGGTTAGGGTCACTCTTCTTGCTAATCCACTTGTTAAGAAGAAATGAGCAATTGAAGCTGCACAGCCAGCTCTTAAGGATAGTATAAAATAAAAGTCCAAGTAGTAACTAGACCTGTAATAAGATTTTTTTTATTCACACAAGATTCTGGGCTAAAACCCCTATTCAAATCATTGCAGCAAGGAAAAAGTGGAGGGTTCTTATAATAAAACTACCTATAGGCTCTTTCTCATGTCCTCGAAAATTATAAGAGGAGCAGAAGTGAAAAGTGTCTTCAAGTTTGAAACCCACACTTCTGGCTAAGATCTGATAATGGATCTCTTTTCTGAAATTTGAACTGACCCTGAGAGTAACAATAATTTACTTGAAGCATTTTGAAAAAAATGTCCATCAACTGTTTTGCTAGAACCCATATGTTGTTTTCATTCCATATTGAAAATAAACCAAACAGAAAACTCTAGAAAAAGAAATCTCCTCCTACAAGCTTACTAAAAGCAGACATTGTAAGTTCAAATCTGCCAGCAAGAAGATGCTTCTGAGAATGTCGAACAGCTATTGACTTTTGAGTCATCATTTCTTTGTGGCAGTAGTAAAGAGAACCTGCTGCTGCATGCTACTATTGCATTTGCCTTACAATATTGATTTTCTGGGTGAATAAAACACTGATTTGAATTGACATATCAAAGGTTTTCTAAATAAAATTAAATATAGGTCAGAATAACTCAGTTGAGGAAGATAAGAAGTCCCATGATTACCTTTAAAACCATACTTTTACCTGGTGCCACTAACATTATAAAATTATGTTTGATTCTATGCTAATCCTTAACTCTTATTCATATCATCTCTACAGTGTTTTTCTGGAAATTTTTGTTTAGTGGACATTTCCGTAAGTCTACAACTTATGCTGGCGCAGGTTTTGGCTATTACCACACACCCATTGTAAGTTTTGATTATAAAAGAATTACGTGAAACAAGCTTATCAACTTGAGTGATTACTGACATATCACTTTGGTTTGTTTTATAAGTAAGTATTCAGAGGGTGGTCAGTAATAGAATACATCAACCTGAGTTTTATGTCAATAAAAAAAAATCACTTTTTTTGTAAATCACATTACATTTCTTTAAAATAAATGCATTATCATAAATTTCTTCTATGTAGAAAAATCAGGATTTATTCACAAGAAATCATTGCTTAAGTGTATGCTTATGCCCTAAGCATGGTGTTTAAAATTGAAAGCAAAAGCAGAAATTTATTAGACATTGCTAGCTCCTGGGCATAACTCAACAATGGCAAGTACTTTTCCAAAGATCAAGATTGTTTGGAAGCTATATTGATTTCACAGAGCAATTTTAGGTGAAAACTTCCTGAATGTCATTAGATTTCTCAAAAGGCTTCAGAAAGTTTCCTCCATTTTCATTTCAGGCATCAATTTTAGCAATCACATGTATTTGTCAGTTATTTTGATATGGAAAAAGCCTTTCTCCATCACACCTCATACACTTAAGCAAACATGTAGGCTCTGAGGATGGTGTTGACTTCCAAGCATCCTCTGAAGCTGATTGTTGACAGAGACAAGTGGCCAAGATTTATTAAGTTTCTTACAACTCAGTGTGCTATGTTCATACACAGTTAGCAGTACTGTTGAGTTACTAGTAGGCAGGAATTTTTATGACACTTCAAACTATTTTCACCATCTTCACTCAGATTTAGTAAAGCTTAAATAATGATAGAAAGATATTCTAGAAGCTTCATGTCTGTCCTGTCTTTCATATACAAGTGCTAATTTTTCTGAGTATCTGTGGAGCTTGTGATGGCTAAATTTTATGTCAACTGGGCTAGGCTATTGTGTCCAGTTAATGGACAAAAACTAGCCTAGATGTTGCTATGAGGTTATTTTATAGTTATGATAAACATCTACAATCAGTAGATTTCAAATACAGGAGAGTCTAAGTCATACTTTGGTTGGACCTCATCCAATCAGTGGAAAGCGTTAAAAATAAAGTTCAGGTTTTCCAGAGAAGACAGAATTTTGCCTCAATGCTGTAACATCAAACACCTGTCTGTTTCCAGTTCACTGGAGAATCCTATGGATTTTGGACTTAAAACTGCAACATCAACTCTCAATTTCAGATGGCAAACCTGTTAGCCCACACAATCACGTGAGCCAGCCTGAAACTAAGTCTGTTATTATGGATGTACATATATCCCATTAGTCCCTTCTCTGGAGAACCCTTACTAATACACAGCTGGTCCAAGGTAGAATTCTACTTTTATAAGTGAGGTCAGAGGTAATTGATATATGAGGTCCAGAAAACAGATGGGCCCACTTAGCAACACTAATATTAATTTTCTGTGAAATAATTCTTCCTAAATGGCTGGACATAGCTGAATATAATTAGAAATAATCTAACAGCTATTTCAGAAACTTCCCAATAGATATTTGTTATAATTGTTTGCTAGAGTATCCATCATCTTCCAAAATGAAAGGATGTTATTTGTGTTTAAAAAATGTTGAGAGCACCTCCTCTGTGTTCAATGCTGTGCCAAATACTGATACAGATGTGAAAATAATTCCAAGTTTATGGTGTTCTTAGGCTCGTATGAGAAATAGGTGGTGGAAAAATGGGGAGGATGTCCAGAACAACGTTCCAAGTAGAGGGAACATCATAGGTTGAGACATTTTGAAACGAATGAGGTACTGAGCTTGGTAGTCATAAAAATAAATGTATGATGGGAGTGTATGACACATGTGTAGGATATTGTGAGGAACTGTGCTTGAATCGTGGACCACAGTTTAAGTTTCTGAACCTTATTTTTCTCAAATGCAGTTTATTTCTGGGGTAAATTACAGGGATGGTTTTAAGGAAATCAACTGAGCTTATTTTTAAAGTGACTAACATATACTGTTCACTCCAAATTATGGTAGCTTACATCATTAGGAACATCAACCTTATAAAGTGTGGACTAGCAGATACATAACATCTGGCACATAGTACATGCACCTCCCTCTTTACATTTGTGTCACTTCCATCAGCTACTGATTATTCTATTATGTTTCAAACACCTATCACCATACCTGCTACATACTAATATCTGAATATTGATAGTTAGCTTTAAAAATGCACACCCAGAGGAGGAGGAGCCAAGATGGCAGCATGAGCAGTTCCATGGAAATCTCCTTCCAAAAACATATATATTTTTGAAAATGCAACAAATACAACTATTCCTAAAAGAGACACCAGTAGATACAGTACAATAGCCAGGCTGCATCTACATCTGTGAGAACTCAGCATCACAGGAACGGGGTAAGATATAAGCCACGGCCCAGCGAGATCCAAACACCCCCCTATCTCAGACACTGGTGGGAAGAAAGGAGTCAGAAAGGGAAGGGAGTGAAAGCCCAGGACTGCTAAACAACCAGCTCTTGAAATCCACAACAGGAGTGCAGACACATGGTGCACGGGGTGCTGGATATTAGAGAAACAGAAAAGCAAAACCTGCGAGCAGGTCCCTGCAACCAGTGCCCCTGAGACAAAAGAAAAGTGAGTGCTTTGCACAAGTCTTAAAGGGACAGGGACCCCACAGCTGGACGAAGTCGTCCCGATGGCACCTGGGAATCCAGGGAACTCTAGATGACTTAACCACCTGGGAGGCAGCGCAACTCTAAGGCCCCTCATGGCAATAAGCAGCCTGCCAGTCGTTCCCCCAACTGGCGCTGACCTGGACACACCAGCCCAGTAGTGGAAGAGCGGCGTTTGGCGCCAGGGGAGGAGGCACCAGAGGGGCCCAGCAGCAGCCTGCATGAGACTGCGGCGGTGGCACCAGAGGGGGCTGGGAGCAGCCCGTGAGAGCCCGCGGTGGCGGCAGCACCAGAGGAGACCAGGAGCGGCCCACGTGACCCCATGGCAGCAGGGTCAGAGGGTACCAGGACAGGCCCACACAAGCCCGCAGCAGCGGCAACCAAGTGGCCCTGAAGTGGCCCATGTGCGCTGGTGGTGGCAGCACTGGAGGGGCCCAGGAGAGGCCCACGCAAGTCCATGGCAGTGCCAGAAGGGCCCGGGAATGGCCAGAGGGAGCTGGCAGCAGCAGCAGAGGAGCAGCCCAGAAGAGCTGTGTCCCCAGCAGCTGCCCAGAATCTCAGCCCAGTGCACAGTGCCCTGCCCAGACCCAAAGGCCACTGGCAGCACACAGCTGCATGGCAGGGGCACTGCTTTTGTGGGAGAGAACACCGGTGTGCCTGCCACTCCCCACAGGGCTCTGCACTACTCTGACAGAGACCCCGCCCACAGCAGCTAAGGGGATTAACCTGGAATCTGCTCCAGGATTGCGGGCAACTGACATAGGCAGTGGAGAAGGGCAAGGTGACCAGCAAGCAGGAAAGAACTTTGTTCTCCCAGCTGACACACACATGCTACCGGCCTACAGCTACCTCTATCACCATAAAAAGACAGAAGAATTTAGTCCAGTCCAAAAAGGTCCAGACAACCCCTGAGAGACGGCCAAGGGAGATAGAGCTAGTCAATCTCTGCAAAAAAGAATTCAAAATAAAGGTCCTAACCATGCTGATGGATCTTCAGAGAAATATGCAAGAGCTAAGGGATGAAGTCCAGAGGAGATTACAGAAATGAAACAATCTCTGGAAGGACTTCAGAGCAGACTGGATGAGGTACAATAGGCCATTAATGAAATAGAAATCAGAGAACAGGAATGCAGAGAAGCTGATGCAGAGAGAGATAAAAGGATCTCCAGGAATGAACCAATATTAAGAGAACTGTGTGACCAATCCAAATGGAACAATATTTGCATTATAGGAGTACCAGAAGAAGAGAGAGAAAAATGGATAGAAAGTGTCTTTGAAGAAATAATTGCTGGAAACTTCCCCAAATTGGGGGAGAAAATGGTTGCTCAAACAACAGAAGCACACAGAACTCCCAACAGAAGGGATCCAAAGAGGACAACACTAAGACACATAATAATTAAAATGGCAAAGATCAAGGACAAGGACAGAGTATTAAAGGCAGTTAGAGAAAGGAAAAAGGTCACCTACAAAGGAAAACCCAACAGGCTATCAACAGACTTCTCAACAGAAATCTTACGGGCCGGAAGAGACTGGCATGATATATTTAATGCAATGAAACAGAAGGGCCTTGAACCAAGAATGCTGTATCAAGCATGATTATCATTTAAATATGAAGGAGGGATTAAACAATTCCCAGAAAAGCAAAAGTTGAGGGAATTTGACTCCCAAAAAACACTTCTACAGGGTATTTTACAGAGACTGCTCTAGATGGGAGCACTCCTAGGGCTAAAAAGATTTCACCAGAGAAAATAAAATCACAGCAAAGAAAGCATACAAACCAAATAATAACTAAAGACAAAAAAAAATCAACTACCCACAAAAGCAGTCAAAGGAAACACAAAACACCCAATATATGAAGAATGGAGGAGAAGGAATAAGAAGGGAGAGAAATAAAGAATCACCAGACAGTGTTTATAGTAGCTCAGTAAGTGAGTTAAGTTAGGCAGTAAGACAGTAAAGAAGCTAACCTTGAAACTTTGGTAACCATAAACCTAAAGCCTGCAATGGCAATAAGAACATATCTTTCAATGATCACCCTAAATGTAAATGGACTGAATGCACCAATCAAAAGAAACAGAGTAGCAGAATGGATAAAAAAGCAAAACCCATCTATATGCTGCTTACAAAAGACTCACCTCAAACCCAAAGATATGCACAGACTAAAAGTCAAGGTATAGAAAAAAATATTTCATGCAAACAACAGGGAGAAAAAAGAGGTGTTGCAGTACTAGTATCAGAAAAAATAGACTTCAAAACAAAGAAAGTAACAAGAGATAAAGAAGGACATTACATAATGATAAAGGGGTCAGTCCAACAAAACAATATAACCATTATAAATGTATATGCACCCAATACAGGAGCACCAGCATATGTGAAACAAATACTAATAGAATTAAAGGAGGAAATAGAATGCAATATATTCATTTTGGGAGACTTCAACACACCACTCAATCCAAAGGATAGATCCACCAGACAGAAAATAAGTAAGGACACAGAGGCACTGAACAATACACTAGAACAGATGGACCTAAAGACATCTATAGAACTCTACATCCAAAAGCAACAGGATACACATTCTTCTCAACTGCACATGGAACATTCTCTAGAAGAGACCACATATTTGGCCACAAAAAGAGCCTCAGTAAATTCTAAAAGATTGAAATCCTACCAACCAACTTTTCAGACCACAAAGATATAAAACTAGAAATAAATTGTACAAAGAAAGCAAAAAGTCTCCATTGTACAAAAAAAAAAAATGGAGGCTTAATAACATGCTCCTAAATAATCAATGGATCAATGACCAAATTAAAATGGAGATCCAGCATATATGGAAACAAATGACAACAACAACACAAAGCCCCAACTTCTGTGGGATTCAGAGAAAGCAGTCTTAAGAGGAACGTATTTAGCAATCCAGGCATATTTAAAGAAGGAAGAACAATCCCAAATGAATTGTCACAATTACCAAAATTGGAAAAAGAAGAAGAAATGAGGCCTAAGGTCAGCAGGAGGGACATAATAAAGATCAGAGAAGAAATAAATAAAATTGAGAAGAAAAAACAATAGAAAAAAACCAATGAAACCAAGAGCTGGTTCTTTGAGAAAATAAACGAAATAGATAAGCCTCTAGCCAGACTTATTAAGAGAAAAAGAGAATCAGCACACATCAACAGAATCAGAAATGAGAAAGGAAACATCACGATGGACCCCACAGAAATACAAGAATTATTAGAGAATACTATGAAAACCTGTATGCTAACAAGCTGGAAAACCTAGAAGAAATGGACAACTTCCAAGAAAAATAGAACCTTCCAAGACTGACCAAGGAAGAAACACAAAATCTAAACAAACCAACTACCAGCAACGAAATTGAAGCGGTAATCAAAAAACTACCCAAGAACAAAACCCCCGGGCCAGATGGATTTACCTCAGAATTTTATCAGACATAAAGAAAAGACATAATACCTATTCTCCTTAAAGATTTCCAAAAAATAGAGGAGGAGGGAATACTCCCAAACCCATTCTATTTAACCAACATCACCCTAATACCTAAACCAGGCAAAGACCCCACCAAAAAAGAAAACTACAGACCAATAACCCTGATGGAAGTAGATACAAAAATAATGAACAAAATATTAGCAAACCGAATTCAAAAATACATCAAAAGGATCATACACCATGACCAAGTAGGATTCATCCCAGTGTTGCAAGGATGGTACAACATTCAAAAATCCATCAACATCATCCACAATATAAACAAAAAGAAGGACAAAAAACACATGATCATCTCCATAGATGCTGAAAAAGCATTTGACAAAATTCAACGACTATTCATGATAAAAACCCTCAATACAATGGGTATAGGGGCAAGTACCCCAACTTAATAAAGGCCATGTATGATAAACCCACAGCCAACATCATACTGAACAGCAAGAAGCTGAAAGCTTTTCCTCTGAGATCGGGAACAAGACAAGGATGCCCACTCTCCCCACTGTTATTCAACATAGTACTGGAGGTCCTAGCCACGGCAATTAGACAAAACAAAGAAATACAAGGAATCCTGATTGGTAAAGAAGTTAAACTGTCACTATTTGCAGATGACATGATATTGTACATAAAAAACCCTAAAGACTCCACCCCAAAACTACTAGAAATAATACCGGAATTCAGCAAAGTTGCAGGATACAAAATTAACACACAGAAGTCTGGGCTTTCCTATACACTAAAAATGAACTAATAGAAAGAGAAATCAGGAACACAATTCCATTCACAATTGCATCAAGTAATAAAATACCTAGGAATAAACCTAACCAAGGAAGTAAAAAAACCTATACCCTGAAAACTATAAGACACTCTAAAGAAAATTTAAAAAGGACACTGACAAATGTAAACTCATCCCATGCTCCTGGTTAGGAAGAATTCATATCACCAAAATGGCCATCCTGCCCAA
Organism: Manis javanica; assembly: GCF_040802235.1. NCBI lineage: Eukaryota > Metazoa > Chordata > Mammalia > Pholidota > Manidae > Manis > Manis javanica. The sequence continues at coordinate 148,880,731 of NC_133160.1, forward strand.
AGCAATATACAGATTCCATGCAATCCCTATCAAATTACCAACAGCATTCTTCAATGAACTGTAGCAAATAGTTCAAAAATTCAAAAGGAACCACCAAAGACCCCAAATAGCCAAAGCAATCCTGAGAAGGAAGAATAAAGTGGGGGGGGGGATCTCGCTCCCCAACTTCAAGCTCTGCTACAAAGCCACAGCAATCAAGACAATTTAGTACTGGCACAAAAACAGAGCCACAGACCAGTGGAACAGATCAGAGACTCCAGATATTAACCCAAATATGTATGGTGAATTAATATATGATAAAGAAGCCATAGAAATACAATGGGGAAATTACAGTCTCTTCAACAGATGGTGCTGGCAAAATTGGATAGCTATATATAAGAGAATGAAACAGGATCATTGTCTAACCCCATACACAAAAGTAAATTTGAAATAGATCGAAGACCTGAATTTAAGTCATGAAACCATAAAACTCTTAAAAAAAAACATAGCCAAAAATCTCTTGGACATAAACATGATTGACTTCTTCATGAACATACCTCCCTGGGCCAGGGAAACAAAAGCAAAAATGAACAAGTGGGACTTTATCAAGCTGAAAAGCTTCTGTACAGCAAAGTACACCATCAATAGAACAAAAAGGTACCCTACAGTATGGGAGAATATATTCATAAATGACAGATCTGATAAAGGGCTGACATCCAAAATATATAAAGAGCACATGCACCTCAACAAACAAAAAGCAAATAATCCAATTTAAAAATGGGCAGAGGCGCTGAATAGACAGTTCTCTAAAGAAGAAATTCAGATGGCTAACAGACATATGAAAAGATGCTACACATCACTAATCATCAGAGAAATGCAAATTAAAACCACAATGCGGTATCACCTCACACCAGTAAGGATCACTACCATCCAAAAGACAAACTACAACAAACGTTTTCAAGGTTGTGGAGAAAGGGGAACCCTCCTACACTGTTAGTGGGAATGTAAATTAGTTCAACCATTGAAGAAAGCAGTATGGAGATTCCTCAAAATGCTCAAAATAGAAATACCATTTGACCCAGGAATTCCACTTCTAGAAATTTACCCCAAGAATGCAGCACTCCAGTTTGAAAAGACAGATGCACCCCTATGTTCATCGCAGCACTATTTACAATAGCCAAGAAATGGAAGCAATCTAAGTGTCCATCAGTAGATGAATGGATAAAGAAGATGTGGTACATATACACAATGGGATATTATTCAGCCATAAGAAGAAAACAAATCCTACAATTTGCAACAACATGGATGGAGCTAGAGGGTATTATGCTCAGTGAAATAAGCCAGGTGGAGACAAGTACCAAATGATTTCACTCATATGTGGAGTATAAGAACAAAGGAAAACTGAAGGAACAAAACAGCAGCAGAATCACAGAACCCAAGAAGGGACTAACAGTTACCAAAGGTAAAGGGACTTAGGAGGATGGTTGGGAAGGGAGCAATAAGGGCAGGGAAAAAGAAAGGGGGCATTACGATTAGCATGTGTAATGTGGGGTGGGGGTCACCGAGAGAGCTGTACAACACAGAGAAGGCGAGTAGGGATTCTGCAGTATCTTACTATGCTGATGGACAGTGACTGTAATGGGGTTTGTGGGGGGACTTGGTGAAGGGGGGAGCCTAGTAAACATAATGTTCTTCATGTAATTGTAGATTAATGATACAAAAATAAAAAAAAATGCACACCCACCCAAATATGGATTTTTTCAATCAACCACCAACCACTTAAGAGCCTCTTTTGCTAATGCTCAAATTCTTTAGTGGAGTAACTTCATCATAATGCCATTTGCTCCAACTAGTTATGTAAGAAAATATACATCCAGGTTTCTGACATAAATAAAAACTAAATTCAGGAACATCAAAAAAAAAACATTGAAAATGAGTAAACTCTGGTTTGGGAATTGGAGGATCTGAGTTTCAGAGCTAGCTATAGTGCAAATTAGTTATTGCAATATTAGGAAAAGTACTTAAATTATCTGAATTGCAATTTCACTGCCCTAAAATGAACAAATTGAATCAAATTATTTAAGAGGTTTCTTTTGGCATTAATATTCCAGGATTGTGGACTTTTACATGCTGTAAGTCATATACAGACAAATCTCACTAAAAGGAGTTATAACAGACACTGCTAGATTTCTGACATACTAGCAATAAATATGATGAGACTTAGTCATCTTGGGACCATAGTATAAATAAAAAGAAACTAATGTGTGATCAGATTTGGGGGCCATATAGGTGCTTGGATGTCTGAATTTCATAAGCTAGAAACCCAGAATCATCTCTCTATCTTTGTCTTTATATGATAAGCCTCTTAAAAATCAGAGCACTCCTGTGAAGTCTGTGGAGCCAACAAATCTGTCATTGGGACAGATGCTTGAGGTATTATATTGCCTGAGAGTTTATTTAGGAGAAAAGATGTGAAATAATCTTGAATGACCAGAGTCACTATCTTCCTATAAACAATGATCAGATAATGCTTGATACTGTAGCAAGTGGAGATTGGGCACCTGTTTCTGGAGATATGCTTCTTCTTTCAACTATTGATAATGCATTTCTTCATATGCATTTTTTTAGCTATTAAGTGGGTTATGCTATTCTCGGGGTCATGCTCTTTCCCCCGGTGAAGTAGTTGATTCTTTCAGCTGCTGTCTTCTTATTGAATCACCAACGTCATGGCTTGCAGTGCCAAGAAGTGCCTATGCTCCCAAGTGTCACTTTTATTGTCAGAGCCTATCCTAACATTCGATGCCAAGTGTGGTGTGTAGATTGCTTGTGTAGGCTGACTAATGAAATCTGTCCAATAACCAAACGTGAAAAGTCTCCTGTCTTAATTTCAAATCTTCAAAACAATTATTTCTAAGAACTGAAGTATTTCTAAATTTTGAAAGAACATTTGCGTGGTTCTCTAATCAACATATATTTCTTCTTACCAAAGATTACAATTACAATCCCCAAATGACATGAGGATTATAAATAAAATTTGCTTTGAAACCAAGTTACACATATTTTTGTCATCAATAGCAGTAGATTTATTACACTAACTAAAATATTGATGTCTTCCTTGCAGATTAACTTTAATAAAATCTTTAAATATGAGAATAAGAGATTCATATGATTTACAATTTGATTCAGAAAATTGATCTTTCTCACAAAAGATTCTGTCTGTCCAATGCAAACTTTTGAGTAAAGCTGTATAAATTTAGTTATCTAGATCCTTTATATCCCTGAAAGACATTAAACAAGATTTCTCATCATATTTTCAAATGGATTAAAAGTTAAGAAAGATTTTTCTATTTTTTAATTTTAGATCTCAGAATTAATATTTTTGCTGTAGTTTTTTACCAGCTGCAATATTAGTTACTTAGTATTTTAAATTCGTTAGAATGCTAAAAATATAGCATGCATGCTTTTATTGCCATTGTAATAATGAATATCATAATGTCAAAATAGTAATAAATGCTAAAAATTTTTAAATCAACAAAAAAATAGCCATCAATTTAATCAATGTGACATTCACATGCTTAAAAATTAATTTTTTAAGAAGTAGGAATGAAATGCTTATTTTTGCTCAGCAATCAAATTTTGGATCCTTAAAACTTAATTAAACATTAAGATAAAGCTTAATAATAACAGGATAAGCATAATGCTTTTTATATTAACCAATTCTGAGAACCTCAACTGAAACATATATGTATTTGGAAGCTAGAAAAAATATTTATTTGCCTCTTGCAATAAAATTTGATACTCAGAATTCATTGCTTATCAAAATATGGTAAGAGACTTTGATTAACAAACTTTGTCTAAGCCGCCATCTGAGGTGGTCTCCAAATTCAGCTCTTCTGAATGTGTCAAGTAATCTGGTAATGTTTGCAACATCAGGGAACAAAAGTATTCCTTAACAATGCAAAAGTGGTGGCTAAACTGGGAAATTATATGTGGAAACCTTTTATTTTTGTTATCTATCAACAATATCTTTCTAATGTTCAAAATACCTTTCAAACAGTACTTCAAATGAATTTATAACTAAGTCATTCTAACACAAAATGATTTAAAACGCGGTGATCATGGCTTGGTGGTTGATGTTCTAATTTTGCCATCACTGAGGTCAGTGCATTTTAAACTGACAGAAATGGATTTTGTAAGGATAAATTATGACTGTCCTAAATGGACTGATGGATCTGTGAAATAGTCCCATAATGCAAAAGTGGTTCCTATTGATGCATACTTGCCTCAACAGGAAAGGGAAGACTGTGAGCACAAAAGAAAAGAGATTTTAGTATAAAACCATCTTTTTTTGTTGTAATATCCCAAATCTAGCCAACATTAGAAAATATTTCAAGAGTTTAGTGGCCTCTCTTTAAAAATGATTGATAGCTCTTTTTACAGCTTTATGAATGCCTCTTAAGTCTTCCACATATCTGGGATGGAGTGAGGTGTAGATAGTGAGTGTAGAATATGAGGCATTAGTTTCCATGATAGAGTTTGACTATGTATAACAAGTCCTTATTTTGCACCCACTGTGCTCTTTGTGCTCATACCCATAAATCACTTCCAGACTATGTCAGGAAATTAATAAGTTTCACAATTTCTACTCCAGTTGTACTAGTTGGACAAGACTGGCAGAATTAAACATCTCTGTGGTATAGTAACTTTTAACCCGAAAAACTAAAGTTGCAATATCAAAACATTAATCCACTTACAGTGAATTGAATAGATTTTATTATAGTCATGATATTATTTACTGCCTTACATTTTTGGCTATATCTGTAATTTTACAGTAAACTATTTAACAGAAATATCTTACCAGTTTTTTTTTTTTTTGCTTGTCTTGGCTTATTATTTAAACTATTTTGGCAGTGGATGTGATAAGTTTATTTACAAATTACTAGGCTTATAAGTTTTGTAAGTAAATAAAACATGATAAATGACTATTCTAAAGTATTAGCATTTTTATCCAATTGGAGTGCTAACAAGTTTCTAAAAGGCTTGAACATCTATCCTCTTTGTTTTATTCTTTGGAAGTTTCACAATGTTGCTTGTCAGATGGTGTCATATCTGAAATGGAGAAGTATCTCCAAACTTAAAGGAATTAATTTGTTCTTGTTTACAGTTTCATGAAAATTTACATTTTAAATATTTTTTTCATAATATTTTCAATGTTTACTTTGCAGCTGTTCATGTCTGCCTTAACAGAAAACTAAGGTTATTAGTGTGTTTCTCTGAAAACATATGCACATTTCATCACAATCAAGCCTAACAATGTCAGCAGTAGTACTAAATGATAGTAAAAATAGCTAAAACTTACTATCTCTACTATATACCTGATGCTGTTTTGAGCACTTGAATCATGTCAACCTTTTGACTCTTCAGATCCTATTTAAATAAATTTTACTTCAATACATTAACATTCTCTTCTTTAAACCACTGACCCAAAATAATTCAGTAGAGAACAAATGAACACATGCACAAATATACAGATAGATAGACAAGAAAAGAGCATAAAACCAATTCCAACTCATTTTATTTCACTAACATGTAATTGGCAGGCTTAATTATTACCATCTTGAAATGGAGTTCTAAAACGCTGATGAAAAACTGAGATAACATACATGTTAATTAGCATATGCAAACCTCATGCCTGAACTTATATCATCCTACTCTCCATACTTACAAACTCTAATGGTAAAACATTTCATTTTAAAGGCCTAACCCTTTCTGAGCTTTCTAAGAACCACACTGTAATTCATCTGGTCATAGTCAAGCAGATTGCTATGTGACTACTTACTTTAGCTGCGTCCCCAAATAAGAAAAACATTCGTTAAATCTTAAGGTTGGTGTGTCAGTAATATTTTTCTAATATGCATTAGAATAAATACCCAAGTATTAGAATGCTAATTATGTTATCTATAAAGCTGAAGCTTTCAGAAAATATACAAGTTAGCTGTAAAAGTGTTCTAATAATTTTAGGTGTTCCTTTGAGCTGAGGGATATTATTTCACTTGATTCGTATGGATCACTAATGTGTGTGAGAAGGGACTCTGGTCACTGTTAATGCTTGTGTCATCCCTTCGAGAGTGAAAAGAGGATGAGGGGATAGGTGTGGAGGAAGAGAAACTACAGAAAATAACATACATCCACATCATAGGAAAAGTCATTTTTTGTTTAAATCTATAAATAAGAATATGTGAAAATTGCTGCTGTTTGACCTAAGACTAATGACTACACATAAAAGACTGTAGCAAATGAAGATTTTATTGTCCCCTCTGACTTTCTAAAATGACATGGAAGCTTGCATGTTCTGGGCACCATTCCCAGAAGAATAGCATTCTCTCCAAAAATTCACAGATGCTCTTCTGGGAACGAGGTGGAGGTACTGGCAACAAAAATGATCTGACAGTGTGCAGCCATTCCTGGAAACCCTGCCTTCTGGAGATGAGATTTTCAAGAAAAAAAAAAACTTAATTCTGTCTGTTCTTCGCATATACTATGCATTTTAAAAACTCATTAATATTGTGTGGGAGGGAAAAGCAAGTTTGTGACCACTTGGAAAAATCACTAATAAATTTTTTGACCTGACATGGTGGTTTGAGTTATCTAAGACTAGAATTTTTCAGGCACCACTAAAAAAAATTGGAAAACAGCCACTGAACAACCAGCAGTTTATTAGGCTTTGACCAAGATTATCAGACTATAAAATACTTATTTTAAAATAAAACAGTTGCTGATAATACAACATCCTGCATTATTATGATTACTCGTATTTCATAGTGATTTTATCTTAGATTCATAGGCTGATAATTTTTTAAAATGACCTTATAATGTTCAACCAAATTCTTCACTTTATAGGTCCTTAGAGATTAAGTGACTTACTCAAGATGAGCCAGCCGTGACACAAATGGAGATTTCTTTAATTCAATGTCCAAAGAGTTTCTAATTTATTAACTCATTTGAGAAGTCTAGAAAACCTATAGAGATATCACTGTCCTCATTTTGAAATAAAGAAATGGAAGCCCAATTTAACCAAATTGCTTTTAAAAAATATATTTAACAGTATCACAAAACTTAAAACCACATGCTTTTTTTCAATAAATGTATCGTATATAATGAATATTCACTCTTAAAATGATTAGCTAACAGCTTCCTGCTTTATATTTTTGTCAAATTATACTAAAGAAAATTTTCTTTATAACTGTGTATAGCAGTTACCTTCTATTTTAAATATAAGAAAGATTCAACTGTAGCTCCTCAGGAACCAATTTGCTAATCAAACAACTACTTTGTCATCTGACATACAATTGCAAAAAATGAAGTTTTCTGGTTCACAAAGTTTTCAGTTTCAGATGCATAAGAAATAAGTGCATTAGTTTGCAATACAAAAATCAATTAAGTGCCCTCTGATGTTTCGTACTGGTGAAATCATTTGTGATACAAGGAAGATAACAGTTCAGAACACCATGGTTCAGTTGGTTCTTGAGGCATTGGTGTAATTTTTTTATATACCAGTCTCTCCTACATGGCATCAGAGTGATGAAAGACGGTCACAGTCTTTATTTTAAAATTTGTGATTCCCAGCACACAACCTTGTATATACATACTAGGTTTTCAGTAAATGCTTTCTGATAATGAATGGTTCTGGTTGTACAATCATAAAAAAGAGAGCCATTGTGTTTCAGGAATTAAATAAGAATCAGACACAAGAAGAAATAGAAACTGATATGTAATATCAGTCTAAAACCATGTCTTGAAGGTCTTCAGTGTTTTAATCCAAATACACTGTTGAGCACTTTTACGGTGCAGAACTCTTTCTTTAACCTTACACATTTTGCCCCCATTTCTCTAAAAAAATTTTTTTTAATTGAAGTATAATTGATATACACTATTATATTAGTTTCAGGTGTACAATATAATAATTCATTAAGTATATACATTACAAAATGCTCCCATTTCTTCTTAAGAATATTCATTGTCAATCATACTATAAGATACTGAGATGATATCACTACCCAAGTTAATTGGTTTCCCCTATATTTGTCTCAATATATGACACAAAATAAGAGTGAATACTTTTGGCAATTTTATCCAACACTTACAGCATATTTACTAAGAAATGGAAAAGAAACTAAGGCATTCACAAGTCAATCATTACATTTTGCCAGAGGTAAAAAAATATATTTAACAGATACGGAATGGTGCTGCCCATGTCACTTATTTCCAAGCACAGTGGCTTCTGGTTGATAGACAATCTAAAACACAAAGGAAATACATATTAGAAATATTTGTACAGCTTCAATGGCCTTCCGTGGGACAGATATGTTTGTGTATTATTTGGACAGTATTTAAGGCTTGACAAAACACTTATTCTATCTACTGATCTGTCATGCTATTAAATTTTATCATGCAGTAATGCCAGTAAAAAAAATCTCCTTTCTTCTCATGATTATATTTGGCAGACCTATTGTTCTGTGCATTTTCAGGTAGAAGTCACTCAAATATAATGACCTAAACAGATTCCAAATATTGATTTCTTGACAAAGAGTCTCTTACTGCTCCCAGAAAAAAAAAATTGTATGAAAAAGCATTGTACATTATCTGTGCTCTCTCTGCGCTTTTTTTGTGCTAGCCCAGCGTATTGTTCTTTTTTCTTCCAGAGTAACGATGACTCAAGCCGCTTGAGTGAATAAACATGTCCAAATCAACCATAATTCTTTAATTAGAAAAAAAATGTTAATACAACAATACAAAGAGAAATAAAAGAACACAGAAGAATGGGAGGGGCAAAGCATTTTTATCATTTTCTATGATAAGAATAATAACACTGCTTACTCTAGGAAGGAAGGTTTGGTCAATCTTCATCAAGGGGGCCGCAAAAATGTCCATAATGACTTATGTTGAAAGGCCTGGCAGAACTGGCAATCACATATGGTAAAAGTTTTATTTTTCAGTTAGCCATTCAACTAACATTATTGAGTGCCTACTTTGTACCAAGTATTCTAAGAAACCAAAAAATATCCGTCAGTAAATAAGAAAGGCTCCTGATGAGCTTACATGCTAGTAGACAAAGATAGAAGTAGATAAATTAACAAATAAATACATTCTCTGTCAGATGATATGAAACACTATGGAAGAAAAAAGTAGTTAAGTGAAAGAGGGCTATCAGGGGGGAAGACTCTAGGCAGAAGGAACAGCAAGTACCAATGTTCTAAGATTTAAAAGTGTCTGGAATCTTGGAAAAAGGACATGAATATAGTTGTAGGTTATAGTTGTACTGAATAAAATCAGAGATGTGCCTGTTAGGGCTTTTTATTGTGGTAAACTCTACAAAGATAAAATTTAACATTTTAACCGTTTTTAAGCATACTTTTCAGAGGCATTAGGTATATTCACATTGTTCTGCAATCATCAGCATGATCCATCTCCACCCCGGGTAACCACTATTCTACCTACTGTTCTTGTGAATTTGGCTAGTCTAGGTAACTCATGTAAGTGGAATCATATAATAGTTGTCCTTTTGTGACTGCCTTATTTCACTTGACATGAGGAAGGTCCTGGTGGGCGTGGCACTGTCACTCAGTAGTTTATTGTTGGTGCCCCTCTGTAATCCATGGTTGATAGAAGTTGACATTAAAAATTGGGTTCACTGGTAGCAATGAGGATGATAGTTTCCCTCCAAGCTTGAAGTCAGTTGTCAGTGCTTAATCTTTATAGAAGGCACAACACAACAAGTGTTCATGGTAACAATGTTTCCAGTCGTTCCACAGAGAGATTATAGCCATTTATTCAAGGGATATGAAAAGGGGAATGATGAAGCATTTCAAAGGCATGTGGACAGAGAGTCTGGGAATCAAAGTATCACTATGTCTCCCTGTTAGAGCAGAAGCATATGACCTACAAATTAGGTCTGATTAACAGTGAGCCACTGAGTCCACAATCCATGCACCTTTTCAAGTGCATACATCTTGCTAAGGTGGTATTTTCTCAAGTTCCTGAATGTATAATTAAAATGGCAGAAATGCTTCCCCTAAAGACCTTGAAGAGGCGGAAGTGTTGTTTCCCATCAAATCTCCACTTAGTTTACTAGTCTGTCTAGCAAACCAGGCAGATCATGGAGGATGACGGTGCACCACTGCAAACCGGGCATACGGGCTCCAGTTGCTGCTATAGCAGCAGATGTGTTGCAGCTGAAGCAGATTAATGCAGTCTACAGTACATGTACGCCACCTTTGAACAGGTGCATACATTATTTTCCATCTGAAAAGTGTCAGATATAGTTTTATTCACATAGGATGTACAACTATGTACATTTGCAGTTTTGTCCCAGGTCTATTGTAACTTACCTACCTTTTTTTACAATAAGGTTTGAAAATATCTGGACAATCTGAATATCCATCACAGCATCACATTACATTATGTTGATGACATACAAACTAAATTAAATGAGCAAGAAGTGGTTCTTCCTAGCTTAGGACATTAATGGGCTTGTCAAAACTAGTGTGCTATAGAAAGATGTTAAACCCTATAAAAATTCAAAGAACAGCCATATCAATAACATTTTTATAGGTCTAGTAATCTGGGACATCCTCTCCAATATAAAGGACAAGTTATTGGTACATTAGCAGAAACACTATGAGGAAGGTGCCTGGTAGAATGCTTCAGATTCTGTTCTTCAGGCAACAAAACCCCTGGAAAACTTAGAATTTTGCTCTGTTTCATGTGATGGGTGATTTTTAAAAGGCTGCCTGCTTTGAGGAGGGATCAGAACAACGACCATCAGCAGGATGTGGTGTAAAGAGTTTTCGCTTTGGACATACAACTTGGCAGACCTTATGTAATAGAGGGGTCAGTGTGAGGAGATGATGCAGCCTACTGAATGGAAGAACTACTGAGGACGAACAAAAGCACAATCAGAAGGCACAGAATGCTGCAGCAGTTGTCAGAGTGCCTCTCTCTCAGCTCACACCTATGTGTATTGTGGAGATTCCCTAATGAGGATGAGGAAAGAAAAGCTTGTTTGTTTCACAATTTCTTCAGTTTGCATCAGGGATGCAAGTTAAAAAATGGGGGTGAACTCCTTTGTGGACCACCTAGGCATGACCTGGAAAGTCACTGGTAAGAAAAATATCCAAGCAATGGTGCAGAGCTTCAGGTGCTGAACATGGTTATCCACTTTGAAAAGACAAGTATCGTGAATTTAGAAAATATGAAGACTTGAGGTCAGTGGCAAATGGTTTGGCAGGCCATCATGGGTATTTAACAGCAAAAGAGTGGGAGGTTGTAGACAAGGAAGTCTGGAGAGGAGACATGTGGATGGTCTTGTGGGAAAGGATAAGAAGTGTGAAAGTCTCACATACCGTGTTGATGCTCCTCAGAGAACAGAAGCATGATACGTAAGCTAGCTTTGCTGTTCTCATCAGGCAGCAATGGATCATTAGAGGAGAAGTGGCCAAAATACTGAGAGGACAGAAAGATGGAAGGATCAGCTTTGTGGAAAATTTAAGTCATCAAATATTTTGACAGCCCTGTTGGAGAAAGTATCATTTTGAAGGAATTGAGAGGTGGAGGACGGTTATGTGGAAACTGGTGTGTAGATGATCACACCAAAAGTATATAATTATGAGTGTAGTCTGATGACATAAGTAGAGAGGACTGTAGAACTATGATGGATGTAGTGGTAGGAAATGGTTGGAAATATTCTATCACTTGAGAGTACCATTGGGGAGATCCATCTTTCAATTAGAAACAAATAAAGAATATTCAGTAAGGAAGTTCAGGTTATGTGAGGTCTTGCCTCAAAGCTACTACCCTAATCTCTACAGATACTAGCTAAACAGAACTGAAGCTTTTTCCCAACTATTCTGGATACAATTAACACCATCTGCATTATTGTATTTTCATTATCTGAGTCAGTGTAATGTACTATAGGTATCTGATTGTTTGCTTTTGGTTAGCTGATTAGAATTCTTAATTAAATAGCTTGAATTGGTAACTATGTAGATCTTAACATGCCATTGCTATAATCAGAGGCACAGAAAAGTTAACTGCAAACAGAATTTTATTGCACAAGACAGGACACATACAAAATTAATTACATTGTTTTACCTGTGAGAATCTGAACCATGAAACAATCATGCGATTTTCATCTCTGTACCTTTTAAATTTTTGTTCAGTGAAGCTGGAACTTTTATTAAATGTAAGAGCATCTGAAGGAAAAAGCATGTTTTTGCCCTTTTCTGAAATTGTTAGATTTGCTACTAATTATTTCATATTTTAATACTATTTAAAAATAAGGTTGGAGCCAACATGGCGGCATGAGTAGGACAGTGGGAATCTCCTCCCAAAAACATATATATTTTTGAAAATACAACAAATACAACTAATCCTAAAAGAGAGACCAGAAGACACAGGACAACAGCCAGACTACATCCACATGAGCAAGAGCCCAGCACCTGGTGAAAGGTGTAAGATACAACCCCCGGCCCGGCAGGACCCAAGCACGCCTCCCCCCAGCTCCCGGCGGGAGGGAGAGGGAGCCCAGGACTGCTAAACACACAGCCCCAGCCACCCACACCAGAGTGCAGACACAGTGCATGCGTGGAATGCTGGTAACTAGGGAAACAGGGCAGCAAGACCTCTGAGCGGGTTCCGAAGCTGATGCCCCTGTGACAAAGGAAAGAAAGTGCTTTTTGAAAGTCTTAAAGGGACAGGGACATAACAGCTGGAAGGAAACAACACAGGTCACAGCCCAGTGGCTGGAAATTACAAGGAAAACCGGGCACACTAACCCTCTGGGCAACAGCTCTGAGACCCTTCACGGAGGTAAACAGCCAAACAGCCCCCTGTTCATTACCCCTCTGGGCGCTGCAAAAGCAGAGAAGCAGCCTAAGGCAGGCCCCACCCTCAGAAAGGGAGCTTCCTCCATACCGGCGGGCAAGACACAAAGAGCCAGTCTACACGCAATTACCCAACACAAGCCACTAGAGGTCGCAGTTGTCCCAGTAAAGAAAGGCCAGTAGCAAGTGGAAAGTTTGGCCCCACCAGCTGACAGTCAATAGCACCTGTCAACATGAAAAGGCAAAAAAATATGATCCAGACAAGGCTAACCCAGACAGCTTCGGCATCTGCTACATCTTCCCCTGAGAAGGAACCTGGGGAGATAGATTTAAACAGTCTTCCTGAAAAATAATTCAAAACAAAAGTCATAACCATGCTGATGGACTTGCAGAAAAATATGCAAGAAATAAGGAAGGAGAATATAGAAATAAAATAAGCTCTGGAAGGACTTCAAAACAGAATGGATGAGATGCAAGAGACCATTAATGGACTAGAAAACAGAGAACAGGAACGCAGAGAAGCTGATGCAGAGAGAGATAAAAGGATCTCCAGGAATGAAAGAATGCTAAGAGAGCTGAATGACCAATCGAAACAGAACAATATCCGCATTATAGGGGTACCAGAAGTAGAAGAGAGAGAAAAAGGGATAGAAAATGTCTTGAAGAAATAATTGCCGAGAACATCCCCAAACTAGGGGAAGAAATGGCCTCTCAGACCACAGAGGTACACAGAACTCCCATGACAAGGGAACCAAGGAGGGCAACACCAAGACACATAATAATTAAAATGGCAAAGATCAAAGACAAGAACAAAGTATTAAAGGCAGTCAGAGAGAAAAAAAAGGTTACCTACAAAGGAAAACCCATCAGGCTATCATCAGACTTCACAACAGAAACCCTACAGGCCAGAAGAGAATGGCATGATATACTTAATGCAATGAAACAGAAGGGCCTCGAACCAAGACTACTGTATCCAGCATGAATATCATTTAAATATGAAGGAGGGATTAAACAATTCCCAGACAAGCAAAAGTTGAGGGAATTTGCATCCCACAAACCACCTCTACAGGGCATCATACAGGGACTGTTCTAAATGTGAGCACTCCTAAAAAGAGCACAGAACAAAACACCCTACATATGACGAAGGGAGGAGGAGGAATAAGAAGGGAGAGAAATAAAGAATCATCAGACCGTGTTTATAATAGCTCAACAAGCAAGTTAAGTTAGACAGTAAGATAGTAAAGAAGCTAACCCTGCACCTTTGGTAACCACAAACTTAAACCTGCAATGGCAATAAGTACATACCTTTCAATAATCACCCTAAATGTAAATGGACTGAATGCACCAATCAAAAGACACAGAGTAATGGAATGGATAAAAAAGCAAGATCCATCCATATGCTGCTTACAAGAAACTCACCTCAAACCTAAAGACATGCACAGACTTAAAGTCAAGGGATGGAAAAAGATATTTCATGCAAACAACAGAGAGAAGAAAGCAGGTGTTGCAATTCTGGTATCAGACAAAACAGACTTCAAAATAAAGTAACAAAAGACAAAAAAGGACATTACATGATGATAAAGGGCTCAATCCAACAAGAGGATATAACTATTATAAATATATATGCACCCAATACAGGAGCACCAACATACCTGAAACAAACACTAACAGAATTAAAGGAGGAAATAGAATGCAATGCATTCATTCTAGGAGACTTCAACACACCATTCACTCCAAAGGACAGATCCACCAGACAGAAAATAAGTAAGGACACAGAGGCACTGAACAACACACTAGAACAGATGGACCTAATAGACATCTACAGAACTCTACATCCAAAAGCAACAGGATACATATTCTTCTCAAGTGCACATGGAACATTCTCCAGAATAGACCACATACTAGGCCACAAAAAGAGCCTCAGTAAATTCCAAAAGATTGAAATACTACCAACCAACTTTTCAGACCACAAAGGCATTAAACTAGAAATAAACTGTACAAAGAAAGCAAAAAGGCTCACAAACACATGGAGGCTTAACACCACGCTCCTAAATAATCAATGGATCAATGACCAAATCAAAATGGAGATCCAGCAATATATGGAAACAAATGACAACAACAACACAAAGCCCCAACTACTGTGGGACACAGCAAAAGCAGTTTTAAGAGGAAAGTATATAGCAATCCAAGCATATTTAGAAAAGGAAGAATTTACCCAAATGAATGATCTAATGTCACAATTATAGAAATTGGAAAAAGAAGAACAAATGAGGCCTAAGGTCATCAGAAGGAGGGACATAATAAAGATCAGAGAAGAAATAAATAAAATTGAGAAGAATAAAACAATAGGAAAACTCAATGAAAACAAGAGCTGGTTCTTTGAGAAAATAAACAAAATAGATAAGCCTCTAGACAGACTTATTAAGAGGAAAAGAGAGTCAACACAAATCAACTATCAGAAACGAGAAAGGAAAAATCACAATGGATCCCACAGAAATACAAAGAATTATTAGAGAGTACTATGAAAACCTGTATGCTAACAAGCTGGGAAACCTAGGAGAAATGGACAACTTTCTAGAAAAATACAACCTTCCAAGACTGACCCAGAAAGAAACAGAAAATCTAAACAGACCAATTACCAGCAATGAAATTGAAGCAGTAATCAAAAAACTACCAAAGAACAAAACCCCTGGGCCAGATGGATTCTCCTCAGAATTTTATCAGACATACAGGGAAGACATAATACCCATTCTCCTTAAAGTTTTCCAAAAAATAGAAGAGGAGGGGATACTCCCAAACTCATTCTATGAAGCTAACATCACCCTAATACCAAAACCAGGCAAAGATTCCACCAAAAAAGAAAACTACAGACCAATACCCCTGATGAACATAATACCAAAAACAAGCAAAGACCCCACCAAAAAAGAAAACTACAGACCAATACCCCTGATGAACGTAGATGAAAAAATACTCAACAAAATATTAGCAAACCGAATTCAAAAATACATCAAAAGGATCGCACACCATGACCAAGTGGGATTCATCCTAGGGATGCAAGGATAGTACAACATTCGAAAGTCCATCAACATCATCCACCATATCAACAAAAAGAAAGACAAAAACCACATGATCATCTCCATAGATGCTGAAAAAGCATTTGACAAAGTTCAACATCCATTCATGATAAAAACTCTCAGCAAAATGGGTATAGAGGGCAAGTACCTCAACATAATAAAGGCCATATATTATAAGGCCACGGCCAACATCATACTGAACAGCAAGAATCTGAAAGCTTTTCCTCTGTGATCGGGAACAAGACAGGGAGGCCCACTATCCCCACTGATATTCAACATAGTACTGGAGGTCCTAGCCATGGCAATCAGAGAAAACAAAGAAATACAAGGATTCCAGATTGGTAAAGAAGAAGTTAAACTGTCACTATTTGCAGATGACATGATACTGTACATAAAAAACCCTAAAGACTCCACCCAAAAACTACTAGAACTGATATTGGAATACAGCAAATTTGCAGGATACAAAATTAACACACAGAAATCTGTGGCTTTCATATACACTAACAATGAACCAACAGAAAGAGAAATCATGAAAACAACTCCATTCACAATTGCATCAAAAAGAATAAAATACCTAGGAATAAACCTAACCAAGGAAGTAAAAAACCTATACCCTGAAAACTATAAGACACTCTTAAGAGAATTTAAAAAGGACACTAACAAATGTAAATTCATCCCATGCTAGTGGCTAGGAAGAATTAATATCGTCAAAATGGCCATCCTGCCCAAAGTAATATACAGATTTGATGCAATCCCTATGAAACTACCAGCAACATACTTCAATGAACTGGAACAAATGATTCAAAAATTCATATGGAAACAGCCAAAGCAATCCTGAAAAAGAAGAATAAAATAGGGGGGATCTCACTCCCCAACTTCAAGCTCTACTACAAAGCCATAGTAATCAAGACAATTTGGTACTGGCAGAAGAACAGAGCCACAGACCTATGAAACAGACTAGAGAATCCAGACATTAACCCAGACATATATGGTCAATTAATATTTGATAAAGTAGCCATGGACATACAATGGTGAAATGACAGCCTCTTCAACAGATGGTGCTGGCAAAACTGGACAGCTACATGTAGGAGAATGAAACTGGACTATTGTCTAACCCCATATACAAAAGTAAACTCAAAATGGATCAAAGACATCAATGTAAGTCATGAAAGCATTAAACTATTGGAAAAAAACATAGGCAAAAACCTCTTAGACATAAACATGAGTGACCTCTTCTTGAACATATCTCCCCAGGCAAGGAAAACAACAGCAAAAATGAACAAGTGGGACTATATTAAGCTGAAAAGCTTCTGTACAGCAAAAGACACCATCAATAGAACAAAAAGGAACCCTACAGTATGGGAGAATATATTTGAAAATGACAGATCCGATAAAGGCTTGACGTCCAAAATGTATAAAGAGCTCACACGCCTCAACAAACAAAAAACAAATAACCCAATTAAAAAATGGGCCAAGGAATGGAACAGACAGTTCTTCAAAAAAGAAATACAGATGGCCAACAGACACATGAAAAGATGCTCCACATCGCTAATTATCAGAGAAATGCAAATCAAAACTACAATGAGGTATCACCTCACACCAGTAAGGATGGCTGCCATCCAAAAGACAAACAACAGCAAATGTTGGCGAGGCTGTGAAGAAAGGGGAACCCTCCTACACTGCTGGTGGGAATGTAAATTAGTTCAACCATTGTGGAAAGTAGTATGGAGGTACATCAAAATGCTCAAAACAGACTTACTATTTGACCCAGGAATTCCACTCCTAGGAATTTACTGTAAGAATGCAGCAATCAAGTTTGAGAAAGACAGATGCACCCCTATGTTTATCGCAGCACTATTTACAATAGCCAAGAATTGGAAGCAACCTAAATGTCCATCGGTAGATGAATGGATAAAGAAGATGTGGTACATATACACAATGGAATACTACTCAGCCATAAGAAAAGGGAAAATCCTACCATTTGCAGCAACATGGATGGAGCTGGAGGGTATTATGCTCAGTGAAATAAGCCAAGAGGAGAAAGAGAAATACCAAATGATTTCACTCATCTGAGGAGTATAAGAACAAAGGAAAAACTGAAAGAACAAAACAACAGCGGAATCACAGAACCCAAGAATGGACTAACAGGTACCAAAGGGAAAGGGACTGGTTAGGATGGGTGGGTAGGGAGGGATAAGGGGGGGCAGAGAAGAAGCGGGTATTAAGATAGCATGCATGGGGGAGTGGGAGAAAGGGGAGGGCTGTACAACACAGAGAAGACAAGTAGTGATTCTACAACATTTTGCTATGCTGATGGACAGTGACTGTGAAGGGGTTTATAGGGGGGACCTGGTATAGGGGAGAGCCTAGTAAACATAATATTCGTCATGTAAGTGTAGATTAATGATAACAAAAAAAAAGAAAGAAAGAAAAGGGATTACTCCCTGATAGGATAAAACTAACTGTAAATCAACCATTAATGCATGCTTTAAATATCCTTAATTTTGACCACTTAAAGGGTGTCAGATGATCGGCTATGGAGGTAATTTTTTCTGATAATATTCCTTTCTCTTAAAAAAAAAAAAAGCAGTTCCAGTGTGGTGACCTCCAATGAGTTCTACACAATGGTATAAAGGCCATGTAAAAGTGTAGGCAAAGGATCTGTTTGTGTTTATACAGAGGTTCAAAGCCTAATTTGGCTATCCAGAAAATGAACTAAGTTGTGATATGAAAAAGAACTTCCAACATCAGCACTCTCTGGAAGACTCATACCAGAAGAGCATCATCAAAAAACCCCAACAAATGATCAAAACCGAAAGTTTCTGTGATGAATGCCCTTGTACTGTTCACCATGTAAGAATTTATTCACTATGCAAGAATTCATTCACCATGTAAGAACTTGTTCGTTATGCTTCAGAAGATTGGAGACTGACGAGAATTAGGTTTGAGATGGATTAATGATTGTGCTTTGAGCATTGACCCCCCTATACAGAATTTTATTGTTGTTAACAACCATCTGATCAATAAATATGAGAGATGCCCTCTCAAAAAAAAAAAACCCCAACAAAGATCCACGTGCTGCTACAGCTGTAGATGCACTCATCCCACCAGTTCCTGGACTTGCTATGGGAATGAAGAAGGAGATATCTAAGCTGGCCTGTGCATACAGTAAAACAACAAATCTGACTGGATCTATACTGTTGGAACTCAACCAAGAATTAGGAGAAGTGCAAATTGTAGCGCTCCAAAATCTTACAACTACAGACTATCTACTATTAAAAGAACATATGAGATGTGAACAGTCCCCAGAATTGGGTTGTTTTAATTTGTCTGATTTCTCTCAGACTGTTCAAGTTCAGTTGGACAATATCCACCATATCATGATAAGTTTTCACAAATGCCTAAGGTGCCTAACTGGTTTTCTTGGTTTCACTGGAGATGGCTGGTAATTATAGGTCTGCTTTGGTTATGTAACTGTACTCCTTATGTTAATGTGTGTGTGCAATTTAATTAGGAATTTAAAACCTATACACGCTGAAGTTACTCTGCAAGAAGATATGTCAAAGAAATAATCAATCTTCCCATGTTTTCTTCCGCCTGCTACTTCTATAGCTTTTCTTCTTCCTTTCTAACTACAATCCTTAAATAGAATTCATGCCTCATATCGAATTTACCGAGCATCATAATTCTTCCAAGTGGTAAAGATACCTCAAGACAAATGCTGGGCATAGAAGCCACAGGGCATAAATATGCAAAGAAGTAAAAAGCTAACCTTTTCAAATAATAAGGCTTCTCTCTCACCAACTTTACATTTCCCTGTATGTCCCCAGAAGATGACTGGTTAGCCAGAGACGGGTAAGATTTCCTCAAAGGAGGAACAACCTAAGACAGGCACAGTCGCAGGGAGGCCATCAGGTGAGAAATTGGGGATCAACAGAGGTGAGGCTTAGAACCTCACCCCTCACCCCCTTTTTGAGAGAAATCTTCTGCATCCGTGAATGTTTTATTGCCCTAGTCTAGCTTGGATTAATGCTTAGTCTACAGGCACACACCTGATCATCTACAGTTGCTCTCTTACAACACTAAACTATGTTTTCTACCTTTATCTTGCATCTACCTTCCACTTCAGCATTTTATTAAAAATAATAATAATAAAGAGAGAAATGTGGTATCCACATATAAATCAAGTGTAAAAATCAAATGAATATTCATATTTGAACTGATTGTTTGTAGTTAATAATGCGTGATCAAAACCGAAAGTTTCTGTGATGACTGCCCTTGTACTGTTCACCATGTAACTTATTCACTATGTAAGAATTTGCTCTCCATGTAAGAACTTGTTCGTTATGCTTCAGAAGATTGGAGACTGACGAAAATTAGGCTTGGGGTGGATTAATGATTCTTCATTGAGCATTGACTCCCCTATACAGAATTTTATTGTTGTTAACAACCATTTGATCAATAAATACGAGAGATGCCCTCTCAGAAAAAAAAAAAGTACAGACTTCCAATTGTAAAATAAATAAGTAACCGGGATGTAATGTATAGCATAAGGAATATAGTCAAAATATTGTAACAACTTGGTATGGTGATAGCTGGTACCTAGAATTATCATGTATATAAATGTTGAATCACTGTGTTGTACACCTGAAACTAATGTAATACTGTGTGTCAACAACCCTTCAATAAAAAATAAATAAATAAAAATAATAAAAAATAAAATAAATAAAATAAAAATAAGACAAAATTTCAAATACTCATTATAATTTTACAAAATGACAAAGAAAAGTTTACTGTCCTATTTAATCATTATATAAAATCCTGTATTTCCAGAACTGTATTTCCAACTTTTTGCTTCATCTAGTTACACTACAAAAAAATCATTCATTGTCAACATTTTCAAAATAAAACCTTTTGTAGGATTTTCAGTTACTTCCCAAAACTCATTCCCTTTTCTCTCTGAAAACAGCAAAACTGCATTTCCTAGCCTGATTTCCAGTTATGTGTGACCGTGTGGCTGAGTTCTAACAATGGGATAGGTAAAAGGAATATATACTATGCTAAGTTTGGCCTATTTAAATAAAAACTCCCTCAACTCTCTCACTGTCTCATTCTGTGAGCTAAATGCAAAAAAACCCAGCAGATGTCTCTAAGTCACTGGGGGATGAAGTAGATATTTGGATGAAAGGAATTTGTATCTTTGAATCAAAGCATGTAAAGCCAAACACAAAATACTAGCATTGTTTTGTTAGGTGAATATGAAATAAGATTCATTAGCATGAACCACTGAAATTTTTTAATTTTATTTTTTTACAGTAATTGGTCTCCCCTGACTATATACTTCTTTTCTACCTGACACTCCTATTTCTATAATAATCACCATAACACCAGAAACATAAGGACTGAGAGTGGGATCAGATGCAATAAATATCCTCCAACAGTTCTTCCTTCCCAGTCACATCATCTAATTAGCTACTAAGATGAGGTTATTCATTATACTGTTACCATATTTTCCTTCTCGGTCCCCATCTCTCTAGTTTTCTATCTAATAAAGTCCATACTTTTTAAATGAGTATTTAATTCTATCAACATATATTCCACAAAATTTAGCCAGAAATTGTCTTTATCAGCATAATTACATGGTACAACCCAACCTTAATTATTCCGTTACTCAAATTTCCCATTATCTTGTTGACTTTTTCAGATGGTCACAGTATTCCCTCCATTGGGAATTTGTTTTTGCATGTAAAACATAGATAGATAGATAGATAGATAGATAGATAGATAGATAGATAGATAGATAGATAGATAGATATAAACCATACTTAAAAGTAAATGGTTTATTCATCATTTCCATAAGGAACTCCCATATTTTCCTTATTTATAAGTAACTTTTGTTACTGAAAGTGTACTATAAAGCACAATATTTCCAGTAATAATAAGTCCCACTTTTATATTTATAGGGCTGTATCAGATTTCTGTTGCTGTATACCAGGTGACCATAAACTCCTTAAACAATATCCATTTATTACATCACAGCTCTATTAATCAGAGTCATGCAAGCATGACTGGGATCTGTCTTCAGTTTAGCACAAGATTTAAAGCAAAATAGTGGCCAAAAATATATACTTCAACTAATTCTTTATTTTGATGATTAATAGAAATGAATTGGAGAATAAAAACTACTGAAGCTTTATTTAAATTCCCTATAGCTATAGATCATACTTTTATAATTGAAAAACAGAATGTTTACCAACTCTTGTTTTGCCTGGAAGGCTTAGAATTGACTCAGAACTTGAAACTCTTGATGCTTCAACAGTTTCATATACATTGTCTAGAGTCAAAAAAAATTTTGATAAGAAGGAAAAGGTGATCAAAGTACCATACACATAATTTGTCTGTAACATACTAAGTGCTTAAAAAATCCTATATTCTAAGTGTACCATTTTTAGACATGGCATGGTTTTTACTCTGTGTGTTGGCATCGGGAGCCAAGGGAATAATTCTTAAAATTCTTCAAATAGCTGTACAAACCCATGACATAGTTTAGTATTATAATAAAAATCACTCTGCATACTTCTAACATTAAGCTGCTAATGTTTCAGATTATACAATACACTGATTCCAATAAGGCACTATCATGACAAAGCCAGAATGGAGGAATTCTAAACTAATTAACTTAGAGAGGGATGGCATTTTTTTCACTTTGCCAGGTCACAAAGAAGCAAATAAACTTGAAATGTTACTTTTGGGAAGGATTGACCATGGCTTTGACCTACTTTGGTAGTTCATACATTCTTATGCAAATGCTCCTATAAAACTGTGGAAAATAAATTGAGCACATTGTAAAAATAAGGGTAAATCTCAAAAAAAATTAACATTTTTCAGCTATTAGATGTAGTCATTAACAATATTAAGAAAAATTCTGACAGCTTTCACTACAATTTCTTCTCCCTTTGCTGAAAAAATTCTACTCTAAATACATTCAACTAGGTTATAATTAACATGGCTGTCAAAAGATACTATATATCATCAGCTGCTTACCATGCTAAGGTAGACAAAGGGTAGCAGTACTATTGTTCTCTGTCTAATCAGGTCAAAGCAGTAGCAACTTTAATTAGAATTATTGTCAAGAAACTGCTTAAAGTCTATAACAATAACTATGTAATATATTTGCTCCCAAATCTTTTATTTTAACCTTATTGAGAGAGGGGAAAACTTCTTATTAATAAATTGACAAGCCTCTTCTCATTATATGTGTCCTAAAAAACACCTCTTGTAGTAAACAACCAATATCAAACACCTGCCATACAAGTTCTATCAGAATGTTTAATCAAATGTGTTTATTTTAACCATGTATTAAATCATTAAGATTTCAAGGCATACAAGTCATGAGAATTGAAACTAAATATTTGTGGAAGCAATTTTTTTCTACATAAATTACCAAATTGTAGGGAAGATATGAATTTTATGAAAATACCAGAAAATTGATTGTAAAAATGATTGAGCTTATTGCTGAAAGCATCAAGCTTACAATAACATGTATCATTTAAACTGTCTCTGAATTTAAAATCTGTTCAAATTCTCTATTTTTTAAAAGTATGGTACATTACTCTCAACAAAGAGTGTTTATGTGTAATAAATGTTTTGAGAAAATTATCAATAATTCTGTAAAACTATAATTTATATTATGTAAGTTTCAGGTCTACAACATTACAAAGTAATCACCACTGTAAATCTAGTTACCATCCATCACTGTATAATTGAAACCCTGCACCAATTTTGAATAACCTACAACCCCCTTCCACTCTGTCCATGTTGACTCAAATAGCAAGATGCCCTTCTTTTTTTGGCTGCATAGTATTCCATTGTATATATACACCACATCTTCATTCATTCATCTATTGATGGACACCAGGTTGTTTACATATTTTGTTTATTATGAATAATGCTGCAACAAATATAGGGGTACATATATCCTTTTGAATTAATGTTTTGGTATTCTTTGAATAGATAGATATGGAATAACTGGATCTTATGGTAGTTCTATTTCTGAGTTTTTGGAATAGCCTCATAATGTTTTCTATAGTGGTTGCACCAATTTACATTCATACCAAAGTGCACAAGGGTTCCCTTTTCCACATCCTCTCTAACACTTATTGCTTGTCGTTTTGATAATAGCCATTCTAACAGGTATGAGGTGATAGCTCATTGTGGTTTTGATTTGCATTTCTCTGATGATTAGTTATGTTGTGCATCTTTGTGTGTGTCTATTGGTCATCTATATGTCTTTTTTGAAAAATGTCTACTCAAACACTTTACCCATTTTTTAATTGGGTTGTTTTTTTTTATTGTTAAGTTATAATGTGTTCTTTATATATGCTTGATATTAACCCCTTATCAGATATATGACTTGAAAATATTTCCTCCCATTAAATAGATTGCTTTTTCATTTTTGCATTTATGTTCATGAGGGATATTGGCCAGTAGTTTCCTTTTGTGGGTGCGTGTGTGGTATCTTTGTCTAATCTGGGTATCAGACTATGCTGACCTTGTAAAATGAGTATGGAAGAATTCCCTCCTCTTCAATATTTAGGAAGAGTTTGAAAATGATACAAATTAAATCCCTTTGAATGTTTGGTCATATTCACCAGTGAAGTCATCTGGTCCTGGTATTCTATTTCTTGAGTGTTTTTTGATTACTGATTCTATCTCCTTACTAGTAATTAATCTATTCATTTTTTCTATTTTTCATGATTCAAGTTTAGAAGATTGTATGCTTCTAGGAATTGTCCATTTCTTCCTATGTCATCCAAATTTGTTGGTGTGTAATTTTTCATAATAACCTATTATGATTATTTGTATTTCTGTGGTAATAGTTGTAATTTTTCCTCTTTAATTTCTAAATTTATTTATTTGAGTCCTCTCTTTTTTTCTTTGTGAGTCCAGGTGAAGGTTTGTCAATTGTGTTTATCTTTTTAAAGAACAAGCTCTTAATTTTATTGTTATTTTCTTGTTTCCCTAGTGTCTATTTCATTGATCTGCTCTGATCTTTATTGTCTTCTATCTACTCTGTGTTTTTGCTTTTCTTTTTCTATTTCCTTTTTAGTGCAATGTTAAATTGTTTATTTGAGACTATTTTTGTTTCTTGAGATAAACCTGTATTGCTATATGCTGCTTTTGTTTCATCTGGTGTATTTTGGACTGTTGTATTTTCCATTTTCATTTGTTTCTAGGTATTTTGTTTTATTTCTCACCTGATTTCTTTATAAACCCATTGATTGTTCAGTAGTATGTTGTTCACTCTTCATATATTTGTGAATTTACCAGTTCTTTATGTAATTTGTTTCTAGTTTCACACCATTGTAATTGAAAATGATGCTTGATACGTTTCCATTCTTCCTATTGAAACTTCTTGTTTCATGGACTAATTCATGATCTTTTCTGAAGAATGCTTCATTTTTGCTAGAGAAGAATATATTCTGCTGCTTTTGGATGGAATGTTCTGTATATATCTATAAAGTCCATCTACTCTAATGTTTAAGGAGAAGTTTCTTTTTGATTTTCTGTGTGAAGTCATTGATGTAAAGGGATATTAAAGTATCCTACTATTATTGTACTGCTGTTAACTTCTTCCTTGCCTCTGTTAATATTTATTTTATACACTTAGACACTTCTATGTTGGAGGCATAAATATTTGCAAACACTATATCCTCTTATTGGGTTGACTCCTTTATCATTATGTAATGGCCTTCTTTGTATTTTATTGCAGTCTTTGTATTAAAGTCTATTTTGTTCTGATATAGTATACCTACATCAGCTTTCTTTTCACATGAGTTTACCTAGAATGTCTTCTTCTATACCTTTATTTCAGTCTTTGTATGTTCTTACATCTAAAATGAGCCTCTTGGGTAACATAGATATGGTTCTTGTTTGTCTATCCATTCATTCCCTCTATGTCTTTGGAGAATTTAGTCCATTTATACTTAGAGCGATTATTGATAGGTATATTCTTATTTCCATTTTGTTGATTGTTTTTTGGCTGTTTTTATAGTTCTTCTCTATTCCTTTCTTCTCTTGCTCTCTTCCCTCCAAGCTTAGTGATTTTCTTCAGTGTTATGTTTAGATTCTTTTCTCATTGTGTTTTGTATATCTACTATAGATTTTGTTTTTTGGTTACC
This sequence comes from Manis javanica, assembly GCF_040802235.1. NCBI lineage: Eukaryota > Metazoa > Chordata > Mammalia > Pholidota > Manidae > Manis > Manis javanica. The sequence continues at coordinate 148,906,846 of NC_133160.1, forward strand.
ATGAGGGTCAAGTATTACATATTTTAAGTTAATGTCATCTGAAGTTGGAGGGCATTCTAAATCAATCTAAATTTTTACCCCCTCCCATAACATGCTCTGTTTTTGATGTCCTACTGTATTTTCATTTTGAATCCCTTAATGAATTATTATAGGTTAATTTACTACTTTTATATTTAACTATCATATTAGCTTTATAAGTGGTTAATCCACTACCTTCATTATATACTATCACTTACCAGTAAGATATCTACTTTCATATATTTTCTTCAAAATATCTTTGTTACTACTTAGCATTTTTTCCTTGTTACTTCTTAGTATCTTAGATATTTAGTATCTTGTTTTGTTCAACCATAAGAAGCTCCTTTTACATTTTTTGTAAGACAGGTTTAATGTTTATGTACTCCCTTAGTTTTTTCTTATCTGAAAACCCTTTATCTCTCAGTTCTGAATGATAACTTTGCTGTATATTGTTGGGTGGAATTGTTTTCTTTCAGCACTTTAGCTATATCATGCTACTCCCTTCTGGTCTACAATGATTTTGCTGAAGAATCAGCTGATAGTCTTATGGGGGTTCCCTGTTATATAACAAGTTATTGTTCTCCGGCATTTAAGATTATCTCTTTATCCTTAAATTTGATATTTTCATTATAATGTATCTTGGTGTGGATCTCTTTGTGTTCATTTTATTTGGAACTTTCTGTGACTGCTTAAGGAGGACTGCTTATTTCCTACCCCAGGTTAATGAAGTTTTCAGCCATTATTTATTCAAAAAGTTTTCTATCCCTTTCTCTTTTACTTCTTCTGGGTCCATTATAGTATGGATGTCATTCCACTTTATCTTACCCACAAATCTCTTAATCTTTTAAATTCTTTTTTCTTTTTGCTGCTCTGATTGTATGATTTCTCCTTGCTGTCTTCCAGGTTGCTGCTCTGTTCTTCTACTTCATCTAGTCTGCTGTTGAACCTCTCTAGTGGGTTCCATTTCAGCTACTGTGACTTCTTTTTGGTACTTCCTATGCTATCTCTCTGTTAAAGTTCTCATTGTTTTCCCAATCTTCTCCTAAGTTCATTGAAAATCACTTGGGACTCTTTATTAGGTAAATTACTTATCTCCATTTCATAAAGTATTTCTTTTTTGTGAAGTTTGTCCTATTCTCATTTGGAACATGCTTTTCTTTCTCCTCATTTTGCTTGACTCTATATTTGTTTCTACATATTAGATGAAGCAGTTCTCTCTCCCAGTCTTGAGGAAGTGGCATTGTATAGAAAATGAACCTTATCATTCCATCTAGTTCTATCTTTTGGAGATTCTTTGGACCTTTGTGATTATCTAAGTAGCCTGATTTGTTCTTGATAGGTCTTAATTTTTTAGGGTATGCCAACTATCAGTATTCCAATTGGAGGGATCTCAAACAATGCTTAGTTTCAGGCTAACTGAAAGTCACATCTACAAGCAGATCTGTAGTCCCAGAGGTGTCCCCTGGGTGACTTTTGCAAAAAGTGTGGCTTTAGATGTGTGTGTAAGCTCCTTTCTGGAAGGTGTCATTGAGCTCTGGTAAGGTGAAGGATTGGTGCTAATATGGTATCTGGAGACACTTCTGTAGCCTCTGGAAGTGTTGCAGATTTGCTCTGCCCCTTAGACTGAGGCTCCAGGACATAAAACAGGACTTTTTCACAAGAAGACTGTGTCTATCAGTCTACTGTTTATGAAGTATTCTGGGGGTGTTAGCCTGCCAGGGACTCTTTCTTCTGGGGGCTCAGACTCATAATGCTCAGAAATTAAATTCCCCCTGGCCACAAGAGCCGTATTCTCAAAGGTAATCCCTTGTGTGAGCTGTGTATGTGTGTCAGCTATGGCAAGTCAGACAGCAGCCATGACAGATGAAGGCAGGGCACTTAGCCACCCTGGCTGAATGAGCTGTGTCATAGCTAAAGTGCATGAGCTTAGGGTGTCCACGTGGAACTTAGCAATGTCCACCAGAACTAGCATCAAAAAGGCAAAGGGAGAATATAAAAATGGTGTCCACCAAAGCCTTCCATTAAAAGTAGATTTTCCATTCCCTGTAGTCCTATGGTCCTCCTAGAAATAAGCCTCATTTGTTTTCAAGGCTACACATTTGGGAGCTTATCTCTCTGGTTTAGTTCCCAGTGGTGAAAGTACCTGATGTAGGACATAAAGCCCTCATTTCTCAGGGTAAGCTCCATAGTATGAGATCTGTCCCACCTGTGGGTTATCACATAAGGATTGAGGTTTCCTGTGAGACTGTGGCTCTTCCTTTTCTCCCTTTCTCAATTGAAGCCCTTTTTTCTCTTACTGTGGAGGAGCTATTCCTCTAGCTTTCAGGTCCTTTGCAGAAGTAATTGTTCTACATGTAGCTGTTGATTTATTGTGCTCATGGGAGGAAGTAATTTCAGGATTCCTCTATACAATCTTCTTGAACACTCCTTATAATTCCATATTATTTTTAGATATATTGACCTCTCAAGTGTTTGTGAATTCATTTTCACTGTACAGTTTTTACTTAGGGGAAAGATTCAGAGAAAAATAAGAAGCTTATCTTAACACAGATAAGTCCAGTTCATGAAAATAAATATAAAAAGTTATTTTGTCCTTTTCAGCAAAGATATTTTTTATAAGAAGTAAGAATATTTGTTTTTATTCTAACTGCTAATTTATTCACTTTACTCATGTTAATTTTCCAGGAAATTCTTTTCACCTCCTTAAGGAAACATTTCTTGTTACACGCTGATTTTCGGGTCATTGCATATGCAGCTTAAGATAATAAGACCAGCAATTACTTTTCTATTTTGACACACTAGTTCAAGAACATTGTGTTGCATTTAATGAAGTAGGCCACTGCTGCCTTTAGGATATATTCAGGCAGTTCTTGATTTAGGTGGCTTAAATGTCTGTTGCATACAAATATTCAACCAAGAATGACCAGTTGCTTTTTGGAAAATCTGCTTCCCTCTCCAACAGCTATTTTTTCATTATATGTATGTGTGTGTGTGTGTCTAATTTTTTTTAATTTTTACTGTAAGACAGTGCCTGGAATGAGCTATCTCCTCTCTTCCAAAGTGTCCTTTCTCCTTGAACTTCTAGACTTATGTCTTTACTGGAAAGACTAGAAAAAGGAAACAAGAAGTAAGAAAAAGAGATAAACAAGGTCCCCATTAATTTTCCCCTGCTGTCCTTCAGCCCCATCTGAGTTCTTATGCCTCCCAGGAACACCATTCCTGCTCTTCCACACATCCAGTTTATGTTGAGTTATTATTTTCACAGGTATTTAATAAATCTTTATTAAGCTCTCTCTCTTTACTCCAGAGTTCCAAATCTTGCCCTACATCTTATGAAAATATGTACCTAGAATAACCTAAAATATAACAGAAAAGACAGAAAGAAGGAAATGAGACAGGGGAAAAAGAGGAAGTGAGAAAGATTACTCTGTTTCTAATTTGAGGCTAATCTAGTCTGTCTTCAAAAGATGACAGGAAAGATAAGTTAACCTTTCCTTGAGGTCCTCAGTAGGAATGAAAAAAAAACAAAAACAAAAACTATCACCTGGTCTGGCAGAGTTGGAAGGATTTAGAGAAAGAGATTGTGATACTTGTTGCTTCTTCTCCACCAGTTCAAAACTCTTGGAGTCCACTCTTCATTGTTCAACATTTCCACTCAAATATTTCATTTCCATAGACCTCTCCTCCTATACCCTCACTGCCCTGATATCAGACCACTGGTACCAAGATTTGTTATTCTCCCTGGCTCAGTGAAGGGAGAGGTAAATGAAATGGGGGAAGTCTTTGATTCATTGGAAGTCTGAAAAAAGTGTTTCAGCGGAGCCAGGATGGCGGTGTGAGTAGAGCAGCGGAAATCTCCTCCCAAAACCATATAGAATTATGAAAATATAACAAAGACAACTCTTACTAAAATAGAGACCAGAGGACACAGGACAACATCCAGACCCCATTCACACCTGTGAGAACCCAGCGCCTGGCGAAGGGGGGCTCCACCATTTTGGAGGAGAAGCCCCAGACAGGCCACGCCCACAGCTACAGTCGAGATAAACTCCATACCAACCGGGCAGGTAACAGAAGCCCTGTCTGCGCACAGCTGCCAAGCATAAGCCACTAGAGGTTGCTATTGCCCAAGGAGAGGAAGGCCACAAAACAAAAGAAGGAAAGCTCTTCCAGCGGTCACTCGTACCAGCTCTGCAAACTATCTCTATCACCATGAAAAGGCAAAACTACAGGCAGACAAAGATCACAGAGACAACACCTGAGAAGGAGACAGACCTAACCAGTCCTCCTGAAAAAGAATTCAAAATAAAAATCATGAACATGCTGACAGAGATGAGGAGAAAAATGCAAGAGCAATGGGATGAGATGCAGAGAAAAATGCAAGAGCAATAGGATGAAGTCCGGAGGGAGATCACAGATGTCAGGAAGGATATCACAGAATTGAAACAATCCCTGGAAGGATTTATAAGCAGAATGGATAAGATGCAAGAGGCCATTGAAGGAATAGAAACCAGAGAACAGAAACTGACATAGAGAACATAGAAGCTGACATAGAGAGAGATAAAAGGATCTCCAGGAACGAAACAACACTAAGAGAACTATGTGACCAATCCAAAAGCAATTATATTCACATTATAGGGGTACCAGAAGAAGAAGAAAGAGGAAAGGGATAGAAAGTCTCTTTGAAGAAATAATTGCTGAAAACTTCCCCAAATTGGGGGAGGAAATAATAGAACAGACCACGGAAACACACAGAACCCCCAACAGAAAGGATCCAAGGAGGACAACACCAAGAGACATAATAATTAAAATGGCAAGGATCAAGGACAAGGAAAGAGTTTTAAAGGCAGCTAGAGAGAAAAAGGTCACCTATAAAGGAAAACCCATCAGACTAACATCAGACTTCTTGACAGAAACCCTACAGGCCAGAAGAGAATGGCATGATATATTTAATGAAATGAAACAGAAGGGCCTTGAACCAAGGATACTGTATCCAGCACGACTATCATTTAAATATGATGGTGGGATTAAACAATTCCCAGACAAGCAAAAGCTGAGGGAATTTGCTTCCCACAAACCACCTCTACAGGGCATCCTACAGGGACTGCTCTAGATGGGAGCACCCCTAAAAAGAGCACAGAACAAAACATACAACATATGAAGAATAGAGGAGGAGGAATAAGAAGGGAGAGAAGAAAAGAATCTCCAGACAGTGTATATAACAGCTCAATAAGCGAGCTAAGTTAGGCAGTAAGATACTAAAGAAGTTAACCTTGAACCTTTGGTAACCACCAATCTAAAGCCTACAATGGCAGTAAGTACATATCTTTCAATAGTCACCCTAAATGTAAATGGACTTAATGCACCAATCAAAAGACACAGAGTAATAGAATGGATAAAAAAGCAAGACCCATCTATATGCTGCTTACAAGAAACTCACCTCAAGCGCAAAGACAAGCACAGACTAAAAGTCAAGGGATGGAAAAATGTATTTCAGGCAAACAACAGCGAGAAGAAAGCAGGGTTGCAGTACTAATATCAGAGAAAATAGACTTCAAAACAAAGAAAGTAGCAAGAGATAAAGAAGGACACTACATAATGATAAAGGGCTCAGTCCAACAAGAGGATATAACCATTCTAAATATATATGCACCCAACACAGGAGCACCAGCATTTGTGAAACAAATACTAACAGAACTAAAGAGGGAAATAGACTGCAATGCATTCATCTTAGGAGACTTCAACACACCACTCACCCCAAAGGATAGATCCACCGGGCAGAAAATAAGTAAGGACACACAGGAATTGAACAACACACTAGAACAGATGGACCTAACAGACATCTATAGAACTGTACATTCAAAAGCAACAGGATATATATTCTTCTCAAGTGCACATGGGACATTCTCCAGAATAGACCACATACTAGCTCACAAAAAGACCCTCAGTAAATTCCAAAATATTGAAAATCTACCAACCAATTTTTCACACCACAAAGGTATAAAACTAGAAATAAATTCTACAAAGAAAACAAAAAGGCTCACAAACACATGGAGGCTTAACAACATGCTTCTAAATAATCAATGGATCAATGAACAAATCAAAATAGAGATCAAGGAATATATAGAAACAAATGACAACAACAACAACACAAAGCCCCAACTTCTGTGGGATGCAGCGAAAGCAGTCTTAAGAGGAAAGTATATAGAGATCCAGGCACACCTGAAGAAGGAAGAACAATCCCAAATGAATAGTTTAACATCACAACTATCAAAACTGGAAAAAGAAGAAGAAATGAGGCCTAAAGTCAGCAGAAGGAGGGACATAAAAAAGATCAGAGAAGAAAAAACAAAATTGAGAAGAATAAAACAGTAGCAAAAATCAACGAAACCAAGAGCTGGTTCTTTGAGAAAATAAACAAAATAGATAAGCCTCTAGCCAAACTTATTAAGTGAAAAAGAGAATCAACAGAAATCAACATAATCAGAAATGAGAATGGAAAAATCATGACAGACCAAACAGAAATACAAAGAATTATTAAAGACTACTATGAAAACCTATATGCCAACAAGCTGGAAAACCTAGAAGAAATGGACAACTTCCTAGAAAAATACAACCTCCCAAGACTGACCAAGGAAGAAACACAAAAGTTAAACAAACCAGTTACAAGCAAAGAAATTGAAATGGTAATCAAAAAACTACCCAAGAACAAAACCCCGGGACCGGACGGATTTACCTTGGAATTTTATCAGACACACAGAGAAGACATAATGCCCATTTTCCTTCAAGTGTTCCAAAAAATAGAAGAGGAGGGAATACTCCCAAACTCATTCTATGAAGCCAACATCACCCTAATACCGAAGCCAGGCAAAGACCCCACCAAAAAAGAAAATTACGGACCAATATCCCTGATGAATGTAGATACAAAAATACTCAATGAAATATTACCAAACCGAGTTCAAAAATTTGTCGAAAGGATCAAACACCATGACCAAGTGGGATTCATCCCAGGGATGCAAGGATGGTACAACATTGGAAAATCCATCAACATCATCCACCACATCAACAAAAAGAAAGACAAAAACCACATGATCATCTCCGTAGATGCTGAAAAAGCATTTGACAAAATTTAACATCCATTCATGATAAAAACTCTCAGCAAAATGGGAATAGAGGGCAAGTACCTCAACATAATAAAGGCCATATATGATAAACCCACAGCCAGCATTATACTGAACAGCGAGAAGCTGAAAGCATTTCCTCTGAGATCGGGAACCAGACAGGGATGCCCACTCTCCCCACTGTTATTTAACATAGTACTGGAGGTCCTAGCCACGGCAATCAGACAAAGCAAAGAAATACAAGGAATCCAGATTGGTAAAGAAGAAGTTAAACTGTCACTATTTGGAGATGATATGATACTGTACATAAAAAAAACCTAAAGACTCCACTACAAAACTACTAGAATTGATATTGGAACACAGCAAAGTTGCACGATACAAAATTAACACAGAGAAATATGTAGCTTTCCTATACACTAACAATGAACCTATAGAAAGAGAAATCAGAAAAACAATTCCATTCACAATTGCATCAAAAAGAATAAAATACCTAAGAATAAACCTAACCAAATAAGTGAAAGACTTATACTCTGAAAACTACAAGTCACTCTTAAGAGAAATTAAAGGGGACACTAACAAATGGAAACTCATCCCCTGCTCATGGCTAAGAAGAATTAATATCGTCAAAATGGCCATCCTGCCTAAAGCAATATACAGATTTGATGCAATCCCTGTCAAATTACCGGCAACATTCTTCAATGAATTGAAACAAATAATTCAAAAATTCATATGGAAACACCAAAGACCCCGAATAGCCAAAGCAATCCTGAGAAAGAAGAATAAAGTAGGGGAGATCTCACTCCCCAACTTCAAGCTCTACTACAAAGCCATAGTAATCAAGACAATTTGGTACTGGCACAAGAACAGAGCCACAGACCAATGGAACAGACTAGAGAATCCAGACATTAACCCAGACATATATGGTCAATAATATTTGATAAAGGAACCATAGACATACAATGGCAAAATGACAATCTCTTCAACAGATGGTGCTGGCAAAACTGGGCAGCTACATGTAGGAGAATGAAACTGGACCTTTGTGTAACCCCATATACAAAGGTAAACTCAAAATGGATCAAAGACCTGAATGTAAGTCATGAAACAATTAAACTCTTGAAAAAAAACATAGGCAAAAACCTCTTAGACATAAACATGAGTGACCTCTTCTTGAACATATCCTCCGGGCAAGGAAAACAACAGCAAAAATAAGCAAGTGGGACTACATTAAGCTGAAAAGCTTCTGTACAGCGAAAGACACCATCAATAGAACAAAAAGGAACCCTACAGTATGGGAGAATATATTTGAAAATGACACATCCGATAAAGGCTTGATGTCCAGAATATATAAAGAACTCACACACCTCAACAAACAAAAAACAAATAACCCAATTAAAAATTGGGCCAAGGAACTGAACAGAGAGTTCTCTAAAAAAGTAATGCAGATGGCCAAGAGACACATGAAAAGATGCTCCACATCGCTAATTATCAGAGAAATGCAAATTAAAACTACAATGAGGTATCACCTCACACCAGTAAGGATAGGTGCCATCCAAAAGACAAACAACAACAAATGTTGGTGAGGCTGTGGAGAAAGGGGAACCCTCCTACACTGCTGGTGGGAATGTAAATTAGTTCAACCATTGTGGAAAGCAGTATGGAGGTGCATCAAAATGCTCAAAACAGACCTACCATTTGACCCAGGAATTCCACTCCTAGGAATTTACCCTAACAACGCAGCAATCAAGTTTGAGAAAGACAGATGCACCCCTATGTTTATCGCAGCGCTATTTACAATAGCCAAGAATTGGAAGCAACCTAAATGTCCATCGGTAGATGAATGGATAAAGAAGATGTGGTACATATACACAATGGAATACTACTCAGCCATAAGAAGAGGAAAAATCTTACCATTTGCAGCAACATGGATGGAGCTGGAGAGTATTATGCTCAGTGAAATAAGCCAAGCGGAGAAAGAGAAATGCCAAATGATTTCACTCATCTGAGGAGTATAAGAACAAAGGAAAAACTGAAGGAACAAAACAGCAGGGGAATTACAGAACCCAAAAATGGACTAACAGGTACCAAAGGACCAAAAGGAAAGGAACTGGGGAGGATGGGTGGGCAGAGGGGTAAGGGGGCTAAGAAGAAGGGGGGTATTAAGATTGGCATGCATGGGGGGAGGGAGGAAGTGGAGGGAGGGCTCTACAACACAGAGAGGACAATTAGTGATTCTACATTTTGCTATGTTGATGGACAGTGACTGTAAGGTGGTTTTTAGGGGGGACCTGATATAGGGGAGAGCATAGTAAACATAGTATTCATCATGTAAGTGTAGATTAAAGATTAAAAAAAAAAAGGAAGAAAGAAAAGGGGGATTACTCCTTGATAGGATAAAACAATTGGTAAATCAAAGATTAACGCATGCGTTAAATATCCTTAATGTTGATCACTTAAAGGGTGTCAGATGATCAGCTATGGAGGTACTGTTTTCTGATAATATTCCTTTCTTTTAATAAGAAAAAGAAAAAAAAAAGCAGTTCCTGTGTGCTGACCTCCAATGAGTTCTGCACAGTGGTATAGAGGGCATGTCAAAGTGTGGGCAAAGGGTCTGTTTCTTTCTATGCAGAAGATCAAGGCCTAGCTTGGATACCCAGAAAATGAACTAAGATACGATATGAGGAGGAGCTTCCGGCATCAGCACTCTCTGGAGGACTCGTGCTGGGGGATGATCATCAAAAAGCCTCCACAGGGATCCGGGCGATGCTGCGGTTGTGGCTGCGTCCACCCCACCATTTCCTGGACTTGCCATTGGAATGAGGAGGGAGATGTCTAGGCTGGCATGTGCATACAGTGAGACAACGAATTTGACCGGATCTTTACTGTTGGAACTCAATCAGGAGTTGGGAGGGGTGCAAGTTGTAGCACTCCAAAATATTACGACTATAGACTATCTATGGTTAAAAGAACATATGGGATGTGAACAGATCCCAGAAATGGGTTGCTTTAATTTGTGTGATTTCTCTCAGACTGTTCAAGTACAGTTGGACAATATCCATCATATCATAGACTAATTTTCACAAATGCCTAGCGTGCCTAAATGGTTTTCTTGGCTTCACTGGAAATGGCTGGTAATTATAGATTTGCTTTGTTTATGTCACCATATTCCTATTATGTTAATATGTGTGTGCAAGTTAGTTAGTAGTTTAAAACCTATACATACTTAAGGTACTCTACAAGAAGATATGTCAAAGAAATAATCAATCCTCCCATGTTTTCTTCCATATGCTACCTCTATAGCTTTTCTTCTTCCTTCCTAATTACAACCCTTAAATATAATTCATGCCTCATATCGAATTTACTGAGCATCATAATTCCTCCAGGTGGTAAAGATACCTCAAGACAAGTGATGGGCATAGAAGCCACAGGGCATAAATCTGCAAAGAAGTAAAAAGCTAACCTTTTCAAACAATATGGCTTCTCTCTTACTTACCAACTTTACATTTCCCTGTATGGCCCCGGAAGATGACTGGTTAGCCAGAGACGGATAAGATTCCTCAAGGGAGGAACAACCTAAGACCGGCACAGTCACAGGGGGGCCATCAGGTGAGAAGTCGGGGAACAGTGATGAAGCTTAGAACCTCACCTCCCCCTGTTTTGAGAGAAAGCTTCTGCATCCGTAGATGTTTTATTGCCCTTGTCTAGCTCGGATTAGCACATAGTCTACAGGCATACACATGATCATCTACAATTGCTTTCTTACAACACTAAACTATGTTTTCTACCTTTATCTTGCATCTACCTACCGCTTCAGCAGTTTATTAAAAATAAAAATAATAATAATAATAAAGGGAAAAATGTGGGATCCACATATAAATCAAGTATAAAAATCAAACGAATATTCATATTTGACCTGATTGTTTATAGTTCATAATGCGTGATCAGAACCATAAGTTTCTGTGATGACTGCCCTTGGACTGTTCACTATGTAAGAACTTATTCACTATGTAAGAATTCGTTCACTATGTAAAAACTTGTTCGTTATTCTTCAGAAGATTGGAGACTGACGAGAACTAGGCCTGAGATGGATTAAGGATTGTGCATTGAGCATTGACCCCCTATACAGAATTTTATTGTTGTTAACAACCATTTGATCAATAAATAGGAGAGATGCCCTCTCAAAAAAAAAAAAGTGTTCCTCGTGTTCAGATTCTATAGGACTATGTGAGCAGTGCTGTATTTCTGACATTTAGGAGGATTAAGAGGATTATGTGAGCTAGTATAAGAACATAACCAAGATGGATAAACTATTCCTCTGGGATAAATGCATTTTGTATTATGAACAACTAAGTTACCTGTAAACTTTCGGAACACTTGATAGTTATAAATTAGGTACTGTTTCTGATCCTTTCAAAGGAATATAGCAATAAGTCTATTGAGTTCCTTTGACCTTCAAGTTTGCTCATCTTTGAGAAAGCTTTCCCTGGTTGTGTGGCATCTTGGGAAGAGAAGCAGGAGCACAACAACCCCCCCCCTTAATATTTCGCTTCTGTTTTGCCCCTCTTCTCAATATGAAACCCCTTCACCCTTCATTTGTGTGGTACCTCTTCTTAAGTATATGATTCCTGGTCATTGTAATATATATCAGGGGAGCAGGCAATTTGTTTAACAGTAATATGGGTAAGCTAGACTTTGCCTGATAAAGTCTTTTGAGCAAGTAGCTTCTACTTCAGCCACAGCAGCAGAAGGATTTGTTAAAATTTTTAAAAGCAGCAGCTTAAAGTATTATATCTCATGATGAAATACACCTTTAAACAAAGATTCCAATGATCAAAGCCATAAATCCAGAGGAGTGACACTTTGTATCAGGTCCCTGAATAGGAGGCAGTTGGAGGAGACCTGCAGGAAACAACTCTTCCCACAGACGAGAGAGACAAAATTTGTTTTCAATTTACTTGCAAAAATATGAAGGTAAGACTTATTCATGTATTTTCTCAGTAAGTGTTTACTATGCACCTATTTGTCCATAGTTAGGGGGATGACATTAGTTAAGAATGCATTAATCAGTAAGATTTAGGCCCAAAATACAGTATAATAGTGTGAGAGGTCTAAGCAAAGGGAAGAAAAGGAGGACAGAAAACTAATACAGAGTGTGGGAGTTTGGGTGGGGTGGAAGACAAAGGCGTGGGTCCTAGACCTTCTCACAAAAGAGAGGTCTATGCAGTTTGTCTGTCCCAGGAAACCAGAAAACATGTCTCACTATACGCTGCAGCTTTACACTTCAAAGACTAGTCAATAAATATTGCTTTTTCTATTTAGACTTTTGAGATATTATGTCTCTTTAATAAATACTCACGAATGTATATTCAAAAACCTTTATGTCATTAGGGAGCTGTCCTGTGAGCCGTGAGATATGTTCAAAGAGAGGAAATAATTCCATTTGAAAATGGCAGATAAGCCAGCAACCTTCAAAAGCACTAGCTGATGCAGTAGCCGAGGCACAGTTATAGCTGGAAGGTCCTGTGGACTTCTGCTCTTTGCAGAAAGGTTGGTGACCATAGTTCTGAGGCACAGAAGTATTGAAAATGGCTGAAGTAGTTGGTTTCCAATGAGCTTACTACAAACAGCATCCACTCCCCTGGCGAGGCAAGTTAAATGGAGTGGGTTGGTTCTCAGCAAGACAGCACACAGGCCTCATGCACTTTCATTGGCACATTATTATAAGCAACAGAAAGCTAATAGGAGCTCATCTTCCCAGAGAAATTCACACGTTCTTTCCCTTGCTGTTTCATTCTTTCCTAGGAACACTCAAGTGTTCAAGCTGCTGCCCACTAATCCCTGTTTTGGTGAACAGTTGAGAGAAAAATAAAACATGAGCAGTATTTTCAACCCTCTGCATTAAGTGAACAGCAAGGCTTTGTTTTTCCATGACTCCTTCATCATAGGAATTTGCCTCCATTGCCCTTCTTTCTGTGGGTGAACTTGACTTTGACTTCCTGTATCCTCATCATGGTTCTTTGTCCACACAAGGGGGTTCACATTCTTCTTTATGATGCTCCTCATTTGAAACTTGAACACAGCTCCAATATTTATTAGACACTACAACCCATGAATTGTGTTTGGCCTTGGAATGTAACCGTGAACATGGCAGGGTTCCTGACTTCAAAGGGCTTGCAATCAAGTCTAGAGGTAGGTAGAAAAAATTAATCATAAGATTCTTTGAAAAAGGTAATCAGAAGGGATAGAAATATTATAAGCCTTATAGGCTTCATTCCATTTATTCTTCACTTTTGCTTTATGAAATTAAAATCCCTTACAAAGAAATAACATAAGCCTGCCTCTGGCTTTACTTCCTAGGTAATGAAATTCAAAAATAAGCCCTCAGAAAGGGATATTGGGATATATTTCTCCCTGTCCTGGCAGATACTAGGACAGCATTATTAGTGGAGCAGTGATAACATTTGGCATATGGTGGTATCACGATCATTAAAACTTTCACCTATGATTAATTGGAATGAAATTAAGGTAAAAAGTTAGGTATTGGGATATGTCAGCTGTGCACTTGAAAGGCGTAGGTGCAAAAATCATTTTAAGGAGTTTAAAGAGGACCAGCTTATTTGAACTACAGTAGAAACCTTGCAAGAGGAAAATTTTAAACTAAGGGCATCTCACTGACAACTTAGGTAACTTAGGGAAATACCACTTTGGCAGTTTTTGCAAATTTTAAGATTATCATCATCTGCAGCTGCTAAATATAAATAAATCACACCAGTATCTCACTCTAGGGCATCAGAAATGGAAAAGGAGGTGATCTTAGGACACCAAGTGATCATGAGACTGAAGGATACTATCAAAAACTGGAAATTATGAAATCCAAAAAGCTCTATTGGTAAGTGGGCATAGGGGTTTCCCAAAGTATAATAAAATTACATCTTTGGCATTAGGTTGGAACAGGTCTAGAAGGTGCATAACATGAACAGTAAGACAGATAACTTGTGAACCTTGTAATTTCTATTAGACTATTGACTCTTCTTCAACCCAAGTATCTAGTGGAGATAAGGGTTCCTTTCAGTCATTTGATAGAGAAAAACACTTGGGCCTGGTTCATAGGCTACATTTGGCTAAAGATTGATGCTAGCCAAAAACGAACGGCTGACACATCACAGCCCTATTTATGGGGGCCTTAAATTACCACATGACTTGTGATGCATGAGTCAGTACATCTAATTGTGTACCTGATCATGTCTTTTGTATGGGTGGGAAACTGACCAAATATAATCCTCTTGCTGACACAATGTATCCATGACAAAAACTTATGCACTGATGTTTGTGCAATAAATCCAATAGCAAGGACTAATTTTTTTCCACTCCTGTAAGTTTCACTTTTCAGAAACAGAAACTTATGCAAAGCCCTTAATTATCACCTTTTTTTTTTTTTTGAGAAAAATAGCCAGCCACTTCGTAACAGGTGCATTATATCAAACACTTTATACGCCGGAGGAGGTAGAGATTTGTCCTTCCTGGAATTAACACTTATTCCATCTGTGTGCTGACCATTCCTACCCACAGTGCCCAAGCCAGGAACAGTAACTGGGAGCTTAGACATCTTTGTCACCAATTAATAGGAGCCCTTGAGCCAGCAAGTTGTGGTTGAATGGAATTAATTGTATCATCTATTTATAATCATGGAATCACAGTATCTTAGTAGTTTATTTGACCCTGTCAGTATCTGATCTTACCTGTGCTAATAGCTATGAACTGGACAATCTTCCTTTTAGTTCCTGGCATATCAGTTCTAACATCAAGTATGATGCCATCTCCTTGGCCTGTATTTGTGCTTCCCAACATGCTTGACACTCTAATATTGCATCACAAAAGAACTGACCTCTGGATTCATTTTAGTCCTGTGTGCTTTTATCCTATTTATTTTACTACAAGCTAATAATGGAGACATTTCAAATAATGTTATAAATGTATTCCTATTCTGCTTCCATTTTGAAAATAAACCACAGACAGTTTCCTCATCTGTGAAATAGAGATAGTGTTTAGTTCCATACATATTAAATTAGACAATACATACTATATTCTTAGATGAATATCTATATTGCATATATTAAGCCCTTGCAACTATTTTTATTATTGTTCATATGTATACAATTCATAAGGAATTCCAAATATGAACACTCATATTTATATCAGAAAAAATAAATCAACAATGATGAGCTTCAGCTTCAGTTTATCCACTGAGACTAAGATACAGTAATCATTAGGTAGACAGATAGATGATATAGAGATACAGACAGGTAGACAGATAACAGATATAGATACATGTCTAGTTTTCTGTTAAACTGTTATGAACCTTAATTTGAGAACTTTTTAGCTGCTGCAAAATTTTTTCAGATGCCCCATGAAATGAATCATAAAGCAGCTGAACATGTGGTAAGATGTCAGTTTCGGCATGATTCCTAATCAAATGAAATAACTTCTAGTTTTCCTGCCAAGAAGAGCCCTTACCTTTTTAAGAACACCACTTAATCATCTGCATACAGGTTATAGATCACTTCTCTTTCATGAAAGTAGTAGACTTACAAGTAGAAAAAGGAAGTGCTGTATACATTATCATATACAAAAGGACGTATTTTGCTCTTAACTCTTTCTAATTGATAGTTGCATGAAGAAAGGTATTAAATCTTTTAATATCCCAGAGTATTCTTAAATTTTTCATGCTTTCAAGCTTTACATATATTATTCCCTCTTCCTATAATATTTTAAACTGTTTTTTCAAGACTCAGCTCAATGTCACTTACCTGTGGTTATAAATCCAAATTAAAGAGTGAATATAAAAATACTTGAAAAAATCTTGCACAATTTGTCCTTAACCCCACCTTCTGTCCCTTCTATGCCACACCCCTCATATCATCAGAACCATCGGATCTCTACACAAATTTTATCTTCTCAGAGTCTTTCCCCCTACAACATTAATATTAGTTTTCTGTGGCTACTGCAACAAATTACCATAAACTCTATAAATTAAAACAATAGAAATGTATTCCCTCAAATTTCTGGAGGCCAGAAAAATCCAAAATAAGTTTCAGGAGCCAAAACTAAGCTTTGGAAGGATCACACTCTTGCTGGAGGCTCTCTGAGTAAATCTATTCCTTGTTTCTTTCACCTTCTGGTGGGTGCCAGCATTCCTTGGTCTGTGGCTACATCCTTCCGATCTCCAAAGGCACAGTTTGTCAGATGTATAAAAGACATGATACAACTATATCCTGTATATAAGAGACACTCCAGATTCAGAGACACAGATTGTTTATAATTAAAATAATAAAAAATGATATACCACAAAAGCAAGTACCTGAGGGAACAAAAGCAATTACACTAATAGCAGACAAACTTTAAAAAACCTGGTTACTAGAGACAAAAAGAATCCTTCAAGATGATATAACAATGATAGATATATGTACCAAACAGAAGAGCACCAAAATACATAAGCAAAACTGACATAATTAAATGTAGAAATAGAAGATTTAACAACAACAGTTGAAGACTGCAATACCCATCTTTCAATAACAGCTAGAACAACTAGGTGGAAGATTTACAAGATGATAGAAAAATTGAACACTATAAGCAAATTAGGACTAATGGACATTTATAGAACACTCTACCCCACAACAGCAAATATATATTCTCATGAACACAAGGAATATTCTCAAAAATAAACCATGTGTGAAGCCATACAACAAAACTCAATAAATTTAAGATAATTAAAATCATACAATCTCTGACTGTAATGATTCTAAACTGCATATCAAAAACAGATAAAATGTAGGAAGTTCACAAATACATGGAAATTAGATAATATATTTCCAAATAGGCAAAAGAGCAGAGAAGGAATCATGAAGGGATTTAGAAAATAAAACAAAATAACACACAAAACATGGGATGTATAAGTCATGCCCATAGAGCAATTTAAAACTTTAAATGCTATATTCAAAGATAAGAAAGACATCAAGTCGCTAAAAACCTTCCACCTTTTTTCAGAAATGAAAAATTGGTTTAATATCCAAAAATACACATAATAATAATATAGAGGATGAAAACCACATGATCATTCAATAGATGTAGAAAGAGTATTTCACAACATCCAATACTCTGTCATGATTAAAAACACTCAACAATGTAGGCATAGAAAGAACTTGTTCAGCTTGACAAAGGGCATTTATAAAAACAAACACAAGAATTCCTCAGTTAATATCATCATTAAAGGTGAAAGGCTGGTATTTTGCCTAAGTGCAGAGGAAGACATTTCTATTGAACATTGAAATAAACATTGAATATATATTCTCACAAAAAAACCTGTATATGATTGTTCATAGCAACATTATTCATAACAGTTCTAATAAATAGATAACAAAATTAGATAGCACAAAGGAGTGTTATTCTTCAATATAAGAAGAGTGAAGTACAGATACATGCTACCATATGGATGAATCTTGTTAACATATGCCAAGTAAAAGAAGTCTGGCACAGTAGATTATATATTGCATGGTTCCTTTTATGTGAAGTGTCTAGAGCAGGCAAGTCCACTGAAACAGAAAGTAGATTGGTGATTCCCTGGGGCAGGTATCAGAGGAATGTGAATTGCTGCTACTAGGTATTGATTTCTTTTGGAGACATTGAAAACTTTGTGAAAATATATTTTTTTGATAGTTGCACAAACCTGTGAAAAGACTAAAAACCACCTAATGTACTCTTCAAGAAGTTGAGTTTTATGGAATGTAAAATATATCTCAATAAAGCTGTATAAACCACCACCCACAAAAATTAACCAAGTATTAACAGGAGTTGGTTATACATGTAGGACTAGATTTTGAATGTGTTTGATCATAGGGGTGGAAACATAAGATTGAATAAGGGGAAATTATTCTTGGGGGGAAGGACACTTTAACCATGGGAAAGCTGCAAGTCAGATATGTATAGAGAGGATTTATGTGACATACAGCATGAACCATGGGAGCCATGAAAGTGTACCAATGCAATCTTCCTTCGAAAGAAGATCTGCCATTCAGCTGCAAGGAGTGTTGTAAGTTGAAGGACTCTATATGATGACCTTTCAGGACTTGTCTTACCTTTGGAGCTAAGTCAATAACTGGTCTTGGTGCAGATACAAGGGCTTGTTCATTGGTGTTTAACAGAAGTCTGACCTTATCATCTTCACTTTGGGGCACTCAGTTGGCTGGCCAAGACTGTCCAATCTGTCTAATGGCTGGATATTCTCCCTGCTCAGTCTCTCTCTTTCCTCCTTTTCTTCTACAGTTATCAGTTACCTATTGCATTCTGAAGAATTTTCCAGTCCAATTCTGCCTTTATTACCTCTAACAAACTGCACACATATCTTACCATCTTATTTCTATAGAACCTGGTGAAAACATCATACAATTTATCAAATTTGGTTCCAACTGTAGATAAGACATATTTATTTAAAATAAGCCAAATTTAAAGATAATCTTTCATCATAAAAAGAAATACATACCAATATATTTACTTTAAAAATTTTTGAAAGCACCATTATTTGAAATTAATTTTGTAATGAAATGAACTAATTAATATAACTACATATGTGGTCACCTTAGCCTTTTACACTCTTAGTGGTGTTAGTATTGATGTTTTATTTATGATTCAAAGGACAAAGGAATTTGACAGAGTTAAATTGGAGTTGTGTTGAATACTTAATATTTCTGGCACTAAAGTTGGAGCATTTCAGTTTTACTGCAGAAATAAAATAAATAATCCACATCTAATTTAAAAATTAACAGTAACAAAAATAAAAGAAAAATACGAAAGAAGTCCTGTAATATTTCTGAAAAACAAATCTGGGTTTTACTTGGGCCTGCCTTTTAAGAAGCATAATAACTTTCCCCTATCTGGTTATTACTGTATGGCATTTCATATTTTTGTTTCACAATGGCAATGTAAATGGTTATTTCCCTGGTAAAGAAATCAGGTCAGAGTTATATTAAAACAACATAAAATTTTTAAGAATAACAAATTGAGCATTCTTCTAATATAAGTCTGTTTGGATGTTATTATACACAAAAAAGAGCACTGCCGCACTTTTCATTGTCTTGATTAAAAACCAGCTATCCTCATTTTTTACCACACTGATAGCACAATCTACTGGACTTTGGCAAAGCTGCAGTGACCACACACTGTTTCTTAAATCAGAGATAATGAACAAGCTTGTGTGCCAATTCTTGGGCAATGAGTTTGGTTTCCAGCATTTCTGGAAGAAATTTTCATCCTTTGCCATTTTTTCAGCTCCTTTTTTTTTTTCTGTAGCAATTACAGAATACAGATTTTGACCATCTGGGGTCCACACACAGAACAGTATGAGGCACGACATTCCTGTCTGAAACACAATTATATCCGATTATAGGATGGTAGTAATAAAAATATGTAACCCAGGTTATTATGGGTTGAAATGTGTTTCTCTAAAAATGGTATGTTGATATCCTAACCCCAAATACTTCAGAGTGTGACCTTATTGGAACACAAGTTCTTAACAAAGGTAATCAAGTTACAGTTCATTAAGATGAGCTCTAATCCAATATGACTGGTGTCCTTATAAAAAGGACAAATTTGGACACAGAGGCAAACACATGAGGAAAAATGTGAAGACATAAAGAGAATGCCACCTAAATGCCAAGGAACACCTGAGGCCACCCACAGCTACGAGAAAGCCTTGGCCAGATTCTCCCTCACAGTCTTCATTGCACTTCTAGTTCCCAGAATTGTCAGGTAATAAACTTCTGTTGTGATGTCATCCAGCTTGTTGTCACAGCAGCCCCAAGAAACGAATTCACGAGCTATGTTTAGTTCGGTGTAGGGCACATGAACTTCATTTCAGGAACAATTTATTTTCAGAGGTATTTTTCTATATGTCCCTTCAGCATATATGGTTTTGATAAGACTGCATTTTTATATTTGTCATGTACAATTACTTTTCCTATCTACTTTTAAAATGTTCCCACTTCTTATAAGGCAGTAAAGGAAACAAAGAATACATACCATTTGAATAGTAATATCATTTTTGGTTGAAAATAAATTGCAAACATACAACAAGGAATCAGAAGAGCCCTTGTGGTAGGCGGCCTGTAAGCTACCTCACAACAGCCCCTGCCACATAGCACGCATGCTTTTATGTAACCTTCTCTTTTTGAGTATGAACTGGATTCAGTGACTTGCCTCAAAAGAATAGAACATGGCAGGTGTGAGGGGACCTCTAGATAATAAAGACTGTGACTTCCAGTATTGGTACTGTCTTGTTCTCTCTTTGGATTGTTCACATGGGTGTGTAGCTCTGGGAGGAGGGGGGTCCCCTCCCAGGGCAAGTTCTCTGTGAATATGGTGAGATCTAAGGAAAACGAGGGAGCGAGGTTGGAGATTAAGGGTAGTTATCTTTGGTAACAGAACTATATTATTGCCCAGTGCATGCTATCATGATATTAATGTTTTATTTAGTAAAAACAAAACAAAGAAAAAATATGTGCATAAAAGACATATACAAATATATATATATATATATATAAAGCAGTGCTAATAAAATTAGACAATTTTATGAAGAAACTATTGAACACAAAGAAATGTGGCACTGGTCAATAAAAGACTTATCCAAAAAAAATAAAATATATTGTTTTTCTTAAACTTTAGGATTCTCAAAAATTTGTGACTTTTACTGGCTAACAGATGAAGTAAATATGTCTCATTAGTCAATCAAAGGCCCAAAGTGAAGGTATAAGTTTTCTATCGTTGCTGTAACAAATTACCTCAAACGTAGTGGTTTGAAACAGCACACAAATTTATAGTTTTTGTGTACTGGAGGTCAGGAATCTGACTGGGTTGCACAGGGTGAAAATCAAGGTCTTGGTATGGTGTGCAACTTCCTGGAGGCTTTAAGAGGACAATCCATTTCCTTGACCTTTGTAACTTTTAAAAGCATTCCTTGGTTTATGCTTTAATCTATCTTCAAAGCTAACATCCCAGGTCCAGTGGTTTCCAGGTCCTCTCTTTCTGACCTGTTTTCTAACCTCACATATATGTCTGACCTTAACTAGAGAGTTCTCTGCTTTTAAGGACTCATGCAATTAAAATGCATTATCATAGATAATTTAGGATGATTTCCTAATTTTAAAATCTGAAACCTTAATCACATCTACAAAGTTCATTTTGCTGTGTGAGGTGACAAACATACATGTTCTACAGACTCGAGCCTTCATTCCACCAACAGTAGATTATAGTATTTGGTTAGTAAATAATACATTGAAAATGTTAAAATTATCTGTAATTTTATAACTTCATATCAATACATATACCAAGGATTTGAAAGGAATATGTAAAGGTTTAGGCATGCATGTACTTACCTTAGTGTTTCATTTTGAAAAATAAAATTTAATACCTACAATTTATAAATTTATAAATGTAAAATGGCATGTAACAAACAAATTTCATTTTAAATGAAAACTCAATGCTTTACATTAGAGAAAGTGATTTCTAATACAATAGAGTGGATTCCTGCAAAATAGTAAATTAAAGAATAAACCCTGCTATTGTAAATCATTTAGACATAGTTGACAGCTGATTTTTCTGTTTCTCTGTTTACTGGAAATCTTGAAGGTAGTGATATTGATCAAAATTTAAGTATGTATTGTTAATAACTGATTTTATTTTATGTAAATTTAGTAAATTTATGTAAATGTGAAGATATTAGTAACATTAAAATTGTAGTACAGAAATGGATGTAAAAACACAAATCACAGTGTTAACAGCCTATATTCCATTTTTCAGGTAATGTTTTTGGTCCATTAATATTATGGTAATATGTAAATTTAAAATAGATCTCCCAGTTGCACAAGAAATTTACAATGAAATATTCATACTGTAAACTTTGGTTTATTTTAGTTTTCCATGTCAAAAATATAAATTGAACCCCAAGCAAATATTAGCTTCTCTACAGAATGTGACTGGTGTTGAGAAAGTAACATGAGGCACTTTATTCATTAAATCAAACTGAGAAAGCACAGCTCCTACTACAACAAGGCTTTGCTTACAGACTATCACTCTGTTATATTCCAAATAAATGGAATAACTTACTATTCCCGGGGCATGTTTTAAAAGTGCATGAATTCAAAGTGTCCTCCTCTCCCATTATATTTCACTGTAATTTTAATCAAGATAATGCAAATCCCAAATTCATCCACAACATAATTACAATTATGGCAATCACAATCACCATAACAAAAGCTTATTTTATTTTTTGTTTGTGAAAAAATGCAATATTTTTAAGCTATTTTAATCAATTGATTATTGATAATTATTTCCTTAGATTTACTCTGCCAGAAAGAAAATACTTGGAGACAATGAAAACTATTATTAAAATAAATTTAACTATATATGCACATTTACCTCCAAAACGTATAAAAGGATGATTAATAAAATATCTTTAAGCATAAAATGAAGACTAAATTTAGTGAGGAAAATGGAGGGAAACTACTAATTAAGAAGAAATATGAAAGAGGTAAATTTCCAAATTTTAAAGGAGAAACTTTTCGTATTTCAGAAAGAATAAAGTAGGACTCAGATCACTATGTCATTTATATTCTATTGACTAGTGATGAAGAATGATGCACTGTTTTGTTTGAAATGGTAATATTTATAATATTCCCCAAATTGCATCATTTGAAACTTGTTAAACATTTAATATGAAGACACATGTGACAAGTTCAGAATGATCAAGGTCACATAGTTTTTCAAACTTTTCAAAGAAGTTTAAAAACTATTACTCTAAACTATCATTCAGACTCAAACTCAGGTCACCAGTACCAGGCCCTGAAGTCCTCCACTGCCTATTCTGTACCTGCAAATTAGGTGATATTATATCTCCATTAACCCTCAAGAAAACATAAAGATCCATTAGGGTCAATTTTAGTTGTGTTTTTTTTCTTTTTTTGAGCAATTCTAATTGTAAGAATAGATATTTCATGAATTTTATTCTTTCACAGAGGATTTTGAAAGAAAAAAATAACTTCTTTTAAACAGAATAAAATTAATTTTACCTTACAATTACCATAGAATTCATTATACTTTGTATAAATCCATGATACATTGTTAGATCTTAGTGGTAATTTTTTTTACATCTTGAAATATCTTATTTCACCATCTTACTTGGTATTTAAACTGCTTATCATCACTATTAATCATTACTGTTACTACTTAATTATTACTCATATATTATTCCCAACTTTGCTAATGAAGACTAAAACAATAAGGAAACAGAATAATGCAATGTCTCAGAATGACACAATAGTGAAATCAATTGTCGCCAATTCAATATCTTTCCATGTCCTTATTGCAAAGACTACAGTATTGCTTAGCTTCCAAAAATGCATAAAAGACTGGAAGCAACATATTTGTCATCTGTTTTTTAGCTTCTTTTGAACACAGTTCAAGTTCATAATTTGTTATTTTCTTCTCTTACATACAAAGAAAAGAAAAATTGTCAGAAGTAAACATTTCACTATAATTAGGTGAATCAGAAGATGAATACAGACAGACAGATAGCCCTGAGTCTTCTAAGGATGGTAAAATTGTGTAAGCAGAATTTCAAACTCTGTGTCTTTAGATGATATCCTGTGTGAATCTTCCCAAACTTGATAATTGATATGTGAGTAATATATGTGTAAGAACAAAAAGAAAATACATTACTCTATCTAGAGAGTCATTCAACAGGAAGGATTTCATCATGCTGTACTTTGTGACAATCACTGGGACCACTCAATTTTGCTAAAAGAAAATGGAGCAGCATTCTTTCAACTTAATGGTGAAATTTTTAATGAAAATTTTATCATAAAAATATGATTTTTTACACTTCTCTCATGATGTCTGTGAGACAAAATTTACTTGATACCATTTGTAAGTGGACAAATGCAGGCAGGTAGAGTACAAACTAGCAACAAATAGATAATTTAGAAATGAAAGTTGTTTGATTAGACCATCCTAAATAAGTTTTATTAATCTATAAATGAAAATGTTTTGCAATTATGGAGCAAAGAAAATGTCATGTTCCCTGCAACATAATTGTGAGCTGTCCAAGGTTTTAAACTATTTGTCAAGTATGGGAACCAATATTCAAAGGATAATTTCCAGGATTATGAATGACAATTAAGAATTACTTACCAGAGGAAATTGTTCACACTGAGTATGTGCAATTTCAATAGGAAAAACATGGAATAAAAATTTGTTTTCTTCTTTCAAGTTTGTACTAAGCTATTTATAAAGCTGTTTTTCAGTATACCATTGTTTTTTCTTCTGGAAACTATTTGTAAAATGACTTTAAATATAAACCATTTATATGAAGATACAAGACTTTTTTGCACTGATCCTTCCCACTAAGTGCAACTATAAATTGTAGAAATAAAGAGTCAACCAGAGGAGATTCCTGAAAGGTGATAAGAAGCAGTAAACTGGTTTGGGACCCCAGGACTAGAGAAACGAAACAGCCACAGGATGTGTCATGTCTCTCCACCCAACAGAAGGTAACGCAGACCTTAAAAACCTTAACAACCTCTACAAAAATTATACAAAAATATAATCAAAAAGAGTATAAATAAATCAAGATGAAATCTTTTTGAAAGTTTAGGTAACTGTAGAAGGCATGAAAAGAGAAATAGGAGAATGAAGATAAGAAAACAAATAAGAGTAGCAAACATAAGCTCTAGAATATCCATAATTAAATGTAAATATCTAGATTCACCAGTCAAAAGAAATGGACATAGTGGCTGAAATAAAATATGACTGAACTCTGTGCTGTTTGTTAGAAATTTGCTTCAAATTAAATGGCATAGTTAAAACAAAAAGACATACCATGGAAACAATCAAAAAAAGAAGTGGCTATGTGGATATTTGATGAAGTAGATTTCAGAGCAAAGAAAATTGTTAGAGAAAAAGAGGGACATTATGTAATGAAAAAAGGATTAATCCAGCAGAAAAGCATAATCTGAAATGAATACCCACAAGAATGTATGCAAACCACACATTCTGTATTGGATTGATATCAAGGCTATATTGAGAACTCTCAGAACTTAACAGGAAAAACAATCCAGTCATCAAACAGACAAAGCACAAAAACAGATATTTCACCAGAGAGGTTGTAGATGGCAAATATGCACATGAAAAGATTGCTAATATTGTTAGTTATCAAATATTAATTAAAACCACAATATCACTAACAATGAGCCACATCTACCAGAATGGCTAAAATAAATTATGGCAACACCAGATGTTGATAAGACGGGAGAAACTGGATCACTCCTACATTTCTGGTGGGAATCTAAAATCGTGTGGCCACTCTGGAAATATTGTGGCAGTTTCTTACAAAACTAAATATGCAATTATCAAAAATCCAGATATTGCAGTCATGGCATTTATCCCAGAGAAATGAAAGCTTATGTTCACACAAAACTTGTTCACGAATGTTCATAGCAGCTTTATCCATAGTAGGTCTAAGCTGGAAATAATCCAGATGTTCTTTAATGGATGAATGGTTAAACTGTGATACATACATGGAACAAAATGCAGCAATTAAAAGGAATTAACTATTGATACATAACTTGGTGAATCTCCAGTGAATTAAAAATAAAAAGGCAATCCCAAAAGGTTACATATTGTATGATTCCATTTACATAACATTTTTGAAATGACAAAATAATAGAAATGAAATACATATTAGTAGTTGGTGGGGGAGGCACATGTCAGGAGGGTGGTGGCTGTAGTTGTAAAAGAGACCCTTTTGATAATGGACCTCTATAGTATCTTGACTACAGTTGAACCTACACATATGATCAAACTGATCAAATGAAACATTCAACACAAATGAGAACAACTAAAACAGAAAATATGCCTATAATCAGTGCATTATATCAATGTCAATATCCTCATTGTTTTCTTTTAATATGGTTTCAAAAAATCTTAACATTGGAGGGAAAAACTGAATAAAGGGTACACAGAATCAATCTCTCATTTTCCCTGCTATACTAAATGTTAAGCCTGGGGAAAACCACCCTGCCCTCGTCCCACACAGAAAGGGCTTATTCTGGCCCTCTTTGGGCCACATCTCACTATGGATCAAGGAGTTCACAGTGCCAAAAAGATATGGCCAAAGTCTGAATAACTGGGATCCCAATAATCCATTCCTAAATAGCCCAGACTTCCAAGACTTCCAGGGATCTCCACTCTGAGGCCATTTTCTGAAAAGTGGATCACATCACACGTGTCAAAACCCTAGGCCTAAGAATGGCCAAGAGAAAGAGTGTTTTGGAAGGTGGGGTGATTGGACTTAAAGACGTGGCTTTGGTTTCCACTGTGTGTGCCTGAGATTCTCTGTAGTGGACACGGGAGCTTCAGGTAGGGAGAGAAGGGGGTGAGATGAGTCTGTGTTCCAGCTCTCTCCACATGGTCACAAAAATTCTAAATTCAAACCTGTTCTTCTGAGTCACCACAAAGATAGGTATTTACAAAGTTGTGAGGTGGGTTTTTTTTGTCTTGATTTTATGACCTTTAAGTACCAAGACATATGCTGATGGGCCTCCATTGGTCCTTCACTCTGAGACCTACAATATTAGCTGAAAACTGAATTGAAACAATGACAATACATCACATCAAAAATGTTTTAATTTCTTTTCAAGAGTTTCCTGAGCCCTGTGCAAATGTATCTGCCTTCTTCCCAGGGAGTCCTTCTGAAAACTATTCTGACAGAGACAACATCCTTCCGCCTTGTACATTTCTACCAAGCAATGGGTAAGTACTTGCTCCAGTAAGACTGGCTCTTAAAGCTACAAATTAGTGAAGAAAAGTTCTACACCTTTCCCAAAGTGACCACAAGTAATCGCTGAGGTGATGTAGAAACTGTTGGAAAGGACTGAGGCAGGAGATAAGACAGAAGGCAAAAGACAGAGAGGGAGAGATGGAGGAAAGAAGGTGAGGGGCTAAAAAATTCGATCCTTAACATTAATCCCACCTATGATGAAGTTACTAATGGTGAACCAAATAATACGCTTTTGAACTTCCCTGATGCACTAAAAAAAATTAACAAACTATGAGAGAATTAGACACCAAGGTTAAGAATCAAGGTTCTTGGATTTCTAGGCTTGCAGATGTGTCCGTTTAACCTTGGAACATGTCATTTTAATTCTGTAAGGCTCAATTTATATTCCTGGTTTTGTTAAATAAGTACAGATAAAAGTAATATATGCTTACTCCATAAAGTTTTGAAAATGAATAATGGTATAAAGAGAAAACATAAATCACTCATCCAGAGATTACCACTATTAATATTTTGATATATTCCTTCCATTCTTTTCTTCTAATGAATGTGCCTGTTTACATTCTTTTCTTCCACTTAAACTTGTAACCTTTTCACAGCTCTTAAATATTCTCTTAGAGTGCTCTTTTTATTATATGAATAAATATCCCAACACATATTCTGTAATGTATTTATCCTTTCTCATATTTTGGATGTTTTAGATGGCTTCCAAATTTTTTACTATCACATACAATAGATGAAATTCTATATACATAAATCTGTGAGTTTATGACGACTTACTTAGGCTATATTCCATAAAAAGGGGATTACAGGGTCATAAAATGTGACCTTTCTGACAGGCTCTTGATAGGACTTCCCAAATTGCTTAAGCCTCAGTTTATTGGTAAAATGAGAAGCTTGCATGAGATGATTTCAAAGGTGCTTCTCTCAGCTGTAAAATTGTATGACTCTGTCTTTTAGCCAGCTCACTATGGACTTTACATTAAGAAGTCTATGATTCATTAATCATGTAATGTTCTCTGACACTTAATAATAATACCTCAGAAACAATATTGCATTACTGTTTATCTCGATATTTTTATGCAGTAGAGTTGGAGCTTGACTTGTTAGGCTCCCAACAGCAGACTTTGAGCCAAGGATTCAGGTATAAATGGTTTATTAGGGAAATGTTTCTAGGAAAAATTAGTAAGGGAATGGGAGGAGCAAGATAGGGAATGGGGAAAAGCCAAACAAGGGTGTCATGGCAGGTAAAGTCCCAGGTTCAGTCTGACCTCACAGTATCTTCTAGAGGACTCCATCAATTGTGCTGTATGAATTGTGTACCCTTCTCTCCAGTTTGTTTCCTGGCTTCGTCTACACTAAGTCTTTCACTTCCTCAAATATGCTAGAATTTCTCCTCCTCCAGACCCTTTGCATATCCTTTCAGGGAGGCTACTCTGCTCTCTGCATGGCTAATCTCATCTGTAGGAACTCAGCATTAATGCTGTTTCTTTCTTGCTTACCTGACATGTCTCTGTAGCAGATGCTCACTGCCATGTGGCCTCTTGCGTGTTTACCTCATGATTCAGATCATATTTTACTGATTTATTTGTCCTCTTTTTATTTTTATTAGAAACTTTTTATTTAGAAATATACTAAAAAGTTGTAAGAAACAGCCACTTTGGAAAACAGAACTAGAGGTTTCTTACCAAACCAAGCATACTCTTGATGTGCAATCCAACAGTCATGCTCCTTGGTATTTACCATGACTTGAAAACAGATCCATGCAAAAATCTGTACATGGGTGTTTATAGCAGTGTTCTTCATAATTGCCAAAACTTGTAAGCAACCAAGATGTCCTTCAGTAGATGATGGATAAACCATGGTCTATCCAGATGGTGAAGTATTATTCAGCTGTAAAAGGAAAGAGCTATGAAGCCATGAGAAGATGTAGAGGAAACTTGAATGCATACTACTAAATGAAAGGAGCCAAAATGAAGAGGCCACATGCTCTATGATTCCAGCTTTATGACATTCCAGAAAAGGCAAAACTATGGAGGCCCTAAAAAGATTAGTAATTATCAGAGGTTTGGGAGATAGTTGGTGAATAGGCAGCAAAAAATTAATTTTTAGGTCAATGAAACTATTCTGTATGATACTATAGTGGTGGATAGATGTCATACATTTGTCAAAACCCATGGAATGCAACACCTAGTGTGAACCCTAGAGTCGTCTGAGCTTTGGGAGATAATAATATGTCAGTGTAGATGTAACATGGTAATAAATGTACCACTCTGATGGGGGGCTGTTGATAGTGGGGTGGAAGGTTGTGCATGTATGGGGGCAGAAGGTGTACATGATAACTGCACTTTCTGCTCACTTTTGCTGTGAACCTAAACTGCTCTAGAAAATCAACTTTACTTAAAAATTTGTTAGGACAAAGGACTCCCAAATAACTTTTATCCAGGTACCTCAAATGTTAACATTTGATCACATTTTATTGTAACATTCCCCCATCTACATTTACACCTAATAATGTTTTCTGAACCACTTAAGAGTTATAATGATGCCCCATTAGCCCTTCATAGTTCAGTGTGTATTCCACTCAATGACACCCTCCTAAAGAACAACAGAACAAATCAGAAAATAAACAATGATATAATATTACAACCAAATTCAGAGCCCATTCAAATTTCACTGCTGTTTTTTATAGGTCCAGGATCCAGTCTATCAGCACCTGTTGCACCTGGTTGTAATATCTTTTCAGTTTTATTCAGTATAGAACAGTTCTTCACTTTTTCTTTCTTATTTGTTATCTTTACATTTTGAAAATGCATAGGCTGATAATTTTGTAGAATGTCCCTCAATCAGGTTGATGTGATGTTTCTTCACAGTAATGTTCAGACTATGCACATGTATCAGGAATATCATTTAAGTGCTGCTCAGTTCCACTCAGTGCATCACATCAGAGACACTGTGCCGATTTCTCCGATGGCAGGTGTTGTTAACTTTTATCTCTAGAGTATGATGGTGTCTGGAAAGTCTCTCCACTGTAAAGTTAATAATCATTTGTACTTGTTAACTAATAAGAAACTGATAACTTTTTGCAAGAACATATTTTCTCATAAAACCTTACCCCTTTATCATCCACTGTTACTTGCCTGAAACAATTATTACTATGATAATTTACAAATAGCTACTTCCTAATTTTGTCACTCATTATGTTTTTTTCATTGGTATTCCAGTGTAAAAAACAGCTTTCCCTTCTCCTTTAAAATTTTATTTAGGTATTTATTCCTTTTAAAATGCGTATTAGTATAAATTTACAGATCTTCATTATATCCAGTGAGTTTCAATTTCTTACTATCTTGCTATATTTTGATGTGTAAATTGTCCCAAATATTGTCAGTGGGACACTCTTCATGCTGTTTTTTTTTTACTCTTTTCATGTAATTCTTCTGTGAATGCAGTTCCTTAGATCTCAATACTCT
This sequence comes from Manis javanica, assembly GCF_040802235.1. Lineage (NCBI taxonomy): Eukaryota > Metazoa > Chordata > Mammalia > Pholidota > Manidae > Manis > Manis javanica. The sequence goes on from NC_133160.1 coordinate 148,937,331, forward strand.
CCCTCTCTGCTTCTAGAAAAAGTTATTTCTACAGAGTTTTGGTTGTTTTAGTAGATAATAGTATTTAGATAACAAGACCTAGGTGCTAAGGGGGCTCTTTGCTACATGCTACAGAGCTGTCATTGCTTCTAAGCGCTCTCACTTAACAGCTGTTTCCAAGGAGCAAGAAAACACATTTCCTGTACATACACCTGCACATACATATACACACGCATAAATCTGTGTATCTCAATCTGTCTGTTGAAAGGTTGATCTAAAACCATGAGTTTTCATGGATAACTCCAATTCAAATTCAACAGCACAAGGTTTAATTTTGCCTTCCCTTTTTACCTCCGTATTTGTGCAATTCCTTTCCTTGCCATGAGAATCTGGCTCCACTTATCTCCAATCACTTTAGGTATTTACTCAATCTCTGCCCCTCCCCCTACCATATAATCAATTTCCTAATTATATAGAACTGTGATAACTAAATTTTCTGCTCCGACCAATGGGGAGAGAGAAAGAGGGAGAGAAGGGGGAGGGGAGTCGTTTTTCCCACCACAATGCCCGCAACACCAAGTTCATAGTGATGTTCTCAGTACCAAGTTGACATTGATGCTCATTTACTAATTCAAGAACAAGCAATTATGAAAATGCATCATTATTCTGTGATAATTCCATCTAAGACAACTATATTTTTATAATAATTCCATGCAATAACACATTTTTTTAGTTACATAGTAAGTACTTAGTATTTAGTAAATAGTTAATAGAGTTAAAATTTTGATTTGTATGTTTATAGTTAAATTTTTAGCTACTTGGGCTACTTCTTTCCATCCTTCCCTATAAATAATCAACAGTTTGCTTAATAATCCAATGAATTCCACTAATTTATTGAAAATAATGTATGTTTTTAGAGGATTAAATGGTTTGCTGGGGTAGAGAAGAGTTTAGACAAAAAGAAATGGATAAACAATCAAGATAAATGATTGTTACAATATGCTGAGCACTGGCTCTATAATAAGTACTAGAACAGGTGTTTTAGTTACACATTCCTTGTACAGTAGCTATTATTACGATTAAAGATAAAGAAACTACAGCTAGAGATCTAATAACTTGTACAAGGTCACCGAGCAACTGAGAATTCAAATGCACTCACATTTAGCTCTAAAACCTGTGCATTGAACACTCTGAAATAAAAAGGACCACAGCACCAAATACTAGCTGTCTGGCTGTGACAGGTAGGATGTTGTCTGCACCTCCTTTTGGGCTCAAGCCTCTAGCACAATCAAGACTCTTTTTTAAGGCATGCACTGGAAAAATTATTGGCCAAGCCTTACAGAGACAAAAATAATTCAGATTATAAAATTAAACAGGCAAGTAAGATTAATTGGAAAGGCAGACATAAAGAAAAGCAGTTAGATAGAAAAAGGACCATGCATTTGGAACTTAACTGGAAGTGCAAGAAACTAAATGCTCCTGGCCCAGTCATTTAAACTTGACACCACAACCATACAAATTTTATAAAATTCAGGCTGGTGTGGCTTTCATTTATTTAGTTTTGTAATGAAAGAGCAAACATAAAAGAGAAAATCAGAGACAACCTGAGAGAGAGAAAGAGAGAGAGAAATTGATTCTCATGGAAGCATAACTATGATCCATAGTTGTTTTGCTCCCGTGAACTGATTCCTTTCCAGCTTCAAGGTCTTTGGACTTACTGATCGCACATACTACACCTGCTAGATCAGCTCCTCTGCTTCTGCACAGCCATCTCCTTCTTCTCATCTGGACCCTAGGAATACGTTTCCACAACTGGGCCTTCTTTGCAAAAGCTATCAAAGTATATTCTCCTCTTTAACTCCCAATCCTTGTACCTTTATAAATGAAAGTATGACATAAAGACATTTAGTTATAGTGATTATTATGTTCTATGGTGCTTTTATTTTTTGCTTCTTTGCTCATTACCTATACTCACAGGTTCTCCCATGTTTTGAAATTCTATATTTAGCACCTCAGCACATAATGCAGTGTCTGAGATAGCTAGCTAGTGATGTATATAATAGACACACAGAAATTATACTCAATATTTATTAAATTAATAAAGTTTATCAATTATTTGCCCTTATAAAGTTCCAAACAGCAGAAATATTACATTAAGGCAAGTAGGTGTGCTATTTTTATCAACATAGAATATATATTTTTAGATGTAGGGACTAGGCATCATTTTTGGCACAATAACATCAATGGAAAACTTCTTATCAGACTTTAAAAAATCAACTTCTGAATTAGTGCCTTAAACGATTCCACCTAGAAAAAGAAAATTTTTTTCTTTTCTATAATATTTGTTATTTTCTATATTTTAACTGAAAATGATACAATAAAATAACAGGCTAAAAGAAAATGAATCCTTCTATAAAACATTAAGAAAAGAGAAAAGAAAATGAATCCATCTCAGGTCATGCTCTTTGTAATTTCTTGGTTATGCAGGTTGTGACTTCAACCAACAACTTCATGTTATTAGTCTAAGAAATTTCATAATTAGGCAATGTCTACCTTTCAGTCTTACTATTACCAAGATCCCTAAATACAAATATAAAAATAACTATGATGTAGTTGTTGATAATTTGTTAAAATTGCACAAGTTTATTGCTCTGAAAAATAGTCAAGAGAAAATGATACGACACTATGAAATCATAGGTTGAGCAAAAGTGCTATGAAATGTAAGGTAATCCTTTCATTTAATCCCTTAAAATTAAGAAGTTAGGGAATAATGCCAATAGCATCTCAGAAAAATGAAAGAAATCATAGTTTCTCATAATTCTATTTAAAAATGTTCCATTTTTTTCTCAAGATTCTGTCATTTTTCTGATTTTCTACAAATTAAAAAATTACTAAGAATTAATGAAAATGTGAATAATGTGTGATATAAGACGCTTCCTATAGAAAATAATGCGGGATCTATATAATCTAAATGTGTTTTACCTGTATAACCCAAAGAGCCTAGTACACAGATTCCATTGTCAATTTCAAAATAATTCAAAATAGAGATGGCTGTTGGATAAGCAACAAACTCTATCTGCTTCACTGACTTTCAAGTGAATACATATATAATAACAACAAAAAATTGGTGGACAAATCCTATATTTGGAACAATGAAGGTAAGAATTTGCAAACTAAGTGATAGGGTTACTAAAACGAGATTTCATTGCTTTTCAGCCCTCAGTTTTCATCTGCTACTTTCCATCACTGGATTTCTCTTGCTAGCAGCAGCAGCATTTTAAGCTGCACCCTGAAGTCAAGAATTAGCTTCCATCTTCATTAATATGCTGTATGTATTTCAGTAGTTTTGTTATTCGTATATTTTACTGATATTTATACTCAGTTCATTATGAACTTTTATAGGTAAAATTGTATGACTTACAATATTTACTGTGGCTCTATAATGGTTTTATTATGCAGGCATGGTTAAGGTTATAAAACTATAGCACCACCTCACCTTGAGAGCCTCTTGCTGTTGCTGAGTCTTTCATTAAACTTTCTGAGCCATGGTGATTAGCTCCAGTGACACGATTCCCCAGTGGAACAAGATTTTTGGAGTTTGCAACTCACAGCAGATGAAATGATACAATTCCCCTTGTCTCTTTGTTGGATGTAGTGGTTTCTGAAACCAGATCTGAAACGTCAGAGGTTATTTTTGCTGAATGTCACACACTAGCACATTTGTCCAGTTACAATGAGAAATCCTGTAACAATGAAGATATGCTTTATTCCAATGACATTTCAGGAAATGAAATTCAAATTTTCTGCCAGTGAGCTGTACTTTTTTGGAGCTCGTTTCTTCCAAATATTCTTGCATCACATAAAAAAGGTCAACTGTGGATAAAACTGGATAGCAGTCATTTATCATAGTTCTCACTCTGCAAATCTCCTAAATGGTTAAGATAATCAAAAGGTTTTCACCTTAAATCTTTGCCCCCTTCTTGTTCCTCCATGTTTCAATTCTATATTTGAAACATGTTACCCTACATGTTACCCTACATGTTGAAAATGCTGTTACCCTATATAATCACAAAGAAAAGTTGCTATGAAAGATAGTATATTTATTGCAATCTTTTTGTATTCAGTTTCATATATTTTGCAAACCAATTTCATACGACCATAGGCAACCTGAAATAACACTGTTCATGGAGACAGATACTCCAAAAATGTTACATATATTTCTAAGACATTCTGTAGATTAAAGTTCAAGAGCTGTATATACTCTGAAACCTCAAGTAACAGATATCTCCCCTTCTTAGCATCAAAATAAAGTAGTAACAATACACCTTATTCATGTTGTATGAATTCTGACCCACCCTACCTACATTGAACTTGAACAATATTTCATCTCTGTTTTAATAAAATATCAAAATATGCAAAAGAAAATGCCTTTCCCTCTATTTAGCTTTTTGGCAATGGCTAATAATGAGTTAGTTGATTTTCAGTTTAGTTCTGCAACAGTTTATTGAGTGTATGAACATGTCAGAACATGACATGGTACTAGGTTTTCTGGGAAATTCTAAAATGAGTAGTAACAAGCTTATGACCCAAGAAGGGAGATTAAAAAATAGACACATATAATTAATTTAAGTCTACCATGGGTCCCTTTAAGCAAGTTACATAAACCGTCTTTGAGTTGAAGATTCCCATCTCTACCACTCACTAAATGAATAACTGCATGAAACACTTTGCCACTGTTTAATGGATCAAAGCATTGCTTTGGTTATCATTGCAGAAGGGTGTCTGGCAAGTTGCTCTTAAAGCAAGGAAATGAGGAAAATTATATTGCCTTTGGAGAATAGTAAACCTTAGTGTCAAGTCAAGGGGAGGAAGGCATGGATTCCCTGGGCATGAGAACCCTACTAAAAATGCTAATATATTACTGCAGGATTTATTTTATCAGTGTTGTGCCCCGTTTCCTTGAGTCCTCCATGTGGAGCTGCAGTCACCAGGCTCAGTCGCGAGATGCAAGAGCGAAACAGGTCTTTATTGCTAGCTCGAACTAGGGTCTCAGTGGCCCGTCAGAACACAGGACTCAGTCTGAGACCCTGAACAAAGTTCCCTTATTGCTTTTATACTTTTTAAAAGTGATTAACAGTTAGCAGATGTAGCAAAAAACAGGTAGGGGCTTTCCAAGGCGGGGGGTGGTTTATTGTGACCTTAGCTGATTGGCTGAGGTGGGTCAGGGTCTTGTGGCGCAGGTTGCTGGGCATGGTTTCTGTGGGAATGGGTGTGGCTTGAGCAGGAAAATTCTTACTCAAGATGGAGGACACAGAACAAAATGGAGGTGGTCCGGTTGGCTAGGGGTCATGTAGGGGACATAGTTATTCAAGATGGGAGACACAAAATGGAGGCAGGGGGTCTAGCTAACCTTCCAGGGGTCCCACAATCAGAAGGAGATTTCTTAATAGAAATCACAGATGTCAGTACTACATCCTACTTATTGACAACAGTACACATCATTAGATGACTCTGGCTAAATAAAAACCTTATGCCATTAAACATTCAACATAACCAGTGATCCTTACTTTAAGATTTTGTTCAATGTAGTTTTAATTCCCATAAAAATCTCTGTGTGAAATGTTCATTATCTGGTTTTTAGCATTTCCTATCTCTATGTTCTTGAATTTTCATACAAAGTCAAAAACATTGTTCCTTATTGATTATGTGGTTCTTCCCTTTGGCACTGGGTGACACAAATATTCTGATCCAAGTGACAGCGTTTTTATTCTGGTCTCACCAGGTTTTTAATTAAGTATGATTCAACCACTTAGGGCAAAATTCCCTGTACTTTCCAAGAACTTCATTCCATTAGCCTTTCCCAGGACAAGATGATTACCATTTGCAAATGTGCTTCACTCTCCACTGGTCTCCCCAGTTAGCAAGCCCCTAAATTGCTGGATATTTGACTCTCCAGTTTTCACTTACATTAGTTACAAAAGGACATATTTCATTGCTAAACTTAGTCTAGCAAGTAAGTGACCTTACATCAATGAAAATATTAAAGAAAATTTCTCTAGTGTATTCAGTAAATTGTATATAAGGTATATCCTCTTAGATATCTGTATATCTTTATTTGTTACAACATATTTACTTATCATTCATTCCAAATGTATACATATTTATATTTATAATTACTGAGAATTTGATTAGCTGAAAGCCTATTTAAAGGGCATTATTTGTGGAGACTATCTTAAATAGAATGTGAGTCAGAAAACAAAACCGATGGTTATTTCCTGCAGGGTCAATGCAGTATTCTCAAGAAGTTGTATTCTTTTTAATATATAAGTTAAGGAGAAAACATTAAATACTATTATGGACAGTTAAAAATGGCAAGATATAGATTAGTGAAAGAGTACAAACCCAAAAAAGATTACAAAAATAATTAAAGCCAACATAGGAGCAACATGGGATAGTGGAAGGTAAAATTGCTAAACAGATTTTATCATCAGAGAGACCTAATTGAATACTTTATTTCCTTTGGAGCAACTTAAATAACTTTCTAAATCTCATTTCTGTTATATGTAAAATAAAAAAAAATAACAGAAAAAAACATTTCTGTCATATGTAAAATAAAAAAAAAAACACCTGTCTTATTTTATTATCATGAAAATTAAATTGTGATATTTGCATACTGCCCTATAATGTGTTTGGCATTTGGTAAAACTCACTTAATGGTAAATAAAAATTTTATAAATATTTGCATGTTAGTAACAAGTCTCACTGGTGTTAATATTTACTTAAGGAGATGGTTCCAAGTCCTTACTAGATAACTATTGACAGAAGTACAATGTTGAAGAATATGAAGTCCAAAAATTCTAGTTGTTTAGATGGGAAATTGTAGAATGTTTGAGAGATTTAGGGCCATGAAATTAATTCAGCAAGGAGGTAATTAGATTGAAGTGGCTGTAATGTTTTAGTGACCAACACAAGCAAGTGAAACCTGTGGGGGCCCGGCCTACAGTCAAGGCTGAGCCCCACTCTAGCTGGACAACACCCTAAAGATGGCGCCTGCTTCCTGCTCACCACCCTTTCCCCTCTTCCCTGTTGGGGATTGGCCCAGCAGACTTCCGTACCCGTGCACAGCTCGTGCTGCCCGCTTAGAGTGGCGCGTGACACCTATCCGCTTAAAGGTCACGCATGATACTGTCCTGGATTGGTTGAGTGACTGAATATAAGGGAGCCCGCCGGGAGGGAAAAAAGCAGCCCGACAACTGCTGTAACCGCCGTGAGAGATTAGACAATAAAGCCTAGAGAAGAATCAAGACCTTGGGCGTGTTGCTTCGGTCCTTGAAGGGTCGCGACAAAACCTACAAGCAAGTAAATGCCTCAAGGTTAAGAAATCCAAACCTAAGGACACCAACTAGGCTTTAAGCTGTGGACAATCAAATAATTCCTTTCTTTGCTGCAGTACCTTCATTTTGTAATGATGTCCTCTGGCTCCTACCAGTGGATTGCTCTTAACCACTTCTGGTTTGGCACTGCCCCCTTCAAACTGTTTTTGCTCAAAACTCTTAAAATTTTTAATATACCTCAGTTTGTCTTTTAACAGGGCCGATCAAGGAAAATTTTATGACCACAAGAGGCAATGACACACTAAGCTTTTTTGGGTGGCATTTGGACAGGGTTGCATGAGAGGTGAAGTTCTCATAGTGTGATACTGTCCAGAGACTTAGGCAAGGGGTCACCACCCAGAAGGAGAGGAATGTAAGGGGACTCTTGGAAAGAGGGCATCATGAAAGTAATTTACTTATATAGGTGCTATCGTTCAACAGCACCAAAGTCTCTGGGACAGAGGCCAGGGCAGAAGGGTTACAGTAAATTGAAGCCTTACACAAGGCTTTATACTATCAACGAATAAGAAATGGTGGGTGAGGTTTTGTGGGATTTGTAAAGAAAGCAGGTTCTAAATGGCTAAAGCTCTTCTCATTTGAGCTATTTTAAAAACAATTGGATGTACAAAGTTAATGTACTGGTCAGGCTTTTACATTAATGGACCTCTACTTACAGTGAAGAAATAAATAATCTAGGGGCTAATACTGGTCCATTCATATAACAGAAATGTAACTTCATATTACAAATTAGAAGTGAATTAGAAGGTCTGTCAATTATCTGCTGACTCAATGGTTTGCATAGTCTAACCTGTAAAAGGGCATGTTTTCCATAATGACAAGAAAAGTTGCTTCTTAAAGTAGCAAAAATTCATAATATAAATGGTGTGATAGAATGATGACTCCCTAAAGGTGTCCACACTTTAATCCCCATAACCTGCAAATATATGAATTTACATGGAAAAAGAATTTGCAAATGTGATGAAGTTAAGGATCTTGAGGGTCTTGAAGTGGGTAAATTATCCTAGATTCTCCAGATTATAAGTGACCAAGAGAGAGGAGGAGAATCAGAGTCAAAGAAAGAGATGCAACAATGGAAGTAAAGGCCAGGAAGAATGAGAGAAACAGAGGGAGATGGGATGTTGAGATATTCAGGAAGGGACTATGTGCCAAAGGATGCAACTTCAAAAAGCTATACAAAGTTAGGAAACACATCCTCCCACGGAGCATCCAGGATATTCTTCCGACATCTTGATTTTAGCCCACAGATTCACTTTGGACGTCTCACCTCCAGAACCACACCTCCAGAACCATAAGATAATAAACTTGTGTTGTTTTAAGCTATGCTAGGTTTCTCAATGAACACTCTCTAAAAAATATCATTAAAAAAACTAAGAAGACATTCTCCTAATATAATGACTCATCAAATTCATTGCAATTTAAAATCAATAGTGACTGAAATCTCACTATCACCTTCCTTATCATTACCTAAAATTTATGATTTAATGGCATGTTCCTAATAACTACATTCTCAGAAATATTTACTAGCTATTTTCCACATATTTACAAGTTGTTTTACGTATGTAGGGAATAATATTTGGCAGTTTTAAACCATGAGCTTTCTTTTTCTATACCTAGCTCCCGTGACTCCCATCTGCTGGATTATTGTCATCTTGTTTAATAGAGAGAGCATATATAGTCTGGAAAAAAATAAGTTAAATGAAATTGTAGATTTTTTTTTTAACTCACAACAACTAAAACAGCCTAAAACCAAAGCACTTTTTGACTTCCAAGGATTTGGCATTTGAAGAAATATGGATCCATCTGCATGTAAGAAGTGAGGGGTGAGATGATAAAGACAGCATTAAGTTTCTACTGGAAACCATCAAGTGGAGAATGCAAGAATGGCAAAAGGACACTTTCCCACCTAACAAAAAAGAGATCAAATATTTTTTTTTCCTGAATTGGAGGGAAGGATTACAGAATGGCTGAAAGGGAAGAATGCAGGAAGGAAGACCCACAGAGGTTGAGCTTCCTTTCTGGCTTTCCATAGGGCCAACATTCTGAGGGGACCCAGAAAATCCCAGGAAGGTGAATGAATTCCAGAGGAGGAAAGCTTCCTGTGTAAACTTCGCGAGTGAACTGACTTAGCAGATCTGTCCGTGACACTCTAGGGACAACCGATCTAGCAATATACACCACCTAACTGAATTTCCATTTTAAATCTTTGAAAGGTGTAGCAAATCTAGACCTTCAGTCATAGGTTGATATCTAACCAGAAAGTATTTATGTCAACCATTTTGTATGCAAATACTTTATGCTCACAGATTGGGGAACACATTGCCACTGTGTGTGTATTCGTATGCCCATGACATATCAGTAAATTGAGTAAGAATAAAGATATGTGACATGACACAACCTCTGAAATGTATTTGATATTATTTTTAGATTTCAGCCTGCCAGTAGGCAAGCTGCTGCATAGGTCTGCAGTCCTTCTTCCACTTAATGATGACACAGTGCATATGGGTCATGAATAGAAATGTCATGGTGAGACTTTCAGCCTGATGGGCTGTAGGAGTTAGCCTAGAGGCAGTATATGGTATGGAGGAGATGCAAATTCCTCACATGGCCCAGTGATAGTTACAGAATGGCTGGATGGACTAGGTCCTGGAGAGAAGAAGTCAGGATAGGTTATGATTCAAAATATGCAAATCCCATAACCAGAGGCCAAGTTAGGGAGCAGAGACACATTAGTAGGCAATACAATGAGAGAAGATTTTCATTAGAAGCAGGAGCATGGGAATAGAGGCAAATACGAAATGACAGAGAAAGCCAATCACCCCAGCTGGTCAATCTTAGCCATACAGGTTAGGAAAAAAAAAAAAGGCAACAGAATCCAGAACAGCTTCCTCCATCTAAAACCTTGAAGTTATACACACTTTTTTTCCACATCCAGAGCCATACGGAGAGCACAGGGAGTAGAGGAAAGAAGAGAAGAAAAATGGAGACACTGGTTTAGTGGGAGAACAGTCTTGCTATTAAGCTTAAATTTGAATTGATCTAGTTTAAATACTGTCTGAAACTGTCTGAAACTAAACATCTAAAAGAAACTAAATTTTAAACTTCATTTACTAAGTTATTTTTAAAAACTGAAATTATTAGTCTTTACTTGTGGGTCCTGGGCAGTGTTTGTAAACATCTCTCCAGAGATTTTAATGTGTATCCGTGATTGAAAATCAGTCATTTATCTAGTGCTTTCTCCCAGAAACAACAAAAGTTGTCCAGGATGATTGTGACCTCATTCTTATTTTCTTTCTACCCACAATCTCTTTTCCCTTTTTCCTTCCTTCTTTCTTTTCTTTCCTCCCTCCCACCTCTCTTCTTCTTTACTAAGGTTTTCTGCAGGGTAAAAAGAACAACAAAAGGCTGAAGATTATTCTAGACTTCAACAGGATAACAATTATTCCACTGATCCCCAGGCGGTCAAAGTGCTAAAGAGCCAAGACCTAACTACAATCCTCTTCCATCCCTTCTCTTCCTGTCTGGATGGTCTTCTGCTTATTTTTCTGTTGAATGGGAACTTATCTTTGGACAAAATCTGAGTTCTCTCTACCTGTTGTTTATAGTCAGTCTCTATGATTTGAGTCTCTCAGTAGGATCCAAATAGAGGAAAAACAAATCAGAGTTTTAAAAAAGAGAGAAACCTTTTTATTCTCTCCAAGAAGCCTAATTTACTAATACATTGGCTCAATATAAACTCAAAAAAACTCAGCTTTAAGTCTCAAAGTTGATATATGGCCATTTATTCTGGATGGAATAACCTTGTCCTTCCCTGAAGTTATAAACTCAGGGATGAACCTTAATAATATAAAATTTCAGGAAAATATTATAAATAACTGACTAAAATATAGGTCACATTAATATTTTCAAATATCGCCATACCATCATTTGATCTTCATGCCTCCATTTTCTTAAAAGAGGGTGATAATAAACCACATAAGATTATTTTAAAGACTAAATAATGAAAAACAAAACAAATCTCTAAAAAAATTTTTTAAATAAAACTTTTCTATTTAAAGTATACAAAATTAATTAAAAACCATTGTTGATCCAGGAGTTGCACTACTAATCAGATAAATATTTCCCTGCCACTTGGCTGATGTGATCAAAATATTTTCTACTTACTGAATTTCTATATGCTCTCCCACATTTCTCAGTCTAGTAGCAATTACTTCAGATTGTGTAATAGTTCCAACCAATGAACTGAGAACAGAATTCACACTCCTGAACCTCCTTCCTCTGCCATCATGATTTTGAAGGGCATGCACTGGGGATGAACATAACACAAAAGATCACAGTAGTCTAGGTACCTGAGTTGTCAGATGAGACAGCTGCCTGAACAGGTAGCCCAATGTGAAACTGCAAGCAGTGCCTACTCTACTGTGGCTAGTGCAGATGGGTCACTGGGATATAGTCAACAATGCCAAGAATAATTATAGTTAACTTTGATTTCTCTGTGTTAGACACAGAGCTAAGGATGCTATTGCCTGCACAACCTGTAGCGTACGTATCAAAATGCATATCACTGGATGCCAAAGCAGTCAGCAGTGCAGCAATTAAATGAGGTGGTAGGGATTACCAAAGTGGAGAAAAGACACATCTTGATGGCCTTTTGATATCCTGATTCTTTATGGGTATTCTTTTTATCTGATGGATATTTTATATGATGGAATTTTTGGCTATCTCATTTCCTCTAAAACTTAGTTTTTTAAAAAAATAATAATAAATTATTTCAAATTACCTAAAACTCTTCATAAGCTTGTATTTCTTTTTCCATAAAAAGTGAAGACTGATAATAATAATATCCAAATAATATCAAGGATGAATAAATGAGACTTTGTAAACCATGCACTTGGAACCCGAGTCTTCTTTTTCTTAAAGCTCCTCCTTTCCACCCAATATTAGCTATGTTTTAAATGATACTTACTAATACAGCCCTCAATCATCAAACATGTTAAAGTAGATGTAACAATTGCTAAAACACGTGCAATGTTTCGAAGCAAGTAGGCACTGAAAGGGTTCAGAATGAACCTTCCCTAAATGTACCACTTTAACATGTGAATTATATTGAGCTGAAGATAATCAAGGCCCAAAGGACTCTGGAAGAGCTTTTTACCTCCCCCTAACTGCCTCTAAGAATTCAGATAGGGCCTGGCCCAGGAAGAGAGCTATCACCAAAGATTACTACAAAGAGTAATGGGCTAAGTGTGGGGAGCTGTGGGGAGCTCAGCAGGGTTTGTTTGCTCAAATTCCTCTTTGCATCCTATTGTCTCTGCATGGCATGACAAACATTTATTTACCAAACATTGGCTCTCTCGATCTTCCTGTGAATTGTCTTCCTTCTGTTTAAGGTCCCAGACCCCTCTTCTCCTTAGCCCAGAATGGTATATAAGCCTCAATTGCCTGACAGTTCTGGAGACCCTCATGTATTTGTGGTGCTCTTGTACATACAAAATTAAACTGCTTTCCTGTTAATCTGTCTTATGTCAATTTAATTAATAGACCAGCCGAAAGAACCTAGAAGGGAAAAAACTGAGTTTTTCTCCTCTACAGTACCATGGAAATTTCTGGGAGATAAACTCTTTTGAGAAGAATCATCTAGCTAAAGGCTATGAGAACCACCTTAAAATAGATTTTGGTATTAAAAAAAATTGCTATCAGCCCATTAACTCACAAGGACAGGTTGATTGAGTTAAGAAGTGGCTCCTTCAATTTATAAACATTAAAATAATTTAAGAACAGATGTTTTATGCATTTTGTTCTATTTCAGTTCTTTGTAAGATTAGATTTTAAGTTAAACTTGGCAAATGGCAGTGTTTGTGATAACATCAAGCTCTGGTCTATTAAAATATATCTGTTCTATGGGCACCACACACTGGGACCTTCTGTCTTCATTCCAGGAGAGATTAATTCTGTGGCAATGGGATACAAAGGTTATACTCCTTCTTGTTTTACCTCCAGAAACAGTGATAAAACTTGTATAGAAACCCCACAGGCAAGGAAACATGGTTTTAATCACTGTCTACATTCTTCCACTTGCATATTCCTCCCTCTAGCTCTGAATATCAAAGTGCCTCTTTAGTCAAAACAAAAATAACTCTAGCAGGTGTTCATTTCTTCTCTAACACATTTTATCTCTCTTTAGAGACTATGGTCACCAATGCTTCTGCACCACAGGCTATGTTGTAAAAAAAATGCCCCCTATGGTGACAACACAATTATTTAAATGAACACTCACTGGGGAAAAAATTCTGCTTCTGGGTTGTGCTATACTTAGTATGTTACATAATATATTACTTTGGCTAAAAGGTTGACAAATATATGTGTATGATAATATGAGAATCTCAGTAGAAATAGTCACATAAGGAGCAGCTGGATAATTAAGTGTGAATTTTTTTATTTGCATTTTGCTAATAATAAGATAAGCACTGTGAAACTGAATGAAGGAAACCTCAATGAAAATGGAGCCGCAGTCCAGAAGGGGGAGCTCTCACACCCTAAATCCATCAATTACAGATTTCAAACAGGAAAAGGCCCTACCTTTGTAGTTCTCAATGGGGAAGAAGCCTGCTTTACTAAGCTAGCAGGGAGAAGGAAGAATCTTTCCTGGCCCAGCAACAAGCTCAACCAATAAGAAAATACCACAACTCAGCCAATGAGAAACTATCACCACTCTGAACTCTTGCATTCCTCCAAGGGACTATCCCTCAAAGCAGCCTCTCCTAACTTTCTCTTTTTCTCTATAAAGTAATGTTCCTCTCTTTTGATCACTGAACTTTCCTGTAGTTTGCCATAGTTACCATTTCCTAAATTTCAGTTGTTCTCCTATTCCTGAAGAAACCTATTTTGATGGTCAAATAATTGTTTTACTTTTAAGGTCCCTGTTACTTGCTGAAAAAGAAACGGTATTCAGAGAAGACAACCAACAATAAGTCTGGAATGTGCCCATTCTCCCTGGCCAAAAAGTGGGAGCATTTCTCAATCTAGGCCAGTCTTAGTATTCCTGGGGTACTGATTGTTTCAGAAGGGTTCCATAAATCAAGAAGGGCCCAACAGAATCTTCAAATAACACATCAAGAGAAAAATTGTGTGTATGTGTATTTTCTAAAATTTCTATAATGAAAAAGATGAATGCAAATGTACTGGCAATTATGGAACTTTACAAGGAAAGAACCTCTACTATAATAGAGACAATACTGTTGCAGGTCGATGGATTGTGGGATTCCTCAGTTCTTGTCTTCTTGAAGGAACGAATTCATTCAAGAGACCCAGTAGAGAGTTAAAGCTACAAGGCGTGTTTATTTACACACCTCAATGGCGGGAGTAGTGATCAGAATCATGGCACCAAATACGTTATGGGTCAAGTTTGTTCTCCTCAGTTCTTGTCCCAGCCAAAACAAAGAATTGAAAGGCAGAGACACAACAGGATGAAAGTTTTATTTGAATACACTCCAAAGGAGCAGTGAACCAGAGTCAAGGTAGACAAAGGCCCCAAACTTTTAAGGGAGGATCTATTTATCGTGTCCTAGCTGGGAGTCACCTCTTTGATTGACAGAGTGAGGTCATTTGATTGACAGTTCTAGTTATACACCCATTTCTCTTGGTTCACGTCTTTTCCAAAGATACTGAAAGCCCAGGGTTGGAGGGGGAGCAAAACCACTATTTTATTTTAATTAGCTTATGATGAGGGGTGCTTTGGGTGGTTCTCAGTTTTGTTCAATTGTACTTTCACGTGATCTGTTTGGGACTGGTTTGGCCTGGTTCCAACAGGCAAGAAAGTTATCTCCCTGCAAAGCCTTTGTTGTCTTCATGTGGGACCTCCTAACTGGGTGGTTTTTCCTTGAACTTTGTGTTCCTCTGACCCACCTGCTCATGTCTGTCTTTCTACCTAACTATATCATCAGGAACAGAATCTAGTCAAAAAGAGAAGGAAAAGAGTGAAAACAACAATAAATGAAAAAGGGAAAAAGAGAGAAAGAGAGAGAGATTGCTGTTGGCATCATTTGAGCTTCTGGAACCAAATATAACTAAAGCCAAACTTCCCGTATTTACATCCTAATTACCAGAATCAGTAAAATCCATTTAAAACTTAATAACAACAACACTGTTAAATGTTTATGTAACAATGTTAAAAGTAACCATTTCCTGATATCTCAGATTTTTTGCAGAGGGCTTGGAGGTAGAAGACAATACTTGAAGTCCTACAGTCTCTAAGTCCTAGAACCTCATGTGAGGCTCTACCCATCTTTGCAGACTTAGTAAGGGATAGTCAGTACTAATCCTTTACCCTGAGGCTATCGTAGAGGAAGACAACATTCTTTGGAGTTTGGAAGCTGAAGATAACAAGTTCTCTGGAAAGACTTGCTCCTGTATTCTGTGGTTTCCCCAACTCTCTCTGCCCTAGGGGGTTGGGCGTTTGGGGCAGGGCCAAGAGAGGATACTTCCCTTTCGTTTCAATCCAAGAGATGGAGACTAAAGAAAAACTGCTTGGAGAGCTGTACATGGTTCCCCTGGAAAAAGAGGAACACAGGGCTGGGGTTCTGATTTTCACCTACCTAGAAAAGTCTGAAATTTAGAGATTTGGCTCAACTGTTCCCTGTCTGATGGCCTAATGAAATTAGAGGAAGCTTAAGTATGATTTGTGCTTCCAGTATGTGGCAGGACAATGATGTACATGTTTCTTGTGGGTCAGATGGATTCTGCAAAGGGAAGCCAGATGGGATGACCCTGATAGGGCCCCTGCCTCCAAGACAAGAGAAAGATTCAGGGGCATTAAATAACTATGACTGAGAAACTGCGCACTAGAAACCACAGAGCTGAGTGTCTGCAGCAGTATATATCACGTCAGTGGAACTTTTCACAAGAGGGTTCCGTGGTGGTTTCCAAACAACCCACAAAAAGAATAAATCAACCTTTGAAATCTGCTTGACCCAGAATGTACTAACACAAAATTATGAGGGGACCAGTAAAAACCTTTATTTTTCTTCTTCCTGCAGCTCCAATTCCTGATCCACGTCTGGATTCCAACAAAGTATGTGCAAGTTGTGAAAGAAGGAGAATCTTTAGGTGTCACGAAACTTTAAAGGAATGGGACATATGATTTCATACTGTTGTCATATGTTCATTTCTTCACTGAATATTTATTACCTCCTAGATTCCAGGCACTATTCTTGATGATGGAATAAAACAGTAAACAGGCAAAAAGTTTCTGCTACCATGGGGTTTACATTCCATTGAAAGAGGCAGAAACAAGTACAGTGATACAATCAGCAAGGCTGCTTGGTCAGTGCCATGAAGAAAGTAAGCATATCAAAGGGGATCAAGAGTGACCAAGGCAGGTAAGACATTATAGTCTGATGGCCTCTCTAGAATTGAAAAAGAAAAGGGACCCTACTGTTATTCCAATCATGATGTGAGGGAAAAGAACATAAAGGATGTTTCCAACAAACACAAGAAGGTCAAAAATATACAACATTTCTAACAGGACGTAGACAAGGCCAAAAGTCACATACAAGATTGAATATCATTCCCTCCTTTTGAGGAGTTTTTTTATTTATTACCATGGTCAAAATTTTCCCTGCCTCATTCTTTCCCCCACCATACAAAATTATTTGGACTACCACTTCCAGAAGAACCAGAAGACCTGTGCTCCAGGATCATAAGTAAATAGAGAAAGAGAGTTAAGAGATGATGATAGAGCAGTGAAGACTGACTTTCATCTGATGGGGACTGAAGTCCTTTGGCCGATTTTAGGCAGAGGAATCAATCTAACTCTAAGACCTTACTCCCATTGCTGTCTGCAAAACAGATTAATGGGGTAGGCCATAGAGGTGATGATGGCAATAATGGGAGCAGTAACCCAATTAGGAGACCATTTTCAGTTGTCGAAGTAGGAGATGATGGTGGTTATGACCACCCATGAAAGTGAAAAAGGGAACAACTTGATGGATTGTGGACATATTTTAAAGGTATGGCCCATAGAACTGTATGAAGGATTTGATGTAAAAGTGAAGAAAAGTGGAGAAATGATGAAAGACTTTTGGATTTTTACCTGTACAACTCTGTTAAGAGTGGTGTAAGTGAAAGCAATGGGAAGACATGGGACAACCAGTTTTAGTAGGAAAATACAGATTTATCTATTGATGAGTGAATATGTTTAGCAGTAGTTGGATATTAAAGGGCATAAAACTGATAGGTATATGGAAGTCTGGACCCACTCAGCCAAGAGGTGGTAGAGTTATTTCTGTAATGTCATATATATGTCCTTAAAACTTGTTACATGATGGTATAAAAAATTATGTAATGAAAACCACAGAGTTGATGGGAATTCAAAAACAGAATTTAAAAACATTATGTTACACAATAATAATATTAAAAACCCATAGGAACCTAATATAAATAGCAACACACTTTTATACAAGTTAGTTGGTTAAGAAATGAATAGCTACTATGATAAATACGGCACTTCACCTTGGAAAAGACATGATGTTTGCTTGTGGAATTTGCTTGCTGTGTGCAAGAGGAAGAGAATGAAAGAAGTGTAGAAAGTGAATTTAAACAGAAACAAAGGGAAAAAAACAGAATAGAGAGGAAGAACAGAAAATAAGGAAGGGGAATAAGGGGAAAATTAAATAAAGAAGGGGAGTCACCGGGCTAGGGTAGCCATAAGAAGGGTTGCCACTTGTAGGTTGTTGTGAAGTGGTACATGGAAGGCTATTGAAATTGGAACAATGTAACAACAGATGGGCGTGGGTGTGGCTCACTGTCTTTGTAAAATGTGTGCATTTTGTGTAGCTCTATTCCACTCAGTTCACCTGAGTGCAGTTTCCTGAATTCACCTAGTGTTTCTTATGAAATTGTGCACAAGTAAATGTGCTGAAGCTGTTTCCTAGTATTCAAATACACTGAATAAAAATGTGTTTTCAAAATAAGCATTAAAAGCTGAACTGCCTATATTTAAAGTCAAGTGTCTAGATAACAATGATGATAATAGTCATAATTATTCTTATTGCTATTGTTATGAATATATGGTACCTTACTGGGTGTCAGACATCCTTCTACTTTTTATGCATATTTATTTAATTCTCACAAAAAAGGCCAAGGGAGGAAAGTATTTCAAGAAAAAAGTAGTGGACAGGAAATTGACCATTGGATTTCATGTGATGCACCTTGTTGGTAACTGTGACAGGGATGCTTTAGAGAATATTGGCTAAGATCCCATTAGGAAAATGTTTCTGTAATTCCAAAGGCAATCCACAATATCAGAGGCTCACACTTCTTTCAGTCAAGGTTGTCGTATACAAAGTATGTCTCAACTACTGGGGTAATTTTACTACCAGATAGAGAATAAAGCCAATATCCTTATAACTGAGAAGTACTATTAAGCCACATGATAAACCATCCCTGAATTTTGCCTATGGCATATATTTAAGTTTGATATACTCAACTCCAAATTTAGAGGCTCTAAAGTATGTATGTATGTATGTATGTATGTATGAATTTATCTACCTATCTATACTTATATGTGTGTATATATTGTATATGTATGTATTATGTATATAATCTTATAGTCTGTGTGTAAATATATATAAAATACGTAAGTACATATAAAATATGTATGTATGTTTCTCATATGTATGTATATATCTTGTACTTTCTTAAAACTTCTAGTCCACATGTAATCCAATTTATGAAGATGATACATTGACTTATAAATTACAAATGTATATATTAAATGGTAAATGGATTTTCAACAGCTTCTGCTGTTTTCTGCTAACAAGCAAGGTCACAGAGGCTGTGATAAATTTATGACAAAGTGGCCCCAATTCTCCATCCTTTCCTGCAAACTCTGTAATGTGTCTTTTAAATTCCTCCTCTCATCCTTGAATCTGGACTGACCTTGGGACTTTCTCTCTGGCCAATAAAATGCTGCAGAAAGGATGAGTGGCAGTTCTAAACCTTGACTTCAAGAGGCATTACTTCTTCCCTCTCTCTTGGAACTTTGTGACCACCATGAAACTCTTTCTGGGCTAGCCTGATGAAACATAAGACTGTTGGTGAGAGTTATTCACCTCAACAGAGGCCATCCAGTGGACCAGCTTCCAGGGGACCCACCAGCCAACTGCCAGACGTGAGGGTCAGCCAAGACCCATCAGGATCAGCAAACCTGCCCAGGTGATGCATAGATTCTGAAGCAATGATGAATAGCTGCTATTTTCAGCCATGAATTTTGGAGTGGTTTGTGACATAACATTACTGTGTAAGTAGATAACTTGAGTGAGCTTTTTAATTCTGTGTCAGCAGTAACATGAGGCCTCCTCTTGGGTCTCTGAATTCATAGGAGTTCAGAGGCAAGAAGTAGAGTATTCATTTTTCTGGTATGGTGCAGTGTGTTGAGTAGCGTCCTCCCAAAATCTGTGTCCACCCAGAACCTCAGAATATGACATTAATTAGAAATAGGGTCTTTGTAGTTGCAATTAAGGTAAAGATAGAGATGAAATTATACTGGATTAGCATGAGCCCTAAATCCACTGAAAGCAGCCATATAAAAGACAAAAAAGAAAGCCACTAAGAAAGAAGCCATGTGAAGATGGAGGCAGAGATTAAAGTGATAACACTTACAGGCCAAGTAATATCAAGGCTTGGTGGACACCTCTAGAGGGGGAGAAAGGCATGGGATGGTTTCTCCTTCAGAAGCTCCAAACAGAACCAACCCTGCAGAATTTGGGTACGCTACACCAGGAGACAATAAATATCTGTTATCTGAAGCATTTGTGGTGATTTCTTAAGGAAGCTCTAGAAAACAAATGCACATGGTTAACAGTAGAAGTGGTATTGCTCTGGAGTCCCTGTTTGAGAGGCAAGTATCTTCAATATCAGCTTGCAGATGGTAGCAGAAGTAGCAGGATCCTTGGGAGACCATCCTTGATTGGGGAGACATTATTAGAACCTCAGCCTACCACTTAATTTACCAAGCCTTTCAATATTTTTTAAGCACTCATTCCCTAGTATCAAATCCCTTTTTTACACTAGCCCAAGTATTTTTTTTTCCCTTTTAATCTTCAACTGCATACTGATCAATATATTCCTCCATCTCATAATTTCAATTATGAAAGGTACTGAATTTTGTTATTGTGTAAGCCAGTTTAAGCAAAGTGTTTCATTTCTTACAGTCAAAAGCAACCTTGCATTAGATGTATTATAACATTGTAATAGGATAACAATAAGTTGGTAGATTTGAGAGAGGAATGAGAAAGTAAAATTATCTCATAACTGTATTATTTTTCTCCAAAATCAGTAGAGTGTGTGTCAGCTGAATTTGCAAAGAGATTAGAAGGAGTTTTATAGTCTGAGAAGATAGAAATATGAAGTAGTTATGTTAGAGAATAAACAGAAAGATTTGTTTAAAAATGTAGTGGATTGTCTGACAGTGTTAAATGTCCTTTTGCACGTTCAAATTATATGAAATAGTTTGCATTATTGTAAGACTTTTCCAGTGATATTTAGCTACCTGAATGCAAGCATGATGTCAGTACCTAATTTGGTTCTATCAAGGTACCGTTTTGCCAAGCAAGAAAGACAGAGGGAAAAAAATGCAAATGAATTGGGATGAATAGAAAGGAATGATCATGATGATGGCATGTAGTCTGGACTAAACAAGCTGAAAAATAAGGTGAGGACAGTAATGGGCCATGAGAGAGCAATGGGTAAATGGATGGGAAGTTTCAAAGCAGTTCAACAATGATTGAAGGAGAGGTACTCAAAGAAATGAGTTGAAAAGACAAAAGGTGATAGTTATACAATGAGATTTTAGAAATTAAAGTTACTTGGTAATGACATCAAGTTCATGAACACAGGTAAGTGTGGGGGAGTAAGGTAAGGTAAGGAGGGGGGAATATCAGTGAAAGTGAGAAGCTGTGGTTATGGAACTGAGAAGCTAGGGTTCTGGATGCACTTTCTAAGTGGATGTTGAAGGCACCACATGAATGATTACCAGTGTAGAGGTAGCAGAGAGTGAGCTAACTAACACAATCCTCCAGAACGTGGGGGGACTGACCACAAGGCCCCTGGGTGGAAGCATAGGATAGTCTGGAAGCATGTACTTCAGAGGAGCTACTTTTTGAAGGTTGGTACAAACAGAGATGAGCCAGGGGTCCACAATACAATATCCTGGGCAAAAAAAAACAACTACTATTTGAAGAGCCAGAGAGAAAAGCCCTGCCTTTGGAGATTTTCCATGTTTCTGTAACAAAAGTAAGAATTTGAGGAGAATTTTTAGAAAAAGGGGTAATGATAAATGGACAATAAAACCTTGTGTGGATCATGGCATTTGTGAAATGGGAATGTACTCACCACCTCACCTCTCTGCTGGGTTCTTGACTCCACCAGAGAGAGCTACAGAGAACATCTTCCAACTAACACTGATTTTGGGTCACTCAGATGTCCTTTTGAGAGCATCTCACTGGGTGCTCTGTAGGTAGTTCCTCTGCTGAGACAGGTAGTCATCAAAATGTTGCCTTTTTTCCTCCTGCACACTGTATTTCCCAGACTACCTAAGTCAGGTACAGCCATGCTCCTGAGTTCTAGGTAGTAGAATATGGATATAAATGGAAGTGATTTTTACCACTTCTAGTTTTGGCTCATCAATACTTCCCATGTGACCTATTCTCTAGCTTCTTCTCTCCTGTTTGTAGTAGCAATGAACAAGACAGTCTCAGACATCACATGTTAAGATGACAGAGCTTCTGTCATCCTGTCTTTGAATGACTTTATGTCAGAGTCTCAAATCAACAGGCAACCTTTTATCCACACTCACTGGTTGTGCAAGCAGTTCAGGCACCTCTTTACCAGAATGGATATAAGGACTGCCAACACAGGTTCCCACTTATTGCCCTAAATAAGTTATTATTGTTAACTCCAGTGAGCTAACTACCTCCTGGGCACCCTGGTTAGTGTTTTATACGTTTTCTTTAATTTAATCTCTTCTATTGTACTTTTTTTAAGAGAACATGATAAAAATTATAATGAGAAGAAAGCAAATTCACATTTGTATTCCAAGTCTTTTACCTCTGAGAGAGGTATCTGGTATGATTTGGGATTTTCATAAATGGAATTTTGTTACAAGATTAAGGATACCTCAAATTCATAATTTTCCTCTTTAAATGCCATTTCCTAGAGGAAGAACACACAACAGAGCAATGAGAAATGAAAAATACAAGTACAACTTTCTTATGAACTGGGGCAATACTCCTTCCACATGCAGGTCTCCTTGACAAATGTTTTAATAGGCCCCTAGTCCCTTCCTTACTATGTCAGCCACGTGGAAAGAGAAAGCAGAAGAATAACGCTATACCCATGTGTTTGGAAGTTTAATGAAATCCCTCCAACTACTACTCAATGTGACTAATTTACTGTCTGGAAAGTCTATAAAATAGGTCCCTCTTGGATTGTAGCAAGCAAGCAAAAGGGTGGCCAGAAAGAGAAATGCTTTCCCTCTCCTACAAAATATAATAAGCTTTATGATGCTCATGCTTTGAAATTAGCCTTTCTTTTACCACTCCTTTTTTTTTTCATTTTTTTTACCTTGGCTCCTTCCTAATTACAACCCAACTTGTTCATTATCATTGTGACCTGTAGCCCCTTGACCTACTCCCTGTTCTCCTAAGCCAGTATTTCTCAATATGTGACTAGAGCAATGTATTTCTCAATACATGACTCAGAGTACCTGTGTCAGAAACACATGGAATACTCATTATAATGCAGAGACCTGGCTGCACCTTTCCTGTTGAATTAACAAATCCATGGTGAGGCCAGGAACATTTCATCAATAACCACTGGTTAGATTCGTGCCTGGAATGAAATGTGAGAATGTCAGACTTGAAAACCTCAGGCCATTTCAGGCCATGACCTGTAGTGTCTACCTCGAGATTAAACAATGAGAAGCCTCTTAAAGAACACATTCACTACAGCTGAGAATACCACAATTCTTGCTAACCAAAAGCACTGAGAAGTCCCCATTTTCTATTTTCTGACTCTCTCCCAAGTTTCCTGGTATTTCTAGAAGTTTTCAAAAATTCTGTTAATTGGATTACTTGCAAATACTTGCTTTCTAACATTGGTTAGTCTCCTAGTGCTTCCTGTCAGTATCCTACTATTTGTGTCTCACAATTCCCAAAAAAGTCTCTCTCGAACTTTCCCAACCTCACCTCCAACCTGTGTGCCCATCCCTAATGTTGTTATACTCTTAGACAAAAT
Organism: Manis javanica; assembly: GCF_040802235.1. NCBI lineage: Eukaryota > Metazoa > Chordata > Mammalia > Pholidota > Manidae > Manis > Manis javanica. The sequence goes on from NC_133160.1 coordinate 148,960,994, forward strand.
CAGTTACTACTGGAACTCTACTAGAGCTTTGGCCTTCCTCTGCAACCCAGAGAGTCTCTGCTGGGCACCTCCTTCTATTTACTCACAAATCTGAGAAACAAATTTCCTTCTTTCTTGCCAAAACCAACTCCCTCACCTTTGTCCTTGTTTCTCCCTCCCTTCTGAAGGATGACTCGGTTCCTTTTCCTGGTCCCTTCCCCGTCTTTCATGGCACGTTGTTTCCATACACTAGGAAACTTGTTTTCTGGTCTCTCTTTATATAAATTTGTCTCCCTCTGGCCAACATGCTTTATTCCTTTCACCACCAGGTACTGTAACAGAATAGTTTGCCTTGATTACGTCTCTGGTTTTTCCTTCACTTTCTTTTAAAATCTTGCAGTGTTTTCTCCACAACATCTCAGAGAGAAATTGGTCTGTTATAGGTGACCATGGTCTCCTGCTTGAGATATTCTATAGCAGTTTTCATTCTTCAAACTCTTGGTAGTAGCTGCTGCTGCTGCTGTAGTATTTGATCTTTCTTTAAACTTTAGTCCTTGCATCACATGTACTGTGGCATGTTCCTGGGCCTTCTCTGTTGACTCTCTATTTATTCTTTACTATATTCCTCATCACCCCAAATGTAAACTTCGTGACAGTTCTCAAGCTGTCACTGAAGGGAAGAAACCAATAGGACAACAGCAGTTCCTGTGTTAGGTGCTCTGATGGGAATGAACACAGGGTGCTCACAGCAGAATGTCTCCAAGCCTTTGGGGAGCACTTTAGCTGAACTTGAATGGTGAGCAGGAACTAAAAATGTCAAAGGCAGGGAAGGCCTCTGAGGGAAGGGAACCAAAATGAAAGACAGCATCATATTGGATCAATCCCCTTACAATGTTGGTTAATTTTTACTCTTTTAAAGCCCTGAAATACACTTTCTTGAATCCTTTGTAAAAATGAGCTTTTTTAAAAAAAAAAGAAAAGGAAGAAACACAGGAGGAGGAGGACGAAGGGGAGGAGGGGAGGAAAATTACAAAACCAATCTTGAGAGTTTGCTCTCAAAAACTATGCAAGTGTTTTGAGGTGAAGTTAAATTTTCTGCACATTTTCTTTACTCTTTATATGCAATCAAATCTCAAGAAGTTGCGTTTTTCTCATTTTATTACATAGAAGAGATTTTAAGGGCATTAAATTCTATTTATCAAAGTAAACCAAGTTTTTCCCCTCTCTTGTGGTATAATAGCTTACAAATTTCCAACCACCTTCTCAGAGGTATTATTAGGTAGGTGTTTATTTGCTATTGAAATGACAAACAGCAAATTCTAAAATTCCCTTATTCTTTTTTATCTAGAGTAAAATAAATGGGAAACATCACCAATGATGGAAAAATGTTTTGGCAGGCTCTTCCTCCTTGTCTCTCTGTCAGAATTTTAATACCATACAGACTGAGTTCAAGAGGGTCACTTTTTAATAAATGTAGGAACATGTAAAGGCTTCTATAAATAAAGCCAAGCCATTCTGCCTTTTGTCAGTTTGCTTATGTTGTACATTTTCCCTTCCTATACTGATCACATTATTTTCTTTTATTTTTTTAAGCCCCAACCTTACAACATACTAATGGATCAAGCATAATTCACACCATGTAATACCTTGCACTACTTGGGCGTTTGTTTACAAGGCACTGCCTTAAAATAGAGCAGACGGAGAAGAAAGCGCAAAAGACCAATTCTGTTCCCTAATATCATTAATGGAAAGATTTATTGTCACTGAGGGCTGACAGTAGCTTTGGTGAAGCCACATCTGTTTACCCTAATGCTTAAGGAGCAGGCTTTGTGACAGGGAACGAGAATATGCCATTTGATTTGCAGCTATTACCTGACTTCAAAGACAATGGGTTGGCACATAAATAAAGGCAAAACATAATTACAGTGCAGCAACTGGACCTCATTTCCAAAAGCTGAAGCCTGGGTTTTAGCAGGCTGCAATATTACTGCACAACAGAAAACAGTATTTTAATACATTCTCTTAATGTCAGGATTTCTCATTCTCAAATAAAACTGCGTTAAAACAAAACTTTTAAAGATGGCTTTTAAATGTCATTTTTAATGAGAATTTCCTTTTACCATTTTATAGAAATCAAATTAGATAATGTCTCCTCTTGCAAGCACTTTTAATTTTTTTTTCTAAATCATGTATTGGTGTGAGATATAACAGTATATTTAAAAATCATTCTGTCTTGACAAACAAATGATACTCTTTTGGTGGGGCCAGCTATACACACTTTCTGAATGTTGATTGAGATGAAAGAGTCCCTTTGAAGTTTAAGGCTACTTGGTTTTAAGATCTGATAGATACTGGATAGGCTTAAAGATGGCAGCATCAGAGGTGAGACAGAAACCTCCTCTGAAAACCACATATAATATGAAAATATAGCAAACATATCCTGAAGGAGCAACAGGAAAGAAAACTGTGGCAGACTGCCTACACCTGGGGAAAACAGCAGATCTCAAGGAAAAGGGTAAAGTAACCATGATTCAGAGGGACCAAAGCCCTTCCCCCCCCACCCCCCAGCTCATCAGTGGGAGGAAGAGAAACAGAGCTGGGAGTGGGGTGGACGCCTAGGACTGCTGAACACCCAAGCCTGGAGATCTGCTCTGGGGGCATGAAACTATATTACATGGTGCTCCAGAGATTAGTGGGGTTGGAAAACTAAGACAGGTAGAATACTTTGAGAGACCAAGATTCCATCCACTGTGGAAAACAGGTATCCACAACTGGCCACTCTGGGACAAAAGAAAGGTGGGCAGCCTAAGAGACTTCCTAACAGAGAAAAGGGATGCAAAGGGGGTAAGGATGTACAGAGATTGCTGCTCAAGAGAAAGTACAAAATTGTCCAGGCGCACGCTGCCCAGCAGCTTGGGGACTTCTGGGAGCTTCATGTGTGCCATCCCCCTGGCTGACAATGCAGCTATGAGGCCTCTCCACCATGATATGCAGTCTGACGCTCCTTCCTCCCAGCTGGCACCAGCTTGCAAACCAACTGTCCATGAAACTGTGCCAGGCCAGCCAAAGGGTGGTCCAGCCTATGGCAACTACAAGTGCAAAGTATAGAGGCTTCTCCCTACACACTTAGCCCACTGGCCTTGGCAGTGGAGGCAGGCACTACAGCAAGGAAGTAAGAAAGAGCTCTTTCCTCCCCACAGACACCAGGGCCACCCACCTGCAATCCCCGCCATTGCTCCAAGGGATGAGAACTCCAGAGAGTAGAGCTTCTGGGCACTAGAGGCCACCACCTATAAATATGAAATGTAAAAGGAACCTTGTCCAAACCAAAATCCCACAAACACAAGAAAGAGGGCCAAGTGGAACTGAATTTACCAATTTTCCTAAAAGAGATTTCAAAATAAAAATCATAAACATGCTCACGGAGCTACAGAAAAATATTCAAGAACTCAGAGGAATTCAAGATTGAGACATAAACATTGAAGAACACAGTATCTGAAATGAAACATACAATGGAGTGATTTAAAGGCAGATTAGATGAAGTAGAGGAGACAGTAAATGGAATAGAAATTAGAGAACAGGAATACAGAGAAACTGAGGCACAGAGAGAAAAAAGGATTTCTAGGAAAGAAAGAATATTGAGAGAAATCTGTGAGCAAACCAAATGGAACAATATTCACATGATAGGGATACCAGAAGAAGAAGAGAGAAAAAAGGGATAGAAAGTGTCTTTGAGGAGGTAATAGCTATAACTTCCCCCAAATGGGGAAGGAGATAGTCTCTCAGGCCATGGAGGTACACAGATCTCAAACAGAAGGGACCCAAGGAAGACAGCACCAAGACATATAATAATTAAAATGGCAAAGATCAAGGATAAGGACAGACTATTAAAAGCAGCCAGAGAGAGAAAAAAGATCATCTACAATGGAAAACCCATCTGGCAATCATTAGACTTCTCAACAGAAATCTTACAGGCCAGGACGGAGTAGCATGATATATTTAAGCAGAAGGGCCTCAAACCAAGAATACTCTACCCAGCAAGATTATCATTAAATATGAAGGAGGGATTAAACAATTTTCAGTTAAGCAAAAGCTGAGAGAATTTACCTCCCACAAGCCATCTCTATGCTGTATTTTGGAAAGACTGCTATAGATGGAAGGGTTCCACAATAGGAAACAAAACCACAAAAATCAGACCAATTAATTACTAAGAGGATGCAAAATCAAATGAACTACCCCCATAGTCACTCAAGGGATACACAAAGAGTGCAAAAGATGATACCTACTATATAAAGGATGGAGGAGGAAGTAAAAGGAGGGGGAAAAAAATAACATTTAGATTGTGTTTGTAATAGCATACTGAGTTAAGTTAGACTGTAAGATAGTAAAGAAGTTACCATTGAACCTTTAGTAACCACAAAACAAAAGGCTACAATGGCAATAAGTACATAAGTATCAATAATCACCCTAAATGTAAATGGTCTGAATGCACCAGTCAAAAGACACAGAGTCACTGAATGGATAAAAATATAAGATCCTTCTATATGCTGCCTACAAAAAACTCACTTCAAACCCAAAGACACACACAGACTAAAAGTGAAGGGATGGAAAATGATATTCCATACAACTAATAGGGAGAAAAAGCAGGAGTTATAGTACTTCTATCAGACAAAACAGACTTCAAAACAAAGAAAGTAACAAGAGACAAAGAAGGACATTACATAATGATAAAAGGGTCAATCCATCAAGAGGATATAACCATTATAAATTTCTAAACACCCAACACAGGACACCTACATATGTGAAACAAATACAAACAGAATTCAAGAGGAAAATAGAATGCAATGCATTCATTTTAGGAAACTTCAACACACCACTCACTCCAAAGATCAGATCAACCAGATAAAAAATAAATAAGAAGACAGAGGCACTGAACAACACATTAGAACATATGGACCTAACAAACATCTACAAAACACTCCACCCAAAAGCAGCAGGATACACATTTTTCTCAAGGGCACATGGAACATTTTCAAGAACAGATTATATACTAGGCCACAAATACAACCTCAGTAAATTGAAAAAGATTGGAATTGTACCAACCAGCTTCTCAGACCACAAAGGTATGATACTAGAAATAAATTATACCAAAAAAATGAAAAATCCCATAAACACATGGAGGCTTAACAACATGCTCCTAAATAATCAATGGACCAGACCAAATTAAAACAGAGATCAAGCAATATATGGAGACAAATGACAACAATAATTCAACATTGCAAAATCTGTGGGATGCAGCAAATGCCATGCTAAGAGGAAAGTATACTGCAATACAGGCCTACCTCAGGAAAGAACAATCCCATGTGAACAGTTTAAACTCACAATTAACAAAACTAGAAAGAAAAGAGCAATGAGGCCCAAAGTCAGTAGAAGGAGGGACATAATAAATATTAGAGTAGAAAAAATAAAATTGAGAATAATAAAACAATAGAAAGAATCAATGAAAGCAGGAGGTAGTTCTTTGATAAAATAAACAAAATAGATAAACCCCTAGCCATACTTATCAAGAAAAAAAGAGAGTCTACACACATACACAGAATTAGAAATGAGAAAGGAAAAATCACTATGGACACCACAGAAATACAAATAATTATTAGAGAATACTATGAAAATTTAAATGCAAACAAATTGGATAACCTAGAAGAAATGGACAACTTTCTGGAAAAATACAACCTTCAAGGCTGACCCAAAAAGAAACAGAAAATCTAAACAGACCGATTATTGGCAACAAAATTGAATTGATAATCAAAAAACTACCTAAGAACAAAATCCATGGACCAGATTGCCTCATGGCTGAATTTTATCAAACATTTAGTGAAGACCTAATAACCATTCTCCTTAAAGTCTTCCAAAAAGAAGAGGAGGGAATACTCCCAAACTCATTCTATGAAGAGAGGATCAGTCTAATACCAAAACTAGACAAAGACACCACAAACAAAGAAAATTGCAGATGAATATCCTTAATGAAAACAGATACAAAAATCTCAACAAAATATTTGCAAACTGAATTCAAGAAACATTAAAAATATCATCTATCATGACCAAGTAGGATTTATTCCAGGGATGCAAGGATGGTACAACATTCAAAAATCCATCAACAATGTACACCACATTAACAAAAATAAGACAAAAATCAGATGATATCTCCATAGAAGCTGAAAAAGCATTTGCCAAATTCAACATCCATTCATGATAAGAACTCTCAATAGAATGGGTATAGAGGGCAAGTACCTCAACAGAATGAAGGCCGTATATGACAAACCTACAAACAACATCATACTTAACAGCGAGAAGCTGATAGCTTTTCCTTTAAGACAAGGAATAAGACAAGGATGCCCACTCACCCCAGTTTTGTATAACATAGTAATGGAGGCTCTAGACATGGCAATCAGACAACACAAAGAAATAAAAGGCATCCAGATAGGCAAGGAAGAAGTTAAACTGTCACTGTTTGAAGATGACATGATATTGTACATAAAAACCCTAAAAAATCGACTTCAAAATGACTAGATCTAATATCTGAATTCAGCAAAGCCACACGATACAAAAGTTATACACAAAAATCTGTTGCATTCCTATACACTAATGATGAACTTGCAGAAACAGAAATCAGGAAAAACAATTCCATTCAAAACTGCATCAAAAAGAATAAAATACCTAGGAATAAACCTAACTAAGGAAGTGAAAGACCTATACTCTGCAAACTACAAGATACTCAACAGAGAAATTAAAGAAGAAATCAATAAATGGAAACACAACCTGTGCTCATGGATAGGAAGAATTTATATTGTCAAAATGGCCTTCCTGCCTAAGGCAATCTACAGATTCAATGCAATCTCTATCAAAATACCGACAGCATTCTACAACAAACTAGAGCAAATAGTTCTACAATTCATTTAGAACCACAAAAGACCCCGAATAGCCAAAGCAATCCTGTAAAGGAAGAATAAAGCAGAGGGTATTTCTCTCCCTGACTTTAAGCTCTACTACAAAGCCACAGTAATCAAGACAATTTGGTACTGGCACAAGAACAGAACCATAGACCAGTGAAACAGACTAGGGAGCCCAGATATAAACCCAAGTATATATGGTCAATTAATAAATGATGAAGGAGCCATGGATATACAATGGGGAATTAAAACCTCTTCAACAACTGGTGTTGGCAAAACTGGACAGCTACATGTCAGAGAATGAAACTAGATTTATGTCTAACTCCATACACAAAAGGAAACTCAAAATGGATCAAAGACAATTTCACAGATGAGGAAACTGAGTCTTAGAGAGGCAAGATTATGATCCACAACTGTCGGAGTCTGATAATAGACTTTCAGCAAAGGCAGAATAGATTAGTCATTAGGAGCACAAACTCTGAAGCTAAACTAGTTAGGGCCAGACCTCTGTACCCACACATACAGGACTTGTGACTTTGACGAATGCTTAGCACCTCTATAAGTCAGTGTCCTCTTCTGTAAATGGAAATAATAGAACCTACTGCATAGGGTTGTATGTGATACTATTATATGCCAAAACATTTAAAATAATGTCTGGCCGTGGTGCTGGTAAAGGTGTGTTTCTGTACTTTTATCATCACCATTGTTGAGAAGGAAAGAACAGAATTGGGATGGAGAAGATTGCAAACCATTTTGTCAAAGCAAATTAAGATTTGAAAGTGAATATATCCTCTCAAATGAAAATATAACTTCTGAAAATGACAAAGAATCTCTTCAACCCATATACATGTCGCCCCCACAAACTTCAAAATGCCACACCATTATATTCCCACTAAACAGAGAAATTTGAAATGTACAGAAATCAAGTACATTGCTCAAGTTTTCACAGCTTCAACAGTAACAGATTTGGAATCAAATAGCAGCTGCTTGCCTTTAATATCTATACAGTTACTACCATTCTCCCAACCTGTGTATATTTGAGAAAGTCCTGGGGCAGGAGGGGCTGAGAGTAGGGGGCAGGGCAAACTTCACAAAGAAGGTTGCAAATAAATTAAAATTTGAAAGATGAATAAGAACTGAAAATGCAGTCATAAGCCAGGAGGGTTTGCCAGGGAGAGGCTCCAAAAGCAAGGTACATTTAGGGACCAGAAAGTCTGATCTGAGGAGGCAGAGGGAGAAGAGGAGGCCAGCTTCATGTGTATGTATCATTCTATGGTAATTGATTTATTTTTTCCTTCAGAGCTATGAAGGGTCATTAAAGCTTTGGGGGCTAGAGAACGGCATAATCAGATTTGGATTCCTGAGAGCTCACTCTGGCAGTAGTGTAGAAGGGCTAGTCTATTGTCAGGAAGATCAGTTAAGAAGCAATTTAATGAATGAAGGTGCTGCCAAGGAAAAGTTAAAGAGTGAGCATGCAGAAATAGTTGGGTCTAAAGACTTCTTAATTTTTTCTAAAGGTCAGTGCCACCCCCAGCCCTTCATCATCTCTGGCATCCTGGTACTGCCTTACGGGAATGGCTATAGTGTCCTTGATAGGGCTTTCTTTCTGAGCAAAAGATAATGTATTTCTTGTTGAACATAGTTTCTTAATTAGCTTAATTGGCTTATATCACTTTTCACTACTTAATATGGTAGTACTTGCTATTTACATGTTTGCATTTTAGCAGAAATTTTTCTGAACTATTCCACCATTGCAAAGATCCTTCCTAAAGTTATGAATTAAAAGGATTGAAACCTGCCAAGTAAAGAACCATCATGTGAAGGGTGCTTCATACTCTTGGGAGATCTCACACTTGAATTTGGACATTTTCTCCAAAACTGTTACATAGGCACAAAAATGCCCTGTCAAGATTTTAAGAGATGTTGATCAAACAACATGAGCTTAGTCATGTCATCTCTGTAGTGGGCCATATTGCCTATAGTTGAATCAACGATCTCAATTTACCCTGTCAATTGCATCATTTTATTTGATTTTTAATTTAATGTTAATGGACTCAATGTAAACATTTTAATAGACTAAAATTTTATGAATTTTGGACATTTATTTATTTATGTTATACTAGGAAACTCAAGTGTAGAAATATCCCATGACTTCTTCAAAGTCTGAGAAGCTTTCCTTACAAATTCATTCAACATCCAGGTATTAAATGTCATATAACATTTCTAAGCACTGAAGATGCAATCATTAATGTCTTTATCAAATTTAGTTTGTGCCAGTCAGTGTTCAATGACTGAGGAAACATAGACATCATACCTGCCTTCACATAGCTCACAATCTAAAGCTGTGTTTTCTAAGCAGTGGTCACCAACTATTGATGGGTGATGAAATTGACTGAGTTGATCGTATAATGACTAATGTAGTTCAAAAACTGAAATATAGAGAAATGACCAGAAAAGACCAGTGCCTAAAACAAAGTAAGAATAACACTGTTTCTTGATAATATATCAATTATACATATGGGGGCATGTGGGGTACACTGAATTATACAGTAAAACACCCTTTTCCTGAACATCATGCTCTTAAAACACTTATCTAAATTAATGAATTCATTGATTAAAAAATATATAATCCTGTCCTCAAGGGAGCTCAGATCTTAGATAAAAAAAAGACATGCAGACAGATAAATTGCAATATAGAGTGATGAATGGAACAATAGGAGCATCTACGAAGAACAGAGGCAAAGAAATGGCTAAATTTCTTAGGAAAAGGCCTAATCCTGTTTGTGTTTTGTTTTTGTTTTTATCTTAAAAAAGAAAAGCCACACGACATTTTCACATAATAATCTTGTGACTGTGAATGTTCACTATGCCCTAATGTTTGGAAGAAGAAGCCACCTACATCCTCCTTTTGGGGGTGTTTTTACACTTTTCAACCTGCATTCCATTATGGGCAGCATTTGGATACCAGCCATGAACCTGGACAGATGAAATTTCAGAGGGTAGGTAGCCCATGCTCACACTGAGAGCCTTCCTCCTCCACCCTGATCATTGTTTCTGGTCACCCAACTTGAGTTATACCACATCTAGAGACTCCACCACTCTCTTTGCTATTTCAACCTTCACACGTTTCAGGGTTTCAAGTTGTTTCTAAGCTTTTACTTCATTTAAGTGTGGTTCCCTTACTGCTTAGTTAATGCAGGCATTGACTCCTTCCTCTGTACTAGGCACTAAGTACAAAAATGGAAAACTGATGAGCAAAATAGGGTTTTTGCCCTCTAAGAATTCACCCCCAGTAACACTTTCAGCCCATAGTATTACACATAAATATATACTTATGAGCTGTGGTATGAAATAAAGAAGACTAAGAAAGAATATTTCCAGAAAAGTGAAATTTAAATTTAGGGTGGAATTCACAGAGGATCTCACTGAAATCATCATCTTTGGTTCATTTCGAAGGATACATTATGAGCAAAGGTAAGGATGGATAATAGGGGGAGTGGGGAAGGGGCATGAATTATTGGTAAAGAAAAAGATATCTGTGAAATATATCTAAAAGCCCTAATGTGGTAACTGGTGCATTTCAGGGACTGAGCACTGGCCACGGTAGGAGTAAGTAAGAAACAAGAGAAAAACAACACAATATATGACTGGAGATATAGGGACACAGGATGGGCAGGGCCTTTCATATATGTAGAAAATTGGGGATTTTATTCTGAGAGCAATGGGAAGTCCTCAAAGGGGTTAAAACACCCAACTTTGTGGAAATAAATGCAAATATGAGACACACTTAATATTTTTTCTTTACATTAACTCATGGCACAGACATTGCTTGGCTTATGGTAATTATGCTCAGTTACATATTACAGGTTCTTTGTTAAAAATGCATGAGACTTCATGCATACATAGCATTTATGATATCATTTAAGGAGATTATTTTATGTCTCCCATAAACAGTAATAGCACAATTTGTAGTAAAGTAAATGGTGTTCGATTGAGAATACTGTATTTGTTTGGTTTCCTTATACTCATTGGCTTACTGATTATTATCACAAAATGATACATTGAAGGTGTCTTCCTTATCGTTTACTCGTTGTTTTTTCCTACTCAAGGTGATTTTTAAACACCAAAGTGCACAACCAAAGAAAACAGTTTCACTTCATTATCAACTAACACTGACTTTGTATGGTTTCCTTTTAAGTGATTTCCCTAAAATTCCCACAAAATAAGTTTATTTTTTCAACCCTCATGTGATCTTTTCATACTGAATATGCACAAACACTAGTTTAATCAAAATTAATGAGACATGGAAAACTCAATGAAAAAAACAATAGTCTATTAGCAAAATCAAAACCTGCCAAGTCCACTCATCTCTGTAAGGTAATTTGAGAAAATGGACAGGCAAAGGAGAGAAGACAAGAAGATTGAATGGTGCTCAAACTCTAGGTGAACAAAGGTCCCATAAAACAATATTTAATGGACTCATAAATCAGAGAGGTAAATATGTTGAAGTGCATCATTACATGATGTAACCTATTTTTCCCTCAAAATAGTCTTAAATGTCTTTGAGAGACTAGCTTTGTGATTGAAGTCAAAAAAATGTGGCAATATAGTAATAATTCTTGAGGAAACATTTTATTACCCGATTTTCATTTTTGAGGTATTTGTATTTATAGAAAACATAAAGATCTCTAAACAAATTGTAAAAGAGGAAAATATCATCTTGGATTTCAAATTCTCAAATACAGAAATAAATTTTAATTCTTCCACTAAACCACCAGTTCTTTGCTTAACTTATAACTGTGTTATAAAAGAATGTGAGTTGAAAACATGCTTGAAAAGGCTAAGTTTCGCTGGCCCTTTGTGGACTAACTCTCAGTTATGGGGGTGCTACATCCGTGAGCAGTATCTTCGACTCCTCCAGTGCCCCCCTCTGAGGGCAGCTTTAAACCCAAACTGACATTCAACAAAGACCACTGAAAGATGGGAAAAGACTATACTCTGAAACTGTCCTCATAAATAAAGATTCAGTATGTGAATATTATGATGCTGCAACCCATATACTCAGAAAAAGAAAGTCTTCCTTCTTCAGGACCGTTCCCTACATGGAAGAATCCTTTCTTCTCTCTATACAATGAACTGAAGGTTTCTTCCTATTTCTTCAAAGGAAAAGAATATATAAGTATATATAAAATGTATGTGTGCATATTTATGCATTGACACATGTGTATATTTGCTATTTGTTTCTATCTAAAGCATCACAGAGGCACTTGTTAGCCAAGCTATATTATAAGCTAATTTCATGACTTTGACTTGTCCAAGCCATTTAATTAAAATGTAACCAAGTGGTGTGAGTGCTTAGCCAGATCTTGAAAATTTTCCTGAAAATGTGTGTGTCATTTCTCCTGATAAGAAATAGGAATAAGTGGAGATAGGAGGTTATATTTTAGGGAAGAATAGGCTTATTTTGTACAAAGAGGCCATTCCGTTTCCTTACTTTCCTGTAAGGCGGTGAGGTTCTTTCCACCAACTCTAGAATACAGGGCACAAATAATAATAAAAATAATAATACATTTGGGAGTCTGTAAACATTTTTCTCTACTAGTGGGGGAGAAGTGATCATATCCCATCTGAGGTTGAGCCGTGGTGGACAGCATCCTCCAAAGTATGTTAGAGACAGTGAGCAGAGCAGGAGATTGGCATTTCACTATAAATGACAGTTTCTTAGCAATGTAAAAATTCTATCCTAGGGATTGGCATCTAGGAGCAAGAAGATTAGGGGCTGTAATGTTCTCTTGGATGAACCCAGCAGGGGAGCAACATGATGGTGACACAAAAGAATGAGGCATGATGCCACTAGCCAAAGTGAAAATCATGAATTTCAAAACTCTTACATTTATTGAGGCTTTATAATGTGCTTGATTCTGCACTTAATTCATTTTATCACTACCAAACCAAACCAAAGAAGAAAGCCTTTAAACAAATAGGATCGTTGCCAACATCTGACAGATGAAAAAACTGAGACCCAGATAAATGACATAACTCATACATGATCACACAGCTGGGGTGCTGGAGGCGGGGTCTAACCCTGGCAGTCTCTCTGTCACATGCGGTCAAGCCATGCCAGGCAAAGTCAATGACTCTCTTCAGTTAAAACCAACCACACAACTGGACTTCAGTGTGGGGAACATAGGAAAAATAATTTGAGTTGACTTCATTTTGAATTTTTTAAGTTAGCAGAATAAATGCTTAAAAATCAAAAGTCTTTGTTTTAGTAATGGACAGTATTTTAAAAGACACAGAATTGGAACAAGATACCTTCATGCCTTTCCAATATCTTGTAGAGAATGAAGGTTTAACAGAGCAAAAGTATAGGGGTTCATGGGAAAAAATGAAGCCCTTTCATATTTCTGCTCCCCTACGCTGATACTTCTCAATAAACTGACTACACACTGCTATCTTGCTCATAAAATGAGGCAGTTTAGAACACAGGTTTTGGAGTTAGAAAACTGGGATTGAAATATGGGCTTTGGGACTTTTGCCTTAAAGAACTCAGATTCCTCATGGTGAAATGAGTACAGTAGTGCCTATTTATCAATATTGTCATGAGAGCTAAATGAAATGGGGAAGATAAACAATAAGGCCCCATTTCAGTGACTGAATGGACCAGAAAGTTATTTCCTATTCACGTAAAATTCCCAGACAGTTATTCAGGCCAGTGAGTGGCTCTCCACCACTGGTCATCAGCGAGCTAGCCTGACAGCTGAGTTGGTAAAAAAGAAGCAAAAGGGAAATGTACATGGGACAAATTTTTGTGGGCAAGGCCTCCAGCAGTGAATTAGTTCTACTCACACTGAGATCATAAGAGCATGACTATACCACGTACAAGAAATTCTGGGAAGTATAGTCCATGTGCCCAAGAAAGGGAAATGATGCTGTGGAAAGCAGGCAATTACTGTGCCATGTACATAAAATGCTTAGCAGAGCACCTGGGCACACACTGCTTTTAATCCAGCTGCTGCTGTTACCTCTCAAAATCCTAACAGGTTTAAAAATTATAAGAAGTAAAGTGGAAAATTATTTTAATTAAGTCATAGATAACAAAATTTCTCGTAAATAGGGTAACTGGGGCATTATGATAAATACTCAAACATAGCTACACACGTATCGAGAATAAGATGATAATCATTTCAGAATAGAAAAGTTTTGATATTACATAATCCCCCACTCCCAGAAATGATGAAAACAGATTTTTAAATTTGACAACAGAAAACAAACAAAACCTTTCATGAGAAAAATATTGTTAGAAAAATATAGGAAATATAGAAAATATATATTGTTAAGAAAATATCCATTTAACAAATTTCTTACAACTTTCTGCTTAATACAGTATTGGAGAGAAATGGACCTACAATGACATACTGTCAACATACACTTTTTCCTCCTAAAAAATCACCTTTCCACAGTTCTGTTCCTACTCTCATCAGGCTGTGGATCACTAAAGTGCTAACACCGACCTGTATTCATTAGCTCTTCAGTTTTTTTACCTGATATGAAAAATCTTACAACTTGCAGGTAAATGTTTAAAAAAATCAAGGGAGAGTCACTTACAACATTCCATAGGAAATATAATCGTGGGTTAGACCTCATTATGTTCTAGGATGGATTCATGGGGGGGATTAAGAGGGGAGAAAATCAATATATAAAAAGCTGAGGTAACATTTAAAAAGGAAAAGAATATATAAAGAGAGATTGTCTGTAGTATCTCCTTAGAGATTCCCATGAAGTGAAAGAAAATGTGTACTTTCTGAAGCTGGAGATAAAAGATTGGTTGACAATATGCAGACTGAAATGTAAGACCAGCGATCAATTAGGAAAGAAAATTGAGGAAACAAATACTGTTTAAGTAAAAAATGTAAATGATATTGTTAAGGGTTGAGTTTGTTTTTCTGCATTCTCGTTCCCACCACAACAAAGATTTGAGGGAAGTTTTATTTGAATCCACTCCAAGGGAGGAGAGGACCAGAGTCAAGGTAGACTAAGGCATCCATTAGGAGGGAGGCCTATCTATTGCATTCTGGTTAGGAGGCACCTCTTTGGCTGACAAGGTGGAGGCTCTTTGATTTACAGGTCTTTCTTCATAGCCATCCCCCTCAGGGAGCATGTGCTTTCCCCACGCTGAGGTGTGATTTGGACAGTTCTCAGTTCTGTCAGACTGTGGCCCCACTGGGATCTGCTTGGGGAGGAATTTATCTCCCTGCAAAGCCTTTGCTGTCTCCATATGGGACCCCCTACCTGGGCAGAGTTTGGTCAGCTTTTTCTGTGAACCTTATCTAGGGACTTTCTCTTTGAACCTTATCTTCCCTTTTCCTGCTGCTCATTTCTATCTTTCTACCTAACATTCCTAACAACCTAAGAGGCCGGATTTGGGGGGGAAATTACTAAAATGTAGATAAGAATTCCTCTGGTTCTAGACATGTAATGATTTTTCCTACTTGTAGGATAGAGGAAGATAATTACATAAATATTTTCCTGGAGCAAGCTGGGCTTTAATTTCTATGCCACATCTCACAAGACAGGAGCTTTCAAATTTTGATGAGTGCCACCTATAATGAGAACACTATTTTACATCACGATCTTGTGGACACATAAATACACAGACAATGACAAAAATTCTTCTGAAAGCAATACTTTGTGCAGTGTTCTCTGGAATTTTCTCCTCTTCTAATTTATTTAAAATCATGCTGATTGAAACTCATAAATTAGATTTCCTGAAACCTAATGGGTCTAAATAATGGTTTGAAATATAGTCATAGATGTCTACGAACATGCACTGAGAAAGAATGAATACAGATTTCAGGTTTGAAGTTTCTGTTGGTTTCCTGGTGCCCCTTCTTTGTGTACTTAATCCATTTAAGAGAAGACCCATTCCCATCTTTAAACTCTGAAAGTATTCCCCGAGGCAATACTTAATGAGAAAATACCTAGAAAATGTTATTAAAGAGGAGGGAGGTGGTGGATAAATTCCTCATCAGCTCAATCTGTATGCCCACTGTGCCCTAGGAAATTCAATAAACAGAAGCCAGTTAAAGTGGTAGACCAAAATTTCCTACTGAGACTCAGCTGAAGGCTAGAGACAACCCCTTCTCCATTTGCCCCTAATAAGAATGAGCAATGCCAGCTCAGGCCTCCAGACACATTAACAATTAAAATTCCATACAGTGGTGAAAACAGTGGACTTTAATTTCATTCAGTACATTTTACATTCAGGATACCTCTAAATACTGGATTTTGAAGTACATTTATGGTGTCATGACAGCATTTAAAAAAATAAATTTAAAGAGAACAAAGATATGTAATGGCTTTTCAGATTTTAAATATGTTACTTCAAACAATTTTTTCATTTTTCTTCAATGCACATCTGTCAAAACATGTACTTATGTATGTGCTGGTATATGATAGAAACTATCTTGCTTAAGTATGTCACTGTCAGGACAGCTGCCAACAAAATAACACAAGCACTTTGACAAACATGACTTAGACTTAAGGCTTAGATGAAGGTTAGTTCCAAAAGAGGTTTTTTATATTGCTGCAAAATGAAATTTTTGTGAGAATGTTTCAAACAAGGCTAGTTTCTGTTCTGATGAGGGACCAGTTTGATGAGGGACCTGCCACTGTATCATAGATGCTGGGTCCCCATCTCCCCTTCAGGACAGAGGTATACATTTCCCACCTGCCAGGAGTGCTTGTTCAGAATGGTAATCATAGGGGTCTCTATTTTTTCTCATGGCTTCTCTACAATTTCCTATTTCCAAATTATGAAAGGAAGAAGAATATCCTTTTGCTACCATATAAGAGTAAAAAAAAAAATTTCAGATGGCATCGGTTACTTTTCTAAAACAAAAGCACTTAATGTTTTACATAGTTGTGTTTTTTTTTTCCAGTGTCTAGAAGTTTAATTTTAGGGGACTGAAAATAAAAACATATATTTTTAGTTCTCATTGATGTATCTTCCTACAAGTATGTACTCTGTTGTGAGTAGCAACAGTCTAATTTTTACTCCTCTCTAACTTTTGGAAGCTGAACAATAAAGAAAATGTACCATGGTCTTAAGTGAAGGAAAAATGAATAGTGATGGCCAGCAGTTGGTACTCTACAAAACTCTTCCTAAATCTATGAAATCAGTAAGTCACACAGATAACCGAAAATTATATATTTGCATTTGGACCATAATGATCACTTCATCCAAGCAACACTGATTTGAACATTGCTCTGTTAGTAATCATTTCATGTGTCAGTGTAATTTATTTTCATTAGTAAAAGAATTATATCCAGTGATTTATAATATAATTGATTTTAAAATTCACCTTCCACTCCAATCTGCATAGCCCTATTTCTGAGATGATCATTAACAAGTAATGAAAATTTTTTACAAGTGAGAACTATTTTACAGGTTTGGTTCTCTCCATGACTTATGCATCTTTGAGATTTTGTTTTTTGGATTCAACAAGCAAGTAAGACACAGTATTCCTACTTGCGTTCTTCCTTAATATGTAGTGAGATTAAATCCCAATGCCTCTCTACTGTAACAAAGCTTTTTATCATAACTGTGAAATCTAAGGTAGCATCTATTACCATATACAGGCCTGACAGAAAGAGCAGCTATTTAGCTACAGTATTTTCTCATCTTTTAGAAAGCAGATATAACAAAATAATAAATATGTCTTTCAGCATCTTGTAAAAGGTTCTTTTTAAACATTTTAAATATAGATTGTATAGTAGTATTAATCTCATTAAACAGAACAATATAAATCTCATAAAACACAGGCCAGATTTTTGTGGAATAATAAACTACTTGATGATACAACCATTTCAAAGGAAAAGATACTCTTTTAGAATCAGGATTATTGACTTTCTACTAATATCAGCAATTTTTTTTTTTAGAGGGCATCTCTCATATTTATTGATCAAATGGTTGTTAACAACAATAAAATTCTGTATAGGGGGGGTCAATGCTCAATGCACAATCATTAATCCATCTCAAGCCTAATTCTCATCAGTCTCCAATCTTCTGAAGCATAACGAACAAGTTCTTACATGGTGAACGAATTCTTACATAGTGAATAAATTCTTACATGGTGAACAGTACAAGGGCATCCATCACAGAAACTTTCAGTTTTGATCACGCATCATGAACAATAAACATGATTAAACAATCAGGTCAAATATGAATATTCGTTTGATTTATATGTGGATCCCACATTTCTCCCTTTATTATTATTATTATTTTTATTTTTAATTAAAATGCTGAAGTGGTAGGTAGATGCAAGGTAAAGGTAGAAAACATAGTTTAGTGTTGTAAGAGAGCAATTGTAGATGATCATGTGTATGCCTGTAGACTATGTGCTAATCCGAGCTAGACAAGGGCAATAAAACATCCACAGATGCAGAAGCTTTCTTTCAAAACAGGGGGGGGGTGAGGTTCTAAGCTTCACCACTGTTCCCCGATTTCTCACCTGATGGCCCCCCTGCAACTGTGCCTGTCTTAGGTTGTTTCTCCCTTGAGGAATCTTACCCGTCTCTGGCTAAACAGTCATCTTCTGGGGCCATACAGGGAAATGTAAAGTTGGTAAGTGAGAGAGAAGCCATATTGTTTGAAAAGGTTAGCTTTTTACTTCTTTGCAGATTTATGCCCTGTGGCTTCTATGCCCAGCACTTGTCTTGAGGTATCTTTCCCACTTGGAGGAATTATGATGCTCGGTAAATTCGATATGAGGCACGAATTCTATATAAGGGTTGTAATTAGGAAGGAAGAAGAAAAGCTACAGAGGTAGCATATGGAAGAAAACATGGGAGGATTGATTATTTCTTTGACATATCTCCTTGTAGAGTACCTTAAGTATGTATAGGTTTTAAACTACTAACTTGCGCACACATATTAACATAATAGGAATATGGTGACATAAACTAAGCAAATCTATAATTACCAGCCATCTCCAGTGAAGCCAAGAAACCCAGTTAGGCACCCTAGGCATTTGTGTTAATTTGTCTATGATATGATGGATATTGTCCAACTGTACTTGAACAGTCTGAGAGAAATCAGACAAATTAAAGCAACCCATTTCTGGGATCTGTTCACATCCCATATGTTCTTTTAACCGTAGATAGTCTATAGCCGAAAGATTTTGGAGCGCTACAACTTGCACCCCTCCCAACTCCTGGTTGAGTTCCAACAGTACAGATCCACTCAAATTCATTGTCTCACTGTATGCACATGCCAGCCTAGACATCTCCCTCCTGATTCCAGTGGCAAGTCCAGGAAACGGTGGGATGGACGCAGCCACAACCGCAGCATTGCCCCGATCTCTGTGGAGGCTTTTTGATGATCATCCCCCGGCACAAGTCCTCCAGAGAGTGCTGATGCTGGAAGCTACTCCTCATATTGTATCTTAGTTCATTTTCTGGGTATCCAAGCTAGGCCTTGATCTTCTGCATAGAAATAAACAGACCCTTTGCCCACACTTTGACATGCCCTATATACCACTGTGTAGAACTCATTGGAGGTCACCACACAGGAACAGCTTTTTTTTTTTTTAATTTTTTTTAATTTTTATTAAGAGAAAGGAATATTATCAGAAAAGAGTACCTCCATAGCCGATCATCTGACACCCTTTAAGTGATCAACATTAAGGATATTTAAAGCATGCATTAATCTTTGATTTACCAATAGTTTTATCCTATCAAGGAGTAATCCCCCTTTTCTTTCTTTCTTTTTTTTTTAATCTTTAATCTACACTTACATGAAGAATACTATGTTTACTATGCTCTCCCCTATACAGGTCCCCTAAAAACCACATTACAGTCACTGTCCATCAGCATAGCAAAATGTTGTAGAATCACTACTTGTCCTCTCTGTGTTGTACAGCCCTCCCTCCCCTTTCTCCCTCCCCCCTATTCATGCTAATCTTAACACCCCCCTTCTTCTTCCCCCCCCTTATCCCCCCTGCCCACCCATCCTCCCCAGTTCCTTTCCCTTTGGTACCTGTTAGTCCATTTTTGGGTTCTGTAATTCCACTGCTATTTTGTTCCTTCTGTTTTTCCTTTGTTCTTATACTCCTCAGATGAGTGAAATCATTTGGTATTTCTCTTACTCCACTTGGCTTATTTCACTGAGCATAATACTCTCCAGCTCCATCCATGTTGCTGCAAATGGTAGGATTTGCCCTCTTCTTATGGCTGAGTAGGATTACATTGTGTATATGTACCACATCTTCTTTATCCATTCATCTACTGATGGACATTTAGGTTGCTTCCAATTCTTGGCTATTATAAATAGTGCTGCGATAAACATAGGGGTGCATCTGTCTTTCTCAAACTTGATTGCTGCGTTCTTAGGGTAAATTCCTAGGAGTGGAATTCCTGGGTCAAATGGTAGGTCTGTTTTGAGCATTTTGATGAACCTCCATACTGCTTTCAACAATGGTTGAACTAATTTACATTCCCACCAGCAGTGTAGGAGGGTTCCCCTTTCTCCACAGCCTCACGAACATTTGTTGTTGTTTGTCTATTGGATGGCAGCCATCCTTACTGGTGTGAGGTGATACCTCACTGTAGTTTTAATTTGCATTTTTCTGATAATTAGCGATGTGGAGCATATTTTCATGTGTCTGTTGGACATTGGTATTTGTTTTTTAGAGAACTGTCTGTTCAGTTCCTCTGCCCATTTTTAAATTGGGTTGTCTGTTTTTTGTTTGTTGAGGCATGTGAGCTCTTTATATATTCTGGACGTCAAGTCTTTATCGGATCTGTCATTTTCAAATATATTCTCCCATACTGTAGGGTTCCTTTTTGTTCTATTGATGGTGTCTTTTACTGTACAGAAGCTTTTCAGCTTAATGTAGTCCCACTTACTCATTTTTGCTGTTGTTTTCCTTGCCCAGGGAGATATGTTCAAGAAGAGGTCAGTCATGTTTATGTCTAAGAGGTTTTTGCCTATGTTTTTTTCTAAGAGTTTAATGGTTTCATGACTTACATTCAGGTCTTTGATCCATTTTGAGTTTACCTTTGTATATGGGGTTAGACAATGGTCCAGTTTCATTTTCCTACATGTAGCTGTCCAGTATTGCCAGCACCATCTGTTGAAGAGAATGTCATTTTGCCATTGTATGTCCATGGCTCCTTTATCAAATATTAATTGACCATATATGCTTGGGTTAATTTCTGGAGTCTCTAATCTGTTCCACTGGTCTGTGGCTCTGTTCTTGTGCCAGTACCAAATTGTCTTGATTACTATGGCTTTGTAGTAGAGCTTGAAGTTGGGGAGTGAGATCCCCCCTACTTTATTCTTCTTTCTCAGGATTGCTTTGGCTATTTGGGGTCTTTGGTGTTTCCATATGAATTTTTGAATTATTTGTTCCAATTCATTGAAGAATGTTGCTGGTAATTTGAGAGGGATTGCATCAAATCTGTATATTGCTTTAGGCAGGATGGCCATTTTGACGATATTAATTCTTCCTAGCCATGAGCATGGGATGAGTTTCCATTTGGTAGTGTCCCCTTTAATTTCTCTTAAGAGTGACTTGTTGTTTTCAGGGTATAGGTCTTTCACTTCTTTGGTTAGGTTTATTCCTAGGTATTTTATTCTTTTTGATGCAATTGTGAATGGAATTGTTTTCCTGATTTCTCTTTCTATTGGTTCATTGTTAGTGTATAGGAAAGCTACAGATTTCTGTGTGTTAATTTTGTATCCTGCAACTTTGCTGTATTCCGATATCAGTTCTAGTAGTTTTGGAGTCTTTAGAGTTTTTTTATGTACAGTATCATATCATCTGCAAATAGTGACAGTTTCACTTCTTCTTTAACAATCTGGATTCCTTGTATTTCTTTGTTTTGTCTGATTGCTGTGGCTAGGACCTCCAGTACTATGTTAAATAAAAGTGGGGAGAGTGGGCATCCCTGTCTAGTTCCCAATCTCAGAGGAAATGCTTTCAGCTTCTCACTGTTCAGTATGATGTTGGCTGTGGGTTTATCATATATGGCCTTTATTATGTTGAGGTACTTGCCCTCTATTCCCATTTTGCTGAAAGTTTTTATCATGAATAGATGTTGAATTTTGTCAAATGCTTTTTCAGCATCTATGAAGATGATCATGTGGTTTTTGTCTTTCTTTTTGTTGATGTGGTAGATGATGTTGATGGATTTTTGAATGTTGTACCATCCTTGCATCCCTGGGATGAATCCCACTTGGTCATGGTGTATGATCCTTTTGCTATACTGTTGAACTCTTTTTGTAAATATTTTATTGAGTATATTTGCATCTACATTCATCAGGGATATTGGTCTGTAATTTTCTTTTTTGGTGGGGTCTTTGCCTGATTTTGGTATAATGGTGATGTTGGCTTCATAGAATGAGTTTGGGAGTATTCCCTCCTCTTCTATTTTTTGGAACACTTTAAGGAGAATGGGTATTATGTCTCATCTGTGTGTCTGATAAAATTCCGAGGTAAATCCGTCCGGCCCCCGGGTTTTGTTCTTGGCTAGTTTTTTGATTTCCGTTTCATTTTCTTTGCTTGTAATTGGTTTGTTTAACTTTTGTGTTTCTTCCTTGGTCAGTCTTGGGAGGTTATATTTTTCTAGGAAGTTGTCCATTTCTTCTAGGTTTTCCAGCTTGTTGGCATATAGGTTTTCATAGTAGTCTTTAATAATTCTTTGTATTTCTGTGGAGTCTGTCATGATTATTCCGTTCTCATTTCTGATGCTGTTGATTTGTGTTGATTCTCTTTTTCTCTTAATAAGTTTGGCTAGAGGTTTATCTATTTTGTTTATTTTCTCAAAGAACCAGCTCTTGGTTTCGTTGATCTTTGCAATTGTTTATTCTTCTCAATTTTGTTTATTTCCTCTCTGATCTTTATTATGTCCCTCCTTCTGCTGACTTGAGGCCTCATTTGTTCTTCTTTTTCCATTTTCGATAATTGTGATGTTAGACTATTCATTTGGGATTTTTCTTCCTTCTTCAAGTGTGCCTGGATCGCTATATACTTTCCTCTTAAGACTGCTTTCGCTGCATCCCACAGAAGTTGGAGCTTTGTGTTGTTATTGTCATTTGTTTCTATATATTCCTTGATCTCTATTTTGATTTGTTCATTAATCCATTGATTATTGAGAAGCATGTTGTTAAGCCTCCATGTGTTTGTGAGCCTTTTTGTTTTCTTTGTAGAATTTATTTCTAGTTTAATAACTTTGTGGTCTGAAAAATTGGTTGGTAGAATTTCAATATTTTGGAATTTACTGAGGCTCTTTTGTGAGCTAATATGTGGTCTATTCTGGAGAATGTTCCATGTGCACTTGAGAAGAATGTATATCCTGTTGCTTTTGGATGTAGAGTTCTATAGATGTCTGTTAGGTCCATCTGTTCTAGTGTGTTGTTCAGTGCCTGTGTGTCCTTACTTATTTTCTGCCCGGTAGATCTGTCCTTTGGGTTGAGTGGTGTGTTGAAGTCTCCTAAAATGAATGCATTGCATTGTATTTCCTCCTTTAGTTCTGTTAGTATTTGTTTCACAAATGCTGGTGCTCCTGTGTTGGGTGCATATATATTTAGAATGGTTATATCCTCTTGTTGGACTGAGCCCTTTATCATTATGTAGTGTCCTTCTTTATCTCTTGTTACTTTCTTTGTTTTGAAGTCTGTTTTGTCTGATATTAGTACTGCAACCCCTGCTTTCTTCTCACTGTTGTTTGCCTGAAATATGTTTTTCTATCCCTTGACTTTTAGTCTGTGCATGTCTTTGGGTTTGTGGTGAGTTTCTTGTGAGCAGCATATAGATGGGTCTTGCTTTTTTATCCATTCTATTACTCTGTGTCTTTTGATTGGTGCATTAAGTCCATTTACATTTAGGGTGACTATTGAGAGATATGTACTTATTGCCATTGTAGGCTGTAGATTTGTGGTTACCAAAGGTTCAAGGTTAGCCTCTTTAGTATCTTACTGCCAAACTTCGCTCACTTATTGAGCTGTTATATACACTGTCTTGAGATTCTTTTCTTCTCTCCCTTCTTATTCCTCCTCCTCCATTCTTCATATGTTGTGTGTTTTGTTCTGTGCTCTTTTTAGGAGTGCTCCCATCTAGAGTAGTCCCTGTAAGATGCCCTGTAGAGGTGGTTTGTGGGAAGCAAATTCCCTCAGCTTTTCCTTGTCTGGGAATTGTTTAATCCCGCCATCATATTTAAATGATAGTCATGCTGGGTACAGTATCCTTGGTTCAAGGCCCTTCTGTTTCATTGCATTAAATATATCATGCCATTCTCTTCTGGCCTGTAGGGTTTCTGTCGAGAAGTCTGATGTTAGCCTGATAGGTTTTCCTTTATAGGTGACCTTTTTCTCTCTAGCTGCCTTTAAAACTCTCCTTTTCCTTGATCCTTGCCATTTTAATTATTATGTGTCTTGGTGTTGTCCTCCTTGCATCCTTTCTGTTGGGGGTTCTGTGTATTTCTGTGGTCTGTTCGATTATTTCCTCCCCCAGTTTGGGGAAGTTTTCAGCAATTATTTCTTCAAAGAGACTTTCTATCCCTTTTCCTCTTTATTCTTCTTCTGGTACCCCTATAATATGAATATTATTCGTTTTGGATTGGTCACATAGTTCTCTTATTGTTGTTTCATTCCTGGAGATCCTTTTATCTCTCTCTATGTCAGCTTCTATATGTTCCTGTTCTCTGGTTTCTATTCCTTCAATGGCCTCTTGCATCTTATCCATTCTGCTTATAAATCTTTCCAGGGTTTGTTTCACTTCTGTGATCTCCTTCCTGACATCTGTGATCTCCCTCCGGACTTCATCCCATTGCTCTTGCATTTTTCTCTGCATCTCTGTAAGCATGTTCATGATTTTTATTTTGAATTCTTTTTCAGGAAGACTGGTTAGGTCTGTCTCCTTCTCAGGTGTTGTCTCTGTGATCTTTGTCTGCCTGTAGTTTTGCCTTTTCATGGTGATAGAGATAGTTTGCAGAGCTGGTACGAGTGACCGCTGGGAGAGCTTTCCTTCTTGTTGGTTTGTGGCCTTCCTCTCCTGGGAGAATAGCGACCCCCTAGTGGCTTATGCTTGGCAGCTGTGCACAGACAGGTCTTCAACTACCTGCCCTGTTGGTTTGGAGTTTTTCTCCGCAGTTGCTGTGGGCGTGGCCTGGCTGGGGCTTCTCCTCCAAAATGGTGGAGCCCCATAGGATTGGGAGTGGCTGGGAGGCTATTTATCTCCATAAGGGGCCTCTGTGCTCCCTGTTGCCCAGGGGGTTAGAGTGCCCAGAGATCCCCAGATTCCCTGCCCCTGGGCTAAGTGTCCTGTCCTGCCCCTTTAAGACTTCCAAAAAGCACTCTCCAAACCAAAACAACAGCAACAAAGAAAGAAAAAAAAAGGGAAAAACACACGATTTTCTTTGTCCTCAGGCACCAGTCTCAGGCACCCGCTCACCGGTCTTGCTGCCCTGTTTCCTAGTATTGGGGTCCCTATCCCTTTAAGGCTTCCTAAAAGCACTCAACAAAAAAAAAAACTCCTCCCCTTTCTTTGTTCTCCCACGTCAGCCTCAGGCACCCACTCACCAGTACTGCTGCCCTGTTTCCCTAGTATCCAGAACCCCACGCATGCACTGTGTCTGCACTCTGGTCCAGAATCCTGGGGCTGGGTGTTCAGCAGTCCTGGGCTCTCTTTCCCTCCCTGCTGACTCCTCTCCACCCACCAGGGGCCGGGGGGAGGGGTGCTCGGGTCTGCCAGGTCGGGGCTTGTATCTTACCCCCTTCGCGAGGCGCTGGGTTCTCGCAGGTGTGGATGTGGTCTGGATGTTGTCCTCTGTCCTCTGGTCTCTATTTTAGGAAGAGTTGTCTTTGTTATATTTTCATGTATGTATGTGATTTTGGGAGGAGATTTCCGCTGCTCTACTCACGCCGCCATCCTGGCTCCACCAGTTGTGTTTTTTTTTTAAGTATAAACTATCACCCCAAACATTCCTAAGAGTCTTTTGTACCTATAAATGTTTGTGGAAAGCAGGGACAGATGGCTGAGACCATGTAGGGCAAAAATCAAGCATAGGAAAAAGAAAATGACTGTGGAAGCTGTGGTAGGCAGAATAATAGTCCTTCAAAGGTGCTCATATCCTAATCTTTGGAACCTGTGATAATGTAGCAAAGGAGAATTAAGGTAGCAGATGGAATAAAGTCACTATATCAGGCAACCATAAAATAGGTACAATCTATTAAATAGTTCCAATGTAATCACAATGGCCTTCAAAATGGAAGAAAGAGGCCAAGGAAGATATCAAAGTGATGTGATGTGAAAATCTCAACCCATTCTTGTTGGCTTTGAAGATGGAACAAGAGGTTGAGCAACCAAGGCATGGGGTCAGCCTCCAGCAGCTGGAAAGTACAAGATAGTCTCTCTCTTCTAGAGCCTCTAGAAAGGAATGCAGCACTGCACATTTCTGGCACCTTGATTTTAGCACTGTGACATGTCTGAACACCAGAATTGTAGGATAGTAAATTTATGTCACTGTTTGTGGCAATTCATTATATCAGGAGAAGGAAGCTAATACAGAAGGCCTGATGCAATTTGGGGTAGGAAATGAACCCATGAGAATGTAAAGGCTCAAGAATACACTGAAATCTAGAGAAGAGCATGGGATTGTACAGAGAACAGAAGTAGGGGAACTGAGCCAACTTCATAGATATCTCCAAAGATAGGTTAACCTTAATATTAGCGTAAGATCCTGCTTCTGTTGCTTTGTTTCTGCCGGTTCCTGACATTGGAAATTGCACCTTTGCATTTTACCCAATTCTGGGTTGAAGTTCACGAGCCTATGTGTATGCTACCCTCTAAAACCAATCTCAAAGCCATAATTCCTCTTTGCCTATATATTCCACAAAGACCACAGCCCAGCTCATCTTCCAAATCTGTAGTTCTCAAAACAGAGTCTGCTTAAAACAAAGATGTCCAGAGAATAGCCTGGCGATAAGCAAGGCCATAAAATTTCCATAATAATCTTCAGGAAATAACGGTTTTACTCAAAGACCTCAAGTGATTTTTTTTTTTTAAGTTTGCAATTGGGCAAGTAAAACTACAGCAATGTACCTTCTGATTTGGCCAATCTTATCTTTTTTTCTTTTTCATGAATATATCAATATATGCAATAGAGTATTGGAAATTTTGTGCTTTCAAAGAATCACACAGTATTAGTGGCATCAGTACTGTCATCTTGATTCAGCCAGAATGAATTGTTCAGTTTCACTGGTTGCCATAGCAAATCCTCCCAGACCCAATTAAATTGTTAGAGTAGGCAGTTAGATAGACTTGAGCAGGAGGGGAGAAGGGAGGGAGGCAGGCCACCCAGTCTCCACCCAGTCCCTGCCCGGAGACCACTCTGTCTACCTTAGACCAACCCCTCTTGCAGTTCACCACCAACTGTTAAGCAAAAGATACAGGTCACAGGTACTTTCCCAATTTTGGAACAAAAAAACACACCTACAGAGAAGCTTGTCCACTAATAACCCTGAGGCTATTATAATATCGGTTCCACTTTGGTTTGGCCCTACCATGTGTTTCTTTCACTTAGATGCTCAGGGAAAACTGACAGACATAAAGTTGAGCCAAGAGGCTGAAGGGGAGGAACCAAGGTGCATCTAAAGGATAGTGTGAGAATAACAAAATGCGGTGGAGGAAATCAAATAGACCCCCATAAAAGGACACAATGCAAAACCTGGCAAGTTGCTACCCACCCTCAGGGTTAGCCCACTGCTCCTCTGTGTCTGGAACATACTTTCCTTTCACTTTGCTAAATAAAACAAACCCTTTACTTAACTCACTATGGTGTGTCTCCACTGAATTCTTTCTTTAATGGAGACAAGAACCCAGGAATTCCACCATCCACCACTCCACAAAAAAATTAACTTGTAAATGGGAGTCAAAGACCACTGAGTTTTTTTTCTTTTACATTTTATGAACCAGGGTGGTTATTTTCATTCATGATCACACACACATGTACATATACACAAATATGTTGTTCACAAATAAATTAAAAAATCATGGACAATTATGCTTTATCAAATTTTTGGTTTATAATTGGATATTTAATATTTGACTAAATATTGAAATATTTATCTTTATTATGTTTTTAAATTATCTTTTTACTTTTTAAAGCTAAAATATTCTTAAAATGGTATTTTCAATGGGGATCATAGATATGAAATTAAAATTGAAAATTTGAGAAAATGGGGCTCAGTATGAACTTATTCAACTAAATTAAGGAAATTCACAATCATTTTTAATCTTTGAAGGTTGAAATAGGTATGATGTGGTCTGGTCTCTTAATGGAAGAAACAAACTTTATGATGAAAATATTAGCAATACCTGTATTGTAGTTAATGAATTTGTAAAAGAGCAGTTAATCTAACTAGCATCATTCAGATTTCTACTAAATATATGGCATTATCAAACAGACACAAATTAGCTAAATCAATAGAAGTGATATTATACAACTTCTGAAGCTTGTCATCAACACATCTTACAAGTTTCATTATACCTTTCTTGGAAATTTGCCTTAACATCACTTTTGTAGAAGCCCTAAATTGCCTAATGGAGGAAAAGAAACTACATGGAACAAGGCAAATTGATTCGATGAGGCAAGTCCCTCCAGAGTAAGGGAGGAGCCAGGAGCAGGTCACTCCAAGATGTGCTGTTGTGACACACAGAATATTTCAGAGTTGAAAACAATCAAGGCCCAAAAAGACTCAGAAAGAAACTTTGACCTCCCATCCCCCCAACTCAATAAAATACATTTAGACAGGAACTACTCTAACAAAAGATCCTATCACCTTAGAGAACTGCATTATCATGTACCAGGTGTAGTAGACAGGAATGTGTATAAGTCTATTAACATTCTTCTCTGTGCCCCCTCATTGTTTCTGTGTGAGCCAGCAAACATGTGTTTATTAAACATTTACTCTTTCATATTCCTGTGAACTCCTTCCATTTTCCTTTGAAGTCTCAGACGTTTGCCCGCTACCCCTTGGTTTAGGGTGACATATATACCTTTTTTCTCCCTGTCTTTGGAATCTATGTCTATGGATTCTCTATACCTATGTAATTAACCTTGGGTCTTTTCTCCTATTAATCTGTCTCATATCAGTTTAATTCTTAGACTAACTAGAAGAACTTTGAAGGGGAGAGTAAATGTCCTCCTCCCCAGCAGTGGCCATCTGATAGCAGGTAACTAGCTTCAAAGTGTATGAGTGAGGACATCTTAGATTACTGAGTCCCAACAAAGCTGCCAAATCTACAGCTCATGAACGACCCTTCCGCAAAACATGCAGAAGCTCTGCCTCACTAAGTCTAACTTTCAGAATCCTATTATGGACTTTCAGAGTTGACTTTCAGAATCCTATTATGTAAATTTCCACATTTGGGAGTTGCTTTGTTACACAGCACTAGATAACTGATACAATATGTATATTACCATGTGCTTTCATAACCTTGATATCCTCTCTGGAGACACCAAAACCTTATGAGAATACACTAAAATGAATCAATTAACCTCTTTAACTTTTGGCTTGGAAATCATTTTAGTCAGATACATATGTCATTAGAAGGATTTACTATTTTTCAATTTACTTCTGATGACAGTTTCAACATTTTTTTCACAGCTATATAACATGAGTCACCTGTTTTCCAGGCTCAATTACCATCATTTTCACTATTTTTGAAGTGCCCACCGACAATGTGTTTGCCATTTCCCAGCCTGCAATTTTTCTAGCCTGTTTCCACTCTCCTGATTCAAAGCCAATGCCACTTGTTTGGAAATTTTATTATGGCACTATCCTACTTTAAGGCAGTAATATCTGTATCAGTTATCCATCAGTATTTAATAAACTATCCCAAACAAAATGGAATAAAGCACACTATTTCATTTGCTCATTATTCTGTTGGCAATTTGGGCTGGACCTAGATGGACACCTTTTCTGCAGGTCTTGCCTGTGCTCCCATATATAGCCACAGTCATCTGGTATTTTCCCAAAGCTAGATAAGCTACGGTAGCTCCACTCACATGACTGGCGACTGGTGCTGGGTGTGGGTTGAGGGAACTTCTGCTGGGAAAGTCTGACTCTGTTCCATATGGCTTTTCATGGTCTAATAGGCTAGTCTAGACTTTTCTTATGTAACACTTTCAAGGAGGATAAAAGCAGAAGGTCAATGCCACTTGAGCCCATGATCATGCTGCCATAAACTAAAGGTCAAAGATAATCCCAAGGCCAGTCCAGATTTAATGAATCAGGTTATAGGTTAAACAATGACCTTTCAAAATGTATGTCCATTTCCTCAGAACCTCGGTGAGTACTCCTTTATTTGGAAGAAGGATCTTGTGATGAGACTATCCTGGATATTCTCATGCAGGTCTTAATTCCCATGATAAGTATCCTTATAATAGACAGAAAAGAAGACACAGAAAAGGGAAGGAGCCATTTGAGAACAGAAGCAGAGACTGGAGTGAAGCAGCCACAACACTGGAAGAAGCAAGGAAAGGTTCTCCATTCGAACTTTCAGATTGAGTGTGGTCCTGCTGACACCCTGATTTCAGATTTCTGGCCTCCAGAACCAGGAGAGAATAAATTTTTGTTTTAGGTCTCCAAATTTATGGTAATTTATTGCCATGTTCACAGGTACAGTCTGTACCTCCTGGTAGAAGATGTGAGTAGTAGTCACTTTGCAAAGAGGTAGACATGGGAATAGGAGGTCTACTTGTAGGTATATTTGAAATCTATCTGCCACATGTATGAAATCATTGCTCGTACAGCAACATTTGAATGTCATTTTCATTAAAAATGGAAAGCTGAATGAATATAAGACTTTATTCAATTAAAATGAGAGATGCCTTGGATAGAAATAATACATTCGCTAGTTCAACATGCAAAATTTTTAAAGGCTCAACTTTTCTTATTCACCATTTTTGTGACCTAGGAAAAGTTTATGTAATTGGAGAATATTTAGTTAATTTTCTGGTTTTCATAGATGAATCAGTTTTGCATAAAAAAGCAGCATATGTGAAAATGATGACTTATTTTAAAAAACTGATGATGCACTTAATGGCTTAAAAAATATAGCAATTACTTATATTTATATTTTTGCTTATGTTTATAATAATAGTCTCTACAGAACAATTAATTTGCAAATTTCTATGGAAAAATAGATGTTGAAGATTTTAAGTAGGTATGTGAATATTTTTAGCAAGCAAAATTGAGCATTAAAAAATAATAATAAATGCTGGAATGATGCCCAGATGGAGCTAAATCTATAGGGAATCTAAGCATGTCAAGTAGCATCTCAAAACAAATTCTTTGCAGACCTAGCTTACTACCTGTGTGAATCACCAACGGTATCTCAAAGGTATTGTCTCTTAATCACCATAGGATGGTCAATAGAATGATAAAATTGGAAGTTTTATGCAAAGGAAAACCAAATCTTTTAACATTCAGGTTTGAAACAAATTTATAGCATCTGCAAAGACATCTTGACACACACTGTTATCTTTACCACACTCTGTATGGATAGTTTTTGAACCATTTTGAATTCTTGCTGATTTTGTTTCTTCAAAACTAAGTGAAGACAAGGAAGAAAATGAGACACAAAGGACTTTAAAGCCCAGTTAATGGAATGAATTTAGTCTTCACCTTAGTCAGCAATGCCCTGTCAAATTGAATAGCTTTGTGGATATGTTTCCAAGTTTAAATATTCTTAAAGAACAACATCAAGGTTTTATGGCATAAAACAAAACTAAAAAACAATAAGGCAACAAAGTACAAAAATAATAAATATATGAACTAGATGAGGAGAAATGATTATGGGAATTGTGATCTTATTGGAAATCTTAATTTATTTGTGGCTTAAATTTCAGCCTCAATGGGAAAATAAAGAATAGCATCACCAATTATTTTTCTTCATCGAAAAAATATTTTGGAAATTATTGCCTTGAGGCATTCAGAAAAACTGATGAGTTGATCAAAGACCCATTCTATCCAACATATAGAAAACAACTCTCCATTTCCCTTTCACTGCCCACCACTCCCATAATTAAAATTCAACTAATATTTAATTTGTTGGTCAGTTTCTTAGGCAACACACTTAGTAAATACCTGATCATACTGAATGAAAAAAATAACTGTCACTAGTTGTAGTTATGTATTAATGCAAGGCTATTATCAAAATGTTACGAGAACAGTACAATGAAAAAATGTTGCTAGAATGATGTCACCTATTAAAATCCCAGTCTATTTTTCTGTAGGTGATACATTCAATAGAACAGTTCATCTCCCATTTACTATCAAGAAAAATAAGAAACATCTTACCTTTTGTTGATTATATTAAATATTGATAATAAAACATCATATGTTTTTCATTAGAAACTTCAAAGAGAACCATAAAGCTTGCAATATTCATATAAGATGCATGTCCCCAGATTCCCAGCACTTGAGATCCCAACACCTAACCTCTCAGCAAGTTAGCTTGGGAATGTCTGACTCATTGCTCTAAGACAGGTTTGTCAACACAGCCATATTGTTTTGTTTTGTTTTCATTTTTTTTTATTCAGGTATCATTGATATACAGTCTTATGAAGGTTTCACATGAGCAACATTGTGGTTTCAACATTCACCCATATTATCAAGTCCTCCCTAGCCCCACTGCAATCACTGTCCATCAGTTCTAAGATGCTTTAGAGTCATTACTTGTCTTCTCCATGCTGTACTGCCTTCCCTGTGACCCACCTATATTGTGAGTGCTAATCATAATGCCCAGTAAGCAATATTGTGTTTTTTTGAAACACTGTTTTTAGGGGCACAATTCTGGTCTCATGTATTTTATGGAAAATCAACAGTCTACTCTCATTTTCTTTACAATGTTTTATTTCCATCAGCCTCATAAGTTTGGGGGTGGGGATGGTATTATTAATGGATATGAGTCCATCAGGAAGTTCATAATTTTGGAAAGTCTTCCTCTAATTTCTTTTGCTTTACAACTTTGTCTTGACAACTCATATCTGCACACTTACTGCAGCACTTTATATATATATATATATATATATATATATATATATATATACACACAGACACACACACACACACACACACATCTGTGGTATGCATGGCATGCATTTAAGGTGGATGCATAAAATAAGTGTGATTGCTTGCTGATTATTGTTTTCCATGTACTTCCATGTACTTCAAAACTGTATGAATATTTAGAATTTATCTATTTTTACATAACTATTTTATATAATATATATATATTAGTAGTAGGATTAAAAACACCCCTTCTGGGCACATTAAAAGCCAACATTGGCATCAGTGAAAAATATCTCATCTACTTCTTTGTCCATCCATCCCACACATACTCACCTTTGGAGAGCAACTGCAAATCTAAATTAATAGTTAAAACTGATGGTTTTATGGGAAGCTCACTGATGACACTATGAAATCCAATCTTTCTCAAGATTTCATGTGAGAATTTCTGTTACTACCCAGGTCTTTTACTTTCTTTAAAACTCCTTGGATTTGAGGGTTAACTTTTATCACTTAATTTAATGGCCTCCTTAAACTTTCATTAACTCCCAGAAGGACAGTGTCATATTTTTTATGCAGTTCATGACTTTGCCTAGATTATAAGTATTGCTATTGTCTTCATGTCTTTAAAAGGCTCATATTAAAATAAATGCTAACTCAGTCCTTCATGTTCTACTAAATTCCCTATTTATAGATTGGAAATATTTTATTTGCTACATTTTGATTAAAAAAAAGAAGTATGCACCATATATAAGTTTAGTCTTTAGCATTTTCATTTAGTATTTCCTAGAAAAGTTTGAATTTTATTAATATAAAGAGGCAGACTCAGTTGGAAATGTCAAAACTATTTTTATGGAAGAGATGATCAATTTCCAGCAACACTGCACAAATTGCCAAAGGTTTGTTTTTTAATTCAACAAATAATGGGTTTACAATTGTGATTTTCCAAATAATACATTATTCTTAAGAATACTACCTAATCAGAGATGTGTGAATTTCAGCTTCTGTCTTCTAAACATATGCCAAAAAGAGTAGAGAAATTGTTTTTTATAGTCTAATTCAATTTATTAGAATGGCTGTCTTGTCAACATATTACTTCTGTGGCTTGCTTCACAATCTTCTAGATAAATCCTTTATAGATAAGTTCTTTTGAAGAAACTAAAAGTTATAAAATTCAAGTTATCCAATAAGGTTTTGACATATGCCCAAATTCATATCTATGGTATTCATGGCATGCATTTAAGGAGGATGAATAAAATAAGTGTGATTGGTTGCTGATTACTGTTTTCCATGAATAGGATTTATCTATTTTTACATAAGTCACCATTATACAATGAGGGATCTCTTGGTTCTTGTAGATAACTGTTTCCATATATTTGGTGTATTTATTTCATGCTTTGAGATGACAGAGAACCAATACATTTTCTTGCAACAGACAAGGAGACATTGTTATACAGTTTTCTAAAAATCAATAATATAAGTAAATCTAAAAGGAATTTTGGAGCTTTGCTATGATGTACATATTCATTGTGTGAACTTTTAGTACTTCCTTGATAAATGTAAAGGTTTACCAGGTGAGCTGTTGTAGGATAAAAAACATCACAAAGTTCTTCTGCTCATAGTTTTTAATTCAATTCTCCCTCGGACAGTTTGTAAATTCATTCAGTAAATATTTATTGCGTGCCTACCACATGTCAGCCCCTCTCTGAGGCTCTAGAGACACACAGTAAGGCAACTCCAAATCACTATGTTCTAATGGATTTTACACTCATGTGTTGTGGGGAGGGAATATTAGATAGAAAAATTAGTTAAGTGAACAACTTGATGTTTCAGCAGTTGATATAAAAAAGGCATGGTAAAGGAGATAGTCGTACCCGCAGGGAATGTTGCTAATTGATATAGGGTGCCATGGGAGGGAGGCTTCTCTGGTAAGGTGACACTGTAGTAGAGATTTAAAGTAAGAGATTGAACCCTGCAGATAATCCCCTCAAAGAGCATTCCAGGCACAGCTGGTGCTGTGATACAAAGGGAAGAAATTGGATCTTGTTCATCACTGTCAAGGAATAATAAGAGGACAGTGTGGCCAGGGCACTTTATTTTTTCATCACCAGTTTCAGACTTAATAATAATGCTTTGTATGTAGGAATTCATTTGCATGTATCATTGCTGATTTGCACAACATACAGTATCACTGGGAACATTACCCCAGTATTATAAAAGAAAAAAGCAAAATCCAAAGATTTTTAAGGGCCCCACTTCACTTCTCACAAAAGCTAAGGGACAAGCTGGACTAGAAACCAAATCCTCAGATTCCTGGCCCCAATTTTTCCAATTATTTTATATTTTGCATCAGAGTTAAATTAGACTGTCCTTGGTTTGTCTCTGAAACGCTAAACCCAAGACTTGTGAATATAGAACAAACCCTCTATTTCAAAATGCATGTTTAACAGCAACCACAGTGATGATCTGTTGAAATCTTCATAATTTAGAGAAGGGGAAACTAAGGCCCAAAGATATATACTTCTGAAATATATAAGGAGCTTGAATTAAAAATTGTTTTTCTCTAAAGAGGTAGCATATTCATTGATCTAGATATAAAAAAAATTATCAACTGTCATTCAGTAGTTAATTGATATGAAACTTTTAAATTATTTGAGTCCAAATGCCCAGGATATAGTAGACTGTCCATTTAGCATTGTCTGAACAATAATAAGCCAACCTCCTGTCAATCCTTAATTTCTTTCATTGCCTTTAGCTGGAGTACATTTACATTCTCTCCACCTATGAAAGTTCATTCTGTGTTTTGGTACCACTTTGCCAAACACATCTACTTTGTAGAGTTCAGAATGCTTGTGTTTGCTAAGCAGCCAAGATACACTCTTTTGGCAGCTAATATATACTCTTTTTTATTATCAGTTAATATTCAAATGTATCTGTCCTAACATTCCAAAAAACAGAAACAATCACTTTTATGGACTAGAAAGCCTCTTTATTTATATTTTTTATCACTGATGTTATGCTATTTTATTGCTGTTTAATTTTGTGTCATGTGTTGATATAATGAACTGGTAAGCACTTATAGGTCAATATAACAGTTGTAAGTATTAAAGGAAAAAAGCCCTATTTTTATACACACAAACATGTACATATGCATACATGATAATCACATAACAGAAATGGATAGTGTTGATGATAATGATAAAAAAACATGATTTCAAATAGAGTGACAGATAATACAAGACTTAAGGTTTTCTGGATGCTTCATCTTCCAGAAACTTATAATTTTGTGTCTGTTCTAAGTAAAACTTGTAAGTATGTCCATTTCCAATTCTTGCTGATCTTCTTTTAGAGATAGGAATGAAAGTTAAAATAAATGTTTTTTACACAAATTATTTTTTTAAATTAATTCCCATGTACTGAATTAATAGATAAGAGCATTCATGTTTAAAACTTAAAGTATTAGAAATAAATTTATTTTCCTTTGTCTCCCATTTGAAATCCCAGATTTCTCCCCATTCTACTACCACTGTACCTAATTGACATGAGTACCCAGTATAATGCATATGTGTTCTGGCTGAACATTTACTCCACTTTGACTCAGCTTATCTTTAAGAAATAGGATCCTTACAGTTAGGCCCAGCCTGGCTGAAATTGGTGGAATCCAAGATATTGGCTCACTTGACCTCAAAAGAACCTCTAACTTAACTATACTGTACTTTCCATACTAAATGACAATTCCATCTGTACCATGACAGTTGACAATCACCATGACAATGGCTGGAAGAACCATAAGAGGACAAGAGAAAAGATGGATTCTGGTTTCTAGAAGTTCTCTGCCTTTCCCAGTAAAAAACATGAATATTTTCCCCCTTACTTTTAATGGCTATCCCTTCATTAAATTTGCTATATCTAGGACTTCCCAAAGTCTCCCTGGCTGAGAGGCTGACTTATGAGCCACAACCCTGCCTCTCCGTTCTCTGGTCTTTGAATAAAGCCTGCACTGCTTGGCACTCACTTGAAGTTTTCTATTTTGGCTTTGAAGCATGGACAGAGGAAAGACCCCATCTCTGGGGGACTGACTTCATTGGTAACAATAAGAGTTATCTGGGTATCCTGCCCAAGGTCTTTCTCTGCATTTAAGAACTTATCCATGCATCCTTAGTATTTTGGTTTGTCATAGATAATAGATGGATGTAAATGTCTATATATATAATGTTTATATAGTATAAACAATATCCCTGTTATACAATTTTCTGCAACTTATGTTGCACAATCTTTCTTGAAAATACTCTATGCTTGTGCATAGTGATGTACATCATTCTTTTTAAATGAACACGATATTCCACAGTAGGAAGTACTACAGTGAATATGTTTAGCTATTCTCTTAAAACAGAAATTTAGGATGTTTCAAGAATTTCCATTGTAAGAATCACATAAGTTTCCTCCTTGAAACTCTGAGAAAACCTATTATTAGTGAACTAAGCATTAATGGCTTCTTTACCAGTTGGACCCTTAATCTCCCTAATTATGTCTCAAGGGTTTGATAACCTGGCAGAGGGAAATCTGTTTCATGTTTATTTCACATATTCTTTAAGAGAAAGGAACTTTACATTACTTTATACATTCAAGGCAAATCAACTGTTAAACCAAGATTTTTACTAAGGAAAAGAAAATTTCTTTTCTTTTGCAAGGTAAATGTGATCATTCAAAACACAAATTAAATCAAAGAAAAGTAAAAAAATAGCAATCATATGAGCATGCTTTCTGATTATCAGTGAATCACAGAGAGAAAGTAATTTACCTTTTATTGAAGACATGGGAATTGACTAGATGCTCAGGTACTCCTATAACCAAACTATTTTGGTTTTTGTACAGATATAGAAAGCACATATCCAAGGAGAAAACTTAGTTATTATTGCCCAAAGTGATTACATGAAGGGTATCCAGAAATAGTTTGGGATGTGCTTTTCAGAGATGATTTTTACAACTCAGATGTTGAGTAGCAGAAATCTGAGTCCATGATTATCTTTATTAAAGTAGAAAAGACTTACATTAATTTCAGGCATACAACATAATGATTTGATATTTGTATACATTGGAAAACAATCACCACAGTAAGGTTAGTAGATTAGTTACCATTCGTCCCCATGGTTTCTTCTGCTGCAATGATAGTCCTGAGCCAGACAGCAGCACACAGAAAGCACTAAATGAAGAAAAGGATAGATGAAACAAAGCATTGATGAAACTTTTCATGAATTTTAAAAGACAGATGAAACAAGACAGACAAAATTTCTACCCTAAGAAAAATAGCACAGAGTCTAGAACAGGATACAATTTGGATAAGCCAAAATGTAGCAGAGCAATCTTAATTAAGAATTTGTAATTCCTAGCTGAATTTATACCTCAAGATTCTGACTTAGTAACATAGACTCGTTCAGCCAGTCAAATAAAATTCAATATAAAGAATGAAATGCAATGCTAACTAGAGGTAAACACAAAAGAGAGGGAGATTAATCTGGATGAAATCACAAAGCCCTGGAGAAACTATAGACCAAATAGTTTCACTTTTGCTCCCAAACTATGGAGGACAACCTATAATTCAAGAAAACTTTAAATCATAAGGCCATCTCAAATATCCATGCCTCTATGTTTAACTTATGCTAAATTAAATATTAAGTACTAGATAACACTATCTGACACTCAGTGGGGGGAAAAAACATTAGTTATCTTAGGCAATCCTGTGAGAGTGCTATAACATACACATCTGATATAATACAGCTAACATATCCTTCTGGGTAGCAAGTCTAGTTTGTGCTAGATAAAGATAATAAAGGCAGTGGATATTTTTTGAATGTTTACTATGTGTGAGGCAATGCCTTAGGTGTTGTACAGACTTACTCATTTAATCATCACAACCCCCACTTGAGGAGATGTCATTAACCCCACATTTTAGATGAGAAAATTGTAGCATAGAGGGAAAAACAAGAGAGAAGACAAGGAGGGGAAAGAAAGCAGAGAACCAGAAAAAACTGTGTAGTTTTGTTCAAAGATCCATGAGAGCTGAAATTAAAAAAAATTTTTTTTTGGCTATCTTTCAAATCTGATACATTCCAAGATAGTTGTCCCATTTCCAAAGTGCTTGTAAAATATATCACTACATAGAAATTGAATTAATTTAGCTCTAGGAAGACTCCCATTTAAAGGTATTTACTGAAAAGTGAGCCAACTATTGATTCCTGGAAAGAACTACTAGAAATTAAATATCCAGATCACAAAAGAAGTAACCATTGATTGATATCAATTTCTGTCAAAACACATTCATGGGAATTACTGTGCTTTGTCAAAATTCCATGTTCCTTTTTGCTGATGAGTACTTAGCTGAGCTCTTCACATTTTTCTGGTAATACTTAAGATCAATTTAAAGGAAGAAGGATCTAAGCCATAGATATTAGAGTTTCTTAAAATGGTGGCATGTTGCATTCTGATACTTGGGTTACATGTACAACTGGTCTTTTCTGAAAGGAAGACAATGTGGGATTATTTTATGTTTAGGAGAAAAACGTCCACTTGAAATATTTCCCAAGATTCCTTCCTCACAATCATTTCCCTACATTTCCTTTTTCTTCTACATTTTCTGAAAAGAAAGGTTATAGTTACACTTTTCATAAAAAGATCCATTCAAGCCAATGACATATGTTTTACCTACATAAAATTTTCTTCAGTTTTGTGAATAGTACGAATATTAGCAAATTTCATAATTATAAATAATTGTATGGTAATAGCTTCTCAGTATATTATTCTAAATACACTATTCTTTCAAAGGTGTGTTTCTCTACATCTATGTGTAATTTGAAGAAATCTCA
Source organism: Manis javanica (assembly GCF_040802235.1). Lineage (NCBI taxonomy): Eukaryota > Metazoa > Chordata > Mammalia > Pholidota > Manidae > Manis > Manis javanica. Next base: position 149,000,866 of record NC_133160.1, read on the forward strand.
AAGCATAAGAACTCTTCAATCAAAAGTCATTAAATAAAAAACTTTGTGACTGGGAAATGAGCACTTTAGAATGAAACATTTGGAGAATTGAGTACTACAATGTAGGGTAAAAATAACTCCCAGGTTTAGGGCTTGCTTTTATATTACTCTTTTCTTTCTTGTTATATCCCATGCTCTAACTTTTGTCACTTGCTTTGCATTTTTATTTTTAAACCTTGCTGCTAGAAATTGGGAGAAAAGATGGCAGCATGAGAAGTAAGGCAGAAATCTCCCCCCAAAACCACATATAATATGAAAATACAGCAAATACAATTATTCCTAAAAGAGTGACTAGAAATAAGATTGCAACAGTCAGTCTAAATCTGGGAAAAGAGAACATCTCATGGAAAAGGGTAAAGTAATAAAGCTGCAACCTGGGGAGCTGAGCACTCTCCCCACCCCAGCTCACTGTCTAGGAAGAGAATCAGAGTAGGAAGGGAGTAGAAGCCCAGAACTGCTAAATATCCAGCCCCAGAAATCTACTCTTGGGAGCACAAACCCACATTGCATGATGCTCTGGAGATTAGAAGGGTTGGAAACCAAAGTCAGACACTGTGATTCCAGTCATTTGTGGCAAACACATTCCCACAACTGGCTACTCTGGGACAAAAGAAAGATGGGAGCTTTGAAAGACTTCCCAACAATGAGAGGGCAGCTAAAGGGGCAAGGATTCAGGAGAAGGAACAGAATCATCCCAGCACACTCAGCCTAGCAGGTTGGGAACTTTCAGGAGCTTCAGGTGCTCCATCCCTCTGCTGGGAACACAGCCCCAAGGTCCCTCACTGCTATAAGCAGCCTGCCGCTCCTTCCTCCCAGCCAGCTCCTGCACACAAACCCTCTTCCCCAGTTCCGTGAGATCACTCCAGGCCAGCCAGAGGGCAACCCCACCTACAGTAACTATAGTGGCTTAATGCAGAAGCTCCTCCTGGCGTAACGCTCACTGGCTCTGACAGTGGAGTCAGGCACTGTGTCTGGGAAGCAGGAAAGGGATTTGTCTTCTTGGCAGGCACAAGCTCCACTTGCCTGTGAACCCCACCATCGCTCCAGGCCACTGGAGGGCAACCCACATATGGCAGCTTAGGGGATTAATGCAGAAGCTGCTACCTGTGCAAGGATCACTGGCCCTGACAGTGGAAGCAGGCACTGTGACTGGAGAGTAGGAAAGGGCTCTACCCTTAGGGTGGGGGAACAGCACTACTCACCTGCAACCACTGCCACTGCTCCAGGTACTGGGCAGCTCTGAAGAGCAGAGCTTCTGGGAACTAGAGGGTGCTGCCTACACAAACTTTATATTTTTCATTATCCAATAGGACTATGAAAAGACAGAAGAACTTTTTTCAATCCAAAATCCCTCAACAACAGAAAGAGGGCTCAGTGACTGAAATCACCAATCTTCCTGAAAAAGAATTCAAAATAAAAGTCATAGCATGCTAATGGAGCTACAGAAAAATATTCAAGAGCTAAGAGATAAATTCAGAAGGGAGACAGACATATTAAAAAATACAGTTGCTGAAATGAAACATACAATAGAGGGATTTAAAAGCAGATTAGATGAGGTAGAAGAGACGGTAAATGGAATCAAAATTAGATAACAGGAATTCAAAGAAGCTGAGGCAGAGACAGAAAAAAGGATCTTTAGGAATGAAAGACTATTAAGAAAACTGTGTGAGCAATCCAAATGAAACAATATTTGCATTATAGGGGTACCAGAAGAAGAAGATAGATAAAAAGGGATAGAAAGTGTCTTTGAAGAAATAATTGCTGAAAATTATCCCAAAATGGAGAAGGAAATAGTCTCTCAGGCCATGGAAGTTCACAGATGTCCCACCACAAGGGACCAAAGGAAGGCAACACCAAGACATATAAGAATCAAAATGGCAAAGATCAAGGACAAGGGCAAAGTATTAAAAGCAGCCAGAGAGAGAAAAAAGATCACCTACAAAGGAAAACCCATCAGGTTATAATCAGACTTCTCAGCAGAAATTTATAGGAAAGAAAGGAGTGGCATGAGGTATTTAATGCAATGAAAAAGAAAGGCCTTAAACCAATAATACTCTACCCAGCAAGATCATCATTTAAATTTGTAGAAGGGATTAAACAATTCCCAGATAAGCAAAAGTTGAGGGAATTTACCTCCCCCAAACCATCTTTACAGTGTATTTTAAAAGGACTTCTCTAGATGGAGGTGCTCCTAAGACTAAATAGCTATCATGAGAGAAAATAAAACCACAACAAAGGAAGTAGACCAATTAATCACTAATCAAATGCAAAATTAAGTCAGCTACCTACAAAGTCAGTCAAGGGATACACAAAGAGTACAGAATATGACATTAGCATATAAAGAGTAGAGGAGTAAGAAAAAGAAGGGAGAAAAAAGGAATCTTCAGATTGTGTTTACAGTAGCATAATAAGTGAGTTAACTTAGACTGTTAGATAGTAAAGAGGCTGCCCTTGAACCACTGGTAATCACAAATACAAAGCTTGCAATGGCAATAAGTACACATCTATTGATAATCACCCTAAATGTAAATGGACTGAATTTGCCAACCAAAAGACATAAAGACACAAAATGGATAAAAAAGCAACACTCATCTATATGCTGCCTACAAAAGACTCACTTCAAATCCAAAGACATATAGACTAAAAGTGAAGGGATGGAAAAAGATATTTCATGAAACTCGTAAAAGAGTTGAAAGCAGGCATTGCAGTACTTGTATCAGACAAAATAAAATTCAATACAAAGGAAGTCACGAGACAAAGAAGGACATTATATAATAATAAAGGGGTCAGTCCAACAAGAGGATATAAAATTTATAAATGTCTATGCACCCAACATAGGAACACCCAAATATGTACAACAAATACTAACAGAATTAAAGGGGGAAATAGAATGCATTACATTCATTTTAGGAGACTTTAACAGACCACTCACTTCAAAGGACAGATCAACCTGACCTAAAATAAGTAAGGAGACAGAGGTACTGAACAACACATTAGAGCATATGGACCTACAAACATCTACAGAACACTCCACCCAAAAGCAACAGAACACATATTCATCTCAAGTGCACATGGAACATTTTCAAGAATAGATCACATACTAGGCCACAAAAAAAGATTCAGCAAATTCAAAAATATTGAAATTGTACCAACCAACTTCTCATATCAGAAAGGTATGAAACAAGAAATAAATTGTACAAAGAAAACAAAAAGGCCTACAAACACATGGAGGCTTAGCCACATGCTCCTAAATAATCTATGGATCATGATCAAATTAAAATAGACATCAAGCAATACATGGAGACAAATGAAAAGAACAGCTCAATTCCCCAACTTCTGTGGGACACAGTAAAGGAAGTTCTAAGAGGAAAGTATATAGCAATTCAGGCCTATTTAAAGAAGGAAGAACAATCCCAAATGAACAGTTTAAATTCACAATTAATAAAACTGGAAAAAGAAGAACAAATAAAGCACAAAGTCAGAAGAAGGAGGGAAATAATAAAGATCAGAGAAGAAATAAGTACAATTGAGAAGAATAAAGCAATAGAAGGAATCAATGAAACCAAGAGCTGTTTTTTCTTGAGAAAATAAAACAAAATAGATAAACCCCTAGCCAGACTTATCAAGAAAAAAAGAGAGTCTACATACAGGAACAGAATCAGAAGAGAGAAAGGAAAAATCACTACAGATACCACAGAAATATGAAGAATTATTAGAGAATGCTATGAAAAATTATATAATAACAAATAGGACAACCTAGGAGAAATGGACAACTTTCTAGAAAAATTGAACCTTCCATGACTGACCCAAGAAGAAACAGAAAAGTTGTACACAATAATACCAGAGACAAAATTGAATCAGTAATCAAAAAACTACTCAAGAACAAAATTCCTGGACCAGATAGATTCACCACTGAATTTTATCAAACATTTAGAGGAGACCTAACACCCATCTTTCTTAAAGTTTTCCAAAAAGCAGAAGAGCAGGGAATACTTCCAAATTCGTTCTATGAAGCCAGAACACTCTAATACCAAAACCAGGCAAAGACACCACAAAAAAAGAAAATTACAGACAAATATCCCTGATGAACACAGATGCAAAAATACTCAACAAAATATTAGCAAACTGAATTCAAAAATACATCAAGAGGATCAGAAACCATGATCAAGTGGGATTCATATCAGGGGTGCAAGAATGGTACAACAATTGAAAACCACCATCATCCACCACATCAATAAAAAGAAGGACAAAAATAATATGATCATCTCCATAAATGCTGAAAAGCACTTGATAAAATTCAACACACATTCATGATAAAAACTCTCAACAAAATGGGTATATAGGACAAGTACCTCAACATAATAAAGGCCATATATGACAAACCCACAGCCAACATCATACTTAACAGTGAAAAGCTAAAGGATGCCCACTGTCCCCACTTTTATTTAACATAGTACTGGATGGAGGTCGCCACAGCAATCAGACAACATGAAGAAAGAAAAGGCATCCAGATTGGCAAGGAGCAAGTAAAACTGTCACTATTTGCAGAAGAAATGATATTGTACATAAAAACCCTAAAGAATTCCTTTCCAAAACTACTAGAGCTAACATCTGAATTCAGTAAAGTTGCAGGATACAAAATTAATACACAGAGATATGTTGCATTCCTATACAGTAATGATGAACTAGCAGAAAGAGAAATCAGGAAAACAACTCCATTCACCATTGCATCAGAAAGAATAAAATACCTAGAAATAAACTTAACCAAGGAAGTGAAAGACCTAAGCCCTGAAAACTACAAGACACTCATGAGAGAAATGAAGAAGATACCAATAAATGGAAATACATCCCATTCTCATGGATAGGAAGAATTCATATTGTCAAAATGGCTATCCTTCCTAAAGCAATCTACAAATTCAGTGCAATCCCTATCAAAATACCAACAGCATTCTTTAATGGACTAGAACAAATAACTAAAATTCATATGGAAACACAAAATATGCCAAAGAGACAAAACAATCCTTAGAAGGAAGAACAAAATGAGGGGGGGATTATGCTCCCCATATTCAAGTTCTACTACAAAACTACAGTAATCAAGACAATTTGGTACTGGCACAAGAACAGACCCATACACCAATGGAACAGAAGGGAGATCCCAGATATAAATCCAACCATATATGGTCAATTAATATATGATAAAGGAGCCATGGACATACAATGGGGAAATGACAGCCTCTTCAACAGCTGGTGTTGGCAAAACTGGACAGCTACATGTAACAGAATGAAACTGGATTATTGTTTAACGCCATATACAAAAGTAAACTTCAAATGGATCTATGACCTGAATGTAACTCATAAAACCATAAAACTCTTAGAAGACAACATAGGCAAAAATCTCCTGAATATAAGCAAGAGTGACTTTTCATGAACATATCTCCTTGGGCAAGAGAAACAGAAGCAAAAATGAACAAATGGGACTACATCAAGCTAAAAAGCTTCTGTACAGCAAAAGACAGCATCAGCAGAACAAAAAGGCATCCTACAGTATGGAAGAATATATTCATAAATGACATATCCAATAAGGGGTTAACTTCCAAAATATATAAAGAGTTCATACACCTCAACACCCAAAAAGCAAATAACCTGATTAAAAAATGGGCAGAGGATCTGAACAGATACTTCTCCAAAGAAGAAATTCAGATGACCAACAGGCACATAAAAAGATGCTCCACATCACTAATCAACAGGGAAATGCAAATTAAAACCAATATGAGATACTATCTCACACAAGTTAGGATGGCCAACATCCAAAAGAAAAGCAACAGCAAATGCTGGTGAGGATGTGGAGAAGGGGGAATGCTCCTACACTGCTGGTGGGAATATAAACTAGTTCAACCATTGTGGAAAGCAATATGGAGTTCCTCAAAAAAGTAAAAATAGAAATACCATTTGACCCAGGAATTCCATTCCCAGGAATTTACCCAAAGAAAACAAGTTATCAGATTTCAAAAGACATATGCATCCCTACGTTTATTGCAGCACTATTTACAATAGTCAAGGTATGGAAGCAACCTAAGTTTCCATCAGTAGATGAATGGATAAAGAAGATGTGGTACATATACACAATGGAATATTATTCAGCCATAAGAAGAAAACAAATCCTACCATTTGCAACAACATGGATGGAGCTGGAGGGTATTATGCTCAGTGAAATAAGCCAGGCAGAGAAAGACAAGTACCAAATGATTTCACTCATCTGTGAAGTATAACAACAAAGCAAAAACTGAAGGAACTGGACAGCAGCAGACTTACAGAACCCCAAAATGGACTATCAGTTACCAAAGGGAAAGGGGTTGTGGAGGGTAGGTGGGAAGGGAGGGATAATGGGATTAAGGAGTATTATGATTAGCACACGTAATATAGGAGAGGGCTCAGGGAAGGAAGTATAGCACATAGAAGACAAGTAATGACTCTGTAGCATCTTATTATGGTGATGGACAGTGACTGTAATGGGACATGTTGTGGGCTCTTCGTAATATGTGGGTAATGTAGTAACCACAATGTTGCTCATGTGAAAACTAAGCATAAGATTGTATATCAATGATACCTTAATAATAATTTAAAAAAACTTGCTGCTAGAGCATTCTTATTCATGGAATTGTTCAATCATCAAGACATCTATATACTGTCCAATCATGAAGGCACTTACATTAGTTTAATTCCCTGCATATTTTTTTCTTTATAATGAAAATAATTACAGACTAAAAAGGAAAATATCCATAGCTTAGGGTGCCATTATCACACTTGCTTGAGAAAACATTTACCAGTTATTTTCTACATTCCTTCTTTTTACTGTTCTTCTATTTTTTCTTTTTACCTCCAGACAAAAAAATAAGAAGTATTTTATAAGTAAGATAAATAGAGTCTGAAACTTTTATCTCCACTATGGTATCATGTTACTTGAAACTGAGCCAACTCTATTTCATGTATATTGTCCACTTAGTAATCATTAATATATATTCATCTTTTCTGGTTAGATGTGACCTTTGTCATGAATTATCTTCCAAATATTTTGCGTTCTTATTCTACAATATAGAATAGTTGGGCTCCAAGAATTTTCCTCAGTTGGAGTTCCCCCTTTACTGAGTTCTATTACTCAAAGAAATACTTCTTCTAATTTGAGCAACAAATCTCAGAAAATGATTCAGTTTTTCTTAAGATACCTCATAAGTGTTCTGACAGATAGAAAAATTCTCAAATAGTCACAAAATAGCAGAGAAGTTCCATGATTCATATTCAGTCACCGGATGCAATTTTCCATTTATCCACTTTGTTACATAGTGCACATATTGGAAACTCATTTTTGTTTAATGTGATGTAATCTGGTCTCACTAGGAAGTGAGTATCTTCACTCAGACAACTCTGCAATTTTGTTTGTCTGCCTAGACAAGCTAATCAGACTGTAATCATGTTACTTATCTTTTAATTTCTTTTGAAGCTGACATACATCAGAAGTGGCATTCTGCTGGGAATCACATAGGTAAAGTTGATTTTTATCACATTTAAATGTTTCAGGGCCTGGGCATTTGTTTTTAGATATGCAATCTTAAACTACCTTGGGTGGGAGTCCACTAGAAAAACTGCAGGTGTAAATTCAATGGTGAAATATAACAGGACTATAATAATGTAAACATAATCATAAGGTCCCTGTGATTCTGATCCCATTGATTTTATTTTCAACATGAATTGACCACAGACAATTATTAACAAATGCACACACATTTTCTTGCAGAACTTGAGAATCTATTCAAATAATGCCTGGCTACCTTCTTCCTCTTGGACTGAATTTGTCAAAAACAAATATTAGGGGGAAAAAAACATAGTGTCTTTTATTTCTAAGCAGGATGCATGAGAGGTACAGATAAAGCAATAATTAATAGTCACATCATTTTAAAATGAGGCACATTAAACTGCAAATTTTACTAGGATAAACATTGGTTGAACAGGAAGAACTAGAAACTGTAAGTGATAAAGCTTTTATTTAATTCATGCTCATGTATAAACTACTTGATCTGAGAAAGATCCAAGAAGGTTTCAGCTCCTAGATACTGGCTTAGGTTATCTCCCAAAGTCCCTCCTTCAGGAGTGGAGCGCTAAGAGCATGTACCATGGTGAGAAAATCCATGTGGAAGGGTCCCAGTAAGAGTAAACGGGAGAAGGGCCAGCCACACAATTAGAAAGTGGCCTCCACCACCGTGATGGTGATCATCTGGTGCTAGAAATCCCAGCAGATGGCTGAGCCAGACGGTGATCCCTTACAGCCCTGTTTTGTGGTGACTACAACTTGGAAATAACTAAGTGCTTATCATTAAAGGAATATACGAATAGAATGTGGAATACCCATGGAGCAATTATAAAAACAATATACATTTAGTAACAGATGTGTGCAGAGGCACACACACATATGTGTACACACACAGAAAATGAGAGACAGGGAGAGAGACTTCAAGGACAAAATAAAGAGTGAAAAAAGCAAGTCGCATGAATGTCTATATTTTTTGAGCCCACTCTCCAAACTAAAGTTGTGATAAATAAAAATTCATGTCTGAAAAAGTGTAAAAACAGAATAGAAGTATATACACTGACATCTGAATAGTACTATCTCTGGAATCATGGGCAGGGACTGTACTAAAGGAGATAGGATTACAAATAAATAAATAAGATTATAAATAAATAAGGACTTTATTGTTCTTTGTGCTTTTCTGTATTTGTACACATATTTAGGCAATGAAAAGAGAGAAAACACAGGCTGGAGTGACATCACGAAGATGGCAACGTAGGTCGTTTCTGACTTTACTCCCCCTCACAAGAATTACCAACTGTTCAAGAACAAGGCACCACTGAAACAATCTGAGAGAAAGAGGATGGGGCTGAAGCACCCCCTGCACCACAGAGACCAACACAGACCACATTATAAGGAGAAGAGAACCAGGGGGACACTAATGGCACTGCCCCTGCACAGAAGAGGGCAGCACCCTGCAGAGAGGATTCCCCTGAGCCTCCAGTTCCTCCTGTGGGACAAAAGAACCCAGAGGCAGCCAGCACCCACCTCCCGCATTGTGGGTCACCTTGTGGGAGCACCTACACTCAGCTCGCCCCATGCCAATTGCCCCTCTGTGGGGCCCAGCCACTGGGAATCAATGACAGGGAAGTAGGGAGGGACTTGCAATAATCAGCCCACAGGACTTGGCAGACCAAGTTTGATACGCAGTGCACAGTTACCCAATCAGCACTCATCTTCAGAACCAAGTCAGGGACACACTGACTGGGCACTCAGCAGGGTGCACATCTGCTCGATTTGGATCCTCGAATGAGGAGTTCTGTCAGTCCTAGAGCCTGGTTTGCCCAGGCCCAGGCAAGGAGCTGAGTCACAGGCCCACCTGCTGTGGGGAGTGTATCCTGGGCACATGTGACCAGAGAGGCAGGTGGGAACACCTGGAAGCTTAATAACCCAAGAATGTTCCAGCCAAGAGGAGGGTGGGCAAAGCTGATTGCCCCTAGAGCAAAGCCAGTTCCAGGCATGAGGGTTCCTATCCTACATGTAGGTTTTAGGAAGGGAAGACCTCGGCTTGGTGTCCCAGGTAAGTCAGATATAGTGAGACAAGAAACCAAGTCAAGAAAGCCAAGTTTTAATACACTCTGCATAGAATAACAGAGAGGGCCTGCCTAAGATAAGAAAGGCCCAGATGCTCATTCTGAGGATTCTTTATGTGGTTTTGGCAGGGCAGAGAGGTCCTTGATTGACAAGCTGTCAGCTCTCTCGGTTTTTTCTGATTGGTGAAATGGAGTCTGGGGCTGTGCTGTGCCTATGCTTCTGATGTTTCTTATCTGGGGAGATCGTGGACACTTCCTGAGTCACTCTTGGACCCTGTGGCTTCCTCTGATTAACTCTCTGAGTCATTTCTGGCTTTCTGGCTCTATCTGATCAACTCCCTGAGTCATCTTTGGGAGGCCCTCTGTCTTTTTCACCCTGCTCATTTCTGTCTTTCTGCCTAACATAGGGAGGTGATTAAATTATAGCCAGGGCTAGGGTAGCCCCTTGTCCCTCCCAACCAGATAGCTTGTTTGGGAAACTGACAATTACCTGGAGTAATTTTCCTCATCTGCAGAGCAAAATTAGTGACCTCACCTAACCGGGGAATTCAGTGTACACTCTTGCCTGATTCAGGTCCCCAAAATGATTAGCAGGGAAGCTAATTCATAGACCCATTTATAGCTGAATATGGTACCCAGTATCCAATCATCTGGTAAACCCAACCAGAAAATACAGGCAATTAAAAAAAAGGGTAATGTATCACAATCAAGTATGGCTTATTTCAGGAAAGCATGATTGGTTTAACATATAAAACCAATTCATTTGTTTCATCATGTTAACTGAATAAAGGATCAACAAATACAATCATCTCAATAGATGCAGAAAAAGCAGCTGACAAAATTCAACATACAATCATAATAATGCAATGAAGTAAAATATGAATGTATAAAATTTCAATCACATAGAGGTTTCTAAACAAACTGGCAGCAAACTTCATTCTTAAAAGGGAAACCTACAAAATGTGCTTCCCAAAGAATGAGAACATGACAGCGATGTGCAGTTTGGGCAATTGTATTAATCATTGTGCTGGGAGCCCTAACCAGTGCATTAACACATGAGAAGGCATTAAAAGACATCCAGGTTGCAATGGAAGAAATAAAAGCATCCCTATTTACAGAAAGAAGATTGTGTTCCTAAGAAACCCTAGCAAGACAATGATGACCACAGGAAAATAAAACACCAAATAAAAAGAGCATTTACTAAAGTCACAAGATACCTAACCAATATATTTAAATTTATTTTGTATTTATATGCAACATTAGGAAAAATGAAATTTCTAAAAATATTTGCAATTGCATACAATCATAAGGTTGCTAAATATTTGAGGACAAACAATACAATTGGTACAAAAGTTCTACTCTGAAAACTTAAAACCTTTACAAAAATAATGAAAACCTAAGAAAATAAAAAATGATTTCCCATTCCTCCAAAATGATCTATAGAGTCAGTCTGAATCCTCATATAAATTTTTTTAAAGAAAATGACAAGCTGAGTTCTAAAATTTATTTAGAAATTCACAGTATCCAGAAAAGTCAAAATGACCCCAAAAAGGAAAAGAATAAATAGCAGATATTTACACAATCTGATCTCAAGATTAATGATTATAAAGTTACCATTAATCAAGGAAGGATAGTATTACGTTAAGTATAAACTTACAGTTTAATGGAACAGGCAGCCCAGACATAGACCCACACGTGTATGGTTGACTGATTTTTGACAAAGGCACATAGGCAGTTCAGTGGAGAATAAAACTCTTTTTTTACTCAAATGGTGCTGGACTAAAGGAACCATATATGTGTATTTAAAAAGTGCACTACTTCATGCTTTGCCTGATACCCCCCAAAAATTTGTGGTGAATCAGAGACTTAAATATCAAAGCTAAAATAAGTCATCTCTAGTATAAAAAAAAGCATAGGACAATATCTTTGGAACCTTAAAATCATTAAATATGTCTGAGCCTGGATACAAAAAGTACTAAGTAAAAAAGGTATATAAATGATAAACTGGGGTTCATCAAAATTAAAAATTTCTGCTCAAACCTTAGTTACTTCGAACAAGAATAAATATTTATTATCTTATGGTTATTATAGATCCTGAGTTTGAGAATAGCTTGGCTGGCTGGTTCTAGCTTGAGGCGTCTCATGAATTTGTAGTCAATGTGAGGAGGGTCTGTCATCTGTCTGCAAGGCAGTCTGGAGATCCACCTCTGTGATAACTTACCTACATGCTTGGTGAGTTGGTTTTGTCTCTCAGCAGGGCTGTTGGACACAGTGGCTGGTTTCCCCCTGAGTCAACAACCAAGAAAGTAAGACAGCTGTAGCAATTTCTCTAGCGTCATACACATTCTATTAGACACATAGACCGATCCTAATACAATTTGTGAGGACACCATCCAAGGGAGTGAATTTCAGAAGGTGAGTTTCATTGGGGTCATCTTGAGATGGATACAACAGTGAGCAATATAGAACTTACTGGAAAATGTACTAGGTAGAAACTCTATTGTGAAAGAAATTCCCACAGCCTGTGAGGGAAAACCTCTATGATCAATAAAGGATTTGAAATCAGTATTAAAAAGTACTTTGATTTTCTCCTCTATTATCTTTTCCTTGGGGAAGAAAGCTGAGAATAATTATGCAGAAGATTTCATGAAAAATAGGATATTGTTGATGCATAAAGCATATAAGTTAAAATAGATCTAAATCTGTGAAATTATCTGCTTCATATCTAGTATCTGAGACCTGATACAGCATTTATCAACTGTGTGTTTAAAGAATTTTCAAAAAATGCATTGTTTGCATGGGAATTAGCCAGTATTTCAAAAATCCCCTTGGCTCTAAATTTATCATTATGCAATAATAATTGAAAGGAAAAGGAAAAGGTCATCTAACCCTTTTTCTAAGCTTAATTGTTAGAGTAGTATTCAAAATAAATGGATAATCCTTTGGATTTCTGTTCCAAATCTTGCCTTTTGCTGGTAATTACAATGACCTATGGTGATGCCCTCAGGCTAATGTCCCTGTATTGTAACAAGTATATTTACTTAGATTCTTTTGAAACATTAAATAAAAGCAGATGATGCATAGGATTGGAGACCAGAATATGGTTGATTAAAGAAAAACTCTTGCTGTGCATCATCTAAAGGCTTATGATATGATTTTAGCAATGTTACTTTTCAGTGGAAAAAAATAATAATAAAGGATAGCTGTTGCCATTAGTTAGAAGGTCCAAACCTAATACTCCCATGGATCTTCATGGACTAGATACAAATGCAGTGCATATTTTTCTAAATAAGGTGCTGGTCTCTGTGGAGGAAATGTACAAAATAATATAATGTCCTTAATGACCTCAAGGAATTCAGTGTGAAGGGTCCTGAACCCTGCTGGAGTTTGGAGATGTCAATTAATTATCCTCTTGCTCTCTCTAGGTTCCACTTGGCAGATCCTGGGCAAAAAAAGAGTCAGAAGAGAATGAAAATATCAAGTATATTTATGACCATCTAAAATGCAGGTTCCTCAGTAAAGGTGGGTGAGAGCACAGCCCTGCCATGTATAACCAAAGGAAGGTGGACATTAGTTACTACTCTTTTCTACCTTGCCCTCTCCATCCCCACTCCTCCTGCAATAATTTAGGCTAAATACGACAAAGCAGATATTTACCCAATACAACAGGAAAGACTGTTTATCCTTAGGTATTAATATACATTTTATCTCCCTGTCTGAATGTCTCAAGATAACCTGGTGCTACACAGCAGCTTCTCCCACTGTGAGAGGCTCTAAGTTACCTTAAATAGTCCTGGAATGCATCAGCTATTTGATACCTACAGTCTCTTTCATTAACATATCTCAGCCCCAGGGTCCTGTTAGCAGTGCACACTGAGTTATTTTGCAGTCACTAAAATTTACAACCAAACCCTCAAGCAAATGAGTAGGAAGATTTTAGGGGAAGCCCATCACCTCATTCAATATGACTTCATTAATTTATATCTAGTTAGAAAAAGAAAGAAATTATAACACAAGAGCTTCAGAGAAACCTTTAGAGTATATATTAACTTGGAAACATAGGAAACATGAAATGGAAATGCATTAAACTGATGCCATTTCATTTCACTAATGAGCAAATATTTAAAGAACTTTATTTGCCATCTGGATGGCTGCCAATATGAAAACTCCTTCAATAAAAGTTGCTATATCCCCTTGCTTATTAAAGCTGTATTTTTAACGTATCTGTTCTCTTGCAGGCTCTTAGTGAAAAATATAAATACATTAAAATAAGGTCAGAGGTCAAACAACTTTAAGCTATTTTAAGTCACCTCATGGGCAAATGAATTAATTAGATTAACATATAATTGTTGAAGCCTATGTAGGAGGAAGCTGACATAAGAAAAAGGAAACTGAAATATTCTAGACTTTGAAAACATTATTAAGCTGTGACACAGTTTCTAATAGTGCAGAGAACAGTTCCCAGGTAGTCCCTCACTTTTAGCAAGTCCCTCACTTATAGCAAGATTGCCTTTGCTTCTAATTTTATCATTGCCAACTGTTAATTAATCTAAATACTGAATTGATGGTAAATACACACACATGCATACACACACATATACAAGTACACACACATTCAATAGGATTTATTGCTTTTGGAAATCAACTGCCTTTCTTTCTGTATTTTGTGATCAATGCCTATGGAAAGTGTAGGTGACATGTATACTTATCATTTCCAAAAAAATAATAAAAGGTACCAAAGGTTAGGAAAGAAGTAGTCCAGTGAAGCTGTGTTTTTCAATCCCAGTAGTTAAACCATTTTTGGTCAAATGTAGTAGTCATTATAAAAAGCAGACATATCACAGCTTCCCTGTTAGCACTGGCTAAATATTATTGCTCTGCTATTTCAATAGCTAACTGCAGGCCTTTGGAGCCAGCAGGCTCTCCTCAAGGACTTGCTGATGTGTAGCAAAAATATTTTAGTGTGAAAAAACTACTCCCTAGTGCACTTGTTTGCAAACTGCTGAATTTCTAGATAACTCTATGTTTGAGAACTATTTTTGATAGTGCAGATCTGGTGCTGAAATGCCTCTAAAGAACCAACACTTTTTCCTTTCTTTTTTTCTTTTTTACTCACAGCATGACAAACCCAGTAGAAACACAAAGCTGCTTGGGTAGCAATTTTTTTATTTTGTACAGTAATTTGTTGTGTTAAAACCCAGACATCTCTGTTTCATGCTTACAAACAGTAAAAAGCAGTCAAGTGAAATGCAAATTAATATGAAACTCAAATACTCCGCTTAACAGCTTTCAACTTAGTAGACTCAATTGCCAAAAGAATGTAAAGCAAAGCTTTAACACTGCTGTTAATTATGCTTTTCTTGCCGGAAACACTTTTACCATTACCTAGAAACTGCAAAGAATTGTTTTATTTCATTCAGAAATTTCTGTGTAATTTAATTACTGTTTATTTCTATTATAACTTTATCTGCTTTAACATAAAATCTAGCAACTAAGCAAATACTTTTCCCAATGTTTCTGTGGAGAAATATACTAAATTGAATTGCATTTAATTTCCATGATAAAGTCTAGTTAAATGTAAGACTAAATTTATCTCTCAGTTGTAATTTATATAGATAAAACTTTTAGTTTTGTTTACTCTGCTACTGGGAATATACTTTTGCATATCTAATCATGTCTATTTATGCCAATAAACTCCTAACACGCCAGAATTTAAATGTTCATGTGTCTTGCCAATGGGTTTCAGCCCCAGACAAGTTCACTGTGGATTCAGTATGACTAAAGAAATGACAGTAGAAGGTGGGGTGAAAGGGTTTACAGCCAACTTTATTCCCACGGTGGCAGATCAATCAGTAAAATCTCATCCACTCAGAGCGAGTTTGCATGCAGCAAGCCAGTGTCTGCCTTTGGGCCTCTCTACCACCACAGCCATCTCCTTCGATGCTGCCACCACTCCAGTCTCTGCTCTGCTCTCCTGCAGCCCTGCAGCTGTACGACCCTGTCACCCAGAGCACTGGGCAGAGCTCTTTAATAGAGAGTCAATATTGCCCACATGTGTGTAGTGAGCTAGCTGGCCAGGGCCAAGTGTGAATCCTAGCCATAGGAACCTTCACTTTATTCACTTCATTTTATTATGAAAGTGAAATTAATGTTATAGATAAATGAGACTGTTATATAATCTTGTGTTTACACTATAGCCATGCATTAGCAAAATCTACCATTTATGAATGGAGGGCCATATTCCATAATACGCTCCAGTATTGAAAAGATAAATGAGACATTCTGTTTCCTTTGTGGAATTCAGTATTGAGTGAGGGAACATATATTTAAACAAAGAATTACAATAAAAATACCACATATTATGAGTGTTTTTCATAAAATCAGTCTATTTTGTTCAGTCATCAGGCATTTAAGACCTATGCACAATGTGATATTTTTTTTCTATGGATAACAGTCCCAAATAAGTCAGAAGTCTGGTGAATGAGCTTTTATTACTATATTTTTCTATCACATTAGATGCAGCATTAATTGCCCAATTCATCACAATTTCTATCACTCTTTATTGTCATATAGAAGGCTAAGTATTTCTTTGGTCACCAAAGCCATTTACGTTTGAGACCCTGAAGTAACAGTGCCTTTAGTAAATCACACACACCTTCAAGCTGACTGTCTAAACTAAACTTGATTGGATTTCTAAATGACATATTCAATTTCAATTGAAAAACTGACAAATCTCCACTTTACTTCTCTACATGAGAACACATGCTGTTCTTCATAAGCAAAAGTGACATTACCGACCTACCATCTGCCTTGAGAATTTTTATTAGTGGTGAGGATAGATTTTCACCAATCCATATATACCCAGTCCCTTTTTGACAAAGAACATGCATTTTGGAAACAGCTGGCCAAAATTAGGGGCATGCTGTGTGGTTGTGGAACAGGGCACGGTTAACTGGCCCGCACGGGGATTGCACTTTGGCCTCATTAGTAATGTACTATAATCAGCTGAACTCAGTAGTCACTAACAGCTCCATTGAAGACCAACAATATGCTCAACCATCCACTGTAAATTTTCTTTATTAAATGTGTCAGACCAAAGATTCTCTATGACAAATATTAAAATTGCTCCTTTGTTATCTCTCCTTTCTAGAGAAAGAGGGTCTCACTTGCTTACATTTTCTCTACTTTTCTCCAATCATGTTTTTCTTCTGCAGCTTGCTGTATGATGCCCATATTTCTCTGGGCCCCTCCCTATTCCAACCACTCATGTTATGTGGGGGCAGTTAATGACCATAAGCTGGAATAAGCTAATGTCACACAGCTACAAGAAATGGGTCTTCCACAACATAAACCACTCAGTGGGGTCTGAGGAGAGAAGTAGTCTTTGAAATAGAACTTTTCTTTCCAAAGAATATTATTAGAAGTATCTCACTAAATTAATTTGATATTTGGGGTATTGTGAGTGTGGGATGATTGTTTTGGGAAATACCAATGATTCTCTGTAGTTGCACAAACACTTCAGTTTTGGGTTCATGGACATTTCGAGCTGGAAAAATCCTAGAATACATCTGGGCCACTGAAATCCAAGGAGACCAACTGGTCTGTGAGCATTACAAAAGACGGATAATGAGTTGAGTTTTACCTTGGTTAAGGTATAAGTTAAGAAGCTATAACAAAGAGAACAAAATGGAGTGAGTTTTATTAAATTAAACTTACATTTCTATTATTAAAATGACTAAGAAAAAAATGGATATTGTAGCAGTCTCTGCTATAGTAGAGTTCTAGTGTCTTGATTAACAAGGTTAGCAGTATTTATAGACTAGCCTACATTTGTGGAACATTCTGTTGTTAAAAACTATTACTATCTTATTAAAATTTTATTCAGAATACAGTCTTGTGGTCACCTTAGATGGCCCTTCCTCATGTCTTTTGTTATCTCTTCATACTACTCTTTATGTGAATAGTATGAAGTGAACAAAGTGAAAATTTCAATGTATACGTAGTATGTTAAAGATACAGTAAATGTTAAAAAGTCCTACATTTGAACCTGATTAAGAAAATTAAATAGAGGTAAAGACACATTAACATGTCTTCAACCTTTACTGAATTAAATTACAGTGTTATGGCATTTGAACCCATGTTAAGGAATTTCTACATTTGTTTCAAAATTGACTTATACCACTGAATACAATAGTATTTAAAAGAATTTCGTTTGTCCCATTGGACAAGTTTTAGTGACTGGAATATTTGAAACAATTCAGTTGCTTAAATAGTTTTGAATAAATGGTTGAATAAACAAATGAGTGAATGAGTGACTCAACATTTCCCTAAGAACAATTTGATTATGTCATAATCATAGTGATCTACACAAATTAAATATTTAGAAACTGCTTGTTGAATTAAATTAATAAATTCTGCCAAGAGATAGTTACCTTTTGCCTTTTGTATCTTAGGTCATTAAAAATAACTTCCATCCTCTCTGACTTTGATGATTAAGAATTTGGTAATCAGAATATGTGTGAATCTACACTAGACCCAAAACTTGGCTGGTCTTTTTTGCCCAGATATTTAAATGCCCCCATTTTTCATATCAGGACATTAGAGGGTGAATGATATAAATGGCCTACACACATTAATGAAATATCTTAAGATATTTGTTATCTCTACATCCAGGGGTATCAGCACACTCCAGTAACTTTTTCCTTTTCCGGCTCACTACTTGTAAGTCAATGTAATATAACTGCTGTATTTCCCCATCTTCCAAAGCCATGTCCTTCCCTTTCCTTTTTTTTTCCCCATGAGCTTCCTGTCATCTGTCTCCCTGGCTTATAAAAAGATATCCTAAAGGTTTCCCAATAAAATGTTGTGGGAGTTCTTTTAAGAGGGTCTCACTTTGTTTCTTAGCATTTGGGTGGGGGTCAGAAAAAAGACAAAAAAAGGCCACTGGACACAGTGGGATGTACTGTACCACTGGCCTGACTGTAAAGTCTAGTACTATCTCTTTGTTTCCTTTTCTTTTTGAAAAGCTCTGGCCTACAGCCAGAACCCATTCCTGTGCTTCATGTCTCCAGCCAGGCTTCAGACTAGCTGACTAGCTGGCACCACACACTTAGGAACAAGGAATTCTTGCCTTTGTCGGGTTTAGCTGTCATCGCTGGGGCATTTCAGGTAGCCTGATAGCTTCTCTGCTTCCCATAAATACACTCTACTTTTAAAAGAACTGTGTCTCTTGTTTTCAAGCTGTTGACAACCATACGACATTATATGCAGAGATTTCAAAATACAGAAATTATTTGTGAAAACGCACACCATACAATCTAGTGTAAGCACTAAGGATACATTAAAATGCATAACATGATTTTATTGTAAAATTTCTAAATCTAATAACTTGCTTCCTGTCTTTTAAAAATTCAATTTTAAAAGCATTTCCAAGGTCTGTGTATAATAAAGTACCTTTAGTTAATGTTTGTTTCTAATAGCTATAAACTAGTGACATCAGTACTTTTCTGTTTCTTGAGTTTATATTTTAAAGCCAATGTGCAACTCTAGAGTTATTTTGCTTTCAATTGTGTTCATTGGTTGCAAATATCAAGCATGTAAATGCAGAATAAACTACAGTGATGACATTTCTATAGATTTGTTCTTTGACATATATTTAAAACATGCAAATGGAAATTAGTTTCATTAGAAAGGCATGCATACTCACATTAGCATTTTTTTATATTTACCAATTTATCATGCCTTTAAGAAATTCCATATAAAATTTCTCTGAAGCCAAATTTGCTAAAATATACCCAAATTTCATAAATTAAATTTAAGGATTTATTTATTCAGAAATTTGCAAAATTAGTGAAACTCATTAGTCTGGAATTTTTAAAAGAAGGAAAACAAAGAAAAAAGATAAGATATCAGTTATGAAGAGAAAGGACTTCAGTAGAAGGCAAGATAACTTCCTTTGACTATTTGAAGAGCTGTTCTGTGGAGGAGTGTTTTATTCTGAAGAGCCAAAAGGCAGACCTCAGAGTATTAAATAAAAATCACAGGACAATGAGAACACTGTTTTATGAGGGGTTTCAGTAAGAGTGCCTGAGCAGGTCATCAGCTGCCTTGTGAGGGTTGTGAGGATCCTAACTGGGCCTGTGTCCTGAGACTCAGTGACAGAATATCACTTCACTGAAGGTTATGCTGAAGGCAGCCAATTATATGCCAAGAAGAATAAACAAGAACAGTGGACACACAAGTTTGATTTGATATTAATTCCAAAATTATTTCTGCTGTGTATTAAATTCTGTTCCTGGTAGGCCTGAGATCCTCCTCTTTGGTAAACTCTTAAAACAAACAAACAAACAAACAGAAAAACAACTATAATAGTATTGTACCCAGAAGTCCTCATTAAAATGGGTCAGATTATTAGAACAACTTGTGGACATGATAAAGGGGATTTTCAGTGAGGATACTGCTGATTACAGCACCAGAAAGTATGGGGAAGTAAAAAAGCAAAACCCCTGGATGACAATACAGCCCTAAGAGAGACTGTTAACAGAGAGTGTGGAAGATTTGCTTAAAGGAAAATCAACCTGTTCCCATTTGCCTGTTTGACCCAGGACATTGAGTCCTGGCTGTTTACTTCCTCCTGAACTCTAATTATCAAATGTATGTAATATGTGCCAGATACTCTTCCAGGATCTGAGAAAAGGGCAATGCAGCTGCAGCCTATGTGGCATTTATAGCTACTAGGGAATTCTTAAGAATATAAGCTAAATTGAAACAATGAGGTATTATCCACAGAACCCAAATAAAAAGTGTCTAATAAAACTCTCATGAAAGTTGAGACAGAAAATAAAATTATGTAAATATTTAAAGTGTTCTATCTTGCTTTTATCAAAAAATAGTCCTAAGAAGATAGATGAACAATTCACCTATTACAACATATTGATTGATCTTAGAAAAATGCATCTGGAAAGCACTCACCAATGTTCATTTTGTGACAACTCATTTCTATTTTTGTACTTTCTGAACAGGTAATTTATTCAAAAGGTTAATAGTTTCAGAAAATACATAAAGTATAGAATAGTTTGTCAAATTTGTCCTCTCAACTTTGTCCCATATCCACCCACTTCCTTGCTACTTACCCTAAAAGTATAGTAAACATTATCATTAATCTTTCTTATTGTGTTTCTGTGAGTAAATATTAGTATAAAAGTCTACAGTTTTTATGCAAAAGCTAGAATAGTATTTATGCTCTTCTGTACTTTGCTTTCTAGTTTCACTTAATATGTCTTAGCAATCCTTCTATATTAGTACACAGACAGCTTCTCCATTCATTTTTTATAGCTGCATTGTATTCCATTATGTGGATGAATTACAGTTTATTTTAATAGTCCTATTTGGATAGATATCTTCTATTTCTCATCATTTGTTGTGACAAATGATGTTCCATAAGTCACCTTTCTCATGCATCATTTCCACAATGCAAGAGTATTTGTAGAATGTATTTCTAGAAATATAATTGTTTGATTGATGTGGATATATATTTTCAGTTTGGATTAATTTTGCTAGCGTGATCTCTGTGAAGGTCATGTTGCAGCAATTTATCTTCCTACATTCCGTATAGAAATTATCTTGTTTGACAGAGCACGTTGATATACTTTTGGACTTTTGCCAATATAAAAGGTAAAAATGTTATCATGGTGTGATTTACTGGATTTTTACATGGTCAGAAGTTTTCAGTAGTCTTTTTTCTGGAAAGAGAGTTTGGCTAGATACAGTCTTGGTTCACACTTTTTCTTCTTTAAGTATGATGGATATCACTTCCCTTTCTTTATTGGTTGAATTTTGATATAGGGAAATAAGGCTAGCTTTCATTTTTCCTCCTGGAGAGATTTGGTCTTGAATTCCTTTATACTATTATGATGTATCTTAATATTTTGACTGGTCAGTTTTTCCTCACATATGACTTAACAACATAGTTTTTAAGTTTTATTTTTCTTGAAATGTATTAGGAGTTTCATCTTCAAATATACATTTATACTTTATGCTTATAATCAAATAGTACTTTTGTTCTTATTTTTTTCTTTGTGGTCCATATATGTGCTTATTGAACCTCCTTTGTGCATTTTCCATAATTATTATTTTTTCTCCTCTCTATTTCTACTTTTCTCATTTCTATTTTTTTTTTACCTGTAATGTAATCGTTCCTCATGATCCTAAATACTTCTGCATTTTATTTTCTAATGATGTTGTTTATTTCATCTCTTTCACTCTGATTTTAACACTTTAGCTAAATCTCATTCTGTTACCTATCATCCTGTTTCCGAAGCTTTGCATCTCTGCTGCTTGGTTTTCCTTCAAAGAGGTTGTCTTGACAATGGGCTTTTGCCATGGGCAACTTCACTATGGATCCAATGTGATCAAAGAAATGACAGTAGAACATTCCTGGGGTGAAAGGGTTATACCCAACTTTATTTCCACAGTGGCTGGTCAATCACTGAAATCTCGTCCACTCAGAGTGCGTCTTCATGCAGCAAGCCAGTCTCTGTCTCTGGGCCTCTCTGCTTGCACAGCCATTCTCTGGGCCTCTGTGCTCGGCGCTGCCACCACTCCAGCCTCTGCTCTGCTTTCCTGCAGCCTTGCAGCCATGCTACCATGTTGCCCAGAGCACTGGGCAGGGCTCTTTATATAGAGTCAATAACAATGTATTGCCCACACTGTATGTAGTGAGTTAGCCAAACAGGGCCAAGTGGAATCCTGGCCACAGGAACCTTTATTTTATCCACAGTGCATCCCTCCAGGATTCTTTCCTCCCAATCTATGTGCCCCCAGTCCTCTGCAATAGTCCCTGTGCAAGGAAGATGGCACATTGTAACTAAATTCCATAAACTACAACAATATACAAGTAAAAAAAAATTATGACAAATTATGATAACCCTCAAGCCTGAGGAGATCCATTGCCACCAAGCGATCATCCTGGCTGTATTCAAACCAGTTCTACTCAAATGACTTAACCAAAGATCTATAGGTGGGCCTAACCAAAGATCACCTTCTCCAGCCTCTCCAGCAGAAAGTCTTGCAAACACACAGGTCGATCTTGCTGCTTTATCTCTACCTTCTGTTTCGTTCTCAGCAGCCAGAACCACTGCTCCTGTCCCAATCACTGCCACAGCTCCAGTCCAATTTCTTTCCGTCTGCTCCTGCCTTTTCAAACCAACCCACATCTGGGTCCACGTGACCTTCACAGGGCCCTTTAAATTCTTCCTTGAGAAGCAGACCGTATTTCCTTTTGTGCTGGAGCCTGAGGATAGAAGCAGAGCATGGAGGGCTCCACTACCTGAGGAGGGGGCTGCACCTCTCCTGAAAGAACTCACAGTTTCTGAGTCCTTCTGGCTCTCCACCAGCTTTCAACCAGGTGGGGTCTCAACCGAGCAGGGGCCGATGCCTCCGGCACTGGCAGGGCCTCCACCCCCACTTGTTTGTCAAACTTCAGCTCCTCCATTCCTGGGTCTGACGACTCCACTCCGTCCTTCTCTTGCCCCGGGGCACCTGGCAGCCTGTGCCTCACGCTGCTGCTTCTCCTGCTGCTTCCTCTCGGGCCACCACGACATCCTTCACCATTTCCACAGCACTTTGTAGTGATGCCATTTAATCAACAGCAAATTTGCTTTCTCTTGGGGTAGACCCCAGTCCTCCACCCCTTCCCAGTACCACATGCCCACAGAGGGTGTCCCCCCATCCATAGGTGCAGCCCGCTGAAACACTCCTCCCATTAGAGCAGCCTTCTCTTTCCCTTGTTCAACAATGAATCCTCCTGACTATGTCAATTATCTTGCCAATGGATTTCTGCCCCGAGCGAGTTCACTATGGATTCAATGTGACCAAAGAAATGACAGTAGAACATTCTTGGGGTGAAAGGGTTATACCCAACTTTATTTCCATGGTGGCAGGTCATTTATTGAAATCTCATCCATTCAGGCAAGTCTGCATGCAGCAACCTGGTCTCTGCCTCTGGGTCTCTCTGTCCGCACAGTCGTCCTCTGGACCTCTGTCCTCAGTGCTGCCACCACTCCAGCCTCTGCTCTGCTCTCCTGCAGCCTTGCAGCCATGCCACCGTGTTGCCCAGAGCACTGGGCAGAGCTCTTTATATAGAATCAATAACAATGGATTGCCCACACCATATGTAGTGAGTTAGTCAACCAGGGCCATGTGAGAATCTTGGCCACAGGAAACTTCATTTTATCCAGAGGTATTTGCATCATTCTTAAAATTCTTGGTGGACTATTAGATTATAATTTTCATCTGCTTCTTTGGAATAATAAATCGGGGGTGCAATTAGTTTGTCTTTGTTAAAATTGTGCATTTTTTTTCTAAATTCTTATTATATCTTTTTTTGACACTGTACTTGCTACTTTTCTTATTATCCTTCATTGAAATGGGTTGTCTTTTCCTTGATGAGCCCTTTTCTGAAGAATTTCATGGAGTGTATAGAAAGTAGGACACCAGGGTCACCTTCTAGTCTTCACAAAACAAAGCTCTTTCCTTCGGCTTGTGAAAGAAACATCTTAAAAACTCAACTTTGTTAAACTTCGTGTAGCTCTGCATCCTCTTTTCCTATTATTTTGTGCAAAGGAGAGCTTTTCTTGCTGGCCCTCCTCACCCTAATTTCCACCACTATTACTGCCTGGAAATGATTCAGTACTTTCATGTCACGATGATGCTCTCACCTTCAGGAAATATATTTTGCCGGTCTTTTCTGAAATCAGCTACCATTTGGGCGTTTCCCACTCTTTATTTTTTTCAGTTCACTTTACTTATTCCAGTTTAGTTTTATTGCCATATATTCAATGTTTTTAGTAGGCCTTACTCTTATTTTAAAAGATGTTAATTCTTTCTTCTAGTTTTGCTTAATTTTTTTTTACTTTTGGGTTCTTGAAGGAAAGGGAAGAGATGATAATATACTTATTTATTTAATTGAAACTGAAAGGAAAGGAGCGACACACAACAGCAATTCACCGGAGAGTTCCGCTTTATTAGGGAAAGGTGCTGGGTTATATAGGATGGGGCATAGGGTGATTGTGGTGTTACTTCTAGGGGGCTGGTGGCTGTTGGCTAGGTGCTGGGATTGGGAGGGGGGCGAGAGGTGATTGGGCTTCAGGTGGCGCCGGCGGGAACCGAGGACCCCGAAAAGAAGCCGGAAGTTCGCCATCTTACTGGTGGGGACCCTTCATTCCTCCCTTTCTCCTCTATGGGTTTATGGACGTTGCTTTCTCTCTGACTGCTTCCTGCTGAACAGGGGCGGAGAAGGGAGTGAGGGTTTGAGGATTGGGAGGAAAGGGTTGATAGGACTCCCCACAGTAAGGATGAGTAGATGTGGACTTCTTCAGGTTGGAAATCAATGAAGGTTCCCTGTAACCATAGGTCGAGGACCTGTTGATTCCAATGGTGCCAAGAGGATATGGGTGTCAGGAGCCAGGTGTCTGCAGCCATTGTTTCCAGGAACAGTTTCCAGCGGAGAGAGGGGTCCATCTCAGCATGTGGTGAGGAGGTCACGTGAGGGTGAGGGGTCTTCCATGGCCAGAAGCTGGTAGTTCCTGAGTAAAAGCTGGTTGAAAGCTTGATTAGAGATTTTTCCGACTTGGGATTTGATGAACTTTATTATACAGGGTAAGAAGAGACAGACGAGAAGAATGACTATTATGGGGCCTGCAATGGGCCAGAGCCAGGTGAGGAGGGGGTTTGTTAGTATTGAAGAGAATGGGTTGGAATTGGAAGCAGAGTGGAGGCTGGAGGCAAGGTCAGTGAGTTTGGTGATGTCAGTTTCTACAATGCCGGATTCGTTGATGTAATAGCAGCACTCTTCTTGGAGGAAGACGCAGGTGCCGCCCTTCTCGGCTGTAAGCAGATCTAGGGCCCGCCGGTTTTGAAGGGTGACTTTAGCTAGCGAAGTGACCTGTCTTTGGAGAGAGGCTAGGGAATCGGCAGTGGATGTCAGGGCTCCCTCAAGTTTGGCGTCGAGATCTCTAACTGCCCATAGAGAGTGACCCAAGGCTCCTCCCGAAAACCCCACCCCAATGGCTGAGGTGACCAAAGAGATACCGACCATGATGGGAAGGAAAGCAGCCCTTTTTGTGTGTGAGTGCAAGGGAGGTTGGAGCTCAAGGAATTCTGCCATGCTGTAAAGTGTAAGCTGTGGGATTAGGGTGACGAGAATGCAGGGTGTATCGGAGTTGAGAGGTAGTGAGTTGAAAAGGCTGCCATTACACGAAAAGAAGTGTCCTGGTTGTGTAAAAGTCTTAGAGCCGGAGGTAGGGGTGTAGATAGAGAGGCAGTGAAGTGCGCTGGAGGGGGGTGGAGTTGGGCCTACACAGTGGTGGATGGTGAGATTATCTGAGTATTCTGGTTCCCACAGGGGTATGTCTGCCAGGGGATGGAGGGGTTGTCCTTCTGCATGGAAGGAGTAGTTGGAAATATTGAGGGGCACGGCGGCCAGCAGTGGGCGCTGTAGTGATGCACACAAGAAACAATTGGCGGTGTTGAGAGTGTGGTTGAGAAAGATGGTGGTGTCTTGAATGAGCTGTAACCAAGAGTAGGAGGAATAAGAAGATGAAGAGGCGCCGTCAAGAGTTTGGATAATGACTTTTTCGGAATGTCTGATATCTGATGCAACTTGAGAGATCTGGGAGCGAGAGGGAACATACTCTCGAGAGATATGAAGGGTACCATGGGGGGTCGAGGACCCCTTGTAGTAAACTCAGGCTGTTACTCCAGCAGCCCATCGAGAGTCCCAGGGATCTGGGATTGATGAGAATGAGCCGTTGGGATATTTCATAAAACGGTTGGAGGAGTAATACTGTGGGTACTGGAAGTCACCCATGTAGTGAATGGTGCAAGACCAGTAGGGGCATCCCCCGTAGGTGTCTTGCCATCGCCTGCAATAGGCTTGTCTTTGGTCATAGAGGAAGCAGAGGTAGGGAGAATAAAGGTAGCTGTAAATGAATACTTCAGTGGAGGGAGGAAAGTGGAGGTACAAAGGCTCAGAGCAGCCTTTCAGAGGGCAGTCTGATGTGGCAATGAGGGCAGTAACTTTTGTTTGATGCTGTGTGTAAGTCTGCTTGACTTTGAATCGCCATACAAAGGAGGGTGGGGCGGTGGGGAAGACAATAGGAATGAGGGAAAAAAGCGAGAGAGCAGTAAAGGAGGAAAAAGTCATGATTCAGGTATGGATGGCAAAGAGGGTGCACGGGAGATGCGGAGCTTCAAGGGATCAGAGGGATGAGGCGTGGTAGAGTAGACAGCGTCCTGGGCTGTATCCGAAGGACTCTGGATTGTGACTGATGGGTCTTGGGTGTCCAGAGAAGGTGAGTCTTGGGTATTTGGTTTCAACCTGGAGATATGAATCCAAGGGGTGACAGAGTTATCAGGCAGTGAGAGCTTGGCGGCCGAGGGGGTGCAGAGAATAACTGGGTGTGGACCTTCCCATTTCGGGGTGAGAGAGGGCTGATCCTCTGGTGGCTTATAAAACACTAGTTGGCCGGGCTGTAAGACAGGAGGATCTTGGGAGGCGGATGGATCAGGAAGGAGCCAATCCTGATATTTCCACAATTCAGTGCAGAGGAGAGAGAGCAGTGGAAGGGCTATATTGGGAGGAATTGGTCCTTTGTGGGAAGGGAGCCCCGGGGGTAGAATCGGGCGGCCGTACATGATCTCAAAGGGTGACAAGAAGGAAGGTTTCTTTGGGAGGGCTTGAATGCGGAGTAGAGCTAAGGGAAGTAAGCGAACCCAGTCAAGGTGTAGTTCTAGAGATAGTTTGGTCAGGATGTCTTTTAGAGTCCTATTGGCTCTTTCTACTTTTCCTGAAGCTTGTGGTCGATAAGGACAATGTAAATGCCAGGGGAGCGAGAGCGACTTGGAGAGGTTCTGGATAATTTGGGCAGTGAATTCAGGGCCGTTATCTGATTGGAGGGAAGTGGGCATCCCGAACCTAGGAAAGATCTGGGTGAGGAGGATAGAGGCAACTACGGATGCTCGTTTGTTAGTGGTGGGGAAAGCTTCGACCCATCCTGAAAATGTATCTACTAGCACGAGTAGGTATCTGGTACGTCGTACAGGGGGCATGTTAGTGAAGTCTATTTGCCAATTTGCAGCGGGGACATTACCCCTTGCTTGATGAGCCGGGAAGGGTCGGGCTTTGAGGGAGGTATTAGGGTTAGTGCGTTGGCAGATGGTGCACTTGCAGGTGATTTGGTTAAGTAGGGTTTTGTCTTCAGGAGAGAGAGGAAAAAAAGATTGTAAAAAATGGATTAAGGATTGGGGGCTGGGATGGAACAGGTCATGTAAGAGGCGGAAGAGAGACTCTTTGTCCTGAGAGCAGAGGGCGTCTTGTGATAAGGCTAAAACTGCAAGGGCAGACGGATTGTTGTCTGGTGCGTTTTCTGATAGGGCAACTGACCGGGCTACTCTGTCGGCCTTGTTGTTACCTCTTGCAATGGGGGAGTCATCTTTTTGATGTGATTTGCAGTGGACTATGCCTAGTCGGTGTGGGAGTTGTGAAGCCTCTAAAAGTTTAGTAATTAAGGCTGAATTAGTTATGGAATTCCCTTTTGTGGTGAGGAGGCCTCATTCTTTCCATACTGCCGCGTGGGACAAGAGAATGTGGAATACGTACTTGGAGTCAGTGTACAATGTGAGAGACGTGTCCCGGGCCAGAGTGCAAGCTCTGGTGGCTGCAATGAGTTCAGCCTGCTGATTGGTTGTACCAGGGGGTAGGGCTCGTGCTTCAATGACATCTTCGAGGGAGACTACTGCATATCCTGAGTAGTGGATGCCCTCATGTTTAAAGGAGGACCCATCAGTAAACCAGATGAGGTCGGAGTGTGAGAGGGCTCCTTCGGAGATTGTGGAGTGGCACGGAAGGAAGTTGTGAAGGGCTTCCAGGCAATCATGCGAGGGAGTATGAGGAGAGTAGGGCAGAGGAAGAAGAGTGGCCGGATTTAGGGGCGGGCAGGGGAGGAAAGAAATGTTTGGATTTTGGAGGAAAGAGGACAGTAAGGTCAGGAGTCTGGAGGGGGGGAGAGTCTGTAAACTTTGGTAGGTTAAGAGATCTTCTAGGTGATGTGGGGACAGAATGGTAAGGGGCGCTCCGAATGTTAGTTTATGAGCTTCTTTCTGCAAGAGCTGTCCAGCGGCTAATGCCCGTAGGCAGGGGGCCCATCCCTGAACTGTGGGGTCTAATTGCTTGGAGAGATAAGCTACTGGGGCAAAGGATGGGCCATAATATTGGCCTAGGACTCCTAGAGCTTGACTGGACCTCTCATGAATGTATAATGAGAAGGGTTTTGACAAATCAGGGAGATGGAGAGCTGGAGCTTTTACAAGGGCTTGACGGAGCTTAATGAAGGAGTGTCGGGGTGAGGATGATAATGGTTCTTCAGGGGGGCCCTTGCTGAGGTCGTATAGGGGTCTTGCCAACAGGGAGAAGTTAGGGATCCACGCTCTAAAATACCCAGCCAAGCCTAGAAAGGAAAGGATTTCTGTCTTGGTTTTGGGAATGGGCAGGTCAGAGAGGAGTCATTTTCTGTCTAAGATAATGGACTTTCTTTGCTGAGACAGAAGGAATCCAAGGTAAGTGACAGAAGGGGAAGAGATTTGAGCTTTGACAGGGGATACTCGGTAACCTCTGGAAGCTAGAAGGTTAAGTAGAGACGCAGTGTCAAGTTGAGACTGTTCCCACGAGGGACTGCAGAGCAGAAGATCATCTACATATTGTAATAAAGTGGACTCGGGGTGATCATGGTGAAACTGTTTGAGGTCTTGAGCTAGGACTTGTCCAAAAATATGGGGACTATCTCGGAAGCCTTGTGGTAAAACTGTCCAAGTAAGCTGTACAGAATGTCTGGTGTATGGGCCCGTCCAGGTGAAGGCAAAAAAATCTTGGGAGGAGGGGTCTAGAGGAATAGAAAAAAATGCGTCCTTGAGATCTAGGACTGAGAAGTGGGATGCAGAAGCAGGGATCTGCGATAAAAGGGTGTATGGATTTGGAACTAAGGGATGGATAGGGACAACGGCTATGTTGATGAGGCGAAGGTCTTGGACAAGGCGGAAAGATCTGTTGTTTTTTTTCACAGCTAATATGGGGGTATTAAATGGGGAGTGAGTGGGTCTGAGGTAGTTTTTGTTTAAGAGATCTTGAATGATGGGTTGGAGGCCTATGAGGGCTGAAGTGGTTAGGGGGTATTGGGCCTGACAGATATACTGAGAGGGGTCACGTAATTTGATAGAGGCAGGGGGACATAGGGCCATGGAGGGGCTTGTAATGTCCCAAACTTTGGGATTTACAGGGTGTATAAGGGCAGAACTGGAGCTTTCATTGGGTAGAGGGGGGTTGTCGGCTATGAGGGCCATCAGAAAGGGAGTACTGGGGCTGTGGGATTGGATATAGTTATGGAAACATGGAGGAGGGAAAGGATGTCCCGTCCTAGTAAAGGGATGGGACACTGGGGCATAACTAGGAAGGAGTGGGAGAAAGGTATGGGACTGTCTAGGATTGTGCATAAAAGGGGGGGGGGGTTTAATGGGAAAATCTGTTTACCTCCTACCCCGACTATAGGAGTAATGGCTGGCGTGGTAGGGCCCCGGTATTCTCGCAAGACTGAGAAGGTGGCTCCTATATCTAGGAGGAAGGAGATGGGGCGACCGTCTACTGTTAAAGTAACCCTGGGCTCCTGTTTGGTGATGGAAATGGTCGGGCGAGAAGCCCCCGGGCCCCGTCAATCTTCTTCTGCCAGCCCCACTACGGTGGGCTTAGGATGGGGGTTGTTCGTCCAGCCTCCCCTTCGGGTGGTTGGGCAATCAGACCCCCAGTGGCCCTTTTTGTGGCATCTGGGGCATGGGGTGGTAGGAGATCTGGGGGAGGGGCACGCCCTTGACCAATGTCCCTCTTTTCCGCACTTGAAACAAGTTCCTGGGGGGGGCTTGTCTGTAGAGGGGCGCCCAGGTTGTGGTTTTATCAGCTGGGCCAACATCTGGAAATTGGCCTGATCAGCTTTTTGTTTACGGTGTTCTTTCTCCTCCTCCCGGTTATGGAAGACTTTAAAGGCCACTGTTAGGATCTCAGTCTGTGGGGTAGCGGGGCCCTGTTCTAACTTTTTGAGTTTAGCTTTAATGTCAGGGTAGCTTTGAGCTAGGAAGTATGTCATAAGGACCTGTCTTCCTTCAGGTGTTTCTGGGTCCAGGCTGGTATACTGTAATAGGGCTTGAGTGAGTCTATCTAAGAACTCGGAGGGGGTTTCGTCTCTCTTTTGAATTATGTCTTGGAGCTTTTGAAAATTGACTACTTTACGAGCTGCCTTTTTTAGACCTGCTATTAAGCAGGAGGCAAAAATATCTTGAGAGTGGAGACCCACAGCGGTGTTATAATCCCAGTGTGGGTCTTGTTCGGGGACAGCAGTGGGACCAGGGGGACAGGTGGGGTCAGTCCTGTGGGTTTCGGTAGCATGCATTTGGGCGAAGTCCCAAGCTCGTCTACGCTCCTCAGGGAGGAGAGTATTGGCCAGGAGCATGAAAATGTCATGATGCGTGAGGCTGTAAGACTGGAGGGTCCATTGAAACTCACTGATGTAGGTCGTGGGATCAGTGGAAAAGGAACCTAGGCGTTTCTCTAGTTGGGCTAAATCTCCTAAGGAGAAAGGGACGTGAACACGCAAGATGCCTTCGGATCCTGCTACCTCCCGGAGCGGGGCGATAATTTTGGGAGGCCCTCGGGACCGAGTCTGAGGGGGACTGAAGGGTTCTGGCTCAGTCTGTGCAGGGGAAACAGGTAATGGGGGCAAAGCCGCGATAATTTTGGGAGGCTCTCGGGACCGAATCTGAGGGGGCAAAGACGGACGAGGCTCTTGGAACTTAGTTAGAGGGGGGCTGAAAGACTCAGGCTCGATTTGCGGGAGGGGTGAAGGTGAGGGAGACGGAGGAGGAGGTGGTGAGGTGCAGGAGGAGATGGTGGAGGAGGGGGAAGGGAGAGGATGGCAGGTTTCTGCGGGGGTGGAGGCGGTGGCCGCGATAGAGGAACGGGGAGGGGCTGTTGTAGGAGAAGAAGGGGAAGGGAGAGGATGGGAAGCTTCTGCCATGGGGAAAGAGGCAGCGGTGGCGGCGGTAGAGGAAGGGGGAGGGGCTGTTGTAGGAGGAGAAGGGGAAGGGAGAGGACGGGAGGCTTCTGCCATGGGGAAAGAGGCAGCAGCGGCGGCGGAGGGTGGAGGGGTTGTAGGAGAGGGAGGGGCTGAAGGGGGAAGTCTGTATGGCGGAGGCTCGTCGGCCGGGTCAAAGGTAATTGAAGAGGGACTGGGAGTGTGTGGAGGGGAGGGAGACGGCTTGCAGGCTAGGAGTACTTGGGGCGGGGAACAGGTGGTGCAGAGGCTGGGATTTTGAGCTAGGAGGCGAAAAGCTTCGATATAGGGAATCTCCTTCCATTTTTTCAGGTGCTGGCAGTAGTTAAAGAGATTGCGAGTGATGTTAGGATCAAGAGTTCCCCCTGCGGGCCATTGATTGTTATTGTCTAGGGGGTATGTCGGCCAATCTTGGGAGCAATATTTACGGAGAAGTTTTGGTTTTATATCAGGCGTCAGGGAGAGGGTAGCTAGATGCTTAAGCAGGCATTCAAGAGGTGAACTTTCAGGGAGGGATGAGGAGGCTCCCATGGCTAAAGAACAGAGAAGGAGACAAACAGGGGAAGACAAATGGAGATCCTCGGACTGGAGGCAGACCACAAGGAGACAAAATGGCTAAAGGACAGAGAAGGAGACAAACAGGGGAAGATGAACGGGGATCCTCGGACTGGAGGCAGACCACAAGGAGACAAAGGGCATCCCCGATGATCCTTGGTGGTCTGCGGAAACTCGTATACGAGTCAGAATTTCTTGGGAAGTGTGGGTCGTCACCCAGACTTCCCTAAGAAGGCAGAGTGCCGGAGTCACGAGGTACCTAGCGCTAGGCGTTTTCGGCAGACCGAACAGGTTTTGGCGGACGAAACAGAAGGAGGAGGGGGCGGGAAAGGGAGCGTTCTCATCCGCAAAGGAGTCACCTCGTTTATGGCTGTTGGAGGGGGGTGCCTGAGAGTCGGCCGCAGCCGTGAAGGCCTGAGGTGGGGAGCGTTCCCTCCTCGTCCCCGAGCGTCAGGGCCTTGCCGGACGATCACGGTCAATGGCACTGCGATAGCTCAGGGAAGAGTGGCCCACCCCGGGGATGGGGGGGACTTACCTAAAGGCCAGAGAGGAGTGGTGAGTGTGATGAGCCAGTGCCGGAAAAAGAGGACGAGGGCAAGCTGCTGCTGGTGTTGGGGGAAGACGGGGCCCAGTTGGGGTGTCCCGTCTCCCGGGTTTCGGCACCAATGAAAGGAAAGGAGCGACACACAACAGCAATTCACCGGAGAGTTCCGCTTTATTAGGGAAAGGTGCTGGGTTATATAGGATTGGGCATAGGGTGATTGTGGTGTTACTTCTACGGGGCTGGTGGCTGTTGGCTAGGTGCTGGGATTGGGAGGGGGGGTGAGAGGTGATTGGGCTTCAGGTGGCGCCGGCAGGAACCGAGGACTCCGAAAAGAAGCCGGAAGTTCGCCATCTTACTGGTGGGGACCCTTCAGAAACTATGCTCTTTCTGGAAGTCCTTGTATTGGTATTTTTATTTAAAAAAGAATTAGTTACTTATAGAAGATTGGGATTGGTGAGAAATAGATTTTGTCTATTGGGTCTGAAATCTTCAAAATGGTAGTAAGCACTGATTGAGATATCAGATTTTATTCATCTTTAACTTTTGTTGTAACCAAGCATAGAAAGACATTATTCTTGAGGTATCAAAAGCTTATTTGACAAAGAGACAGTAAGTGAAAACCTACGATTTTTCTTAATAGTATTTTTTTTTGCCACTACAAAGTAGACACACTATGAAAGCCAGATATTAGCAAGTTTAATTGTTGATACTTTTAACTTGATTGCAGTCTAGTTTGAAAACTCACACAATTTGAGATTAAAATTTCAACAAGACTCCACCATCCCTTCTTTTTTCTATGTTTCACTAATTGTACCCGCAATCAACCAATTGCTTGTTCAAGAGGTTAATTAGTTGCACCTGCATTTGTGCACCTGTAATTTTGGTGACCTTTTTACATTAATATGCATGCCTTTATTTACATTTCTTATTTGCTAAGCTAACCAAATAGTAGTTTTTTGCCTTAACAGTTCAAAGATTTTTTTTTAGTGTTTCCAAGATGAATTTGAGGCAAGCAAAAGATAAGCTAACAATGGTTTAATCAAATAGTTGAGTTCTTTTTATTGTAAAATGAACAAATGATTACATTTTCTAAAAGAACAGTCCTTTCAAATAAGTAAAACAAACTTAGGGATCAACTCCAAAGTGTTAGATACGCTACTATATGAAAAGAAATGCTATTTTAAAAAACAAAAGTACACCTTCTCAATCTTCTAAGTTATGTCTAGTTTTGGCTTTGTGGGTATTTTAAGTTAAAAAAGAAATAGTTACTTATGGAAGATTCGGATTGGTGAGAAACAGATTTTGTCTATTGGGTCTGAAATCTTCAAAGGTTGTATTGAAAATATGTTCTTTATGCAGTCTGAATGGTCATCCCCATAAAAGAGATTAATAGTTGGGGCTCCTGGACTCTTTGAGATTTTTATCTTTTACCAAGTAATGTATAAATTCAGGTCCTGGTAATTTGAATGAAGTCAAACAGATAAACTACTTAACTTGTGATGAAAATCAATGGTTGGAAATGAATTAACTCCCTAAACAGTTAATCACTTATAGATGTAAAAGTCAGTGGTCAGGATCAAAGGTAATCTTTTGGCACACTATTGCTCAGTAGGATCTTCATGACTAAAAACTTTGACTTATTTTTAGGAAACATTTATAAGAAAGTACATTTCTTTAAAGTTAAATGGCAACTCTTGTTTGTTCTGAGAATACTTGAATCCTATGGTCTCTGTTCTTTCTCAATTTTTTTATGTAAAAGTGTTGACTAGATGCTGAAATCCTATCAGCACAAACCTAAGGAAAAAATTAGCTGGTTGAGACCTTGAAACAGACATACCAGACCAACCCAAATTGACCAAATGTGTTGTCAACTGTGAGGCTGGATAGATCTGCTTCTACATTTCCTGTGTCTGCTACTCTCATTAATAAAGGTGAATTTGCAAAGGAGAGAGGGGAAGATAGATTTATTCCATGTTGCTCTGTTATCCTTCCTGTTTTGGGATTTGCCAGGTCTATGGCCCTTGACCAAGAATTGTATTTACTGAATATACTCTGGGTGGCTATTATTCAAATTAAAGAAGGTCATAATAAACTGCCCTTGAGAAATGCAGCAATGTGTTTGCTGTAAAGATGTTGCTGCAACCATGATTCAATGGTTTACACATTGTTCTTTTTATGAGTACCATGGGGAAAACACCTCTGGACTTTCCAGAGTATTTGGGTTTCCTGTGACTCAGGAGTTCATTTTTGTCTTATGGATACTATGAATGTGTTGACTTGATCTGTTTTCCTCTTCCTTTCGATTGCCAAGAAGCTTAAAGCCAACATTATGATCAAACTTTAAGAAGAGATTTGTATGTTTGACATGCATTTTATGTATTTATCCTCTAATGTCCCTGTATATGTTTTCCTTTTGCTCTTCATTTCCTTATTTTGGGACGTGGAGGGAAGCAACAGTTACCTCAAGAAAACAGGTATGTTTTTAAAACTGGATACTGAAGACCTTTGTCTCTGATAGAACCTCAGTTTCAGAAGAACCTTTGATCAAAAAACCACTAACTGATTTATTCAAACCTTACAAATTTTCTAGAAGTTTCTAACATTTTTAGAGACAAGTGAAAAAAAAGGAAAAATTAGGAAAGTTGATGTGAAGAGAGATGACAGTTTGTTTGTGAACGTTATGCTTCCTCCTGTACAGTAAATGTTTGTGTGTATATGTGTAGTTCTATGCAGCAGACATAATAGATGCTCACACAACATTTCCCTTTTAACACAGCCTTGATTTTCTTAACACGGGAGAGATCCCTTGATCTCATAGAAAGTAGGCCTAAAACTTGTTTAGGGAATAGTCACTATTCATTTCTCAGCAAAGAGATGAAGGAGAATTCTGCTAAGTGTCTTTGTGCAGAAAATAATTTCACAAAGAGGAAAGCTGTCTCACTGCCATGTCTTGCATCCCTATCTTAGAACGAGGTCTCGAAATCTTGAGCTGCAGCAGCCTTATTGTAACTAGGAGGCAACAATTTAAGACTAAAGGGTAGAAATTCTAAGGATCATGATTTGAAAGATGGAAAACTCCTGGGTTCTTTATGATACTGATACTGCTGAATAGCTGAGCCAACAGTATCAAATTTTTACTTCCAAACTAATCATTATATGGAAGAAAAACACTTTAATGGTACTTTTTGATTTTATAATATCATTTGAAATTACATATGTTCCTGATTATATAGTCTTAGAAGACAATAGTTTGGAATGTTTGTAAGTTTAGTCAATTTTTTCTAGTGATCAATAACAGTAACAAGGACTATTTCCTCTGTAGTTACAATGCTGAAATTTATTATAATTTTCTGTACAGTAAGTGGTCTGACAACTTTATTTCTATGTCCTTATTGGTATCTATCACAGAAGATATCCGATTATCAGAAAAATCAAACCAAGAGATATTTACACTTTCCTGTTTTTACTTTTAAGCTTTTGAATAAGGTATATATATACATACACATTAACAATATATAAATTATATACATCCATATATGTATTATATGCAGTATATACTATAATTATATAATATCTAATGATATTTACACATTTTTATTAGAAGTTAGAAATAAGCTACATTGGCTTCCCTTCCAAAATTGGAATATATTCCTTCTATTGACATATCATTGACAGACACTATCCTACTAATTTCATGTGTACATCAGGATATTCAGTATTTTTAATACATTACAAAATGGCCCCCTTGATAAGTCTAACTACTAAATTCCAAAATTGGTATTTTTTAATGTGGATGTCCTTTGTATTTTGAGCTGGACTTACCAATTTAAATTGGTTTGAAATATGAATTGGGAGATCACTTTTCACTTAACAAACATTATAATTTAATGCTTCCAAAGGAAAACCTGACACTCATTGCAGTAATTTTGGATTTGAAATGGGATGGTATGTACAGAAATAAGAAAAGGAAAACCTAGAGAGAGAATTTCAGAACTTTTCAGGAAGTGTATTTTGCTGGTCTATAAAAATGAAAAGGAAATTAAATTTATGAAATTCAGTAAAATTACAAACAGTGAAAGCTGTTAGTGAAAAGAATATGAAATAAAATGTAAAACTGTGATCAAGAATACATTTAAGCAATGAAAGAGAAAAAATCAGTGAAGTGATAGATCTTAGACAATATTTAGAAAACATTTATCATTTGCTAACAACATACCAAAAAACTTGCAGATAGAGTTTCATTTAAGATTTGCAACCACCCTACTAAGTTATATTATTATTCTATTTTACACTTAAGAAAACTGAGCCCGGGACAGATACAGTAACTTACTCGGTTACACAGTTAACAGTTAAAGCAAGGATTGACTCATGTCTTAACATAAAGTCTATGCTTCCAAAATCCACATTTTAGTGCCTACTAGTAAATATATTAGTACAACAGGGTGTATTCCTATATAAATCACATTTACATTTTTGTCTGGCATATATTTATATACTCATCTATACCCATAATTCTGTTCTCAGAGATTTCAGAACTTAAGTCCAATGTTATAATCTGAGTACTCATGCAATACAAAATTTTACCATTGTACATATCAGCCAAACCATTTTCTGCAACCATTTTCACTTCTGCTCTTCAATTAATGTTAATCACAGTGATTATGCTAATCTAGGTTGTATACAGTATACAAGAAATAACAAGGAGAACCATTTTAGACTAAACAGCCAAAACAAGATCCACATTAGACACAAATACTTGAATTGTAAATAATTTGAATTAGGTCATATGCTGAATAAACAGCAAACTTATTTGAATATTGAAGAATGGGCAGGATTTCTATTTAGAATGGTACACCTTAGTATTTATCTCTTGATATTTGTGCTTTTACATTATTTCTGCCTTGTATGTATTTTCATATTTTTCTGAAACAATATGTACATTTTAAAAAATGATAACGGTTTTATCTAAGTGGACATTCAAATTTATTGATTGTCTGACTCTTCATTATATAACAAAGCTCAGGGTGATAGTGAACACCACCCATGTAACCTTTGGGGAGCTATAAAAGTGACTTTCTACCAGTGCCTGGAAGGAAAAGGCAAAAGACAACTACAAAAATCTTGGAGCTCAAGGAAAATGTGCTCTCCTGTGTGTGTATATCAAAATAATCTCCTTTGTTTAGAGACAAGTGGAAAAAGTTAATGAAAATTCTATAATTTAAAAAATGTGAACTTATAGTCGTAGTCTATAATATCTAGTTTGTTTGTACACACATTGTCAATCCTCATATACCCACCCAGCTGGGACTTAGCCCAGCCCAGGGACTTAAGGCTGAGTATAAAGGAGTATTTTCTTGCATGATAATACAGGCTGGCAATACAAACATATGCCTACTTTTATTTAAAATTTTGATATTTTGCACTCTTAATGGACTCTTTGCATTTATTTAGATTTGCTTAATGATTTGCCTCAAAATGTTATTTATCTTGATTACTAAATATTTTGGGCCCCTGAAAATTGTTCCTGAAGTCAGTGCCCTACTCACTTCAACTAGTCTCTCTCCTACTCTCTTTGTATCTTTCCCATAATTATATACCCAGATTCATAGAAAAGTCTGGGCATGTCCATGAACAAACATTCTCTGTAAAGCTGGTGATTGAGGACACATTGCAGCACATAGTTTGGAGAGCCGCAGAAGAAGAAATCATAACAAGCAATTATCTGAATTAAAAGTTTTCTTAGAAAATAGAATAGGACTAAGAGAAGGAATACAATTGTCCTACTTCCATAATCTTAGAAACAGCACGTAGATGAAAATGTAACACTACTTCACATTTCTTCTTTTGTAAAACGTGAAGACTTTTTTTTTAAGTAAGGGAGATTTGGCTATAAATAAAGATATGAGCAAATGTATGAGGACCATCACACCCAAATAACATGTTGTTTTCTTCAAAGTGGTCATCATATTTCTTTACTAATTCCAGTGAAGTTCCAATCAGCATTTCAAAATCATTCCTGTGACTTGCTCTCAGATCTAGATTATGAACCACGAGAGTGCAGCAGTCTTGTGAATTTACAGGCAAAACACATTTTGTCTTAAAATAATTTTTCCAATTTAAGTGCCTAACACATGACATGAATTTTCAGTATTACTAGAAATCAAGTCTACTAGCTAAGAATGGCCACATGCCAAGATTAATTGAATTTAGATGATTTGAGCAAGCTTCAAAGGATATTCAAAAAGACAAAATTAGAAAATATCTGAATATATATGAATTTTAAAATAAGAGAACAAGTACCAACTTTTAAGAAACTAGTTCACACTTGTTTATAAATGCCCAAATAGGTGTGTTAAAACTAAATTGAATTATTTTATCATCATACCTTGTACATAATTTACAACAGATGTTCTCCAATTATATAAAGCAGGCCAGGATGATGGTGAACACCACACATGTAACCTTTGAAAGCTACAAAGGTGACTTTCTACCAGTGCACTACAGATTAATAATGTGGTGGGTTTCAATAGTAAAATCATATAGTAAAGAGAACAAACTAAAGGCATATAGATAATCATGCACAGTCAATAATACCTTGAAAGTCCCTGAACATTTCCTCTCATTAAATTCAAATCAGCATGTAGATGAAGGTACATCTCCCATTGTTAGAATAAATTGTGGTTTCTTCAAGTTGAGCACTAGGTGAAGTACTTGGATTGTACTTAGGAGCTCATTGTCAGAATAATGTATCTCTAAATTCTAGAAACCCACTGAGTATGGTGAGCAGTTCACATTGTGGGACACACGTGGAAACCAAGGCCAAGTATTGGAAAAGTCACTTTGCATTCTAGTTTTTCATGGTGATTCTGGGACTTTTGTTTATTGAATGGAATGTTGGAAAAAATATCCTACACCATTTAAAACGATATTGTTCTCTATTTAATAGGCTTGTGCGTATGTATGTGTGTATTTAATTTTCAATTCAATTTTTGTAAGTAAAATGCAACTATGATGCAACTTCACTGTATTTAATTAAAGAAGAATGTCTCTTTTGAGATACCTGATAATTATATTATAATTTATTCCTTTCCTATGAAGAAAAATGGTTGTTTTGTTTGTGAAATATGTGTTCTAAATAACCCAAAGGGAGAGAAATTAAGCTAAACTAGGATTTATCATTTATGTGTTGGAAA
The DNA here is from genome assembly GCF_040802235.1 of Manis javanica. NCBI lineage: Eukaryota > Metazoa > Chordata > Mammalia > Pholidota > Manidae > Manis > Manis javanica. The sequence goes on from NC_133160.1 coordinate 149,041,002, forward strand.
ACCTGGATTAACACCTTTGAGCTACCCACAAATTTGATAACCTAGATGAAATGGGCCGATCTTTTGAAAGACAATTTGCAAAAAAAGATACAATTTAAATAGGTCTATATCTGTTAAAGAAATTGGATCAATCATTAATAAATTACCAAAACAAAAAGAACCAGTCCAGATGGATTCACTGGTGAATACCACCAAACATTAAAGAAAAAAAAATTATACCAAATCACTACTGTCTCTCTCAAAGGAGAAAAACAGAGGGATTACTTCTTAACTAATTCTATGAGATCCCCATTACCCTAATACAAAAACCAGACAATAAGAAAACTATAGACCAACATCTCTTACAAATCTAGATACAAAATCTTCAATGAAATATTAGCAAATTGATCCAGCAATGTATAAAAATAATTATATACTATGACTAGGTAGATTCTATCCCAGGCATGCAAAGCTGGTTCAACGTTTAAAAAAAAAAATTAGTTAATATAATCATCAGACTAAAAAAAAAGAGATCACATGATCATATCAATATGTACAGAAGAAACTTTCGACAAAATTTAATACCCATTCATCTAAAAACTTCCAATGAATTAGGAATAGAGGAGAATTTCCTCAACTTGATAAAGAATATCTAAAAATAGCTATAGCTATTGTCATACTTAATGCTGAGAAACTCAAAGCTTTCCTACTATCAGGTATAAGGCAAAGATGTCCCCTATCACCATTCCTTTTTAAAATTATACTCGAATTTCTTGTCAGTGCAATAAAACAAGGAAATAAAAGATGTATAGCATGGGAAGAAAAAATAAAACTGTCTTTGTTTACAGAAGACATGATCATCTATGTAGAAAATCTGAAAAAAACTGACAGAAAAATTCTGGAACTAACAAATGATTACATCAATGTTTTAGAATACAAGGTTAATATACAAAAGTCTATCATTTTCCTATATTTCATCAATGAACAAGCAGAATTTGAAATAAAAACACAAAACCATTTACCTTAGAATTCAATAAAAATTACTTAGAACTAAATCTAGCAAAATATGCACAACATCTTTATTCATCAAAGTGAAATGATGAATGAAATCAAAGATAAACCAAATAAATGAGAGATATTCCAGGTTTATGGGTAGAAAGACTCCATATTTCCAATGTACCAGTTTCTCCCAAGTTGATCTATAAATTAAGTGCAACACCAGTCAAATACCAGAAAGCTGTTTTGTGGTTATTGACAAAATGAATCTAAAGTTTATATGTAGAGGTGAAAGACCCAGATTAGTCAACACAATATTGTAGGAGGAGAAAATGATTGGAGGACTAACATTACCAACTTCAAGGGTTACTATAAAGCTACAGTAATCTACATAGTGTGGTATTGGTAAAACAACAGCCAAATAGATCAATGGAATAGAAGAGGAGGTCAGAAGCAGACTCTCACCAATAAAGTCAAATATATTTAACAAAGGAACAAAGGCAGTGCAGTGGAGTAAATGCAGCCTTTTCAAGCATTGGTCCTGGAACAACTAGACATCTAGATGCAGAAAGAATCTAGACATGGACTTTATTATCCTTTGCAAAAACTCACTCGAAATAGATTACATGTCAAAAAGGAAAACACAAAACTATAAAACCGCTAAAAAATAACATAAGAGTAAATCCAGATGACCTTTGGTAAAGCAATGCCTTTTTAGATACAATACCAAAGGCACAAATCATGAAGGAAATAATGGATAAGCTGGACTTCATTAAAATTAAAAACTGCTCTGGAAATGACACTGTCAAGAGAATGAAAAGACAGGACGCAGCCTGGGAGCAAATACTTGCAAAGCATAAATCCGATAAAGGACTATTATTCAAAATACATAAAAATCTCTTAAACTTAATAATAAGAAAACAACCTGATTAAAAATTAGGCCAAAGACCTTAACAGAAACTTCAGCAGGCAGATACACACCAGGCAAAGATATACACCACAAATAAGCATAGAAAAGATGTTCACAACCTACATCATCAGGGAAATGAAAACTTGAACAACAATGAGATACCACTACAGACCTATTAGAAACTGGAGCACTGATAACACCAAATGCTTGTAAGGATGTGGACCAACAGGAGCTCTCATTCATTGCAAGTGAAAATACAAAATGGTACAGCCACTTTGGAAGACAATTTGACAGTTTCTCATAAAACTAAACATATTATTACCTTATGATCCAGCAATTACACTCCTTGGTATTTACCCAGACCAGAGGAGCTGAAGATTTGTGTGGACATAAAAGTGTGCACAAGACTGTTTCTTGATGCTTTATCCATAAATGACAGAACCTAGAAGCAACCAAAATGTCCTTCAGTGGGTGAATGGATAAAGAAACTGTGGTACATACAGACAATGGAATATTATTCAGTACTATAAAGAAACGAGCTATCAAGTCATTAAAATACATGTAAGAACCTTAAATGCATGTTACTGAGTGATAGAAGCCATTCTGAAAGGGCTCCAACTATATGACATAATGGAAAAGGCAAAACTGTGGAGACAGTAAAAAAAACAGTGTTTTCAGAATTTGGGGTTGGGGCTGTGGTGAGGGATTAAGAGCCAGAGCACAGAGAATTTTTTAAGGTAGTGAAAATATGCTCTATGGTACCATATGCTAGATACATATCATTATATATTTGTCCAAGCCCACAGAATGAACCCTAAGGTAAGCTTTGGACATTGGATGATTATGATGTGTCAATGTAGGTTCATCACTTGTAAGAAATGTAGCACTGTGGTGGGGGATACTGATGACTGGTGAAGCTATGCATATATCAGGCAGGCGTTATAGGGGAGATTTCTGGACCTTCTCCTCAATTTTACTGTGAACCTGAAACTGCTCTAAAATAGAATCTTAGTAAAAAAAGAAAAAAGTACATGAATGTACAATAAAAAGAGGGAAGAAAAAGAGAAAAAAAAACCCTTGCTTTACCACTTTTTACTTCAGTGACTCTCATTATACATTCTACATTTTTGTTTATTCCTCTGATAAAGGTAAAAACAGTGTAAGAATCAAGTGAAGTTATATATAAGAATATATGTAATATATTTGCTAACATGTATTTTTAAAGCATTATGATAGCCATTTTCATTTAAAATAAATATGCATACAATGTACTGATTTGAATTATTATATACATACTAAACAATCTTTAAATTGTTATAGTATAATAAAAACACATATCTATGTCATTTTTTACCCCCCAAGAAATTCACTGGATATATGGAATCTATCTCCACTGTTGCACAGAATTCATTCTAGCACATAATTTCAGATAAACTAATACCAAATCACAAAATGAAATCATAAAATCCACCTAATTTGCCATACCAAATTATTTTCTCCACCGTTTTTATTCATTTTTTCCCCTAGTCTTCCTTTCCATGCACATTTGTTTTGTGTAGTATTTTATGAATCTGAATCCAGACTTGAAAATCCATGATATATTAGTAATTGTTGATTGTTTTAATAGTAGACAAAGATCTGTGTCTTCCAAAAGTTCTAGTTCTGATAACTTTGGCAATTTTGGCATCATTTACCAGTTATATTTCACACTAAGGATATAACACAATTATATCCTTATATATGACACCACCAGCTTATCCCTCAATCAAGCACTGGTCAGTTCCCTACTCACCACACACTCACATGGGGTCTGTGGGAGAAGAAAAAGGTATTGATGATAGTCTACTTTCGGTTGCTCTGATATAAAAGGGGTCCCTTCTGGCCTTCAGATTCCCCATCTTCTAATGCCCAGACTCTACTTCTCGGGGGGTAAATGGAACTTTCTAACCAGGACCCCTGCCTGGCCTTGATAATCCTGTTTGCACATCAACGGGGGTATTTACAGGGGGCAGAGCTGCTGGTCAGTGATGGGATTGCCATTTGGGGAAGCACCCATTCTCTCCTCACCTCCATTCCTGGTATGTAATGGGTCAGGCACTCGCCACCAATCACTACCAGTGACTGTCAGGGACCTGCCCACGAGTGCCTCCTGGCAGAAGGGGCGGGGGTAAGTGGAGAGCATGCTCTGGCTGGAGAGGGAGAGCCGGAAAAGGAACCAGCTAGAGGGAGAGGAGCCCAGGGAGAGGGGGGTGCGTGGGGGTAGAGACAGCGCCGAGCAGCCATGGTTCAGAGGAAAGCATGGTCGGGGAGAGGGACTGAGCCGTGAGAAATAAACCTTTGATCCCCAGCCTACCCATTCCCTTGTCTTCCTTCGGTCTCATTGGATTCATAGGGAACTTGGCCTAGACGGGGAACCGCCTTCCTCTTGGAGCCACGACTTCCAATTCTAAACACTTGGAGCAGCTTCTCTGATCCCGCCAAACCCTGACTCACTCACCAGACTGATCCCCAGAAGTCAGGTGCGTGACATGAGGCCTCTACCTCCGGAGCAGGAAGATGATTCCAGCTGAGCCAAGCAGAGCTCCTGTCTTTGGATTTAGAATTGGAAGAGATACCAGTTTCCGCTGGATTTTTCTCTTCAACAGGAGACATGGCAGAACAGGATGAGCCATGTTGCTCCATATGGATTTAGTAGCAGGGAAAGCTGATCTGCAGGAAGGGCAGGAAAAGAAGGAAACATATGTCCAGAAAGAAGCAAAGGAAAGAGAGGGTAGGGGCTGTGGGAGGGAAAAGGGGACAGGGATGGGGAGAAAGGAAAAAAGGCGGGGGGGGGGGGGGGGAAGGAGAGGTACTTCCCAGAGCTGGAGGCTCCGATTTCTTTTTGCAATACCACACTGCTTCCCCATGAGTTCCAAAAACACACCTATGTCCCTAGAAAAAATTCTTTTGTGGGTTAATCTAGCTAAAGTTTGTTTTTACTATTTGCAACAAAGTGTTTCAATTTATGTGAACAGCTGCTTTCTGATTTATAATTCTTATCAAGTGAGTGGATGTATCTAAGATAGAGAGAGACTCTTGAGTAAAAACATGTGATTGCTTATTTACCAACTTTCATCAATACCCGGATATGTCTGGGCTTAAGAGGCACATTCCACTCCATAACTCCTGGGGAAAAAAGCACATTCTTTGACCAATTCTGGTTTAGAGATATCAGGTTCATGAGGTTTCTTAGGTCAGTAGATATATTAGGTGATTTTTTTAAGACTCAAGATTATTGGTCTGTTTATATGCACTTCCTGGACATTTTGGCCCTTCAGGGTATGTCTAATATAATAAATCAAAAACAACCCTTTGCCCCATGAACAGAGCTGAGAGATTGTCTTTTATTAAATTCTAATCCTGGGTAAGCTAAGAAAAAATTTCAGATCAAAATTAAAAGCTGGATAGGTTTCAAAAACTTTATTATTAGCTATTTTATCAATTGGAAATCTCAAAAACTCTGCATTCCTGACAAACCCCATGTACATCTGGTCTCTAATAGTCAGAGAGATCAACAGCAGTGCTGAAATATTTTGAAGGACGCCTGCCAAAAAGACAAAGTCAAATGATGATGTCTGGTTGCTTAAACCTAAGCAGCTAAATCTAGAGGGGAAAGTAAATTCCTCCAGGAAATGCCATGCAATTGAAGACAGAGCACTTCAAAAGTCCTGAGGAAAGGGTACCAGTCTTTAATATAAAGATTGATTAGAATGTAAGAACTCATAAGTGTTTCTCAAAAGGATACGGATGAGGAAATTTACACGGAAATCACTTCTAATCAGGGCAGAGGCCTGATGGATTGAATGCCGACTCACCTGGAGCCCTCAGAGATTCTGGTGGTAGGTTAGAAGTGGGATCACTTTTCTGCCCCTTAGATTTCAACTCAGAAGTGGCACAGCCAAGGGAGGAAAGAACAGTGTATTAATGTTGATTAATCATGACAAACATTTTATACTAATGTGAAGAGTTAGTAGGTTGTGAGATATATAGTAACTCTGTTCTATCTCCACAATTTTTCTGTAAAACTAGAAATATTCTATACAAAGTTTTTAAAAATATATATTACAAAAGAATAAGATAAGTGTTCCCTCTCCATATCATAAACTTCCTGAGGGCAAGAACACTGTGAATATACCCTCCTGTTCCCTTACACTGATATTAGCAGAGTGTCTAGAACATACTGGTATCTGGACAAGCTGTTTGAACAAATGAATGAACGCAGGACACTATGGTAATTATTAAAGTAACGCTGGATTTGAAGTGATGAATTATACCAGGGACCTTTAGGAAAGTTTTTATAAAATGATAACCAGTAATTTAGGAAAGGAATTATTGTACATGATGTATGGTCCATAAAGAGCAGAGTATATGGTAAAACCATGTTCATGCTTCATCTCCATTTTCAAATGGTATCGTGGTGCATAAGTATTTAACTCTCCTACCTTGTCTCAGACTTAGTATCTGCTGTTCCTATGGTTCAGTCATAATGGTCCTCAGCTCAACTTGTTCCTTAAATGGACCAATTTCCTTCTTATTTCAACATCTCAAACCAATGAATCCCCTACCTCCTTGCTTTCCCCCTCCCACCCTTACCTGATCTTATTCTCATTCAGTCTTCTCATTCAGATTAACTGTCACTTTGGTTCCCTGCCTCCTTGGACCAGGCTAGGTTTCTATTTATTTTTTTAACTATTTTATCAGTCCCTATTTTTGTTTTTCTCACCACAGTTCTCGTCATCATTGCAGATACACAGACACACCCACACACATTTCATACTGCCAATTCTATAAGAGCAAGGATTACATTAGTTTTGTTCACCTTTGTAACTCCTGCATCCAGCACACCGCATGGGAAATGGTAGGACACAATATATGCTTGTTATATCAGTCAGTGTATTAAAAAATACATTAATTAAATAGAAATAAAACATTTAAAATTTTTTGGAAAATAATAGACAAATGAGTATCACTTCAAACGCATCATTTCCTCTGTCAATTATGGTTTCCTTTAATCTTCCTTTAGCTGTTTACCATAGATTAAGATCTTCCTGTCACCAGCTTACTCTGAAATAATGTATTTTGCAATTGCCCCCTGATATTACCTCTCTATACATAATATCCTCTCAGTCCTTAAATTGCTTAATATAAGAAAGCCAGTACAGGGCACACATGGTAATCCTTTATGTGAACTGAAAATCCACATATACACAGAAAGAAATAATAAGAAAATATTCCCTACTGACCTTGCAGCCTACTTTAAATTTGCTTCAATTTAAGGGACTCCATGAAAGATAAAAGCTAAGTTTTTCTGCTCCATGTGGACATACTGCACTACATGAATTATTTGGCTTGGTTCAGTGTCTGAATCCAAAAATATCTCCTTATGTTATGGCTGCTGCTCTCTCGTACAAAATTAGCTGAACCATGGAGATAAGAATGTTCTCATGTCTCATATAAGACATGCACACTGTATACACACGTACATGAGGGAATGAATGGAGAGGAGCAAATGCAGGCTTTCTTAACATGGAGCACAAAAGCAATTCTGATCATAAATATTCTGCTGTCAATCTTCCCAGTCACAAGATCTTACAGAAATTTACCAGTACTAATTGAATTGAATTATATGCACTTGCAAAATCTGAAAGAAAAAAGTACTGAGGCTAAAAGTATTAATATATTTTAGCTTTTTTTAACCATTAAAAAAAAGGTTATTTTTTTTTCAGACATTTCACTTTGGAGAGTATCAGTAGTTCTATGAGAAACTGAATTTTGAGGACACCAAGAGTGGATATAGAAAAGATCCTACCTAAAAGCAAAATGGTTTAATTTGATCTTATCCTGATTCTATGTAGTCAGAGCCCTCTTCCAGTTAAATCTAATTGCCTCAGTTATTAAGAGAGCTTGTGCACTGTTACGAGTAATCCTATAGAATATTTAAAAGTCCCTAAAATCAGGTATGTTTAGTTTATTTACAACTCAAGGGGCTTCTAGAAAATGTAGCAACCTGTGGTTTTACTGAGCAATCACAGTGGATATTTGTGGAACTCTTCACTTTGTTACCCATAAAAACATTCTACAACTAAGGAGAAATTAAAACAACACAATTTAATTTAGGAAATTAACTAAAACCTCTATCTGCATGTATAACATATTGAACTATTTTAGGTGGCAAAAGATTAGGGAACATGAGGATATGTAAATACAATGAGCTTACAGTTTCATTCTAGTAAAATAATTCTTAAATCCGTGATTTAAGCCAATCTATTAAATCCTGGATAATTCTTACTTATTGAACAATTTTCCATTATGGGAACTTATAGTATTGCCCTCTAAAGGCAGGTTGCATATCAGTTTTTTAGAGTAACAAGACATCTACCTCTACAATGTCAACAGGACAAATATATATTCATAGAGGGGTTATTCTAAGCTGGGTGCCCTCTTGGACCAAGAAAAGAAAAATACAATCACTTTCTTACAGGCAACTTAATCTAGTAAGGCAGAGACATGTACTCAATTAATGTGATATGCATTTTAACAAAAACATGTAGACTATACAATAGGAACTTGTATGAAAGGGCAAATTCTACACCATTAAGGGTAGTTTCAGAGAGCTGTCCCTTGAATTAGGCCATGAGGAGAAGAAAGGTGTCTTCTAAAATTAGTACTGTAAAATTTATTCTAAGTCTAAAATTTATTCCCAGAGGAGGTTCAGAGATTATTTGATCCTTCCCAATCATACTTACCTCTGTATCTGACATACAGGAGACCTTGATTTTTAAAAATATTGATTGATTGGCTGATTATTAAGATACAAGTGACATGAGAGAGATTGGAGGCTGAACCAATGGAAGTAAAAGAAAACAGGAAAAAGACCAAGAGAAAGAAATGGTTGAAAAGCAAAGGTGATCAAATGTTAACAACCATTTAATGAGTAGTCATTTGATACCAGCTGCTTCTTTACATTCTTTACAACCCTCACCACAACCACAAAGTTGATACAGTTTTTGCCTTTTGTGGGTAAGAAAAGTGAGTTCTCAATAGGTTAAGGTACATAGGTTAAGGGGTCTCAGGGCCCCCCTGCCAGTGAGAGGAACTGGGATTCATGACCTGTCTCTCCCATATCACCCCCATCTAGAAGACAGTGTCTGCCATGGCTGCAGTATCATTCGGGGTTTAACTTCTGTGTAAGAAAACTGAGCATTGTGAGCAGTATTATAGCAAATTTTAGTTGGTTGATTGCAATGAAACACAGGTGGAAAACCCTGTGATTTGTATATGTTAAAGACATTCTGAAAAATGCACGCTCTACTGTGTCCAACTTTCATGGTTAAAAATCTTCCCTCCTGCACTACTTTTATAGTTAATTTAAATACATACACAGTGACAGAAAAGAGAGGATCGCATATATTCCAGTGGTATGACAGGTTGCTGATCCTCATCTCATCACAAATATACATCTTAACACTTTTTAAAACTGAATTTAAAAAACAAGAGAACAAAGTAGGCTCTAATTCAGGGTGCCAGCATTAACCTAGAAATTCTTTTCCTTTGTCCTATTAGATAACCATGACACAATAACAGATTGTGGCTCAACTTTATTACTTTTACATGCTTCATTAGCTTAAAGAAATTTAAGAGGAAATAATCTTTGCACATATTATATTTCTATGAAAAGGACCTCAATCTCTTGAGCTGGAAATCTCTTCACAAGATTTTATTGCCCTTACATTTAATGAAGAAGAAATCAAATTACTTTTATTTTGAAGGGTAAAAAAAACCATCAGATGATGTATTTAGATATCTAATTAAAATGCTTATGTACCTTGCCTAATTAAAACTAGACTCTATTCAAAATAACAGGACATCTAATGCATCTATTTATAAGTAACTCAGACAAAATGCCTGGAAAACAGGAGAAGCAAAGTATCTGAGCTCTGTGCCTTAACCTTCAAGCCCCTCCTATCTTTTCACAGGAAAACCCTGTCCTAACAGAGCATTTAAAAAGATTTCTAATTGTGGCATAGCCTAAAGAAAAGTATCTAAAGCTGAGTTTGATTCCCCCGACCCTGAGTGTTGTGACCACAACCCAGAAATGCATTAGTCATGCTAGGATTAGAAGATGGCCTTTTTTTTAAAGGACTTCAAGGATCTCACAAATGCAAAATTCACCCAAAGAGCCTGCTTATTCTTTATTTACTTAAATGTCTTTAATCACAGAAAGACCCTCTATCTTAAAAGACAGAAACTATTTGTAAAAACCCTAAATAAATGTTAGATGAATTCTGGGGCATGCCATAACATTCCTAAATAGTTGAATGAATGATATAGGATAATGAAATTTTGCCTAGAACATGGAAGAACTCAAACTTGATTTCAACACTCAACAAAAACTTTTGCAGAACCGAGTTCAAAATCCATTAAGTTGCAATCTGTTATATTCATTGTCATTACAAATTCTCAGATAAGATTCATGGTACTCTCAGTGTTTGAATATTAACAGCTATAATTTTAGGACCAAAAAAGATGTAAAAAAGCATGTTTAACTGCAATAATTCTGTGTACCCCCCATGGAAATTACAGATGTCTATACGTGTTTGTGAGAAAAGCACTTTTTTTTTTATAACATAATAGGACAAAGTTTAGAATGGAGAAGTAACCTTGTGAATTTGTTCTTTCTAAAACAGGCTAAAATTTCTGAGCATGTTCACAATGAAAATTTGGAAGCCATTTATTTGCAGAAATATTACATTACAGAATAGACTATTAAGAATAACACTTCCAGTAATGCATTCTGTAAATCAGTTAAAATGTCTTCCTTGCTCTTTTCTTTCCTACCTCCTTCCTTCCCTCCCTCCATCCCTCCCTCTCTCCCTTCCTTCCTTCTGTCATCACATGTTACTTGGCATCAATTATGTGCCACGAACTGGGTTAGTTTCTGGTGATACATGCTGAATAATGTAGACATTCTCTCTGTCCTTTGGAAACTTAGAATCTTAAATTGAAGAATCTGTCCATTTAATTGATCCTAGTGGTTAATTGAATCCATCCTGGAGACTATAAAAATAAGTTACACTCTTCTTGTTCAAGTTCATGAACATTTGGTTAGTAAGTTAATGCCATCCACAATCAAAATCAACTCCATTTATAAATCAGTTCTACTTAACCTTAATGATTGGTTATTCACTGATAGTTCAATCCCAGGATTCCTCCAGATTTTCTTTAGGATTCAGAAAAAATGTATATATATATAATAACCCTTGAAAGAGCATTATCACCACTTAATTAGCTTAAACTTGCTTCAGGTTTGCTTTGTTTAAGTGAGTCCTTGTAATTCCAAAATTGACTATGTGACACAGCTCTAAGATTTGAATACTCATATTGATTGACTTGGGTTTATTTTTTGCACGTCCTGTATCTTGAATTTTTATTAATCTCAGCTTTGAAGTTTGACCTATATCAATTATAAACAAACAGACTTAGAGAAGTTATAATTCACAGAAATTCAGTAGTCTTCAGTAGGCCAAAAACTAAAGTCACAGAATCTCCAGAATTATTTAAGTCTCCTTGCAAAGATGCAGTTCCACAAAACTCTGTACTCTATTCACTTGGGATGTCCTCTGAGGTCAGCTTCTCCCTGGACTCTGAAGGGCCACTAGATTATTCAAGATAGTGAGTTGCCTCTGACTTAGAGGAAACATTTTTGGAAAGAGATGTTCCTCCAAAGCATTAGAAAATCTTTCTCCAGCTTCTGAGCAAGTGTTTAAAAATAGTCAACCATTCTTCTGTGTCTGAAGGGCTGTAGTAAATGTGACTGCTGTAGTCAGTGAGGTGGTTTAGCATAGTGGTGAAGGGCACAGACTCCAGAGGTCAATAACCTGGGTTTAAATTTGCAGTTCACTATTAGGTGATCTTGGGCAATTTGCTGAAATTTTCTGTGTCTTGCTTTCCTCACCTGAAAAATGAGATGATGATAATTATTTCACAGAGCTGTTTTGAAGGCAAAACAACTTGATATTAATTAGTAGAGCTCTTGAAATAGTGGTATAGTTTTGGTACTAAGTCATATGTACGTATATGTATATGTTTATGTATGTATATCTGAATTACTTTATGATAACTGGAAAATTAGCTGTCATCGAATTGAGCAGAAGAAGACAGGAATACTCAAATAACCACATGTTTAAATTTCATCTTTTCCTTATTATAGACAGGCATAGTTGCTGCATGAATGGAAACATCAAGAAAAACAAGCTAAACAAGAAAGGTTAGCACTAAACTCAAATAGCCAAGAACACCAGAGCAGCCATGAGAATTACAGTGGAAAGTCATCTAAAAGTTTTCATTCCAGACTGTGCTGTACGTACAGGCAATAAAAGAATCACTCGGGGTAATGAGCACTTCCGTTTTCGCCAAAAGCAGGTCAGAGGCATTATTCTATCTCTTAGTTATCCCAGTGAGCTCTGGGTGGAGGAAATAGTGACAAATGTGTCATCCTTATTGATCACTCTCATGATATAGGAGCAACTAAGCAAAAGTCATACAAAATTTCAAGGAGGAGCCCACTGATCATTACCACATAGATAAGGAACTATCTTTGTTTCCGCCCCAGCTCTAAGCCTAAATTCACAAAGTGATGTAACAGAAGAGCAGATTCGAAAAGAATAGGACCTTGTGGTCTTTTTACATATTTGTCAACAGTGTTGGCTTCTTCTGCCTCCTCAATAACTTGCTAAAATTTCAAATTATTTTCAGGGGATGTTATAGTTTATGAGAACCTATTATGGATTTCATTCTAGATAGTCACATCTATATTATCTTTTTTTTTTCTAAATACAGTGGGTAATTATTAAGATGGTCAAAAGTCAACAAAATTTCCTTCTGACTTTAAATCTCACTGTTGTCTAAATAGTTTTGGCTGCTGCCCTTTGACTTTCCTATATTTACCGCATTGCTCCTATCATTTAAATACTCTTTTTGTTTCCATTAAATAAAAAAGACGGAAAAATATGAAGGAAAGTACCATTTTCTCTTATAATACTCTTGGCATTTCCATTGAATCAAAGGAATCAAGTATAAAAAGCAGAAAATGACTTTTTAGACAGGAACTAAGTGGTTCTTAATGTCCTTGGTTTATTGTGTTTAATAAGAACCATTTAAGTTGTTGTACCTACCATTCTATGTTACACTTTATCTTGGTGAAAAATTTTAAAATATCAGGAAAATGTTGTTTACACAAAATTAAAGTCAGTACATACAGGTTTTTTCAAATTCATGTGTCAGTTGTAGCAATTGATTCACTTTAATCTCACTGACAGCTTGTAATTTCCTGTTAAAATAAAAGACTTTTTCAGAACTATTTGTCAAAAATGCAATATGAATCATTCTGGAGTCCAAATTATCATGCAAATTATCAATCTCTCAAATATTTTGCTTTTTCTCAATAACTAAAATGGCTAGAACATTCAAGGCTAAGTTAAAAGCATGTGCTATTGAGTAGTGATTGTTTCTTTTTAACCTATCTCAGCAAGGAGAGAGGAAGGAGCAGAGGGAGGGGAGAAGGGGGGAACAGAGGAGTGAAAGACAGACAGAAGGACACTGGGAGGGGAGGGGAAGAAAGGAGAGAGAAGGGAGGGGAGGAAAGGATGAAAGAAAGAAGGCAGGGAAGAAAATAAAGGGTATGGAGGGCTCTGGGAGAGTGGGGAGACCTGGAGAAGGAAACAAACATACACACACAGGAGAGAGAGAGGGAGAGAGTTCTTTCTAACAATTTCTTCAACGCATGTATATAAAATTACTTCTAGTTCAGAACATGAATAACCTTCCACATTCTTTTTGTTCTGAAATGGTGTACTGGATTAGGAAAAACTTGTCTTTATGTTTTTACACAAAAATTCTGCATTAGTATGTATCATGTAAGATGCCACAAAACATGTATTTCTCAATAGTCAACACTCTGGCCTAGAATTTGGCCAGATTAAAGAATGACTATACGAGAGCAGTGGTTTCAACCAGGCAATTTTGCCCCTTGCCCTATTCTGGTGCAGAGTGATGGGGAGGAATATTTGGCAATGTCTGGAGACACGTTTTATTGTCATGACAGAAGAGTAGATGCTACTGGCACTAGTGGGTAGAAGCCAGCTGGAACACTCTGCGATGCCCAGGGCAGCCCCTCACAGCACAGACTTATTGAGGCCAAGATGTTAATGTCACTGTGGAGAAATCTTGCTCTAGAAAGAAACTCATTCTGTCCTCATCATGTGTGCTAAGTTAACGAAAGAAAATGCTCTGCACGAAGCACAAATACTGAGCAAGATTTGAAAGTCTGCATTGAAAAATGAGAGGGGATGGTGTTTAAACACTTAGAAAGATGGGCCTTGAAGTCATTCTGATATGGTTTGGGACTCCCAGATCTTTCAGATAATAGCCAAACAAATAATTTATCTTGATTGAGATTTTATGTCTTCATCTGAAAATGGAAAAAGTAAAAACTGGTATGTATATTTATTCATGCATAATAATAGGATGGTATTAAATTTAGAGCCTGGAACATGGATAGTTGATATATGTCTGTGGCCTTTATTACTGTGATTGTTGTTATCATTCTGAAAACATAAAATTAAACTCATATTAAGAAATGTCTAGGCCTCCCACCAATTTCTCTCCTATCCCTACAAGTTAACTAAGGTTAACATCACTTACATTATAACTTATGAAGGAGAAATCTAAGTAAATTTATTTTTCATCACCTGCACAGGACCTGCCAACATCTCATTCCTTTCTAACTCTTCACATATTTATAGACATATTTCACTAGTTCACCATGACATATTATTCTTTATTGTAAGGTCCTTAATCACTGGCTAGGTTTTAAAATAATATTACAGCTAGGTGTGTGGGTGGCTATTTACCTTCAGGTGAACAATTAACATGGTATTCATGCCATCTTCTATATGTAGAAATTGAAATGCTGCATAAAAACAGTAAAAAGAGTAGACAGAAGGTGTGTGAGTTTGTACTGTATTAATTAGTTATTGGATATAAAACTCACAACATATTAATGAGTAATGATACTAAGTTTAAAACAAAGTATATTTTGGTATATATTAATTTACATTATTCTCAAAGCAACACTAGGAATAGGTATTTTTTCTCGTATATTACAGATTCCAAAACACATACTCCAAGTTATGCCAAAGTGTAGGGAAGCAAATTGCAAATAAAGGTTTTATTTCCACCTTTTTGTTTATTCTTTGCATTAGTATAAATCACCTTTCCATGAACAATGAATTAATCAGCAATATTAATCAGCAATAAGTCACTCAAAATTAGTTCATTAGTGAATGTTGAGACTGTTGAAATATGTTGAATGATTTAGCAGAAAAATGTGCTCAATTTCTTCCAAGAATGTTATTCCATAACTACATGTAATGTCACTCTTGAAATCCTTTAGTATTGGAACAAAATTTTTCTTATTAAAAAGAGACTTCAAAAGCAAAGACAAGATACTATCGTATTTTATCAATCTTGGGAGTCTTGGGTGTCACTATTCTCACTAGCATTTGTGTAACAGGAGATCTCAGAAAGATGCTAAGAAACCTTTATTTTTTAATTAAATTAAATTAAATCAAATAATTTATTTACTTGTTTTAATTATTTTTATTGAAGTATGGTTGCTATACAATATTATATTGGTTTTAGGTATACAAGGTAGTCATTTGACAGTTATCTACGTTATTAAATGCTCTCCCCATAAGTGTAATTACTGTCAACATAGAAAGATATTACAATATTACTGACTATATTCTCTATGCTGTACTATCATCCCATAACTAATTTATATTATAATTGAGATTTTCTGCCTCTTTATTCCCCTTCACTTATTTTTTTCCTCCAACCCCCCTTTCCCATGGCAACCACCAGTCTCTTCTCTCAGTCTGTGAGTTTATGTTTCTTTCGTTCATTTGTTTTGTTTTGCTTTTTCGATTCCATATATAAGCGAAATTCTCTGCCTGGCTTACTTCAGTTTGCATGATTCCCTGTAGCCATCCATGTTGTTTCAGATGGCAAGATTTCTTTCTTTCTTATGGTTGAACAATATTCCATTTTATATATGCACATCTTCTTTATTCATTCACCTATTGATGGACATTTAGGTTGCTTCCACATGTGCTGCTGTAAGTAATGTGGCAATAAATATCATGTACATGTATTTTTTTAACCAATGATTTTGTTTTAGATTCTCTATCTCTCTCTGCATATATAACATGATCAATGGATGGGGCTGTCAATAAATGCAAGAAGCAAATATTCTACCAAAGAAATGAAAGAAAAAAGAATCCTTTGTAGTCAAACAATCCCTTGTGGGTTTTTCTGATAAAAACAAACAAACAACAACAAGACCAAATTCCTCTGGATTCAAGAAAGAAAATAAGCAAATGTATATTAATCATTCATAAATAAATTCATTCTTCTGCTAAGAGAAAGTGTAGGATGTGGAATAAAAAGCCAGGAATATTTTGT
This sequence comes from Manis javanica, assembly GCF_040802235.1. Classification (NCBI taxonomy): domain Eukaryota; kingdom Metazoa; phylum Chordata; class Mammalia; order Pholidota; family Manidae; genus Manis; species Manis javanica. Next base: position 149,057,449 of record NC_133160.1, read on the forward strand.
GAAATTCTCTCCTGTATGAAATCATAAATGATGATATTTATCTCCCAAATCAGAGTTTCAAGGAATAGAGAGATAATTTTGAGCTGTAATAATCAGAGAAAGCAGTAGAGAATCTAGGGCTAAATTAGGATTTGTACAATGGGCAGGATTTGGACAAAATTTGGTGTAATACATGTTTTGGAATGGGAGGAAATGATCTAGAAACTGAAATACACAAGGCAAGTTCAGAAACTGTGAATATTCCTAATCAGGGCACAGAGTGGCCATGAAGAGTTTGAGGCAGACACAACTGGAAAGGTAGAAAGATAAAACAGTCTGAACAGAATGCTGAGAACATGCATCTGTTTTTTCTGTTTTCATGTGTTGACTTTTTCTTCACTCAGTGTTATTAAGCCTTCATTGCAGATATGAGGATTAAAATATTCAATGAAAGGCAGGCAGTAGGTGAACTCCTATAGGGATTTTTGGAAACAGCTCTGGGGCTCTAGGTTGCAGACACCATGGAATACTTTTAGGGTGCTGCGATCAGAATCAATAAGCTCAAGCCATTTCTGTCCTTAGGTCCTCTAAATTGGAGAAAGGATCAAATTGACCCAATATGAATCACCTTCCCAATACGTGGTCAGGGTAAATGGAGAGCTTTAAACTCACAAAGGAAAACTGAGGTGATTTTACAAAAAGACAATAGTACTGTTTGGAACGAATTTGATTCAGAGACACAGGGAAGTCAGAGTGAGAGGTAAGGAAGGAGTTCCTTAAAATGAGAGCAGCAGGGACTGGAAGCTGCCTTGCAGGCAGCAGAGAGTAAGGAAGAACAGAGACATAAGGGGAGTTTACTGAACTGCTTGTAGGTATAGGGCAGATCTCTTGCCAACTTCTAAAGACAGTGTCACCTGGCATCCCATGTCACCTGGAGTCCAGTGTCTGCTTGTATCTGCATAGTGTGGGAACTGAGTCCCTAACACCCCAGGATTTGGGGGAGCTGCAGAGCACTGGATGGAATGAGATTATGTTCTGAGAACTTCCCGGTGGCAAAGAAATGAGACTTTTCAGGCAGGCTACTAAAGAGCATGATTGCATAGCTGCAGTTCTGTCCAGGTCACCCAGGCAATGGGAACTTACAAGCCCAAATCAGAGTGCTTAGCAGCCCCTCCTTACTTATCTGAAATTGGACAGAGACTGAGTGAAGACTTAAGCTTAAGTCTGAAGGATAGGAAGAAATACCAAAGTAACAAATGCTTAACCGTTGGTAGAGCGCAGAGACAAAACATTATAAATTGAGCAATGATAAGTTATTTAAGGCAAATTTGGGTGCACACTTGAAGAAGGGGCAGTGTGGGAAACCTCAGAGAAGAGGTGCCCATAAGGGTTTAGGGTCTGGGGTTTTATAGGACTTTTTTGGGTAGGAGTCAGCATAAGGAATGATGTATACAGGTGATTTAAAATTTCTTTGAAGTTTTGTCTTAAGAATAGGCTTATTTAGGTGACTGTGTTGGTCTGGATCCTGGCATTCTTTGTCCACATAGGTTTATTTACACTTCTGAGGTCTGTCTCCTGCCCTGGTTACAGAGTGACTTGATTAAGGGGAAGAAAGAAGAGGAAAAATCAGCATATAGGTTAAGTCAAAAAATAAGCTGGGCCTTTTAGCAGGCTGAAGTAAATTTTGTAATGACATGATCTAATCGACACAATGAAGACATGGGCTGCACTCTGATACTTTTCTTTACCTGAGGAGTACAGGGACATTCCAAGTTGCTCCTGGCCTTTGGAGCTTCAGCTGATCAACTCATTAACTCTGAAAGTCTTTTCTGGTTCTCTAGTTTTATCTGATTAATGCTTTGAGTCTTTTTTACTGAGCTTTACTGGCTTTATTCTCTCTCTATCCACTCATATCTATCGTTCTGCCTAATAGAAGGAGTGGTTGGTCAACAAAAAGAGTAAGTGTCTAATATTAATTATGTATCAAAACAGTGCAGAAGGAAGATTAAGTCATATGCAGGGTGGGGGTAAGAATGGGAATAAGAAGTGGCACCTGCAAGACTGCTGTATTATGGGATGTAAGGACTCCTGCCCTTCCTCGTTATTTTGCCCTGTGAATACTGAAGATTTGCAGGTACAACCTCTGATATCTCCATTTTCTTACTTTTAACTTTTAGCACTGCTGTTCCCTTGAAATACTCATTTTTCTCTGATTATTTACTTTTAACCCTTCCGTGTTAACCTTTAATGAGCCTTCTTTATCAGCCTCCTCAGTTGCCCCAAACCAGTTTGTTTGTTTTAACGTCCCAGAATCTTATATATGCATTTCTCTTCTGTGGTATTATAGTTGCATCTATTATTATCACTATTCCAATTAACTTGCCTCTTAAATTTATGGAGTATGTCTTATTCAACTTTGCATCTTTAGCATCAAGCATAGCTGCAAATGTCGAAAAAAATGTATATTGTATATGATATGATGCTGTAACCACTTTCTAAAAGTCACTGAAAACAGCAGATTTAGGGATTTCCTTGTGGTTAAGTTATCACATTTTGTTATAATAAATAATCATTCAGTTCCCCGAGGGACAGTGCTTCAGCTATTGAGATGGACCCTGAACTTTCTCACTTCTCACAACCACTGAGACAATTTGAATATGTCTTAGCTTTTTGAATCAGAAGGGAACTATATAATGCAATTATTGAATCATGAGTATTCTTTATTTTTTCAAGCAGCAGAAAGCAGCCTTTTGAGAGTTCATCCCCTTTTTACCACTATCCGTTACATGTACACTCTACCCCTTTACTCCCTACCCTCAAAACACTACATACTCACTCCTTCTCTATCATTTTCCCAGCCTGTACGCCTTTCAATTCCTCCAGTCTTCATGCTTTCAGACCCCCTGCCCTTTATACACAATTATTGTTGTCTGAAAACCCCTTTGTCCTTCACATCCATCTATCCGCCTGCATTCTTCATCTTAGATGCCTCTTTCAGAGGCTATTCTCTATTCCTACCAAAATTCCAAGATGGAAGCCCCACAAGGTATCCTAACAACTTTAACTTCTCATCATCAAACATACCAAGTACCAAGTGCTGTGCGATTCTTAACATTTTCAATTTTTTCCCCCCTCTGGCCACCTCCCACCTATATTCTAATTCTATGAGAAAGGACCATCCATATCTTTCTCACAGCATTGTGTTTGTTATGCCTCATATATTTTTGTTAAGTTAATAAATTACATCCACATTTCCTGGAGGAAATGTAGAATGTTAAACAGCTCACGATGGGGAAAGATAGATGAGCAACTTTTCTTCAAGTTATGATGCATTTTCTGCATGGATATGATACATTTTCAGAAATTTTGTCCTGAATTAAATTATCTTTAGTGATTTGAAAATGAGGAGAAACAGCTTTGAAAGCCAGAATAACAATGACCGTTTTAATAGGTGACTTTTACCAGAAGGTTGTTTCCCTGTACAATTGAAGACTGAGAAGTAGCATCATATATTTGGGAAGATGTTGTTGAAATAACACTTTCTGATTTGAATCATAGCCTAGGAATTTTGCTATGCCTCACGCAGTTAATAACTAAGACATACATATTGGGTATAAATTGAGTTGAATTACAGCTAAACAATAAATTTGGTTCTAATGGGCATATCTAAGCTTTCCTAGATGGAAGTTGACTTCAGTGTGAGTAAAATAAATATGTTCTACCTGATTCCTCTTTGTTGGTTACTTTCAATCTGGATGAGCAGATTGATTATCTCTGGGAATTCTTTGTCATGTGCTATAGGGGAGTAAGTAGTACAAGGTCAAGGTCTTTCTCTTTTTCCTTGAGTCCAGTAAAACTAAGAAATGCAAATTTCTTCAGGTAATTTGCCTCCAGACCATTATTCTGAATAATCTTCTACTATTTCTAATCCAGATTGAAATTAAACCTGAGTATATCCTTCTGTTTACTTATCTTCCTACTCTTCGTGAAAAATTAAAGTATGAATTGGTGTCTTCATCTCCATTGAAACACCAAAGCAACATGTGATCCTTTGCCAGTGTGGGTTTGATTACAATAGAGTGAAGGTTATTTTTCCAACTGTGACACTGCCATTATAGTCATTTGACTTACATTTAGAGTCAAGTGGGAGTGTTTCTTTAATAACTTAGAGCCTTTAAATGTGAAGATAACAAAATGCTCGCTATGAAGCACATATAAATCCTAAGCAGAGAGAAAAATCAAATCACCTGTTATACTATTTATTTTCATCTAATAAAAAAAATGGAGAAAAATAGGAAGAAATAAGCTTGGAGGTTTCCAGGTAATTTTAGGAAAGAAGTTAACAGGTAGTACCCTAAATATTTCTCTCTGCATCCCAGTAATTGACTATGCAGGGCTATAGCTCAAGTCTTACAAAACAGATGGCTCACTGAAAGGACAAGTTTCCCTGGAAAAGAGCGGTATTTCTCATCCTGTTCACTCTCTCATTGCCAGTAACCGTAGCCTTGGTTCAAGTTTCCCATGTGATAGCATTCTCAATTGTCCTTTGTTATTTCTTAAAATATCTATGGAATGACAGTACCTGGTCCTTATGATGGAGAATTAAGCTATCTTCAGTTATGTTTTCAGAATAGTTTAGTCAGTGGGAATGCATATCTTTTTTAGATTAGGTATAGATTTTTATAGTAGCTTTTTTTGATGGCTTCATTTCTGGATATTTGAAAAAAATACAAGTCTTGACCACTGTACAATCAAACTCCATTAATAATTCCAAGATGGATGCTTCAGAGATAGTCCTGTTGGAGAATTCATATTGATGTGATCCAGTTTACACATCCAAGCACCCATTCATGTTTTCTATGTTGATCAGATCTTAGGTAATAGATTCATTTATAGATGTTGATTTTTTTTCTGCATAGTTATATGATACTTTCCTCAAAAAATAAACATCACATTTAACTGACAGGCTTAAGACAGTTCATATTTAGGCTTAATATGAAGATTGATTCCTTTGCACTAGTTTGGTAACAACAATCTCTGAAATTATTTAACATATCATATTCACTTCGCTGGGATAGAAAACTGCTGATTTCAAATGTCACACACAAAAAGTGATCATCTAATTTCTTAAAATCTGATTTGCTTTGGGGACATTTTCAGATGAAAAATGTCCAATGTTTCAAAACTAAATTGTTTCCTTTATCATTCATAAGTTTATTCACTCAACTGCCCATATTTTAGAATACTTCAAAACGTTTGCCTTTTTATATTGTTAATGTAAAACATATTCATGTATACAAGTTGGAAACATAAAAAAAGAACAAAATATGTTACCCCATTCCAAGAAGGTCATTACATTTATCACAGTATTTCTTTTTTGTAAAATTTGTGTGGCTCATGCTCTAAATATGAAACTCCACAGTACTTTTTATATAATATAATGAGCCCTTATCACGACATTTAAATGGAAGTATATTAAAAGCTTTTGATCCAATGGAGAAAAGCAAATCTCCCACCTCTAAACTAAACTGGAAACTTCCAAAATAAGATGCTCTTGTTAATTTTTTTAAGTGTATGTAAGATGATAAGTCCTGCATTGAGAAGATGATGATATCTTTTCCAGTTGCATGAGGGCTTCAGGCACATCAGCTGCATCTGCTACAGAGTCTACCTTTTGTGATCTAGGGATGAGAAGTGTACATAGCTAGCTGGTCAATAAAAAGGCATAACCTGATAACTAGGGTGACCACATAACCTAACATTTGAGCATGATTATTAGTGACTTTGCCAGAGAAAGCCATAAGAAAACACTGTCCTGGTCAAAGATATACTTAAGTAAGGTGTAAAAAGAGGAATTTTAGTATCAATTGAAGTAGTTTTTGATCTATAGCAGAGTCAGCAAACTGTAACTCATTGGTCAAATCCAACCAACTGTCTGTTTTTATGTGTTTCCTCAACTAAGAATGATATTCATGCATTTAAGTGATTCCTTACCTACACTCATCTGATCTGTTCGAGAATTCTAGTTGGGAATCAAGAACCCTCTCTCTCCCAGGATGAGGTTTCACCTAGTACACACAGACAAACCTCCCCGGATGTAGCTGCCTGACAACAGCTCAGTGGACCACAAACTCCAGTTTAAGAAGTACTATTCCAGCATATTCCAGCTGTCTGTAGGATGTGGAGAAGCACTCAAATAATTGTTTTTCTCTTAAAGGCCAGTGTTAAAACTATAAGTAAATGACTTGGCCATCTGCTTAATTTCTTCACTTTTTTCTAGTATTTTTTGCCCTCACTTCCTTTCCATAAATGCCTTATAAAAACATTTAAGTACACAAATTTTTTACAATATATTAAATGACAATAAAATGTTCAGTGTAATATTGTATAAAATACATTTAGAAAAAACTGACATTGTCCTATCAAGTTACTACTAAATTTACTAAGTTTGCAATATTGTAAAGTACTTTCAATTCAATTACCAAAAAAAAAAAAATCTGGTTTTTATCTCTTTCTTTAGATTGCTTATTCAGGTGTTTCTTTAGAGGACTTTTTAAAAATTAGGCACATTTATTACTATTGTTTATTTTTCAAAGCCCAGTCTAATCTCCAAGATTACATCTGGCATTTTTCTATTGATCTTATGCATCTCTCTTGTGACCTTTTTGGTAATGGATCATCCTATTCATAACATTTAATGGAAAAAATAAAACTGAAGATCACCAGCAAACTGTAAGTTTTGTTTAGCATTATCCAAAAGTATTGGGGACAAATATTACATTTATTAATGATTAAGCACCTTCTACGTCTTCCCAAAGGAGGTTCAATAAAAAGGCAAAATTGTATCTGTGTTGGTCACACATATTAAATTCAACCAATGAATAAAATTTCCATTTAACAGCAGCACAAGAAAAAATAACATTAAAGTTAAAGGAGAGTGTCAATGTTTAATTTTCCACATTTTACATTCATATCCTTTCCTCACTCCCTACAACATAGAAAATTTGTATTATCTCTGTTAATCACCTTCTTCCATGAAGTTTATAAACAAGTATTAGAGTAGGAATAAAGAAAAAATAAAGAAATAAAACTTCAGTCCCTATTCACTCTGCCACCTAAGAGCTCAAGTAGTGATATCGTAAATTTTCATTAAAATAAAGCTGATTGTGTTGCAAATCATCCAGTCCATGTTTAGCAACCCAACATTCCACCACCTTCAGGGAAAACTAGGTTTACTTCAGAAAGGGGAAAAACACAGCAAACAACTTCTCAAAGAATGGTGAGGGGCTTTGAGATAGGGACTCAACAAAAGTTAAATATGAAAATAGAGAAGGGATAAGACAAGAACTCAGATTTCTTTGTGAGATCAGTCTGTTGAAATCAAAGTAAATTGGAATTCTGCAATTATCTGATCAATTTTGATAGTGCTGACTGTCGTTTATGGTCATTCAAATCCCCAAATCTAGAGGGATTATTTATCTAGCCAAGTTCCACCAAAATCCCATTGCTTGATAGATTAGGTCAGGGGTACTGAGCAGGAAGAAATTAGGCTATTATATCTTCAAGATTTACAATTTACTGTCAGAAATACCATGCAAATTACAATCCCTGCCATGGTATGTTGTATAATGTTAAGTGAAGATAATTACCTGCCAGTCTGCATCATTAGTGATTCTCCCACCTTACCCTCCAAATTCCCACTTTACAAATGTCTATTTTACTCAGGTAGGTGGGTAGAGTTCATTTTTTTGTCACTCTGCTAAATCATGCAAAATGTTTTGATTGGTACATAAGCTAGTAGAGGGGAAAATGTTAATACTGGCAGAACTTTGCATTCAACTTTTATTCAATCCCCTAAGTAAGTACATGGAACTCTCCCAACAAGTCAAAGATGTAAGAATAAGCAGACTTAAGCCTTCGAAGCAATGCATGCAACTTTTTTTGGTCTCTTTTCTGTCTTCTTTCTAAAATATGTCATTGCATTTTTACGTGTTTGAGATTTTTAATAAAATATTTTTAACCTAAGAATGTTAAGTTCAGGGTAAAGAGACATGTTTGTCAAATTAAAATCAAGAATTTAAAAGAAGAATATGTGGTAGTTTCATTTTACATACTGTTACACCGATCTATGTAGTGATGTTTGGTTCTCACTGTTAGGAAGCCTAATAAATGCACATTTCACTTGTTCACCTCATTACAACTTGTGGCAGACTTCCTCACCATACTGCACTCCTAATTCATTCCCTAGAGAAGGAAGGTCGCCAACTAATCTCAATTTATAAAGATATCTTTGATTTAAGAAATAATATGTCATTTTATACACAGTGAGTTGAATTTTCATCCAAGAGAGAGAAAATATGGTAGAGAAACTTCAAGGTTAGGATCTTCAGAATGTCTGTTTTTCCACGTAGGTAGGTTTTAACAGAACTGTTGTGAGATGGCACAAAAATTCCATGCACTCTGTTGTACAGAGAGAAAGTATTTTCTTTCTCTTTTAAATCTCTGAATTGGATTGGAAAATAAACGTTGTTTAAATAGATACCAACTTAATAAATAAGAAGATAACAATTATTATTTGGGTTGTAATCTGGAAAAGATTAAATGGAATAAACAAAGATAAATTTCTAAAAAGTAAATTATTGGAAAACATAAAACATAGAGAAAGCTAATGAAAGAAAAAAATGACTAAGGTAGAAATACTATGTTTTGCCATAAGTTTTTTCTTTATACTACACATATGTTTCTTTTTAGCCTCTAAGTTTTTGTATTCGTCATTACTTCAGATTATAAATGAACATTTCCTTTACAGACACATTTTTACTCAGAATTAATTTTGCCTTAAATGTGAAATTTCTATAGATAACACCTGAAAAAAATAAATCTTTACATTAATGATAAATTATTCTACTGTTTTCACTTCAGATTTAACTGCCAGCTAGATAATAATTCTCAGGAATTATTTTGATGAAACTGAAGAAATCCTAGCACTATCCTAGGCAAAGTAATATGACAGTTTGCATAGCACTCTCTAAGTCAGCAATTACTGCAGCAGCATCTTCCTTTCTCCATCTTAATTTAGCAGAAATCAAACCATTTAAAATCAAACTGGTACATGCATTCATTCATTTCTTGTCCAGTCAGACTGAATTACCTGTCAACAGAGAAGTACACTTACAAGTATGAAACCATTTGACCATGTTATATTTTAATTTGCAGAGACAAAAATGACAAGCAATTTATTTACATAAAACTGTACAAAAGCAAATTAAATTATGTAAAGTATTTCATAAATAGTTGGACGAGTGTTTAATACATTTCGCCGTGTTTAGCATAGTTGCGTGCATAGTGACTCATAATAAACGATGATAAATTGTTCTCTGCTTCACTATCAACATCCAAGTAGCAGAACAATAGTCAATGATTAACATTACGAACAGATCGGACCACGCTGAATGCAAATGCTTCAAAATGTAGGAAAAGTTGTCTGAAAGTAAACCCTAGGAGCTGAAAAAATGATGCCTTCCTCCCAATGTTCTAATATCTCTGCCTGGGTCACAATGAACAAGCTTTATGATATTCATGATCAGTTTCACTTTTTCCCCCCCTTAAGGACACGTTGTATATTTATCACTGATACACTGTACCTAAAACCACTTAGATCTTCAGGTTTCTCATGCTTGTTTTCGGATGGCTATTTGATTCTTGGCAACTTCTTCTGGTCTGTGTGTTTTATTTTCCTAGAAGACAGTTTCCTAGGGCAGCCTTTCAGCCAGCCATCTTCAGTACGATCTTAGTTTCTCTTTCCATAAAAATAATGCCTCCCTTGTTTTTTGAAACTCAGGCAGCAGGCCAGTCAGAAACCATATGGAAATGATATCTGGAGGTTGAGAATGAACATTAGATTTTAGACAGAAGCTACAGATGTTTTAATACACATAAATTTGTATAGCTACTCATTAATTTATAAATGTGTCCTAATGTGTAATGCATGCAAAGTTCACTTGAGACTCTTGTGTACAGAAAGCAAGTATGGTTTATATACTGTACAACCAAAATGAAGCAGTAGCTAAAAGAAAAGGAACAAAAATGAAATAAAGAATAGAATTCTAAATCAATATTTTACCTTGCAAAATGGACTGATTTCACCTCTTATAATATCTGTCTGTGTTACTATCACAATGAATGCTTTAGCCTTTGAGTGAGAATTAAGCAACCCATATCAATGCCTTAATTTTTTTTTATGAATGAACGATATTTAAGACTGGTCCATTATCTGAGTTTGTCAGAAGGCAAATTTTTAATATATTATTTATTATTTCCAGAAAATAAACATGGATAAATATACAGGATCAAAAAGTCGGGAATAGCCCATTTTCCCTCATTGTCCAAACCCAACAACCTTTTTTTTTTTTACCATAACAACAGGTATAAAAGGCACAGTTGCTTATTTTGCATTCACTCATTTATTTATTTTTTGTTTCTTTTTATTGATTTTTTTTCAAAAGCACTCTATATATGAAGTGGCACCAGATTTAACCTATTCAAAATAAAAGTCATACAAACACAAAATATATTTCTGTGTCATGCCAGTTCATTGTATAAGCATGTTATGATAGCTAATTCTACTAGAATTACTGTGAATACTTACAGTACACTGAATTTTTTTCTTTCACACCCATTTTAGTTCTAAAGAGAGGCTCACAAGTTAAATGACAATGACATGACTGTCCTGAATGTGGTGTGAATGTAATTGGGGAATGTGGATCCAAATTAATCTGAAGGTCCAGTATGACCCGTATTAGCTTTATAGACAACTGAAGGGTTTTAAGATACAGTGTAATGAGCTATCTAATGGTTTCAAGTGTTTCATGAATGAAAAAAAATGCATTAAAATGTTTCTTGAACACCTGTGTTATGCAATTGAATATTTCCTTTGTAACGTGCAAGAAAAAATATGTATACATTTCATAAGTATCTTTAGAAGTATTTTGTCTTAATAGGTACTTACAGATTATACAAGGCAGAACTGCTTTAATGCAGTTTCCTAACAAAGTACTAGAATTGCATCTTTCCAAAATGTAAATAATAATCAAACATAAACATGTTTAATTATTGATATTTTAGTCTAATGTTTTTGTTTCAATTACATATCCTCTTTCATCCTAACTATTATACATAAACTAGCATCAATGAAAACTCCATTTAAGAAAGAGCATAAGGAAATGGCCCCAAAAGAGTACCCCCCGAAAGAAGTGGTTTTCAAAGATAAGCTTTGATGACCTATAGTGAATTAACAACCTATATTCCAGGCTGCTTCACCTTATAGTCTAAGAAATTCTGCAAAGCATGAAACTATCCAAAATTACATTGTTTCTACAGTTTGCTAGAGAGCCATCAAGGCTCTGTCTTAACCAGGTTACAAACATTCAGTGATGGGAACGTTTGTCTCTTCACCTGTTACCCCTTATTTTGTCCCTGGATTGTCACTTTTGTCTGAATATCCCAGCTCAATTTACAGCTGTATTAAATCATCTTCTATAGAGAAAGTGACACAACTCTGCATATTCTGTTTTTTTATTACACTAAAAAAAAGCTACATATTTTCCAACCTTGAGATGTACATACTATGAGACATGTCACTACCCAGAACTCATTTTATCATGTTGAGTCTGAATTTATCTTAAGACATATATTAAAAAATGTTTGAATCACATTAATGACAAAGTCAATTAGGGTGTCACCTTGTTTCAATGTTGTGATTCTCAAAATAGTGCTACATTGCACAGGATTCAAAATTAATGCACTTTTATAATATGGAGGCATGCACTGAACATGTAAACAAATATAATTGGTAATTTGAAATGTGGATAATAAGACCAACAGGAAAAATCTGAATTTTAAAGTGATAATAGTGGACTTAAGTTATAAGACTATATGGCCATGTATCTTTCTTTCCCTACATTCCCACAAAAAGTGGAATCTTCCCTGATATTTTTTTGAAACTAAAGTCGAACCTCAACTAACTATCTATTAAAATACCAAAAATACATCTCATCTGAGCTTTCAATGAAAATCCATTTCAAAATGAAATGCCTGTTTTTTGGGTATAGAGACGATGTAAAGTAAACTAGTGTTGGAGTGTTTCAGTCCATGGGTTCAGCTGCTTTTGTTGCTTAACGGATTTCCATGTCAAGACCAAACCTACTTCATGATTCCCTGATCTTCCATATGATCTTTGGCCTTTTAAGGACACAATTTTTCCAGTTAGTTGATAACACTGGTGCTGTTCTGAAAAAATATATATATAATGTTTACAAGTTGTTTTTAGTGTACTTGATTTATGTGGTCAATCAAGATTGTGTGTATACTAAGAATATTTGACGACTGTATGGAATTGAGATTGATGGTCCTGATTTGAAAAGGAGTGCAATTTGGGATTGCAGTCTCCAACTGGGTACTGTTCAGCTTTCAGTCTTTGTTAGAATATTAAACTGTGATCTTCCCAAGATGTTTCTTATAGAGACCCCCTTTATAGGGACTGGACTTTCAGGGGGACTCAATCATTTTTTTAGGGATTTCCTTTTATGGTGATTAAACATATTCTGATGGTATGTCTGAAACACATTTTACCGTATCTGCTTTTATTGACCAGCCAGTTGACATTTGAACTAAATCAAAGTGACTAAAATCATGCTTCAGCTTAGGGATGATGAGTGTGTGTTGTGTTCTGCTCATCAGGCTTGTTACCATCAAAGAAACTTGCAACCATCTTTTTTCTTTTCTCTCTTCTTTTTGGAGCAGGGTGGGGAAGAGGGAGAGGGAGTGCTGGGAATAATCAGTGAGGGGGTTCAACATGCAAGTAACAAGGATGGTTTCTACATTGTACATTACAATCAGGCTGACATTATCACTAAAGGCCTGATCTGGAGGCAGAAGTGGCAGGCAGAGCTTTGTCTCTTTGGTAGCCCCCTCTTTTTGATTAAATGGTTTTACTCTGTAAGGGTTTTGCCCCTTATTCTCCTTCTCATACATGAAAAGAACTTTGCTGTTGCTCTTTATAGCCTACAGATAAACTTCTCTTCTAGTGAGAGTATTGACGGGAGATGGCTTGTATTCCCCTGTTCTGGTAAGGGGAATATCCTCAGGGTTGGCTTCCTCATTTTTGCTGAGACTCGCTGCACTGAAGGTCTCATAGGATGAGGTCAACTTTTTGTTCAGGAGGTTTCTGTTGCGGTCGCCCATGATGGCGGCCTCACCATTGGCCAGCTTTTCCTGGCTTCCTCGTTCATCGACAGGCATGAAAGTGGAGAGTTTGGGCTGGCTCTTCTTCCTCTCTGGAGAAGTGCGGACGGGCATCCAGCAGGAGTCTGAGTGGCCGTATTCATCGCACTCGCGAGTACACTTCCCAGTCAGGGCTACATCTGGAAGAGGTCGTGAGTCTGAAATTCAAAAAGAAGGAGCCATTAAAGTTGGACATTCCTCAATAGGCTTTTCTGATCTGTATGAATTTGAGGGAGATATACATATATATATTTCCTTTACCAAATTATTTCCTTTTCTCAATACCCTGCAGTTCATCAACCCTTAGAGCAGTTTCTATTTCATCTCCATTAAAGATGTCTTACAAAACCATAGAATATTATAGAAAGAGAGGAGTGGACAGACTGATAAGTTTAAGTGTGTAGAGCAGACAGGTATAGATGCATTTGTTACAGGACAGGGATGGGTGCGTATTCCCAAGTGGAAATAAAGTACATATGTATATCTATATGGGTACAAATTTTTCCACATTTATAAGAAAAGTTACTAAATCCAAATAGATAATCTTCTGTATTTATAAATTATCTCAGAAATCGTGTACTTTGGCCAATTGGATTTCTTCCTGCTTATACATTATTCATAGAATACAAATATGCAGAACCTTTGGTTTAAAATAAATTCTAAAACATCAGGACTCAGAAGTACCTAAATTGACAGCACGTCAGGTGGTTGAAGTAAAAAGGCGAAGTACAAGTAGGTTATGGGTGTGAGTATACTAGCAATATCACCACATACCCACCCTAGCCCACATCCCCTTACCCCCCACCATGTCAAATGACCTAATATGTACTGTAAGACAATCTCCTCAATGTTCACATAAAAATACATTTTCCAGTGTATTTGCTGAATGGAAATATTATGTGAAATGCAATGAATTAGGTAAATATAGTCAAGCTCCTACTAAAGTTTTAATGAAATAGCATGTACTTCTAATTATGGTGTTGTTAATGGAATGGGAAATGTCTTCTACTTACGTAAGGCTAAAGTCATATTTACAGAGTTCTTAGGGATAAGGATTAAAGATGGCAGCTAAGAATTATCTGTATGTATAATTAATATAATAATATGTGACTGTGGACAACAGTTATGTATTTTCTTACTACTGCAAAAATGTTTTTAACAGCTTTTTGTTTGTTTGAGAGAGAGCGAGAGAGAGAAAAACTTGCTCTATTGAAAAGATTCTAAGAATAACTTTTAGGATTTTATTTAATACATATTATAGCTTATTTTAGAGCCAAACAAAAGAAAGTAATAAGAATTGCTCCTATTTATATCTATCACATGGTGTCATTTTATTACAAGGCTTGGGACTTAAAAGATAGATAAATTTTGAGTTCTGCAAATACATTGGCAACAAATGGAATTGGTGAGATTTGCATATACATAATCCTGGGTAGGTGTGGTTTAAAGAGAAGAGGGTGTTGTTTACTGTATCCCCAATATATTTGTACCTTCTGCTTTGTCTCCCCACACCATGCCATGTAGTTTAACTATTCCTATTTTGGCTATCATTTGTTTAAGACATTTTAAAATTTGCTCTGCCAAATCTCCTAAATCAAAGCAGTCCAATATCATATGCCATTTTTTTCCTTCAGTGATGGATAACCTAAATATTGACATTTGTCATTTCATTGATTTTTGAATCACTGTGGCCTTAGATTTTTATGCCATGTACTTTGAGTTCAACAAGGAAATACCAGTGTTCTTCACAGGAAATCTAGAATTACTTTTCTCTCTCCCAAAGGTAAAATGCAAAGATAATCATTTATTGTAGTTGTGCATGCTGCTATTTGACTTCTAAGTGGGCAGACCCTATCAATTTTGTCATCAAGAGAAGAAGCATTTTTTTTCTGTTCATTTTTCATGCTAAATTCCCTGTGTCTCTCAAACCCATATTTTAGATGCATTTAAAAAATAAAAGTATTGACAAATTCTATGAATGATTTTTGTAATCTAGTTACTCTAAATGAGCAAACTGTGAGTTTGTGGGGAATATTTCCTATTTTGGGATACTCTGTTTATTTGAAGCTGACCTAAATCTTTGCACAGGAAAAACCCTATTAAGATGCAAAGTGTAAAATCAGACCTACATTTTACTCGAAGCATTCCTGCAATGCTTTAACAAGTTCAAATTATTCTTTTTCTCTTATGATACTGCCTATCAAAGACACAAGGTAAAAATCAGGAATTTAGCTACTGAAATAAGAAAATAATCTCTGTGAATGTGGTTGCCATTCCCTGCAGAAATGAGCTAGAATGTCCTCCAATCATTTAAGTTTACTTGTCTCTCAGAATGTGTTAGTTTACTTACATAATGACTTACACAGGTGGCTGTTTTTCAGGGATTAATTTATGTTTTCAGTTTGAAATTCATGGCACCTTCTTTTTCCTTTGTTTGAGCTTCATTTAGAGACAGCTTATAATACTATATTTATATATCAATGACTCTTCTTACCTGTTGTTTACTTAACTTCCTTTGCTCATAAGAAATTGTATTCATTTAATAAATTGACTGAATTTCCCATTCACTTGAAGTAAGGTACTCTTGAATTCCTTCCCTTGGCCTTTACTTCATCATCTGGGTTATTTCCTACTAAAATTGATTTCTTCTTACTGTTTTTCATGAAAGGCATCAGCCACATATGGGCTGCCATATCTCTATCCAAGAATCATGACTTGTAATAAGGATGTCCTGTCATTTCCAAAGTCAGACACTTGATTGGGGACCTCAGTGGAAGCTGACAAGCCTAATTGGCTGAGACATGTTGTGGTGTTTGTCATCAAATTTAGAAAATAATCAAGAAAGACTATAAGAGCTTCATCACGAGCAATCAGAACTTCCACTCTTGATGAGTCAAATGAATCCTCAAAAGAAATGCCAATGATTAACAAATGCAATTTGTATTATGATGCAATTTATTAAGGGAAGTCATGAGTGGAATAGTATTTCTCTGCATTTCTGCATTTTCTTATTTTAATTCTGCAAGTATGTTATAAAATTTTTAAAACACAAAAGTTTTATAGGGTCATACAGCATCACCAAACATAACATGTCCCATCTGTTTTGAGGGGTTATAGAGACAGACCTTCCACAATTACTTTTCCTTCCTAGGCTTTCAGTTTTTCACTGAGGGATGCATTTATAATGTCTAACGACATTATTTCATGCTTTTATTTGCTGCTATTTCCTTTAATTTTGACCTGAGTGAAGATGGAAAACAGTTAATGTCAACTTTTGTTCATTGGTATTGAGTAAATGAATTTTAAAAAGTAAAATGTTCTATATTGAAATATAATGGTATTCTCTATCAGTATTTTCTACAGTAAAGTCAGCTCCTTAAAGGTTTTTCCCCAACACCCCCCCACACTTATCATATCAAACCTTAAGAAAAGTGGAAGTAGGAATGGTATCATTACACCCTGCTCTTGCTTTGTCATCACTTATGGAGTGTTCCTTTTTTACCTACTTATGCTATTTGCTTGAATCCTTACATCATTTTGGAGACTTAAGTCCTTTCTTAGACATAAGATAAATTTCCCTCTTGAAAGTACACAATTTTAAGCCATTACAATAGCAAACAATTTTAGAACAATTTATAACATATAACATACTTTCCAACATTCCATCCCTTTTACTTGACTCCTTAACCAAATAGCAAGGAGAATCAAAGCACTGAGGGGTCAGGCCTCTGGGAGAGCAGAGGCTGAAAAACAAGTTGTTTTGACTTTCACTTTAGCATTTCCCATAACACCGTATTGCTCCTTCTTAAAATGTAACAGCTGTGTTATTTAGAGGTCAATTACTGCTACCCATGGCCATTAAAAAAAGCTACTACCGCCTATATATATATAGGTTTTTCCCCAACACCCCCCACACTTATCATATATATATATATATATATATACACACACTATCGCCAAAAATATCTCCAAAACATATATATATTATATGTGTGTATATATATAATATGTATATAATATATGTATATAATATATATATTCTCTCTCTCTATTTATATATATATATATATATATATATATATATATATATATATATATACTATCCCCAAAATATCTCCAAAATATATATATATTATAGGTATATATATCTCCAATAATATATATATATCTGAGCAGCACAGGAA
The DNA here is from genome assembly GCF_040802235.1 of Manis javanica. NCBI lineage: Eukaryota > Metazoa > Chordata > Mammalia > Pholidota > Manidae > Manis > Manis javanica. The sequence goes on from NC_133160.1 coordinate 149,074,893, forward strand.
ATAAATCCCACAAAGTCACATACTGTACTATTTAATGAAAAAAAAATGGTACCACCTCCCTAGAACTATACATTTCCAAGTTCTTTCCCTAAAAAGAAGTATATTCATCCTCAGTAGGTAGGGTGGGTGGGTGAGGAGACACTGCTACAGTGACTTCAATAAGACATAACAGATGGCAGTATGTAGAATCATTAGAAAAAACAAGGAAAGCCCAGATCTATGGTGGCATTTAATGTTTCCAGAAGCTGTCCTATGCAATTCAGAAACCATCAGGGGCATCTTTATTATAGAAGAGCACAGGAATTGTTAAGACTCTTGAAGACCGCTCTGCACCAATAAGGAGTTTCATATGCTGAGTTATGGATTCTGCCAGAACCCTGGGCACCCACTCTACTCCAGGCCCTTGGCTTGAGGCTGAAGATTTAAGGATATTTCCGTTTGCTGAGAGAAGGCATGAATATGTCACATTGAAGTTTTAAAATACCTCCAATGAGATTTTCTTTTGAGCTCACATACATAAAGCCAAACGCATCCTTTGCTTATTTAGTATACAAATTACTTAATTCCCTGAGATAAGTAAGTTCTTAATCAATGGGTAGATATCTTGGAGGTACATCATTCATACAATTTGTTCTTTAAAAAGAACTAGCACATTCTCAACATTATTTAACAAATTCTGCCGGTAGAAAATTGTATTCTCTCGTTTAGGAGAGGAAAAAACATTTATAGTCACCTTCTCCTTTTTTTTTTTCAGTATTTAGTTTTCTTTTTATACCTCCTGATTTCCTGTTCTACAAAGATTTCTTTTTCTAGGCACACACCTCAATTCTGGTCAAATTTGTGGACCATGAAGAAGTTTGACCAAAGGATGAACAAGAAAAACAATAATTAAATAAGCCTTTTATTGGAAAATTATTGTAGCCCATAAAGATTAGGTGTGAGATCCAAAAGGTACATACTTAGTTAGACTTTGCTATTTTATATAAAAAATCTAAAGATCGCTACCTTTCGTCTATCTGGGGAATGTGGGAAGCCTAGAGAGGGAAGCACACAATGGGTTACAGGGTGGGAGTCACTGACAGGGACAAGCAGCTTGTGACCCTCTGTATATCCTAAGTTCTGGAAGAAGGGGATATTTATAGTTACCTAAGTGTCACCTAAGACTACAACAAAGGGGTTAACATTACTAAATACTATTTTAATTTACCATAAAAGCACTTAGTCCAACCAAATTAGAAGAAGATATAAGGATTGCATAACCACCGAACCCTTATTTCAGTCATGTTGATAACAATCTCCAGCACGTCCCTCATTGAACAGTGAATTTGGGAAAAGAACAGATGTGGGATCCTAAACATTGCAGAATGTGATTCTGGCCCATCATGGATAAACTGCATGACTTTGGATATAATTTCTCTGAGCCTCAAGATCCTCACATGTTAGATAATAATCTGTACTCCCCTATTTATTGTGGGGACAAAAGAGTTAATGCACATGAAGTCCATAGACTGGTCTCTGGTGCAGTGAAAATGCCAGGAGAGACCGAAGGAGGTGGAGAGATTTTTTTTTCTTCCTGCCATCTTCCGTGATATAAATGGGTATTATTTAAGGGGATAGGTTCTGGAGCCAGGCCCCCTGCTTTCAAATTCTAACTTTGCTACCTAGTAAAGTGTGTAACTGTGAACAAGTTACTTGACGAATTTAAATTTTGTCATTTGTATAATGGGCATAATAATTAATTAACTTCTTAGGATTATTGTGGGGATTAAATGGGGTAATACAAGCAAAGTATTTGCAATAATTCTTGACACACAGTAAGCCCTCAATAAATATCAACTACTTCAGGGGCACAATCCTTTACCCATAATTCAGTCCTCCAAAAAGATTCGTGAAAACCCAAAGTTTCGTTTTTTCTTTCATAAATTTCAATTCAAGGCTATTTTTCTTCTCTATCTCACATAGTGTGAATATTTACATGTTTTATTGTAGAAATAGTATGTTTAATTAAGAGCACTTTCTCAGTCTCTTTAAGATTTTAAAAATAATAAATGATGTTTTTGATATTACTTTTCCTAACATACAAAAGATTCTAAATTTTGATACATACATGACCCCAAGGGATTCAGATAACTTTTATGGAATTAACTGAAAATTAACTTTTATGGATAACTTTTATGGAATTAGCATGTACGCTAATAGAGTCAACAATACACCAGCGCTACCACGTACTTTGGAATAAACACCAGTTGCCATGTCCTGTTAATATTTCAGGTATCTCACTAATACTTATTCATTAGAAGTTTTCCAGAGAAGACTTACTCAGTATGTGTCCTTATGGTTGCTCAAAATTAAAGGGGAAACAGTATTATTTTCAGTCATCTTTGCAAACTAAAGGTTCTTCCCCAGCAAAACACATCAACTGCACAGTTAATCATTTTCACTTGAAAGAGACATGCCCCTAAGATAGGGTTGTCACTTGCCATCCTGCTTTGCCTACCTGGGTCACAACATAGAAAGGAGTTCAATTTTAAAGTATGTCAAAAATTAGCACTGAGCTTATCTAAGTCTAAGAAGTTGAAAATCAGGGAAAGACAACAAATAGCAGGACAGTTACCTAAAATGCAATACACCCTTCATACATCAAAAATAATGACACAAAAAAGCCATTCAGTAAATGAACTATGCAGATTTCATGACATATGAGCATGATTATTTTAAATCATAATAGAAGAACAGAATTTCCTCTAATCTCCTTACACATACTCCTTTGTGTCTAATGTGACATCACTGCTCCTGACGTCCAGGTGTAGATTCTATTTTGCACCTCTTGAAGCTGGGCTGCTCTGAAAACTAGAAGGTGGCAGAGGGTGACATTGTGCTATTTACAGACTAGGTCTCAGGAGGCCTGGCAGCTTCTGCTTTAGCCTTGGAACCCTTCAGTCTTCGTCCTGAAAGGAAGCACAACCTCACCTTTTTGAAGATGAAACACTATTTGAGAAAGAGACTTAACTCTCTTAGCAGTGCCTACTCCCAGCCAGCTCTCCGAGTGCATGCAGCCGCAAGAGCGAGCCAGGCAAAAGAGCAGAAGAATCAAAAACCCAATCCACAGAGATGTGAGAAGCAATAAATCTTTGTCGTTTGAAGCCCCTGTTCGGGACTTCAAAAAAAGTTTGTTTGTTCGCTTTTTTTTTAGAGGGTGGGGAGAGTTCATTGATACAGCAAGAGATCACTGAGCTCATGAGCGTATTATATTATTTACAATAAATGAAACTACAGCCTGAGATCTGAAAACAGTATATTCTACTCTATTTTATGTCTTTAAATCATGGGTAACAAATTGACCAATACTACTGAAAGTTCAACACTTCAAAAGAACATTTTGGAGATGTAGGCACATTTAATGAAGTTCAAGCAGAGGGCTACCACAGAAAGCTCTAGAAATTCTGGTCCTATAATTACAGGACTTCACTGTATTTTATACCTAGGAGTGCTCTAGTTAGGGCTGACATGCCAAGACAATATTACAATGCTTAAACATGTTTGAAAGCATCAGCAACTTTTCTCCATACCTTAGGCTAAACTCAGTTAAACAGCAATTGTTATGTATCTCAGGAAGCATTTACTGCCTGGAGGCTTAGACCACTGTCATTCTGAATGTGGTCTTAATCTTATATAGAGGAGACTGCACATCCTGTGTCTCAAGCAGTCTTGCTGAATCAACTCAAACATGAATCTGCTGGTTGGCACATGAAAACTGCTCTACAGCAGAAAATAAATGGTGGCTGTTTGTGAGTGATCAATTTATGCCCATCAGAGATGTGGCTTTACTTCGATTTCCCACTTCACATATACAAAATCAGAGGCAAGGGAGGTTAAGGGAGTGTTAGTGAAGACAGTGAAAGGAGAGGTGGTGCTGGAAAAGAGAAGACGTTCCAATATTGATCAAAAGAGTTTATAAAACCCAGAAAGAAACTGAGGACATTTATTTAACAAGTTAGAAATTAATTATTCCATTAAAATTGATATAATTTTGGTTTTTTTGATCATTCACGTGTTTTTTCCACTGCAATAATCATAGCTTTCATAACTTTATTTCTAGTCTCTTGGGTTTTCTTATAATAGGAATTATTTGCTTTGGGTGTTATATAGAAAGTACAAGTATTTCCTCTCTTCATAAATGCAGGTATGTACCCCCAAAATTTGCATAAAATTTCAAAATACTAAGGCAGGATCACAGTATACTACCAATGTCCTGGCGGATGGGAGAACGAATGGTATATTTCATACTTAGACTTCTTTGAATTTGAATCTAAGGTTAAGATATATTTAACAATTTCACACCCACCCTCGACAAAAAGAAATAACATGCAGTAAACAAATTGCCATTCAGTAACAAGATTAAAAATGAGGAAACAGATTATGAAACACATATTTAGAAGTAAGGAAGGTAATTTAAGTTTCCTTATATTAATATTTTAGGTTGGTCATATAAATGTCCAAATCTAAAACCCCTAATAATAAGGCTTTGTATAAGTAGGAAATTAATACTTGATGATGGATCTAACGGACTGCTGATCACTGATTTGAGAAGGTGTGTCCTTTCCTAAAATCTACATCCCACATTTTCTTCAAACTGGTGGCCTGGATTGCCAGCAACTAAATCTTTATTCATATACCCTAAGAAGGGAGATGAGTTCTTGTCATTATGCAAGTTTTTAGAAAAAACACCATCTGGGTGAGATTCTCTTTTTTAAAGTTAATGACATTTGTTAGCCAGTTTAATATTGGTCTTACTGTGAATTGTGATGTGGATCCTTTTAGAAGAATTGCTAATACCAATTTAGAGTCACTTTCCTATAATGAGATCTGAGTTTCCTATAAACCCAGATCTTCAAAGTTTTCATCATTGGCCATAAGATTGTAGCATATATATCCTACAATAAATATTAATACTGTCTTCAGAAATCTATGTCCTAAAAATCAAACATAAAGGCTCTACAACTGTAAGAATATAGCCTTTGGATTTTCTTCTCGGAGGCAGTGCCTGTTTTATCTTAGCTCCCCTACATAACAGAATTCAAATTAAGAGGTTGAGAAAAGAAAACTGAAATAATCAATCAATAGGTATTATTTTCTCAAGCTTTCCTCCATATAAACCATGATAAAGTTTTTTTTTAAGTGAGAAGTTAAAAAATAGCTCTGGGAATAAGCAGCTGGTATTAAATGTCTTAAAAACTTAGTGCAAATATGTTAAATATTGAAGCAAATAAATTTGGTATTTAGGGGTGTGTTAAGGAAGAAGAATATCAATAAAGAATTTTTTTCTATGGTTTGTTTTGTGTGAAAATCTAAAATGAACTATGTCAAAGCTCTAATCATGTATGAAGTAGAACTATAAGGCAATGTGATTGCTTTTTGAACAGGGACAAACTGTAGCAAGTTAGACTTACTAAAGCAATATTTTTTTGATGTGGCAAAAAACGCAGTAGCCATTCATTTTCTCCTTCAATGTAGTGATGCTGAGAAGCTATGCCAATTTTCCAATTATATGGCCATTTTTTCAGAACACGTTCTCAAACTCTTTGCTTGGGTTTATGTATTGAAATATTTCACAAATCATACAGAAAACTTTATCTGGTTGGAAATACTCCTGTAACAAGCTGTATTGTAATAGAATTTCATTAGTTATTGTGATTTGCGAGGAAGACATAGAGTTCCTCTTTGTGTCCCTTACTGGAAGCTGTCACGAGAACTTTGAGTTTTGAAATACTACTGAGAGATGAGGCCCCAAAAGCTTTTGGTAGGAGCTAAAAAGCTATTTATGGGGAGAGTTTTGAAACATTTGAAAGGCTAGATCCTTACTGTGGTCAATAGGTTGACCAGTTGAAACTAAAATTGACAGTCACGAACAGGACCAGAAGAGCGCTGAAGAGCTGGGAGTGTGTAGGGGGGCGATGATCTCTAATGACTAGCAAACAGGAGTGGCTAAAGTGGGGGAAATCGATGAAGCAACGCTGGATCAGTTTACTTCATTGATTTTTGGTGGCTTATTGAAATGTTTTCCTTTATTTACTTCCTTTATCTTAAGAGAGTGGCAAAGCCTCACTGTTGAACCTTCCCTGGAGCCTGCGGTGGGCAGAGAAGCAAGCTCTGGAGACCCTCGCACGCGTGCATCCCACTGCTCGGGCTGTGTGGATTCTTAGGCACTTCTATTGCTCCCTTGTCGTGCTGCAGGCCCCGCCCTGCACGGCTGCTCCCACAGCCTTCCTGTGCTGGGTGCAACGATGGTCCCTTCCAAAGACGTCTACCCCCTGATATCCAGAACCTGTGAACATGTTAGGGTCATGGAGAAGGGGAATTAAGGTTTCAGCTGGTGTTAGGTTTGCTAATAAATTGACCTTAAAACAGGAAGTTGATAGGGGGCTAGGCTACAAACAGAGGAATATGAGCAGGCCCCAGGAACTGGAAAAGGCAAGGAAACATTTGTTCCTGGAGCCCTGAACAGGAACACAGCCCTGAGGAGACTTTTGTTGGGGGGGGGGGGGGGGGCGCTGTCAGACTTGTGACCTATAGAACTGTAAGAGAACACAGTTTTGTTGTTTTAAGATACTAAGTTTTTAGTAATTTATTATAGTTGCAATAGGAACCTAGTTCCCCGTCTCACAGATTCTCTAGTCAGAGCAGAGAGCATCGACTTGATGCATTTGGTCTTTTCTACCCATATTTTATCTATTAAAGGAAATGGAGTGGAAAAACTTGTCAAAGTTTTCCTTGATTCTTTATTACCTAACTTTCAAGCATCTGCTCAAGAATTTTCATTTTGAACTTTTGAAAATTTCACTACACCCTAATATCTAATTGTCCAAGTTCTGTGTATATGACCAGACAACAAAGTTCAACTTCCTTTTTGTGAGTGATAACACTTTTCGGAGTGATAACATCTACCTCCTATGTCCTTTAGTGATATCTGTCTCTGGGATAATTACCAGAAACCACTTTAAACCATTCTAAATATGGGTTTGTGTGATTCCCAAGAAAAGAAAAGAAATAGGATATGGCAAAATTAGAAGTACAGCCAGGTACCAGGGCACAAACCTAACGAGGGCTTTGCCCTGTTTATGGTGCTATTGTGACTTCCTGATACTTGAGTGTCACTTTTTTTTTTCGTTTAGCTGTTTCCCTCCTAGTGATTAGCCAGAAAGCATCCAATAAAAATGAACTCTATGATTATTCTAAAAACAGCAAGTAGGATAACAAGTTTATCCCTAACCCTCTTCAATAAATTTCAGTATATATTTCCTTTTTTTGCACACATGGTGTTTCAGGGATCTGTATCCTACCTACCTTCTAACTCTTCTTTCTTTCCCTCCTTGCTCCCATTTGCCACGTGTACAGACCTAATTTAGTGCACTTCTTAGAAGCCTCTTGCTGTTCCATGTCTTTGTGATATTAACGTACTGCTTCTGCTATTCCTTGCTTTGTCATCTATCTCCCACAAACCCTTCAAAATCCAGTTTCAGGATGTCTTCAAACCAGCCTAATTCTGATTTCGTTTTGCCTCTCTAGTCTTCAACCTATGTGTATCTCTACCATAACATTTAAGAGATTGCATTGAAAGCTGCCACTTATTCATGGGACATTTTCTGTAAAAGGTAATTCCCTGTGGACATGGATCATAAATGACTTCACTGTGTGCTCAGGATCCCTGTACCAAGCCAGTCACATACTCGTACTTTTTGAATGGGTGAATTAAAAATATGGTATGGAGACATTGCATGTCATCCCTCATGATTATGTCTAACCTCACCATGGCCACAGGTAGAAAGATTATAATGACATCTGTTAATTGAAAACCAACTGTGCCAGCTTGGTCAAACAGAGAAGATGAAGTGGTTTTGGTTGGTCTGTCTAGTACATGCAGATCTGAAGGAACTCCACTACTGACTCTTCTTCTCCCCTTTCACAGCCTGTCCTATAATCTCCCCAGTTCAGTTTTGCTTTCCAACAGAACAATGTACTTGACTAGAATAATCCACGGATATATTTTATAGAACAAAATGAGGTCCACACACCTGGGGTTGGAGGTGGACTGGGTGGAGGAGGCAGTAATAGGAGGTGCTAAGAAACAGTCTAACGGGAAAATCCAATACTTAGTGGTCACAAGGATATACAAAAAAGAACGAGTTTGTTAAGCTTCTTTGTTCACGGACAGTAGCTATCTTAGAGTTTCTTTAGTGTTGTCAGGACCTCTGGTTGGCCATTATACAAATGTTTCAATAATAAGTTTGGGAAATATAATTTATTTTTTTCTTGTACACAGCTTGTACCACAGACAAAAATTTTCAAAGCATGGAGTCATGAAGGAAAGGCATTCTATGTGATAGTAGAAAAGATGAAAAGCAAAATGCTCTCTTCTCTCATTCTTGTAATATGGGTCTATTTTAGTAGGAATTATTGCAGGCAATGTGCTAACTTATTTCAGTTCAAAAAAATTTACTTGCTTTTGGTAGCAACTGGATGGGTACATTTTTAATGGCTAGCATCGTGGGCAATTTAAACCTGTGCATTTCAAACTGAGAGTTAGGATTCACTAGTTGGTGGTTGAACCCATTTAGGGAGTCATAACCAGTTCACACTATCTTGTGAAGGTTTTGTTGTAGTTCTTTATATGTGTATATAAATATGGGTGTGTGTGGTTACTCGGTCCCTACACAAAATGTAATTTTTATTCTGGGTCACACTGAAAAAGACTGAAAGTCTATAATTTAAATCACATCACATGGAAATCTGTATATTCTTGGCTATTTCTGAGTAAGCTATATATGATATTTAATATAAAATATAATCTTAATATGCACACAATGTCATGTGAATTTTAAACTTTACTTTTAACTGTCATTTCAAATCATACTTCAGAAACTAAAGTTTTATCCTTATTAAAAAGGAATTCATATAACCCAAAGAATAAGCATTAGTCACATCATCAGTAACCACTTCAGGAAATCTACTATAAATACAGTTTTTACCTTGAGACATTCTGAATTTACAGTTAATTCCCTAGATTCTAATTTTCTAGAATTACATGTAATTGTGATGAGCCTTCTCATAATCCACTTAAATCCTCTGATAGATTTCGATTTATTTCAATCAGCAAAATTGCAACAGACCATTTAAAAAAAGGAGGACTTAGTGTGACTTCTTAAAGTCACATAGACATTAAAATGTAGGACACATTTAAGCGGTCTAATTGTAAGGCTGGTCTAATGCCTAAGTATTAATCTGTCACAATGTCAAATTACATACATTCAGGCTTTTTTTTTTTTTTTTTAGTAAAACGTGTCTGCACTTAACAAACTAACAGTGTAAAAAACTCAGGAGTGCAATTAGAATGTCATCTCTTCCACAGATGACTTAAGAAAAGCATGAATCAGAGCTTAACAGTCAACATAATTTCATAGATAATCATGGCCAAATTATGGTACTGCAACAACTTGAAGGCAGTACAGTGAGATTAGCAGACAGCGACGATCAACTATTTATCTCTACCATCTGCCATGCATGTTCTTTATTTAAATCTCTCTCTCTCTCTCTTTTTTCTTTTGCCAATGTTTTCAGTTTTCTCTTTGCCAGCAGTGGGCATCTCATAGGAAAACAGGTTTCATGGTGGGAAAACAGATTTTCCCATGTGTTCAATGAATTAGGTTCTCTGGCTATTCTGTAGTTCTAGGCAAAGAAGACTGGCTGGAGGGAATTAATTTCAACAAGCTTTTGTGTACTGACCAATGTCTTGTACGATTCAAATGAATCAATCCCACAAGCAACAAAACAGATAAAACTACAAAATTATTGTAACAATGGAAATGATCATTAAAGCATATGCTTTGGGAGTTTCCTTTAAATGACTTACTTCACAGATAAACCATTGGATTGTATTCTTTGGGTACTTAAGTGAATCATTTGATGGGAGTCTCGCTAACTTGTCAGACTTCTCTTGTCTGCAAATAAACCAAGGATTAGTGGAATTAGGACTTGCTATGGCAGAATACAGGAACTTGGAAATTCCACTATGGAGAGAAAATAACAGAGATGGACTTAACTGCATAAAGCTGGTATGAAGTTTCCAGGTTTGGGGAAGAAAGGGCCCACTGTTGTGGTAACATAATCTGCAAGACCATTATCATTCTTTCAAGAAATATCGATAAACCAGAAACTATTCTAAAACTTTACAGCATAGGACACGTTATATAGTGCCCCCATTTTACAGATGAGGAAACTAAGGCACAGAGAAGTTAAAGGAGTTATGCAAGACTTCACATTTAGTTGGTGATAGAATGACGTTGCAAACCCAGGCAGTCTGACTTCAGAGCTGCGCTCTTAACCACTATGCCATACTATTTCTTGATCAATAACGCAACATCAGTGTGCTATAAACTCTTGTCATAAGTTTTAAAAAAATCATCTTTGTCTAACCTGAATTAAAGCAGAAAAGCATTTCCCCATATGGAAGAAGTCTGGAACAGGCGGTCTCCCTGGATGTCAAATATAGTAGGAATCGAAATAGTCTTAGCTTGAAAGAAGGGGAACAGTTTTAGCTTGGACAGACAGAAAGGTGAAAACTGGAGAGTAAGTGTGTGTGTGTGTGTGTGTGTGTGTGTGTGTGTGTGTGTGTGTGTAGGTGTCAGGGCCAGAATGGCATTGGGATATGCCTGTTTTTCCTTGGGGTTTTCTCTCACAGCTGTGCCTCAGTTGGTCTTTGAATGGGATGAAGAATTTTGTCTCCAAGTCAAAATAAGGAGACTAAATGATTGTGTTGGTAAAAAGCCTCAAACGTATACTATTATTAAAGCCATACTCGGCTAAGAAAAAGTTTCATCTTCACAATATAGTTCTATTCTCAATTCTACGTGGTAGAAAGAGACCTCAATTATGAGGTTTTGAATCATTGTTATTCCAGACACAGAAAAGCGACGTTTGGAAGCCACAGTGTGCTGGGCTGAACTTCTGAGAACGGGAGATGTTGAACCACTCCTTGGGGAATTGAATGTTAAGAATTGGAAATAAATGCTTTAAGAATGGCAAAAAGAAGTATGGACAGTTATTTCTGAGCAACAAAGCATCAAAGAGATTATGTAGGACATATTAACCACAATTGGGTTGGTTAATGTGGAAAGATTGTACTGACTTCTTTAGAGAAAATGAATACAAAGTGATAGTTGTGCTCTACTTATCCAACTTGATTCTCCATACTCATCAGATGATTAATAAACATCTAGATCTTTACTTTATTTGAGAATATATAGTTGCAACCCCTGAAGTTGAATGGTTCAGAGGATTAAGTGAAATAATGTATGTTAAGTGTTTGGCAGAATGATCTACATGTAGGAACATTTGATATATTTTTCTATTATTATCACTACTGTTGCTCTAACTACCCTTCAATGTATCTTTTCCATGCATACATTTGAATGGTAAAATATTGATTCTAAGTTATTGAAAATTAAGTGTTACTCAGTGTTTTCTTGGTATAAATTAAAGGAGTCAAAACCTTAACTTTTTAGAATAGTTACCAATAACTTTAGGAAACAATAGTTTACACATAGAAAGATTATAGCTCCAATTCTTTATATTATAAATTAGAGTCCCAAATATATATCTTTGAAATAAAGTCCCAGAATAGTAGATAAAAAATACATCTTTTAATGTTGTTTTAAAATTAAGTTAATACATATCAAAAACACATATTAGAAGAATCTTAAAAGATATGCAAGCTAATTTAATTTCAAAGATTAGGTGTACATAAGTTAATGGTTTTTCTATAATAAATTTTTCAATAATATAATTTCATTTTATAATTACTAGTTGTTCAAAGTTAACTGAAACATAATCTGTTGTGGCTTGTAGGTGTATAATAACAAAGGCTATGAACAATAATTAGTACTCTGTCATCTACTTAACTAGGTATAATATCTCATTTCTTCCAAAGAAACAATTTCTACCTAATCACTATTTTGTACATCTTAAAATTACATTTTTTTACTGCTTAAATTCTAGTTTGCCTTTTTTTCATATGAGGACATGAAAAGATGATAAAATTGAGAAATGTAAAGAGAATATGTGCCTTCAACACACCATAATCTCTAACTTACTACTTGGGTAGACTTTACAAGTATTTCAGCATTAAAAAAAATGAATTTAGTCTAAAGAAATCTCTAAAGAGATTAAAAAGTATAAGAGGTACAGGATCCCAGTTAAATTCTCTTCAAAAAGAGGAGGAAAAGTTAAGAAACAGCTTTCTGCTCTGCATGTTAAGTAGCCTAAATAACGCAGAGCTTAAGGGCAAAAGCAAGAGGATTTAAAAGGGAAAACAAATATCTTGAGACGACTTGTCTTTTAAAGTGACTGTCAAAGTTAACTTGCCCCTCTGAATAAAAGCTAGCAATGACTTAAGGGATTCATTTATCCTTCAGGCTGTATTAAGAAGTGTCATTTGACTATTAGACATGCTGTCCAGTCAAAATAAGGACTAATTACTGGCTCACGATTTGCCTGTATGGCTTCCCAAGAACACATGGGGATCTGGCGCGATTAAATGCACTTAGAATTACAGTCAGGTTGAGGATTCACAAGAAGATGATCTGAGAAGTATGATGGGTTATGCATTATTCATGAATATAGGAAACCAGTAAGATAAAATATGCTGTTTAGAGTGTGCCCAGATAGTTAAGACCAAGTATTCCAAAACAATCAGCATCGGACTGGGGACTGGCTTTTGCTTCCTTAAAATACTTCTGGATAAATAGTGATTCAGATGTGATAATGATCTTGTTGCATATTTAACCCGAGGGCTACAAAAACCAAGAAGGAGAAGCACCATAAATTTTTCCTGCTGGGAAAGATATAATTAAATCCGCTATCTTGTAGAAAACTAGAGATCCACTTTTTTTATTCATCCTATAAAATGGAGCTACTTACAGATGAAATCACAGAGCCACTATCCTCATGCTGGATTAGGTTAAACTAAATTGGAGTAAGTTAAAATAACTGATTTATTCACAATGAGGGATATGTCTCTCTCCTCCCCTGACAATTTGTTATAAAATACTCAATGTTGTTCCTATTTGGAGCTTGAGAGTATTTCTCTCTCTATATGAAAAGCTAACAACAATGACAAAATTCTCAACACATAATCATATTTTCCAGACTGTATTTAAGAAGATAGTGGGACATAAAAAAGTCCAGAGAGATAAAATATCTCAAATGGCTAAGCAGCCACAGAATATTCTACCGCTGCTTGCTATAAACCTGGGAATCAGCATTCAATAAATAAATTATTCTTAACCATTCTTGCACTTCTAAGCAATCTTTATGGATGATAGCCCTTCTAATTTGCTCCTTTACAGTTAAAGAAAAAAATCATAGCCACTGATATTTTCCCCCAACTCTTCCTTCCTACTTAGTGCTGTTCTATTAGATTAAAAATCAAAAACATAAACAAAAACAAAAAACAGACAGCCTGCTAATTCCTAAATGCTGCTCCTCTCAAAATTTGTCTTAAATGACCATTTTATTCAACCCAAATTGAGTTTGGTTGAATATGTCTTTTCTCCTCTTGCAGCACCTGGACATGAAAATGAGGACAAAGGCATCTCTTGGTCTTCACGTGGACCTGTGAATAATGACCATGTGCTGATTAAACTCAGCATACCAATATTCATTAAGACAAACAGCTAAGCTGGCATTATGAGGGCATGCATTTATACATGTAAAGTGGCAAGGAGAGTTTTGGCCACACAGAGGCTATATCAGTATAAGCTATCATCATCATAATCATCCCCCTAGGAATTGATTATTGAATGCCTGACACAATTTAGGGCATCTTTTCTTCTGAATGAGAAAGAGGCAAGTGTTATTGTGTCCATTTCCCAAAGGGAAAAAAATAAGAAACAGGTGTCAAGTGATTTGTGTAAAAGAACTCTAGAAAATGAAAAAGGTATAAAGAAATTGGCTAAGTTGGGGATCCTGGTGTAAACATGAGCACGATCTAAGATCTAATCTTACCACTTGCTCACAGTAGGAGTTCTGCATGCTCCTTAACTTTGCTTAGCCAATGCCTTCTACTCACTGTGAAGTATAGGATTCTGCACTTCCAATTCCTAGGTAAGTGTACATAAAAATTTTCAATGAATATGTATTTTAAAAAGGAAAGAATGAAGGATTAAGAAAGGAAGGCTGGATCCTTACTATCTGTTTCTTTCCATTATAACTAACTAGTTTTCAGTAAGTATGGTAAATATAACAAAGAGATTGAAAAAAATACAAAGAAAAAATAGAATGAAAGAGAAATAGTAAGAAAGTTCTCCAGCTTGATGTGTGACTTGTGGGAGAATTTATATTTACCATTAATGTTAAACAGATTTTCAGCTTTGTTTTAAGGTAGAGTGTGTGGATTAATTATAAACACTGACTCTCAATGGTTACAGATTTGTGGCAGATTAATCCAGGTTAGATCCATTAGAAGCTGTGCTGGGGCTGGGGCTCCCCTTTCACCCATACAGGCAGGCTGAAACATAAGGCTAAGATGTAATTTTTTAAATGTGCAGGATATTAATACATCTGCATGAAAAATAACAGAATGAGTGAGTTGATCAATCATTTCCTTTCATGAAGAAAGAAAATATATAAAAGCTTCTGAAATGAATCTAAAACAGGAAACAGGTAGACAAGTTAATGAAAAACTATGGGCCCAGTAAGAAACAAAAAAGCTGCATTAAGGACAAAAAGCAGATCAATGACACCCAACAGCTGAACATTTCATAATGGGTGCCCTTAACTTCAAAAACTTCTTGGTAGTGCTTTAGAGATTAAAAAGGATTAAGCCAACAGGAGCTGTTAAATATATTTTGAAATTTACAGTTTTCTTTTCCTTGTCTTTTCTTTCCTTTAGTTTGATTCTTGAATATCCAGTCTAATTTAGAGTTTTCTGAATGTTTTAACTAGTTTATTTTTTTACTGTGTTTAAGAGCGTAATTAACTTTAAGCTCTTTCTGATTTTAGTGTGTCAAGTATCATAAGTAAATATCACTGTTGGTGATATTATCTTTAATATAATAAAGAGCCTCTTTGTCTTTAGCTCTTGTTCATTTCCACCATCAGTACCTTCAGTGTGGGCAGAACAAGGATCAAAAACAAAGATTTAAAATCAGATACTACTCAGGTTGACATACTGTTGTTCTTTTTTGTTTTGTTTTGTTTCTTAGGGGTGAGTAAATACTAAATATGTTTTCACCTAAAATCACTTCTAAACTGGAAATATGATAAGATTCCTAGGAAGGGAAAACTCCCAAATGACTTGGCTAGGCAGAGGCATGTATTTTAGAGCATTAAAAAATACTATTTGAGAATTTTTTAATGTTCTCATAGACGAACAACTAATGACCTACAATTTAATAAAGGACTTAGATGGTTCCCAGTGGCTGATTTCAATTCCCTTTCAAAGTAAGTCTGGGTACTGTAGGGACAGCAGAGCCCTCCTCACAACTCATACAAGCGTTGCTACTTTCTTGCAATGCTGGATGTGGGTTTAAAAGCAAATGATGGGTTTTAATGTCTTTGAGGGGTTATCTTACCTAAATGCAGAATTTTGCACTCAGTTATTTATTCAACAAATAGTTACACAGTATTTCCCACCAAGGCATTGTGGGAGTTACACAATTAATTTGAACATGGATGCTGTCTTCAAGATGCAGGCAATCTAGGAAAGGGAGATACGTACATATGGAACTTTAATCCTGGCAGGAAGTAATTACTTTCATAAGAGAAGTACCGTAAATTAGGTGAAATGTTCTAGGAAAGATATAAAACAATAAAATTTAGTTTTTTGTCATTGAGCCTGTTATTAGAAATTGCAACATCAGTCCACAGTAGTCCCCCACCCACATTCAGCAAAGACATCATAAATAATATCCCCACCCACCCTTTCCAACAGAGGCTGACCTCTGTTTCCAAGTCCTTCCAAATGGCATCACCCAGTGTTGGATGAAAGATGAAAACTTTTTTCCATCCCTGAATATAGTGAAAAGGAAAATTCTTTCTTCTAAATTCCAGCCAATTATCTCCATCTGTCATTCTGTTCTATAGAGAAACAGATATAGACTCATCCAAACTGGAAAATTTGTGTTTTTAGCACTATCATAATAATGCTAATATACTTTAAGGAAAAAAAAATTAGCTTGAAAAATATCCTTCCTAGAAAATCCCTTGGCACATTTTAGATACCTGATGAATAATTATGGGATAAACTAATTAATGAATTCTAAAATATTAACTCTGTCTCTTCATTGCAATACTTCTGATTGTTCAAATACTTCAGATATATACAGGAGTCAAATATATACAGGACTGCTCAGTGCAAGGCTCGGTGCCTATGGCATTACCCTACAATAAGCATCATTGACTTGAGTTTGTACATTAGTTTACTGACCTTTTGCTCAAGACAGAGTCCACAGTGTCTCTAAGTTCCTTAACTGCTTAACATTTTAAAACACAGCCCAGCAAACATTATACAAAATTCACAGATTTTCCATCAGAATGCTATATAATCACACGTACCTGGTTTATATACTTTTATAATTTATTAAAGCTTCTTTTTTTAAAAAAAATCCTATTCAGACTCTTCTATGCAACTTGCATTTGAAACCATACTGAGAGAAAAGAATAAGGGGAAAGATTTTTCTAGAGATGACAGAGTTATCGTGACCTGTATAGGGTTTCCCAAGCAGCCTACAAACTACCTGTGCAAATAACAGAGCCAGTGGAAGGTGAAAATGCCACCTAAGTGTTTTAGACACAACCTTTGTGTGCCTCAGTACACTCACAAGTGAAGTGATGATTTCAGCGTAGCTGAGTTGAAGCTTTTCCTGTATTGGTAAGCTTTCAGGATGTTACAGTTTCTATCAGTTATATAACACTTGTTAAAAACACCTTTTTGGTTACTGCCAGTAACAGCCAGAAAAGTTTGTGAAGAGGGGTCATGGACCTTTTTATAACCAGATCTACTTTTCATAAACCAAAGATGTTTTCATGTTTTTCCAGAGAATGACTACTCTAAGGGTGTCAGATACAATGATGCCAGCCTTCAGATACTCAGCAAAGAAGGAAAGATGCTTCAGGATGTTTTGAGCAAAAGTCAGACTTTTCCAAAATTAGAGGCACTTACTCACAAAGAGGGCTTAGACCTCTTAAGATCATGTCTACCCACTCTGCTGACCAGGTCTATTCTTGTAGAAATCTTTTAAAACTTCATTTAGACAGGGATTTTAATATATTCTGTAGCTCCCAGGAATAAGAAAAGGAAGAGTTGTCATGTCATTATTTTTTCTAAGTTCTTTGTAAATAATATTATTTTAAGAGAGAGAAAGAGAGAAGCATTAAACCATTCCTAAGGCATTTGGACACAATGGAAGTTTTTCTTATCCATTTTGCAAGAAAAATAAAAGGGTGAATTCAATGGTGATAACAGACTAAATTCACTGAGATGGCAAAATGTATATTTTAAACTGATTTTCTGTTGTGT
Source organism: Manis javanica (assembly GCF_040802235.1). NCBI lineage: Eukaryota > Metazoa > Chordata > Mammalia > Pholidota > Manidae > Manis > Manis javanica. Next base: position 149,092,465 of record NC_133160.1, read on the forward strand.
GAGATCCAATTATTTTTGTTAAACTGCTTTAAAATTCAACATCACTTCCTCCTACCCATGATTATTAGAAGGGAGGGAAGCATCGAATATGTATTTTTCAAGAATTCTTTTCCTAGTTATGTGAGTCATAATAAAGAATTCATTACATTATATTGATATTACTAACTTAGAGTAAAATATGAGAAAAACTAGAATCCTATAGTTTTCCACACAGTGAGTGAACACAGCTTATGCAATATACATATATGAAGAACATTTAAAAACAAGTCATTGGATGACAATACTAGCCACAGAAAATTAAGGAATGAGCTGAAAATAAACTAAAGAATTTGTACTAAATAGCTGTGCATATTTCACAACAAAACTGTGAAGTTATCACATCAGTCATCTTACCAAACTACTTTTTCTTGAAATTGAATATATTAGAATAAAAATTATCCATAATAATAACAAAGTAAAAGTTCCAAGGATTAGTAAGAATACTTAGCACACTTTAAAAAGTCGTTATGTCCCCCAAAATTATCAAAATATACTGTTTGTTCATAAGCTTCTTTGTGTTCTTTGTTCAATACATACAATTCCATTAAATTCAAGATAACATGACAACTTAATTTGTGGTGGGCTTTTATTTTCTACTGTGTGCTACTGTGTATGGTGTTCTATTTGTAGATTTTCAGTAAGTCAGAGTGGAGGAGGGAGAGGAAGGGGTCAGAACTAACAGCAAAACTGAATCAGTGCACCCCATGCCAGTGAAGTAATGAAAAACTGCTCTGTTCTTACAGAGGCAATAATGAATATCAATAGACAAAGGGCGTTGAATAGCTACTGGGAGAAAAAGAATGAAGCATCCATTTCAAGAAAGACCCTTTTTCTGGCATCACAGAGAGCTCTGTGGACAGGCTAAATTAGGATGCCATATAACAATTTCATGCTTTAAGTGAAATCTTTGAAAGATAGCTCTCACATATTTTATTTAAGGGATCTGATTTAATAATAGGAATTTTGCTTGTTGTAATAGTTGTACATGCTCATCACGACCTTTTTCTTTCTCTCCTCCCTCCCTCCCCCTCTCTCTCTCTCCTTTTAGTGAGTGTATGTATGTTTGAGGTGGATGACTTTGACATGGACAGTGCTAAAATCGATTCAATAAACTTCATACCTTAATAATACAGTTTTATGCGGGTCCTGCAAACAAGTCTGATTATGGACTACAGGAAAAGAAGGGGTATTTTGAATATAGATTTTGGGTGATTTATATGCCAAATCTGGACTATGATAACTACTTGGAAGGCAGTCTCTCAATGGATTCTGGAAAGTTTAAATAAATATTTAAAATAAATCGTTCAATACATGTGATTCTGTTAAATTCGAGCTAAATATGACAAGTTAATTTGTCATGTGCTCTTAATTATTACATTAATATTAATTATTTATTTACCCATGGACATCACACAGAAATGTTAATAGCTAACCAATTAAATGTCAGAAGTAGTAGTATATTGGTAATTACATGAGGCGATTTCAATTAATTAGGAATGTTTTTAATTGAAAAATAAAACCAGAATAATATAAAAACTATTTCAACAGTGGGTTTACAAATTAAAAGTGCTAAACTTACCAATCTCTAAAACTGTTTACAAATTAACTGACAACAAAGAGTTATTTTGTGATTTTTGTGGAATTTCTCATAGTTACATGGTCAAAACTTGATAGATAAAATAACCTGTTCTATTTCTGAAATTATTAAAGCTAATTCTTAAAACTACACAGATTATAATACATTTTATTGTATCTAAATAAGATTTTGGAATTGCTTATGCAGTATGATATTATAAATGGATAATTTACAGGGAAAGCCATATAAAATGCTTAATTTTTAGCTTCCCTAGGTCACAACAAATGAAAATTCACTGAAGTAGAAGAGTAAAGTTTGTAACATGTTCCCCTAGATAAGGACTTATTTAGGTTAAGTAAAAATTTTAAGACATAATATATAAGAATCATTATTAAATACAATGACATATATTTAACTTTAATAATACATTAATTCTGAGATTGTCTGTTAATGGAAAATCAAATGGAAGATTTCTTCAACCTGTCACTTGACTTTACTGATGAGCATTTGATTCACTCTGAAGATGGAATTTTACACACAGGTGGCTACTGAACCTTCTATACAAAAATGGAATTTATAGAGCTTATTTATTTCATAAATATTAGATCAACAACCGAGTCAGTAATGAAATATTGGACAAAAAAGGAGGCATAATTTGCATGAAATTTTTATCTCTTGTCAATTCAAAAACTTTCCAATAAACAATTGTGAAGTGCAGACAGGTCAATTTTAATATTAAATAGCATTTGTTCTGGCAAAGCTAGACCCAGTTGTTTAAAAATATAACAATAAGAATAAAAAGGGAGTGTGAAAGAAAACCTGAAAAAAATGAATCTGCTTTCATCTAAACAGGATCTGAGCAATTATACTGAAATTCATGTAGTGTAAAGAATAGCAGTCCTAGACAGTAAATCTGACTATTATCCCAAATAGCATAATTATCTCCTCTCTACTAAATACTCTATGATCTCTTCAAAAGGATGGGCAGAGGGATGAATTCTCTGTAGTTATGCAAATCCCGCCTAGAAAGAACACTATCAGTAATAACTAGAGGTCACTTGATTTCAAGACAATATACCAGGTGTCCACATTGTCAGAATACCTGCATTATAATTCCATTCCAGTTGCTGTTTTTAATTATGATGCTCTTCTCAGCAGTAGACAATCCCACAGAGAACTGAAACAATTTATTTAAAATACTGTAAACAACAGAGAGGCTCCTCTTCATGCTTTTGAGATGCCTGTTCATCCTGAGAGCTCACAGCATGTTATGCCAACTGAACATACGATATTGATAAAGATAGATTCTCATTTCAAAATGTTTGCCTCATGAAAGACCTTAAGTAGAGACTCAAATGGCTTTTATTCCCAGTAATAATTACCAAATATTGCATTTTTCTTTATTGTCCTAATAGCTTTCATAGCAATACAAAATATTATATGAATCAAAAATACCAGTTCTACCTCCATTGCACACATACTCCAAGGAAAGCATTTAGATAAAATACAGCACGGGACAGAAGCCTTCAAAACTATGAATAACTAATTTTAGAATAATAAAATGTCCCTAAGTTTCCTCTACCAATACTAACTAAACTTTACCTGCTTAAAGAAGAAACATAAAGTCCCCAAACCTAATGAGTTTAATGAATTGAAAGGTTTCCACTGCGGCTTGCAGGTTAGTATATAAAAAGCAGCCAAGAGGAATTTAAAGAAACTTCAAGAAAAGTAAATATCTGGGTTAATTAACATCTGTCCCTATATGGGCTTATAGAATTTGTAATAACAATATTTGTAGAATGCTTATTAAATGCAGTCATGGTTTTAAATGCTTAATCATTAACCCATTTAATTTTTATCCTCATTTTAGAGATGAGTCACAAGAAAGGTGAAGTTGTTTGCCCAAATCACTGTACTAGTAAGTGCCCTAGTCTAGATTTGAACTCAGTCTAAAGTGTAAGCCAATGATAGAGCATAAAAGAAAAATATGTAAAAACTGTAACCCTTTGCAGGAATTGTTCCACACGGGTGTGACTTCGAGCTGATTGTTAGAAGGCACGTTAGGGTTGGGAAGTGCCTTATCTTCCAGTACTTGCTCCTAGGGTGTCTACAGCACAGAATGGCCTATTGTCGCCAGAATATATTGTTTCCCACTTCTGTTGCTCTGAGTGCAGTTGTTGTTATTCTTGTTTGTTTGTTTTATTGTGGGTGGAGACTAAATTCACAGATGAAAATTGGAACTAGATATCCATATTATTTAAGACAGTAAATGACCAAAATTATTGAACTTCTACTTATATATCATTTTGTGCTGCAAATTACAAAATATGCTTTAGGCCAGCTATCGAGGAGGCACGCTACGGGTACTTGTTTGTAACGTTTGAAGAGTAAGTTACTCTAGAATAAATACGAACTATATATTTTTGGACTGAATCTGCGAAATCACAAATATACAAAAATTGAACTTCAACCATAGTAGACCCTGTGCAGATGCTGTGAGTCTCAATATAGAATTCTGTTGATAAACACAGGCTTAAATTGAACAATGATTTTAAACACATCATGGCAACATTTCCTACATTCATGTAAACTTGACCCTTATTTCATGTGAATTGCTTTTGGCCGTTCTGAGATTTAAGATTTATTTTCTGATATCCAAAGTCATGAACTGCTTGGTAAAAGCAATGAATGCATTTCCTTCTACAATATGTTTTGTGGTTTATATGAGATGACAAACTAGTTTTAAATCTTTCAGCTTAATCGACAAAACTCATTTTATATCTAATGGAATTTCACATCTTTTAGCTTCCATAATTGAACAAATAAAACCTTTACAGATGCTTTTTCAGGAAAAGATGATAAAGCATTAACCAGCAAGTCATTAACACAATGCAAAACTTGTAAGAAAGTATCAGACATTTGATAAGCCTTTTCTTTTCTTTTCACTGAACAGCCTAGTTGAATAAACATCCTATAGTCTGTATCTCTTGGAAAATTTTCCAGACATGGTGAAGTTCAGTGGCAGTAGAGAGCCACTAATTGACCTTAATCTTGGTCACACATAAATATCTGGCATTAGTCTTCTTGGCAGGAAAATACTAAATAATCAACAGCAAATGATTGGTTTCATAAGTGGTTATTTGCATGGGGAGGCAGTATATAGTGGATGGTGAAGAGTGCTGTCGCTTTGGAGCCAGAGTGTCTATTGGAATCATAGCTCCACTGATAGAATATATGGCCCTAGGAAATTTCTGTATTTTTTGCCTCAGTTTCCTCAGCTGCAAACAGGGCTAAAAACAGTACCCACCTCCCATGGTTGCTGTCAATATTAAATAAAATAAATAATACATGAAATTAACATAGAGCAGGCCTAAGAAGCCAGGCATGTTTTAAGTATTCAATAAAAAAGTGCTATTCTTAAAGAGATTGTTCTATCGATATTCATCATTTCTGATTAATAATATTGAGCCTTCAGCTGAATTTCACACCTTCTCTGACATCAGTCAGTTTATACTGAAGCTAAGCATTTTAGAATGGCTGCCAATGAGTTCGAGGTAAGACTATAAGGGAATTCTGCCTGATTTCTAGAGAAATGGATTTACGAACCATCCCTTGGAATGATCAATATCAGGTGAAGGATTGACTGTACAATGGCAATATCTATGTGACATGGCAGGGAACTCAGATTTGGGATTTGGTAATACATATGGGGGAAAGCAAACCTTTTCTTCATTGATCTAAACCAGAGAATTAATTATCCATTTAGTCAGGACTGCCAGACATAAGCTCTTAAAATTATTATACTTGTTAGAAACACCCAGCAATGAGCATGTATTTGTCCTGTCTTCTGAATATTAAAAAAATAAATAACTACATTTAAATCTCGAGGTAGGAGCCAGCTAATGTTCATTATGTTATTTTTACCTTTAAGTACATTAAATCTCTAACATGTAACATTTTAACAATAAATTTGACCTATCCTGTTATATCTTTGACCAATTTGTTTAATGTCTCAATATTTTTGGGCACTGTTTTGTTTCATTTTGAAACAGTCAGAGACTAACAACTTTGCATTGATAGAAGTGGTTAAAGTTATTTCACAAGCAGACCTATCAACGATACTTTTAGTATGGTCTTCACATAAAGCTGCTAAAATGGCCATAATTCTCTGCCCTTCCCTGTATCAATCCCCATTTTGCAGTGTGAATTTACAACTTCTCCCCCCATTGGCAGGTCTATTTCCCCACATGTTAGATCAGGCCTGGCCTTGGAACTTGCTTTGGCCAGTGGAATGGGGCAGAAACAGCATTCTGTCCACCTTTGGGTGTTCCTGCTCTGGTTTTCTTTCTGCCATGCCATGAGAAGCAGCCTGGGCTAACTTGCTGGGACAAAGTTGCCTGTTGTCCCAGCAGAGGACATATGAAAGACTCCAGTCAAGGTCAGCAAAGCAACTCCCAGACCACCCATGGTGGCCCACAGGAGCACAGTGAGCCCCACCATGGCCCCAGTAAGAACCACCCAACTGCTGCTCACTGTATATTGGCCTCAGCTGCTGAGTCTTGGGTTAGTTTGTTTTACAACGACAACAAAAAGAGATGGACAGCCTTCTCTGAACAATTCATACTTTCTCTTTATATGACTAATGAAAATAATGTTTGAGATACAATTGTGAGAAAAGGGGATCTATTAATTGAAATTCTCTAATATGTTGTATTAGCAATTTATTGCACAGTTATTTGTGCAAGGAATGTTCCAAAATTTTACATAAATTATCTAAGTTAAGCACCCACCTTCCCACCCTCACCAAGAAAAATAGCAATTGTGAGGGTGCCTATAGGTTTGTCTTTTCTTGCAGAATTTTCAGTGAGGATGGCGGAAACCAATGTGGCACAAACACTGAATCAAATCACTGAATTAGCAGTTAACTTAGTTAAGAGGATTATTTAATTACTTGGCACCTTTTCTCCCCTCTGTCTTTCTTATATAATTGTGTGTTTTTTACTGGATGCCTTGTGTTGCAGTTTACTGTAGTTGCAGCTCTGTCTTTAGAATGTCAGTATATGTCAGCTGAATTGTATATTTTTTAAATTAGTAACATTTTTTCCCCAGAGGTCTCTGCTACCCTAAATTTTATATTTAAAAAGAAAAGTTCAGTTTTTATTAGTACAGGACATAGGAATGAAGTGAATGTTTCCTGATTTCAGACTATAATTATGTCCAGGGTCTGTTTAGCCTTGGAGATTAAATTTTAAGACAAGTTTTCTTTGATGGGCATCATAAGTAATATACAAATTTCCCTTTCTGTAATTTTTTTTTGGAAATATAACAAACTAAAAATGAAGCAGTACAACATTTTGTATTTTAGAGTTTTACCTTTAATTGCTGGTTCATTTTGCTAGCATACATTTATTGATTCTTTTGGTTATCCTTTAAGTGAATTTAATAGCAGCTACTAATAAAATGTTTTTGCTAAGCTATTCCATGCTAAGGCACTGTACATATATTTAATTGTAAATACATACAAAGTTCTGATAAGAAAGGTAATTTAATACTAATTTTAAGGAATATAAATTCCTTATTCAAGTTGTTGACATAAAAAAAAGCCTCAAAAGAATTATTTTACAGATATAAGGATTATATTTTCCCTGCTAGATTATAAACTACTTTTATTTCTCCCAACTAAGAACTGTGAACTTTTTTAGATACATATTGATATGAAATCTTTTACCCCAAACCCCAAAGTAAAACTGAACCAAAGAAAAAGATTAGAAACTCTAGTCCCAGATGCTTAGCTCAGTGGTACCTGACTCGAAGGAATACTATACTGACATCTCTTATCATTTTGACTGATGTCCTGTTTCTGTCTCAGAAGAAAAGAACATTTTCCTTCCCCTGTCATCTGTGTAAGCCAAAGCAGGCAGGAGATTGCTTTTGGCTCATTCTAATCATCAAAACTGCTTCCTCACTCTCATTGCATGTCTGTGGTCTCTCTGCTGAACAACACTGCTTCAGCGATTTTGTTGCCAGTTAATGGACCTTCTACTACATTTATTTGTATCATCCTTCTCCAGCTCATTGTGAAAAGAAAAAAAAAATGAAAATATAAAATGCACTTTTATTGCCATTTAGCCCTCAATTAGCCATCACCTGTGTATTTATGCCATTACTTGTATACCTTAGTGCTTAGTTACAATATCATCTGGGTCATTTTATCAGATATACACACACTGCTTTGAAAGTGTGTGAAGATTGGAGATAGGGTTAAGTTTTACAGCAAGGAATATTACAGAAAAACATTTGAAAACTTAAAGTAAAAAGGAAATATAGAGACTAAGTTAAGTAGTATTAGCTTCCTATATTACGAGTAGTTATTTTAAGCAAATGATTTTCCAAAAGTTAGGAGAAATTACAAGTATAAATAGGATGCCAAAGAAATTAAAAGAGTGGTCCAGCACGATGGATTACTAAGAGAGGCTAGAATCATCATCCTCAAAAAATCTTAGTCTATTGACTAAAATAAGGCTGGAACCTCTGCTCTTTCATAGATCTCACTGCATTGCCACTTCCAGAAAAAGAAAAAGAGAAATATTCTAAATGGACCATATTTTTGAAGCCATAGGACAAGTCTACCTAAGACCCTTAAACATGAGTGTGGTTATTTCACCCACTATCTCTTTTTTTGTTACAAATAATTTCATGGTAATTGATGCAAAACAAATAGTCAAACTTTGGCTTTCTGGGGCCAGGAAGTATGGTTAATAATCTTAAACTGGAAGTACCACAGCATTCATATTTCAGCCCTAAGGCCGATCTACTTTTAGCACAGATACTAATCAGGAAGTGGTTCTTCCATCTAAAGAAGCAGAGGATAAAACCTCCTTTTCATTTCCAGAGGACACAGGGAAGTCTCATTTCACCAAACTCAGAAGGAGCCGTGGCAAGGGAAGCTCTATTTGTGCATGAAATCTACCTAGTGGCGAGAAAACTGCAGACACTAAGTGAAAAAAAGCAGATCCTTCAGAGAAGCACATATAAAAATTCTGTATCTTAAGGGAATTTGTGTGCAACCACTGATGCAAAGTTTGAACATTTCTGCAAATATTAAAGGTTCAACTCAGGAAAGCCACTTCCCAGCACAAAAAGCAGATTTGGGAAGGTGGGACAAGAAAGAACATGGGAGAACTCACAAAGAAAAGGAATCAAAACTGGACTAGAATGTAAATGATTGCCTTAAACATACCCAGTTATTTTTGTTTTAACTAATTTTTGTCTGAAAGAACATAAAAGTAGCATTGTGCTCCTACTACATACCATTTGAAGTTTTAAAAATATGTATGCCAAGCTTGTGCTTAAACCATAGAATAAGTTCTACGATTCTCTTAATACTCATTATGGCCCCAAGTTAAACACACACACACACACGTATAGGTAGTGTTATCTGAAGAATTCTGGAAGAGTGAACCCTATGTCTTCATTTTATTGAGGTTACAGTCCCCCAGAGTGAGTGTCTAGAATAAACTCCTCCAGAGAACACAGTTCTAGAAGGAATATGCCAGTCAGGGAGTTTCTCACCTCTTCTTGTACCTATTTCCATGATTTCTAGGAGGTTCTCTTGATGTCTCTCTATCTTATATCCAGGCAGAATTTAACATATTGACTTTGTGGATCATTCACATCCATTATTTTAAATCTAATGATGTTATTATAGTCATTCATATGAGCCATATTTAAGGTATGACTTTATTGTTGCAGAGCTCATACAGTAATTGTTATAAACTGGGTAAATAACTTTATATTTAAAGTGTCCTCTATTTATACACAAAGCAATACATGAATTATGACAATTATTCAGTTAGAGTGAATAGCTCAGTTTGAAGCTAGGTTGTTGATTGGACTTTTTACACAAGTAACCTTATTCCCCATCCTACTGTAGATATGAAATTAGACACCATCCCTCTGGAACAGTATGAACCTCTCTTACGTTCTGTTAGGTACCAATGAAGTGCTATCTTCGAAGTATTGTATACAAATTGTCATACATTTCTCAAGCTACATACTGCTTTTATATTAAATAGCTTGTCTCACCTTCTCACCTCCAATCCTCGCCAGATTTTACCTACCCAGCTTTGCACACAAATCTGACTTCCCTTCAGGTTGGCGTACTCCTTGTTTGAGCTGGCACTAGTCAATCAATACGCTCATACTCAGCTGTTCAGGCAGCAGCTACCCAGGCAGCCACAACAAACACAATTCTGGCAGCTTCTAATTCAGATGCTGTTTGCAAAGAGCTTACATGTAGACCACGTTGCTCTTAGAAAGCTCAGTGCTAGGATTTTAAACAGAAAGCTTATTAGGCACACAGTCCTGCAAATTAAATCATTATAAGTAGTTGCTCAAAATAGTTTGGGAAGATGGAGTGCATGGTAATGTGTTTTTATACACAAAAACAAACATTTTCTTGGGCAAGATAACTGCTAAAGAAGATGCTAATATTTTGGCAAGAAGAACTGAGTATGAATTCAATTGAGTACTATACCTTTACCTTAAGAATAAACTGATCTCTTCACAATTTGAATCACAGTGGTTGAGGAAAGAGGGTTATGTATTAAAAAAAAAGCAGTTATTTTTCACTTGCTGTAAATATATTTGGTGGAAAATATAATTTAGTACATACAATTAGGGATGAACATACTATTATAAAATTCATGTACCATTCATTTTGTACAACAGTCTTTGGTTATATTAGACATACAATCACTGTTCTAGGTGCTATGGTGGTAGAAAAATAAACAGAATTTACAGTTCTTACTATAAGAGTTTACGGTATACCAGATAAAATAAATATTGAAAACATTTAAATGCACATAGCATTATGGTACAGCAACCCATATCTGAGGGAGGAATTCTGCCAGAGAAGTTGACATGTAATTTGGGGCTTTAAATGAGTGGCTTTTGCCTACGCAGGAGTGGAGCAGCAGTGAGGAGAGCATTCCAGTGAGTTGCACAAATCAAGGCAGGGAGGCATTGAAATGGTATATTTCAGGCCTTAAGCAGGTCCCAAATGGATGGACTGATCATTAGAGGGCATAGCATTCTGTAGTGCTATGGTAGTGTTGTCTCATATACTTTGATCAAAATGGTAAATCAATAATGTCTCCAGATAGGTCAGTGATATAGTGAGATATATTTTGGGAAGAATGTTCTTACTTCTTTGAAGAGAATAGACTGGAATAGAAAAGAGGATGCTTTAGTAATCCAGGTAAGAGAGTACTGGCCAAGGAGCTGGAGGGGAACAGGGAGATTGGAGAAACATTCTAAAGATAGAAATTGGAAGCATAAGAAGTAAGTAGAACAAAGAGAAAGAGAAGATGCTAAGTCACCTTTTTTTTTTTTTTGGTGAAAGAATGGCAATTTGTTAATGGCATTTGACTGATACAAAGTCAAAAGGACTACACAAAGTTTTCCCTAAAATAAATAAATAAAATACATTTCAACATTATCTAGACTTCCTACTTGCAGACATATTACAAAGAAATATAAGAAAACATATATAAAATAATTTGATTATCTCTCAAGTAATATTATAATCATCAAAAGGAAAGGGCATTGGTCTGGCAATTAGGTGTTTGCCTTGTAAGGACACCTTTATTATGGTTAATATTAAATATCAACCATGAAGATAGTATTATGGACATTATTATTTTTTTCTGTCTGCCACATGGGGATACTAATATAAATATCAAATTTAGAAGAAATATATCCACAAACATTAACAACCCTTCAGTGACTAGACATTATACAAATTATGTTTTTATTAGACAGTTCTAGTAATATACAATGCACAAAAAATAGTATTACTGAATGTAATAATCTAGATCTCATGATGACTGTAAATTATGTCTCCAAAGGTAGATTGCTATTATTACTTCTAGTATATAAGATCCAGAGAAGGTACAGTGCACTATGTATACAGATAAGACACACACACACTTACTTCTCTGTGCATGACACTTGGCTGGCATCCTGATGTCCATTTCACAAACTCCTTCACTTTTCTTGTGTTTACAAAAGCTCTCCCTCACTGTTCCCCTTCCAGAGTAAATCTTCAACATTACAAACATAGGCACCCAGGAATGCTGCCTCTTTCTGTTAATCTCAATAGCCCCAGAGAGGTTAGCAAAATAAAACATTTTATTTCTATATTTTGCACTTGGCTTTGGCTGATACCAGGTGACACCATTACTTTGGGCTTCAGATGTTGTTTGGGAAAGAGGAGGGTAAAACAGTGGATAAAATTGTCATTTCAAAAGTGGCTACATTTTGTGGCTACTACACCTACCAGTTTTCACTTAAAATAACAACTCTTAAGAATGATACCTATTGCTGGAATTCTTAATGTCTTATTCCATTTTAAATAATTCTCTGTTACTAGCAGATAAAAAAAAATTAATAAGGCTTCAGAAATGCTCCACAGGGGTAATATTTAAGTCTTTAAGGTTAAAGCCATGTGAAATTTTTCATTCATAAAGAGATGAGTTTTTTTATGGCAAAGTATTTCTACCTTGTCCTTTCATTTGTAATACAGAATCATGCTTGGTTCGTCCATATTTTACTGGAAGATTGTACAGATGCAACATGCACAGCACACACAGGGAGCATCTCTTGTATTTTTGCTTTGTGCTGTTTTGCATTTATAAAAAATATGCTCAATGCATTTATGTAATGTGCTCAGTTTTTAAACATTTCAGTTAAAGGGGAGATTTTAAAGTTAGTGCTTACTCTGCTAAGATTAGACTTTTCATATTTAGAAATAACACACCAATATGCAGGAATTCAACACTCACATATCATTAGGAACTTAAAAGATAAAGAGTAGTAGGTTTTGCAGAACACCTAAATATATAAAGTTTAAGGCACTTGCACTTAGACTTGATAACTGTTAATTGATTTTCCCCTGTATGCTTATCACAAACAGGAAAAAACAAACCAAACCTGTGTTTGGTTGTGTCATTTACAAACACACATATCTCCTCAAATCTTCTCACTAAAATGCATGAATACCTGAATTATACTTACAGGCATAATTTAAAGTGATGCCTAGAACAAGTTCTCTTTGAAAAAGTCTTTTTTTTAATAAAAACATCAATTTAGATATAACTGTGCAAAACCCAGTACATAATTAAATAGATATGATGAATTTTACAGAGTGCTAAATGCATGTAAAATTTCCTTTGACAATTCAAATTCAAACTCATTTTCGTTCTTATAAATCTTGCAAGAGTATAATTGACTTAACATTTTTTTCCCAAAAACAGCTAATACAGTACTTTCACTTCTATCTGGATTTTCATACAAATGAGAATAAGAAGTGAAAAAATAAATGCTACCTGGTAATAATCAACAGAGAAGCAGCTTGGGAAAACCAAATTAATTTTTTTTCCCTCTCTTACACAGTCTTCTGTGTAAGTTTTTGGTGATTTTGAATATGATTCATTACGACCAACACAGTAAATAGGGTAAAATTAATTTTAGAGTTGCACATCCGCTGATAAGAATCAGCAGAAAGAAGGCTCCAGGCAGAAATTAACAATTTTCTCTGGAGATTATGAAACCAATTTTCCACATGCCAAAGATATAAGTAAATGCATGTGCAAAACTATCTAGATAAAAGGACATTTTTTCTATAACTTTAAGTATAAACAGTTTATGTCAGGCCACAGTTTTATTTTCCTGACACATTCACTTCTGACTGCTCCAGAAAACTGGAGAGGAAAGACCTCTGAGAAGGATTCAGGAGATCTGGGATTCAGGTCTTTTGCTGCTCCATAAACTTGAATTAGCCCCTGTTAATTCCTCTTCAACTCAGTTTTCTCTAAAATGAGAAAAAAAATTATCTCTAAAATATTCGGGAACTCTTAAATTCTGCTTCTGGCTTCCAATGTTAGCCATGTGAGAAAGGACAAGTGCCTTGCCTAATAATAAGAAGTGTTTTCTATCAGGACTCGCCAGTAGTTATACTTCAGAGACCAGGACTCAACATATCATAGAGCCAAGTATTAAGAATTATTTGATAGCACTTTTCTTCTGGGATTGATTATCTCATCTCAGTCTTACTGAATTTCTTTGCCTCCAGAAATATTTAGTCTTTTATTTACATTTTTATTTCATACTGATTCTAAATCTCAAAAACTTTTTCTCCAATCCTGTTTCAGCCCCACTGAGCTCCTCACTGCACCCCTATCAGCTGAACAGTTCTTCTTTAACATCAAAATCGACTTCTCTTTTAACTCTAAACTACAACTTTTTTCTCCCCTTTAGGACCCTTCCTGAACTAAAGAAATCTGAGATATTATTTAAGCTTCAAGTTACAATTTGTATGAATTTAATGCATTTGCATAAGGCGCTTGTGGTTGTGGTTGTGGTATGACACATCCGTGGTGGAGCAGGAAGAGAGAGAACGCTCCTTAGCCATGTTCGCCTCCCTCCCTCCCCCCTCCCTCCCCCCTTCTCTCCTTGATTCCTTCCTTCCTTCCTTCTTTCACCTGAGCATTCATCTTGACCTCATCATGGAGTAGGCACAGAATTAAACACTGCTAATGTAAAGATTCATCAATCACGTCACCTTCCCGCAAGAAATGACAGAAATATGCGCATTACTACAAATGCTAATGGAGAAAAAGTCACTTTTTCTTTTTTTGGCTTATCAGTCGGTATGATAAGAGCATGGACTTAGGAATGCAAGGAACCTACTTACTTGACTCACTAACTGTTTAGTCTTAGAAAAGTCTCTTAGCTTCTCAGGTACTCAATTTTCCCACATGTGAAATGTGGAAAATAATAATCTTCTCCTTACCTTTATGTAAGAATTAAACAGATAAAGTATCCCAGTCCCTGAAATAGTAAGCAATAAATAACTGCATATAGATATCTGTATGCATATGATGTGTTTGTATGCATCCTAAGACAAAGCTTCTTACCCATTATCAGTCACTTTCCCTAACATGTATCTTGCATGTAGTAAATACTTAATAAATATTTTAAAATTTACCACTTGTGATAAATGTAGGTCTGCCCAAGTTTCCCTGATGTTTTTCTGAGAATATGACCTATCAGACCAGAGTAAACAGCATTAGATAGATTCCCTCTGCAGACACATGCTGCTCACTTTACCTAGTGAGGGGATTGAGCCAAACTCAGACCCACAATACAGGGTGATAGTAACTTTACTTCTGCCCCCTTTCAGGCTGATTCACAAGAGGCACATCTATGTTCTATAGTGGAGTACACCAGCATTGGTACACCCAGAAAGTGTATATGGCAAATAAAATAATTACCTTTCCTTCTGTGTTCTGGACTAAATTGTGTCCTCCCCAAATTCATATGTTGAAACCCTCATCCCCAGTGTGATCAGACTTTTAAAATGGACAATTGATGTTAAATGAGTGGGAAGGGCAAGGTTTAATCAGTAGGACTTGTGTCCTTATGAGAAGACAGAGACACCAAGCGTGAGCACACACAGAGAAAGGACCATGTGAAGACACGTGAGAAGGCGGACCTCTGCAAGCCAAGGACAGAGACCTCAGGAGAAACCAAATCTACACACCTCCATCTTGGACTTCAGCCTTCAGAACTGTGAGAAAATTAATTTCTGCCATTTAAGCCACTCAGTCTGTGATATTTTGTTATGCTGGTTTCAGCACACTAATGAACTATATTAAAATGTATCTAACTATTCAATTTTGGAGGCAGAAAGGACTATTAGAAACTAGATTAACATTCCTAATAATTTAAGCATAGAAGAGAACCAATATTTATATTATGTGTTTACTGTTTCCCTGTTAAATAACTTTTGAAGTTAAAGTGACCAAGCTATTGTGAACCTAAGTAGTCTGGTACCAGATCCCCTGCTCGAGCCACAACACTGTTCTTAACTATTTCTAGCAATAGTTAGCTTTGTGGCTCTGCAAAAGTTGGTCAACCTCTTTGAGTCCTTGCAAATTGGGTATAATGGCACGGTTATTAGAAAGATCGAAAATAATATATCTCAACTGGTAAAAATTAAGTGTTCAATATGTGATGATCCTTACGCGAGATTTTCTAAACACTGATTCAAATTTGCTGGAAATGCATTTCAGAAAAATAGGGTACAATTAAGTCTGACTTTTTCTGGCGGCCAGTTTTGAGAACTAGAAACAAGAACACCCTCAGGGACGATGATAGTTTTAAGTACGGGAACAGGAAAGCTAACAGAGGTGTTGCTGGCCTCTCTACGTGGGCAGTAACGCCATGGTGTAGGGGTCTTGGCAGCTGCTGGGACATAATCCAAGACCTGATTCCATTTTTCATCTCTCTGGATGAAGAAACAGACCTAGGGTTTCCTAAAGAGAAGTACATGAAAGATTTGAGGCTACAGTGTTCCTCCCAAATGTGTTCCATTTTTAGGATAACTGTCGTGGCCTGAGAGACATCTCTTGGAAAACCATTCATTTAGATTAAGAATCATCTTATCATGAAACATGCAGATTTTTCTTAGTAAAGATAAAATAACAGTACCCTATGCACTCAGTGTGTTGGGTCTCTGATAACTTTGCCTTAATTTAAAAGAAATCTCTTATTCCATACTTAAAACAAGAGGGTGTACTTATCATAGTTAACATCTGAAGAGGGAAAAATATGCATATGAAGTTATATAAAGCTAGTCTGCCTTCAAAGTAGACCCGCATTTTGTTGTTGTTGGTATACTTTCATTATACTTGCTGGATATATCAGATAGATGACAACTTGAATATAAAGTCATTAGGCCTCACTGCAGAAATTACAGCAAAAAGATTGAATACATATATTTTTGGAGAAAAACATAGCCACTTTCAGATAGTCAGTGCATATGCATTACTTCAGAATACAAGTTTTTATCATTTTTTTAAGATAGAAATATGTCACCATGGCATAATCTGAAAAATTGGCAGGTGCATATCACCTATTTGTCACAGTTTAGTGGATGTCAGTGGTCTAAAATTCTCTCTCCTTCTCTCCCTTTTTCTCTCTCCCTCTCTCCCTCTTTCTGTCTCTTTATATATATATATATATATATATATATATATATATACACACATATATACATACACACACAACCTAATAGAAAATGACACACATGCACACATTGATAGAGCAACCTATTGACAGAAAAAAAATCAAAGGAATTTATTTAGTTTTCTATTCATGTTCTTACAGTGATCAATTATGGATTTTTAGAGAAAATATATATATTTTTTACTTATCTCTCTTTGGGTGCTATAAACTCAACAACAAATTTTATGACCCGGCAGAGAGCAAGATCATAGAATCTGCTCACCTGGATTGCTCTTTTCCTCACATTGACAAATGTCTAAGGTTTAAAGCAAAT
This sequence comes from Manis javanica, assembly GCF_040802235.1. Lineage (NCBI taxonomy): Eukaryota > Metazoa > Chordata > Mammalia > Pholidota > Manidae > Manis > Manis javanica. The sequence continues at coordinate 149,109,483 of NC_133160.1, forward strand.
AACATGTCTCCAGTTATGTTTCACTCTGGGAAATGTTTTCCCTTGTCTATATATCACTTTATGCCTGAAAGTGTGAGATTTGATTACTCCTATACCATCACCTAAACTCTTGCAGCTATGAAATCATCTGTTTTTAAACTCTAGACATAGATTTAACTCAGCCTTCTGAGCTGTAAATCCCACAGGTTGATTATATGCTATAAAAGAAGTTCTAAATTTGCTACCCTTTAATTTAATTGATAGTGCCTACTTTTACCCTGCATTTTGGGGCAAGGTGAAAAGGAGGTTCTTCTCAGTTCCTTTTTATATCCCTCAATTACTCCCTCATTTTTCTTCCGGAGACAGGACCTAACTTTCTATTTTCATGAATGTTTGATCACATCCTTTTCTATATTGGAAAGGTGACTCAAATTTTGGAAAAAGGTAAATATAAAATAGATGTCCTTGAAGTTTTAAGCTAAATACATAGTAAAGTCCAGAAATAACTCCATCTCCCTGCCCCAAACTTCTCATGGAAGCAAAACAATTTTCAATTTTACACAATGCAAATAATTGAGAGTATTTTGTTGGAGCCTAGAGAGTGTCTTTTGCATGTATGGTTTTTTCCTGTGTTGCTGGATATATAGGTATATCCACCATATATACTATTAGAGAAGTTATGTCATAATATCTGAGAACTTACTAGGGGCCTGAAATGTCAGGAAGGTTACTTCCTATTTCCCCTAGATCATTAGCACCAAGTAAATGCAGCACTGGGTGATGGACTCACCATGGCAAGACTGCTTCTGGCTTAATTAGGTAAAAATTTATAATATCCTGCTTGAACTTCCAAAGCTACAATACATTAATAAATGATCAAGTATGAAACAATCATTCTATAACAATGTTCAGAAGAAATACTAAACAGAGCAAGGTTACAAATTAACAGAACATTTCCTAAACACTATATTAGAGCAGAGGGTTTCTCTCTCTTTTCTCTGTTTGAAAAGCATATTATTTCCCTTGCAGAAATTTCAGCTGATTGCTCCACATTGAGGTCTTGATCCACCAGTGCTGGACATTCTGATAAGACTAGGCTCTTTTACAACGTTAGAGGAGTGATTTTGGATTTTTTAATAAATACTTCTACTGAAATCACTTGAAAAAAAACAGAATGAATGATTTCTTATCACAAAACAGAGACCTAGACAAAAACATCAGTGGAAATTATTTTGTAAGATGGAGTGAGTGCAGATGCCTGGACCACTCCCGTGCCCTTTGGCCCCTCTCCTTAAACATCCTCAGACTCAGTACTCCAGGGCGGCGGTGAGGGTGGCAGGGAAGGATCCACTGGACCAAGAAGTGTAATTCAAGTTAGGTACCAACTCTAGCATGGGACCAATCCTTATAACCATAATTAATAGCCTAACATAAAAGGAAAGGAAACAGCACTCGGGAATATTTCAGGCTAGGTTTCAATCATAAAAATACCCTGCCTACTAGATCTATAATTCAGTTCTCTATTATATCTTTGGCTTTCATACAGGCAAGGTCATTTTTGCTTCTGAAAATATACACCCAACTACTGTTTTGGATTTTTTCACCTTATAATCTTTTTACTAAAACGATTACTCATTTGGCTATCAATATTCAAGCCCAAGATCTTGTCTTTTCAAATAACAAAAGAATTATACGGCAAGTTGACATTTGATGCTAACTCTGAATAACTTGTCCCTAAAGCAAAGTGTTTTTGGTAATATTGATTATAAAAAATGTTGAATGTTTTGAAGGATTTAAGGAATATGTGCACTGGCTCCAGGCAGTGTTTTGGAGGAGCAGCCCCAGCTGACCCGTATATATTTTTTCTGTTTATGTGTTCCCTATCAGTGGTATTTGGATGTAGGGCAGGAATTTCGCTAATGCTCTCTCCATTTTCATTTGCTTCTAACAGACACTGTGAAACTGCTTCTCATCCCACTGCTGGATATGCCTTGTTGATTTGCTTCTGTTTATCAGAAATGCTTTCTGTTATCTCAGTATGACCTGCAATTCTGCAGTATAAACTAAAACATTTCTTCCCAAGAAAACACACTGCCTCTCACAATCCATTATGAAGGTTTTTCAGTCTTTGAGACATACTTTGCCCATTTTGGAGCCTTCCATTGGTTTATTTTAACACATACTTACCCAATAGCTAGCAAAGGGATGGTCATACAGCTCTCTCTCTTTTTAATGCAAAACCTAAATGGACTGTTCTGTCTTTACATCAGGATGCCTGCACTGCTTCTATTTAGAGATCATTACAGATATCTGCAGAGTCAGATACTTGGTTCTGCGCATTGAATTAGTTTTGATGACTTTATTTACTGAAAAATCCTCTAGAAAGTAGAACTGTCACCTCATTTTCTTCTTAGTAATTGTACTTTACAAATATTTTTCACACACATTACTTCATTCAATCCTTAGAACACGAAAGAGGCAGGTATTAGGGTTACTATTTTCATGATATGGAAATTGTACAGATGGAAGTTACAGATGTCCACCAAAATGGCACCAAATAAAAGACTTGAATTCACATCTTTTAATGACATATTTATCATAGATTGGAAAAGAATAACAGAGGTGGGAAGATAATTTAAGATACCAGTTATCAGGTAATGATAAACTTAAAGCAATAAAGATTTGTAAATGACTTCTATATTAACTTTTGATATTTTGTTTACAGTAGGATTTCTTATATATTATCTCATTTAATCTTCACAACTACCATGGAGGAAAGGAAGGACTCTTTGGATTATGATGTTGCTTTTCTAAGTCTCAAAAGTATAACTTCTCCAGGATCACACAGTTACTAACCTGGTTAGGGGAGGAACCGAAGATGAATCTCAATGTAGTGGGTGTATTTGCAGTGATGCTTTTAAGAAAAGCTTATGTTTGAGTTTTAGTTTAAATGTTTATCTTCCAACTACTATATAGACAGAAATTTCACCATACCTTGCAATTTCATTTCTATAACTTTGAAACAAATCTGTGGAAGCCAAATCAGCTTCCCTGGAGGCTCAGGAAAATCCCAGCTCTGTGCAATATTCTACCACCTCAAGAGATCGATGAAGAAGTAGAAAAAGAAGCCTGTAAGTCATTTTTTCCCTACCAAATTTCACTGAGTAACTTTTTTAACAAGAGTTATGCAAAAAATAGAATTTATCTCTTGACTATTACTCAGAGCATGAGGGAAACAAGGAGTTTTATCACTGACATCCCCTTAAAATTGTGATGAAATGAATGCAATGGAAAGGGTTTTTACCCCTTATATTTATCAAGTGCCTCATAACTCCTGATACGTTTTGGTTGTCATGAAGCTCTATTCTAGGAGATTCAAAATAATTCCATGCTGTTTACAACAATAGAACACTCCATCCTATTTGAAAATAAGGTATTATCTGTGGGAAATAAGAATATGGCATCCAGGTGCCTGTCACTGGGCAACAGTACCCTACTGCACATGCTTCTTGGGCAGATAGATGCAGAAGCAAATACTGAAAGTGGAGGGAGGTGAGACAGTCTGCCACAGACAAAGCTTTGAAATGCTGATGCGCACACACACACACTTGAAAAAAAGAGAAATGAAGGAATCCCTTTTCCCCCTTATAAAGACAAAATTAGGCAATAGAACAGACTAGTCTCCGATGAAACTGGAAGTTGCTTCTGCACATTTCCATTTCCCTTTGGTCATAGAAATAGGAAAAATGAACACACAGTAGAGTCTGTTTGGAACATTATCAGTACAGATGGCTGGACAACTTGGAGAGGAATTAAAAGGTCAGTGAATTTGGAATTTCAGCGGTTCTTCTTTTGGTCTCTGGCTTACTCATTTACAAAATGAACTTTGCATAATCAGGGGCTCTTTTATTATGTCTATGGGTTGCCTGGATAAACTGGAACTCCTATAAATGTATGTAGAATGGTGGGCAAAACTAATTCTGGCCAAGTGTATAATTTTCTGGTGAAAAGGTTTTTACCCCTTATATTCACCAAGTCTCATAACTCAAGTCAGTTAAGAACCTTTGGGCTAGGTGATCTGTAAGGGCCCTTTCAAAAAAATGTTCTAGGATTTTAGTACAACAAATACTTCCAGAGAAATATAACTACATCTCTCCAGAGACTAAAAACATTACCACTGTTGATATAAGAGAACTTGATCTAAGACATACCTTAATGTTGGCAGCTTTGTCTAATTCCTTATTTTTTCTTTCTTCAATGTCCATCCCTATGAAATTCTTTTAATCTCATTTATTATTTATTCTTATATTTAAGAAAGATAAAGATTTGACATTTGATTTTTAATATCTGGAAAAGGATAATCTCATTTCTTAGAACTATAGAAATATGTATATTTTAAAGTAGGTATCAATGGAAAATATTTATACATTACTTCTCTTATCCATAAAGAAAACTTAGTGCACATCTGCATTGTACCAAGCACTTCTCAGAACATAAAGATTAGTCAGTTTCTCGTAATGTAAAGTATGCAGAAAATTTGAACACGTGCTTGAGGAAAGAATAGTAACTCCATCAGGCAAGAGATTACTGAAACAACCACCGGAATGGAAATCATAGTACTTCAGATTGAGCCTGATTATAATTTCACAATTCAACCATTATAAATACTTCTAATTTTTCATTTCCTTTAATCATGCAAGCATTTAGCTCCACTCTTTAATTATATACATCCAGAATCTCTCTCTGTGTTTCTAAGTTGTGAAATTCTTCTTGAGTTAAGTGGAAACTAACTTTATTCACAAATTTGTAAGTGGAATGAGAATTATACATTATATATAATTATATATTGTACTTTGGTTGAGTAAACGTTCCTCAAAATAACTGAGAATAGATGGGTGTTGAACTAAGATATAAAGTTATGTTTTCCCTCAAACTCATTTTTACTTTATTATTTTAGTAAATTTAATACTATGATTCATTCACAATAGAGACCACAAAATATTTACCAATTAATAAATATGAAAAATCACTGTGAATCCATTTTAAATAAGATACAATAACTTTAACAATCATCTACTTTTATGTCTTTAACCTCATAAAAAAGTAGTCAATTTACTTTCCAAATTTAAAAATATTTTCTTTTTTTTCTGTAACAATCCACAAATAATTGAAATCTATAAGCATACATATAAAAGCCATGCAGAGATTTAAAAATATTTTTCAGGTAAGCAATAAATGAAATATGTTCAATATGCACACATTAAATCTACCTGAAATTATGCGTTTGAAGTTCCCCATTGATATTCTTAACGTGTTTAGATACATCTATCTCTGAGTGTAAACATTTCATTGTTTCCCACGGGTGGGTCAGAACCCATTAGTAAGTGCAAGATGTTGCCTTCAGACTTTGGTGACAGGATGTAATAATGGCATGTCCAAAAATTTTTCTGGAGAATAGGTGTTTAAAAAAATGAGCTAAGCTAGAAATGAAAGTTGAAAATTACTAATCATGATCACATTGAAAGTATTATTTTAAGAGATAAACTCTAATAACGTTATTTTCATGTGTATTTCATAAAGACTTGTTAACTAAACAAGTTCTCTATTCCCAAATTATTTGATACATATCATGAACTTTGGGGAGTCATCAAGAATGGATCTAGTTAACACTTTCCATAGGTATCCTGAAAAAGAGACATGGAGTTAAATTTTATTTAAGCATTAATCAATGAATTCGAAACAGAAAATGGTAAAGAATGAATATAAAAATAGTATGCTTTTCATCAATTTGTAAACCTCAAAGATTAAAATACAAACTTCTCATATATAAAAGTAGGTGTTGAGTTCTAGAGGAAAAAAATCTTTTTTGGTTTCCTTCAGAGTGTATATTCACTTTAGGGTAATTGCAAATATTCTTACAGTTTATACTACTTTCTTAGTATTTATTATCATTTATATTCAAGACATAAACTAATCCCCTTTTCCTTTCTCCCATAAAGTCTTTCAGAACAATGCATACATTTAAATAATTGCATGCATCAATGACCCTCTTCTTGTTAGGCACATTCGATAAAAGTGCAATGACCTGAATATACTGTAACCTGGCAGGTTATTCCTGAAAGCCAGTTCTCAGCCTGCTGACTTGGTGTTTAGCCACTGAAATTAAAGGAGAGGAAGGGGTGATGACTCGCAGTTTGCAGATGTACACTATGTGTGAGTCAGGTGTTTCTTAATGACATCTTTAGGGGTAATTATTAGGTCAAATTACATTTGACAAGCAACTCTAAAATCTTATTGAGTTATCTAGGGCCTTGAAAAGAAAATTAGTTCACTTTATTCAACAGAAATTATGAAAGCTAAAATTCTGAGCTCATTAACAAAGCTGTTTTGGGGATCTTTCTTTATTGTAAGACTCTGAGAGTTAGTTGATGGTTCTCTGACTATAATGTTAGTTCTGCATTAGCTAAAATTCCTATTCAAAGAGCATCATTAAGTAGAATTATGGGGAAAAATGAAAACTGTTACAGGGAGCTTTTGTAAATTGCTCTAAAAAAATTCTGAAGTAAGAAAACATATCTAAATATGTCACTATTCTAAATTTAACTTTAATATTTCTATACTGGTAGTTGAAAAATATAAAAACAAAGTTATGATTTAAGCCCTTTTTAAATATCTTATATATAGCATTCAGTACAGCACCTATCAGTACAGAGGTTAATTTACAATCTTACTCAACTTAGCAAACAAGCAATGCCAAGAAAAGGAAAAACTTCCTATTTTGGTAAAGTAGCCAAAAAAGTTCTTAAATTCTTAAAACAGCAGGGTAGTCTTTAAAAGTCATATTTTTTTCTGTATTTATTACATATCTTTTTTATGTTCCTAAAATACATTGTATTATTTACCTTATAAATTATGTCATGTGTTTTACAGTTTAAACTGTAAAAATAATGTTTTGAAGACATAGTCCAATTATACTTACTGGTATAATTTAGCCAACGTTTGCCAACAACACAATCGCACTGCCATGTGGTCATTTCTAGTGTGAGAGGTGATGAATGACCAGGAACTCATTTATCTAAAGCAAACAAGTGGTGCTCTTTACTATTTTCTGACTGAGTCAGAATTACAAGATAATGGGGCTGAAATACTTCAAAAATGTCAGGCAAATATACCATATTAGGAAGTAAATGTGGAATACTGAAAGTGTAAGATATTTTTGCATGTTACACATACTATACTGTATCATGCAACTAAAATATGTACTGGGGCATAAAACCACATTTTAAAATTGTTATTGAAAACATTTAAGGTACTTGACCCCATCATTACACTCTGGTAGGCAGGTGAAAAGAATTAAGATTATTTGTTTTTAAAGTTGACTTTTTCATAGTAAGTTGATCACATGGAGAAGATGGCCAATGGGGGTACAAAGATTCTAAGGGGACAGATGCATTTTTCTTTATGTTCTTCATCAAATGTGCATTTTAAAGGAATTCAACGATAACATTTTAGGTCAAGTTACAATGTAAGACGCTCTTATCTGCTGATTTTGGGAGTTGTCACTGAAAACTTTTGACTCTTGTACTTTTTACACTAGCAACAGTTTAAATTATAGAGACCATTAAATAATGACTCTTGTCTTCAAGAAGCCTAGAACGAAAGAGAAAGTGTACATGAATAAAACACAAAACAAAATTTATGGCATGTAAAAGATACCAAGAAAGGCTCAGGATAATCAAAGGACATTTTCTTTAAGTGGTTGTTTTATAAACCCAAATCGACCTAAATAACATGCTGCTCTTTGTGTTTACAGTCTGTTAATAGAGGTATTAAGAGGAATTCTTAAAATCATATTCATTTCTCCAAATTAACAGAAGAAAAAGGGCTTCTCTGTTAGGTCTTCTACATGGATAACAGGACACTGACCCCATTGAGGTGATGCCCAAGAATGAAGATAAACCACCTCATTATCAATACATAGCAATGGTTTACTTCAGGCCTAAAAGCATATACATTACAAGGGAACCATGGCTCTTTTTTCATGTACAATATAGCAAAATGGTTAAGAGCATAAGATCTGAAGAAGGAAGGATGAGTTCAAATCAATTATTAACTGAGTGATATTTGGCATTTTACCTAAAACCTCTGCCTTAGTTACAGAAACAACTGGGGATCCTCATTGCATCTACTCCTTAGAATTATTATGCAAATTAGATGAGTTAATATACATAAAGGGTTGAAAAGAGTGATTCTGTTTTATCATCCTAGTGTCTCCAATAGCTAACTGTTGAGCACCTACTATATGCTCATAATAATTGGTGTGTCTTAATAGCAATGTATGATGCTTCAGAACACACATTTCCAGGGCAAAAATATGAAATAGTTTGAATGGAAATAAAAGTTCACAGGAAATTCTGAATTAATTAGTATTTAGTGTGTTTCACATTGATTCCCAACTTTTTTCAGTGGGTGAGTTAAGGGAATCAGGGTCCTTTCCTTAACATCTTACAGCCACTATTATTTCTCTTACTCTGTTGGCTGCTGTTGCTATCTACCATTCTATGCCACTTCTTATTCCACAGAACATTATCTATCCCTTAATGCCAGGCTGCTGCCCTAAAAAAGATGCAGGCTTATTTTGTAAGGGCATTTTTTTTTACAGAAAAATTTGGGCTTTTCCCTAAGATTACCAGATCAAATATAAAGTGTAGAATTCTGAGTTTTACCTTTGGGACAACTATCATTCATCGGTCTTTTAATATAAATCTTCCTATTGAATATCACACTGCCATCGTTCTATTATCTTTGTAACTCTTACTGAGTGACAGGGAGCACAGCGTGTTTTGAGAGGGAATAAAAGTGCAGACACCACACACGGTAGAAAGATTTAGATTCGCTCATGGCTTATAGTCGACATACTGTTCCAGAAATTATTTGAACAGGGTGACTACCTGGTGTACGTTTATTTACTACCAGCACCACGAACCAGGCATGTAATTAATCACACTGCACTAGCAGGAAGGAAGTCTGCTCCCCACATTGCAGTAATCAGTTATTTGCCTCTTTCTCACTTGGCGTTTCTGCAACCCTATTGTGATTTTTGTTTCCAGAAAGACATCTGTCCCTGCTGTTGGGGAAATGTATCTATAATGTCTTGATCCAAGAATTTCATATTCAACAGATGGTATTTTTGGCTATACATTCACTTCGGTTTCTCTGAGCGGAGTGGAGTACTTAATATTGCTTGTTCTCTGCCAATCATCTCATAGCCTACAAGTGAATTTTGATTAAATATGCATTATTCCTTGTGATTTCTCTCTGACTCTTTTGGAATTCTGATCTCTTGCATGAGCTCTGAAGATACCAAGCATGTTATTGTATAGTCCAGTCTTAAGAGAGATGCCCAAGACTATATGTTTACATGCACAGATAAATATAAAATGTATCTATATATAGAAACAGAAATATATACATATGAATTTCCTACAAGGATTCAATCTTTTCTGAAAGTGGAATTTTCTCCATACTATTTGTCTCTGTGTACACAATAAAACATACATATATGCTTGTCTTCAAGTTTTATAAACCAAAACAAGATGCTTATTGTGCATGGTTATGTGTTTAGAATTAAGCATATTTTTTTTTACCAGCCTCCAAATCCTTGTGTGTATGGACAGTATGTCTGTATTTGCAATGAGATGAGGTAATGGTATACATACATGCAAAGACACATACATATACACACTGTACACAAAAACAGACTTCTTAGAAATATCTGTAGGAGACCATCACATGAAAAGTCTTCGGAAATACCGTAGGTCAAGAGTAAGGCTTTTGTGGCAATTTTAATTTACTTTCCTAAAACCAATAAAAGCACTCTCCTCTGCTTTCTTTCTATATAGGTGTGGACATTAAAAAGACAAATGGAATAAGAAAGTGATAGGGACAGTAAAGGCTTCACAGAAAGCAGGAACTCAAATCTCATTCATTTTTCTGCCTCATCTAACAAGCTTCTACAAGGCTACAGCAGAAAGATTCTAAGATTCTATTTTTCCAACTGGATTAACTGATTCAAAACCTTCAGTTTCCTGATGCTTTCCTAGTTGGTAAAATCCACTATTTCTCCTTTTCAGCTTACTTTTTTTGTTTACTTTCTAGCATTCTTTAAAGAGTGCTTCCTGTTAGGCATTAAATCTGCCATCAACAGGTTTGCAATGGCCATTTGTAGACAAAAGTCTGCAATTTCTTTGTGAAGAAAAAAAGATGAAAAAAAAAGCATCAGACATGTAGGCTCTCACAATATATGTTTGACTGTATGATCAATCTTAACAGTTGAATTTCACATCTCAGGCTATTGATACAGGGAGACTGAATTCCTGGTCCTATAAATAGACCTATCGTATATTTCTCAACTTCTAAGTATTTCCCTGCCATTTGTCTATATATTCATTATTGGAAATCAAATGCAGTCAACCTTTCAAGTTAGTATTTCTGTATCCCTAATGTAGGCAGATTTGCTTCAGCCTTGATATAATCAGGTCAGTAATTGTTGTGGTATTTCTTAATAATCTAAATCAAAACTGTACATCAAATCTTTACATGGAATTCCTGGATAATATTTATCCTTTTAACATAATAAATATAATGAATATGGTAAATGGCAAAAGTATTGGCTTAGAGCACACTGTGTAATTAATGACTACGGATTTTTCACTTTTACTCTTATCTAATTTCCACTTATAATTTCTAAAGAAAAAAATATTTATGACATTAGGCATTTCCTATTATTTCAGCATCACTGAATAAGGCTGGGGAGGAAAGTGTTACAAGCAAAAACTGTTGCATGAATTACCACCATATTACATAATAAAGTGAAAGCAGTCCTACTTTGACACAGCTGACATCTTTGGTGAGGTGGAGGGCTTAGCACCCTGCCCACCACTGAAAAATGAGCGTATTGAAGACAGGTTGGAGCGCTCTTAGAGGCGCCGCAGTCTTTCCTTAAGCCTGCTGGAACATTTACAACATCGCAGTATGTCTTCTTTGAATGTCAAGATTAAGAACATAATCCTTTAAAATTTGGATCAGAAATACACAAAGGTGAAGTTAGGCTTTTCACTTCTTTTAAAAGGATGGCAAAAAGATACTCTATAGGTAAGTTTCCAGGAAAAGATGATTTTGAAAATAAAACAATTCAGGTGGTGTGTAATAAAGATAAAAAGAATATGATTTTAAAAGGTCTTTCTTAAAATTGATTGTAACAAGCTATAGTTCCTATTTGAGCTGTGCAAAAGATATCACAAGTTTAAAAATAATTTCTAAACACCAATACAATATATTCTGATTATAATATTTTATTAAAAACGAAGGCAAAATTAAATTCAAAGTCAATTCATTGTAATCCTGCTATTTTAAAGGCTATTTCTCGTCAGTTCCTCATCTACCAAGTTTCCAGATACCTATAATACAGCTCACTTTCACTGCACCCAAAAAAATTGGTAAATATCTGAATATGTTAAGTATTAATGGACCAGTCCTTATTTTACCATATTTTATTCGATGTAATTCAGAATAAAACCTGTGTTTCATAGTTGGGAAAAAATGACTTACAGTATTTTATATGCATATTTAGTGTATGATTCTCTCCTTATACTAGTTTTATTGTTATTACAACTCTACAGATTTTTAGATTGGTTATTGATTGGTGAGCACAGGAAATTCACTGTAACATTGGACAATGTTTAGCCTAGAAATAATGTACATTCATATGACTTGTATCTGTAGTCTAAGACTTTCAAAGCCAGCTGATTTTATATATTACTCAGTGTCTGTTTTCCCAGTTTCCAGAAATTCATTTTCCTTTAGAAATGAGGAAAGTAAAAAAAATGTTCTTCTTAAACAAATTTGTTTTATATTTAAGAGGTTCATTAAAAAGCTATCTGATCGTTCTGACTTTTTTAAATAAAGAAGTTGGGGAATGGGAAAAATGAACCTTGGTAATATTCTTGAGATAAGCTCACATAATCTGAGCTATCTTGGTGAAAAATCATATAAGGGAACCTAAAATAATAATGTTGCAATATTGAAAGAGACAGAAATGTGAGTCATTGTAGAGGTGTATCGTTGGGACTTTTGGCGAAGTTCTAATCAAAAGAAACAAGGACTGTGTTAAGAAAACACTAGAAAATGCCTCCAAATCAGTCACATTTCCACTTATAAAATGATCAAAATCTATGTATACATATGTGGTTATTCTTAATTAACTGGGTGGAAAACCTAAGAAATAAAGTATGGTCAATTTTAGAAATAAATATAGATAGGCTGATTTGATATTTCCTTGATTTCCTTGATTTTCCTAGAATTAAATAATATATAGAGTGTTAAGTACTAGGAGGCCTATACGGTATTTAGAAAACACCCAAATTGAAGGCAACTTTTTTCTCTGGAAATCTATAGTATGAGTGGATTTCCCCCACTTCCTTTTTTTTTTTAATTAAGGTATCATTGATATACACTCTTATGAAGGTTTCACAAGAAAAACAATGTGGTTATTGCATTCAACCTTATTATAGAGTCCCCCCACCATACCCCATTGTAGTCACTGTTCATCAGTGTATGAATGGATATTTTAATATCAGAAATTCCTTTCAGATTTTTTTTCTTTATTCCAAAATACTGTATATTTTGCATTTATTCTACTTCATCTTGGTGCCAATGCTAAGGCCTATGGCAAGTTTATTGCTCTTTTAATAACTTTCTGTGGCTCCATCTCTGCAAACTTTGCTATATATGACTTTTTATCTTTTATTCTCCTTTAAAGGTATAATTACATAACATGTATTAGCTTTAGATATACAGCATGATTTGGTATATGTATACACTGTGAAATGATTATCATAATAACTTTAGTTAACATCCATTAGCACACAGATACAGATAAATGCAATATAAGAAGAGTTCTGCTTTTTTTCCTAAAGAACATCTTGTTTCAATTATCAAAAGCTAGTCATTTACTTGAGAGTGAGACCTAATGTTTTTTATTAAATCAAATAATTAAATATCATGGGTTTTAATAGTACCTGGTACTATTAAACTCACTAGTAATTTTTCACACTGATACTTTTTAAAAATCATAGCCAATATATAATGAATGGGTGTTGTCACTTTTCAATAACTAGGATATTCAGTTGCTTTCATCATATTAATTGCACATACTGTTACTTTTAAAAATACAATATATTAATTAAGGTTGGGCCAAAGAATGAATATCCTAGTTAAATAAAACTTCCTCAACAAGGTAAAGAATATATACAGATTTCTGGGGGAAAAAAAGCAAAATCAGATGATATTTTTAAAACCCAAACATTTTTATCAGTATTTGTTAGAGAAGTAAAAGAGACTATCCAGTTATACTTAAATGTTTCCAACTAATTGTAAGATTTGTGGAAGGCACTTTGAAGGGTTTAGTAGCTAAATTAAACATATATTGGAGACCCTGCTTTTATGCTATGAAAAGACTTAAAGTGGTTAGGGGTTTGATTATGTGAAGTGCAAGAAAGGATATAATGCTTCTTAGTAAACACTGTGTGTTTACTCTTATTACTGATTATTTTTTGTACTTTATTTGTTTTCTTCATCATTTTGTATATAATAATTTCTTTTTCTTGCAATGCATACCATAGTCTCTTCTATTTCTAGGTGCATTGATTTTAACTGTGATAAAATATAACATTGTATGAATTCACCTGTGTTTGATCTAGACTTCTGATAATGAACACTGGGGCTATTTCCAAAACTGCAGTTTACATTCCTGGGCATGTCTCAATGTGTTCACTTATAGGAGATTTTGCCAAGGTCTGTCTAAGAGAAGAATTAGTGTGTTATTAGGTGTAGATACCTTGAGCTTTACTAGCTATTGTCAAATTTCTCCCTAATGTGGTTCTACAAGCTTGTATTCCAAAATGTTTGTCAAACAAACAGTATATGAGAATTTCTATTTCCCTGCATCCTCACCACGCGCTTGGTATTTCCAGATGTTAGCCTTCTTTGGAGTCTGATGGTTGTGAAGTAGTATTTAAATGTAGCTTCAATCAACCTCTACTTGATTAAAAATGAGATTGAGCATATTTTCATGTTTATTGGCCATTTGGGTATCTTCTCACATTAACTGCTATCTTGTCTATTTTTAAAAGTTGGTTTATATATCTCAGTATTGCAAATATCTTTTCACACTCTGTGGCATTCTTTTTTCACTTAGTTTATGGAGTCTTCTGCTGTACAGAAGTTTCTAATGTTAATGAAGGCAAATTTATAAAAAAACTTTCCGTGCAGTTTGTGCCTTTAGTGTCTTGTTTGAAAAAACAAAATTGTCCTCACTCTTGAGACCATAACATTTTTCTATGTGATCTAAAAGTTTTACATTTCTACCTTTAAATGTGGTGCTTAATCTACTGAGAACTGATTGTGTGCATCCTGTGAGGTATAGTTCTGTCCATCACCCCACCACCTCTGCATTTATCCCAAGATCATTTATTGCTTTGCACTGATGTCTAATGCAGCTTCTGTAAGTTAATTATCCACATATATTGTGGATCTATTTTATAGTTTTTAATTCCACTCCATTTGTTTATTTTGTCCAGCACTGTGCTAATACCAAACTTTTACCTGCTTTGGCTTTAAAATAAAATAAGTTTCAACTTTGGAAATTTCCTTCCATCATGAAATTTTTCTTAAAATCTATTTTGTGAACTCTTGGACCTTTTAATCACAAATGAATTTGGGGATTGGCTTGTAAATTTATCTGAAAAAGACAACTTAGTTTTTTATTGCTTTAAATTACAAAAAAATTCTCTGAGGAATATTGGCTTGGGCCTGATAGATGTTTAAAGCTGACTTTACTGTAGGATTTTTCATAACTTCTACATATGCTCCCTTGCCATGTCCTGTCCTTCTACAAGTTCCACGGTGTGGGTGTCATTTCCTTCCAGCTTCTGTATCTGGCCTTAGCCCCCAGTTTCCCAGGGTAGTAGAGAATCTTACTGTTTCATTCCACCATTTGATGCTTGTTAAACAGTAGTATAAAAAGCTGTTAGCCAGCTCTCTCCTCTTCCTGCCCCACATCTAATTCTTAGGGGACGTTTATGCCTTTAGCCTAATGAATTCTGGGATGCAGGCTGATCCTAAATCAGCTGTCTCATTTTAGTTCTCCATCAAGGAAGCTTGCCCGCTCTCCTCTCTTGTTCTCTACATTTCTGTTTAGGACTCAGCCAGTGGCCCATGTGCCTTCTAAATATCAAGGTGATGTATCAGATTCTCCATGTAGGGTCATTGGAGTCGTTCTTTTTGGGTACCTCAGCATATAAAAAGTGCTCTCCTTATCAATTCCACTGAAGAGGGTGGATGAGATGCACATAATATTATCAGTTCTCACCAAAGCTAGCTCTTGCCAAGTCTCTGCCATACCACAATGCCCTTTCAACCTTTTCATAAGTATGTCATGGTGAAGTATGTTAAGAGACAGGAGATAAATCATTTTGAATGTATTCTTTGAGAATTTGCAATGGATTTGTCTACCACTCTCTTTGGTATTTGATGTGTTATCTCTTCAACCCATTCTAAACTTTCAATGTAACAGCCTTTTGCAAAAGCTTTGCATTTTTTTCAAGAGGTTTTTGCATATATATATATACATATATATATTATCAGATTTATGTGAAGTTAGATAGATGATAGATAGATGGAATTTCCAATCACTATATTTTGTTCTTTTCTTGGATTTGCCTTTTGCTCTGGAGACCTCTAGCAAGATGTATTAAAATGGTAGTAATGAACATTGTCTCATTTCATATTTTAAAGAAATTCTTCTTATGTTTCACTACTAACATTTCATGAGGATTAAGCAAATACCTTTTATTTCAAGTTTGCTAAGATTTTGTTTGACATTAATGACAGTTGTTCATCATCTGTTGATATGATTAATATTTCTTCCTTTTATAATGTCAGAATGTGATGAACTATATTAATAGGTAACCTGTGTGGTAATGTTGCATACCAGATCTCCCTTTATGTTTTAGATCACAACTACAATAATATTAACAGGGTTGAAATGCTGAAAAAGTATTATTTGGAATTTTTCCTTTGGCATATGAATAGTTTGAGAAAGTAAGAATAAAACATAACTTAGTATTCATTTGTTTGATTAAAGTGCAGGAAACTTATAAGTATAAAGGTATATAAACCAATTTGGTTAAGAAAACATCAACACCAGAAATATATTTTAGATAATACTTTTGCTTTGAATTAATATGTTATGTTTTAGGAAGATAAAAATAAATAAGTTTCTATCTTTTAAGATTTTCTTTTAGAACACTTCTACATGAGAAAACACATTTTAAAATGTGTTTCTTTTCTAATACTAACAGGCCACAAAAAGCAATTAAATAAAATACAATTAAAACAATCCTTGCTGATACGGATACTGCCACAAAAGGTGAACATGTTGTGTCCTCCATGTAGGATTGACTGACGTTGTTTGCTACACACTAAGAGTGTTGGTAACACAAACTTGTTGATGAGCGTGTCATCACGACAGACACAATTCACTCCACACCATTCTAATAGCTTTACAAACAGCGTGGCTTTCAGACTTCAGATTACATAGAAGCAAGGAAAATAACTGCCTCACTAGAATGAAATATATATGCCAAATAGTATTTGTGTACAACTTAACCTTAAGGAGATTTGAGAGATACAATTATTCCTATGAGATCAAAACACACATTGGAACATCACTTGGTTTCACACCTACGCAAACTCTGCCAGGGCTTGCTGGGAGGGTTCTGTACCCCTTTAAATTTAAAGCTGTTGGAATTTTGAACCTGGGGTGATAAGGAGGTAAAGGAAGAAAATTTTAATAAGGACACTGAGGTCATGAAGCTGATTAAAAGAATAAGGAAAGAAGGAAGTTGCAGACTGAAAAGCTATTGACAAGTCACATTCCTCCTTGGAGCAAATGCAGTTACAGATTTCACTGCCCATGAGACACAATAGGACTCACATCCAGCTAGGCAGACATGGACCTCCACTCGCTGTTGTGACAGAGCCAGCTTTACCTAAAGGGGAAAGGAGCTGGCCACCTGCCTTGAGGTTCTCAGATCGTAATCCAGACCTCTGCTTTTCAAGCCCAGTGCATAGCTAAACTGCCTGTGAATCTTTAAAAAATGTATACAAATGTCAGCCATAAAGAATCAGAATCATCACTTAGGCTATACATGTTTTTCTTTAATTTGTGAGGAAGATACTATAGAAGGAGAAACTAAGATTTCTGGACATTGAGAAACATACATGCCCAACATGTGAACTGACCAGGTAGCAGAACCAGCCATGCGATATCATTTCTGTTGTCTTTTTATTTACTCTTATTCTCCAGCTGTTTCTATTCCAGCACATTGCTAATCTATAAACTACACTACATCATCACTATAATTAGTATCATATCATGGAAAAGGAGCATTTTCAGGCAAATGCAAAGGTTGCTTTGCGTAGAACAAAGCTTGAGTAAATCAAAATAAGGCAACAAGAACAAAAAAAAGGACTTGATGGCAACATATTGTTACAAAGGGATGTACATAACAAATATACTGCCACTTGTATCCACGTATGTCTCTGTTTGTAAGAAAGGGCGAGGTCCAGACAGTCATGTAATTTCTTTTATTCAGGCTCCCTTTCAAAGCCTGTTTCAGTAGAGCCTTAATAAGTACTCTGCAGATGAGAAGAATGGGGTTGATTATATGCTAGAGTAGGAGGAGGAGAAGGAAGGCCACTAACATTTCCTCCTAATTCCTATTAATTTTCCAAGTACAAATGATGAGCAATGTATTAGAATAAACCTCATATGCAGAGTGGCATGACCAGGCCCCTCAAGCAGATGAAACTTTTGACTCGCCGAAGAACCTTATCTTTTGGATAGTGTAGAAAGGACTAAAAGTTACACATTGTTCTTTCCAGCCACACTGAAACATAGTTTATACTATTGTTACTGTTATTAACAACATCTTTATAAATAATGATCTAAATATATGTATATCTGTATTCATTAGACTGAACACCTATTGTCCGAGGCCTTCAGAAAACAGTCATGAGCTGAGTGGAGAGGTTGTTCTCTTATTTTTTAATCTAGTATGTGTGTGGGCAGGAATGAAAGGGGGAGACAGAAGAAACACATAAGCAAGGAGATGAATGGAATGATTTTTAGATAAAGGGGTGATATGGTTGAATGTGACTGGGGCTTTGAGATTGGGGAGGATAGCTAATTTAGAACAGAAAGTCAGCTGGTATTTTGGGCTAGGATCTGAAAGACAAAACTATCAAGAGCATCTAAGGCAAAGAGGATGTGGGCAGTAGGAAGAAAGGGCCTGGGGTGTTGAGCTTGGTGTGACAGAGGCATAGATAGAGAAGCAGTTAGTCTGGAATAGAGACAGTCTAGAAGACAATGATAGGACATGAAATCAGGATATTTAGGGTTCAGGTAATCAAATATTTATAAAGCATGACAAGTAATTTAGATTTCATTCTCAGAGACATGGATTGGAGGATTTTCCAGAAAAAAATTTAGTACCTATATTGAAAAGGATTATGATTTACATGTATTTACCTGAAATAAATACTGTATTTTGTTCTATAAAATTACATATACACACAGTGAGACAACCTCTCCCTGTAACCCTTGTACATCATTAAGTATTGTCTTGATATGAGGTGGGGCAGAGCAGGTCACAGAAACTACTATTTTATTATATAGTAAATGTGCTTCTTTTTAGATTATCATGTTCATGGCCTTATGAAAGCAACAGCTAGAATTCAGTTTTAAAATCTTCCAATTGGCCAATTGAGTTGTTTATGACTTTTAATGAGTTATTATCTCTTCAGTTGCTCTATTCTCTTGAAATTAACAGGCTCATATTAGGCTGATTAGATAATAATGAAGAAATTGGCTAATAGTATATCATATGAATTCTTCAATTCTTTTTAATAATTGACACATTACAAACTCTACTTGCTCCAAGATATTGATATAATTTAGAACGTACTAGATACCAGTGGGTTAACTGTGTTACAATCCATTTTGTTTGTCTGTGCATCCTATAAATCAATGCCTACATAATGGTGCTAAAGCTCAACTAAGATCTTGCACTTCTCAAATACTTGCAAAGGCTGTTGTAGGGCGATGGAATAAAGTTCAGTCACCTTAGCACAGCACTCAAGACTCCGACTCTGTAGAATTACACCCTTCTATACAAAATATTCGTTTACAAATATTTATTTGTTTGCTTTGGCAATTTATCTTACACTCTCACCATCCACTCTAATATTTACATAGCTTTCAGGATTCAACCCAAGTGTCAGCTTCTCTGTTTAGTCTTTCAAAATTCTTCCAAATGGATTTAGAGCTGATATATGTGTTTTACTCCTATAACTCTGTGAAAGTTCCAGCTGAAGCATGTATTACATTGTCTTGTAATTATCTGTTTTTACTTCCACACTCCAAAATAAAGAATGATTCCCTCCTGGACAGGTGTTATTTTTAATTCACTTTTTTTTTTCTGAATTTATCACCAGTGCTATACTAATAACTAACCCATTTCAGGAACTCAATGTACTGGCTGGATGGGTGAATGAACAGATGAATGTGTGCCAGCTATCATTCCTGCCTTATATTTGATTCATTCCTCTAATGTGATCTGTGTAATGTGACTGAGATAAAATAGCTCTCTCAAATGGCTCAAGACTTCTGGCCTTTGTATCATCACTCATGCTGTTCCCTATTCTTGCAGTTTCCTCCTTCCACTAACTACTCTACCTGTTAAATCTTACACATCTCCCAAAACTCATTTAAAATAGTACCCCCTCCACAAAATTTTTCCTGGCTCTTAATCCAATCCAAGGGTCATCCCTCTTGCTCTGTATTCAGTTACACATTGCCAGTGCTTTCTTTTTAATTTTTGTCTCTTTTTACATTGTGTCTGTTTATGCCCAATCAGAATTATTTGTACACAAGTATTCATAGTTGCATGCAATTATGAGCTCTTTAAATGAGATCATATATGATTTTCTTTGTACCACTCATAGTTATGCACAGAAGCCCCTATCTTAGGGTGATGCAACAGTGAGGCTCAGTAAAATAACTGATGACATTATAAATGTTATCCTGTTGGCATTTTTTTCTAAATAGATTTCACATATTATTTCTGCCAAAGTTGACAAAACCCAGCAAAAACTCTTCATTGAATTGGGCACTGTTATTCATCCAAAGGATTTCCTTAGCATTTTATACCAGTGTTTTTTTAATCTGGAGGTGTACTAATGTGCATTTATCTGTGTGTTTTAGATTGCCCTAATACTGTCTTCCAAAGAAAATCAGCTTTGTTAATTTCCAAACTTAGAAAAACAAAGATAGTAAAAATGAGTCATAGTTCTCACATTAGTTTAGTACTAAAAGTAGTTATTTACATGAGCTAATCTAAAAGTAATAACAACTAAAGAAAATGTCTTACTGTGCAGAAAACACAGGAATGCAGATACTGTATTATTGGTATCTCCTATTAATTACAAAACCTCTTTAACACTGTAGGAAAAGATCACTCTAAATGCTGTATTCCTGTGTATTTTTAAAAGAACACAGGGTAAAAAGGAATGGCTCACTTACTATTACAAACCTCAGTGAGAGGTGATTTATGCCAGGAAGGATTATGGGAGTACGTTCTTAGAAAATCACAGCACGACTCTGCAGATGAACGAAAGTGGGTGGGATGAATGCAATGAATTGAGCTCTCTCTGCAGACTTACCCCATTATTTTACCACTAATGAATTGATTTGTCAAACATCAAAAGCAGAGAGAATAGAACTGAGATTTATCTACATTTGCTAAAATCTTCAACTCTTCTGTAATTCCAAAGTGTCATCCTGATAGGGTGCTCTCATCAAAGATGTGTTTGACACTACTCAGTTTATTAAATGTTACTTACTCAAAAAAACACACCAGGTTTTTTACCAAAGTTGTTTTTTTTCCTTAGTGAGTAACTGATTTTCTTCCAGAAGGAAAAAAAAGTAAGCTTCTTTGTAAATAAACAGACACGTACATACATGGTAGGTGTGATAGGATGTCTTCAGATAGGAGTTTTTGACTTTTGGGAGAAGAACAGCCTCATGGTGAATTAATACTAGGTATTTTCTCTCTATGTTTTTCCTCCAATGGAGACTTTTATAAAAGAATCTATTAAAGACTATTCTACTTGTGAATGAGCTTTGAATTACCTTTGCTATTGTCAAAGCCCATTTATCAACCTGACAATGTAAGTCTCTAAAAGCAAACAGGGGCAAGAAGGGGCCCTGCACTCTTGCCTTGGCAGAATTAAGTGTCTTTTCCACAGAGAAAGGAGTCCTAGACACAGCTGTAGCATTTACACAAACTTAGCGAAACACTATATAATGTCTTTTTTTGGAGGGCCCTATATAAAGCGTGTCTGATATATTTCCGCATGCCCCTACCTTGCAACAGTGCATTAACAAATACATATACTTGTCCATCTCCATGAATCTGATGTACATGCTTTTAAAATGCAAAGGTCCAGGAGAAAAAAACAAACATATCTGTTTTCTACAAAGTACCTTCTGATTATGCATTCTTCTGATATTTTTATGTATATTCTCATAGTCTCTATATAGAAACCCAAAGACAAAATGATTTTATATTTGTCTGAGAACTATTTTCTATTGGCTACAGTGATTTTAAAAATCTCATTAGGTCTCTGCAATCTTAAATTTAATACAATGGCCATTTTGTTAATACAACAAATGGTTTGCTCGAGCAAATGTGTACATATAAACATTCAACATCTAGACACAGATGTCTGTGTTTTATTAGCCAGTGTCCTTGAGAATGTATCTATGTAACTTGAGCAACTCCTTTTCACTAATGGAGTGGAACATTGTAAAGAGAATTCTATTAAACAAAAAGTCAGTCTTATTACTGGATCTTGCTGGATCAATGGTGCTAAAAACATTACCCAACCAGTTTGAGAAGTATTCTTGTCAGATGTCCATCTAAATAATTACAGTCATTTTGTTTAAGTGAAATAACTTAAAAATTATACTGTTGAATGGGTGCATGTGTTGCACAGTCGATGAATCATACCACAGGTGAAGTAAACTCTTGAAAATACCCAGAGTGGAAGTTGATGGTAGGCAAAAAGCATTAATTCGCACATAAAAATGCATATTTCACACTTTTCTAAGAAGTCACTTTGTATTATTTCTGCATTGAATGGAAAGGAAAATTCACTTTAGGCTTGGGTTACCTGTACACCTTTTGGTTATGAAAGATCATTGCATAATATTTTATAATATTACATAATATTCAGAAATTCATATTTTGAAGAAAGCCAAACCTCAGAAATTCAACTTAGAGCTGATTTGTTGAGAGAACCTCCAACTGAAAATGAACTTAAACTGAGAACATTTGAGATTAATTTATATTCACGGAAAATACACAAAATAAGTGAAGGAGGTCAAAAAGTACAAATTTCCAGCTATAAAATAAATGAGTCACAAGAATGTAATGTACAGTATGGTGACTGTAGTTAATGATATTATATTGCATCTTTGAAAGGTGCTAAGAGAGTAAATCTTAAAAAGATCTCATCATAAGGAAAAAGAATTGTATAACTATGTATAGTGTCAGATATTAACCAGAATTCTTATGGTAATCATTTGCAATATATACAAATATTGAATCATTGTGTTGTACATCTGAAACTAATATAATGTTATATGTCAATTATGCCTAAAAAAAAATAAGTGAAAGAAAAACAAATACCCCCAAAATAGCTTATGTTATCTTATAGGTAGATATAAAAAATTAACATAAACATAACCATGACACAAATGTTAGAAAAAATTATGCCTCATGGATAGGTGGCCTTGTAAGAAATATTTCCTCACCTTTTATTTATAGAAAGGTTTCAATTTTTAAGGAAACTCTGTTATAATTACATCTAATTTCTATCATCATTTGTCCTGAAAACCTTAAGCAAAAACAAAGGCTTATTCTAAAGGAAGTCAAGTCATTAAAGTACATTTGAAGGAACTGTATTGCAACATAATTTTTGCTTTCCTTAAACATTTTTAATATTTAAGGTGATGCAAATTTCTCCTCTCTGGAATTTCTCTGTTAATCTTTTGGTCAAAAAATTCTTCAAATTTTCACTGAGAATGATTGAAATTCTATGAGAAGTAAAGGTGTTTTTACAAAGGACCCTGAGCCATGAAGTACCATAAAGACTTGCTTATTTAATTTAGCAAAGTGAACGAATTGGATAAGGTTTTTGAAGCCAGGATTGAACAGAGTAAAGGAAGTCCATCCTGGATTAGTATTTCTGAAAATCAGAAGAGCCTCTTCTCCAACAGTTGGCAGAGGGCTGCCTTATGGTAGAAGTAAACTCCGTTTTTTGAAAGCCTCATTTATCCCCAAAAATAAAGATGCAGAGGAAGAAACAGTAGAGTATTTTAAAAGACATTTATATTGTCTGTCAGCTTAGCTTTTAGCTCAGACATAACAGCTATTTCAATACGTAAACACACACATATTAAGAAGTTAACACACACTTAACAAAGAGGTCCTCTTTTCTGTTACCCAACATTTCTAGGACAAAGCCAATCAAGTATCTGGAACCATATTTTAGAACAAACGTGATTCTCTGAATTATAGGCCTTAAGTCTGTTCTAGAAATAGTTGCATGGCCAGTGTAATTACGGTTTGTGTGAGTCACAGAGGCTGCTCTAGGCACTGTTCATCCTATTTATACTTTAGCCCTGGAACAAATACTGAGAAGTTAAGGAAACAATGCCAAAGAACTGTGTCAGGTGGAATTCAATGGCCACAACCTCCTTTCTCATAACTTCAACTAAACTTAATGATCCCAGCAGACAGGTTAGGGAGACCTCCTGCTTCCCTGAAAGTCCTCAGCAGTTACAAGGGGACATGCAGGTAGGTTATAGCTTTGTTTGAGTTCTGACCTTGCTGGGCTATTATAGAGAATTGGATCCAAGGAAAAATTTGGACACAGCAAATTTCTCTATGGCAGAATAATACACTTCACAAGAGAAGTGTCAGATTATTGAATTCTTTGTGCTGAAATGTGCTTTGTATAAGGGTGTATTATATTGGACCCTACCAGCCAAATACGGTTTCTATATATTCTGTCTGCCTTCAGCTTACAAGTCATCTTGATGTGTGGGAATTTTTGTAGAGCAACAAGTTGTTAGTTGAATGCCATCTAATATTTTTTTGTTTTCTCTTGAATTAATAAAATCAAAGCAAAGAAAGAAAATCCAAATTATGAGAATTATAGTTTTAAAAGTAGAAAAAAAAAGAAAGTCCCATGTTCCAATTAGACAAAACTAGTAATATATTTGGAATATCTTGTCTCCATATTCAACCTATAATTAAGTGTATGTAAATTTGATCAAACTGTAAACTCACGATTAGATGAGACTACATAATAAAATTGTCAAGAACAATTAGATCCTTAAGGAAAAGACAGCCAATACTGAAAAGCATCTTTTGGTATGAGAGAGATTGTGAGGCTTAAAATATTTTTCCCCCAAAAGATGAGAGTATTTTTGCGGTTCTCATTATTTTCATTTATGTACTATTTACTTCTCACAATTTAATTATTTACTGTAGGAAATCTTCTATTATATCTTAGAATGAATCTATCATGATTTCACACAGATTTTAAAAGGAAAAAACTTACTTGTTCTATTGAAATTTTTTTGAAGTGTTTTAAACTCAGAAAAATTTAAGCTCATTAAGTTGGGATATCATGAAAGCTTTGCAAACATGATCGAACTCATCACTCACTCCCATTACTTATATTTCTTTCTGATCCCTGATAATGTTTCATTTTGTGATCTGATCACTATTTCTGTCTCAGTTTCTCTGTCCCTCCAGCTAATGTTTACTGACATTATGCTAAGTGCTGTAATATGTGCAGTAAGCCTAGGGTGACAGGAACAATCTGCCCTCATTTTTCAGAAAAAGAACTTGAGTGTTGCCTCACAGGCAGCAAAATAGCACAGGCCAGATTCAAATCCTGGTCCTGCAATTCAGTTAGGCATTTTGCATCTCAGTGATGAAATTTCCCTTCGTTAGACTTGGAGAATCACATCTGTTGGAACTGAAATAGGGCTCAGGGATCCTTAGAATAGTGGTTCCCAAACCCATTGCCCATCCAAATCACTAGGGAGTATAGATTCTTGGGTGCTGGTCCTAATTTCAGATTCCTCTGGGCTGGGGTGGACCTATGGTTATTTGTATTTTGAATATGCTTCACAGCTGAGATTTGGAAAGCATGTATCTCTTTGAAGTCTTTATTTCACAGAAGAGACAAATCAGACTTGTGTTGGTGATGATAAGAAAAGTCCAGGCTTTTACTCCTCATATCAATCCTTTTTCTACTCTATTGTGATCAGCTTGTTCTTGTACACATCAACTGCCAATGGGGATTGCACAAAATTATTTTATTTCCATTTTCTCTAGTGAATGAAATTAATGCATCTATTGAGAGAGATTTGCTCAAAAATGTTCATGGAACACTGTGCTTTTCCTATTATTTTTGTTAAAGGACAGAAGGAGCAATTGAACCCTTATGAAAAAAATTATTTAATACCACAGATGGCACTGTCCGTGTGGCAAAGCATATTGGCATTGTTAAGTATTGTGTCGGTGGCCTGACCAGAATGTATTAAACCCCACTTAAAATCAAATTTCATGTCAAAGGGCCTTGAAAGAGCAATGCCATAGTGAAATTCCAAAGGGGAAGTGCACTGAACAGGTTAATAGAGCCCATTAGAGGGTGTTTGCAACACTGTTACATTTCGAGAATGTGGCTTTGGTGAGTGAAAATGGCTAATAAGGACACCTGAACTAATTTCCCACTTGAATTCTCACTTTGTTTATAATCCTATATTTAATATGGAGAGGAAAATTAAAGGAATATGAATTCTCTGAATATTTCTCAGTATTTGGCCAAAGAAAGACAGACTGTCTTTTTTTGAGGGGGGGCTGGCTTATGAGTACAGTTACCCTAATGGAAAGATCATTAATATTACATGATGACTCATCATATTAAATAATGTACAAGCTGAGCTAGTTCTAAGCCCTTCATTTAACATGGGAGAAACAGAGCATTTCCTTCTAATTATTTGCAAGTATTATCTTCTAAATTAATGGATTTTAAGAAAAAAAAGCTTTGTCTGATATCACATTGTAGTATAACAGAATCTCAAATGAGGCCTTGTTTGAATTAGATGTGAATATTTGTTGACAGAATGATACAACTGACCCAGAACTAGATGGAAGTCATTAGTTAGCGTTTTTCTGAGAATAGAAGAAACACTCACATGTGAGATACTAGCTTTCAAGAATACTTAAGGAAAATGTGGCACTACTAACTAGGTCTAAGACTTAATTACCACACTCTATCATCAGTGAAACTCAGCTTTTGACCCTGAAATAGTATTGTACAATTAAAAGTGTCCTGATAGGAAGTAATTTTTTCCTGGGTTCAATAGATTCCAGTGCCATAAGAGATTTATATTAATACTATAATGAACCCTAGTGGGTAGTAATACCTGCCTATTCTATCTTGACAGGGCACTTCTCAACTTTCTTAAGGGTTAAAAACCTAAAAAAAAACTAAAACAAAGAAGATAAAGTGAATTGCATACAGTTAAGATGACAGACCCTTAACTGTTCACCACTCGGCAACCTGATTCATTTAATAATCATTTGTTGTATGTCTATCATATGCATAATTTTTTCTCTACTGCAACGTATTTTTCAGAAGTTCTAACTGCCAGACAGCATGTTACATTTCCTCTTCCACTGCTGACTACATACCTCGTAACAGGAGAAGCATTAATTTGACCTTGAATGTGATCTCTTAGCAACAGGTAAATGAGGGAAGAGAAAGTTGAAAATTGCAACCCTGACTCCAAACTACAAAGTGAAGACAATTTTCTGTAAAGTCCATTTATTCCCAAATCTTTTTTTTTCTGCCTCTCAGACAGCCTTACCACTAAACGCTGCTATTAAAGTGCTACTCATTCCACCTCACTGAAGAATTGCTCTCCTAGTTGTTACAATGACTAGGAAACAAGTAGACTAGACAGAAGTTGCCACATGGATCTTATATTTATTCCCAATATGCAGGGAAAAGGATGAGAATAGGTCAAATGTCTATTGTTCTTGTATCATCAAAGGAAAATAATAACACACCAGGTTCACATAGCATCTCTCAGAAGGGTGTCTTACTTCTTCACAAAGCACCAGAGGGTGATAAAATACATGGTGGCTATGCTGTTTGACAAGTGAAATTCTAAATTAAAAATTTTAACTAACATATTCACAACCAAAGTTGGTCAACTTGAGAACTGTAATCAAAAGGTAATCATCGTAATTAATGACAACGTAAGTGGCTCACGTTATACTAGGCCTATAAGGCTACAAAATAATAGGGAAACTAAAATTCTCATTTTGGAAGTGTGTATGTGTCTGTGCGCCTTCGTGTGTTCCCTGTGGATTTCGTTGTGTCTCAAAAAAGATACAGTGTCATCCTAACCACCCCTCCCCTTACAGAATGTGAACTTACTTGGAAATCAAGGCCTTGCAGGTGTAATTAGTTAAGATGTGGTCATACTGGAGTAGGCGGCCCTTAATCCAATATGACTGGTGTTCTTATAAAAGAGGGAAGACACTGCAAACAGACACACAGTGTGAACACCGTGTGGAGGCAGAGGCTGGGACTGGAGCGATGCAGCTGCAAGCCAAGGAAGGCCGAAGATCGACACTGCCACTGGAAGCCGGGAGGATGAAAGAAAGGATCCTGTGGCCCTGCCAACACCTCGATTTGGGATTTTTAGCCTCCCGAGTTGTGAAAAAATTAATTTATGCTGTTTTAAGGCACCTCATTTGTGATATTTTATGACAACCCTAAGAAACTTAGAGTTTCTATCTATATCTATCATCAAGTTACCTTTCTATATCATAGACATATATATATATACCAAGACATACATCATCTCCCAGAACAGTCCCCATACATACACATAGAGCAAAATAAGAATATATGTATATATGTCAATATTTTAAAAGTTGCTATCTCTGGGTAATAGGAGAAAAGGTGACTTTTAAAATGTATATTGTTTACAAATTTTCTACATGAAATTTATAATTCTGTTGTAATAAAATAATAAATTAGTCATAAAAGGGTCATCTCCAGCATGGCCAAATGTACAGAAACAAAATTTAATATGGCTTTTTCTATCGATAATCTAAACTTCTTCGTACTTAACATTCTAATTCTTCATTTCGAAAATAGTACTGATACTTATGACATGGCCCAAATATGTTAGGTCTCTTTACTGTTTTTTGGTAAGTTTCAACAATTTTTATCACTGTTAATCAAACTTCGTGTCAGTACAAACTCAAAAGTAGTACATATTTTTCAGTTGGAACTGGGTTGAAGCTCTTCTCCAATTTCTAGAAGCTATTTGATTTGGGATGAATTTCTAAGCCTCTCTCAGTCTCCAATTTTTTATCTATAAAAAGTGGACATTTATATATAAAAATAAAACCTACACTCACCGAGATGTATGATCTTTGGGACACAAAACATACACAGTAATTGCTTAGCCCAATGTCTAATATATACATACTCATTAATGCTCATTATCATTATCTGCCAAGTGGGAAAGAATACTCAAATAATGAACATAGTATTTTGAGTATCTATTCCCTTGTCATGAAGGAGATAACATCAGTCTTTAAAATCAATTATCCACTGCTTTGAATGTAATCAGTGCCATGTAATTTGTACAGTCTCTTTTAGAAGTTACTTAATCTGACAATAAGTTTGCTCAACTGTGTAATGAAAAAAAAAACATCTCATTTGGATAGTTTTGAAATAACAATAATGATAACAACTATTATTTATTGAGTCCTGATGAGGTATCAAGGCTCTAGATGAGAAATTTATGCACAGCAGCATGTTCAATCCTTGCAAAATTTTATGAATTATTTTGAGGAATCACTCTTTAAGAATTAAATGTAGGAGAGCAACATAAATCTAATGGAATTGTTTGGTATTAGAAACAAGGCATATTGTGTACTTGCTGGTATTAAAATTATACTATCTTCTGAATATCTGAATAAGCTTTTGAAGGAAAAGATATACATATATTTACCCTGCCATTACAGTAATCCATGTATAGTCCACAACTTTGACAAATACTTTGAATAAATGAATACATGAATGACAGAATTAACTAATGAATAATGACCTGTCTGGAAGTATCTGAATTTTCAGTTATGTTTAAGATCTGTAAGCTTAACAGGTCTTTCTTTTTAAAAGTGCATTTTAATCTTGATTCTGCTAGTATTTTTCAGATATCCATTAAGGATTAACTCAACAAATACATTTATCATACATATATAATTATACACACATGCCCTATATATGAATATACTACATACCATATAATATATTATACATTGCCTCAAATTTTATGCAAAAAAAAACAACAAAAAAACTTGGTGGTTCCTTCAATATTTTTAAAACTATGAATGTGAAGTTTTTGATTTTGCTTAAAGCCTGCATTGCCCTTCATACCAATCAAAAATGCACGTGAAAAATCAGATTTCATGGGACACACACACACAGAAACACAAAATCACATTTTGTATGGCCCTGTGGCATTTTGACAAAATGGCCCTGAAAAGAATATGAAGAAATAGTATGAGAAGAGGAACATGAATGTAGAGAGAAATTGTTTTTATTGATTTTCCTGGCAGTACAGTTCATAACATGAGAACTAAATTTATGAAGTCAGTTGTTGATTTGGCACCGAGAAGCAGGCCACCGTTACAACTCAGAAGGTTGACTCTTACATCCTTCTGATTATTAATTTCTGAGTTTCTGGCCTGTTTTTGACATCCAAATGATAATAACCAGGATGAAATCAAAGAAATTAGGTACTTTAAATGAACAAGAAAATTCTTATTTTTGGAGATATCCTGCAGCGAGATCTTAGAATCTGTATTGGGTCTTTTAGGTATTATTCAACTTCTTTGTACACAGTGGTACCCTGTTACAACAAAAAAAATTTGACTTGGAAACAGATAGAATGCAATATCCTTAGTAGAAATGGATTTATATGATTGTTCTAGGACACACTCCAAATTTTTTTTAAATGTTGGAAATCATACAATTATAATAAATGATTATCATACTGCCAATAGCTTTTGGTTTCCTGATAACTTAGCTTTACAGAAGCCAAGTGTCAGATAATATCTTTAACAAAACAAATATGAGTAACATACAAACTATGTGAGAATCTGAAACAATTTGTAAGGATTGTTTCTTTGGATGTTAAACAGTTGCAGAATCCACTGTTACTCTCCCTTGTGTACAGTTCTATTTCCATTTGCTTTCTGACACATTATTAAATGCAATCATCAAGCAGAGTGTTTCCTGGAGCAGAAGAGAAGCAGAGGGAAATTATGTTACTCAGAATATCCTAAATTCAATAAACAAAGTCTCTGTGTATATGCACAACCAATTTAACCATGTTGACTCAATTGGTCAATCAATTCTGATTTAAAGCAAAGGTCAGCTCAGTCAAACTAACAATCAGTTCAAAGAAAATCAGTAAAAACTTTCGCTTTCAATTTGCATGCCTTGAATATTACAGATGATGCCATTATTCCAGAAAAGAATAAGAAAAACATCTGTATGTAACACTTAATTTAAGATTATTGAGTTCTAAGTTTGTTTTGTTAAATATTGTTTTTACACTTTCTGGACTCTGTATATACATTTTTTTTTTACTGCAAAAGAAGGAAATTCTTTTGCAATAAAATAGGAAGAATACATAACTTTCCTTGAGAAAAATCTAGATAAATTTTATAATGAAAGAAAAAATTATGATTTCCTAAGAGTTACAGTCTCAGGGACAAAACAAGGTGGCATCCGTTAGAAAAAAAGATAAACCTTCTAGAAGAAGAAAATTCTATAGAAGAAAATGAAAATTGTAATCTTTGGATTTTTCATCATCAAATCACTGTCTGAACACCATATATATTGTATGATTTAAGTAACAGATCAAACAAGCAAACAAAATGATTTCACGGGCCCTGAGAGACAAACTTAATACACTGATTATCAGCAGGTAGTTTCTGCTAAAATACATTTTTTATAAAATCACAAATATTCTATCTAGGGCACACCACAAATGCATAGAATACAAAGTTGTAAGAAAACATGGACACTGTAACTTAAAGCTTTCTTGTAAACTATGCATGTTTTGGAGTTATATCGCATAGAAACCAACATGACAAGAAGTGGGAGTCAGTGACGAGCACAGTCACGCTCTTTCAAAGAGAAGTTTGTCCTGTGAAATGGTTAAAACCTGGGCTTAGAGAGGACTGGACAGAACCAAGATTCCCTTTTATAAAGTATCATAAACTTGAACAAGGCATCTAACAGACTGTCTGGTTTTCTTGAGACTAATGAAAATTTTGTGTCGCGTGCTTACTACAGAGAGCATTGAAAAATTACCATTAAATAAATTATAGCTATATTGTTATTGATACATTACATAGATTAAGTTCATCAATGTGGCAGAGGGTTCTTGGTCTTTTGAGAAAAACGTAATGACAATTTACTAATTTAAAACACACTGTAATCAGATTACAAGAAGAAATTGCTTGTGAGCCTCTAAATATACTGAAAGTGAAAATTTTTAGACTGGAGAGAGTTTGAAGTGATTGGTCTTGGGGAGCATTTGAAACTTAAGGCATATGGACAGCATTAAAAATATACACAGAAGTAGCCTATGTAGACATCAAGGCTTGGTAAAACGAGCTTTGGCAGATGTCCAATAACAAGTCATGAAAACTGTCCCCTCAAGGGACTTTAATTAAATGTTTGGCCACTCAGGGCCATCCAAACAATACAGCAATACACAAGACAAAACTATTTAAGAACCTAATGGCACTGGGAGCTCTTTGGAGATGTAAGAAATAGGGGTTTCTTGAAAATTAAATGCTACCAAAGGTATAATTAAGTGACCTCAAATAAATTATCTCTCTGTGGGTGGGCTCCTGGTTATTTAAATGTTAAGAGAAGTAATTCATTATCATGGAGAGATATTTAATCCCATAACTAAGACAAAGAACTATATATCCACAAAAAGTCTATATTTTATCTGCAAATATGAGCAAAGGGAAAATTAACTTACTACCAGATGCTGTTAATTCTTCTTGATAGGATTTTGCCAAACTAGTTAAACTTTTGTCCAAAGATGAAGGCAACATTTTTTCTGGTCTCTAATATGCCTGACCAACCAGATTTGCTGTTATTACCACAAAAAAGCAGGCTGTTTGCAGTTTCACTATGCCTGAATAACTGTGTAGTTTCCTAAGTCCTTCTGCCTCCTCATTGGTCAATCTCTTCAATTAGTAGGTAGAACTTAGAGTAGATCTCTAAGGTTATTTTCATCTCAATATTTTATACATGCAAGAAAATAATAGTTTAATGAATATGCAAAACACTTCAGTTATATTTATATAGATCCATAAGAATAAGATAATATAGCATTAATAAGAAAATATTATGTTGCTTCTAATTTCTTTGGTGAGAAACATAGAACTGAATTCAGAGATATTCAACTCACCTTATACTGACTATAAATTGTTGCTCACTCTAGAATATAGTGGACACACACTGTGAAAATGAAAATTGCATTTATCTATCTCAAGTTGGGGAATACATTATTTAACTATTTTCAAAACTATTTAACATGTCTCATTGGGGGGGGCTAATGAAACAACATTGAAATAACATGATGCTTAATCATTAAAGGAAAAATGTTTATGTAAATTATAATGTAGATTATGTGTAAATATGACAAGTATTCCCAATTTATACATTCTACAGTCATGTTCTTAATGAGTGTCAAAATAAGACTGAAGCACTATACCCAAAATAATCTTTAAAAAGTAATAACAATTCAATGTTAGAAATGATATTGTGTAGCAAAGTGTTTCATTTATATTATTTTAAGAACATGTTGTTGAAGAAGTTACGAAAGTCATTTGATGTTGTTTTCAAGGACTCATGGAACGTTTCTTTTCAGAATGAACATTCCTTCCAAATTGGTTGTCGTTTCAAGTTAATTGAAATATAAATAATCACAGACTTCTAAAATAAAAATGAAAGCAAGCAAATACAGAAAAATTAGCTTAAGGAATAATGGTATGACATATAAAGTCAAGAAGAATGTCACAATTTCAAAAGAAAATTCTTAGAAAGAAACTTGAAGTGTTTCCTAATTGTTGGTCTTCTCTGTATAAGGGGGAAAAGTTGCTTTAATGCCTACTGAGTCTTGTTCTAGAAGCTATGGCTTTTGCCCAGTAACAATGGAACAACAGGATTAGGTCTGCAGTCAGTTACACGTGGCAGTGAGTGTCAGCCTGTAAATAACTTCACAATTCTGTGCCTTGCTGCCTCTGTTGATTCTTCTACTTGGCTTTGCTTATTCTATTGTTCCCCTTCTGAATGACTGTATCTGGAATCACGCACTCAAAGACTCTATCATTATCTGAAGCACATTTGTCTATGTGAGAGAGTACTTATTAGGCTTGCCACTAGATTGCCAGCACAGTTGGTGTGAAAGGCTGCCAGGCAATTAACTTTTTCATTCAGTAATTTAAAAAATATGACCTAGATTGTATGGAGGCCTTTTACCTCCTTAACTAAATCACTTGTCAAACTATATTTATTGTCCTCGGGAAGGTCATTAAAATAAAAGTAATACAAATTAAGAAAGTCATCATTGTAACTAGATGTCATATATACTTTCCAAGTAAATGCATACTTCCTAGCTACGTGATTACTATCCATTTATCTGTCTACATTTATAAGTTTTTGGATAAAATTTGTTTTGATGGCCTGGCATAGGTAAAAGGAAATTTAACAAGTTAATATTGCTTGCACAGTCATCAACAATATTTAAGGTGAATTCTGAAGAACCTCACCATTGGGAATACTCATTAAATCAATGAGTTAAAACAAAGAATACAGTAATAACTTTAAAGTGAAAATGTGTATCACATAATTTCTCAGTATAGATTTGTCTGTCTTGGAATTCACAGGTGGAAATATTTTGTCTTTGTTTTTGTTTTCTGTGTGTGTGTGTGTGTGTGTGTGTGTGCGCGCTTGGCTATGTGTTTAGGCAAGACAAAATTTCCCTAATGCTCCTATAAAAAAACTTAAAATGTTCAAATTCTTGTTCAGAATCTTATTGCTTTCAGTTTTCCTAGGCCATTTCAACTTAATTAGATATTTAAACCCTAAGAACCTCCTGTGAGTGTCTATCAGAAGATTTATTTTCCTTGAAATTCTAACATGCTATCTATATGATTCTTAAAACACTTAGAAAATTCACATTTTTTTCAGGTACATGTTTTGTCTCCTCTTTGAGAGTGTAAGGATCTTGTAAAGATGTCACATAGAGTTCACCCTTCTGGTTATATAGACTGTATCCAGTAGGTGCTAACTAGGCCTTTCCTAAAGAAAGTAATGGATGAGAAGTAAATGGCTGCAGTGATGGGTATATTTACAAATGAATTTACAAACATGCCTTTTCCAGACGAGAAATTTTTCTCAACTGAGGAAGATTTTTAAATCCTGCATTGTATTTATTTATTTTTTGCCTTTGCTCTCATTTATGGAATACATAGTATTACTTTGGCAGCTGAATTCAGTGTCAGCATCATTTTCTTATAGTAGTAACTGGCACCTGACCTTCATTATTGGATGTACCATGAGAGCCCCACTCGTCCCCAGACACATCAACAAACTTTGATTTTCTTCTCTAATTGCCGATACAGAGAAGCCAATATATGTTTATGTGTAGAAATTCATGTAGTTAACCCCTGAGTGCTTTGAATCACTATTGTTAAAAGTGATAATGCTTATTCTATTTAACAGATTGTGCTTTAGTATCATGCTTTTTCCATTTTTTTTTCTGTTTTCTATGATTATTCTGTTGTGAAGAATATGGGAAAAAGTTGACTACTTAAATAGAATCAGAAAAATAATGTCAGTTTCTCATAGGTGCAGAACAGGAAAAGATAACATGGCTAAACTTTTCTACTTCTATAGGCAAATATCTCTTTGAATATAAGCAAAAGAGATAGTAAGAAAGAGAAAGTCTCAAATGTTTCCAAATATTTTAAATAAAGCACATTTGGGTGTGCTTTTATGAAAGGATTTAATAAAGACCTAACTTATTAGTGAATAACAACATATTTTCCCTTAAACAGAGATTTTCTAAAAAATAAGTAAAACTTTAATATGTAAATAAGGAAGTTGGGATATTCACTGGCAACCACATACATATCTATAAAATTTGTCTCATTTGGATATTTGGTTAATAGATGAAAACAAGAAAGTGTCACACAGAGAGAATATAAACATCCAATGTTTATAGAGATGAAGGTAGTATCTGCAATCTGTTTGTATAAAATATGTTTCTCCTCTTTACACTGGAGCTCAGCTATGTTCCAGGTGGGTAAAATGTCTCCAACTTGAGTCCTAGTTATCAATAACATTATTATGTGAAAATTTAGTGTTTCTTTATAAACAAGATTCAAATAAAGTATCAGGTATTCTCATCTCAGATGCATATGCCTTAAAAATTATGTGAAATTTGCATGAACTGATAAAATACATCCTTCTGACTTTTCTTAGCCCACTTCTAGGATACATTGTTAACCTCAAGGTAAAACATTGCTGACAAATGACTTGGTTCTCAAATTTGAGAATTGCATTACAATGCTGTGCCAATAATTTGTCTAGTATTTCCTATTTGATAAAGATGACATGATGAGTGTTGCCTTCAAAAGTACTTAAAGAAGATTATATTTATATTTTTATATTATAAGACTCAACTTTAGGACCTAGTATGATGCCAGATGCTTACTTATGTGAATGAAATAGTTGCTTAAGATTTTTATAAGTCTGCTATTCCCAAAGCCATTATAAATGTACACAATTAGATTTTTTAAAAACTATTACCATCCAAAGATTTTGTAAACTTCAAAATACAGTTATACATCAGAGACATTAAAAGTTAGTATTTATAAATTTTCAAAATATGACAATTAGAATATCTAAGTTTCTCTGAAATTTAAAAACTTTAACAAAGAAAATGCTTTATAAACCTGAAAACGTTGTCTCTTAAAACAAGTCTAACACTTTTCTTTTTTCCTGGTGGCAGGAAGGTATAAAAACATCATATTTCACTTGAAGATGAATCACATTAAGGAAGAAATAAAAGTATCAAGGAAAGAGAAATGAAGCACGGGCATTTGTGAATTAAAATTAGTGAATTTCCATGTCAAATATATATTTGCTACTATGAAATGTAAGTGTTTCATTAATTATATGTTCCTATAACATCTAGCAATAAAACATGTAGAGATATAGTCATACAGTAACAGCAAGAAAGAAAGCCAAAAGAAAACATTGGTAGCAGTAATAAAATCACATGAAATGGAACTGAACTAAAAATATCCAACATTTGATAAATACCCTACATTCCATATTAAAAAATTAAATGATAAACATAATAGGAGAATATATTGAAATAAATTCCAGTTCTAAAGAGAAATCTGCAGGTAAGTCAGCCTGATTAGAATCAACAAAAGGGCACTGAGGACTCAGCAGCACAGACGCGCCCAGCTGGCACCTGTAACCATCCTGCTTCTCCCTTTTTCACATCATGAAGAGTAACCAGAATTTTTAGTCTTGCTAGTCTAGTGGCAGTCAGATGACTTCTTTCTTATACAGAATAGAGGTGCTGAAAGATTTTTAAATATTAGAAACACTGGATCTAGAGATTTACAAAGCAAGGCAGTGCCTTACGAAGTTTGTGTGGCATAAACTAGAGGTGTCTCTCCCTCATTAAATTCCTATCCAGTGTAAGAGGTCAGTCTATATAATCTTGCTGTAAGATTAATAATCATCACCTCTCTTTGGATATAACTTGGATATGTTAATAATCTTCAATCCTTCTTGTAGATGTTAAGTTTGCTGTGACTGTTTTGAATTCACATGTTGTTCCCAGGAAACTGCTTCAGTTTTTGGATCAAACGTTGTTTCAGGGTCCAGGTGTCCACCTGACATGTATTTTACTACATACTGCTGAAAGCAATTTCAAATAACCAGTAACTTTTTATTTTTTTAATATATTATTTTATTATTTTAAAAATATATTTGCTTAATGGTATGGAGAAATTAACAAAATTATAAAATGGACCTTGACCAACTCCTAGGAAGTAAAATTTAACTATAGGGACAGAGCAAGTATACATGACAGGATACGGGACAACAGTGTTTGGTAGGTGACAAATAGCAGCAAATAGTTAACACACGGAGTGTCATAATGTTAGTAAAAAACAGAGTGCAGTGACATGAGAAGGGCAGGGAAGTCATGAGAAGATGAAGAAATCAAACTGAATATTGACATATGCAAAGGCTCCAAGTTAGTGGTGTGGAGGGAAGAATGGTGTGGGCTGAGGAAACAGTAGGAGCAGATGCATGGGAGCAGGAGAAAACTGATAGGAGCAGATGCATGGGAGCAGGAGAAAACTGAGCTACGTTTGGGTGTAGACTTTGGAACGATAGGCTGTGAAAGCTGGTGAGTAGGCAACAAGATGGGAATTGTGTGTAGGACCGGTGGGTCTGTGAGTTGAATGTGGCATTGTGAATACGGTGTTTTCACAGGAATACCCGGTGATGGCATGCAGACCTGTGGATGTGAGAAGAGATGGAAGTAGGGAGAGTAGCTGGGGAACTCTGACAGAGTACACGCGGGAACTGAGGGAGTGAGAAAATGAGTATATGGCTTCCCTTTTTGCTTTTATAAATCATATCTAATTTTTAGCTCTTACGAAGAAAACCATACACTGCCAACAGAAAAGATATCCTAACTGTTGCGAAAAGAGGGATCTGAAAAATAATTTCTTTTAAAAAAAAAAAAGCCATCAATGCTTCAGTCAAAAGTGTAATTCAACTCCGGAAGGATAGAGAGCAGTCACAGCCTACCATTTAACTATTTAAAAGGAAAAAAAAAAGTTGAGGAGGAAGAAGAGAAAAATCATTAATGAAAAAAAAAATTATGAAATTATGTATTTATTCTGAAGGGACATGGCTTGACTATGTTATTTTATTTGCTCTTTTCCTTGGAAGAGTCTGAAATTCATGCTAATGTGATTCTTGTGGAAACCATCAGTCAGATGCAGGCATCATCAGCCGCTTATCAGATTCAACAGAGTTTACAGTGTGTCAGAAACAAAGGCCCTTTTATAAATGCTGATGCACATAAACTTCTCAGAATCTCTTGTGCTCATTATGATTTTCTGATTCCTGGTCAGAATTATATTTTTGTTTCCTGAGGAGACTTTTATGTTTGGGAGGGTGAGTTGAGGGCAAAGATTTATCATGGGACTCTTACATCTTTCAATAAAAGATATATTTAAAAATTTTTTTTCACAAAAGTGTCTTTGGATTAAATGCATGGCATTGTTATCTACTATTTCTCAATAAAGCTAAAACAAGAAAAAGAATCCCAGATACACTGTGAACTCCAAGTCAAGAGTCTCTATATTTTTGATGTTCAGTTGTATAGTGATAAACTCCTTCGTGTAGTTCAAAAATGGTTAGTGGTGAGGATGATATTACCACTCAAAGCTGATGGTACTAAGAGTAGAAGGGCTTATGTAGCAGTTTCACAAAAACTCAAAACATTGGTTCTGAGATTTTGGTATAAGAGGACACTACTCATTAAGCAAGATTGATAAGGAATTGGCATGAGAAACCATTCTTTCCTGCACCATTTCAAAACTTTCCTAATGTCTTAAACATAAAACTGGCAGTTATATTCAGTTCCAAGACACAAAATTCCATTAGGCGAAGTTCTCTTAATATATAAAGTAATAACCTTACCACTTAGTTTAGATACTTGCTAAGTTAACAACCATATTTTTCTATGAAGCCATAGAAAAAATGTTGATTAGAAATACCACCGATAAGCAAATTAATGTCATAATATTCAAATACAAGTATCACAGAACTAGAGGTCATCCATTTTCTGCCAAAAATATATTAAACGTATAAATTTCATGAACCACTTTTCCCACCCCCAAACACACACACACACACACACACACACACACAAAACAATAGTTTTAAAGAGACCATGTCGGCTCCTATTTAAGAAAAAGTGTAAGATTTTTCTTTAGAAGATTGAATACCTGATGAAGTGTCACCTCAAAGCTGCTATTTTTATGCTGTGAAGGTTTAAGTTCTGCTGCTACCCATGAAAAAAAACATGAGATTTAGTGCTGTTTTACTGTGCTTGTTAAGAATTAAATTTAAGACAAAAGGTATTATTTAAGGCTTTTAATACCTAGGTTAAGAAATAGAATCCAGCTCTAATGTATTCTAGAATGGCAACTTAAAACATTAGAAAACAATGAAGAAGAAATAACTACATAAAAAGTCCAGGCATTATGACCCTGTGGCTGGAAATTAGTTTGCTTCTTTCTAACTTCAATGTTCTCCAACAAGGCACTCTATCCATATAGCCATGCTGC
This sequence comes from Manis javanica, assembly GCF_040802235.1. Classification (NCBI taxonomy): domain Eukaryota; kingdom Metazoa; phylum Chordata; class Mammalia; order Pholidota; family Manidae; genus Manis; species Manis javanica. The sequence goes on from NC_133160.1 coordinate 149,149,244, forward strand.
TCTGTTTTCAGTACGGTTCATTCATTAATTCATCAAACACTGATTGCTTAATTCCCAGGTGCCAAGCCCCTGGAGTACTAGTAACTGGGGATACACAGATGCCTAAGAAGCAATCTCCATTTTCAAGAAACTCACAGTTCAGTTGGAGGCAGTCCTGTAAACAAATCATTATAATACAGTGAGACGTGCTAACAGATGCTTATACAATGGGGCTATGATGACAGAGAAGGCATATTTGCTTGGGGATTCAAGGTCTTAAAGAGAAAGTGGTGTGTGAGCATATTTTGAGGAAAGAATTGGACTTTCCAAGGCAGATTCCATAATAATCAATGAAAGAAATGGTAAATAAGTAGGTGAACCAAGTGACTAAGATTCAGGTGTTACTCACAAATAATACCCAGCTCAAAATATATTATCATAAAAGAGGACAGACAATGTGAAGGCAGAGGATTTGGCTATAAAGCAAGATAGTGAAGTGACCCTGGAAAATATATGTAGTTCCATTTTCAGTCTTCAAGATACAGATTAAAATCTGGATTCATAGGATTTTTGAGGAAAGTACATGAATCTGTTCTGTGAGTTTTAAAATGCCTTATGTTATTTATCTAATTATACCTCTTTTTGTCCTATGAATGTAGAAGTAGAGGTCACTTAATAAGTGTAAATATGTGATTCTTAGAAGTAGCAAGGCCAAGAGTCAAATTTCACTTTAAAATAAATATTATTTCAGCAAAATATAAGGGACACACGGTAAAATCTCTTTATATTATATTATTGTCATTAACGCCCATGAAGTTAATTTTATAGATAGATAGAATGCCTTGTTGGAAGGAAGGGAACAGATTATTGTTCCTGAAATTTCACATAGTATATATATTTTCCCTCAATAATTTTATTTTACTTCTGAGCTCATGTAATTTTAAGTACAATTATTGTATCATACAGAAATTATTTTCCATGCTTGCCTCCACCAACATACAGTGTAAAAAATAATGATATAGTCTATGTTATAGAGTGCAGTGATGATAAAGATGAACACCCAATTCCAAAATAAGAATATTTTTATAAGCTGTTTCTTAAAATTGATTGCAATGAATCTGACACAAACCCAGCATTTGGCAAGAGTCTGCCTAAGGCACTCTTGCCTGTCTCCATCTTTCTGAAGCAGCTCTTGATGCCAAATCATGCCCAGAACACAGAGAACTTCCAAAGGGAGTGCTGAGCACCTAGCGTCGCAGCCAGAGATTACAGTCCTCACTGTAACGACCGATTTATTGACCGATGTAGGAAACCTTTGGTGTATTTTTACTGCCAGGATACACTTCTCTATTTTTTAGGGTGAATACGCTACTTTGCTTTGGAAAACTATCCCGTTTCAGCTTTTATTCCCCACGCTGTTTTGTTTGGAGCTAGTCCCATTCCTAGTTCTAAAATAGACACATGATTTCAACCTGAGCCAGTCAGAATATCACTTTCTTCCATACACATGACTGGTTCAGATAGGAGTAATTTGTCTGAGTAGAGAAAGAGAGATAAAGAGATGGAGAGAGTCAAACTGGGGCCCTGGTGACCACATCTGACCTTGTGTTCAGCAATGCCAGGCAAAATTCCACTTTTCAGATACCTGAGGTTATGCAAGTGATTAAAGCTAATTTTGTTCCTGTTTTCTGTCACTTGCAAGTCAATTAACAGATACTATCTACATAAATATGGAGACCCTATCCCCGTTAATAGCAAGAAAACAATTGTAACTTATCTCTTGATAGTTACTTCCCTGGCTGCTCTTCACTGTCTGAGTTCCTCTTGTTTATACATAGCTGGTTAGTATAAAACACTAGTATATGATATAAATGCATATAATATAATTAGTTTGGCTCCTCATATTAGCCTATACGACCTCAATCTCCAAACTGCAATGTCACATGCTGTTGGCAACTGTTTGGAATGGGTTACGTTTATCTAAAACTGACATTCATTGTTACCTGCCCTGAAGCTCCTTCACGTAATAATATAAAAATGTACTTTTAAATTATACCCACAGCATGCTTTTCATTTCTAGTTTTTTGGTGAATTATACCATGTCATCATAGTTGTCTTTTCCTTCATCAGTACTTTTACTCTCAAAGAGGATTTTTGTTATTTTATGGTGTGGAGCTCTGTCAGGACCCCATTGTGAAAGGCATTTTTAATAGATCTTTTGGAGGAAGAGCTCATGTTGTGCTGGGTTAAGTGGATTTCCTTTTTTGAGTAGCAATGACAACCTTACGTAAGGAATTAAGCTTTTCCTTTTTTCTCTTCAACGGCACCAGTAGGATACTTTCTTCTGAAAAACTGAGTATCTAACATATGAGAAAAACCAACTATTTGTAGTAAAAGCTTCTGACGACTTCTGTGGGTATCCCATACAAATTCACTGAGTTGGAATAAACAGGTCTGTCCTTGCATAAATAAACAGAAAGTCTGCAAAGTAATTCTCTGTTAATCAGAGCAAATTAGTCTTGCATTCTACTGACATGGAAAAATTCTAACTGGCATCAAGCCTAAGGACTAGTAATAATTATATTACTAGGGATTAGAAAGTGTTAATATTTATATCCTTTGCTCAGATGTAAACTTTATTAAAAATTGAATAACTAAGTTTTACTCATTATTGTAATACTCTGTTTAGCAACATGCTTTTGGACTTGATATATTCATAGACTGAATATAGTTGTAGTTAAGAAGTCCAGAAACATCTCCCATTAATCTCTCAGTTTTCCAAACTCCTTAAGATGTTCTTATTCTTTACTAGTCATTTCAGTGTTTACTAATTGGTAATCATTTTATTTTATACATTTATTCTAAAAGTATTTATTAAATACCTGTGCTGCACCAATCATGAACTGCATAGTAGAGATAGGATTATGGGAAAGGAGAAGACAAGGTTCCTTTCCTTATGGAATGCATATTCTAACAAATGCTCACATAGATAATTGCTTAACTAAGGTATAGGGGAGTAAAATAATATTCAGCTATAATACACTTATTTTTGTTAAATATACAACCAAGCCACAAGCTACCTATGCATGTAGACCTTTAAAAATGTTAATTGGAACACATTAAATATCTTACAATTTTTTTGTGTGGATTTCATCTCAGTAAACCTGGAGTGGGAGGAGTTCATCTGAATACTTTTTTAATGAGATAGAATAAGTGGTATTTTGCATCACATCGGGCATGATGGGAGACTTTTCATCAGGCATACACTAAGGAAGCCAAAGCATCAGAGTGAATCAGCAAGGAGGGATGGTTAGGAGTCAAAAAAGATAAAGCCCTATTTTCCTTCAAAGTGCTCAGCATCCTTAGACTTTAGGAAACCTGGAAGACGATGCGGAACAAACATTGTGGTGTCATTTCTTCTTTACTGCATCCTTCTAAAATGTAAACTGACTGTTGAAGTGTAAAACATGGACCAGAATTAAAATCCCAAAATATTAAACAAATAAGAAAATAAAATAATTAAAACATTAACTGAAGAAGTCACTAGACAGATTGAATCAGAAAGACTTCCTACCAAATGGGAACTTTCCACTTTTCTGTGTCTCTCCAGTTCTGAGTGTAGAACTGAACACTAGACTCAAGGCAGGAAACGGCCAAATTGAGTGAAGTGTAGGTAAGGACATTTGACAAATTTGCCTTCGCAATTATGAGAGACAGCCAATTAAATAAGACTGTTGGCAACTTGTTAAAGCAACATTGGTTTCAAAATAAAGAAGTGGTGAACTCATAAAGGAAATTCAGAAATCAATCAGACATCCAGTCTATCAGTAAATTAAGTGAGCCGTCTCTCTCTTCAACTCTACAGTATTTCTCTTTTGATACAGGTAAGTACATTTTAAGGAATAAATTTTGAGAAGGGAGAAATGACAACGGTTTGGTTCCTATGGGGTAATAATGATCATATAATCAGGGAAAGTCAGAGACAGTGGCTCCTATTACAGTGAGCATTTGTCCAAAAGATGCAGCTGTACAGGCCCCACTATAGATACAGAATTTTTTAAATTCAGTAATGACTAAGTTTTGAGAGCACTGGTTTGCATTTTGAAACTCATAAATTGACAATTATGTTATAGGACAGTGTACAGACGCAGGGGGTATTTGTTTTTGAATATTTGCCCTCAAAAACAGTTGAAGAGAAATCCACATGAAGTCATTCATTAGTTTCATCTTCAAGAACATTTCGAATCCATCTTATTTTTTTAAAAACTGCTGTTATGTAGTATTTAATATAATCAAGAAAGAAATTTTCAGTTATTTGAAAATTCAGACGATTTTTTAATAGTATTTTAGTTAACTTGAAACCACTAAAATTTAACTACCTACATACTGACAAAATCAAATATAAATAGGCTCTACCGTATACAGAAAGTACAGTGGCAAACTTTCCTATTTTATGCCTTTATATTAATTATTAAATAAAATGACTCATGTCTATGCTTATTAATTATTATGGTGGATTTATAACAAATCTATGGCTATTTTTGTGTAAAACCCAAAAAATTATATTAGAATATTTACCCTCTTATAAAACATTTGCAAAGGAAACAATATGATGTTAACAAAAATAATTTATTTTAAAGCATTTAACTTATTATGCTTTGGAATATTTAATCAAGAGGGTTTGCCTCTTAGAAAAATTAAATCTAAGTCACTTTAGAATTTCCACAAAACTGTATGTATATATGTGTATGCATGTGTGTATATGTGCGTGCACTTCTAGAAATGTCTTCAAAATCTGAGGGAAAGTTTATGGCTAAATAATTAAAAGTATTATAGATACTTTGAAAAAATTAATTGAACATTTTCAATCATTGGATACCAACTACACTTTACACAAACAATAAGCTGGATAATTTGAGTCATGGCAAGGATAATGGCAAACTTCTGAAATGTATAATATTAATAAAATTAGTTTATTATTGTACATATGTAACTCATGTCATCCTCATAACAACCCAAGAAGTCATTTGTCCATATTCACGTTAAATAGTGGAGCTTCTATTTTAACTCAAGAAGCCTGACTCCAGAGGTGAGTATGGCATGTGTATACATTTTATCGCAGTAAAGTCATTTATAAACTACACCTTAAGAGAAAAATGGGAAAAAGATCAATGTAAAGTGGGGATGTTGCAAAAGAACCTTATTATTCAGGGTTAGACTGGACTAATTTTTCCTAGATAAGCCTTAAATTTCATAGCCAAAACTTAACTACCTACACATATCAATTTCACACATAACAAGTATAAAAGAGGTGCTCAGAAACACTTCTTTGATTAATTGATAGCTAAGATTTAAATAGTCTTACTTATTTTCATAGGTGGAACAAGTCAAAAATGGTTATTTTGCTATTATACAGGTAAACCTATGATACGTAATAATGCACAGGTGAGGGGTGTTAACAGATGGCAGGACTGCGTGTGATGCAGAGAATGTAACATTCCATTTCAGGTAGAAATAGATTAAAATCATTCTTCAGGTATTGCAAGAGTTCTTATCAATCAAAGATTCAAATTATAAACAATATAAAACAGGTGACAGTGCCCTCTTGAGGATGCTATTAAAATTTGACACCAGGTACCTATCTAAGAGTTCTGCAGGTAAAGTGATGTTCTTTAATATACCATGAAATCACTGCCTTTCATTTTTACGATTTTAAGAAAATACAATACAATTAAATAACTATTCACACTGATCTTTCAAACTTTTCGACAAAAGGCTGCCTTTGTAATAATACTCAGTATCAAATTTAATAAAAGGTGCAGTTTTGGTTTCCGTAACTATAAAGGAGGTAATGCTGCAATAATTGAACATATAAAGAGCATTATGGCTTAGTACTACTGAGGATTTCAACCAAAAATGTTCTACTAACACATATATCCATACTAAACTACAGCAAATCAGAAATTGTATTCAACAAAGATTACATATATGCTATCATCCTTTGTATTAGCCTGACATTCAGTGTGTCATGCCATAACTTCTAGCAGAAAGAATATAATAGCCTGTCTGAATATTTTGTGAAACTCTTGTTTAATTCTTTGGCCTAGAAGTTTATGCATCCTACAAAAGTGAGTGTGCATGCTGACTCTTCTTCTTATTGTTCTTTGGACGCACACATGCACACACTGCATTGTTCCTTTCTTAAATCTGACATCATAGAAGGTTTACAATCGAAACTACAAATACGCATGAAACAACTTCAAAATAATCTAAAAAAAATGCAAAGGAAAAGAAAAAAGAGAAGATAAGAACATGAAAATAAAAAATAGCCAAGGTTTTATCAGAATGGCAAAGATTCCAAGATTCCATTTGGGAAAAAGTACTGGAAATTAAGGAAGCAAGAAAACAAACCCGAAAGCTCAAATGATTTATCTTTCTTAAGGTGCAGAAATTTCTATGTGTCGCCATGGGCTAGAAACGAATTGAAAAAATACCTGGAAATTACAAGTCATTCATTTACAGGCTGGCTTACTTCCTGAAAAATACAGGTGGTTATTTGGATTTCTTCTAGGCTACATAAGAGATACGGAAGAGGTAAGAAGCAAAAATAACATGCGTAGAAGAGATTCTCCAAGCACTGGTAGCTCGCTGGATTTTAAACCTGAGGTGAAGGAGTGAGGGGCCAAAAACCCACTGAATTTCCTCTGTTCACTTGCATTTCAGCTCTGGAAAATCGACAAACACACAGAAGTAACTAACGGATCTTATAATTACATATACTTTCGAAAGAAAATACTGCAAGCTTATAAAAAATAACCAATTAATTAACTTAGAGATTCTTTAATAATTGTTTGTTAAAGCAGTAAATTATATTGCTAAGAGCACTAACATTTTTATTGTTTCAAGACTTGGTTAGGAATGAGTACTTTACAAGTGTGATAGTAATTTATTATCCTAAACATAAATATATTTTATTGACCCAGATATAAATAAGTGACTATTATCTATGTACAATTCAGACAAAGTACATAAAAGTGAGAGTCTTTGTATGAAAAAACATAGAAATATGAATCAAGAAACTATAAAACCAGTGTCTTGTTAGTTTGGTTTATGCTCTTGCACTGCTGATAGTTAAATTAAGAAAATGAGAAGAAGGAGGCATAATATATTTTTGTCACAGAATCCTTCTTTTTACAGAAATTTGGGATGTGAAATTAACAATATATTTATGCAAAAAAAGGTGTGGTTTTAGGATGTGTACCATGAGAGTTACACCTTTTGGCTTATGTCTGCAGACGCTTGATAAAAATTTTGGAATCCACATGGTTAATGCTGAGAACACCTAACCTTCTACCAAACCTGCTAATTTCTTGCCACCCCCCAAAATGTAGAATCAGCTATATTCCATGAACCCTCTCATTATTTTATCTCAGTGGCAAGCACCACTATTATTTGTTTACTTACTTACTTATTTCTATATTTAAATAGGCATAAATCAATTATCTATTAAAACATGCGCTACTTTCAGGCCTGAAGCATGAAGTTCCATTTGTAGCTGCCAACTTCTCACTTTTATCATTAGACATCGTTAGAGAAATGTACATACTTTCCATAGTCTCCAGTTTCTAATCTCTCATTCAATTTTAAGCTCCTTACACTTTGACCTATGACTTTAGCCTGCCAGAGTTATTCTCCTGAAGGTTTACGAGGATCTACTTCATAAATTTAATAACCTGCTCAGGTCTCATCCACTCTTAATCTCCTGAAAATACTGAGAGTTGAAAACTCCTTGGCCTTCATGATATCATACTTCCTTTATTTTCCTTTTTAGAACATTCTTGTTGTCAGACTTTACCTCCACCCACCTACCTTAACCTTAATTGTTCTCCATAATATTGTTTCTGTTGTCACAACAATAGTTGTGTCATAAGTGCGATGGCTTCAAACATCACTTCTGTGAGGATCACTTGTATGCACATTTTTAAATTTGTCTTTGTCTTAGATTTTAATTCCTTATTCTGCCTCCTCTCCCTAGTTTCCTGGTCATCTGTATCTGTTTCAAATAGAGTACTTCAAATATTACATCAAAAATTAAATACATCTAATGCCCCCATAAGTCATTCCTCTATTCCCTGTTCTTGAAATGTTTTCATGGCCATCAAACAAAGAATTTTCTTAGAGACCTCCCTTTAATTTTTTCTCATCAAATTAACTGTTACATTTTTGTACCTTGTACTTCTTTACTATCTTTCTCTCATGCAACTTAATTTCCTCTTAAATTCTTCTACACTACCATGTTTTAGACTCTGTATCTGAAGAAAAATATTGTAGTAGTTTCTAAATACCCTTCGTCCTCCTGTTTTTTCTCACTTCACTTTATTCTGTCTTCTGCTGTCAAATTATTTCTTCAAAAGCAGAAAAATGTACAATTTCCCATTGTATGTAAGTTAAAGTCTGGTGTCTTGAACTGATATACAATATCTCATATAATCTGGCCCCATTTCACCTCTCCAATATTTTGTGTGTCCTACCATCATTCAATTGTGACATTAGTTAATTCAAGTTTAGTGTAATTTTTTACCTTTATTCCTCTTTCCAAACTATTCCTATCTATTGGAATGCCTTTTCTCAAGGTTTGTTTTCACAAATTCTGTCTATTGTTTTTTTTTTATCTGGAGGGGAATGCCACTTACTCGTTGAAAACCTGTTTAATCCCTTGCCATAGAGGCAATACAAGTAACTCACACTATTTTAAGGCAGACATCGTGCACCAAATCCTTTATGTGCATTATTTTGTTAAAAGCAATCTCTCTTTTCTGTTATCCATCACCAAGTATTATCTGTACTTTTCTTATGACAGTTATTACACTTTGTTGAACATGACATTTATTTTCTCTGCCAAAAGTAAAATCCTTGAGGTCAACATTCTTACATGCTCCCTCCCCCTAGCTAAGCATTATGCTCCAAAGGTAATAAACTAGGAGTTAATTTACAAGTCTCTGTTTACTTGAAGCAACCTGGATAAATGACTCATAAATATGACACACATACATACATATATACATGCACACCCATAGATACATAGATATGATGGTTTTGATGAATTACTAAAATGCCATTAGTCAAAAAAGTCAAATACTCTGCATGCAGTTATAATGAAGAATCATCAATGCAACATGCAAAGATCAAAAAGAGATTAGATACTGTTGGGAAAAGAGTCTGAAACAGTATTTGACTCATTGCTGCTATGCTAACAGTTGGATGATTACCACAGAAAAAGCATTGCTAGGCTTTGCTATCCTGTGTTCTTACCGAAAAAAACAGGGAAGAAATAAAATGACAATCACTCAAAGAATGAACAGAAACCAAGACTTGAAACACTTGCACATATTCAAATGATATATATGATTGAGTGCTACTCATTTCCACATTACGGAGCAAGGCTGCACACCAGCTGATAGAAACTTTAATGCCCTAACTCACTGAACACTCTTGTCGATTAGAAGCACTGTCATCCAGCTGCAGAGGGCCTGCCGCCTGGATTCACATGATGAACTTTTTGATTAACTTTCCTATTCCCATTGCAACCACTTGTCCCCTGTTGCACACAACTCTCTTGAAGGAGAAGATACTCAGTTCCATGAACAGAAAGGCTTTTTTATTCTTGCTTTTCTAAAACTTCTAGATAATATTCATTTCTCCCTTACAAATACTAAAATTTGCTTTTACAAAGCAGAATTAGCTTTTAAAAAATAGTTCAAGTCACTCTGTGGCATTTCTTTATCATCTTCAATATGAGGAAGCACATTGATTGGGCTAAAAAAGCTACATGAACAATTTGAAACAGCTTGTTTGAGGAGACATTTCCCTGCCCTAATGAAAATGTGAGTAACTAACAAAGTCATACCAACTGAAGCAATGGGCAGCTTGGGGCAATTCCCTTCTTTGCAGGACCCCTCAATGCAAGGGCTAAACTGGACTTTAACTTGGATGCTACACTGGGCTCCTTCAGGGCTTTTCCTAAATTGCATGGATTCAGCCATCAAGAGTCCATCCAGTACCTGTGACCTCAACATATTAAACAGGAAGCTTTCTCTTTAAAAAGTACAGAGTAGAAGAAAATGAGATGACGAAACATAAAATACCAGCATCTGAATATTAAGTCAGTGCTCCGTTAAAACATTTTCATTACTCATAAAGCATCCCCAGAAGAAAAATCATCTTAATAGTAGGTAGAAATCCCATATACTAGGAAATCCCATATGAAGAAACAAATTTCCAAAGAAAATGTTCATTGCATCCTCTTTCAGTGGCACTTAGTTGTAGAATTTCACCCTAAGGGTCACATAAATGGATGAGCAAACACAAAACAGAAGTCCTACAGAGCTGTTGTTGCAAATTTGTTTAATATTATAGAATTTTAAAAGTTTAGTGATGAATAGCATAATCGAAGCCCTGCTAAATGGAAGTCAGTACTATCAAAAATCAATTGAACTTTTCTGTCTCAGAAAGCTGAGAAAATATCCCCAGCCTCTCTCCCAGCTCTCTATCTCCATGTGTTCTTCTGGTCTCGGCTTTTCTTCACCCCACATGTCATCTGAATGGTGACTCAGGAGAAAACACTTTTCATTACTAAGCGGCATGTGATTTCGTTTTTCTAAATTTCACTTTTATCCAGAACCCATTAATCTGGGCACTTTGTATCCTTTAATGGCACTAATTTTAGCTAAAATGGTCCAGTTTAGGAAACCATTACTAAATTTTGAGGGTGGTTGAACAAGTGACGAGTGAAAACCTATTAATGAATTGTCGAATGGCTAAATTTTTGTCTCATCTTGGTTTGGCCAACCTAACCTAAACTCAAGAAGTTTCCAATTGCTGACTAAGGGTGGGTACGCTCTTTGCACTCAAGTGAAACAACTTATCATTTATTTCAATGAATTCAATATACTAAAGTGATTCAAGTCATTATATATGTACAAATTTTAAGTGAATATAATTATAGCAAAATAAATTGAAAAGCATTCTTCTCTTTTGTGTAGTTCATGCACAAATTCTTGAGCAAAAAGAAAAAAACAGACACAAAACTTTAACATCACTATGCCTCCATATACATGAAATTTTAGAACAGATAAAATGAATAGACAATAATAAAATCACAACAGTAATTACTAAGGTGGATCAGGAACTTTGGGGAGGATAGAGGGGAGAGTGCAAAGAGTCATAAGGAAATTTTATGAGGTGATGGAAATATACTATATTTTGCTTGGGGGTGGTGGTTGTATGGGTGTATATATTTGTCAAAACTCACTGAAATATACACTGAAAAAAAAAATTTGCATTTCATTGTATGTTTATTATGAAAATTCTAACTCAATAAAGCAGACATTTAAAATATAAACATTTGGTCTTGGATATTTGCTCTCCTAATGCAGAAAGCTACACAATATAATCCTAGAACTCCTTTCAGAAGCTCTGCTTATATTTAAGCCTATGACTTTTAATCTGAGTGCAGATTCTACGTAAGGGCATCATGACCTCAGCCTGCAGCCCTAGCAGCCCTGTCAGTTGGCTAGCATTAATGACATTTACCTATCCTGATTTGAGTATAGCATCATCTGACTGTTGCCTCTAATTTACACTCTCAGCTTAAGAGTAAATGTAGCTGAATTTTTTTCAGTTGTGAAGTGTGCTTACACACACACACATAGACATACCAACAGACTCAACAGAACACACACCTATGTATTTAGAAAAAATAAGACTCTCAATTGCTCTTCTAACAAAGAATGTGTAGAGTCAGAGAATTACTTTATTGTTCCATAGCTAAGAAAAAGGGTCAGGAAGCAAAGGGCATGAAAGGTAGATTTGAGTTTGTAGAGAAGACACATCAAAATCATAAACTGTGGACCACAGACCATCTTAATCTTAATTCAGGACATGTCTCCTGTTCCTGAGAAGGAAGAGCCTTTTGCTGGTTTTTAGCCTTCGGAGGTTCTAATTTTCACATGTGATGGTATAGGAGCTATGATGAATGCTCAAATATCCTCATATTTTTATAAAGTAAACGTTACTCTAACATACTAAAGACAAATGCTAAATTGAATCTATGATTTTGGCATTTCAAGTCACACTGAATATAAAAAGCTAGTATCTCCTGATCTTTAGGATCAATGACCCACATGGAAATGGTTTACCACTTGGGTTAATAGTTAATATTTGCTTTACACTTATGGGCAAGTGCTGCTCTAAGAAGTTGGTAGGTATTATCTAATACGTCTCTTTATAAACACTCTATGTAGTAAGTTACTACAATTATTCCTACATTTCACACAAGGAATCTTTAACTCAGAGCAAGTAAGTAGCTTATCCAAGGTTTAACAGAAGATTTGTGGTGGACCTGGGATTTTAAAATATGTGTGTCATAGAACTGCATAAGAGTATACACAGGCACATAGTTATAGCAAAGAACTGGACATAATTCTAATGTCTATCGATAGAAGAACTGATGAATATACTCTCATATAGCGTTCAATGATATGCTGTAAACAACTGAAAATCACTGAACTATCTAGCTACCCACATCAGCATGGATTAATCTTACACAACTTCTGGTTAGTAAGTAAAGGCACACAGAAGAATACATAAAGTCTGGTTACATTTACATACAATTAATAAATAGAAACACTAAAAAATATGTCTTTTGGAGGTACATATCTATTTGTTAAAATTATAATGAAAAATGAGATATCAATAAACCTTATTTCTTTTCTATATTGCAAATTTTTATTCAATTTCAAATAGTCCCCCAGCTGGCTTTGTTTATTTCACTTACACATAAGATTTTCACCACTATGGAAGAAATATTTTTGCTTTCATCTCATACTTTATAACTCTAATAGTATATTTTAATGAATTTTTGAATTAAAATGAGTAATATAAGTCATAATTACAATAAAATTGTAACACAAACTCTCAGAAACTAAGCATATAGAACAATGCTTAAGAAAAACATGTGCAAAGATCCTTTGCCACTGATAAATGTCAATCAAAGCCTGATCTAGAATGACTTACTAGACATCAATTTACTTTACATTTTTTCCCAGGGTCAAGTAGCTTGGCTAAACCCTTGAGAAAAAAAACACCCTTCTTTTCTATATCTTGGAACTTGTTCTCTATAACTAGATCTCTGCCTCTCCACCATACCTCCGGAATTGCAGGTCAGGCCTGCTCTCAGAAATCTTGACCTGGACCCCAACCATCTGCTGCCAGACATTATTGAATCCATTTTCTTGCCTGCCTGAATTCTGAACATTACTTGTAGCCATCTTCCTTTGTCAGTGAACTCTGATCATCAGCCTGGAAACAAACACGTCACCCGTCATCTACCTGTCTGACAAAGCCATTGTCTCTTTCTGTCAACATTCCATAGTGATGCTATAGTTCATTAAGGTTTCCACTATTTAAAGCAAAATCCATACTGCAGATGCTGGCGCCGCATCAGGGATGTAGTGGGAGAAATGAAAGGTACCTAAATCTTCTCTGGGGTATATTCTCTAGCATTTCTTCTAGAAAAGAAGCAATGGTAGGAAACAATGATTTCATTCAGTATGAGGAGGTAGAAATATTCCCAATTAATGTCGGCTACAGGTATATATTTTCTCAGCATTTTTTCAGTCATTTAGTTGACTAACATTTAGAGACCTTTGAATGTTTCAATGATTGAAAAAACAGAAATAATAATACATGGTCCCTTCTTTCAAGGTGTTCACCAATTTTTTTTTAAAGGAATATATAGAAGTTGACTAGAGTTGCAATAGAAATATTGTAGTAGGACCAGGGGAATTCCCCTCCAGAGAGCATGATTTCTAAGCTGAAACTTGAGTAATATCAATAATGGCAATTAAATGAGCAAATAATTACTGCTTAACTAGTATTTGCCAATTATTTCCAAATAATTGAAATTATTTCCAAAATATTATTTGATTTCATTCTCAATTGTGAGGTTACATTGTTATTCCCAATATAGAGGTGAAGAAACTGAGTTCCAGTGAAATCAGATAAAAGTTGTCAAGGATGGAAACTAGGGCATGGGATGGGGATGCTGAGGTTGGAACACGGAAGAAAACAACGTGATTAATGAAGGATAAATACAGTTAATTAAAAATTAAGGGGATGATATAGGAGAGGTAAAGATAGTAATGAGTTCTAGAATTATAAAAGTTTAATTTAGAGGTCCTACTACAGAAGAGTGCTTTGCATGCAGTCCACTATGAAGACATTTGTTAGTGAAAATATTACATGGGTTTCTCTCTAACCCAAGTTTCTTCTTTGTCACTTAACAAAGTTGACCTTCTATGTATATTAAAACAGTTTCAAGTGTTTTTGAGATGGAATCTACTATTATTGTTACACTTTAAGAATTATAATTTCTTAGCTTCTTTGTTCAGTGAAAAGACCAAATAATATGGAACAAAATACTGATTATGCTATTTTTAATTAAAACAATAGGACACACCACACACATTGATGCAAAAGACATTTATAATACTTACAAAGTTTCTTTCTTAGCACTTCCTAAGGTTTTGTTTAAATCCCAAGAACCAAAAGCATATGAATAGACAACATTTTTCCTAACATGGAAAGTCAAAGGTTAAAGTCCACTTATAATTCTTATGAACATCTAATGATTTATGCCAAGGCAATACCACAGTCATAAAAATTTTACTAAATGTGCCAAAAATAATTACACACAAATGTTTTAAGATAATTTGTATGCCAAGAAAATCCCTCCACATCTTCAAGGAACTCTAAAGAAAATACATTTTAAAATAATAAATTGCCTCCCATTTTCCTCTATTAAATGATTACCTAATGTCAGATACTCGTCTCTTAGTTGAAGCTTAATTACATGGCAGCACCATCATTTGAGGAAGTATGCTCAAATGCCATGCTCACCTAAAAGTAATTTGCATGCCACCTGCTCTTTGGTTCTGAGGATGACATCAGCCACTGCAGCAGTGGAGAGGGAAAGTGTTATTAAGAAGCACAGACGTTCTCTGGGGTCATATCAAATTGATTCTACAGAAAAAGCTAAGGACAAGTACATCTCTTCCTGGAAGAGATGCCATCACCCTGTTTTCTGCCACAAGAGATACAGATTCCTAAAGAACCACATCGATCACTTAATGAAAAGTGACCTGAATTTTAATTCTCTTCTTTAAAATCTGCTTTGAAATATCAGAAAAGCTGTTGATTCTGTATGCCCCAATCTCCCTGTTTTAGAGTTGAGGATACAATCTCCCAATCTCCCGCATTGCAAGGGTGGGGTGTAATTAATTAAGGTGTGTTTTCCAACCTGTGGATGAAGGTAACAGGTGCAAATTACCATTTGAAAGAATGATTCATGTCACCAAAGCTAAATGCTGACTAGAGAGGCTTAAATCAGTCCTATTTGAAGTTCTATTATTTTTTAAACGCTGACAGAGAATCCACACTTAGATACAGTATTGCACAGATAAGCTACGCTGCCTGCCCTCTGGGTCTGTCATTTCAGTAAACAGATGGTGAGATTACAGAATGAATGTGGGAGCAAGGGGCAAGGAAATGAGGATAGATTTTTTACGACCTAAAAAAGTTCTGGAATAACATTACCAGTAGGTAAAAAAAACTCAGATAATGCCAATTTCTAAAATCAGATGTTCATCAGAATGTTTGAAAAGGCACTGAGCAACTAGGTTTCACCTGTCTTCATAATAAAACTGTGTTTTTAAAACAGGCATTATCACTCATGCTAATATTTACAGTGAAATGTGAGAATCAAGTACCTAAATATTCTAATGTATACAATTGTTCTTTAGATCATAATTATTGTTATAATACATTGTTAATGATGAATGATTATTTCCCTTTTTAACTAAGTTTCCTTACTCTCTGAGGCTGTGAAGAGAAGCATTTTAATGTGGTGAATTTGAAGCCTCGGTACAATTTGGTGTGAAGTAGCCAAAGGAATAGGAGGAGGCAGAGAAGTTGGTGGAGCATTACTGTAAATTGGGTGTCAGGATCTGGGGTTGCTGTTGAGGTTTTGGGGCAACACAAAGAGCAAAGAAGGCAGTGGGAATCGTCAATAAAGGGTGCTTAGAAGAGGCCACTTTATTTTGCATAAAGCTGTACTTATATTGCTATACTACTAATTCATGGCTACATAAGTGTTGAAGATGCACATGCATGTGACCTTCATGGCTGGGTGCCTGGCCTTCAAGGCCCTTAGCTAGCTCCTTTCCCATTGGTACAACACCCTGTGTTCTCAGGTTTCTCAAGGCCAGACATATTTGGGGTGAAGCAGTGGACAGCTATCCTCACAGAACAGTAGGGAAACTGGGGATAGGGGAGGGGCCTTCTTACATTGGGCCAATTGATGACCAAGACAGGAATATTTCTTTAAACTGTAAAGATGCTATTTACCAAAAAAAGTAATTCAGTAAGCTTCTAGGAGGAGGATTTGAAAATGCAATCAAAGTAGTAGAACAGAGACTTAAAAGTCAGAGTTCAAGGAGGGAGAAATTGATTAGGGCAAGATAGTTGTGTTTTTGCTGGATCTAGATAGGTTTTAATATGAAAGAAAAAGAGCTACAGAAAAGCCAGTAACTGAAGATGAGAGTGAATACAGAAGAGGAGGCGACGGCTTTAGGAAGCACAGAATATGGGGACAAAGGATTGGCTGGAAAATTGTTAAAAAGGCAGAAATCAATTCCTGTGATTCTTGACTATGCAAATAAGGACCAATGCCTAAATCAAAAGAATTGTAGAGAATTTTTTAAAATATTTTGAATTGAGTTTTTGAAGCAGATGTGTTACAGAATGAAATTGCAGTCAGCACCCAGAATCAAATTCTACCAAAAACAATCCTGTCTGATGCTTCTCCACACCCCATATTCCTTTTTGCTATATTTCTATTTTTTATAATTCCACTGAAATACTACTTTTATTATCTGAGTAAAAATTCTCCAATCGTAATATATATTTTCCAGCAAAGTTGGAAAATACATAAAATTTCAAATAATATTTTATAGCTTTATTAGGTTGCCGTACATAGTCTCATAGATCTATTGGTGTATATTGCTGCAGGTCAGCACCTGTGAGGCCCACTATTAATGAACTAATAGAAATGCATTCCTATTGGCTTTACACCACATTCAGTTAAAAAAAATTACAAATAGTAAGCTTAGGAAACTTAAATATCAATTTTATGTTTGTAATTGATGCTTATATTTTTTACTTTGTAGAAACTGTCTTTTGAAAAAACAGGTAATATTACTTTACTATTTCTCATTGTATAAACATTTTCAAATGTTAACCAACACAGTAGGCAGGGTTACCTGTTTGTTTTCCAAAAGTAACCTTTAATCTCTTTCCAAGAGTAAGTTGAAAGGAAAATAACAAACACAATTATGCACATAAATACAAAAAAAAGGCTCAATCTTGATGACAGGAAACAGCCATCACATAAAATCTACTTGTTATTTTTTATTGTTCATTAAATAGATTCTAAGATAAAACATTATTTTATGGCAAATATCCCTTTTGGGGAGGGGAAAATGTGGGTCAAAATAGCCGTCGATATGAATCACTATTTAATCCTTTCATATATATAATTGTCTTAACCATTCTCTCTGCCTTCAGGAACTAGATCAAATATAATCTTTCCATCTTCCTCATACTAGCAGATCTTTCAATCTCATAGACAAAGTGGACTGTTTCAACATTTGAATTTTAGTTTTCAAATAACTTGTTTTGATTTAATGTATGTAAAAAGATCAAATGTTCAAAATGACATGTATCATTTTCTAAATCCATTGTGTTGATAAAAATAATTTTAAGAGAATATAGGCCATGTGAGAACTCTCTAGATATCTTATATGTTCTATACACGTGCATAATTCTATAATTAGAGTCCAAACCTTTTAAGAACAGACTATCAACTGATAAAAATCTCTCAGATCTTAAGAAGTTGTTTATCATAACTTGACAAATACAGATAATTATAGACAAATAATTTTGCTGAAGTAGTTACAGTAATACTTTTTAAAAAGTTAATTGAAAGTAAAATAAGTAACTACACATTTTATCTTGATTCTTTTTGAGGTTAAGCCCAAAACTCACAAAACTAGTTAATCCTGTACAGATACTATATACTACTTATGTGTAATTAAAATAGTCATGAAAATGCCATTAAAAAATTAAATGTTTAGTATAGCAAAGTCATGCCAGAATCAGGAAAGGCATATGTTAAAATTCCTCTGCTTATATGAGGAAACAATCTCTTATTCTTTGAAATAAGTTTGAAGGAAACTGACATAATAAGAACATTTTTCCAAGGAGTTATTTGAATATGTTTCCAAATGCCATGTTATTGCCTTACACTAAGGGAAGAAATATTTGAAGAGAATGAAGTCTACTGAACATTTGAATAAAATATTGTTTGAATAATGAAAGATATATTTTCTATTCTATTGTATCCAACAGGAAACATTTGTATTGGTGATACTGGAAAGCTAACAACTAAAAATTTGAAATATTTTAATCTGGCATCAAGTTTGTCTACATCTAGTTGTGAACCATTTTTCTAGCCTTCACTTGCCTAGTACACCTTCAGATAATCTACACCTCAGACAAGCTTAACATTTGGGTTTTCCTGAAGATCTCAGTCTTTCTACCTAGAATATTCTTTACTCCAGCATTGCAATTTTGGCACCATTGACAATTGGACTGATCATTCATTCTTGCTGGGGGGTTGTCTTGGAAATTATAAGATGTTGAATAGCATTCTTAGCCTCTACTCACTGAATAAAAGTGGTATTTCTCCATTTGTCATAAAGAAAAATGTCTCCAGACATTGCCAAACATCCCTTTGGGGCGAGGGGAAAATGTGGCTCAAAATGGCTATCTTTAAGAATCAGTATTCAATCCTTTCATATATAATTGATTGTCTTAAAGTTTCTCTCCCTTCCAGAACTAGATCAAACATAATCTTTCCATCTTCCTCATTCTATCAACCACTTGTATCTTAGTCAAACAACCTCATTCTTCCATATATTGCCAGTATTTATGTGCATATCTTATCTACATAATTAGACTGAAATCTAGTTGAATGCATTTTCTTTATTTGTATCTTCAAGAAGCTTTCTTGGGACAAGTTCCTCTAACTCTTAACAGCTCAGAAGTTGTCAAACATTTGTTTTATTAACAGTCAATATTATTATCATCACCATGTTCTTTTCCTCTATGCCACTATCTGTACTATAGATCTTGAAAAAGCAAAACATGATTAATATTAATCAATCTGAAGAATGGTAAAGGCACATTCTAGTCCATTTATTTTTTTCTTTTCACTTAAAACTGGAGAGTAAGTCATTGCTGCTGATTTCAGTTATGGTCTTGTTGTCTTTTCTCTCTGCAGATAAAGTTCATTACTAAACAAATTAGCTTTTCAATCACTGTGTTAAGCCATAAGTAATTGGAATTCAATGAAACTTTCAGTCTTATTTTTCCAGTTGTTCTTTTCTAAGCCCAACAATTTGAAATAAGATGAAGTTATGCTGCTCATGATCAAAAAATATATATATACATACATACACATATAAATGAATAAAAAATGTAACTTGGTTCTTAGCATGAAGACAATCAAGTTGGAAAACTAACTTCAACTTCCTATTCTTTCTGTCTTTCTAAGTCTATGGTTAAGCCTGGTTAGTGTATAAATGGGATTTTTAAATACAAAACTTTGGGTTATTACAGGTAGTAAAGCACATAACTATGTCTTGCTCTATTATTTCTGAGGAATCATAACATTGTAGAAACAAATTGCTGAAATAAGGTATAAAAATGAAGACAGACACAATGAATGAAATTTTGAATCAAATGGAAAATGAATGGTCGGGCCTTTATAAAATGAGTGAACTGGTAAAGCGATGCTCTCACACCCTCCTCCTGCTGAGACTGACATACGTGAAGGATGAGAGCTCCTGGGTTCTCTAGCTCCAGGCGGAGGCCCTGAGGAAGGCAAAGCAATCTGAGGATACAGTGCAGGATAGCTGAGATGATGCGACAAGACTTATAGGACAAGTGGCTGCAACTGGCAATCTTGCCACTGAGTACTGCACTGTACACACACCTAACAAAGACTCAGTTTATCCTCTCAGTCACAGTCAGAGGTGCTAAATTCACAGTTTGCAACTCAGCAATGGGTCTTTTGAGGCGTTGATTCATCCATCACTAGGAAACTGGGCATTTTTTCCAGACCTAGGAGAACCTAGCCCCTGGTAGAGTGGGTTTATTTGTTTGTTTTACTTTGTTTTGTCTTGAAACTACTTTTGTATTAATCATTGTTTCTACTACCTGAACATGAAGGTCTGTCTAGACTAATACATGACCCTTAGAGACCAGTTCTTATGTTTGAGCCACAGTTCATGCTTAGGGCCCTTATTTATACTAGAGTTTCACGATAAGCTCTATCTGCCTGACTGGGGTTTCTAAATTTTGCCCATGCTCCCCATCCCAGCAATATACTGACTTGGAATTCTGAACCACCTCATCTGGGGTGAAATATGAATTAAGAGGGGCAGATCTAATGAGGAAACCCAAATATTTCTGAATTCAGGAGCCAAGCATTGTTAACACTATACCCAGGTGTAGTTCTCCTAATAATGCTGGAGCGATGACCCCTCAAGATCCCCAGCTGTGCCTGCAGATATCATGTCTTCACAGTCCACTCCGGAATCCACTCAGTAATCAAAGGACCTTGCTCTTGATTCCACTGGCTCCCATCTGTGGCTATCCAGTGTAGATATCTGGTTATCTAGGACATTTCTAACTCTGCTTTAATATTTTATATGCACACTTCTCAGAAGGAGACTACTGTTTTTATGTTATGATTGGTTAATAGTACATTAATTTCATCTCCACACAAAAAAATAGACTTACATGTTTAATTTGGGTGAAGTTGTTTTTTTTTCCTGATCACAAAATATATCAGTCATGAACAGCAAAATGAATTAACTGAGCCTTTAAAAATCAAAGATACATCTAATATTTGCTACATTTCAGGGGGTAGAAGATAAATTTTGTAATCATCTATGAAAATTACTGCCACCTGTACCAATTTATAAATTTTTACAGACTTGCTTAATTAGCTGTTCTGGGCATAGTCAATTATCAAAATAAATCAAAACCACATCGCCAGTTTGGGGTTGCTTCTGATCACTGGGGTAGCTTATGTTTTGTAACATAAGAACTTTTTCTGTTTTTCTCCCAACCTGTTACTCTTCCTAAATTTTCAGATTATTCAAGAATGTGCTGCCTTAATTTCTTTTTGCAAGATTAGCACATTTCTCAATGTTTTTCATCTCATGTGTTACCCATTATGAAGAACTCTAGTTTAAGGCTAAAATTAAAACATCTTTTTTAAACAATTCTAATAGAATCCTAAATTTTCAGGAATTTTGAAATGAAATATTTATCTTCCTGTCTTCCGTTTTAAAGGAGGTTTTCATATTTAAATAAACAAATTTGAATGTGGTATATTGCATGAGCACTGAGCAAAGAAACAGGCTGTTAAAAGCTATACTTAAACTCTTCTACTCTAACAATATTCCTATGTACAATACTACATATCAGATCATTTTTTACATGTCCTAATATACTATATACTAATATACTAAAGCCGTGTTAGTGGACATTATGGTCAGTTACTCAAAACCAATATCATACAAAATAAATAATTTGGCTAAACTAAGAATGCCTTCTATAGTAATTCTGTTAATACTGTAAAAGAAAAACAATTTTATTTAAAAGTTACAAAAGGCATAAAATTATTTTAGCCATTAATGAGTCATCTAAATACCAAAAGAGTTTCTATACTGAAAGTTCAATTGGCTAATTTAATTTCCACATGAAATTCAAGTATTTCTACAATTAAATTGAATCAAGTTGATAAAATACCAATGAAGAATAAGCAAAACTGATGCAAAGCAGGTTTGCCCACATGGTGAAATGTTGTAGTCATTTCAAATGGAGGCCTACAATCAGAACCATACTTACCTTAATAACACATTTTAATGGCATACACATATTTACATATATGTCAACATATATATGAATATTACACATATACCAATGATATTTATACATATACATGCACATAAATGTAAAACTAGGGAATTTTTTCCCATAATTTTTCCCCCATAATTTTAAAAAGAACAATGCCGAATACAGTAAAGAATAGTGCTGTATACTATGTCAACACTCAAATAACCAAGGTGTTTGATCAAATGCAAAGTGAAATTTTCTTCACAGAGAATATAATACCTGTTTGTGAAAACGTTCTAAGCAAGCTTAGCTGGCAATACGAAGAGTCCTTGGGGGAAATTAATTTAGCTACTTTATCAAGCTGGGGCTGGGTTTCCTTCTGGAAAATCATGAAAGTTCTGTGGGACTTGAGTGGAGGATTCTAGGGCAATAATTGCATTAGATTAGCTTAAAAAAAATTAAAAAGCTTGGGAATAGATATTAGCAGCTTACTCTTCTATCTAAAATTCAAAAATTTGAAGCTCTTGTGAAAAGACAAGCAACCAGATCACTTTTATTCATTAACCAAATTACAAATCATCCTAAACCAATCAGCTCTGTGACATCGCTGATTTTATTTCTTTTAATGTTTCAATGGACATGCAACATCAGGTCAAGATCAAAGGACACAAGTCCACAGAGATGTGTTTATGTTCATGTGTTTGTATGTATGCATGTGTGCTTTACTTTTTTTCCCCAGAGGGAAGTCAAATAATGCAACATATTTTAATGGAAAAAGTAAGAGGGTTTACAAATATCAGTGATGTGTAGAAAACTTTTAATTCTGTGGGATGCGAAGGTAGCAGAATGTTGTTTCCCAAAGAAAGAAAAAGAGGCAAGTATAATGGTGTGTATGCTAATACATATTTGCTCACAGAGACATACACTTAGAGCTTTAAAGGGAATACATAAAAATTATGGTGCAGACAATGTCTTCATACAAATTTATCATAGCATCTGTCAGCTCCATAATATGTTCATAAAACTAGAAACACGTGTCTTAACAGCATGCTCATTTGGGTAGGCCCACGGTTGTTATCTCAACTTTTTTTGCTGTTTAGTCTGGCTGTTGTCTTTCAGATCATAGCCTCAGGAATTCTTGTTATTTTACCTCTCCATCAAAATGAGAAGTTTAAATTTAAATATATCAAAGGTACAAATTGTGGTACTAAAGCAGAGGGGAATAAAACTGTATTTAGAAAGAGAATTCATAAACCGTCTAGGACCAGCAGGAACTCATGAACAAACTCGTAGATGGCAGGACATAAGGGAGCAAATAAGGAGGTTAAGGAGTTATTCCTGTAAATCTAATTTCAGCAAACATCCTGGTATGTTATTTGGAACTTCAGTAGTGAAATGTAAAGCTTGTTACATAACAGCACTTGATGAATCACTTGATATATACTAATCATAATTGTGTGAAATTTTAGAAACATATATACTTTATAAATGGTTAATCACAATTCTAAAAATACTTGTACCTTACCTGTTAAACACCATTACTTTTTTGGTCTGTATGTACTGAAAACTTCCAGCATTTTCCACAGTTTTCAGTGGATAAAAAAAGATTCTTGTAACATTCATATTGTCAATAGTATCCATTAAATACATTCTGTTAAACTCTACTTTTACAAAGACTAAACTTCCAAAATTCAACCTTTATTAAAATCTAGGAGGTTTAGAATCTATGGAATAATGAGGTTGCTGATTTCTGAAGTATTTGGGAAAGAATAGATATTTGGGGCTGTATGTTGTAGTGTGAATAGAGAGATTTCAGGAAAATTTTCTACTAAATAATAGGTAAATGGAAATATTTTTTCCTTCATTCATCTGGTATCCACCTATGATAATTAGAAAATAAATCATCCACTTCAAAACAATCTCAAAGATTTGCTTGGTACTCAAAGAACAATACAACACTGTGAATCCTAGTTAAATGGGATCAAAACATTTCAGCTGAATGACAAGCAAACAAAAATTCCTCCAAATACTTATACTCTTTGCCAGAGTTGGGACTTCTTCCAACTCTTACTAGAACTACATTAGGAAACAAGTCACTCTCCCAGTACTGTTTGTACACTAATAGCCATTTCATTTAGCTTTTCATAGCTGAAAATTAAGGGCAGATGCTATGCAAGATGTTAAATGCAATGTGTCCTCTATGTGAGGCAGGCATTTTTCTCCGAAAACTCTGTGAAATTTATGTTAACCTTTTCCTTTTCTTTCAATATCCCTTGAGAGAAAAATGACATAGAATCTTGCATTTCCTTAAGCTGTCCTCAGAAAGTAAAAAAATTCTACCAGTATCATAAAAGGATTTCTGTTTCTTAGTACATTTTTTATTATATAATTTAAAATTTAAAAATCACAGAAAGCCTAAATACCTGCTAGAATTTACTCAATTATTATTAAGTAAGAAAAAAACACATGTTCTTTAACTAATATTGCTATAGTTTATAGTTTCGAGGACTAAATTCTTTGAGAGCATCTTGGAAGTGAAAAAAAAATATGGTAAGATGGAAAGAATATAAATATCATACTCAGATTTAGATTCTGGCACTGGCTCTTATATTTATTTGTGTCATGATCTTGGATTATGAAATCTTCCAGAGCCTCAGATACTGTATTCCCTAAATAAGAATAACAAGAATAATTATAAAAGCTGTTATTTATTGAAGAGAGTCTAATGTGTTTCAGGCATGGAATTAGATGCTTTGCAGAATCAACTCTGATTATTTTCAATAACCCTATCAAATAGGTAATATTATCCTAGTTTTTAACAGATGTAGAAACTGAGGTTAGGGGAGAAAAGGAAACTGAAACACAAATAGTATCTACCTTTCAAGTTTTTCCAAATATTAAAGGAAATTATGTTTTATTCAGTGAATAGTAAAGTGCCCTGCTTGAAAATTAAAGTGTGCACTCTTCAAATATTATTTTCCACAGTCCTCCACTCCACTCCATTTTGCTGGTGTGTATCTTTCTAAAAACTTAGAGCTCTCTTCAATCAAATGACCACCCATCCACATTGAAGAAAATTAGCATTTCAAAGTTTTAATGCTCTTCTTACTGACAACTGTCAATCGTGCTTCTACCCAAATGGACATCATGGCCTGCAAAGCCCCTGCCTGCTTCTCCTAAGCCATAACCTCATTACATCCCTCGACCTTGATTTCCCTGACATTGACCTTGCTGGATGTGGAACTCTCTATTTTATATCTCTGAGCATTTCTCCTGTATCCAACTCATTCTAAATCCTGAATATGATTCTCAGGAGCTGTTTTGGATTCAGTCTTTCTTTACTGAAATGGAAGGTGAAGAAATTCTGTAGCGTATTTTTGCAATTTTTGTAATCCTAACCATTCTTCTGTAATTTGAAAAAAAAGGAAGGAAGGAAAAAAAAGGGAAAAAATGACCCCTTACATGAAAGCAGGTGTTCAAGGGACTGAATAATTATGCTGGAGCTCCTTTGTGCTTACATTGTTTCAGGTTCTTACATGCACGCACACGTATTATTTCACTTACACCTAACAATAGGCCTGCAAATCAGGAATTCTCAGTTTTATTTAAGAGTAATTTTAGGTTGAGAAAAGAAATGTCAAAATCATAGTGTTAATTTGTGATAGAGCTGGAATTTGATCCTGGTCTGACTCTGAAGCTCTTGCTCTTCCTGCCAATTCTCTTACAAAAGGGAGGCCTAGATGTCAGGATAAGAACAGGAATAATGAAATATGTCATACACGCAGTACCCTCATCTGAGTTCCACGGGATGTTTTTACGACCCCCAGAGGATTTCACTGCATGGCCCACTTCCACGCAAACAGCCATCTGGCCTTGCCGGTAGTCAAGTCTGAAGATGAGACCCAGAAACTTCCATCTCTATGCGTAACAGCCTTGTTAACTCATTCTCTGCTGCTGGACCGTGAGCTACTCCCCCAGCCCAGCATCTCCTTACATTCAGAAGCATGATGGTAAGATTTCCTAGGTCTTGTCTCAATGTCCATGGAAAACATTTTCCAGTTTCTATTTTTCATATTTGCTTTACTTCCCTATCTCAAGTCTCTCGTTCTAAGCAAAGATTCTTGGCATCATTTTCTTGAGTATTTTGCTTCCATTTCCCTGTCACTTCAAAATCATTTTTTTCTCTTGAATGTTTTCCTTTATCTTCCCCATCCTTTACTTTCTTCTTAACACCTGATCTACTTTTTTCCCTTTCCTCATCATACTCCTCATATCTACCATGTACTGCAGCTTATGGAGCTTACATTTCTATCACTATGTGTAAGCTTTCTGAAAGGCAAGGTCCAAGACTGATTTAATGCTATTTCTCTCAAGGCCTGATATGATGGCTTACATCTAGTAGTTTGCAACCAATATTCATAATAGTAGAGCTAAATTAAGTATTTGTAAGTTTCTCTGTAGGAAAACTAAGCCTAGGAATGGGAGAGAATTTAGAAATTCCACTTACCTCTCCCACTGATAAATGTGACATATAGTTTAAATATCTTTATTTAAATCACTTAAAATATCTAGGGTTGAAATCACTTTAAATACCTAGGTGGTCTACCCTTGATCCAAGATTGTGTTTTTATTAAATAAACACATGAGAAACATACAAAATATTCAGTCATGCATTATTCGTAATGTATTCTTCTACCTTCCCACCATGCTTCAGAAAATGTTTTGCTTCATTACCTAAATAGATTTAATTATACAGTAAGCAAAATCATGTATAATAAAACTAAACACTAGGAATTTTATAGCTTATAGTGAGAATTTTTTAAGTCATTACCTACACTACCATTAGAAATAATCAAACATCAACTGAGCAAAATCACATAATCTCTGCAATGCCAAGAGTACCTTTGTCATTAAACCTAGGAGTTGTTTTCCGTGTGGAGCCCTTGAGATTTATAAAAAATCATTACTGATACCCAAAGGGCACCTGAAACAATCAGCTGTAAGCAGAGTTCATTGCTACAGAAAATCAAAAGATTTATTATTATTTACTATTAAGGAGGCTTTCCAGTTTAAACACTGACTTCCTAAAAGGTAATTCCAAGGAAATGTTCTGTATGTCACACCTTTATAAGAAAATAATTCTCCCCAAAACATCACACATCTTATTTTATATAATTTATTTTCTAAGGACACATCAACCCATTTGGGAAAACAGTTGAAAGTGTCTTAATGAATTAGAGGTAATGACATATAATTCTCTGGGCCTTGTGCTTTTGGAGACCCCTTGCTCATGGCCATTATTTATCAAACAAAACTGGTAATTTCACATCAAGATATTTTTTATTTTCCCACACATGGCTTTATCATGTAACTTGATTAAATATGTACAAATATTTGTTGTTCCCTAGATTCCTCAAAATACTTTCCAATGGGTTATTTTATTTTGAAATGTAGCACAGAAAAATAATGTCTTCCAAAGAACACAAATATCTTCCCTGAGTTCTACCATTCTGAAGGCAAAATAAAGGAAGGGAGAAGGAGAAGAAAATAGTCAATTTGGATGAGAATCTTTGCACACAGTCAGTGGGTAGAAATTAATGTGAATCTTAGTCCAACATAGATTTCACAGTGGGAATATATACAGCCCTGCATTACTCAAACAAATAGTTAGTGCTGCTGTGAACAATTGTAATGAGGTTCGGATTGCACGCATATTAAAGCAGACAGAATCCCACTGTTAATTTACTAAACCAAGAGTGCTAGCTATTATAGTTTGTGACACTTGATAGCAGAAGAAGAATTTAGTTTCTGAACCCTCAGGTCTCCTGCAAATCCATCCCAAAGTATTTCCCTGTCCTGTGTTTCTTTGTTCTGAAAGGTAGCACTGGATGCTGGGAAGAGCTTAAGAGATCTTAACAACTGCAGGGCCTCCCACGTTTACTGTAAAACTACCAAATAGAGTTTGATTTGCCCACACAACTTCAGAAGCTATCACAATATCCAGTGTCTCTAAATTACTCATATCACACACACACACAATATCCAGTGTCTCTAAATTACTCATATCACACACACACACACACACACACACACACACACACACACACACACACACACACACACAAGTCATATTCCTTGAAGTAAAATCCTAATAATAGGATAGATATTTCCTAATTTTATAGATTTTGTAGTCACTCAATGATAGAATTCTCAATAAGTGTCCATTCATTCTCCATTGGAAATTGCAGCAGCCTGCTCCGAGCACAGCACCGTTCCACACACTTCTGTGCACTTATCAAAGTTTCACTCTTATGTTAGGTTAGTGTGTGTGTGTGTGTGTGTGTGTGTGTGTGTGTGTGTGTTCAGTAGAGTAGATATTTCCTTTCCTTAACTGTGCATTCCATGAAAGCAGGAACTCTGTTTCTCTGATCTCTTCATTTTATCCCCTTGCCTGTAACACATAGCCTCATACAAAGAATTCAACAAATATTTTTACTCACTAAATGAGCAGAATATGATCATGGTTTTTTAATTGTTTAAAAAACCTTTTCCTATGTCAATAAATACAACTCCAGCAAATTTTAAGATAACATATTTCACTTTATGGGCATATTATAATTTATTTATCAATGCTCTTATATTTTATATAGGCATTTGTCTTTTTTTTTTAGTGACCACACTGGACACCAGTGTATATACACTTGAGGATTGATCTCCCTCTTAGGAGATATGACTCAAACTGCAATGTAAGATCAATAGTTCTACATATTTACTGACAATACATATTTTTGAGCTACTCATTAAAGGTTGTGCCGATTTATACATTCCCACAAAGTGTAAATAAAAGGGTCTATTTCTCTTCAGTTTTGCTGAATACTATACCTATATTTTTACCTCAGTTAGGTAGACAAAAAATCAGTACTAGAGATATTGAGCTATTTCCCTATAACTTTGGACATTTTCTGTTGCATGTATGTGTGTGTTTTAAAAGATATTCATTCCAAAATATATCCTGATCTTTTTCATGAAGTGGGTAGGAGATACAAGAAAATCATGGAGCAATAAGTTACGAAAAGGATTACAGAATGAAACGGTTGCTGATATTTGTTCAGGAACAATACATGGGATGCTGTACATTTTCACTGGGTTTAAAGCTGTCATGCAAGGGCAGCAGGTGGTTGCAGATTTTGACTCAGATTTCTAATTCTACCAAAATATACCTGATTTACAAAACCTCTAGCCCAAATCTTACAGGAATGCAGAATACAATGGGCACAGCTTCAAGGCTTTGATTTTATGTTTGTGAGGTTGTAAATTACTCAAATGAGACAAGAGAAGACTTGACCTCATATATAGCTCCTTAAGTGAAAGTTGCTGGGGTGGTATCATTATATGGAAAGACATGCATGACAGTGATGTGCTAGGTGAAGGAGACTGGGGAAAACACTGGTTGTAAGGGAGGAAAAATGTAGAATAGAATCAAGAAACTGCCTTGGACTTAGTTCACCTATACTTGCAATGTGTTCTAGGTTTAGTGACCTTTGTTTTCTAATCAGAATCTTCTTTCACAACTTACATCAGTGAATACTTTCCTTTTATTGATTCAGTGGAACTAAAAATAAAACTGAGATAAACTGATGATATAGGAAGAAACTCAAGTCAGGCTAAATATATCAGGATTTTGCAGAAGAAAAATTTCATTATTCTGTCAATCACCACATGCTGATAATCTTCTTTTCCAGTCTTTTCAGCAAGTTAATTAAGACTTCCAAATATTCATAAATGCCAAAGGTTTGAAAAATAAAGTTCCATGCTTTGATGCTATAAATCTTGGAATTATTAAAACTGTCTATTTCTAATTAAAACAAGGCTGTAACTGGCTTTAAGTTGCTCAGGTAAGTGGGAAGTTTTATTGCTGTAACATTATTGGGTGGAAATATCATTTATTTATTTTGGGTAAGAAATAAAATAAGTTCCTTATTTCTTCCCACTTTGATGTAAGAATTATTTTAATTTTCTCTTTTCTATATTGTTTTCTCTAAACAACTACTCAAATAGGCTGCACTACTTTTGTTGTACTGTTTTTGTTTGGTGATGGGGGTGGTGGTCATAGTGATGGAATGTGTACAGTGTTTCATTTTCACGAATACATTTATGCAAACGTTGGGTGTATGTGAATTCTCACTCAGTCCAGTGGAGATGCAACACATAGACATCCCTCACATGTGTAACTGAGTCTATGTACCCATTATGCAGTCTATACTGGGAACAGTTTGTATGTTTCCATATTTATGGGATCTGTGTATATGTGAATGAGTACAGCTAATAAAGTCCTTGTCTGCATTAAACTTTCTTTATAGCCCTTACAATTCCATGCACAGAATGCATTTGAATTATTTTTTAAATAATAACTATCACTTAATTCAATATCTCATTCGTTGCATAAATTATCTTTCATGTTACATATATAAAAGACAGAATTAAAAATATAATTTTCAAGGTCTGCAAGATCTAGACTATACTTAGAAGAGTATACACCATAACTCCTCCATGGATAGCATTTATAGTATGTTCACCAACTGGCTCTGCTATTTTATACTACATTTCTAAACACTTTTATTAAGTGAACTCCCACATTAATTAAGCAAACGAGCCACACATGATCTGGACAATGCTGCAAACAAAAGGAATATATAACACACACATGCATACATATATAACCCACATATCATAAAACAACCTTTACACTCAACTATTTGCTTGAGACATTTTATTTAGATAGTCATGTAAGAGTTTTTCAACTAAATTATCCTATATATTGATTCCAAGTTTTTTTTAACTTTATACAAAGAGAACACAATATAATTATTTCCTCCACATCTTACTATAACGTAACTTATGAGAGCTGCATGCTTGCTACCAAAGCCCATTGCATTGTATGGATCCAAGGACATTGCTCCAATTTTAGGCTGTGTAAATGGTGTCCCCTGGAGTTGTTCAGTGCACAATATATGACTGAACCACTGGTTCAAATTATTACCCTTCCTCCTCTCCTAAGAAACTCGATCATGGTGTTCAATCAGCAAAATCTGTCTTTTCAGTTACTTGCTTTGTAACTCAAGCTCCTATAGTAAATTGAGTGCTTGTAAGAATATCAGGAGTCAATTTTCAGAAAGACTTATTTAAGAACACCCAAAAGAATGTTTCCGAACCTGTTTTTACTCAAAGCTCTCTCTCTATAAAGTGGTTTTAAAGACCGATATCCTCCTTGAAATCTAATATTCATTAATGGGTGGATATTGCATTACCAATTACAGATGTGCAAGTATATGTTTTCATTAGGTCATTTGGGAATTTAAACATGTTTTGCACATTAACTTGAAACTGTAAAAAGAATCTGAACACTGGACTTTAATAGGTGTTACTTTAATATCCCTGGACATTTAGAAACCACTTCAGTACATTTTTGTAATAATTGGTTGGATTTGGCAGGTGGAATACTTTCCTTCCTTGAGCAGCTTCATTGCACAAAATATAATGGCTTATATTACACCCAACATTCCAACCCCATCTTTCTGTTGCCAGAAGCTAAGCAACTTAGTAATCATAACCATACTACAAAATTAATTTGTGAAAATTAATAACATATATGAACATAATTAATAGACTTGATTCTAAAATAAATTTGTTAGATTTTGACATTTCACATATTATTGAATTCTGCTTTTACACACATGCTCTTTAATTCATTTTACTATTTGTAAAGATCCTTTTATGATAAGGCGTATGTTAGGTAGTTTGAGAAGGGCAATGATAAAACAAACTCTGTCACCACCTTGGGGGCATTAATAATATAGGGTGAAGAGACTAGTTTTATTAAAGACCCATATACTGATAGCTTTACTCTACTAGAAAAGAATGTGTTAAATGATATAGTGCAAGCATGGAGAAAAGCATATGTGGTTGTTGAGAGTTAGATTCTGGGCAATGTGAAGTTTTAGAAGAATTAACGGCAGAGATGGAATGTGTACTTAACAGAGGCACAAGGAATTTCCATGCCACACTTGAAAAATATGTTAGCATTTTCATATTTGCATGACAAGTAGTGATAGGAGCAAAGTATGGCATGGTTTTTGTTACATGTTTCCATTTGACAGATGTATCATTTAGTATGTCAATATAATCTATCAAACACACTGGAAATTATCACTTGGGTATTCACAGCACACGTCTGTAAGGTTGTATTATACAAATGTCATGGTCTCAGCATTTTATCATAAAGTGCTGATATGAAACCATAATAGCCTATTGTACTTATGGGCACAATAAAGCAACTGGTAGATTGATGAGTTTACGCATTCTGATTTTCTGACAGAAGAAGCGAGAGCATGAAGTGGAGTGTTGCGATTTTGAGATAGAACAGATATAAAAGCTGAAAGAACCTTCTCATTGCACATCTAGAGAACTCACCCATCAGTAAATATCCAGGAATGCATATGATGCCAAGGTACTATCATCGATGACATGGAAAATATAGCTCCATTGGAAAGGCTAGATTTTTGCTATAAAAATTTTAAAAATTTTACAAAAATATATTTATTGGATTTTATTCATTCATTCAGTAAATACTGTCTTCAATAACACATGCAAAATAATTTCTCTCCTTTGTTTAGCTTACATTCTAGTAGTGGGGCACACATAAAGAAACAAATAAACAAGTACCTATCAGATAGTGATAAATACTGTATAGGAGATTAAAATAGTGTGACAGGATACAAAGTGAGTGAAGGTCCAGACAGGCCTCTTAAAGTGATTTTTCCTAACAAAGCAACTGACATCCCAATCCTAAAAGGGAATTTTCCTGTGATATTATTTAATGAAAGTATGTCTCCTTTTTTAAGTGTAATTCATTACACATCTCAAGTTTTATAGTTTTCTGTACATCACTCAGAAGTGACATAAAAATGTATTCTCATTTAATATTTTAGCCATGAGATCTTTCAAGGTAAAGTGAATGTGGCATTGCAAAGAAATGTCTGATTCTCCAACTAGCTTACATGATATTAATATTTTTCTTTCCCTTCCCTTCTTTTCCATCAGATGTCCCCCCTCCCCTTTATTTTTCTTCTTTTGTTTTTTTGTATATTCTTTTCTTTCTTTTTCTTTTTTTCCTATCTAAAATATCACTAGATGTAATACACGCTGCTTATAATAGATTAGCTACAGAAATAAATAATTTCAAAATGTGTGGTATAAGTCTTTTTTGGGAAGTGATACAGAATTTATTTCAGGTACTTTCTGTATAAAAGTATATAACATTATTAAATGTCTCATTTTTTTAAATGATTCTCAAGTTCAATATCTCTATACATGTTTTACTTTTTGATAGCAGCATTCTAAACATTTTTATGATTATGCTTTATTCCCCCGCTGGTTTTCACCCCTCTGGCTAGGTTTCTGCTGTAAAATTTAAGTGGGCCATTTCTTCTTCCCTATAATAATCCACACTTCTGTGTAAATCAGGATTTTAAATGAGTTTACAATATATTATGTACTTTAGCAAACTTACCATCTCTCAAATCATAATTTTAAATACCTTTTTATTTCATAAATCATCATAAGGTTCTCTTTGTTGTATTATTACTTGACAAATATTAGCCAAAATTGCTGAAATCATTACTTGCAAATCAGAGACTGAACTGGAAATCCCCAGAAAAAGAAAATATTCCACTTACAAGAGGTTATAAATAACATGACTCCTAATATAAGAGAATGGGATCCTATGTGACAAGAACAGGCTTAAAAATCTCATTTATTTTACATGTAAATCATAAAATTCCAGGATTATTTAATCTTTTTTTCCAAAACAGGGCCCTACCTTACCATACACCCTTGGGAAATGTAAACTTACCAAAGAAATTTATGTAACAAACATGTCATAATAGCTCTCTATGTATATTATGATCTCCTTTCCTAGACAGTGTGGCATAACAAGATACACACACACACATACACACACACACATACACACATATATATCTACCATGTGAGATATATATATTTCTACTTTTCAATGTGCATGTGTGTATGTATATATATATATATAATTTCAATTTTATATATATATATATGTGTGTGTGTGTATTCACAAAGAACAAACCTCTCTGATAATAGACTATATTCTCCAGTTTTTAATCCACTTCTCACAAGTTCATAAGTAAACTTTGATGTTTAAACTATAACTATTTTTTCTAAAAGGTGCTTTGCTGATGAATGAGTGATGTGAGTTCACTTGATGCCTGAATAAATTGTAGGTTACTTTACTAAATACTTAAAGTATTTAAATAAAAATCAAAGATGTTATAATAAGAATAATATTTCCTCTGTATTAATGTAAATGACATTATCACTGGAAAAGTAGACCTGAAGAAATCATTATATAGTGGAGATACTGTTTTTGAAAATATAGAAAATATGTTCCATTTTTCAGCATATCATTTGTAAATTTCCTTTAGTATAGTCTCAAACATGAGTTTTAAGTAAACAAATCATGTTCATAATTTTAAAATGTGCTAGCTATTTGACAACTAATTACGGTGAAGTTGAGTTTTGTCTGAACTGCACCTGATTATTCATTTTTTTAAAAATTTCAAATAATCCATTTATGCCCCTTATCTTCTTGGTGGTAATCATTTCACAGGTCCCGTCTCAGTCTGTTGTAGAGTTTCTGATTTAAAATGTATCCAAACATTAGAAAGTGTCTTAGTTGAGCAGAAGGGAGAAAAGAAGAAAAGAAGAGAAGGAGGGAAAGAAATGATCCTCAAGTTTAGGACTCTATTAAAAGTATTAATTATTAGCTTGTAATTCAAGAAACTTCACCAGTTACTTAACATTTTTGAAAATTAGCCAAATACCTGGGATAAAAGATCCCTGTTGAATTTTAGTAACAGACCAAGTTCCAAGAATAGTGTCCATATTTCACTTGACATACTGAATGTAAAAACAATTTGATACACTTTCTTATAGCAGCACGGTTCTTTAATACCTTCTTGTAAAATGGCTTAATGCACTTTTATATCTTTGATGAGTAACCTATCAGTATGTTCCACACCTTCTACAAAAACCGTGACCTTATTGTTGCCCTTGTCAATGGAACCTATTGTCTGTTATTTACCTTGACCTATTTTGGCCACAATGGCTAACAGAGAGATCTGATATATATTATAAGAATCCACAAAAACATAAAGAGCTTGATATTCGGTGTAGGTCCAGAAGTCAGCTATTTGGATATATGGAGAAATGTATTGAAACATAATTACCAGGGGAAGAGAAGGAGACTGGGATTTATTTTCTGTCATGTCCATATAAGATGTTTGTTTCCATATTGCTCTGAAGATTGGAATTATCATCTTGATCTTTTTATTTATTTAAACACAGTAGAGAAAAATGAGGATCAAAATTATCAAACTCTTGTTTGCCACAGTTTTCCCTATTATTTCCTGTAGGTGGAGGTTTCATTAAACATGTTCCTAGCCACCTTTTTTTTGAAACTATTACATCTACTTAAACCATGTGACAGGAGTTGAAAATTAAAGGTTTTCTTCCAGAGTGCTTAAGAATATTGCTTTTAAATTTGACAACATAAAACACAAACATATTTTTAATATAAAAGCACAAGCTCTGAGATACAGCACTTCTAAAAATGTAATTTTGGCTTTTAACTTCCAGTGTCTAAAACTAGAGAAAATTTGATTAAGTACACTGATTCTTATTGCTGAATCTCTCATAAACTTACACTTTCCAATTTATCTAGGCCTGTTACAATCATTAAGTAAAATGTTGCTTTATCTATTTTAACTTTAAAAAGCAAAGAAAAAAAGGGAAAACAGCACAAAACACGCAAATGAGCTAAAAACACCATTAGTCCTAGCCAAAAAAAAATGAGTTCTTTATATTTAAACCTTTAATTTCCCTTAAGTTTGTAACTCTTCCTACAGTAGCAGAAAGGTCGGTTTGAGAACTCAGGAAAAATGCTTATATGGTGCTCATCCAGGCATGAATTTCAAAACCCTCACATCTTTATAAATGTGAATATGGATTGCTTTTGCTTTCAATACACTTTTCTCAATACAATAAGGAGGACAATATTCCAAGTTTGACGTTTATACCACAAGGCAATTCTAAATTTTGTAGGCAAAAGAGTCTTATGGTTTAGTAGGGAACACGTTCCCGCCCCTCTCCTTTTAGCATATAATTTAAAAGTGGCAAATATCTAAGCTCCCCCAAATATTCACCTTCGGCCCTATGTCAATAAAAAAAATTTTACCTCCTAAGATTGCTTTCTGGAATTTTACTAGAAAATTCATCTTTACCTCAGCAGTCAATGAATATCAACTATTCCATCTTTATCTTCCTCAGCAATATACTCCAGGCAAAGCTAAACATGAGCTTTATTTCAGCATGAAGAAAATCTTTATGGCTCGTTATTAAGGAAGTCAGCCCAAAATAAGTTTTCTGATATATTCCAATACATATTTGTGGTATAGGCCAGGGACAGAGATGATGAATATATACACATAGGAAAATACTTTCTGACAACAATATAATTAATTGGATATTAATGACAAACCTCTAATTCTGAGACTATATCCAACTTAGTGGTGGGAATTTTGCTGTTATAAGTTGCCAGAACTTGTTACCACATTGCTGGTGATTTCTGCTATAACTCCTGGAAGGCCTTGTGCTGATATTGTCTTTTCTTTATACTAACAGAAATATGTAATGTGCTTGTATGTGTGTTTATGTGTGTACCTTCAATTTTCATATGAATCAGTTATTTGCTTTCAACAAAATATATTTCTCTATTGACATTGCAAACAGCTGCTTCACCATTTACACTATTTGGAATGAAGTTTTCCAACACCAGAAAAATGGAAGTAGATAGAACAAGTGGCCTAAAAGAAATGGTATCCTGTTAAAAGTGGTATGGTTGACAATTTATTACTTAAGTAAAGCCGTTCTGCATTTTTAATCTATACCATATTAGAAATCACACAATATTTCAGGGTTACTACTATTTTATATTTTAATAACACAGAACCAATATTATAGAAAATTGGATTCATTTTCAATGCCTCTCACTTACATATCAATGATTTTCTAAAGTATCTTTTTATTTTTGATTATGAAAGCTCCCAGATGGAACTGTATCACAGATGTAAAATGATGTGGTATATTATTTAATAGAATGTAAAGTATGGCACAGTAGGTAATAGTCAAGGGACTCATCTAAAATTACATAACTGCAAATTTGAGGATGTGGTAGAAAGAAGAGCTGAAGGTGAAAATAGAACAAGTAAGAACTATGCTAGCTTAAGGGAAACTTTATCCTTAAAATTACTTTTTGAAAGAATTTCTCCCAAACTCTACTGAACTATAGAAAATAGAGAGAAGGATGAATAAAATGGCATGAGAATCCATGGGTGGAGGAGTAAGAAGAAACCATTGACAATTTGGTTTTCAAAAATAGGACAAACAGGTACAATTGGAGGTTCAAAGGAAATTTTAAGCTGTTATTCTTTAAGAGGAAACCCTGATAATTAACAAGAGAAAGTCAGGAAGGGAAAAAAGCACAAATATTCATTTAAGAATTTTGCAGTACTTTTCTTTTCACAATATTGACCCAGGAAATCTTGTTTACAAAGTTAAGCAAATGCATCCTGAGGGTTAATTTATGGATTTATAACATTTGGGTATGATTTATGACAATGTAGCTTTTAAAAGTAAAACATGCAAGTTAACTAAGTTAAAATCAGCCTATGAAACATAACTTCACTTCCTAAGTTAATCACTCGAGCTCTATCTTTTTCCCCCAAAGCTAAAATTCTCATTATTTTTCAGAGTAATACACTGACAAAAAATACGAATATATGTCAAAGTCTGAAAAAACTTAATAGTATAAAAAAAATGTTAGCACCTCTCTGAAATTCAATTTCTTTTTCTTTTTCATAATTCATTTGACTAATGCTCCTTTTCTCTTTTCCAGATGCTGTGTGGAATGTCTGCCTTCTGTCTTAATATCTCATCATCTGCCATCTCCCACAGGTAATTTTCTGACTGTTTCTGTTTATTGTCAACTTTTTATAGCATCCCCACCCCCCACAACACCTGATACTGCAGTGATTCAGTAGTGTGCAAAAGTTGTGAGTAGCAGGAAAGTTTCCATTCTAATGAGGTTTCAAGGTAATGCACATTCAGACAGTAATAGAAAGAAAACTGATTCTGTAATTCATTTTTCACTGAAGCTTCAATGGTAATCACAATGTGCTTGCCCTTGAGTCCTGAGGTCATCTACTAAAGCTATTACAAATGATTTAATAAATACATATTTAATTATGGAATCACTTTGAGTGCACTATTTAATTTCCTTACCACAGATGGCACACAATTACTAGATTTGCTCAGGTTTCTCTAAGTAATTTCCATTAGCATATATTCTCACTTTTTTCCCCTCAAGTTGAAAATTTCTTTAGACAATTACACCAGAGAATAACCAAATATTTTTTATAAGAAGCAAAGCAGTAACAAAAAGCACATAAAACTATACCATCTAGAAACTGCATCAAAATACATGAAATGGAGAATTTTTAGAAAAAACATTAAAATTACAACTAAGCTTAAGTTCTTATATTTTATACTAAAATTTTATAATGTATTCTTTTATGCGGTGATAATCTTTGTAATGTAATCATAGTCAGCCATTCAATACCCTTGACTAATATCAAATACTACATGTATTGTATATGCACTAAGTATTAGGCAGTCCACTTTAAAAGCACCAGTTATTCTCCACAAGGATCCATGAGAGTGTTACAATTATTGTCTCCATTTTACAGATGGAAACTGAGACACAGAGGGATTAAGTCTTTTGCCAGGTCACTTGGCTTGTAATGTAGGAGAGTGATGTGGTCCAAACATTAAGACTCTACTTTTAGTGATATAGCCACTATGTTATACTCTCTCCCACCCTCACCCCTCCAAGCTGGGCTTTCAGATTTCTCTAAATTCTGATAGTTTTCCCCTAGATGATTAACTAGGCCTATTAATTACATCTGCTTTAAAAAAATCTACAAATAATAGTAGGCTTTTGAAATAACTGTAGGAAAAATTTTTAAACCAATTCTCTAAGGTTTTGCTGCTTATGAATAATAAGTTAGATTCACACTGTAGGTGAAGGCAACTCTGAAACTTTTCTTACATCTGTTTGGATACCATCTGAATTAGAAAAAAAAAGAAAAACGCGAAACATGAGACTGTACCTAAATGTTTCCCTTTGCCCGTAGCTACCGGAAGCCTCAGCTAAGATCTGTGGTTGTTCAATTGCAGTAGCTCCTATTAACTGTAGTCTTCCATATGATCCCACCCTCATCATCAATTTTTAGTCTTTCTAAAGTCAGGTGAGTCATTTTCAATTCTGTTGCATTTGTCTTTTGAAAATTTGTTAGCCTCTCATCTCTTGAAAATGGGCAAAAAAATATGAATATATGGAAATGAAATGTGTTACTGTTAAACTTTACAGGGACTCATTGTTTTATTTATTTTTAATCCTCAACGTGTAATTGATTCTTTAATTCATTAATGATAGTTAATTTACTCTAAAAACATGGCTAGTCCCTAATAGTCATCATTTAGTGAGCCCTTTGACACTGACTGATAATGAAGCATTTTACAGATATTGTCTAATTTAAATGAGGCTAAAAATGAACCTGACCAAGATCACGCTGCTAGTAAGTGAGGAAGTCGGACTGAACCCCGGGAAATGAGGGTCCAGCTTGACTTGACCCAACTACACCCAACAAAACTTCCAGCAGTGAGCCCTGTGTGCTATAAAACAGGAGTTAGTGTGACTGAGTCAATGAATTTTTAATTTTATTTAATTTTAATTAATTAGAAAACAATAGCCATGTGTGGGCTAATGGTGACCACATTGCCCAGTGCTATGATACTGCCTGTTTGCTATATTTTATGTCACAAAATATATACATCGGGCCTGTTTCTGGTTCTAGTTGTAAAATGGTTAAAGTCCTTCATCTGAATCTCAATCAAACAATGTTAACAAACACAATGAGAATAGTCATGTATGTCTTCAAAATCATATGCTGACAAGCTAACAGAGTATGTTACTAGGGAGAAAGTCCTTGTAGATCATTGCTTTCCTGGTTTTATTTTTTCACATATAAAATCTGTTTTGAACCTTTTTTTCCCCTTGCAAAGCTGATCCCTTTTTAAAGAAAGGGCGATGATACAATAGTGAAGGAAGCCTCAATATGCATTTACAGGCAGACAGCTATCAGTCCCCTGCAACACAGGCTTTGCCTGTGGCACCTGCATTCATGTGCATTCCCTTCCTTCCACAGCACTTTCAGCATTAAACCCTGTGCCTGGGGAAAGTCTCACAGCAAATAAATGCAAAGGAGTATGGCTCCAGCTTTCCAAAGCATCCCATTATAAATTGCTCAAGCAACTCTTAGTTCCTCATTTAAAAAAAAAAAACTTAGACAGATAAAACAACTAACATGTGCAGAGCAGTCTTACCACGTGCTTGTATAAGGTAAACCACTTGAAGTTCAAGACAACCTGCAAACCAGAGGCCCAGTATGATTACCTATCATTTGAAGTGGGAAGTGAAGCTCAGAAACCTGACTTACCCAAATATTCACAAAAATACTACTTCACAAGGGGAAGACACCAGGGTAGATTTTAGGGATTTTTGGTGTGCCTTGCTTTTTTCTGTTTCACTCCGACCTGTTCTTCCACTAAGTCATCTTGTGTGCTCTGAAGTTAGACAGCCTGGCTTTTTGTATTTTGTTTCCGATGGCCTGTTTATTTTACATTTGTTTCAAGCCATTTGGCTGCATGACCTTAGCAAATTAATTGAGCTTCTGTTTTTTTATCTTTAAAATCAAATAATAGAGTTCCTACTTCATAAGAATGTTGGAAATACTGAGTACATCAAACAGTGCCTGGTATACAGTAAATGTTCAATAAACATCGATATTGTTATTATTTTTTCATTCCTATGAATCAGTCTCACTCCTTATTTTAGTACTGCCCATAACTCATAGTCCAGCAAATAAAGGATACTCTGCCTTGCACTGGAAATTAGTTATCAGATGCATGTATGGCTTCTCCCAGCATTTTTATTTTAGGTCAGGGTTGTCCCTTATTTATTTATTTATTTGGTTGTTTTTTTTTCTTTATGTATGTATCTCTCTTTTACCTATGAAACTTAGTATAATGTAGCACCTAGGGAATGAAATTACATAGAGAATGAATACAATCATCAGTTACATAGGAAATTAAATTAAATGTGTGTCTCCAATGTGCCAATTTTTTACAGGAGAGAAAGAGCTTCCCCACATATTAGGTAATAGGAAATGTGGTCCCAGTAGTTGTGAAGTAAATCGGTAAGATTGAAAAAGAAGCTCTTCCCTTTCAAAACTTTAGCAGGATTTGTACATTTAGCCTCTGGGGTCTCGGATGAGTTTGAAGAGAATGGCATTGTTTTTTTTTTT
Organism: Manis javanica; assembly: GCF_040802235.1. Taxonomy (NCBI): domain Eukaryota; kingdom Metazoa; phylum Chordata; class Mammalia; order Pholidota; family Manidae; genus Manis; species Manis javanica. The sequence goes on from NC_133160.1 coordinate 149,190,883, forward strand.
TTGCCTACACAACCCCAAATACTGCTGCTGGATCTGTACAAAAGGAAAGAAAACCTATTTAACTTTAACTTAGTGTTATTTAAATGAAAAAACTTCAATATATTTTATGAGTTTAATATAAAAAGCTTAATATATTTTATGAGCAATGAAAAACTGAAGCTTAGAACTAACAGACAACAGTTATAATTTTGAAAGAAAAAAGTTTCAGCATTTACTGTGGTGACATGTTTATGTAGTTTGGGAGCTCCTTTAAGGTATCATTATCCCTCTAGATAGAAAAGTTTCCTAATAAGTATGGTGCTACTACTTAAAATTCATTTTGTACATATCCATTACCCTCATGAGTAAAATCTTTCAGTTGGAAAGTCTGCAAAGAAGAAAGGATCTAAAAGTAGCATGTTTAAGTGAAAGCATGCTTCTGGCGGGGAGCTTGGAAGGTGATCAAGAGGCCTGAAACACATAAACACTTGGTACCTATTTTAAAAGACATTTTAAACAAGCATGATTTACTTCTTCTAGACCAAGTGTGGCCTTTTCAAAATACTGTAATGAATAATGTGAAAATAATTAGTATTCTTAAAGGGATGCATTTATCTATGGGAGAGTTATGGTGTAAGATAAAGTCATCTACTCAAAACTAAAGTTTAGACTAATTAAAATACAGAAATTACTTTTCTTCTGACCTCAAGGAGAGTGACACCAGACTGACATCAGCACAAGCCATGGTCTCAGCAAGAGAATTATGATTATAAATGGAACAGAGCTTCAGCTATTACAGGAATGTACATGTCAAAATATTTGGGGCTATAACTACAGACAGAATCAATATAATAGACACAAGCATCATTCTCCCCCTTGATTTTTCTATTAAGGTGAGCTCAGAATATCTCAAGGAATAATTATATCATGCCAAAATTGCAGTAAAATTTGCATGAATTAGTAAAACATGATTTTATTTAAAGAAATAGTCCTCTTTAGTGACATTTTGTTACTGACTTAAGTAGTCTTTTCTATCTTTCTTAGACTATATCTCTATTCATATTCAAGTCAGGCATCAGAAACTAATTTTGTTAGCATCTCTGCAAACATCTTGGCCTCCATCCTCAAGACCCATCTAAGTAGGGTCTATAATTCTAGCAAGCTTATTTATGCCAATTTACTTTAAAAAACAGGTCTACATTAAATAGTGTAACACCTTCAGTGGTGCGTTGAAACTGCTGGGCTGTTAAATGGTATAAATTGTGCACATTGCTTCCAATAGGAAAAAAAGTGTCTGATTCAGAACTGTGTGAATGGCTCCTGCTGATGAAATGCACCTGGGGTGCCTGGATGCCTATCCCCTTGAGAAGTTGATGCACACCCAGAATTAAATTATGACCCAAATCATACCTGTTTTCTTAATCTCTATAGGTTAAATAAGGACTAATGTATTTTCAGTAATATTTTCAAGTCTGTGTCTTTATTAGTATGTCAGTGATTCTCTGTTAGGTGGGGAAAAAAAGCCAGACAAATAGAATTTGCAGGGTGGGGCAGGAGCTGATTGCCATGTTTTTGGTAACAGCAAAGCAGCTTGCTCTAGGAAGATGTATTGTATCATGTCAGCTCATAATACTGGATAGGTTTTTTTTTCAGGAGTTTTTAATTAGTTTAAATCATACAATCCAAATCATGCTCTTGCTGCTTTGTAGTTGTGTACAATTGGTTAACTGGACTTCAATATTATATTTGTTAAGAAAATAACGACCATGATGGTCATAGAAGTAGGGGTAAATATTTCTGATCCTAAGACCAAATATGAGCCTATTTATGGATTTTCCCCTTCATTTACATAACTATTCTCAGCAGTAAAAATAACAACAAAAGGTACTGTTGCAAACAGTTTCTCTATAATCAGGTTTCGGCTCACTCTGGCTTCACTTCATGATTTAATGACTGTGTTAGTAGGCGTCCTTTTTCACTTTCTTTTGAAGTGTAAATCCATGCTGGTAAATGTGTGTGTGAACTGTGTTGGTTGAATAGAAGTGTGTGAGACTCTATATATTTGAAATATATACATATACACATATATATAAATATATATGATGTCATCAAACACATCAGGGATGTATGTGTATACATTAAAAACCATCACATAATTAACAAAATTTGAGGTCTGATTCAGTGAAAACATTCCACACACACACACACACACACACACACATATATAGATATATACCATTGTGGATAAAATGAGAGTTCCTGTGGCGAGGATTCTCACCTGGCCCTGGTTGACTAGCTCACTGCACACCTGTGGGCAATACATCGCCATTGGCTCTACATAAAGAGCTCCGCCCAGTGTTCTGGGCGTGACATGGTGGCAGGGATGCAAGGCTGCAGGAGAGCAGAGCAGAGGCTGCAGTGGTGGCAGTGCTGAGAACAGAGGACCAGAGGATGGCTGTGTGGGACGACTGTGCAGGGAAGCCCAGAGGACAGCTGTGCAGACAGAGGGGTCCCAGAGGCAGAGACTAGCTTGCTGCATACAGACTCGCTCTGAGTGAATGGGATTCTAGTGACTGACCTGCCACCTGCAAATAAAGTTGGATATAACCCTTTCACCCCAAGAACATTTTGCTGTCCTTTTCTTTGGTCACACTGAATCCATAGTGAACTTGCCCGGGGCTGAAGCCCATTGTCAAGACAATTAGCGAAAGTTGGCAGGATTCACTGTTGACCAAGGAAAAAGATAGGCTGCCCTTATGGGAGGGGTGCTTCAGCAGGCTGCCCCTGTGAATGGGGAGACAGTGGATCATCCCCCAATGGGTATGTGGCCTGAGGTGGCTTGCCTCCTAGAGGACTGGGCCCCACCCCAGGACTGGAGGCAAGTGGAGGTGACACCTGAGGCTGTAGGGGTGGCTCTTGGTATAGTAAGCATATCCTTTGAGAAGCAGAGTGCCTGTGAGGCAGTGGGGACTGTGGGTTGGCTGCTTCTCACAGTATTAAAAATGTCTACAGAGGAGACCCAAGAAATAGCAGCACGAGAAAACAAGCTACAAAATTCTGTGGATACCCTGAGGAAGGAGATGGCATTGGTGCAGGAGGAGGTAGCACAAGAGCATCGGCAGCAAGGTGCCATTGGAGATGAGATGGCAGCGCTGCCTGGTGTTCTGAAGCAGGAAGAGGCCTTTAAGGAAAAAGACAAACTCCTGAGGGAAGCACAGGCGGACGTGGTATGAGAACCTCCGCTGCAAAGCATTGAGCTGAAGGTAAGAGACCTTCTGAAGACTGAGCTGGCATTGTTGCGAAGCACTGTAGCAGAGGAGGCACTTGGGGGAGGGGAGAGAAAGGTGCCATCAGCCCCAGAAATGGTGGAGCTGGGGAAGGATGAAGGGGTGGTGCTGGAGGCACTGGCCCCTCCTGTATTGAAAGCACGCCCAGGGTTGTTAAGAAAATTAAGACCCAGCAGCTGAAAGTTCCCCAAGGAGAGGAGCAGCCCCCTCCCCAGGTTAGGGAGCACTCCATGGTCCACCTCTATACTCAGGCTGAGCTGGGGGCTGTGGGACGTAAGGGTGGATGGAATTGTTCTTTTGGGATCAGAGATGGGAAAGCTGTCTTCCCTTACAGTGCAGACCGCCTTGAGGCAGGGATTACAAAATGCGAGGTGACACGTACAGTAGCTGAAGCAACGAGAACCCAGAAAGAAATAAGACCTATTACTCACAGGAAGAATTTGAGGGGCCTCGTGAGAGTTACGAGGACCCAGATATGGGTTGATTTAATATGGGCAGGAGTAGATGGAACGAAATTAGACGGGAAGCCAAATAGGATCTCACTGGAGCTATGGCAACAACTGAAACCAGAGCAGCAGTTCCAGCCATTAAGACCAAAGAGGCAGAGGTCAGAGACAGAGCCATGAGTCTGGCCTGTGTGTCTGCAAAACTTTTTGCTGGGGAGGCTGGAGAACAATGTTCGAGCTTCCTTGCACAGGGACCATTGCAGAGGACTAAGGGTGCACAGATTGAGAGGAGAGAATCCTGGAGGGGTGGAGTGTGGATAAAATGAGAGTTCCTGTGGCCAGGAGTCTCACCTGGCCCTGGTTGGCTAGCTCCCTGCACACCTGTGGGCAGAACATGGCTGTTGGCTCTATATAAAGAGCTCTGCCCAGTGCTCTGCGAGCGACACGGTTGCAGGGCTGCAAGGCTGCAGGAGAGCAGAGCAGAGGCTGGAGTGGTGGCAGCGCCAAGGAAAGAGACCCAGAGGACGGCTGTGAGGGCCGGCTGTGCGGGCAGAGGGGCCCAAAGGCAGAGACTGGCTTGCTGCATACAGACTTGCTCTGAGTGAATGGGATTCTAGTGACTGACCTGCCACCTGGAAATAAAGTTGGGTATAACCCTTTCACCCACAGGAATGTTTTGCTGTCATTTTCTTTGGTCACATTGAATCCTCTGCAGTAGAAGAGCAGAGACTAGAGTGGTGGCAGCGCTGAGGACAGAGACTGATTATGTATGACATATATATGTAATTGTACACTGATTATATATGATGATATGTGTGTGTATATATATATATAATATGCTCTTGCTAATCTTATTAATTATATACATATAAGCCTGTTTAATGTTTTACTATGAAAATAATTTACTAAACTAATTGCTAAACCAATTTTAAAATATTCTGAAGTGTCAGAACTTGTATCTACAAATACACAATATATGTCTTATATTTTAAGAATAAATATTAACTTAAGAATATTAAGTTAATATTTTTAATGAAAGCATATAAATTAAGCTGTTGGACCAAAGATTTTTCTTTTTTTTTTACCCATAGGTTTTTGTTATAAGTCTTTCAATATCTAGCCAACATTTCATTACTATAATTTTTGAAAAAATAACTTTACATGGGTTTAAATAATTATTAAACATATTTTACCATCAATTATACTTCTCTCCACACTTCTGATGCTCATGGTCATAGCTTTACCATGTAATTAATATATTTTCTGAAGTTTCACCATCTTTATAAGTGTGTATACTTGCAAATACAGATTCCAAATTATATAAAATATACCATCACAGCATAACGATTGCTTAACAATGAAGACAATAATAAGCACACCTCCATTTTTTACCATTTTACTAGACATAAGAACCACCTCTTTGAAATACACTGTCTTCTTGTTCCAAACCCAGTTTTATTGGGTTTTATACAGATGGACCTTCTGCTGTTTCTTTTTCCTTTCTTTTGTGTCACAAGTTTTGCTTGGGAGGCAAGGACAATGGGAAGACAGAGGAAAAGAGGATGGAAGGCACCAGAAGAAAGCAGTGAGGGGTGCGTCCTGCCATTGAACCCACCTCATACTTACTTCAGCCTTTTCTTTGCCCCATAAAAAACAAATAACATAATTAAGACTCATATAACACTAGCCAGGTTGAAGCCTTGGGAAAATAGTTTTCCAGAATCACAGATAATTTAACTGTCCATGTTGGTACAGTATAAGAAACAACTGGTTTGTTTTGCTTAAGATACAAGATTTCAGGAACATTGTAAGTGAAGGCCAATACATTCAGATATGAACTAGACGTCTCTCTATATTTGAGTGCCTTCATATAGTGAGAGTGCAAGTGTTCCACGCTGAAACCTCTTTTGAGTATAAAAAAGATATCCTTCTAGCTTGAACACCTACTGACCTTATTTTCTAAATGTTAACACTGACAGGAAAAACCTACCGCTGTTTTCTGTAATTCTTTGCCCACTTCAGCCTTCTCAATTGCAAAGCTAGTCCAGATGGGACCATGAAATTTTTGCAGCAAGTTCTACAGTACATAATTTTGTTCAATAAAGTTATTATGCCACACACAGCTGTATACTGCCATATAAATGAGCACATGTGCAATAGAATTCTTGTATTATAAGTTTTATAAGACTAAAATTGAGATTATACAGCCATGCACAATAATTTATTTGAAACATCAACATGTGCATTGCTCTAGGGTTACAGAAATGGTGCCATTCCTTTTCCAAGAGAAAACTTATGTCATTTAATATTCAGTATTAACACAAATGTTTCCCTCAGAATTATAATCTAAATTAGGTGCTTTAAAATGCATCAATATATCATTAACTTCTTACTTTAACATATTAGATCTATAGGAGAATCAATTCTCCCTAACAATGGTGAAAGAACTTAATCACTCTCTAAATTTACTTTTAATTAGCATCATCTGCATTAATCGGTGTAGCTGATAGCAAAACATTACAGCACATTGCTATTTTATATTTGAAATGTAATATACTTTTTGGTCTCATGTCTCTCCAAGAGAACCTTAGCCATTTTTTCTGTAATCCTTTAGTAAATATCTCAAATATGTTGCTCAAGAATTTTCTCTAGTAAACTAAGTGAAACTATATTACAGATGCACAATTCAAATAAATTTCCAGGTAACTATTTGGTTTTGATCTCCTCTGTATCTTTGAGAATATCCTGAGAAATATTTTTCTCTTCTTCATCCTCTTCCCCTAAATTCACTAATTCTTGGCTAAATTTTTGGGTGATGCAAAGGAAATGCCGTGTAATCAGCAAGCAGCTGAGAAAGAAGAAAGGAATCTATCTTGTAGTATATGCTTCCTATTGACAGTAACAGTGCTATGTTTTTACACACATTATTTATTCACAATAATTATGACTGACAGGCAGTGTTTCCATTGTCCTAATGGGAGAAACAATGCAAAAACAAACAGACGAACGAATGGACCCTAGAGCTCTGAGAAGGTGACTTTCCAGAGGTAACACAGCTGGTGTTGATTGCTGCATAGTGTTACAGATGTTCCAGGTCACAGCCATAGTTCAACTCCTCTGTCCCCAGTTCTAAGCCCCTTTCCTCCACACCACACACTCTAATGGTGTTGCAGCCTCTATCCAGGCTCCTTCTTTGCAGAGGAAAACTACAAACAAATTTGTAACAGACTCTTTAGTTCAATGAAGACCAATTCCTGATATTTGACCCAAGACCTATCCTTTTTTTTTGTAATGACATTTATTTGCCAGTTAAATATTTCCCAAAAGTACCCTTTTTGGACTAACCTAGCTCTCCTCTCACATATCCTATCTCATTGAATACTACTACTTTACTTGCCTACAATAGAAATTTAGCTGTTTTGATTTCTCCATCTTCTTTCCCCAAATTCAATTAATGCTTCAATCTGGAAATACATGTGAACGCAACGGTCTTCAAATATCAGCGTGCCTCAGATTCCCTGGAGGACTTGTTAAAATGAGGTTCCTGGAGGTGACAGATGATGTTTAGGATCATGGTTATGGTGTTGGTATCACAGGTGTATGCATATATTGAAACCTAACAAGATGTATATATTAAACATGTGCCTTTTTTTTGTATAGATTATACCTCAATTAACCTGAAAAACAGGTTGCTGGACCCTGCATCAGAGTTTTTGATTCAATAGGTCTGGAATGAGACCCCAGATAATTGTCATTTTTGGTAAGTTGCCAGATAATATCAAGGCTTCAGGAATCCTTCCACTCCTTGTCCACAGCTACTGCATCATGCTCTCATGATATCTCAGCCAGACGATCACAAAAACATCAATCATTCCACCTATCCCCCACCCATGCTCTGTCTACCCTGTACAATTTAATAAGCAGAAATACAAATCTGATCATGTTATCCAACTAACGAGTCCCTCTTGAATCTCTCCGGTAGGCAGCTGCCTAGAGAGCAAGATTGTCACCTTCACCTTAGAGTTTCATCTTCCATGCTCTTCTCTGGGTCCAGGCTGTTTCCCTTGCATAAAATGTTCATCTTAATCTTAATCTTGTCAAATCCTATTCAACTTTCAAAGTCTATTTCAAAGGTCATATTTTTAATGAAATATGACCAGACTCTCCTTGACAAAGTCCACAGTGCCCTACTCTTGATTTTCTTTTGTGCTTAGTATTAGCTCAATTGAATAACACATTATATTGTATTTAATTATCACTTCGATCCCTTTAGGGGTTTATTTTTAAATGCCTAGTACTCTACTAACAAAAGAACTTTAAAATATTTTTGGATCCTTTATAATCATTTCTGTCTTCTATCTCCCAATAAAAATAAGGAGAAAAAAATAGATCATTTTTTTGGTCTGCTGGCTTTCCTTTATTAAGTGTTCTTTAAAAATGTCTTGATTACACATATATCGTTCAGCATACATTATCACCTCCAACATGCTATCTTAATGCAGCATTACACTGAGGAAAGAATTCAATGTTATATGCATGATTTTAGATAAATAACTTGTATAGGCATGTATGTCTAAGATGCAAATGTCTAAATCAATAGACAGTTATTTTCATGTAATTTAAGTCACTGTCTTCACATGTACACAGATTTTATCTTGATCAGTGCTCAAGATTTGGCCCATCTTCACCTTCAGTTTCAAGATTTTTACCTAAAGCATGAATATTTGAAATGTACTACCATCTACATTTATATTTTCTCTATAATACAGACATACTCTAAACTCTAAATCTATTAAAACACAGCTCCTATACTAAATGCATCTTAAAACCTAAAAAATATTCATCTAACCTAGGATTGAAATTATTATGGACTAAGTTTACAGCAAAAATCCTTTCCTTCCATATCACAACTTATTAGTAATATTACTTACATATATTTTAGATAACTGTAAAACAAAAGAGAAAATGATACAAATTACAGAATTATAAAATAAATTTATTTTGCCTTCATCAACCATTTAGTTTTATTGTATCTATCTTTAGCTAGTATATTTTCTAATAAAATTTACCTATATGGAAATAATGTATAGCTCTCTGATATAAAGTTACTTTTATTGCACTGGTCTGAATGAAAAAAGAGAAGAAAAGAGAAAGGAAGAAAGAAAATACCCAGCATATGTTTAACTCACTGTGTTTAGAGTTCACTGATTTTATGGTTATGCCACTGTGACAATTAGTAGCCAATTTAGTTTTGTCCAATAGGATTAATGAACAGTTTTTTAAGTCTAGTTAAATCACTTTCATTAGTGAAAAGAAGAAAATAATTTAAATATTGCAGTTCAGAATATAATCTCTTGAAATTCTCTTTGAAAAGATTTTAAGTTGTTTTGTGTGAAAATACAACAGCCAAATTCTGACTCCTTAGTACTACTCTCATCAGTTCTCTTATGATTAAGCTTTGTTGCACCTTCCCCCACCAATGGTGAAAACTGTGTCGTATCAATGATACTTAAAAAAGAGCACTGAATTTTTCCAATCCCTGACAAGGTAAAAAGACATTACTGAATCTCTGCTGTGTTTCTACAGGTTTTTGAGGAAGACACTTCTCACCTAACAGTGGTGTGTCCTAAAATAATCTCTAAAGGTCCAAGCAGGAGTGCTAAGCTAACAAATTTTTCTGGAGAAGCAGATATGTACTTTCCTCTTGCCTTTATTTGGCTTTGTTTCAAAGCCTTTCTTTTTCATGAAAGTTCAATTCATTCTCCCCATGCTGAAACCCATGCTCACCAATTGGAATTTATTCTTTCTTTCCAATCTGGCTGTTGTGTCAGTTATTAATCTACCTAAGGGACACAGCAAATGATTCCAAATTCTGAGGGATTTCCCCCTAATTAGAACCAGTAAACTAAACTGAACAACATAGTTTTCTCTGTCAACATGTACTAGCCTTTGGCTACCACTTCTTGGGTGAGATGAAAACTCCTGGAAGCTTTTGGTAGACTTAAATGATAAGAAAAAGTAATTCCACAAGGGAGACAAAGGAAAAAGTCTAAGAAAAACACTGATTTGTGTATTTGTGTGTGTGTGTGTGTGTGTGAGATGAAGAGGACATAGACAGATTTTTATATATTTACATATTACATTAAATAAGAATATAAACATATGTATATACATTGGGGTAGACAGAATAATGGCCACCAAAAGACATCCATGTCTAATCCCAGCAAACTGTGGAACACTTTAGGGTAATGACAAGGGATGAAGTTGGTAGATCACTAGACCTTGAGATGGAAGGTTATACTGGATTATCTAGATGGGCCAAATGTAATCACAGAATTCCTTAGAAGTGGAAGAGGGAGGCAGAGCATTGGAGGGATGAAAACCTTAAAAGTATTTGGCCCACTGTTGTTTGAAGATGGAGGAATGGGGCCACTCCCAAAAGAACTAGCGAGGCTGGCCTCTAGAGGTTGGGAAAGGCAAGAAAGATTGTACCCTGGAGATTACATTCCAAAAGAAATGCAGCCTTGCTGATACTTTGTATCAGTCACTAAGTTGTTAGAAACACTGTGTTTAAAAAAAAAGCAAAAGGATATGAACATACACATATATGCAGTTCCCTCATTATCTTTAAATGACAGAATTGTTCTTTTGTGTTTAAAGGTAAACACTGTCAGATTGGTTAAAGATGGAGGCATGAGAGGAGAGACAGAGGCTTCCTCCTAAAACTGGATAAAATTAGAAAATATAGTTGGTACAACTAATCCTGAGAGAGCAACAGGTAAGAGGACGGTGCCAGACTGCACACACCTGGAGAAAAGAGCAGACCTCACGGAACAGGGTAACGTACCAAAGCTGTGGCCAGGTGGGACCCAAACCCTTCCCCAACCCCAACTCACCAGCGGGAGCAAGAGAAATGGAGCAGGGAGGGAGTGGAAAGCTTGGGATTGCTGAATACCTAGCTCCGGAGATTTGCACTGGGACAACAAACCTACATTTCATGGTGCTTTCATCATACTTTTCTGATTACAGGGCTGGAAAGCTGGGACAGGAGGAGTTCCTGGGGAGACTGGAATTCTGGCCACTTGTGGAAAGCAGGGATCCATATCCAGCTGCTCTGGGACAAAAGCTTATACCTGTGTGCTCGGTGCACTGGTACAGACAATGGAGACAGGCACAGCACTCAGGAAGGGGGAAACAGCTCTTTCCTCCCCCCAGGCACCAATACTGATCCCCTGTGACTCCCGACATTGCTTCAGGGGCTGAGAAGCTCCAGAATAGAGCTTCTGGACACTAGAGGGCGCCATATACAAGTATGAAACTCCAAAGAAATCTGGTTCAGAGTAAAATTATTACTACAACTCCCAAGAAAGATTTAAATGATATTGACTTCGTGACTGTTCCTGAAAGGGAGTTCAAAATAAAAATCATCAACATGCTAATGGAGGTACAGAAAACATCCAAGAACTCAGGAAGGAATTCAGGTCAGAGATCCAATCATTGAAGAGCACGATGGAGGGTATTAAAAGCAGGTTGGATATAGTGGAGGAGACAATAAATGAAATAGAAACTAGAGAAGACAAATACAAAGAAGCTGAGGCACAGAGAGAAAAAGGGATCTCTAAGAATGAAAGAATATTGAGAGAACTGTGTGACCAATCCAAATGGAACAATATTCACATTATAGGGATACCAGAAGAAGAAGAGAGAGAAAGGGATAGAAAGTGCCTTTGAGGAAGTAGTTGCTGAAAACTTCCCCCATCTGAGTAAGGAGATAGTCTCTCAGGCCATGGAGATCCACAGATCTCCCAACACAAGGGACTCAAGGAAGATAACACAAAGACACATAGTAATTAAAATGGAAAAGATCAAGGATAAGGACAGACTGTTAAAAGCAGCCAGAGACAGAAATAAGATCATATACAAAGGAAAGCTCATCAGGCTAACATCAGACTTCTCAGCAGAAAACTTACAGGCCAGAAGGGAGTGGCATGATGTACTTAATACCATGAAGCAAGTAGAAGGGCCTGGAACCAAGATCATTTTATCCGGCAGGATTATCATTTAAATTTGAAGGAGGGATTAAACAATTTCCAGATAAGCAAAAGCTGAGAGAATGTACCTCCCACAAACCATCTCTGCAGTCTGTTTTGGAGGGACTGCTATAGATGGAAGTGTTCCTAAGGTTTCATAGCTGTCATCAGAGGAAATAAAACCACAGTAAGGAAAGTAGAACAGCTAATTACTAAGCAAATGCAAAATTAAATTAACTATCCCCAAAGTCAATCAAGGGATAGACAAAGAATACAGAATATGATACCTAACATATAAAGAATGGAGGAGGAAGAAAAAGAAGGAGAAAAAGACAGGAACCTTTAGATTGTGTTTGTAACAGCATATTAAGTGAGCTAAGTTAGACTCTTATATAGTAAGGAAATTAACCTGAAACCTTTGGTAACCATGAATCTAAAGCCTGCAATGGCAGTAAGTACATACCTACCCATAATCACCCTAAATGTAGATGGACTGAAGGCACAAATAAAAAGACACAGAGTCACTGAATGGATAAAAAAACAAGACCCATCTATATGCTGCCTGCAAGAGACTCACTTTAAACCCAAAGACATATACAGACTAAAAGTGAAGGTATGGAAAATGATATTTCATGCAACTAACACAGAGAAAAAAGCAGGAGTTGCAGTACTTGTATCAGACAAAATAGGCTTCAAAACATAGAAAGTAACAAGAGACAAAGAATGACATTACATAATGATAAAGGGGTCAAGTCAACAAGAAGATATAACCATTATAAATATCTATGCTCCCAACACAGGAGCACCCACATATGTGAAACAAATACTAACAGAATTAAAAGGGGAAATAGAATGCAATGCATTCATTCTAGGGGACTTCAACACTCCACTCACTCTGAAGGATAGATCAACCAGACAGAAGATAAGTAAGGACACAGAGGCACTGAACAGCACTATAGAACAGATGGACCTAATAGACATCTACAGAACTCTACACCCAAAAGCAACAGAATACACATTCTTCTCAAGTGTACATGGAACATTTTCAAGAATAGATCATACACTGGGCCACAAAAAGAGCTTCAGTAAATTCAAAAATATTGAAATTGTACCAACCAGTTTCTCAGATCACGAAGCTATGAAACTAGAAATAAATTATTATACAAAGAAAATGAAAAATCCCACAAACTCATGAAGGCTTCACAACTGCTCCTAAATAACCAATGGATTAATGACCAAATAAAAACAGAGATCAAGCAACATATGGAGACAAATGACAACAATAATACAACAGCACAAAGTCTATGGGACACAGCCAAGGCTGTGCTAAAAGGAAAGTATATGGCAATACAGGCCTACCTCAGGAAAGAGGAACAATCCTATATAAGCAGTCTAAATGCACAATTAATGAAACTAGAAAAAGAACAACAAAAGAGGCCCAAAGTCAGTAGAAGGAGGGACATAATAAAGATTAGAGCAGAAATAAATAAAATTGAGAAGAATAAAACAATAGAAAGAATTAATGAAAGCAAGAGCTGGTTCTTTGAGAAAATAAACAAAATTGATAAACCCCTAGCCAGACTTATCAAGAAAAAAAGAGAAACTCCACATATAAACAGAATCAGAAATGAGAAAGGAAAAATCACTACAGACACCACACAGAAATACAAAGAATTATTAGAGAATACTATGAAAAATTATATGTTAACAAACTGGATAACCTAGAAGAAATGGACAACTTTCTAGAAAAATATAACCTTCCAAGGCTGACCAAGGAGAAACAGAAAATCTGAAGAAACCAATTACCAGCAACAAAATTGAACTGGTAATCAAAAACCTACCTAAGAACAAAACTCCTGGATCATATAGCTTCACCACTGAATTTTATCAAACATTTAGTGAAAACCTAATATCCATTCTCCTAAAAGTTTTCCAAAAATAAAAGAGGAGGGAATACTTCCAAATTCATTCTATGAGGCCAGCATCACTCTAATAACAAAACCAGGCAAAGACACCACAAAAAAAGAAAATTAAAGACCAATATCCCTGATGAACATAGATGCAAAAATACTCAACAAAATATAGCAAACTAAATTCAAAAATACATCAAAAAGATCATCCATCATGATCAAGTTGGATTTATGCCAGGGATGCAAGGATGGTACAACATTTGAAAATCCATCAACATCATCTACCACATAAACAAAAAGGACAAAAACCACATAATCATCTTCATAGATGCCGAAAAAGCATTTGACAAAATTCAACATCCATTCATGATAAAAACTCTTAACAAAATGGGTAGAGAGGTCAAGTACCTCAACATAATAAAGGCCATATTTGACAGACCCACAGCCAAGATTATATTTAACAGCAAGAAACTGAAAGCTTTTCCTTTAAAATCAGGAAGAAGACAAGGATGTTCACTCTCCCCACTTCTATTCAACATAGTACTGGAGGTCCTTGCCATGGCAATCAGACAACACAAAGAAATAAAAGGCATCCAGATTGGCAAGGAAGAAGTTAAACTGTCCCTGTTTGCAGATGACATGATATTGTACATAAAGAACCCTAAAGAATCTACTCCAAAACTACTAGATCTAATATCTGAATTCAGCAAAGTTGCAGGATATAAAATTAATACACAGAAATCTGTGGCATTCCTATACACTAACAATGAACTAGCAGAGAGAGAAATCAGGAAAACAATTCCATTCCCAATTAGATCAAAAAGAATAAAATACCTAGGAATAAACCTAACCAAGGAAGTGAAAGACCTACACTCTGAAAACTACAAGACACTCATGAGAGAAATTAAAGAAGATACCAATAAATGGAAACACATTCCATGCTCATGATGGGAAGAATTAATATTGACAAAATGGCCATCCTGCCTAAAGCAATCTATAGATTCAATGCAATTCCTATCAAAATACCAACAGCATTCTTCAACAAACTAGAGAAAATCATCCTCAAATTCATATTGAACCACAAAAGACCTCGAATAGCCAAAGCAATCCTGAGAAGGAAGAACAAAGCAGGGGGAATTACACTTCCTGACTTCAAGCTCTACTACAAAGCCACAGTAATCCAAACAATTTGGTACTGGCACAAGAACAGACCCATAGACCAATGAAACAGACTAGAGAGCCCTGATACAAACCCAACCACATATGGTCAATTAATATATGATAAAGGAGCCATGGACATACAATGGGGAAATGACAGCCTCTTCAACAGCTGGTGTTGGCAAAACTGGTCAGCTACATGCAAGAGAATAAAACTGGGTTATTGTTTAACCCCATGCACAAAAGTAAATTTGAAATGGATTAAAAACTTGAATGTAAGTCATGAAACCATAAAACTCATAGAAGACAACATAGGCAAACATCTCCTGAATATAAGTATGAGCAACTTCTTCCTGAACCCATCTCCTCAAGAAAGGGATACAAAAGCAAAAATGAACTCATGGGACTACATCAAACTAAAAAGGTTTTGTACAGCAAAGGACATCATCAACAAAACAAAAAGGTATCCTACAGTATGGGAGAATATATTTGTAAATGACATATCTGACAAGGGGTTAACAGACAAAATATATAAAGAGCTTACACACCTCAATACCCAAAAAGCAAATAACCTGATTAACAAATGGGCGGAGGATATGAAGAGACGGTTCTCCAAAGAAGAAATTCAGATGGCCAAGAGACAGATGAAAAGATGCTCCACATCACTAATCATCAGGGAAATGCAAATTAAAACTATAATGAGATATCACCTCATACCGGTAAGGATGGCCAGCATTGAAAAGACTAAGAACAACAAATGTTGGCATGGATGCGGAGAAAGCGGAACCCTCCTACACTGCTGTTGGGAATGTAAGCTAGTTCAACCATTGTGGAAAGCAGTATGGAGATTCCTCAAAAAACTAAATTTGACCCCGGAATTCCACTTCTTGGAATATACCCAAAGAATACAACTTCTCAGATTCAAAAAGACATAAGCACCCCTATGTTCATCGTAGCACTTTTTACAATAGCCAAGATATAGAAGCAACCTAAATGTCCATCTGTAGACGAATGGATAAAGAAGATGTGGTACATATATACAATGGAATACTATTCAGCCATAAGAAAGGAACAAATCCTACCATTTGCAACAACATGGATGGAGCTGGAGGACATTATGCTCAGTGAAATAAGCCAGACAGAGAAAGACAAATGCCAAATGATTTCCCTCATTTGTGGAGTATAATAATGAAGCAAAAGTGAAGGAACAAAATGGCAGCAGACTCAGAGACTCCAAGAATGGACTAGTGGTTACCAAAGGGGAGGGGTGTGGGAAGGCTGGTGGGGAGGGAGGGAGAAGGGGACTGAGGGGTATTATGTTTAGTACACATGGTGTGGGGGATCACGGGGAGAACAGTGTATCACAGAGAAGGGACATAGTGGATCTCTGACAACTTGCTGCACTGATGGACAGTGACTGCACTGAGGTATGGGTGGGGACTTGATAATATGGGTAAATATAGTAACCACATTGTTTTTTCATGTGAAATCTTCATAAGAGTATATATCAATCACACCTTAATAAAATAAATAAATAAATAGATAAATAAGTACAAATAAATAAAATAATAATAATAACAAAATAAAGGTACACACTGTCTGCATCAATGCTGACCAATAGGAACATAATGCAAATCACACAAAGTGCCACACCATAATTTAAAATGTCCTTGTAGCCATGTTTAAAAAAGAGCAAAATAAGTGGCATTAATTTTCATAATGTGTTTTATTCAACTTAATATATCAGGACTATTATCTTATCAATATGGAATTCTTAAAGGGATATTTTACATTATTTTTATTTGTACTAAGTCTCAAGCTGGTATGTGTTCCATACACACAGCATACCTCCGTTCAGACTAGCCACATACCAATTGCTCTGTTGTCACAACTGGCTAATAGCTGCTGTATTGCACAAGCACAAATCTATATATGGAGATATTTTAGCTTTTTGAAGACAATTCTAGTGATGGTTTTGAGTATGTCTATATTATTTGTTTTTAATAAAGGTTAGTAATTTTTTATACACTTCAACTTTCAACTTTTGCCAAGACATTGCACAGAGTCCAAACATAACTAAAAAATGTAAATGCTAACAGTGTCATCATCATCACAACCTGTGATTTTCAGATAACCAAGTAAGAAATGTATGGTGTATGTACCTTCTGTGCATTTAGGTGGGCCTGTTGGAAAGCTGACTTCTGAGTTTCAGACCATTTGTTTTTTATCACCTCTCTCTGCCAATTTACATATCTGTTTATCTACTCTATTTTTACTCTAAAAGGCTTGGAATCAAATTTTTGTAGTACTCTAAAAAGCTTGGAATCAAATGTTTGCAGTATCAAACTACCTGAAATAGAGTGAATTTGCTTATTTCTGTCTACCTCTGCATGGCCACTTTTTCATATCGCAGCACAGCTGCCACAGAGCTTTCATGGGTCATGGTGTCTGTTCAGAAGTATGAAGCAGAAACAGCTTGAGTACTGCAGGTGAAACAAAAGTACTTCAAGAGCTTCTTTCCCCATGATCCGTTAAATTCTTGTATGTCAGGATATTTTATGTAAAGAGAAAATGCATAACTTACTCTTAATAAGATTGTAAATAGACATTTTGCAAAAAAGATAAGTAAAATCAATAATTCTTCTGAGGGTTTTTATTTCAACCTAAACAGGCAGTAGGAATTTTCCCCATTATGCTTCTTTTTCTAAATAGAGCTGATACATCTACGAGCATTTTAAATAACTCTACCGTTATGTGCAAATATCAAGCAGGCAATGCAGTCTTTTCACTGCTGTGTGTACATTCTGTCCAAATAGCTACCAACCTAGCAATTTTTTTTTCCTTATCCAGTTTCTAGACTTACACATTTTTGAGATGTTATAAACTGTGAACATACACCCACACAGAAGCACCCTTTTCTAAACATTGGGTGGGCATTTCAGCTGTTTTTCTGTTTCAATTTTATCTTAATTTTCAATTTAATTTACAATGAACTAAATCTTCCAAACCTAGCCAGTTTTTTGAAGGATCATCATTGTTCGGCAAAATCTTAAATTGAAGGTGATCCTCAATACTGTTAAAATATTTTATTTCCTGAAAAAAGATATATAAAAATAAAGCTCCTACATGTTTTTTTTCCCCCAATTTGCTTTTCTTGGAGGCTGTAACAAAACCTGGGAGAGCATATCTGATGCCTAGAAATGGGCATGCTGGTGTTTGACAATTGTCTAATCCATTAGGAACAGTGTTGCCTACAATTAAGAAAGTTTTGCACTTTATGAATGATCATTCATCATCATTAGCAGTCTCCACAGTATCTTACCCCTCTGAGGGTTCCTTCTTCTGTATCTTAGTTCAGCCAAGGTTATAGCTGCAATAGACCCATGGACAATATGGCAGACTTTGGAAAGCAAAACACCATAACCTGATTTCAAAGTATATGAACACCTCATTTCTCAGAAAAACTTCAAAAATTATCAAGTACAGTTACTATCCACATAGGATCCCCTAGTAGGAAATGCAGAAACTGGGGGTCCAAAGAAGCATAGGCTGGCACATATATCAGGTCCTCCCTCTTTACCTACAGCTGAAGTGAGAGAAAGTGAACATCTTTGGGAATTCCGAGTAGTAGTTTGAGGTCTTGGGATTGTTTGTCGAAAAGAATGGGGCAGTTGCCCTCATTGAGATTGACATGGAAAATATTGTGGGAGGTCTGGGAATGAAGAGCTTATGTATTTTAGTGTTCGTCACATTTTCTGTCCCAGTTAGTAATGTCAGCTCCTGGTCTTTCAGCTGACGTTGATTTATACGATCACAGACTGAAGGGTCTTACATTACAAGGAACATTCCCTAAGTGTGGTTGTAATGAGAAAATGGAGCCCACCTGAAAGCCAGTAGGTGCATGGTTCGACAATTTTACTATTAAAAGTGAAAACTAGAAGTTCAAGGAGAAGCATCATTGCATGAAATGTATGTGTGTCCTTCCTTAGGACAATCCTTTAAACACTTGGAAATATTGCTATTTTCCCCAAACTATGTAAGAGTGTCGTTATACAGAGGCAATCTCTGAGGTCTTAGTGTGGCCAGTGGAAGAGAAAGTGCTAAACACACTGGCATTGTTTCTGTTCAGCTGGGGTGGGAAGTATCCATTGCTAGCCACCTCAAAAAAATGTTCCTTTTGAGGATATGTTGTCCTCACATCACCACTTATGCAGCATCAAGTCTGAGACTGGCTGACATATTGTTATTTACTGAGAAAACACTGTGAGAGGACTGCAATGTCTATGCCTTGAATTATTAGCTCATTTAACCTTCATCACAATTCTACAATGTATGAAGATTTATTATCTCTATTGATGAAGAAATTGAGGATTGAAGAAGTTTAGCTATTTGCCCAAGGTCAGCTGGTCACAGACTAAAACTGATCCCATGCCTTTCTGAATCCAAAGCCATGGGCGTAACCATCACACCAGAGAAGCGTTAAGGGCAGCTTCATGACTAATACAGACAAAAGCTTTTTATAGATATTTACTGAAATTCCACTAATAAAGAAAAATTTAGACATATATATATATATACATACACATATAAATGTGAATAAATGTATCTATACACGTATGTGTAAATGTATATATACACACACACAAATATACACATGTAGACATATGTATAATCCTAATTTGCTGGGTATATTTTAATCATATTCAGTGGAGGATGATAAAAATATAGGAGCCAAGATAAGTGATCTGGAATTAAAAGAAGCACTGAGTCTCCAAAAGAATGATGACTGGTTTTATTCTCTGAGGTCTGTTTCAATGGCTAAATCGAAAACATTTACTCTTTTTGCTGTTTAAAGTTAAATACACAAGTATCTAAATCTACACTGTCCAATATGGTAACCACTAGCCAAAAACAGCTATTTAAATTAAGTTGGAATGAAATTAAAAAAAAAAATCATTTCCCCAGTCCTACGAGTGCTGATCTAAATGGAACTAAGGACGGCGTAATGCTTTGACCCAGGGCATTCCACTCTCACTCTCTCCCCCACATAGTCTCTGGCCTTTTTCTGCCTCTCACAGCCATGCACTACGGAAGAAGACAAACTGTTTGTCATTTTCACATTATCTTTAACAGGATCCAGTAGACAAGTTGTGTGTTTAAATGAAAATGCAGGCTGGAAAAATAAGAACTGAATTAAGACTTGAGGGTGAGGGGGGAGCTCAGTTTTCTCTGAACCTCAGCCAATGGCGTATTTCAGAAGACATGATTTAAGACAACACTTCACTGGAGACTTGAGTGTTTCCAGATTACACTGGAAGAGGAAGAGTTCTAGAAGAGTCAGCTGTTTGGAAAGTATGACATATGAATTAAAAGAAATAGTGTGAAATGAGAGAGAGAGATGAAGAGATGAACAAAGCAATGAGCTCTTACATCTATAAAATCTTTGTTGAAGTGATGAAAAGAGGATGCCTTCTTTCCTCACTATACCACACCCCAGTTTTCTTCATTGTTAAAGCATATTAGATCATTATTTTATGCCCATTATGAAAACAAGGGGATGGGATTATTACACTTAACAATTTCCATAAGTGATTGAGGAGTTTGCATTTTTTAAACTGGAGGTTGAACAAGATAGTAATTTAGATTGTGAGACCATTAAGCAGAAGTGGGTTCACATTATGCTTTCCCAAATATTTTGCCCTTTAAAATGGTTTCAGTGATAAAGACTGGTATCAGTGACATCATTATTTTAATAGCATTAATGATTTTCATAATCACAATAGGCTTCACTGCTATAATAAGACTGCTAGATTGTGTAAGTGGTTTGCCCAAGCCTATTTAATACCTGTTTAATAGGCTTTACCCAAAGGAGATTGGGTAAATTCTTTAAAAACATTGTATAATATATAAAAGAAATTTGTAAAATCTGTAAAAAGAAATTTCACATTTGTAAAAGAGATTTCAAAAAAGAAATTTGTGACCATTTAAAAAAAAAATACTTTTTCAGAGGCATTGGCTAAAATGAGTGATAATTTTTTCTTTTTCTTTCACACATAAGGCTAAGGATGCTTGTGGCAGAACCACAGCATTCTGAAAGTAATTCTCTGCTGTTAAAGCTCTTCTCATGTTGACAAAATTTCTGTATCATACATATATTAACATTGTCCTACTTCTTTGAGACTATCATTGTATAAATTTTTCCTCCCCAGGTACACAAATTGTGGATTTCTGCAAGTGTGAACCGATGCCTAATGCTTTTATTTAACCGACTACATTACATTAAAAAAAAATTCTATTAGAATTATAAAGAGAATCAGCTAAACACACTTGGTATTTAATCCTTAATGTAATTAATTTTTTTATGACCAGCCTATCTCTATTTGTCAACATTCCAACCTAATTAATCTCTGCATTATATTTTCATATACCACATACATTATTTAGACTCTTTTAAGAAATCAACATCATGTATATCCATTATAAAACATTTTTTCTGGTCACACCTTGAGGATAAGTGTTTGATGATTTGCTAAAATAATGATTGACCCATATTTCTCAATCTCTCTCCCTCTCTCGTTTTACATGAAAACATTTTTTTTTTAGGCAGATATTGGACAATAGGTTGGACATATACAACATGGCTCTCACTCAGTTGTTAGCTACTCCTCTGTTTTACTTCCTTAGCTTGGTCCCGAATATCTAAGTCATTGAGAGACTTCCAAAACATTGCCTGAGGGGAGGCACAAGCAGAAGTTGAAGCTCACAAATATGTTGTGCCTTGCCTTTATAAGGACTGCCCATTCTTTTAGTACCTGCAGTTCCTTGGAACGGTGCGGCACCTGTAAAAGGTTAATGAGCATAGAGACTTTCAGGCATAATGCAAATTACAGACAGATGCTACACAGACATTTCATCGATAAACAGACAGGCAACATGCACACTGCAGGCACGCTACAGGTGGCAGATATTACTGCAGCTCCACCATTGGAATATCTGCAAAAGAATGTCTATATGTTTTTCCAACTTGGTGATGTACCATTTTCAAATATCATTTTAAAAATAGAGGGAGAAAATTGTTTTCAACAGTTTTTAGGCATACTTAGCTGGAGTTGCAACTGGATATTTATATCATCCTTTTTGTTACAGGTTACTAGAAGGCTCCTCGAATTATCAAGTAAATAATAAATAGATGATAAATAAATAAAATTTAAAACCCAGTCATTCTTGCTTTTTTAAAAAGCTTGATTCGCTTCCATCTGAAAGGTTTTGAATTCACAATTTAGGCACCTTGTCTTCACTATATTAGGTAAGCATCTTTACTGCTAAAAAAATCAAGGTCTAAACCTTCTGCAATAAGTATTTTAAGTACGTTTGAACTCTCTAAGCTACAAAAAGTAAAATGAAGACTTTTCAATGAACTCAAATGTAAAAAGTCAAACTGTCATGTTTTCTAAAAATCCTGAGTTATTTGCCTTCAAAATTGAATTCATTGCTCTATGAGACTCAACAAGCATTAATGTACATGCATTAATACTACCAGCATTGCAGAGGGCCTGCAGAGAAAGAGTTCTTCCATTCCCAGTTTCATTTTTTAAACAATCTCTTGCTATTTTTGTAGCACTCAATACTAATACAGAAGTAATCAAATCAGCATTAGCGGTTCAAGTTGCAAACTTCAATTTGTATTGCTACAACATCAAAGTAAAAATATTTGCATATCAAAAGTAAGAGATGGGATTTAAATTAATTTAGTGTCTTAGACAAAATTAAGTAGGCCTTGATGGTAAATTAAATAATAAATAGTTGACCAATATCCAAATTGTATATATTTATATTTCTTTTTTAAAAAATCCCGAGGCCTGTATACTAAATGCTAATGAAATATGAATATTAGAAAAAGAATGGAATATGACAGTGCATATGGAAAATGTTGGGTTTCTCATATTCTGATCACTGTTTAAATTTAATTCTGATTATAGTGTTAACAATATTTATAACTCAGAGTATGTGGGTGATAAATCTATCTAACTATCCAACATATTACAATATTCTAATTATTCTCAATATTTCACAATGTAGGGCAATGTAGTGGCTCCAATATACTTGTGGGCATAAACATGCCAAAATAATGTGACTTCCAAAAAATGCATTCCTTCTTTGCTATTATCATGAAGTTTCCATCTGCTTATCACAATGACTAATGTTTTAATATTTCTTTCTCATGTGGTAATTCATACAGCCAAATTGGGAGTAACAAAATGTTTATGAATGGGTATTTTTATGCAACCCATGTCTATACTTTCCAGGGGATAACATGTTTTCAAAGCTACAAAACTGGCCTTTAAAATAATTTACACTCCTGTCTTAGCTCAGTCTCATCCTGACAGTGACCTGGTGAATGACCACCATTAGCAATATAATGCCCTCCCTAGAAATTAAATATCCCTTAATGTACCAAGGGGGTATTATATTCTTTCTCTGCCACACAATCTTAAATTGCCCTAATATTAGAAATATTTCCCAGGTTCTTAGTATATAACTATGCACTGAAATTTAATTTTGTTGTTCTGTATTGCAACTAATATTAAAAATAAAACATGTTTCTATGGTAATACCATGCTTTGAGATATTTTTAAAAAATAAAATAATCAAATGTATTCAAATCTATTTTATCTTTTAATCTTGTGTGTGTACCTGGAAAAGAAAGAAAATGCTATTCTATGGGCCATTCTCATGATTTCAACCTATGTAACACAGTTTAAGAAATATTGAAGACAAAATTTCTCAGAGATATTATAAAGAGAATCCAAACCCTTTTTAGCTACTAAATGGGGTTCAGGGAGCTACTTTGACATCTACAGTTTGAAACTTTTGAGGTATTAGTCAAGAGCCCTAATAGAAAAATATACCAGAAAAAAGTCAATGAGAAAAATAAAGGATTTTCAAGTGAAAATTGAGATAAAGTAGGTATATTTGGTTACATTCTTCTAACTTATAACAACTTATAACTTACAATTGTATTACATTTTCCTAACTTTAAAATGACTAGTTGTTTTAAAACTTAATAGATCAGAAGAAACAAGATTAGGGAAAGGGTAAGTTAATTTCATGATATTCAGTTAAGATAAGCAGGCAAAGATATGAGTTTTATGTTCATTTATTAATGAAAGAATTCTTATCCTTGGATTAAGTTCGGTTTTTGCTGCTGCTGTTTTTAGTTACATGTTCCTGTGAGTTGGAAAAGAGGAAAATTTGTTGAGTATGGCAGAAGAATGACTTTGATTAGCCTTCTCCATTATAAAATCATGAAAGGATAGACTGAGAAAGGGTCAGTCTTTCTAATCAACAGCCTATGAAATTGTCATTTCCATGTAGGCGTGAAATATAATTAGAATATTATGCTCAAAGACAAGATATTTTCAACTGCATTCTGACTATATTAAAACAATATTAAATTTTACTTAAGAAAAATGGAATTGTACAAAGATCACCTTTGTCATTGTTCAACCATTTCTTCATGATGGTATTACAGAGTTATTATTTATTTTTTTTTTTTGCTTTTTGGCAAAGGGCAACTGAAATAGGTACTGTCTATACGTTTCTCATAGGTTTTACATTGCAGGTTTGCTTCAGTATCTATGTAACAGTGAGTCATTTGATGATGTAAGTTGGGCATAGTTTTTTGTTTGTATGCTTTAAGAAATACCCTTTAGCTACAGACCATCTTCATGGGAAATAATAATAATTCTATCCTCAGGAATACAGGACTTAATTTTTTAAAAAGACTAAAAATGACCTTTTGGGCAGAAGGGCAGAGATCTGAATATTAATGTAATCAGAACCTATCATTTAGAAGACAATGAGAAATCAGCTGCAGGCCAAAAGAAAGTGAAACTTAGATGTCTATAACCCAACAGAAAGAATGAATAGTGGAAGGGAAATAACTTTTAAAAAATAGCTCAATATGTGGACTGAATTTTCCTTTGTTTTTAAAGAAAGATTTAAAATACTTATCTCTAGTCTCTTAAATATTCCAGGTAGAAATTATAAAGTTTTTCAAGGTGTTCTCACTCACATAGGAATAGCCTTTGCTTTAAGAAAGTCACCATAATTAGTATATTCTTGGAATATGATGTTTTGCATCGAAAACCATTACAATTGTATGGAAATGGGACTGCATCTATTTTGTTGGCGCTGTTTTTTTAAAACTAAATAGATCAGAAGAAACAAAATTAGGTGAAAGGGTAGCAGAATATTTAAGATTACATAGTTCAAACCTTCCTTTTACAGATGAGAACATTGGAGCCCAAAAGAGCAATGTTTTGCCCAAGGTCACACATGCTACAGCAAGGCCAGGATTAAATCACAGGTTTACAAACTCCAGGAACTGGAAACTGTGTTTATTTCAATATGAGGATGAATAAATTGAGAGAAAAGTTGAAAATTGATGGTCTACTCTATGATGGGTACTATGATGCGTGTTTCCTACACATCCCTTCATGTCTCCCTAACACAATTCAGAGGTAAAGATTTTACTAATTTTTCAAATAAGAATAGTGAATGTCAGAGAGACTAGGTAAATTGTCTGAGGTCACAAAGCTAATAAATTGGTTGGCTAGTCACTTGTAAAACCCAAGACATTCTCTTCTTGTACCATGTTCTTTCCATTTTAAAACATTAAAACATCTGAAATTCAAGGCCTGTTGTATAACCTAGCATGAAATACCATTTGTTGAAATAATGAAGGTGATGACCTATGATGCTTCCTGAAGAAGAATCCAAGTACAAACTCAATAAATAATTTGCTGAATTAGCTTAGGACTCAAAATGAACACAAAGGAAGCTTTTACACAAGAGGACAAATAGAACAATCCAGGGATCTATTCTTTCTGTCCTTTAAGGGTACTACTGATCTAGCCTTTGGCCCCAGTGGGCAAACATAGCTCAAGTTTGAAGGGAACTTCTCTTCACACATGTTTAGCATCATCAAGACTGTTTTTTTTCTAAGATGAGTGTTGTATTTGGATTTAACACACCATTGCCACAGTCTATTTGGATCACCTTATTGCCCATGGACAGCTCTTTGTAGCTAACCTGGAAATTTCAATGCCATAGAAAATAGTAAACTGGTTGCCTTTAAAGGAGACTAATAAGGACCCACAAATAATTTGTGGAATTACATACTGACAGACAATTTTCTCCTGGATACAATTCTAACAATTAAGTTTTGCTCTCAGTACATCCTACTCTATTCTTTGAGACATCAACCATCTTATATTAATGTTCACTGAATCACACAGCCTTAAAGAGCTGATTGAAAAGATGATATTACTAAGTGTAATGCCTTTATGTTTATGAATGAAGAACCCAAAGGCCTGAAGACTAAAATCGGATGGAAAACAAACAAACATTTCCAAGCAATGTAAGATTCAAGACCAAATCCACAATTCTAAATCCAGTGCTTGTTCTGTATGTTTCCACAGTAGCAATGGTAGATAAACACTCCACTGGCAAAGATTCCTAGATGTCCAAAGATGAGAAATGAAGACTGGCCTTTATTCAAGAATGCTATTTTGAAATCTTGTATCCTTCAGTGTAGTTATGATGTAATACTACTCTAAAACTAACCCTTGGGTATTGACCTCTCCCCTCAGTTCAGCTTTACCTCCCTCATAGAACAGTCATGTCACCATTTATTGTATTTTATGTATTACTATTAACGTATTTTTATCAATGAGCTTAGAGTACATTTTACTGAATCCCTTAATTCTCCAGCTCTGTAAACAATGAGATTTTTTTTTCCAAGTCCATCAATCTCAGTACTATAGATACTAGTGCATAAGAGACCTTAGTAAAGCTGGTCTCCTGAATTTACTATAGAGCAATGTGGAATGACTTCTGTTAAATCCACACAAAGACTTTCTGTGACTCAGTGGTGTGGAGCACCATGACAGCACTGAGTATCAACAGACAAATGGAAATATACTGTTACAGTGCTATTATTAGTATTTATAACAGCTCTAGTGCTCTTGATAAATGAAGCCACATTAATTAGTTTCAGGATCTTATTCTCACTTTGGCATATCCAGTAGCACTTCTGAACATTCAATTAAAATATTTCAAAATGTCACTTATATTTCCATTCTGCAAGAAATGCATACTGATTATGAACACTTCATTTGTACTAGGCCACATACATTTAGAAACTAAAATATGTTAACATTATAGGGGTTCAGAAGTCTCTCCTACACTGCTTGCAATAAAAACCGATGAAAAATAAAACTATCAATGATCATGCAAATGTACAACTACACTATTTTTCTAAGTATGAAATATTCCCAATTATATAACTTTTAAAGCTTCAATCCTGGTTTTAATTTTGGAAAATGTAAATTCAGTGAGGATTTTGGATGACTATCAGTGAAAGCAGACAGCTTTTTGACATTCCATAAGTTAAATTAGGTTTTTATGAAACAAATGCCACAGTTGATTTGAAGGTTGGATGATAGTAAATCCATGAACTGACTTTAAAACAAATTACCATACCCCCTTAAATTGGGGGATTGATTTTTATCTTCATCCATGGATACCAGAAATACTTTGGTTCATACTAAATATAGTTTAGAATAAAATTGTTACTTGTTTCCTTTTCCATTGAAAATAGAAACTAAGTTATAGGTTAGATAAAGATAAAAAATGCACATATACATACAGATGTGTGTCTGTAAAATAACTTGTACAATACTTTTCCAAAACTGTGTGGCCAATATAAGTCCAACTGGACTTCTGGGTCAAACTACTCAAAGACCAAAGTGAAGCCCCAAAAAGGGCTTTTGATCCTGGGAAGAGGACAGAGATATCTGGACATGCATAAAGGCCTGCTGTCAATTTCTTCCCTATAAATGATAAATTGAATTTTGTGGAAAGCACATGTTATACAATGCTTCAAATGAAATTTTTTTCTCCAAATCTTAAACTCCCTCTAGTATCAATAATATAGAAAATTACTAAATTCCTCCTCAACCCTGCAGGAACGTTCTCGGTACTATCAGAATTAGACTCATGTATTCCTGCTATCCTGGAGATACAAAGGATATTAGAAGAGAGGTCACAAGGAAGGGTGGATGGAGAAGATGCTGCTAAATATGAAGGAGATCAGCAAAACAGCTGGAAAAAAATATGCTGACATCATCAGTGGCATTTTACACATAATGTAGCGGGTAACACATGTTACACAAGGGGCCCTATTGAATCAAGGGTATTTTGTTAATCATTTGAAAAGGAGGAAACTGGAAAAGGGATTCCCAAATTAGGGTTCTGAATAGGTAATGGCTTTGTTCTGAAGACCAGATCAAACCTCGGTTCAGGCTTGAATGGCACCGTGATTGTGTCTCATCTGTATGAGGAAGTAGTGAGGCTACTCGAGGGCTCTCGAGAGAAAGACGCAGAACCTGAGTGGACGTGCCAGATGAGCGGGATGAAGAGCAGAGGTGAGCAGAAACTGGGAGAGGATTCGCAGGTGAAAGGGTGCTGGGGGTGCTTATGAAGAGTCCCCGGAGAGACGCCCATGAAGGGGCAGAAAGAGCTAGAGCAGATCACTCTGCTTTCCCTTAGTCTCTCCGTGCTCCCCTTGGTCCCCTTGGTCCTACTGCCCCTGTACTTCTACTCTAACAGAGTTCACACACCAGCAGTAGATACGGGGCAGAGGCTGGCCCACAAAGGTCAACGGTACTCTAGGTGTAAAAAGATATGAACTCTGACAATCTCTATACCAGGCAAAAAATGGGTAAGAATAACACTGTAAAAGGAAAGAGGAAAACCTCCGTGACATAGAGCACAAAGCATTTTCATATCGGACCGGCATTGGCACTGGAAGACTTGACATCTATGAGCAAGGTTAGGAAGAAGGGTGAAGACTGAATCCTTTATTATTCTTGGATGTTGTATTATAATATGCAAATGGATGTATTCTATTAATTTACAAGAGGATCTTTGAAGAGCTTCTACTTGATTCAATAGGGCCTTGTTATTATCTAAAATTGACTTATTTCTAACAAAATATTTGCTTCAAACTTGAGCAGCAAGGCAGAAGATAGTTCAATGTGAGATGGTTATGTGAAAAACTGTGACTTTTTTTTCATGCAGCTCAAAGCCTCCTGTGTTATCCATCGAATTCATTTCCCTTGCAACTAAATCTGTCATAAATCTGGCATCCAAAAATGAAATAGTTTCCCAACAATAATCTACTGTCAATAAATTTAATAGGGCCTTCAAATAATACAACACTTTCTGGTGGTTTTTAAATGCTTCTCAAATAAATTACTGATCCTGGTAGTGATGATGATTTTAATAATAATCAACACATAGGAATGGAGGAGGGGTAATTTGTCCTAACCATGAAAGCTTTACTCTTTTTTTAATTCTTTCATGATTATAAAAAGTCATAGGTTAATTGCATATCCTGATAGAATTTAAATTTATTTTATACAAAACTAACCAAAATTTATACCATTTTTAATAATTTAAGAATTGTTGAAAAATGTAAGGTAACTTTAAGGAATAAAAAAGAAACGAGTTTTAACTACAATTATTAGTTGTTTTTTTTTCCTCACTCAACAATCAATGAGTTACTTGTATCTGGATGAGTATGACACCCCCTTCATTTTTTTCTTTACAAGTCTTGTGTTTTCTTCCCTTCAGAATCCACTGGAGAAAACACAGTAGGAGTATTGAAATTAAGAATAATTATTAATGTTCATATTTGGCTTCATTACATGTCTGTCACTATCTGTTGCCTAGACTAAAGTCTGTTAAACATGGAAGGAAATCCCATGCTTATTTCTAGTAACTAAATATGCTTTTCTCAGGAAAAAAAGTCTGTATTAGTTGTAACATCTCAGTTTTAATGATGATAGAGTCTCAGATTATTATGATTTTAAATTACTAGTCTGATATTTAGTAAAATATGTGTTTTTTACCAGAAAGCTCTAGTGTAAATAGTCATGTTGAATACTTTTAAACCTCATGTTATTTTACATGAGACTCAAGATGTAAAGTGAATATTGACACCCTGTATTCTTTTAAAACAAGATGCATCTTTAGTTTCTATATAAGAGAACAAAGAAATCAGAAAGCTCCTTATTCCCCAAAACTATTAACATTCTTGGTCTGGTAGTCAACGAAGGAAAAGGAATTAGAGGTGCAGTTCTTGAGACTGTTAATGTCACGGTGGCAACAATTCTCTTATAGCAATGTCCCAGCATTGTCTCAGGGTGGAGATTGTGGGGCCATGTCCATGAACAGGAAAATAAACACCATCAGACTGAGGTTTGTGAATAAAAACTTGCTAGAACGTGACAGATGAAGCAGTCTGTGCGGAATGTACATTCACTATTGAAAAATCTGGTCTGACAAGTACTGAAGAACATAACTTATTTTATGCATGCTTGACCAAATGCTGGGAGAGAGACACAACTAATGAAATAGTGCCCAGCTTCAAGGCCCTTAGATCTAATTGGACATCAGAACATGTTTAAGTGGAAAATAAGTAACAATTAGGCAATGAGAATAAAAAGAAAGACTGGGATTTCAAATCACGTGATCATGCCTGCCATCTTGCACATGCCCAGAGAGTACTGACTGAGAGTAACAGAATCTTCTGGTTTGGGAAGAGAACACATTTTCTATTATCAGATTATATTGCAAAAGTCAAACCACTTTTGATCTGTGGTTGAGATAATTAACCGGTATTGAAGTTTATGACACTGATCATCTCATTATCTATTTTTATTTTTAACATTTTCTTATTTGGAAAATTAAACAAATTATCAGTCTAAGATTCAGCTTCAATTTTGGGTAGGGCTAAAATACTTTTTAAGAGATCATTAATTCAGTCTTTTTGAGGATTTACTCATTTTTCTT
This sequence comes from Manis javanica, assembly GCF_040802235.1. NCBI lineage: Eukaryota > Metazoa > Chordata > Mammalia > Pholidota > Manidae > Manis > Manis javanica. Next base: position 149,221,614 of record NC_133160.1, read on the forward strand.
CAACCATGAAAACTGTTATTAACTTGAAACCTCATTTAGATATGATTTGTTTTGTAGTTTTGTTTAATAATGAAATAATTTTTATTAATATCTAGAAACAATTACTTATCTTGTCATATTCAAGACTGATTTTTCATTACTATCCCATTATTTAATTTCAGTGAAAACTGAGTATTATTTGCGAGTGAAAAATATCTTGAATTTTTAACAATCATTCATGTGCAGTAATTAATTAGTTATTGATGTATTTTATTACAGATATTGCTAAAACAGAAGTATATGAACATGTGCTGTGATTGGAGCTTTTAATCCTCACAACTTTGAAAATATTACTCTGTTTTGCAAAGATGAAATCAAAGCTTAGAAAGGTTAGTTTTCCTAAGATCACAAGGTAAATAAAGACTTGAACATCGGTAAAAATGAATAAAATTACACTTTCCAGCTAAACCACAGTGCTTCTCATTGCAAAAATATTGTCATAAAAGAAATCTATGTATTTCTGGCAGCAGGCTTATATGAACTATCAAATACAATGCAGAGATGCTACCGTTTGAGTGTTGAAATAATTCTTGCCATGGAATGTCAGCATGGAAAAGTATTTTGGAAAATAATTAGTGACACATAATCATTTAATTTTACAGATAAGGAAATTAAGGCTCAGAAAGGAAGAATCGGGTACCCAAGGTCACACAACATTCTGGAGATAGAGCCAGGATTGAAAACCAGTTCTCTTAGATACTAATAGGCCCTGATTAACTTAAAAGACATTTCCTTAATACTAGGATAAGGAAATAAGGATTCTATGAACTCAGATTTTTTTAAAGAACATCCCTACTGTAAGTTGGACCATAGATACAATATTTAGTTCAATACAACATTATAATAATCTTTTGAATGGCACTCATGAAATATGGCCAAGCAGCAAAGAACATTCAGAGTATAAAAGAATAGTAATCAGCTAGAAAGCTTGTAGGTTTGAGTGAAGATAGGGCACATGCACCTCTACATCAGTACACGTTCAGTGGTCTTCACCATGTGATTTAAGTACCAAAGGAGAATCATTTCATAATGGTCCACATAGTGGGTCTTTGAGAAGGAAAAGACAATTGTTCAGAGTTCTTAACATAGTAAGATCATATGACCACGTGGACCTACTGCAGGGGGAGCACTGCGGAGGAGAAGCCCATGATTTGGGCTGCATGACAAAAAGCTACACGCATCCATGAAACTTCTATGCCTCTCACTGTAATGAGGCAAAGACAGAGTGAGTAATGGAAATCCTAAAGAAGAATTCAGATAATTTCTGAGACCCTAGGACTTAAAGATTTGCACTCAGTGATAATTCCTTGATATACCACCATATTCTAAACTTGGTTGAAATACAAGTCATAGCCGCTCCCCACCCCCGAGTTGGGAGGCAAGGAGAGGAAGGAAAGATGGTGAAAAAACTTATCTTGTCTCCAGAAGAAAGTCTTCCATTGATAGAAGACTTTCCATGAAGCAAATGTGCTCTGGCTTCAGAACACCTAACTAAGCATGCCACAGTTGGCATTGGGTCTAATTATCTGGGGAACAAGGTAAGGGAGGGGCTGAGAATATTTAGGACGAATACACAGTGGCAGGGAAAGGAACCCAGTGCTAAAGAACCTAGATTATAGTTCTGACTTTTGCAAATGAGAAAAATGACCTAAATATTACTAAGATTTTTTTCATATCTGTATATACTGAAGGCTTTAAAGGAAGATATTATAAATGCCTGCTTATTTATCAATATTGTTTGTTTAACTCAGATAAGCAAACTTATCCAGATAAATAAAATACCCATACATTTTCACTGGGAATGACTACTTACAAATAAGCACAGAATGGCTTTAGATAACTATTATTTATGAAAATAAATTTGGTGAGTATTTAGTAGTTACAGTTTCCACTCTTTTTTTAAATGAAGTAAAACAATTCTCACCTACTGAGCTTGAAAATTGAGATATTTAACAATGAGTTTGTATTAATTCCTGGCAAATTTGAGATTAGAAATAGGCAATAAGACCTTGATAATGGCAACCAAATATTTTCCCATACAGTTGTATTTTCTGGCTTTTCTTTAAGCTCTTTATACTGAAACTAGATATAAAACCTCATGGAGGTTCTACAACTCAGTCTATGAGTTGAGAAATCATTTTGGAAACTGCAGATATTAAAGCCCACTGATACTGTGATTCACATTAGTTAATCAGGGGCATCCTAATTTTGAAGCGATGGGCATTTGTGAATAACAGCACTATTTGGATCACAAATTCTCTGGAAGACAAATGCTCACCTGAGGAGGTAGGGATTTACCAGGACTGAAAGGGATTGAAAGACGTAATGGAAGTGCTGCAGGAGGTCTGTGGCTACAGACCAAAGGACTGTCTGGGGGACACTGAGTTCCTATCTGGTTTAAATACACTAGAAGGGATGTAGGAGAACCTGCTTTAATATTCACAGACAACAAGCACTGATACATTTTTAAATTATTGCTCTTTCAGATCAAAGGGCATTTTTCACTATTATGAAAAATCAATTCTATACTTCTATCAGAGAAAGAAAAGTGTTCCAGTGCTGAAAATGAATGAATGAAAAAAATAAATAAATGTAACCAGTAAAATTGGGGAAATTAATATCATCTTGCTTTGTAAAATACATGTACTTTAAAACATAAGACACATGGGCCCAGGTAATATTACCTGTGTGCTCTGATCGTTTGAACATTTAGTAGTCTTCCTAAGATATAGAAAAACACTGAGAATGTCAGGGTATTTTGTATGAGTTAAAGTATTCTTGTATAATGATCTACCATGTGTGAAGGAAAACCCTGTATTTGTATTAGTAATTATGGAGAAAAAGGATTTTGATGATTATGGAGATATAATATTACTCATTTTTAGAACATTCTGGAGTGATATATCCCCTGTGGGACTCTTTCCCATGGTTGTTTTATAAATGAATGGTTGAAAGAACCAGTGTTCCATGAAACTTAAACCCTCCCCAGTTCCTGGTAGGAGGACACACACACACACACACACACACACACACACACACACACAGAAAATGAAAGGGAAATGCAAATGGATTTGTAAAGTATTGTTTTGTCACTCCTTCTCTGAGGGTTGTCTGCTCCCTGAAATGGCTCTTGCCGGCAGTCAGGCTGTCTGGAAGCTCCAAGTCAGCCTGTCACAAGCCCAAGAATTACAGCACAGCTGCCTCTTGGCTTTGGTGGTTCTTTCCAGAGAGAAATATTGTACATGCTGAACTTAGGCTATGAAGAGTGAGAAAGACTATGACAGAGATACCAGCCAACCAAATAAATGGCTTCTTTCTTTTGTAGTTGTTAGTAATTCCTCCCAGTTAATGCTTTTTTCCCCAAGCTCTATCTCCTTCAAAATAGTCCCTATAAAATATCATTAAAAAGGAGTGAAATTCCGTCATTTTTTGAATGGTAGCTTTCTACTCACATTAGATACGGCTGGACTGTATAGACTATTGAGAGGACAAGCCTTTCCAAAGGAGTTTATAAAATACCTCCTTAAATGCTTAATTTGTCTTCACATTCCTGGATATTTTGGTTAATTATCACATATTAGCTTGAGGGAAAGATTAATCTTTTTACTTTGCCAACACACAACTGCTAGCTTCTAGTTAGTCAAGTTCCATGACAGCTTCCACTATTTCTTATCATTATCAAGAAAAATGGAAGGCTAACATGGTGAAAGTCTTTATTGCCCAGTTTATTTCATTAAGTATTTGACTTTTAGTTATAAAATGAAGCATGCTTAAATTAAAAAAAATATATTAGTGACAAAGAATTAAATCTTTGTAGAGAATTTGTTTTGTTTTGTTCTCCAGGTCACCCAAAACATTGTCTAATAATCAAAGGTAAGCTCCCAGAAAAAAAGAAGAGAGAAACGGAGAAAGAGAGAGAGAGAGAAAGAGAGAAAATGAAGGAAGGAAGGAAGGAAGGAAGGAAGGAAGGAAGGAAGGAAGGAAGGAAGAAAGGAAGGAAGGAAGGAAGGAAGGAAGGAAGGAAGGAAGGAAGGAAGGGAGGGAGGGAGGGAGGGAGGGAGGGAGGAAGGAAGGAAGGAAGGAAGGAAGGAAGGAAGGAAGGAAGGAAGGAGGGAGGGAGGGAGGGAGGGAGAAGGGAGGGAGGGAAAGGGAAAAGAAAACTACAATGATCAGATTTCCTGGACTTAGGACTTGGCATGAAGCAGGAAAGCATTGATGAGTGTTTATTCTCCAACACAATTCTAGAGGAGATTTAAAAAGGCTAGGCAGCAGGGGCATCTGCCACAAGTCTACCCCTTCCAACTCCTGCAAATATTCCTTCTTGCCATTGCTATGATGCTAGTGATTGAACAAGCCTTGCTTTTTCTAAAAGATAGAAAGTAAATTCACATACATGCAAAAAGCAGCACTTTCAAGCAAATCTCAGGTTGTGCTTTATTTTATTTTTTTATAAGGAAAGTAACATTCCATTTAGGTGATTTTTTCAAGGCATAATTGAAAGCCATTATAATAAAAACTAATACATTTTCCACTCTCTAGTACAAACTAGATACAGTGGATTCTGAATTAAGTTATGCATATATATATATATAATCGTACCTGTACGGATTGCTGTAGACATGTGTTAAGAGGTACGATGTATAATAAACTGGATATATTGTGCTTTGTTTACAAAGTTAAAAAAAAAATCAGAGATTTCAATCTCTGGTACCCCAGCAGTCCTGGCACATCAGCTTTACTTTTATTTCACCCACTAACCTGCTGCCATTACCACCACCATTCTCTCTTCATTGAATGCATCCAATAACATAAAGGCTTGACTTCTGCGCTTTTCCTCAAGTCTCAACTATTCCTTTTTTTGATGTACTGCTGGAACAACCTACCTAAAATTCTAATAAGTTAGTTTTCTATTCAGGCATTGTTGGCGATCCCTCATCACACTCAAAGTTAAACCTCCTGATCTGGCAATGAAGGGGTCAACGATTTAATGCTGAACATCTACCCAAACTTATCTCCCCAAATAATACTCTGTCCCAACCAATGTCACCTGTTATCCCCAGATATGCCACAGGATTTGCCATTCTCAGCTTATGCTGCAACCCCACTCTCTCTGAACAACCTTTAGCAAATCCTTAACCTATCATGAATCTATTCAAATTGGTCCAGGATGCATGTGGCGCTTCCCATAATCTCTCTCTACTCTCATCTTTTAATTTTGATTTTTGTCCACACTACACACTTGGCTATTTAACAGCAAATTTACTATGTGTTTAATCTGTGCCTAACATCATACTACCATATATTTCAGGGAATTTGTTTCTGGATGTTTTATTTCTTCAATCATGTTATCTTTTGAGAGATCCTCAGATCTCTTAATAACACTGAGTATGTATTTCCCATCCAGCAAGTGCTCAAGAAATATTTGTAAAAATGAAACTAGAAAGAAATTTGTATTAGAAGGAAATAAACACAATTGAAAACAAAATGATGAAGAACCCATTAGAGGATTGGTTCATTTTAGGATGAGTGTGAGTTTATGTTGTCAAATGTGCCCATCTCTGTGGGGTAGGGTGGGGTAGGGGCAGGTAAGATGGACCAGGCTTAACTGCGCTGAAGTGATTATGTGCCCTGTTAAGTGGTATGAAGCTTGGGGTGTGGGATAATGTGTGTGGGGCCAGTGATTATATGAGCAAAATAAGATACATGAAGTGCAACTGAGTTTTAGAGATAATTTGTTTATGCTGTAGAGGACAATTACACTAAAATTGGGTTGGGCATTATAATAGTTTTAATTACCTCCCTCATTTTAAGAGTCCTATGCTCATTGGGAGATCTGTTTAATAGACCTACATCAGAAACTGACTCTAAATTTTAGAGGTGAAAGGGACTTTGATGGGTCACATTGTTAAACTTCTTTATTTTCTAGATGGCAGTGGCCTCCCCGTGTTTACCTCTTATAGAAACTGTGGGGCAGACAGAATGGAAATAGCCTCTGCAAAAACAAAAACAAACAATAAACAACAACAAAAAAACCCAAACCTACACACAAACACATAAAACAGAAACCAAAGTATAACAGTTAGCTGAATGACTCACATCAAAAGAAGCACTTGTTAAATTACCATAGTAGCCCACAGATTTTAGCAACTGCAAATGAAATACTGGCGTTCAGATTAAGAAAAATTGGAACACTTTTCATTACCCTAATAAGAATTCTGACAATTAAGTAGAGAATTATTTTAGTCATAAAAATATTTTTCTTTCACCTTTAAAAGTGGTATGACTAACGTCTATTATCACAGAGACTGGTGCTTCTTGGATTTTTCCATAAATGTTAAGCAAATTATAAACAAACCAATCTCACTATTGTACTGTTCAGATGACCTCTGTAGCTTATCATTTTAATCACATACAATTTTTACGGAAAATACATGGTTTGTGTGGCTACTATAGGCCCATCATTAAAGGGAAATGACCTAAAATGTACCACTTGTGCATTTTGGTCAAAAGTATTTGAAAGCCATTGACAAAGGTGTTTGTTTAAACAGTTGAGAGAGAGGAAGAGAGAGGGAGCAACACAGAGGGAGGGAGAGGCAGAGAGGCAGGAAGAGGAAGGGAGATACTGATGCTGACTGAAAATTCTGAGGACCCAGAGAACTGCAGTTTTAAGGGGTGATTCTTATACAGATGGCCTGAGGCCTACATTTTACAAAACACTGATAAAATATACAGCATTTACTGATAAATCGGGAATTATTGAGCCACAATTTACCTGAGACATTGTAGAGAAATAATCCTGCCTAAAGTTGATTTACATAAACACACAGCAGGTATTCCCGTTGATTTTCTTACTGCTTTCCTGCCACAATTCACAGAGCAATTGGATTCCTGGTTTCAGTCTACTTGGAGATGTTATTTTTGTTTTATTTTATTTTTTCCTCCCAGATTAAGAAACCTGAATATAAACCCTGTTAGTCCTTTTTTAAGGTATCTCTGATTACATGAGCATTTATTTTAAAGAAGCAAATTAAGAAACTCAGGGTCAGAAACAAACTTTCTTTAAGAGCTAATATAGTTCACCTTTCAACTCATCACAGATGTACCTTCTAAATCAGCTCTTGCAGGGAATTCTTTTGAGTATTTCTAATGACGTGGATCTGCTCACTTTATGTATTTATTTATTTCATTAAGGTTTCATTGCTATACATGTACTCTTACGAAGGTCTCACATGAGCAACACTGTAGTTCCTACATTCACCCATATTCTCAAGTCCCCCCACTCCCATTGCAGTCACTGTCCATCAGCGTAGTAAGATGCCACAGAGTCACTACTTGTCTTCTCTGTGCTACACTGCCTTCCCCATGACCCCCCTACATTATGTGTGCTAATCAGAATGCCCCTTAATCCACTTCCCCCTTCCCACTCACCCTCCCCAATCCCTTCCCTTTGGTAACCCCTAGTCCCTTCTTGAGGTCTGTGAGTCTGCTGCTGTTTTGTTCCTTCAGTTTTGCTTTGTTGTTATACTCCACAAATGAGGGAAATCATTTAGATCTGATCACTTAAAAAAGTAGATGACTATATAACTGGATGACCTGAATTATTCTAATGAGGTGCATGTAATATTCCTTCCAAGGACTTTGCCTACCAAACTCTGAGGTCATTGAGTTGACAGCTACAGGCATCATTTGCGTTTGAACTCACTTTACACTTTAAGTCTGAGGAACCTGAACCTTGGGCAGATGAATCAACTTTCATCACTTCACAGAAGAGCTTCTGGAGACCTGGACTATTGATACTTTATACTACAATGACATTATTTTATGTGTTGCACTGTAGCTATAGAAAATACACTAAATCCCTCTTGCACCTGACAAAGCTAGTTAAGAGTTAGCAGTATGGCCTGTAAACCTGTATTGATTGCCTGGGATACTTTGAAGCAGTAAAGAAAGCCAAGTTTTCCTTTTGGTCTTTCAAACAGTAATAGGAAAAAAAAATGACTGGTATTTAAAAGGTATCATTAAACTTCTATAAATTATATTTGTGCCAGGAAGAAAGCAAAGTTACTACTTTGTCACAGTTCTGTGCTGGGTAATTTACAATAAAATGCCTGGAGCATAATAGGCCTATTTCAAAATGCTTATTAATAAAACCCTATTTATATAGCATTTATCATGTGCCAGGCATTACATGAAGGAAATGTGTGTGATGCAGCAGTGTACACAGCATGTGGGGTTCAGGCTGTGGGGTCTGACTGTGAGAAACACACTCACTCGTCCAAACTCAGTAAGTGGACACGGAGACAAAGAGAACAGTGGAGCGAGGCTTTATTGACTGTCTTGCAAGATCGGGTGTCTGGTGAGCAGGCGCACCTGGGGAGATTGGCGCTAGTAATTCATCTCCTAGGGTGCGAGTCCCTCCCCTGGCTCCTCATTAGCTGAGTACTACAGGGTTCACATTCTTTCCCCCTCGACGTCACCTAAGCCAGTTATATCTTTCCCTTACATTTGTCTTAATTTTATTGGTAGGTTAATCAAACAGGTATGGCCAAGCCTTCACCAATTCCCACCCCGCACCCCCACTCTCCGCCTGAGCAGCTTCCTGGCATATTTTCCACCACGTGGCTTGTTAATACCTTACTGTTAAAATGTTTAAACCTCCTGGTGGGAATAAATCACATTTAAGTTTTATGCTTTTTCTAACACGATCTCCAGGATGAAAATATTTGGTGGGTGAATGAGACAAAGTAACTCTGAGCCTTGGTTTCCTTTGTAAAATGGGGACAATACCACTGTTGTGATGATTAAATTAATTAACACAATTCAGTTAGCCAAGTCAAGCATGTGGGAAGCAATTAATAATTAACAGTTATCTCTTTTATTCATGAGAAAATTATTTGTGGAAAGGGAGGTGCAGTAAGGTCATTTAAGTAACTAGTGACACTCAGCTTCTCAGTATAGGAGATGAGATTTAAGGATGAATTTGTTGGACTCTAATGACCATAATTTTAATCGCCATTGTTATTTAAAACTAGAGAATAAAAACTTTGAATTTTGTCCCATACGCGTTGATGAGGGATAAGATACCTTAAGAGCAGGCATTCTCTCTCTCGCTGCCTCTCAGTCTCTGTTCTCTCTCTCCTCCTTGCAAATACGGACAATCCCTTCCATCACTCGGTTTTCTGTCTGCCAGTTTTCTCTGAATGGTAGGGGCACCAGATACTCTGCCTCACTTGGGTTTGTCAACATTATTCTCTAAATTGCTTTTGCAATGTGTCCTTCAGGGGTCCTGAAGGATTCACAGCACAGGAATTGACACTCCTCTGGGGAAACTTTGAGAAAAAAGGTGAAACAAAACTGAATTTCTTTCTTATCTAGGAATTTGCCACGTAGGTGCAGTAACACTTAAGTGCTACTTCAAGGGAAGGAACGTGAAATGCCTGGGGATTCTTTACGGGTTGTATAGGGGCAACATTCAAAATATTTAACAAACTGGTATGGCAAGGGCATGAGGCATTTGGAATGGAAACTGGCTGCAAATAACCAGTAAGTGTATGCTCTTCATTCTGACCAAAAACAGCCCTGTCTGTAGAGTTGAAATGACTCTTTGTTCCTGGCACAGTGCTTTAAACAAAACAGGCTCTCAGTAAATATTCTCTGACTGAGATATACACCAAATGTTATAAACGGAAGGAGAGAATATCATTTTTTGCAGGATCCTGGAGCTGTTACATAAGTTTGCAGTGAGAGACAGTATTTGTAGATGTTAGTGTATGAATAGGAGCTGTCCAAGAAGAGGGAAAACCTGTCATAGGCAAAGGAAACACAGCCACATGCATGCTGAGGGACTTGGAGCTGTCATGCCGCTGTCAACTATTCTATGTCCTTCTCAGTTGTTCAGCCCATAATGAGACTTACTTTAACCCACGTGACTTTCTTGTTCAGAGAGGGACAAACTAATAATTGTTAAGCAGTTATTTATTAAAGCTGGATTCAAAATAACCGGCAAGTGAACTTGACTTTTCTTTCAAAATCCTGAAAAAAATTAATTATTCTTTGTGGAAAAAAAACTTGCACAATTATGTGAGTGGAAGGTTAAGGGTGAGAAGCATGGAGTGTAAGGGTTATTTTAGGAGATTAAAGTACGAAAGAAGCAAAGAGATTCTGTTCATGTGTTTGTTTCCCCATTAAAAAGTCTCTGACACTTACCATAGGCTGCATTGGCTGTCCTGTCCCTTTTTTATTCTGCCATGATATCCTTTCTATACATTTATGACTGCTTTTGTTTTTTTCTATTAGCCGTGTTTATATTCTTCTTCCTGCTGAATCCTGAATTTGTACAGGGCCAGGGCTCTGTATGGTTAATCTTTTTTCTTCCTGGAAGCTAAACGGTCCTTGGAACACAGTGCCGACTCAACAAATATTTGCAAAATAAGTAAAGGCAAAGAGGAGCAGTGGAGACTGCATATAGAAGAGTTTCTGTATCTGATATGTTTTTTAAGGGCATATTTTTAATAACATCAGGGGCCTACATCTATTCCTCGAATATTATATCTCAGGACCTTCTAAGCATGAGACTGAGTTATGAATAAAACAGACATGCAAAAGATTCTCAAAAGAGTCTCAGATTAGTGCAAGAGTCAGACACACAGACTAAGCCTCCTCTGAGTTGTGGTATGGGCTCTGCTAGAAGTTCATATAAAGTACAGAATTCACTTTACTGCATTCCAGGACAAAAGTCTGCAACCATGGGCTCCCACTGGGAAGAGTTCTATAGAACAGACACAAAGGGTTTGGATTCAGGGGTGCAGGTGACTCATTTCTTAAATTCTCTGCTTCTTGAATTTTTGGAAATGCTACTCAACATATCTGTTCTGAAGGCTAATATTGATTAATGTACTTATTTTTAATGTCATTGTAAAAAGGCTCAGTTTGAGTGCCGTGTGTGTGTATGTGTGTGTATGTTTATGAAAGAGAAGAAAATATGAGAGCATCTTGAAGATCTTATGGTCTACTATAGGAGTATTTTCTACTGTTGAAAGTATACTTCAGTTTATACAATTGTCTATATTTTCTACCAGTCACAGTCTGTCTAGTTTTCTTGCAAAAGCATAAACTGTAATTTTACACAGAGAGCAAAGTTGTAAAGACATATACAGACAGTCCACTGAAGAGAACACTATAAGCTATAAGAATTGCTTGATTGTAAATCTGCAGGAAATTATATTTGGCCCAATTCTAGAAGCTATCTATTGCCAGCTATTAGGCTTCTTTATGATTAATTTTGAAAGTACGCTCTGAAAGTACAATTCAAACAAAACCAAAAAAAGCAAGAGGATAAAAATCAACTGTGTTTATGATTAGTTTTTTCTTTCTTTTTTTTCAATTTGTAATGTTGGTCATTGCTTTCCCTTCTTGCAATGCAACATTCTTCTTAGCCACAATCCTTAAAGGGGCTTAAAATAGCCTCAGAATTATTATAATTTTAATGACAAATTGTTTTTACTTTAAATATGCACATTTTATTCAATTAGCTAATTTAAAAATATTCGGCACAGAGAAAAAAAAATCAAATGAAAAAGTAAATGATATTTTAAAAGTGTTTAGCCCAGTTCCATAGTTTCACAACATGGACATTGACGGGTAAAGAGGCTGATAAATTGCCTGGTTTATTTTTTAAGAAGGATTAAAATGGAAGTCCTTAGTTCCCATTTGGGTACTCTGCTTACTAAAATATGTTCTCTCACAAGAATAAAAGGATTTTGTCCTTGGAAGCAATTTTGACAACCTGAACTGTTATTTCAGCTTTAACAGTAATCAGATGCAAGGTCTCAGGGAACATGTTCATCCCTATTTATAATGTTGCCAAGTCTCAACATAGGGTGTGTTCTTCTTCTTTCAGTCACTAATAATACGGAATCTTTGGGTGGAAGCTGATAAAGATTCTTTATGTGATTTCTGACTTTTAGCTTCTCTTGAAAGTTGTAAGCAAAAAACCCCCAAAAAAACACCTCTGCTTACTCAATACATATCCTACTTCCCTCAAGGAAACAAAAATTAAAAGACCAAAACAAACCAAAATATAAAATGTGTTTGTCTTCCTTTACGCTCATATCCGAAGGGCCAATTTCCCATGTCCTTGAGTAGTTATTACTCTGCGTTTGGGAGCTTATGTTAAAACAGTCATGAAACACTTGATGGGTATTAAGTCCTGTCACAAAAACAGTGACAGCTATCCCCAGTGAGTAATTAGCTCAAAAGAGTGTATTTTTTTCCTGAAGACCCTTATGAAAGAGAAAAATGTGACAGGTTTTTAATCCAGCGGAGATATTTAGGTATGTATAACTCCAAGTTCATATGACTGAGTTATAACTTCAATGGAAATCCTGACTCTGTAGTTCTTGCTCAGCAAGAATACATGCTGATTGGAGAACAGTGCCTTACAGTTACTTGGAGAGTATCTTCCAATCTCTGACATCTAGCCAGCAGCAGTCAGGCATCCCCATGAAAATCCTGTGATTTAAACAGCTCTTGCTTTGGTAAGTCTGATGAGTTATAATGTTGATGGTCAGAAACAGTAAACATGTTTAAGAAGGCCAGGTTATCCACCTAAATCATCTGCATGCACTGAAAATTAATTATCCTGAAAGATTCCAAGACAATGCATTTTCACTCCACAGAAATACTTTTGGATGAAAATGGCCATCCTGTCTGGATATCCATAATAAGTTGACTATTGCCATTGCTGAACTTAGGAAAACATTACTTTTTTCTCTTCTTAAAATTTTTCTTCTTGAAAATATTTCTTCCACAAATATTCAAAGATTATTTTATTTTTGATGGAAGGATACAGATGTAAGAACACAAAAGGGCAAATTATTTAACACTGACTATCTCTAGCTGGCCAGTTTTGCACGTTCTTTTCTAATTTCTTTCAACGCTCACTGGTGCAGAATGATGAAGAAACCTAATTTGCATAGAAAGAGTCAACAGTATGAGATAACTTCTCTCATGAGGGATAAATGCTTAGAATTTTGAAGATCTTTTGCTTCACATGATTGAGAAAGGTGATCTGATATCTTATCATGTGATGTGGAGGGGATAGCTTCAGGAAAAAGCAGAGGCTTAATAAAATAATCAAAAATGTTTAAAATAAAATTGGTTTGATAACAGTGATTCACTACATTTTTAAAAGGCTGGAAAAATTAACTTTCATATTTTTCCCAAGAATTAGCCATTAATTTTAAAGATGTCATTCAATATAATTAGAATTATGGAAATAGAGATTATTTAATCAGTTTATATATCTACATGCCTTGGCTGATCCAAATAACTTCCTCTCTAGTTATGAGTCAGGATCATCAAATTTACATTGCAGAAAATATCCATCATATTTTATTATTCTATACAAACTGTTATATAATTGAAATATAAATGACTGGGCGCTAAAGACCACCTACTAAATCTAGGCACAAGTATTGCAAGAATACATATTAGAATACAAACTAACAGAAACCAAGAGTTGTTGAATTTAAAATAACTGGATATAAGCTAATTAACATATATTCAGTTCCTATGGATTCTAGAGAATGCCTCAAGTCCTTTGAGTAAAAAAGCATGGCATAAACATGAATTAAAAAATAAGCACTCAAGCAAAACGTAGAGCAATAACTCTCTGAAGATTGCTCATTTTCCCTGAAAGGGAATTTTAGGCAATACGATGGAAAGTGCCTCTTTGCTCTTCACAACTGGGAACAGCATTAAGAAAAACAAAAACAAACAAACAAAAACACCCTAAGCAGTTCATCTATAAAATGTGGAAAAGGGAAAAGGAACTTTCTAATTTGTGTGTGAATTGCTTGAGTGAGTGGAAATGCATGTAGAACGATTTCCCTTTGGTGCATTATACATTATATGCTGGTACTCCTTCAACTGCCACTTTCATTGTCCAAAGCTCTGAAACTGCACATCTTCTGTTGCTATTTCTGCTTACCTCACGGAGAAAAGAAAAGCAGTACATTTGAGGTTCCCATATGCAAAGACATGAAAAATGAAATGCAGTAAGTCCCAAATAAATATAACTGTTGCCACTGAAGGAGCTTAATACACCTTGTCAGTTCCCCTATAGCAAACTAAGACTGTCAATGAGATGTTCCCCAAACAAAATGAACTTTTAGGCACAGGATAGACTACACTTTGCACCATTATTGAGATAACAAAGGTGAGGACAATTCAGTGGTAGTTGAAAATGGAGTATTTCTTATAAAGCCAAAATGCATGCATTTACTGAAGATGCAAGGGAGTATGATAATATGTATGTGTTTGAAATTGAGAGACAATATGTTTGTATCTAATATATTGTAGAAATTATACTGGACTGGTTCATCCACATAAAAATATTTCCCCTCTGATACTGTCATCATCCATAAGACTCATAGAGTGATCTTCTGAATTAAGCCTGGTTTGCAGAATTGAGAAAGGATTTAGTTCATGTCACAATTTCCCTAGACCTAAAAAATTATTTTGGAAATGAGAAAAGGGGTAGCTTTTCTTGGTTGTGCTATTTCTCCTTCTTCTGCTTTCTGTCAGTCCACTCAGATTTGACAGGTATCAATTCTAAAATGTACTGAATATACCATTTTACTATCTATGAACTGTAAAAAATGAAGGACTATCCAGCCACTCCATTTGCAGTGAAATGTGGGGGAAAGGTGAAAGCACCAGATTAAATTCTATAAATTCAGTCTAGCATCTGGCACAGGATTGGGCACAAAGGAGATACTTTTTACTATTTTTAGTTGTTAATTGAATTTAATTACTACCATATTTGCGAAGGTACATTACACAGTAACAATGCAAATGTCTTATTTGGTTTAAAAAAAACACCAAGAACTGAAAAAACTTCTTCAAAATTTATAGATCTCCAATATTGATAGGAAGCATATATACAAAAACCGAGAAAATATTATCCAGGAAAAGCAACTGACAAAGTTAGAACAGAATATGAAATCTCCAATGGCTTTTAAGCCTCAAAACATATGCTTAGTTAACATATGGCATGATATTTTATACTTAGAAGCCTTATTTTTGATTGACTACATTTAGGCCACAAGCCAGAGGAATCTGTGAGTCAGCCCCTATCAGATTGTCCTGATTATAGCTACCATTAATTAGCCAAGATTTGAGTTTCATATGATGCTTCCCATAGTGGACCAGGGGTGCAAGTCCTCTATTTGTCACCCTGACAACAGCTGTCATATACCCTATCTTCCCATGACTGGTAAATACCTGAAATGTACACGATAAGTACTTTGACTGATTAGAAAACTAATGAAAACAACTTGGTCTGCAGGCTTCTTGCCTTCATGGTGGAAGCCCAGCTGAATTGTTATCACCAGCAGAAATACTGAACAAGTGGGACAGTGAGATGTATTCTTTCACATACAACAACAATATTATTATACACAGCAGTAAAAAAAAGTAGTATAATTCCGTTCAGGATCTGGGACTGGATTCCAGTGTGTGAGTGTGAAGGAGGGGGGTCTTCCCACCCATAGCACCAGCAGGCTGTCTGAGAACTCAAGTGAATTCTGATGCCATCTTCTCAGAGACAGCACCAGATTCCCCAGATTAAGGGCTCCATCCTACAAGACTGCCCTCCGTGCCCCCTCTCCAGAGCCAGTCGCAAGCCCCAGGCTGTTACCAGTGCTTCTGACCTACCATCTACAGATAGGACGGAAGTATCAAGGGCCTTCCTCTTAGGTCTGATTTCCTAGAGTGGCTCTCAGAACTCAGGAAAACATATTTACCAGTTTAATACAGGATACCATAAAGAATACAAGTTAACAGCCAGATGAAGAGAGACATAGGGCAAAGTCCCAAATAAGGGAGCTTCTACCTTCATGGAGCTTGGGGCCTGGCTCAGTGGCACATGGAGGCATTCTGGTTCCCCAAGCTTAGAAGCTGTCTATGACTGGGAAGCAGGACCAACCAAGCAGAGACCAACAAGCTCTTCTCAACGGTTTTTGGGAGGGCTTCACTGCATAGTCACGATTGACCCAATTATTGGCCATTGGCTGATTCAGCCTCCAGCCCCTGCCCTTGGGTGGGGTCCAAAAGTCTCTCATTGAACATGACAAAACACTATTTTACCTTTAAGATTACAGTGTTTCAGGAACTGTGGATGAAGACCAAATGCACCAGGGAAATAGATATTTGGACATCTGAATGATCAAATATGTATTTCTTATGATGCATTATATCACAGACAGCTACAAAAATAAGAAATAATAGAAAGTCAAGACTTACTGCAATCTTTTGCCACGTGAATACAGTCACTTATTATTTCTTTTAGAGGAACATTACTACCATACCTTAATAGTGCATTTAAATTAATGTGTTTTCATTCATATCTTATTAAAATGATTTAAAATGGCTTATTAAAATACATTAAACCTCAACAACTAGTTACAGTTTTGTAGAGAAAACAGACCACCTCGCAGACTTATAAACCCAAATATTTTCATTTCCATGTTAAGTAACAACTAAGCCTTCTTTTTCCTTAGTTCATATATTTTAGTCACCTAACTTCTTTAATGAAATCAACTCTATTTTTTTGTAATTCTGTGGATTCAAGAGGAAAGATAACTCAGTTTACTCAGATTAAAACACTTTAAAAATAAATTTTATTTCCCTTTTCCTCAACTCGGTAGAGATCTTTTCGGTCTCACTTATGGCTCTACTGTTATTTTCTCACCTTATGTTGTGTAAAATCATGTGACTGTAACTGAAGTTCACATGAGAAATGGAGGAGGTCCCACTAGCTGCCAAAGTCAATTTATATCAATAATGCCCAGAAAATTCTGGAACAAAAAATAAGTTGAAAGGAAGCTGAATGATATTTTAAATAACTGCTATTTGAAAAGTAACAATTTTCACATAATTTTCAGTCTCATGTTTACATTTTGTCTCTTTATTTGCATTTGCAAATTATTTGTAGCCCAGAATTTTCTTCACTTGATTCATCTTCTTTTATCTTAAAACAAGCAATCACATGTGTAGGGATCATTCCTCTGCGATTTAGCATGAAATATATCCTGTATTTTCTTTGGCAGATCTTTTCTGTGACCATTGTGTAAGGGTGCTCTAGAAGGCTATCCCAAAAAAGTGGCTATGACAAAGGGGTCCCACCTCTGCTAGCAGTAGGAAGTAAGGCTACAGGGCAGCATTCTCTATGCCCTGTCTATTTGGATGCAGCATCTCCAAACTGCACTGACGGTTGACCCTTCCATAAATCAGCGGGACATTTTTCTCTCCTCCCTTCTTCCCTCCTTCCCTCTCTCCCTCCTTTCATTTTCATACCATCTGTATACTGTCTGCATGAACTATTGGGAGATTAATGTATGGTACTACGTTACCACTTTACAGGTGAGGAAATAGAAAACAGAGTGGTTAGACTGTCTATCAAAATTTAATAGATGACAATTCAGTGTAAGTGCTTTGCTCTGCCAGCCAATTACTCATTGATTAAATCTATGGCTCCTTTCACTTAGGACTTGTGCTAAATAAAATGGAAGCTCTCAATTATTTATTCCAAGTAAAAGAGATAAATAAATAACCCCTTAGTAAAAAAGATGAAGGCACACATTTTCAGAACTGTAAACTATTTCAGATAAAAAGCAACTTTCATTTACAGTGTGTCTGAGAGTCTCCTTATCAACAAAGAATATCCTTACATGCCAGGGTCATAGGAACTAAAGCAACTCACAAACACTTGAAAATTGATTTACTACCATAAGACTTCTGGGAGAATAAATAATATACACATTCTACTTATAATATTCATGCAACTACAGGAACCGTGCTTTCATATAAACTATAGCTATGCCAAAGTGAACTCCATAACACTTAATAATCTTAACAATAATAGTTTACATATTTTTCTTTTCCCAAAAATGCTCAGCAATGAACAGTTACAATGTTTAATTGTACTTTTTCCTAAAAGGGTATAACTCATCCAGTAAGACAATTAATTTATATGTCTGACATTTGGACTTTATGAGAGCTTTGAAAATTGTTCATCATTTTAATTACTAATGGAACTGTGTATATCACATATTTCCTTAGAGCAAACCACTTTAAAAAGTAGCAATTATTTATAATAAATCCTTGGTATAAAAAAAGAACTTCACATTGCTAAAATGTTCCTTTTAGTGCCCCTTAATTTATGAGCAAAATTAAAAAACACAGTCATTCTCATCATTGAATCTCATAAATAAACTGCAACTGGAGGTAAAAGCTAAATGTATATTCAAACATCACAGCGATGCCTGAATCATGACATCTCTGGAAAATATTAGTCATATTTATACCACCTGTAGATGATTTATTACTTTCCTAAACTTTCTGAACCATCTAATTTTGCTAATCTAGTGCTTTGAGCCTCACATTATTGCAACAATAAATGGCTTTTTTCCCTTATAAAATGTAACAAACATTTAAATAATTGATATCTCCTTGAAGTATTATTCACTTTTATTTATTGGTTGCATTAAAATAAAATGCTAACAAATATAGTTCCATTTGGAAAAATATATTATTGCTTATTTAGTAGAATATTTTTATGGTTTATCTGTTCTTGATGCTTTTACTTTTCTTAAAAATTTATTTTTATATTAGTAATAATTTGATTTTGCCTCTTACTGGTCACTACTTTTATACAGCAATGGTTTATTGCATAAAATTACTGGTTTATGTTTTCTCAATTAAATTAATACATATTAAAATTTACTCTTTAAGAGACAAAATGCTATATCCCTTAAAAGTCCTATGAAATCGTTTTTTTTTATTGTAAACCATTCCACTTCTAGATCAAAGTAATTAATTTAGTTAAAACGTCATTAGCACTGTAATTATGTTGTTATACAAAATGTATTTCATTTTCTAAAGTTATTCTTTAAATGTACAGTAATGAACTGTAGTTTCAAATATACAAGAATGTAATTTTTTTTGAAATATTCTGATAGCATTCTTAAAGCAACATGGATGGTCATAGGTAGATTCTATATTCTTTGATATGTATTTAATAGGTTATTCTGTTTACAGAACTGTAACATACCCATGACGTGTATTCTGGAAATGTACAATAGAGCCGTCTGCAGTTAACCATCTGACATCACAGAAGGACCCTTGAGCAGGCCTGGCCAAGTACTATTATGTCTCTTCACCTTCCCTCTTACTTTCCCCTGCTCCCATTCCACCCTCTGGTCTTGTCATGCAAAAGGCAAACCAACTGATAAGCTAAAAGTTAAGCACATTTTAAAAACTATAACTTCCTACCTCACTGATTCTTTGCATGCACATGTTGTTTATTCTGCCTAGTTTTAATCTATCTCCTCTCTTCACTTTCTCATAGAAATACTTTCTACCTATCACAGTTCAACCTCTGCAGCACTTTCAGTCACTGAAGCTAACCACAATGTTCTTAAGTTCAAGTGTTGCCAAACATAACCAAATGATTTTATTCCTCTGCTTTTCTCCCTCCTACTGAAGCCAAAAATAGTTGGATATTCTCTCCTAACCTAATGTGATCCAGCAGTTTGCAGTAAAGCATATTAATCTGTTAGCTAAAAGTTACTTTTCCATTGATTTCCATGATGCAATTAGAACTTCCCTGGAAGAATAAATGTTATGGATAAATACTAAAAGATACTTACTATGAAAAATCTGTTTAATTTACATTTTAAAAACAAATAATATATAATATCTTTTGATAACTGGTTCAGAAATAAGAAAAAAAATCATTGATAAGGTAGTGCTCCATTAGGAAAAAAAAAAACTTTAAAATAAATTAGCCAAAACACTATTGTAAAGCCATCAGACCTCCCAATCTCATATTTTGTTCTCATTATAAATAGAGAAATCAGTAAAATTTTTAGCATTATGGCCAAGTTTTCCATTATCCTCACAAAAGTGGCACAATTTCAAAATGAGCTCTCCATTTCTTTGTTAAATTAAAAATATTTACCTGCATTTTCTTCATTAATTCAGAACATTGGCTTATCATGTGCTCAACTCAACAAAGATCACAAAGAATTAAAATATTGAGCAATATGAACTACAGGGTGTAAGGACATTTTCCCCCCGTCAATTAGCTAATTTCCTATTAAAACCAGCTAATGTGCCTGTGTTAACAATTCTCTTTATAATCAGATGTTCTATTTATTTAATTGATGCCTGTTGTCCTGATTAAAGTGGACAGACAAGCTTAAACAATGATGGTTGAGTCTGGTTAATGTATGTCATTGGAAATCGTTGGTAACTCGCTGTGCTTTATTTGCTGTTAACTGGAGGTGTTGCATAGGGGGATGCCCCAGCCACAATAGAGTAATGATGAGATCCTGTTATGCAGTTTCTGATTTTAAGCTGGAATATGTTTTTGACTGGTTCACTTCTGTCAAAAGTTGTTAGTTGATTGCAAAGAATGTTTGTAATGTCAAGCTTTGTAAAAGGATGCCAACTTCCATACCCATACCCACTCCCACCCCCAGAAGCCCAGCAGGTTATACTATCTAGTATTTTTCTGTTACAAGTAAAATTGTTTGTTTGCTTTTCGGTTTCATCCTGCTGATTCAACATAAGTAGCGCATCTAAGGACACACAGTGTCAGCTCACCAAGATCTATACTTTTAAGTAAACTACTATGCAAATTTGGTTACCTCTGCACTGGGATTTAGGCAGTCTGGACGCAGCTCTCTCACTGACTGAATGACCCTGAAGTCACTTATTTTTTCTTAACTGAATTTCAGAATGAAGAATTTTCATAATCTCTTCCAGATATAACAATTTATGATTCTATGTGAATGTTTTATTTCCCATACCTTAACATGTTGAAAACAATCAATCATTAAATTAATTTGCAAGTGATCTTTATCACAACTTTTATTGTAGTCAGTTTTATTGCAATAGAGATATAACATTTCAAATGAGGATAGAGCATAGTCTCCAGATATAAGAGAAGTAATGGTTCCACAAATGAAAGTTAGTGAGTTTCTGTTTAGAAGGGTAACTTTGGTAAGATAGCAACAGCACTTCATTAGAACACTGTAGCATTGGCTAACAATCAGATGGCTTGTGTTAAAAATTCTCAGTCACCAATTCCACAGAAATCTTTGAAAATTATGTCATCAAATTCCAGTGTAGAATTACTGCTATTATTACGTCTGAAGATTATCATAAAACCACAGGTAATTACCACTGGATTTCATTTTGTCTAACTCGCTGTCTTAGGAATGAATTCCTTTAATAATGGTTTTGAGAAATTACCATACAACCTAAGTTTTAACATCTTTAGTGATAGAGATTTCAGAAAACAGACCATTCTAAGGAACAGATTTTATTGACCATTTCTTAAGATAATGAATTATATCCTAATATGGAAGCAATTTTCTCCCATTTAAGCTTACTGGCATTTGTCCTGCCCTCAGGAATCACAAAGAATGAGTCAAATCCTTTGTCTCTCTTCTATATTAAAGTCCTTCAAACATCTAAAGTGTTTCTCCTCTCCTCAACCTGTTTTCCTTAGAACACCAAATATTTTCTTGGATTCACGTGCTTTTAAAAGCACAAGTGGTATTTGTATATGCATTAAAAATGAAAAATGTAGCAGATTAAATTGATAATAATTGATATTTTTCTTTTTTGAATTAAAAGTCTTCTTAGGAATTATGTAGGAAGCCTATAAGATCAAAGGTGGTTGATCAAATGATCTTAACATTCCATGCCATTGAGTCAAAGCAAGTTCTCATTATCTTTCTCAAGAGGAATCTCCAGAAAGATAAATAAGCCATCACATGAAAATTATATCCCTGATCTCGCTTGGTCTGTATATTGTACAGATTAGCAAACCATGTCCCAGTGAAGTTAAACAGAGTTTATTAGTAAACCTTGAACAACCCTCACTTTCTAAAATTCCTCGTCTTCCCTATATTGTAGAAAGTTGGAAGTTACTTTAAAAACCAGCCAGTTATATCCCTCATTTTAGTCAAGTAAGGTTTTGAGAGTTAAGTCATTGATCCAGACCTCCTGTATTTTACTATCCTCTTCATAAAGTACTAAAAGGCAGAGTGAAATATATTAATTAAATACACTGCACATAGCATACATCTTCAATAGCAGTAACAGACAAAGCAGATGGAGGTCCTCCATTGTTAAGAATATTGTCTAAGAATCTTATACATGGCCAACTACCTAAAGGGTATTGCTTTGGTTATTGAATCTAAGAAAAACAAAACAGGGAGCATATATTCTACAACTTATAAAGCATCATTCAGTATTACAGAGAAAGAATTTATGTAGGCACCAGAGCTTTTGAGAATATAGAGTCAACATTACAATTACCATATGGAGGATGGTCATTAAGATTATATAGGTTTGTAATATATGAAGCACATTTGGAAATGGAAATCTTAGACAGGGTCAGAGAAAAGGCATGTGGCATGAAAAGTATTCTCTGCCAGAAAATTAATTGAATTTCTCAGTTCTAGAAAAGGCTACATATTCTGCACAGGCACTCACTGAAAGTCAGATGTGCATGGCCTCTGAGTGGGTGCCATAATCTGCTCATAAATAGGACTCACCGAGGGCCAGTGACAGCAACTTGGCATTAAGGAAGGGTTCACGTAAATGAAAAATTTACTTTGCAGTAAATTTTATTAGGGAAAGTCCATATCTGACAGGGCATCTTTTATATTTATTTCAATATTATTTTCTATTTTGACCTTCATGTAACATATTGTTATGTGTGAGTACAGATTACTGGTCATTAAAATCAATGATGTGCATTTGAGAAAATAAGGTTTGCTTTGTTTTTGCTTCCTTTTTTCACCTCTTTTGATCCATTGATATTAACCACGTAAGAACATTTTTCTTTTAGTGCCAAATTTGTTAGAATGGTGAATGGGTTTCTTAGGGAAAGATCCATCTCAGGCAAGAACCAAGCTGAAACATGCATACAGTCGAAAAATAAGAAGTAAAGACTGAAAATTATTTTGCCTTCATCAAGGGCTATTTTTCTATATTAGATTATATTTTCTCTGTATTTTTCAACCATTTTTATTTAAGTTTGCATTTATTTATATACTATATACTATTCAAACCACAAATTGAGATGCAAGCCATATGCAGTTTTAGAGTATATCTACTTTTTTTTCTCCTTAACATACTACATGGATTTTCCAGGTTCTTCAAACTGACCAAATATAAGAACACAAACTGGGGGAGCCCATCCTGAATTCCTCATTGTATGAAAAAGCATTTGCACTAAATGAATGCTAAAAGGACTTGCAACCAAATAACACAGAGCAATTAGGAAGACTGGGGCTGTGACTCAGATAAGAGTATCTATAGAGACATTATATATCTAGATATTATGACACAGTGTCTGTCTGAATTTAGGTCTTGGAAGTACTTTCATTTGGAAAAGGACTACAATTTGTGTTGTGTTTTTCCAAAGGGAAAACACAGGATACATGGATTCAAGGTACAGGAAGGCCGATTTTGGCTCAATGTAAGAAAAAGCTGGAAAGTTAAAGATGTCCCAAAATAGAGTGAGCGACCTCTGAATTTTGGAATAATAACTGAAATTATTCAAGCAGATATGAGTGATTCTTATAATCGCATTGAGGGTTATGTGCACAGTCTAAGACTAGATTAGTTGACCATAATCTTTCCACCAGCTCTTAAAATTCCATGACTAATTCAGCAAACATCTTTTCTATGCTCCAGTCACTCCACATAAAAAAAATAGATATAAAATGATCCTTATATTTATGGAGCTACCAGATCGATTAATTCTATGACTATCTGGGCAGAGAGAGCAGTGGGGAGGACTAGGTTGACATGACTCCTAACTTCCCACCAAGCTCTGTCTCAAATGTATTCTCTAAGCACAACCTTTTTCAGTTCTTAACACATAGCTCCAAGTTAATGCTTAAGCCCTTATCTTGCTATCATAAGCATACCTCCAATTGAAAAAGTCCTAGAAAAATGCAATATACACAAATCAACCTATATTAACTTGCCCTTTTTTTCTTTGTAGCCATTTTACTCAAAGGTTTTTGTAAGAATAAGGGAAGCACAAACTCATAAAGTTCTTTTTCTCTATCTATACTGATTTTTTCTTCTACAGTTTTATTTCATATCTCTTTAAAATCCTCTCAGGGTCCATTGTTTTCAATGTTGTTTCTTTCCATTTTTATTACTTTTCAATTTATTCACTTCTCCAAATTTTTGTTTCATTTCTCTCAAAATGTTTTTCCTTCTTGTTTCATCCTCTTTTCCAGATCTGTATTTTACTTCTCCACTTTTTTATTTTCATGATAAACTGGTAAGACATTTTTCCTAGATGGTTCATATTTCCTTTACTTTCCTGTAATGTAAAAAAATAATTTCTCTGCTTACCTTTCCTCAAAACTTTAGAACATTTTAGTTGGATTTTCTTCTTCCCACATGAGATATATCTATGCTTCTTTTCTTGCCACTAGATTTGGTACATCTAATAAAATGCAAATTCTCTCTTTTCTGCATTTGTAATTATTGTATATTTATTTGGTTTTAAATTAAAGTTTCCATGTTTGGCAGAAAATAAATTATTTCTTCTGAGGAAAAATATATTGAGTAATCTGTGAAACTAATAATGGTCAAGAACCACAAGTTAAGGGCAATATAGACAGAGTGGAGGGAATGAATGAGGGGAAGAGCCCGCATGCAGGTATAAAAGACAAACGGCTGTTTTGTTAAGTATCCATTCATTTGTCCAACACTTAAGAAGTAACCGACACTAGAAACATAGAAAAGTTCATAAAGGGTAAGATTGAATCATGTCCTCTAGTAACTCTGAGTTGAGTTTGCTTGGGAGAAATCAGGATAAACTTCATAAGGCATATCACACTTTAGTCAATTCTGAGTGAACCTGTCAACAATGAATCTCTCCAAGCCTTACTTTTTTAATCTGTTAAATATGGGTGATAATAGAATGCCTAACTTTGTTCCTTTATGTGGATGAGTTAAAAAAAAAATAAAGATTAAGTTCATTAACATTGTGCCAGACAGTAAATTCTGAGAACATGTTTGCTGCTATTATTATTATTGTGAGTTTTCCTAACAGACCTGAGAAAAGGGCCCTCCAAGTGGAACCAACTGTACAAAGGCCTGTGGACATGAGAGATGAGACCTATTTAGGAAGATGTGGAGGCCAGAGCACAGCATGCATCCAGAGTAAGCACATAATATAAAGACCAGAAACATGTATAGAAACAGAATCATGAAGGACAAACTGTGATTTCAGAACTTCATCAGATAACAAGCCATGCATTCCTTTGTGAAGACTAAGGGTCCAGCCCTTAATGGTCACATGGGAAAAAATGAGTATAAATCAAAATAGTTTGTTTTGTTTATGTACACATGTCTTAATTATGTTATCATTTCAAAGAATACCACAAATAACGCTGCCACACACATGCACACCTATAAACACACTCACTGTTTTTGTTCAGACGTCTGCCAATAATCTCCCTAGCCCAGAGGTAGTATACTAATCACATGTCTCAGAGATCCTGACAGAGTCACAACGATGTAATACAGAGCCTGACACATGCTCAGAACAAGACCCTGCAGGAGCTAGGAGAACCAGTTCCTCCAGTGAAAAAGGAAATGAAGAGGGTGGAGCTTCCCTGTGATGACTGAGTGTTGATGTTTTATAGGTTATGACTCTGCTGGAGTTTGAGCCTTGAGGGACTAGCTCCTTTCAAAACGTAGCAGTCTGAACGGAGGTAATCCTGGGACTGAGAAAAGAAACATTTCCTTCCCTCTGCCTCACACGCCACTAGCTGGGTTGAGAAAAGGAAGTTTTGCGGAAAGCAGTTAGCATGCATTGAGCCCTCACATTTGAATGTCACAGCTTTATAGGGTGTTTAGATTTATTTGAACTGGCTTATGCCTAATTTTCTATAACCAAATGAATAAGCATTATCATTAATGTGCATGCAATTTTTATGCAGTGCTTTTGAAAATCCAAATGTTATAGTAGTTGAATTTTGAGTTAAAACTCACAAAGTATTCCCATTTTACACTTTCCAATGATATGTTATAAAACAGTTGTTTTTAGGCCTTTGAATATGACATAGTTAAACATGCAAGTTTCATTTCTTTCCTATATATTCAGTTGAGACAACTGTGTAACACCTTTCTCTAAAAATGATGTCATTAGTCCTTCCGTATCTTTACTTTAAAAAAAAACTGTACAGGGAATTCTGAAATGTATAGCATGCTGAAATATGGGAAGATATACTCAGGGCAAACAGTTCTTCCACTCAGTAGGCCCTGTGTAGTGGATAAATGTGTCTTGTAAACGTAAAAGAGAGACTATTAATGGAGAACACAGAAGAGGGACAGCTGCACTGCTTCATGAGAACCGCCATACCTGTTGATTAATGGAGAGGCCTTAACAGCACTCTTCTTCCATGCGTCTTGCCATGAGGAAAGGGGAGGAGGGGAAAGGTAGTGATGGCCGCAACACCTGGGGAAGGGAGATGGGGAAATACGTAAAGGGAAAATCAGCAGCCCCTACACAATGGTGTCCATCCACAGACCTCGCCAGTAAAACAATTCTGAGAACTCTGAGCTTGCTTGCTTTCTTTTTTAAAAATCCAGATAAATTTCAAAGGTAATTTAAACAAATTAGGTCCTTTGGAAGGTGGTAATCTGAACATCCTCACAGCTATCATCACCCATGTCTAGGGATGGGAAGGTGGAGTGCTATACGTAATGAGCTACCATCTTATTCTTGCTTTTTTTAACTAAAGAAGGTAGCTTAAGCCAGGCCTTTGATATATGGACACAGAATTTTTTTTAACAGTAGATTTAGGAATAACTAGAGGATAAACAATACCAAATATATATGTATATTTTCTCCAACATAAAGTAGGATTCTTATTTCTTCATTCTGCCTCAACCCACTTGCTATATAACTGGCTCACAATGCACCTTCCTTTCTACATTCTCCTAAGGGTATGTAGTTTTGATATAAAAACAACCTTAACTTGTTAACCTAATAAAAAAGAATTAAAGTTCGCGGAATCCCTACATACTGCAAGAGGTCTAACTAACAAAAGTTATTAAAAGTTCATATTTTAATTATAGTTTTGTAGCCATGGTTTAACCTCAACTGTGTATGTTTTTAAAAGTATATATAGAAAAATATATGGAAAGAAATAAAGTGATGATGTTTAATAAACTTTTGGTAACAGTAAGTTATTTGAATTTTAATACTGTATAATTGCTTTAATAATATCAGTAGATGAGATACTACCACATCTGTAAAACAATGCTACAGATTTTGCTTAGTATTTAAAGAAATCTTTAACCTTGTATGTTTATATTTAAATATAAACTACATATCAAAAATGATTATTTTATTATTTAGAGAAACTTTTATAAATAATGGAGATCAAGTTATAAAAATACATGCTTATTTTACAAAGAAGAGAAGAGGTACCTCACTATGAGTTGGGGAGGTGCTGATAATGGGGGAGCTGTGTATAAGTGGGGCAAAGGGTTTATAAGAATCTCTACCTTCCTCTGTATTGCTGTGAACCCAACTGCTCTAAAAACAAAGTATTAATTAAAAAGTACTCAGAAGGAAAAAAGAAATGCTGTTAAATTGAATAAATATTGAAAAAATTGAAAAAATTGAAAAAAAATATTGTCCTTTGTGAAAAAAAAATTCTTTGACCTCTCACACCAATATGGTTTTTAGTGTATTATTTATGGAAAGGCTGGAGCATTCTTGAATTTTTTCTCTAAAGACAGGGATTTTCACGAATACATGATTGCATTCTTGTTTCTGAATGTGATTCTAACCTTTAATCCTGATGTTTAGGAATGCAGCTATCACAAAAATCTTTGGGGTTTGGAGCGTGATAATCCTTTTAGTCTTGCCTTAATCCTGTTTAGACAGGGTGACTCAAAACTTTCCAATTTCTCAACTCCTCTGGTCTTTGACACACTGCTTACCATCAGCCATCATCTCTGTTTAAAATAACATGACTCACCTAATGCTTAGGCAATAGTGTTAGTCAGCCCTTGAATTGAGAAATTTGGAAACTAATTAGTAATCATAAGAGATTAGCATAAAAGATTTCTAAGGCATATGCAGTATCTAGGATTGTTGAATTAAGTGAAAGAAACTCAGAATAGCAAGCTTAATTTTTATTTGATATGACTGGACATGATTCTTTTTTAGCTTTGCCTATTTTCTTACAAATTTTTGATTTTGCATTTAATTTTTAAAATATTAATCATTAACAATTTGAAATTTAAATCCCCCCTTCAAAGTTAAAACCTATATATTTCAGTAATATCAAAGTAAAAAAAAATTAAACCTAATTCTTACATTTAAATATTCCTAAGTGATTATTTTGGGATCAGCATTTTGTCTTTGGAAGAATCAAATGTGGGAATGTTGCAAGCCAGAAATAACGGAATCCACATGCTTTTAATTTGTGGCAAGATACTTGAATCTAAAATAAAATGCAACAATTTTTTTGTATATAGGTCCCTAAATATCCTAAGGATTTTATATATAGTAAATTCTTCCTTTGACCTTAGGAAGTATATATTATTATTATATAATGGATTTGCAAACTCACATTACAAACTATGAGAGATACAAAAATAACCAAACCTATACATGTGAGAAACTTTGGAAAATAAATACGCATACACAAAACTCAGAACACTAATAGTTCAGCTAGTACAACGTATCAATACGTAACAAACAATATAAAATTATTTTAAAAATAGCTCAGTTTATAAGTGAAACAACATAGAATGATACTCTAAAAGATTAGTCTGGAATTTTAAAGAATCATGAATACATATTGTGGAGAATAGAACATTACAGAGCAAGAGAAATAAAAACAGAAGCTATTTTTTTTAATATTTGAAAGGTAGGGACCAGGATAATAAAATAATCCTTGGTATTAAGGGGTATTTGGTAGAAATTTGCTTATGGACAATGATCTGAGCTAGATTTTCCTCTGGTGAAGGGAAAAAACCCATATGCTATATGAAACTAAAAAGTAGATAGAGAGATGGTTTGTGATTCTTACTTAGCAGAATTGACAGCGAAGAGTTTGTCATGAGATCGGTTTTCTAAAGGGAGAGGAATTCTCTGCCGTATAGATGAAACAACAGTAACATCATAGAGAGTACTGTGGGTCAGCCCATTGTAAAGTCAGTTTCTTCCAGTTTATTTTTGGAAAACATGTACGATCAAGGTTGAATACTGATTCTAAGATACTGATACTAACGGCTGTGTAGTTTAGTGACATAAGCACAGAGAAAACAATGTTGAACTATAAGGTCAAAGAATAAGGCATGTGTCTTGGTTCAGGTCTTCAAGGAAGACAATCGTTAAGTGGAGAAGAAAAATAAGGATCAAATTTAATAGTGCTTAGAAGTTAAAAGTGAAGACATAAAGGGGAATAAACTTTGACAAGATGGATACTGAGCTTCTTTGTAAAGACTAGGTAGGTTATGAGTGAAGGATGGAAATCACAGTTTGCAGAAAGGGAAGCTGGCACAGCCTAACATAGTGCGGTGGGGAGGAGGTGGTTGAGTGCTGGATGGTCTGAAGTTAGTCCAACCAGAGTAGACTGTGTGGTGGGAGGAACACTAGAAGACACCTTGGCATGTAGGAGAGACACATAAAATGATACATTATAGAGGAGATTAATTAGGCAGGAAGACTGATGTTCTCTGCTTAATGCCCTTAAAACTTTATCAAAACCTGATGAGCCCATATAAGTAAATGTTATTACCATACAGCATAAACATTCCAGATAAAAGTATTGTTTCCTTACCCGTTTTGTGAGGTCCATTTTAAAAGTAAATTTTCTTTCACAATTAGAAAAGATACATTTTAACTCTGCGTCTCACTCTAAAACTTTCACAGTCTCTCACATTCATACCCAAGGCTCTTCTGAACGTGAACTATCCAGTATATCCTCTGGTGGTGGGCTGGGGTCATGCTCTAGGCAATGAGAGGGTTCAGATTTTCTTTCATCCTCTTTCTTGCTAATAGTGGCTGGAAAATTACTAAAAAGGGCATGTTATTAAACATAATGCTAATATACAAAGTGTGAATGGGTATGGCTGGAATATAGAGAGGCCAGCATGGTTGTTTATGCTATGGCTGATGGGGTTAAGGTCGGCCCTGGGGGCTACAGGAAGACTGTGAACACCTACTCAGAGCAAGGAAGGCTCCAGGTCTTGTAGCACTCAGCAGGCTGCTCTACTGCACAAAAGGCAGTTCCCAATTCCCTTTTTGTTAGTGAGGAACAAAGAGTACTACGTAAGTAGAAAATATACAATCATATGAACTATGGATGTACACACTTAACTACTGAGACCACAGGAAAAAAAAAAACAGAAAATAGAAGGAAAAGAAATTGTGAAGGTGCCATCTGAAGTTTTCTTTAAAACAATAAAAATTTAATTAAGATGAAAGAATAGTTATTAATTCTTCATTAAGCTCTCTTTTAATAAGTGTTTGTAGTTATCCTGCATTATATTTGTATTTCTAGGATTTAAAGGCATAGATTGCATAGCTTAATGGCAATAAAAATCAGCTAAGTAAGTGTTTAATGCCTCCAGCTACCAGCTTTAGTAAAACAATTGTACAAATGAAGAAATTAGGAAATAGTATTAGAGATTTAAATGTAAAATTTAGCTCTAATACCAAATTACATTTTAATTGGGTTTGATATATACAAATTTAAAGTATGATGTATTAATTCAGTAAAAAAATGAAATATCCTTTTCATTTTTTCTCTTTATGTCAAGATGTTATTTTATTTAATGTTATATACTACTTCCTAAAATTAATTTTCATGACCAAATATTTGCCATATAAAATCTAGAGTTGTGATAAATTTTTCTGACAATTTTATTAAATTTCAAGATTTAGTTGCATTAAAAACAAAGCTTCAAGCCAATCCATAATATTTTGAATAAATGTTTCCAAATTTGTAATGTTTTAAAATCTGCTTTCTCTAAAAACCTCACAATTTATAACTATAATAGCATGCCCCACTATGTCTTTTATATAAACTAAAACCTACCTGAGTACTCGGTTAATTGCTGATTAATATATTGGAGAATGTGCACTTAGAACTCTAACATTAATTAATACATGATTTTACTCAATTGATATCATTAATATTCTAAATTTACTGTTTTCTAAAATATACATTTGAATATGGATTTTTTTCATTCTCTTCGTATAACTGAATAAATTTATAAAATTATGGGAAGCCTACATCCTCACACAGATGTTTATAGTCTCTGCAACTGAAGGTTGTTATATGAATTTGATTACTGAGTTTTGTTCATAAAATACGTAATGAGTGCTCCATCTATGCTAGACACTGCAAACTCAAACACTGGAGTTTCGGGACTCATTTGCCTTCTTAAAAATCATAAAGGACCCAAAGTACTTTTGTTTTTATATGGGGTTTATTATCATTGATATTCATTATATTCAAACTTAAAATTAAAACACCTTAAAAACAATTAAGTATAAATGTATCTGAAAATAGACATAAATTAATTCCCTGCTGACATAAATACTTTATTTTTTTAGTTACTACTAAATTTTCCTAAACCAAAAAATTAAGAAGAGTGATATTGTGATATATGCTAATAAAGGTGTGCACTAAACAAAGCGCTGAGGACCAGAGTATCAGCCAGGGCTCCACAGAAAAGGTGCTACTTGTAGTAAATTTTAAAGAAAGAATTGGTCAACAGGAAAGAGATGTGCTAGAGACAGCAGGAAGGTGAAAGAAAGAGGTTAAGACCATTCCAGTGAAAGGACATGGCTAGACACATCCTGATGTAATGAACATGAAGAAAGAAACGGTTTTTTTGTTTGACAGATTTTCTTCAAAGCCCATCTGAACCACTCACTGGCCGCATAACTGAATGAACCCCCGAAGGTCTGTGAATCTCAGTTTGCTCTCTTGTGAATGAATAAAACTTACATATTAAAAATGTCCTGAGGATTGAGATGAGATATATATAAAGCATTTTCAAATACGAAAGCTCGTGAGAACACTCAATAGTATATTGATTTTAGTTACATATTTAAGGAGAGTGAGTTGGGCATCATGATGAGAACACAGTGCAGTGAGGTGGCGGGAAGGGGAAGGAAGTTACAAACAGGAATGGAAAGGGCAATAATGAAGTGGAACTGGTGTAGAGGTCCAAGGTGAATATGAGCGATTGGAAAAACAGAAATACAACAATATGAAGTGAACTACCTTGGAAACTCCGAAGAGTATCGCTATTCAGACCTTGGCAAGCCCACTGCAAATCCCTGATTTCCACCTACTGTCATCTCATCCTCTCCCAGGAAAACAAAGCAAAACAGGCTGAAATCTAGAAAAAATGTATTCTAAGATCTTCTTAAATGTAAAATGAAATAGGTAAAGAATGACAGTTGAGTGTGGGAACCTTACTTCAAAGAGAAATTTAACCAATGTTTTCCAATGGCTTGCAGAAGTTTTTTTAACCTTCCAGCTATCTTTGAAATCAGATTCCAATTATGCTTTAGTAAATGAATGAATGAATATATAAATAAATATATATTTAATCCTATATGAACAATGTATCAAGAATGTGAACTAGAAATTGTGATGTTCACAACCTGGATATGAGAATTAGTAGGCTCATAAAGTCTACTAATCGATGCTAATTTATCCAGAAAATACTTTTATTAAGTGTGTTATACAGAGAATATTATGATTTTTTCCCCATGTTAGGTGTGTGCCATCCAGATGCTATCGTTGATCTCCTAAGTCCTTGATGATTAGAATGCTAAAAATACTATTTCCCAATTACAAAATAAAGATTTTTCTGTTGTCATATCTTATATCTTCATTCTGTCAATTACAACAAAAAGAAGAACGATATATTTAACAGAGAAGCATATCTTTGAAATACAAAATCCACTCTTCATGAAGGCCAAGGTTTAGAATTTTATGAAACACAATAAATATCCTGTCTCAGGTATAAACACTCACTAGAGTAGTAAGTCAGTAAGAACAATATGAATGAACAGCAAGAAAAATATGAATTTTAGGTGAGAAAGTTTGCAATTCTCTGTATACAGAGTCTGGGATTAGCCTGTTCCTTTTCTTACATGTCATATTTTATACTAATAAATCATTCACTCATTTCTTGACCACCACAATTCAACCCAGAGTGAATTACCAGAAAGGACAATGAAAATAAAGCATAAAAGCCAAGGTAATAATGAAAATCATGGGTGGCCCTTGGACCTAGAGACTATTAATTTATTATTTGTTTAATTCAGCAATTATTTATTAAGCATCTACTCTATACCAGCCATTGCCCTAGTAGCTGGAGATGCAATGAACATGAAAACATGGTCTCCATTTTCATGTTGCATAATTAATCTACTGACAATTACTAGGTACGATATTTAATAAATAAATGCAGGCCTCCATTCCACCCAGTACATATACAAATAATCCTAGAAATTACTTTTCAAGAGAATGTTTTTATAAAAATTACTTGTAAAAATTAAACCAAGCTCTCTGCTTTATTACTTCTCAACCCTCTTACATCCTGAACTTGTAAATACAGATTTAGTAAAGCTCCATATCCAAGCAGACAGGTGTCTGACTCCCAGAGCACTCATCATCTAGGACTACAAATGACTGTCCTAAGGGCTGAAATTAAATATTAGATAACTTTTACCTTTATTTCTCAGGTCTCATGTATGTGTGCATGTATGTGAGTGTAGTTTATAATCAATTTACTGTGATAACTCTAGGAAAAAATTTTCCTATTCAGCACAGTTGGCATATAGGTTCTTCATTGAAATGTCTCTGCACAATTTTACTTGCAACCTCCCTCCTCTTAGTACCAACTACCATAGTCTATCTTTGCCAACTCAAACAACAGTTGTCAATTCTCAGTGAATTTAGCCACATAAATGTAATAGTCTACTAACAATTGGGAAACATATTTTTGTCAAAAATGCTTCAGTCTTGAATGAGATTAGCAGCAGCTATGCAAAGCCATTTTGAGTTTACTCAAATGAAAATGAAAACAAAATGGATGATTTCCTTTGTAACATTGAAATAACTCCACTCTGCACTGTTATTTATAATTTTTAAACCTCAAGGAATGATTATTCATAGATACGTAGAATAGAAAGAAAGTAAAAACAGTCTGTTCACATTACCCTTCATTTGCAATACTTTGCACAATGTTCTTAAAGAATTTTAATTTATTTTTAAAACACAAGTTGTTCTTTGGCTATAAAACATCGCAGATGCTTAGTAAAACTCTTTTTTTTTGTATTATTTTCTTCTCAACATATTCATGTACCACCAAAGAGAGAAGCAGCATGCTCTAAGTTGAAATTCAGTTAATACATGAGAACACCTTGTAATACTGCCATTTAGATTATGTGAACTAAAATGCCAATTTGGGGCAATTCTATTCCCTCAAAGCATATATCATACTTCATTAAATATGTATGAATTCATAATGTTTTATTTCAAGCCTATAAAATACAGTATACTCTTGAGAAATCTGACAGATGATAAAATTGCATGAGTGGTACATATGCACATGTTTTCATACTCCTGCAAAATTGCTGATTTCTTTTTATTTCAATCAGCTGTCTGAATTGGTTGACTAACATCAAATTTAATAAACAGCATATGGGCCTGCTAATATATGTGAAGAACCTGTTCTTTCTTTATCCCCACATATATGCTCTTTTATATGTCAGTTAAGTTATACATTTTCTGGGTGGGAGGGAACTTGAAAATATGCCATATGCCACATAAATTTCATTGTAAAAATAATAGCTACCTTTATTTAAAGAACACTGCAGAAAAAGTGACTAAATACTTCTCTTAGTACTCTATTCTTATATAATGCACTCAAAATGCCTTTGTATTTTGCTGTTGCATTTTTTTCTATTTATAAAATATAACTTCATAAAATCATATTTTGTTTGGCCAAACTCTTGAGTCTTTTAAAAATCAGTTCGCATGCCAATGAATGGTAGTTCGTTACAAGAAGAATCCTAAAATCATCTTTTTTATGTTAAGATTTCACTGATCCAATACACTAAATTTCTCAACAGAGTTTCAATTAAAATCAATTCAGAATGTGTGATGATAAAAACTTCTTAAAGGTTCAAGACCAAAACAACAACAACAACAACAACAAACAAACCACTCTTTAAATTGTGGACGAGACTTTTACAGTTTAATTCCTGGGAGATCAAGAAAGAGGTTAACCCTATTTTGATATGCCACCTGCACTTTCTGAGCATTGGTTATAGCCCTGAATCCCTCCTGTCTCACACCAATATTCCTCATTCTGGGGTAATCACTAGTGTCAAATTCTGGACTTAGGCTCATTGATCTTGCTCTGGTTTTCCTCAAACATGAATCCAAGCAATTTCTTGCGCTTAATTGACCCTTCTTTGTCAATACAAGAAACAGATGAAAGAACAGCTATGCCCATGGAACACTACATGATGTGTAAGAGCATGTATTTCCAAAATAAATGTGTACTCTAAATTTTCCTACATCAAATTTAGATAGGCAAAGCCACGCCATGCCTGATGAGAAATGCTAGTGGCATACCTCTACAGTGGTTCATGCATTCGAGATCTGAAAGCACTACAGCATCGCATTTTTATAAGGCATCACTGGAATATTGTCCAATGTGAATATTAGATCCTTTATAGAGACAATCATGTTTCCACAAGCCATAAATTTAATAAATCACCAGTTATATAACTTTCATTCTCACATTTACATTACCAAGTATTTTACGAAGCAATCTTCTTAGTCATAGCAGTGAGACTGTTCAATGATAGAAGAAATAAATAAATAAATACTATTTCAACATCAAACCCTGAACTCTAAAGGAAAATAACTGCTGGAGTCTCGCAAGAATACAATTCACTACTAAAGATAATTCAGTTATCAGTAGGGTCTATCTTGGATTGCCGCCATGAAGGTTTATGACAAGTAGCAGCAGAAAGACTTTATTCTAACAAGCATTGCTGAAGCCAAGGACAGAGCTGTGGCAGGGTTCCCGTGAGGAGAGGCAGAGCGTGAAAAGGCGAACATGCCACAGTATTGAAATTGTTATTATAAATAACTGGTACATTTACCTTGTATCATCATATATTCTCAACAGAAACTTGAAATATCAACTATGCCAGCGTCAGTCTCAGGGAACAGAGTTTCTTGTTAAGACCTGTTCTTATGCATTCACAGTGCCAGGCCTAAGTGCTCTCGGGGATGTTTCAACTTAAATTAAAAAATGAGATCCCTTGTAAGGAAAGCCAGACCTTTGGTTGTAAAGGATATTTGGAAATGATGAAATGTGTAAGGAATCCAGGGGAATAACCTTGAAGCAATATTTTAAAATACTCCAACTTACCATATAGCTATTTTAACTAAATCAGCACGATTCTGTAAGTCTGTATTGTAAAATTGTAAGCAAATACCTTATTCTTGAAGGGAGAAAAAGCAGTAGAAGGCATTTGAAACCCATAGCCTTAAGCTACCTTGCAGTCTCTTTATTAGTATTTTACTTAAAGGATTATAATGAATTCCAGGTTGGCATGTTAAGCAATGAGAGAAAATGATGCAAATTTTAAAGGCACATGTACTACAAATTTTCTATTTGCCCTTTAATAAGGCTTACTTTAATATAAGAATATTACTTATTTTTACAATATGAAGTCTCAATATGCAGGGGGCTGTCCAGTTTGCAATTGAAACTACTGACTTTAACAGAGCATTTCCAAAATAAAATCTTTCTGAAAGCATAACTTATTACTCAAGTTATTTCCAGATGTGTCTTAGCTCTCGCAGGCTAGCCTGTCAAGGGTGATGTGTGTGTGCGTATGTGCATGCATGCATGCATGTGTGTGTGTCTGTGTTTCCCAGGCGAGCAATGCTGAGTCTTTTTGAAGTTTGTTCATGAATTTCAGAATGAGTATCCAAAACACACAACACTGGGAAGTCAAATTCTCTACATGTCGAGCCATTAAATAAAATATTTGTCCTCAAAATTGTTAAGGACGGCACATCAGGTACAAGAAGATAGTTCATGAGATCCAATCAATAAGAAGACCAGCTAAATGAAGTGAAGTGCAAAAAAATTATAATGGATCCTTTTGCTCTTTGGAATCAATGGCATTAACCTTCCTTCAGAAAGAATGTGTATCTGAGCAATAACATGTAGCAATACCTCTCAAGCTGCTAAAAAGAGGCAGGCCTCTCTCCATATAGCTGTGTTACATTTTCTGTTCTTTTTTCCTTTACTGAGGTGAAAGAATTGCCTTAATCACTTCAGAAATGCCCTGACTTCTTAAGGAAGGAAATGAAGGCCTTAGCACTGGTGCTAAAATGTAGATGATAATTACAAATGAGCAGCAGGGGCAGATGGGGGCTTTTGGTTGCTTAATGACTAGGTCAATTACTGGCAAACAAAACATGCCACATTCTCAATGAAAACAGATATTTTTACTTAATTCCACACTGAAATATTCATCATCTTGTCTGTGTGTGTGTTCCTAAATTCATGAAGTGATCCATATGTCAAACTAATAAAACTATCTTTTTATTAGTAGGAAAGACGATTTACAATATCTTAAATGCTAGCACCAAGTGAGCCATCAATCAACCTTTGTAAGGCATATTTTCCCTGACTACAAAAAGATTTAATAAAATATACTTGAGAATAAAGGACTTGGAAATTCTTCTGTGCAGATGATATATATACACTTTAACTTGTTTATGGCAGTGATTTCAAAATTCTTTTCCAATTTATTTTAATTCTTTATCTTCTTATTCTTAAGCAAATTTGAGCAAGTTCAATAATTAATATCAACTGATCGGCATAATTAAAATAAATATTTCTTAGAGAGGCAGGGGGTTTGTGTTGCAGTCAAAAATATGTGTACCCAATTTTTGAAATTGCTAAGATATTTCCAAAGTTGATCACAGACTATAAAAACATATTATTTAACAAAGTACAATAGTTTTGAAGATAGCAATATGGGTATGGAAGTGTTTCTTTCCTATATTTATCAGAGAGAAAATTTTGAAAGAAAAACCACTAAGAGTTTATACATTTAACTTACTTTTTTGCTTATTTTGAAATTTCCAATATTACTGAGACAATATTAAAAGTATTAAATAAGCTGTTTAAACATCTTTCAGTGCTTGCTTTACTGAATGGTTTGCATAATTAAAAAGTTAATTGCTTTGTTTCCACAATCTTTGGGAGTCCTGGGACCAACTGCAGGAGCAGGCTCCTAATGCTGTATTTTCTTATGAGTAAGCATTATCCTGTGTGTGTGTGTGTGTGTGTGTGTGTGTGTGTGTAGACGGAATTCCCAATTAATACAGGCATAAGAAATATAACTATTAAATGTAACCAGTGAATAAAGCACCTTTAATAATCCTTACCCTACTTGGGGTATACTGTATTTCATTAGGCAGCTCATGATATTGAGTCTATTATCTTATCATTCGAAGAAAAAACAAAAATGAAAACAACTATTAGCCTCTTCCTGATTTTTATGATACAAACACTCGGCTACTTCACTTATGATCCCAGGTATCAACCTTTATTTCAGACTACAAATTAAATTTATTCTTAATGATGAGATAAAATATTGTTTGTACAGGTTATAAAAAACTGCATTTTGTTTTAGAACTCACATAAATAAAAAGAGGAATTCCCTTAACGTCCCTGCAAAGTAGGAATGGATTATTGCCTGCCTTAGACAATGAGGCAGCCAGATCAGTGATTTACTCAAAACTACATAATAAATCAGTGCTTCTATTAAGGAGAAAATAAAAAGTAAATTTTTCCTACTCAAATATGTTTTTAAAATAAAAGTAATTATCATGACTACAGCAGGTTTTCCTGAGCTTTGAATGTCATGATGCAAATGTAGCCCTTTGGAGCTAATAGCAATAAAGCAAGATTAACAAATAACAACACCTACTATGAGTTGAATATGTAGTATTAGCAGTTATTAACCATATTTTTACATATATTCTCCCCAGTTTCACCTAGAAAATGCAGATAATTTTACCTTTCTCAGAGTGATACTACAAAGCAAATGAACATTATTTGCTTTATATTCAGGTTAGTTCTAATGCACCATGAAAGTATTAGTTTATTATTTGAATTTTTCCTTACCCTTTTATCATTTATTTTTAGTTACTTAATAAGGACCCTATTTCATCATTATAGTACCTTTTTGATAGAAGACTATTCACTGTATGGAAGATTTTTCTTTTCTGGCATTTCTCCCTTTGTGTAGCTATGTGTGAGAGGGAATTTCAAGGTCTACAATTCCTTTGTGTCTGACTTCATGATGAATTCTTCTAGTTAGGATCCCTTCAATTGGGGTGTTTTGCACTGTGTTGTGAAAATTATCTCAAATACTCCCAAAAAGTTGATTTCTACAATTATAATGTATTTAGCTTAATTAGCAGTTTAAGTAGAGAAATTAATAAGTACTATGAATCGGTGCCTAATTGGCAGAATCGATCCATACTCTGTGATTGGTGATCATTTTTACAAGGCTTTTCTTACTGCTATTAATATTTGAGAGCTGTCTGTAATCTCAGCCTTTTAGGAGCTGCTTTGCTACTGGGTACTGAATGATCTTTAATAATTATTTGATGACTATCTCTGTAAGCTACTGGTTTCAGTCATTTACTACTCTTTAACAATAAATCCAGAAAAAAATATGTAGGTCTCCTAAAGGCAGAAGTCAAATATCTGCAGAAAATAATGTGAAATTTTTAATATGTTTTCTTTGTGGTTTTCTCAGAATTATATCTGTTATAAATATCAGCACTTATTATTAGTATATAGAGAGCCATGTGCTCTGAGCCTTGACAATCAAAAGGGAACCCAAAAGGGACTAAGAAACCACTCTTTGTAGCAAACTGTGAGGCCAGAGAACATTTCTGTAGGTATGAAAGCAATCACATGTGTAATAAATATTATGAACACAGTGAGTCTGATTGAATGTGCAAAAAACTGTAGAACCCAAAGAATCTTTAAAGTATCTATAAATATGTGAACATAGCATATAGCCAGTTAATATAGTTTTATTAAATGAAAACTAAGAAAATGTATGTTCTTGTATAACTGCATGACAGCCTTTTAAAGAAGATGGTAATTATTATAATTATTATAATATTATCCCTATTTTGTAAGTGAGTTATAGAGTACCTGGGATTATTCAGGTCCCCTTCCTGAAAATATGATGAAGCTTGAACTAACTTGGGCATCAGCAAATGTACACATTATATTATATCCTAGAACACAGCAGAATATAAATTTAAGAAGGACATTTTGAAACTGAAAACTTACAGATCAGACTTTTCAAACAAGTACCCAAAAGGCATACAGAAAACTGATAGTCCAAAATGACTTACAGAGTCTTTTGGTAAAGAAAATGAATTACTTGAACCTCAAAATGTTATAGACAAGGTATTGTAAGGGAGAAAATGTGCCTGGGAAGGTGAAGTGGGAGAAGCGAAGGAGTAAGTTTATTAGAATAGACAAAATAAAGAAAAAATATGAACCTTCAGAGTCAATCTGTGGGCCAGTTCTCTAATCCTCCTTCAGAAGTGACATGACTATCAGAGAACTCCAAACTTTCCATTAGGGTATGGCAGAGTAATGCTATTTTTGAAATCTTAAGAAAAATACCAAAGGCTAAGTAATCAAGTCAGATGTCCTGTACTTTGTGCTCTGAAATAAAATGTGGCTACTTAAGGAAAACACACATGGGGACCTCTAAACCCATGGACAATTGATAGAACTAATTTAATAGCTACTCAATCCCTAGGGGCATAGATAATACTCAGACATGGGCTGCAGAAGAAAAGCATGTGGGTTTGATTTCACAAAAGAGGCGAAAAACGGTCTGGGGCTGAAATAGGCAAGAATTAGATTTTAGATCTTCATTGTTCTGGGAGAAAGAGATGAACCCGTGTTGTCCAGGAAACTAGAAGTGTCTCTCAAAATTGAATTCTCAAAGAACTAGTGAATGCTGAATACAATTGATCACACTGAATAAAGGGCAGTAAGCTTACGGGGAAACACTGATAAAATATGGTTCTGTGTGAACACCTTGCTTCCAATCACCTGTTCAAGGGTGATGTATGGTTAACAACGTCTCTACCAAAGTGAAGGGAGAGAATAAGGATTGGGCCCTAAAACTCAATTTCCCCAAGTGTTTCTATCATTGAAGACTGAGTTTATCTTAGGTGAGAATTATCAGAGAAATTACGACTATATAAATTATAATGTTAAGAATGACATATCAGCCTGGGAAATGTCTGGTACACAGACATTTTGAGTGTCTGGCACTCAAATTTTGAGTGTCAGGCACCACATACTCAAGAGCTACAGCATGAAACTCTTCCCAGTAAACAACAAAATTGATGGATAACTGGTTGAATGTTTAGATAATGCCAAGACACCTTACAGAATGGGCCAGAAGCAAGGAGGGAAAAGAAGTCTGGCTCTATCACCATGCCCGAAGCTGATACTGAGAAAGGCATTTACATATTTTAATGAAAAATTTGCAAAATCCTTCAGAGATGATCCAAAATGAAGAGAACCCAAATACCAACAAGGAACACAAGCTAGAGACACAGGGTCATGGCTGGTGCCAGGGACTGAAAGGCTGTGGATTCAGGGAGCCCCGGCAATCCGTCTTCCAGGATGTGCTTTCAGTCAGTGGTGTTCTTGTTCCAGCCGACCTCATCTGGCCTCGCTGGGTCTGGATGGAACCCTCTTGCTGATTCCATCTTTATCAGGCTGTCTTTTAAGAGGTACGCTGATTTTGCTCAGGTCTCTATAAAAATAAGGAGTATTGCCTTGGATAGAAAACAGGGACTTTCCTATTTCTTGAAAGGGATAAAATTCTCCTGTTCAGAAGTTATAAACTGATATTCTAGTTTGAGATGAGGATCTTGTAATATTGTTGAGAATTGGTCTTGGATCTGTACAGTTCTGTGCACTGATAAAATTGTGATTTTTGGATTAAGAAATAAGTGTCCATGTACTTCCTAGAGGCCACTTGGTAACCAGACAGGTAGCCTTCAGGCACAAACCACATTTTCATACACTCTATTTGGTTCTTCAGTAAAATGGAGAGTGCATTTGCAGGCCAAAAATTTTCTAGGTATTCTAATGAATCAGATACATGTATGTATGACTAAATAGGAGCTGCAGTA
Organism: Manis javanica; assembly: GCF_040802235.1. Taxonomy (NCBI): domain Eukaryota; kingdom Metazoa; phylum Chordata; class Mammalia; order Pholidota; family Manidae; genus Manis; species Manis javanica. Next base: position 149,264,057 of record NC_133160.1, read on the forward strand.
TTTTTTTGGAAATTATTATGTAGAGATTGGTTAGATTATCTTGGGCTGGGAGACAAGTTTATCAATATAGACCCTATTCATAATTCCTACTAAGCAACAATGAACACAGAGAAAGGAGAATAAATTTATGTGACACTGATGGCTATTCTCCTTACATAAAAACAACATCAAAGGTGACATTTACTTGGCAAATAATTACTAGGAAAATCTTTGCACATAATATTTTGGAGGCACTTCTTTCCTTGCATGGCATGCTAGCTGTGGTAAGCATCTTTGACATTTTGACATTACATTTTTGTGGTGTCATTCAAATATACAATAGACTGGAACTGGACCACCCTTGTGCTATATTATTTGAATTTATTTCTCACTCAAATTCTATTTTCATTATTTTCTGTTTTGAAACATACCTATTTGCATAGTATTACTAACAACTGATAACATTATTACAGTGTCAAGAATCCTATAGTCACAAAATAAAATGTTTTGATGATAACCAAGACAATGTTATCAATTATTGGATCTCACTAAAAATGCAATTAGTCAGAAATGTTATTTAAATTTCAAGCCAATGAGATGGACAAATGGTGGCCCAGGATAAAATAAAACATAAAGGTCATATTAAAGGCCAAAACTCATTTAAAAGAGTGATTATTATATCACTCAAGGAAAGATAGCATCAGTTATTATATAGAAATTTCAAACTCCGTAGTACTTTAAGAAAATTAAAAAACAAAATCCTGAACAATGAAAGTAGAAGACGATTAGAAGTTCATTAAGATTGGGGCCAAGGGATGCACCCATGTCCTGCCTCTAAGAGTGACATTGTAGTGAACTTGTTGACCTGAGAAAGAAATTCTCAGTATGTCTGCACTGCATTTCCGGTCTTCTGCTATCTCCAGCGTCCCACTTCTATCGGACCTCTAGCAATATCGTTTCCCCTAGTCCATATACCTCACTTCAACAATGTTTTTCGATACCTGTGTGTAGGGATTATTTCAGACGTACCACACTATGTTGAACAAGGCAAAGGTGGTATCCTCAAACAGCTCACAGTGTAATGGGAGAAACAATGTATCTCCCAGCTGGGTCTTCTAGAGCTCTTTCTTCATTAAGCAAGGTCTGCCTGTTGGTGGGCATACTTTACTTTCATCGCTGCGTCACTGGACATTTGAGAGCTGCTGTTTCGCTAATTCTAAACTTTCCTCTATCCTGACACAGTTTTGCCTGCTTTTGCTTTAAAAAAAATCCTCAGTAACCCTCACTGAAACTTACTTCTCCATTATTTTATTTTCAGTATCTTTTCAGATTCTGTGTTGGGTATTACGTCTTCTCTGGTGTCTTATGCTTAATTGATGTACTCATATATTCTCAAGATTTCATAATCAACCAGGGTTCTGATGACTCCTAAATTTATATTTCTGCTATTTATTTATACTCCCATTTCAGATGTACATTTTAAATAGGCTGCTATATGTCACCTGAATTTCTCAAAGGTACCTTAAATCCATATATCTTAATCAGACTCATTTTCCTAGAAACAAGCTATTCTTCCATTTTCCCAGGTTGACAAATAGCACTACTGTTTCACCATCTTCTTAGGTGGTATCATTTGTATCACTCATTATTGTCTATAACCTTAGCCATATTTCTGCTTATCAAATCCCTACTTACCTATCCTTCAAAATTTGGCTATGGTTTTTCATATCTCCAACTCATATCCTCCTCTGGTTCTGGTAGCAATTAATCTCTCCATATAGAGCCTCCCATGCCTTTACTTTGAAAGATCTAATTCTGTACATGTCATTCTCCAGCACAATATTCACATGCTTTGAAGACAGAGAGCATGTCTCATTCACCTCTGAGTCCTTCATGGGAATTTTCAGAGTAAGTGCTCAACAAATGGTCATTGAACTTAATGCATTCTCACAATACTCCAAATTCCCTATTCACTGTATAAAGTTCCAGCTATAGCTGCTATTGACCTTTTGCTACAAAGGCTGAGTTGGGGAAATACAGCCTTACACTGAAGAAACAATGTGTATAATTCAGTATAGGGCACTGTGGCTCATAGGAATGCAACCTCAGGGAAGCATAGCCCTTTCAGATCATATGTGGGCCCCCCAAGAACCTCACTGATGTAGATGGTGAGCATTTCAGAGCAGAAATAAAATCAAAAAATATATTTTGCAATACAAATGAAAGAGCACATGCTTTTTAAAACAGCAGAACACTGTTCTATCTTGTTATTACCAAGTATTTTATAGCATTTATCACAGATTTCATTTGAGCAAACAGTATCAAAAATTGGTTTCTTTTGAGATTAACATAGTTTAGCAGTTGAAAATCTGTTTAAAATTTTCATTTAAATTTAAATTTCACTTAAACTTGCATACATTTCAAATATTTTCTCATTTTGTAATTAATTTGTAATTATATTTTCTGGACAGTAATGAGAAGGCAAATTAGATAATGACCTGCATAAATTATTCAAAACTTATCAGAAACAGTCATTTAAAACAAGGCAACCTATCACTTATGTTTCAGATAGAAATGCAATGTAACATAAAGACAAATACCCATAAACTTAACTTTAACCTTCAGATAGCAATTACAAAAGCAATTTTTATTGTAAAAATCAAGGAACTAATTGTTTTTTTAAACAAATGAACTTAATCTAATCCAATCTACTCTACTGTAATCCAATCATCTATTCAATATGAGTAATACAACTGGTCTTCTGAAAAGAAATAATAACTTCAAAAGATTATTTACAGGCTCTCATTAAGTTTGAGAGGCTTTTGAAAATAAATATATTTTTATTAATTGTCCGTATTTATGAGCAGGGAGAGGACAGAGACATAAAATTTATCTTTTCTGTATTTTAGACCTGGATTTATTGTCTACTGCCAATTTCATCAGTGATAAATTCTGGGGTTTTTAAACTAATTATATTTAGTACTAAAAAAAGAAAAAGAAGGAAGACACAGAATAGTAAAGCACTAAATCAAATGATTTGACTTTATTTGGTTTAACATGAAGCTTCCAGATCCTTTTAATAATTACTTCTAAACAATGTGGAAGATAGGTAGATAAAAAGAGAGAATGCAATGTACATAACATTCCAAGGCCTTCCAGCCTAGCATGTTATTTATAAAATGCAACCATTTCAATAAGTGCATTTAAAATAGTTTCATCTGCATTAATTTTCCTCTTCCTCCTCTGCACTTCATGCCACTCTGAATGTCTCTACAGAGCTTCCTCCTTTTAACATTTTAGTGAATTTGCTGGAATCAAGGTTGTATCTCCCCAATAGAAGGGCTTTCACCATGAAGGCAGGTGCCCTTTCTCCTTCACTTCGGCTTCCTTATAAAACCTTGGTCCAACTTCATTTTCAACGCATGTTTGTTGAATCCAAATTAATAAGTATAGCTTTGTCACCATGTAATTACCTCATTAAGAAGAGATGGGAAGGATATTATTCTGCTTTGCCATATTTAAGATGAGAATGCTTTTCTTAACAAAAGTTACCTGCAATAGAAGAGGTAACAACGGACAGTGTTTTACCCTAGAAGAGGAACAGCGAGGCGAAGCAGTCTCTCACTCAGTGGGTTAACCTCGGAGGTTGAGTGCTAACTACACTCTGAGAGCCACGTTCCAGAGTCCCTTTATCACATCGAAGATGTGTAAGTATTTTCATATTTCAGCAACAGCAAGTTTTTATACATAACTCTAGAAAAAAATATCAGAGGAAGAATGGAGGTGTACACAATCTATAAGCAAAAAAAAATGCAGGAAATATGGGGTCAGTACCATAACTAAGTAAGGAGATAAACATAGCATGCATTAGCTATAAAATTCAGAGAAGCAAACGCTTTGAGAGTCTGGAGACAACACACTCAATAACTGACCTCCGAAGTCACTTTAAGATGTGATGAGAGCTCGTTCCCTCCTCCAGTATCATGAGGGTTCAGCATAGTGATCTAGTTTTAAAGGACCAAATTAGAAGAAAAAGGGTCACGTGGCCACAAATTTTATCAGTGTTAATTATAAATACTGAGAGTTCAGTAACCATATTAATCGAGCACTCTTCTCAGCTCGTTTTCCTGTCAATGTGAATACTTTGCAGGAGTTCAAAGGGAAATATACACCTGAAGAATAGGCATTCAACTGGAATCCTAAGTACAAAATGTAAAAACATTAATTTAAAAAGAAAAAAAAAAGAATGTAGGAAGACAACAAGGGCTTCTCTCCACCTTGAATAACAAAGAGCACAGAGTTGGGTCGATGTGATCCTAGAAAATAGAATCCTTCCTTCCTCTCATTTTAGGTCCTTGGTATCTTTAAACATTACTGCGCCTGGGTGCTACCCCTTGGTGCCCGACAAAAATCAGAAACTGATGGAGAAGTATTTGAGGTGAGAATATTGTTCTTACCAGTCATTTTAGAATGCTATCATTGTGAAACTAAACATTTTAAGATGCTTTTCTGATTAAGCCACTGTGCTATGTCAAATCTACCTTAAATTAATAATCATCATAATTATTTATCAGTACTATTTAAATAATAGTGGTAAATAATTTTATCATCACTTAATAGAATGAAGTTATTGCCACTCCCATTTATTTATAAATTATTAGGTGCTATTATCTCAGTTTCTCCCACCAACCTATGATTTATTAATGAAGGAAGTGAGGCTAAGAGAAATCAGAAAATTATACTGCTAGTAAGAGAAGAAACCAGGATTCAAACTGTTGTCAATAGATTTCAAAGCCTGTTTTGCAAGCCCCTACTTTCTATCCACAACACTGACTCTTCTCTAGGACAATATCTTCTTTAGATTCTTTCAGATTGTGCTGCTCATTTTACTGGAAAGCTGCTGTAGCACACATCTTGATTGCCCGAAATGCTGCTTTGGGTCTCTATAATCTCTATAATCTGTCTCCATCACCACTATGAAGAAGTAGGGGTGAATAGGGCCCTCCAGATGGGGGCATGCAGACTTGGGGATACTTGGAAAAAAGTAGAAAATACAGTATGACACTAGCAAATGTGAGCAAATGGTGAAATGCGGAACCATGAACATGAGCGCCTTCCAAAGTATATTAGTCTCTTCCTACAGAAAATAAAAAAAAAATGCTGGGCATTTGTTTTGAGGTATTATGTTTATGCCATTAACAAGTATGTGAGCATCTTTGGAGAGGGAAGAGGCAGCCTTGCTGCTTAATTCAATCTAAATGAAAACAGCAGAGAACAACAGTGACTAGATAGATGATGGTGCCTTACAGAAGACTGGTGAAAACTGGGTGGGTGGGAGAAGAGGAGAGAGAGTGAGGGTCCTTTATCCAGCACATAAATATGAGTTTAGTCTCCATTCTCATTTCTCTTGGTCATATAAAAACAGTGCTTCATTCCCAAATGATATTTCAAATATGCTATCGTTTATTTCTGAAAGCCATGTGAAAAGTCCATGGCAGACCCAAAATGGGTTCACAGCAAACTGTAGGTTCACAGGGTTCCATACCACATTTTAACCCTCAAGGACAATGGACACACTATTTAAAACATGTAGATTGAAGAGAATTGAGTAAAACAATAATTAAGCTTAGTCTATCTTATATGTCTGAAAGAGTAAGGAAGTTCAGTATTTGGGAGCTCAAAAGTATTGGCATGTAAAAATAAAAATTATTTTTTAAATACCTGAGGAAACCTGGAAGCATACAATTAATTAGGCATTTAGAGTGACCAAATTTCTGACCTCACTTAACTTTTTAAAACCTGCCTTTTGGATCAGCTGCTATTTTCCTATTTTAGTTTATTTCTGTTATGTTATTTGTAAGTTTACCTAGAGGAAAACATACTGTTTTCTACCTTTTGTTCACTTTTGCTCTGACCAAAGCTTACATTGTCAAGGAAGAAAGTAAATATTGTGAGATCACTTAATCATAATTAATGTTTTTAGAGGGCATTGTATCCAGGGCCAAATCGGATCTACAAATGGTTCTTGCATAGTGTGATTCCAAAACTATCTCCAACAGTGGCCCACTGTGGTGCCAATCTTTCTATCCACCTGGCCAGAAATTACACCATTTAACTCAATCCACTTCTTGGATTTAGGTCATATACACATTATCTACCATTAGAATGCAAATATGTGGGTTGTGAGGAAGGCCCTGGAGTTACTTCCGTCCTGTCCACCTTAAAACATATTATCAAATTCACTCACCATCTCTCTCTAAGAGACCCACAGTTCTCTTTCTGTTCTGGAGAGTAAAAGATAAAAGAAAAATCGGATAGAAGTCGAGAATCACAGATTGTTGGGTCTAGATGTGATTCTAGAGTTAATTTTGTCAGATACCTTACAGATGATCACAAGCAGACCAAAAAGGAGTAAGTCATCTACCCGATCATATGGTAAAATTGGGAATAAAGGTCAAATAGGGTGACTTCTTTATTTGAGTTGTTAAACACGGTATATGATTAAATGATGCATAGCAAAGATAAGCTGCCTTTGTAAAGATGATTCAGGGGTAGACCTTGGAAGAAGACTCATGGCGCAGAGGCAGGGACCAAGATAAATACTGATCAGAGACTTAAAGAGTCACTTAAATACCATGACAAGAGAAAGTCTGAAGAGCCTCACATAGTTAAGGGCAAGCTCTTGTGTAAACAATATGTGCCTTTAATGAGATGTTGCTTTTAAGAATAATATTTGGATTTCACTTGAATTTCCAATTCATTACAGTAGGTTTCAATTAATTTAACATTTTCACTATCAAATATTTTATCATTACTCAACTTCCTACCGTGAACTTCGTATTTCAAAATATTTTATTTTGCTAAATGTATTTTCATGAAATAATAAAAACCAATTTCCCCAATCTTATCAAAGGAGCAACATGAAATAATTGGTAGTAATGAATGAAGGGCAAAGAGAAAATACACTGGTGAACTTGTTCATGAATAAATGTAAAATTCATAAGGGATTTCTTAAAATATTTTTTAAATGATATTATTTCCATTATTACTTGCTGAGACCTGTGCAATAAATACTTCAGATTTGGAATTATCAAAATGGTGGGACTCATTCAAATGATTCCATTCAGGTTCCAAGACATTATGTTTATTCTTACAGTGTATTCTTTTTCCTAAGATAATAAGAGAATAGAACTTCATACACCATTTGGCTTTAATGTGGATTATATAGGGCAAAGTTTGTTATAAAAAAAAAATTCCACAGCCCTCTTTATTATGCTAAAATCTAGAAGGCAGATAAGAGCTTTTGTAAACAAAGCACATTACACTGCCTATCTTCTTAAATTTTCCTATGTTTTTGGTATTTCTTTACAACGGCATTTTTGATGACTTATTTTTATCATTAGCTGTCCCAACCTATACTCAGTTTGCATCATGACATTGGAATATTATGTTTTGCCCTGGAAATTATCTTCTAAAATTTACAATAAATGTTAATCCAAATAATTAGTTACAATTGCATTGTTTCACATAGGTTAAAACTCACGGAAAATATCTGAGGTAATAATAATTAGGGACTAGGACAGCATCCAAAATGGTATTTTCATGGAAAATCCAATACAAATCCTGATTAAAACCTAACCAAGCAAAACACTGCAGATTACCTGGATTCCAATTAAATGTGACAAATGAATAGTTGACAGGTTTCAATTCCAATTCTATTTATGTCAGAATGATCCATTAATATTGAAGATAAAATTACCAGAATTCAAGCAATACAATTGCACTTTATGCCTAGATAGTAGTCTAAAACTTGGACCCAACAAAACTCTTAACTCAAATGTCAGCTGCTACATTTGGATCACCCAAAGTGAATCACATCTCCTTCTGTCATTACCTATAGATCAGGCCTAACATGAATCACAGCTAACAGATGACAAATGGCTATAAAAAACTCTGAATTTCAAGTGTCAGTCACATATAAAATCAGGAAAAATCAGTTATATTATCATGGTGCTTGCTGTTGACAAGACTGAAAACATGGTTAAAAATAAAAGACTTCTTTGGGAAATGTTCCTCAGTTAACTTTCTAGTTTCTTATCAAGCTCACCTGCTAACTTATTCGTGACATGTATGTGTCCCAAAAAGTAACCGATATGTGTTGGTCATATATAGTTATGTTTATTATCTATCGCTTTCTTACTTTAAAAGTGTCGGATCCCCTTAAACTCAAAAAACAGAAAATTACATTAAAAAGTGATTTTAAAGTCATTGACACAAAGTCTTTTCTATTAATATAGCTGACATTCAAAAAATAGACTTAGTAGTATATATGTTGTTTATAGTGAGATAGTACTTTTTAAAATGAAAGAAAATTATATAATATCATCAAATGTAATTGCACACATAGTAAAACCCTTAAATTAATCCATCTTCCTTAGGGGTGTGTGTGTGTGTGTGCATGTGTGTTTGTATTATTATAGTATTTTTAACTTAATTTTTACTTTTGTGCAAAGCATCTCAAACATAATTGCCTTCAATGTATATTCATTAGCATTGCAATTCATCCAAAAATGTTTATACTTATTTAAAAAATACTCTAAAAGGTTAATTCTTAAAAATCACATCAAACTCAAATCCACATAAGCCACACACCAGCATACACACAGATAAGCATGCTTTTATAGCCCTATAGGCAAAACGCTGTTTAAACTCTGGATAATTAATCAAGAGGGGTATCAGTCATCAGACTCTAATATCATATCCTCTCATCCAGATAACACTGTAAAAAAAATAATTTTAGCATGATTTAGTTTAGCAATAATTTCACTTGGGGTCATTTATGATATATTACTCTGAAGTTGGATTTTAATATTCATAGGTAAAATTTCAGAATAAAAGCAGACTTTCTCCTGCATTAATATGCTCTATTTGCATAACATCACTCACAAAACTTGTATGTAACGAAAAGTGTAGGTCTTATCGCGCTTCAGGAGTGGGAGGCTGAAAGACAAATCCATTTTGAGTTTTCACTAGAGGTAAGGTATGTGTGATTCGCCTTCCTTCCCCTAATATAACTACATCTCTTTTTATATTTAAAATAATAATACAATTAGTAAGCATATTACCATTCCACATGTGATACAACCTGTTCCTCAGGCATTTACTTAATACCTGAAGTACAAAAAAGCAAGCACCTCATTGTCTTTGGCAACACAAATATGAAAAGTTTTATAAGTACTATATAAGTACTACTTGCAATCTAACTTTATAACTGAAAGGAAAGTATAAGGCCAATTGTGGTAATTATGAGAGTCATCTTGCAACAGGTAAGAATATAGAATTCTATGTTTGCTTTCCTTCCTTTTCTCTTGCATAAAATTGAGAAAACCTTATGCTTAAATTAGAGGGGAGTTCTAAAAGTATTTACAGTATATTTTGGAGAAAAAGATAATACTGTTCTCCTTTGGCCCCATTTCAGCTATCACTCGAAAGGAGAGGTTTGAAAAGATTTTTCTAAATACCTAGGAAAAGAAAGAGTCAAGCAAGGTGTGTTTATTCTCATTTCCTTTCTCTAAAACAGGACAATTGCAATTGAAGAAATAGTTGCATGACAAAAATGAATAGAAGAAAACAATAACACAAGATCTCTCTCAATTGCTATTATTTAAGTATTATTCATTGATTTAGGATTTTTTCCTATGAATTACTCTGATTTATGTATAAAGTGTTTATTTCTGAAAGGCTGTTTTTAAATGATGGTGCGAGTTTAAATGAATTTTATCTATATAGTTATGTTCCTTTATTGGGCATTTCTGTCCTTTAGCAAATATTTATTTTTTTAAATAAAACAGTTTTAGTGTCATCTATTTTATTTTGATTTTAGACTGACCTTCGCGGGTCTACTTATTACAGCTCACTAGCGTGGTGATGTGTGTGAATGTTGTGTTTGCCCCTACCATTTTCCATATGCTCTGCCTCACCAACACTGCCATCCGGCGTGGTCCTCTCATAGTTGTCCTCTGGGAGTGGAAGGGCACCCAGCCTTGGCCCTGATGAGCTCTTACTGCTTGGTGTTTCTGACTCCTCCAGCCCGCTGTCATAGCAACTCTGCAGGGACCCCTGCTGTGGGTCCTGAGGCTGACTCACAACAGAAAACGTCACTCTACGAAATGGCTGTAAAAGAAAAGATTCTGAATGTCACTAAGATATAAGGTTGTAAAGGATCTTATTTTTTATAAATACATAAATTACATACATTAAGGCCTACTGACAACTAGTTCAATACAAAATGATCAGCTATGGCAAAATCTATTTGTTAACTCTATTATCTGAGGCAATGCTTAGAACTTAGATTTGATGATGGAAAAACTGAAAATACCCTTTCTGAAATGGAGAGAAGAAAACAGTAGCTTCACTAAAACACACATTTAAATCTATATAAGTTCCACATATTCAACCTTTGTCTCTTCTGCAGTTTTTGCTCCAAATGTGCTTTTAACAAAAATATTCTCTATAAAAACAAGGGTCAGTGATTTGGGAAGACAATAAATATTTAATTAATTCATTGGAAGAAGATTTCACTTTAAAATGCTTTGTCCATATGATGTGATGGTTTAAAAATAAGTGTTCTGGCAGTTGACTTAAACGATGAAAAGGTGAAATAGCTAAATAGGAATTCAGATGCAGTGTTGGGAAATTGGAATATATTTTTTATTCATATTAAGGATATCATATTACCAAAAATTGTAAAGGTAGTATTGAAATAATAGATAAAAGGTTCCTTAACCAGGCAAGAGAAAATAAATTTAAAAGTTTAATTGTGTGTGCTTACTATGACTATTTGTAGTTCATTCTAAAAGTAACTATGAACAAACAGTAAAGTGTTGCAAATCTTTTTTCCAACTGGACAACACGATTTACTATGATACTGACAATGAAGATTTACTAGGTATGAAATTTACAGATTATTGCAACTATAAAATTTGTAAAAATTAGGCTCATTAAAGGAATAAGTTAATTCCATGCATTGACATGGTACATGCATGATATTTGAAAAAAAACAAAATAGAAATGTTCTATAATATCTGTCTGAGATTATTTTTGGCAATAGATATATTTACTAAGCTCTTATATGATTTGAAAATGGCATACATGTATGGATTTTTAAACCTGTAACTCAGACTGGTTATTTCTAATATAAAGTATAAAACTATTGTTGCCAGAATATAGTCAGAAAAGTAAAGAATCATATTTTGTGCTTTCATAACTTGAATACTAACAGTAAAAATAAACTAATGAAAACTGGGACCAGTAGAATATTTTTAAATGTTAGGAATTATATATACATGGTAGATTATTAATGGGACAGCTGAGAAGAGTGTGACATTTCTTCCAAATTTATGAACTGGCTTTGCTAAAGACAAATACATGCTTCCACAAATCTTCCCTTTATTTTGTCTGAGTTTGGCTACGCATATTGTCTACTATTGGTATTTCTAGCCGACTACCTCACCCTCCATGTACTTAATTTGGCATGTACAGTCTTTATAAAATCTTCTTTTCCATTCTAGTTCAAAGTCACACTTTCAGAAGTTTGCAATCCTATTATAACAGAAAAACATTTAAAGCACATTCTCTTTATAACATTTCACTGAATTGGGACTGCAGCATTTTAAAACAATTACACAAAATATTTCTAGTATGAACAGTATATACATCCTGGGTCAGTTTACCAGCAATAAACTCTTTAGAAACATTATCCTTATTCCACTAATAATTCTCATATTTTTCTTACAGTAGTAGGACTGTGATATTTTACCTTATATCTAAACAAATACAGGAATCAATTGGTATTTACTTTGCTTTATCTTATATGTACTTAGTTTCTTTTATTTCTTTTTTCATTTATCACTCCCAGTTGATTGCAAACTATTTGTATCTTTCTTCTCACCTCAGAAGCAAAACCATAGATGGTCTCATAAAGCCACATTGTTGTACAAACAGAAGATACCCAGCAAATACTACTGAACAAAGAATCATAATAACAACATTGAATTTAGGCAACAACAGCAAGGGCAATGCAAACTTACTGTCACTTCAAGAGAGCAATGGGCTAAAAATACACATGTATATATATAGACAGAGAGAGAGAGAGAAAGGAAAGGTCAGATGCTGCTCTTACTGTATTTCAGTGACTTTCTAATCTTTTAGAATAAGTCTGTTAACACAAGAAAATTTAAAAATGAATACAGAAATACATTATATATAATAACAAATTAACAAAGGAAAATACATGAGAAATTATGAGCGATGTTTCATTTTGATAGAAAAATTTTTTTTAAAAATTGATGTTTGGATGCAGGTCATAAACCCAGATTCTGTGTTTAAATGCTGGCTTCACTGAAAATAATATTAGGAAACCACAGAGGTGATAGTCTATGTTTGTAATGAAAAAGGTCGTAAATAAAATAATGATTTTTCTGTAATGTACTGCATGAGAACTGCTATGAATCTGTGTTTTTTATTTTCTTGATTTCCTACCCTATTAACTGTGCTTTAATTTCCATGAATTACTTTAGGTTACATATTAAATTTAATGGTGGAAGGAAAAGTGTTGTAAATTTAAAATACTAAGATTTGTTTATGTAGAGCCACAAATGCTTTATTTTGTATAAAGTTTTCTTTTATTAAAAATAATATCTGAATGAATAAAAGAAATTCACGATAAAAATTTTAAATAAAGAATATCATACAATGGATCATGAAATACCCATCTACCATTTTTTTTTCTAGTCCTGGTACCACCCCTACTTGTTTTTTTTTGTTGTTGTTATCATTAATCTATGTTACGTGAAGAACATTATGTTTACTAGGCTTTCCCCTACCCCAAGTCCCCCCAACAAATCCCATTACAGTCACTGTCCGTCAGCATAGTAAGATGTTGTAGAATCACTACTTGTCTTCTCTGTGTTGCACAGCCCTCCCCTTTCCCCCACTCCCCACATTACACATGCTAATCATAATACTACCCTTTCTTCTTCCCTGCCCTTCACCCTCTCTACCCTCCCATTCTCCCCAGTCTCTCTCCCCTTGGTAACTGTTAATCCATTCTTGGGTTCTGTGATTCTGTTCCTGCTTTGTTCCTTCAGTTTCTCTTTTGCTCTTAGACTCCACAGATGAGTGAAATCATTTGGTATTTGTCTTTCTCCACTTGTCTTATTTCACTGAGCATAATACCCTCTAGCTCCATCCATGTTGTTGCAAACTGTAGGATTTGTTTTATTCTTATGGCTGAATAATATTCCATTGTGTATATGTACCACATCTTCTTTATCCATTCATCTACTGATGGACACTTAGGTTGCTTCCATTTCTTGGCTATTGGAAATAGTGCTGCAATAAACATAGGGGTGCATCTGTCTTTTTCAAACTGGAGTGCTACATCCTTAGGGTAAATTCCTAAAAGTAGAATTCCTGGGTCAAATGGTAAGTCTATTTTGAGCATTTTGAGGAACCTCTGTATTCCTTTCCACAATGATTGAACTAATTTACATTCCCACCAGCAGTGTAGGAGGGTTGCCCTTTCTCCACATCCTCTCCAACATTTGTTGTTGTTTGTCTTTTGGATGTTGGCCATCCTAACTGGTGTGAGGTGATATCTCATAATGGTTTTAATTTGCATTTCTCTGATAACTAGCTATGTGGAGCATCTTTTCATGTGTCTGTTGTCCATCTGAATTTCTTCTTTGGAGAACTGTTTGTTCAGCTCCTCTTCCCATTTTTTAATTGTATTATTTGCTTTGTGTTTGTTGAGGTGTGTGAGCTCTTTATATATTTTGGATGTCAAGCCTTTATTGGATCTCTCATTTACGAATATATTCTCCCATACTGTAGGGTACCTTTTTGTTCTATTGATGGTGTCCTTTGCTGTACAGAAGCTTTTCAGCTTGATATAGTCCCACTTGTTCATTTTTGCTTTTGTTTTTCTTGCCTGGGGAGATACGTTCATGAAGAAATCACTCATGTTTATGTCCAAGAGATTTTTGCCTATGTTTTTTTCTAAGAGTTTTATGGTTTCATGACTTACATTCAGGTCTTTGATCCATTTTGAATTTGCTTTTGTGTATGGGGTTAGACAGTGATCCAGTTTCATTCTCCTACATGTAGCTGTCCAGTTTTGCCAGCACCATCTGTTGAAGAGACTGTCATTTCCCCATTGTATGTCCATGGCTCCTTTATGGAATATTAATTGACCATATATGTTTGGGTTAATTTCTGGAGCCTCTAATCTGTTCCACTTGTCTGTGGCTCTGTTCTTGTGCCAGTACCAAATTGTCTTGATTACAGTGGCTTTGTAGTAGAGCTTGAAGTTGGGGAGTGAGATCCCGCCCACTTTATTCTTCTTTCTCAGGATTGCTTTAGCTATTTGGGGTCTTTGGTGTTTCCATATGAATTTTTGAACTATTTCTTCCAGTTCATTGAAGAATGTTGTTGGTAATTTGATAGGGATTGCATTGAATCTGTATATTGCTTTGGGCAAATGGCCATTTTGATGATATTAATTCTTCCTAGCCAAGAGCATGGGATGAGTTTCCATTTGTTAGTGTCCTCTTTAGTCTCTCTTAAGAGTGTCTTATAGTTTTCAGGGTATCAGTCTTTCACTTCTTTGGTTAGGTTTATTCCTAGGTATTTTATTCTTTTTGATGCAATTGTGAATGGAATTGTTTTCCTGATTTCTCTTTCTATTGGTTCATTGTTAGTGTATAGGAAAGCCACAGATTTCTGTGTGTTAATTTTGTATCCTGCAACTTTGCTGTATTCCGATATCAATTCTATTAGTTTTGGAGTGGAGTCTTTAGGGTTTTTTATGTACAATATCATGTCATCTACAAATAGTTACAGTTTAACTTCTTTACCAATCCGGATTCCTTGTATTTCTTTGTTTTGTCTAATTGCCGTGGCTAGGACCTCCAGTACTATGTTATGTAACAGTGGGGAGAGTGGGCATCCCTGTCTTGTTCCCGATCTCAGAGGAAAAGCTTTCAGCTTCTTGCTGTTCAGTATGATGTTGGCTGTGGGTTTATCATATATGGCCTTTATTATGTTGAGGTACTTGCCCTGTATACCCATTTTGTTGAGAGTTTTTATCATGAATGGATGTTGAATTTTGTCAAATGCTTTTTCAGCATGTATGGTTTTTGTCTTTCTTTATGTTTATTGGTGGATGATGTTGATGGATTTTCAAATGTTGTACCATCCTTGCATCCCCGGGATGAATCCCACTTGGTCGTGATGTATGATCCTTTTGATATATTTTTAAACTCGGTTTGCTAAAATTTGTTGAGTATTTTTGCATCTATGTTCATCAGGGATATTGGTCTGTAATTTTCTTTTTTGGTGGTGTCTTTGCCTGGTTTTGGAATTAGGTGATGTTGGCTTCATAGAATGAGTTTGGGAGTATTCCCTCCTCTTCTATTTTTTGGAAAACTTCAAGGCGAATGGGTATTATATCTTGTATATATGTCTGATAAAATTCTGAGGTAAATCCATCTGGCCCTGGGTTTTTTTTCTTGGGTAGTTTTTTGATTACCGCTTCAATTTCATTGCTGGTAATTGGTTTGTTTAGATTTTGTGTTTCTTCCTTGGTCAGTCTTGGAAGGTTGTATTTTTTCTAGGAAGTTGTCCATTTCTTCTAGGTTTTTCCAGCTTCTTAGCATATAGGTTTTCATAGTAGTCTCTAATAATTCTTTGTATTTCTGTTGGGTCCATCATGATATTTCCTTTCTCATTTCTGATTCTGTTGATGTGTGTTGATTCTCTTTTTCTCTTAATAAGTCTGGCTAGAGGTTTATCTATTTTGTTTATTTTCTCAAAGAACCAGCTCTTGGTTTCATTGATTTTTTTCTATTTTACTCTTCTCAATTTTGTTTATTTCTTCTCTTATCTTTATTATTTCCCTCCTTCTGCTGACTTTAGGCCTCATTTGTTCTTCTTCTTCTAATTTTAATAATTGTGATGTTAGATGATTCATTTGGGTTTGTTCTTCCTTCTTTAAATATGCCTGGATTGCTATATACTTTCCTCTTAAGAATGTTTTCGCTGCGTCCCACAGAAGTTGGAGCTTTGTGTTTTGTTTGTCATTTATTTCCATATATTGCTGGATCTCCATTTTAATTTGGTTGTTGATCCATTGACTATTTAGAAGTGTGTTGTTAAGCTTCCATGTGTTTGTGAGCCTTTTGGCTTTCTTTGTACTATTTGTTTCTAGTTTTATATCTTTGTGGTCTGAAAAGTTGGTTGGTAGAATTTCAATCTTTTGGAATTTACTGAGGCTCTTTTTGTGGCCTAGTATGTGGTCTATTCTGGAGAATGTTCCATGTGCACTTGAGAAGAATGCATATCCTGTTGTTTTTGGGTGTAGAGTTCTATAGATGTCTATTAGGTCCATCTGTTCTAGTGTGTTGTTCAGTGCCTCTGTGTCCTTACTTATTTTCTGTCTGGTGGATCTGTCCTTTGGAGTGAATGGTGTGTTGAAGTCTCCTAAAATGGATGCATTGCAGTCTATTTCCTCCTTTAGTTCTTTTAGTATTTGTTTCACGTATGCTGTTGCTCCTGTGTTGTGTGCGTATATATGTATAATGGTTATATCCTCTTGTTGGACTGAGCCCTTTATCATTATGTAATGTCCTTCTTTATCTCTTGTTAGTTTCTTTGTTTTGAAGTCTATTTTGTCTGATACTAGTACTGCAACACCTGCTTTTTTCTCCCTATTTTTTGCATGAAATATCTTTTTCCATCCCTTGACTTTTAGTCTGTGCATGTCTTTGGGTTTGAGGTGAGTCTCTTGTAAGCAGAATATAGATGGGTCTTGTTTTTTTTTATCCATTCAGCGACTCTATGTCTTTTGATTAGTGCATTCAGTCCATTCACATTTGGGGTGATTATCGATAGGTATGTACTTATTGCCATTTCAGGCTTTAGATTCGTGGTTACCAAAGGTTCCAGGTTACTTTCCTTACTATCTAAGAGTCTAACTTCACTCACTTAGTATGCTGTTACAAACAGAATCTACAGGTTCTTTTCTGTTTCTCCTCCTTTTTCTTCCTCCTTCATTCTTTACATATTAGGTACCAGGTTCTGTACTTTTTGTCTATACCTTGATTTATTTTGGGGATAGTCAATATAATTTTTTATTTGCCTCACCATCAGCTGCTCCATCCTCCCTACCATGGTTTTACTACCTCTGGTGACAGCTATCCCATCCTAGGAACACTTCCATCTATAGCAGTCCCTCTAACATAGACTGCAGAGATGGTTTGTGGGAGTTGAACTCTCTCAGCTTTTGCTTATCTGGAAATTATTTAATCCCTCCTTCAAATTTAAATGATAATCTCTCTGGATAAAGTAATCTTGGTTCCAGGCCCTTCTGCTTCATGACATTAAAAACATCATGCCACTCCCTTCTGCCCTGTATGGTTTCTGCTGAGAAGTCTGATGTTAGCCTGATGGGCTTTCCTTTGTATGTGATCTTATTTCTGCCTCTGGTTGCTTTTAACAGTCTGCCCTTATCCTTGATCTTTTCCATTTTAATTACTATGTGTCTTTGTGTTGTCTTCCTTGAGTCCCTTGTGTTGGTGGATATGTGGATCTCCATGACCTGACAGACTATGTCCTTCCCCAGATTGGGGAAGTTTTCAGCAACTACCTCCTCAAAGACACATTCTATCCCTTTCTCTCTCTCTTCTTCTTCTGGTATCCCTATAATGTGAAAATTGTTCTGCTTGGATTGGTTACACAGTTCTCTCAATATTCTTTCATTTTTAGAGGTCCTTTTTCTCTCTGTGCCTCAGCTTCTTTGTATTCCTCTTCTCTAGTTTCTATTTCATTTATTCTCTCCTCCACTGTATCCAACCTGCTTTTAATACCTTCCATCGTGTTCTTCAACGATTTGATCTCTGACCTGAATTCATTCCTGAGTTCTTTCCGTACCTCCATTAGAATATTGATGATTTTTATTTTGAACTCCCTTTCTGGAAAAGTCATGAGGTCCATATTATTTAAATCTTTCTCAGAGTTGTATTAACAATTTTACTCTGGACAAGGTTCCTTTGGTGTTTCATGTTTGTATATGGCACCCTCTCGTGTCCAGAAGCTGTAGTCTCTGGAGCTGCTCAGCCCCTGAAGCAATGTCTGGGGTCGCAGAGGAGCGGTACTGGTGCCTGGAGGAGGAAAGAGATGTTCCCCACCTCCCAGCTGCTGTGCCTGTCTCCACTGCCTGAGCCAGTTGGCCGAGCACACAGGTATAAGTTTTTGTCCCAGAGCAGCCAGATATGGATCCCTGCTTTCCACAAGCAGCCAGAATCCCAGTCTCCCCAGGAACTCTGCCTGTATTAACTCTCCAACCTGGTAGTCATGCAAGTCTCATGAAAGCACCATGAAATGTAGGATTATGCTCCCAGAGCAGATCTCTGGAGCTAGGTATTCAGCAGTCCCAAGCCTTCCACTCCCTCCCTGCCCCATTTCTCTTCCTCCCGCCCGTGAGCTGGGGTTGGGGAGGGGCTCAGCTCCCATGGAGCCATAGCTCCGGTACGTTACCCCATTCGCTGAGGTCTGCTCTTTTGTCCAGGCGTGTGCAGTCTGACACCGTCCTCTTTCCTGTTGCTCTCTCAGGATTAGTTGCGCCAATTAAATTTTCTATTTGTATCCAGTTTTAGGAGGAAGCCTCTGTCTCTCCTCTCACGCTGCCATCTTTAATCTAATCCCCATCTATCATTTTTATCCACATTTTAAAATAGTCCATTAAATTTCTACAAATCAGGATTATATAACTATCTCTTAGCTGTGTTTTGATAATTTTGAATAAATAAAATTCTTGTGGCTAAATATTTAAGTTGGCAATGTGAATCAAGTTAGCACAGAATCCTAAATTCTGAAGGAGAATCCATTGTATAAGAATTAAGCTTTAAATCCAATGGTAAATCAGATATACAGATTTGATGGTAGATAGATATGTAGATGTTAATAGATGATAGATAGAGACAATGATAGACAGGCAGACAGACAAGTATTTACATATAAACCTTTATCATCAAGTTGGGTCTATTGAGAAAATAGGTTTTGTAACAGAAGTTATGGCACAGAACTGATTTATGTATTCCAGAAATGCTGACTAAACCAGAAATGTAAAGCAGTGTGTTGACTGTGTGACAGAGGGAATGAGTTTGCATTATATATGTCACTATCACTTTGTTAATTATTGATACTCTGAAGTAGGATAGTTTAAGTGGTGATTCTTAAACCTATATGTGCCTCAGAATGACCCAGAGAATATTGCACAAAAAAAACCACACAATGCCAATACATGGCCTCAACTTAAACCCAGTGAATCAGTGTTCAGAGTGGGACTGGACATCAATAGTTTATAAAATCTCCCCAGATGATGAGGAGGCAAGGAGTAAAAGGAGAAACCTACAGTGAAAAAAAACATATGCAGACTGGTCAAGAAGAACAAATTGCTCCAGAAAGCCAATTGTTTGCCTATGCATTGATAGAGTTTCCCTTGTGGGTCAATAGAACCATGACTCCATCTTGAGATGCCAAAGTGTGGACTGAAGACATCCAGTGACCTGAGATGTGTGAGATTTGCATTTTTTTTTATTGAGGGCAATAAATGATTTCTTGCAAAGGCAAACTGGTCTTTCTAATAAAGGAAAAAGCATAAGACCTTGGGGAAAGAGTGTCAGCCTTTTAGCCCTTTGAAACTGTGAAAATATGCTCAAAAATTTAATAAGTAATACAAGAAAGAGGTCTCTAAGAAAATCATTCCAAAAAAGTATAAATGGGATATGCGTTTGAATTATAAACAAAAGGGAATAAACATTGAAGACTTTATTTAGGCAAATGAACAATCTGATTGAAGGGGTGAGATTGAAGTCATGCTCTGACAATTCCTTGCCAATGGCAGTAAGAAATGTTGAAGGATTATGCTAAGAAAAAATGAGCTATGTAGAAACAGCAGTGGGAACAGTAAGCAAGACTGTTATAATGTGTGGCTGATTGGATATGGTCATTATTTCACTATGCCTACATTTGGTTTGTACCTATTATATACCAGCATTTCAAGAATGTTCCAACAGTAATTCTACACATTTAAGAAACTCCAAATATTATGTGCATGTAAAAAGTGATGAAATATGATATGATTAAGTTTCTAATAAAATAAAGGTGCAAAAATTTGCCATGAAACCTGCTTAGGAGTTACAGGAAGGTATCGCCAAAGAGGAGTTTGTGAGTTGAGAGCGCTAACAGGGTTTTGATAGCTAACATATTTGAGGACTAATTATGGATTACATATTTAGGCCCAGCAGCAAAGGACAAAAAAGAGGGTGGGTGGGAAAACCAAGTCAATCTGAAACTCAAAAGCCAAGGAAGCAGATCATTTCTGGAAAGGAAGAAAATCCTATATAATCAAAGGCATCAGAGACAGAGAGAATAATGGTGACTACCATATATCCATTGGATTCAGCCACCAGAAGGTAATTTTTGCCTTAACATCTCTAAACTTGGAAGAAAACTCTAGGAAATTAAACCAAAGGAAGTAAAAAACCAACCTGTAAATATATGGAGAAAGTGGAGATAGACTACTAACTTTTAAAATATGATATAAAAGAAAAGTAGGGTCACAGTTAAAAGAAAAGCATGTGTAAAGAACTTTATCTATTTGTATGTTTTGCCTTTCTTCATTGTTAATGAAAAACTGGCTTTGAGGCAAATATTTGAGTGTCTCATAAGATTGTAGGGGAATGAATAAAATCAAAGGAGATAAACTATAAGAAAGAAAGAAAATTCTAAAATTAAATTATAAAAGCAAGATAAATAGTAAAACATGTCGAGGAAGTGCATGTATGGGGTGTCTGTGTGTGTGTGTGTGTTTAATGGGGAAAAATTGTATATTAGAAATAACAGAAAAAGAAAACGATTCTATTTCAGACAAACTTATAGATTCCCTATTGATCAGTTAGCTGATCCTTGTTTCTTGACCCTTAGGCTCAGGGTTTATAAAATGGAGATATTCATACCTGCCCCTTACTAACTTAAAGTCTCTGAGAAATAATGTGGTAGTATATGAAAAGAGCCTTAAGCTCCCTCAAAGGCATATCCAAACAAGGTATTAAACCTCAGGCCACAGCTATTTAACTAGAACTATCTCCCAGTGTGTTTTAGAGTTGGTTATTTTTTATTTTTTGTCTTTTAATACATAGCTGGGTTAGTAATACACAAAATTTCTAAACAGAATTTTAAAAATACATGTGAAATTCCAAACCGAATTCCCCAGCTTACGCACTTTTATTGTTCTAAATGCAACTTATTTGTAAAACAAATTTGTGCATACAATGGCACCCCAATATTCCCAAATGTATTTGAATCTAATCATACAGTGATCATGAATATTTCTATCTTCAATTGCTTGAGGTGGCAGTTATCAACTATATTTTGTTCCCATTATGACTGACACAGGGGAGACTCACTTAAAGACACACCCTACTCCAGGGACTACTCAGATAACTTAGAGATTCTTACAAATATATTCAAAGGTGACTCCAGATAATATGCAGTCTCTGGGGCCTTGAATGAACATTCATTGTTGTCCCAGGCCCCAGCTGATGGAAATGAATTAGAGTTGGCATTGCTCTTAAGCCTTAGAACCAGCATTCTGTATTCTTCATATAATTTTCTGGTAATATAGAGGTCACATGAGTAGTGGTTGGTGGAGGTCCTCTACCTTCTAGGAGTGCCTTCATTCTGTAGGGAGCCCCTGAGGATGGCTGCCTCTTCCTATCCCACCACCCTTCTCGTAGGAAATGCTGGTGAGCCCAAGGTAAGCGTTTGCAATTGTGGGGATCATTTGCCCCCTAAACTAACCTTGGATTTGGAAGGACAAGCATAGGAAATAAGGGTTTGAGTTGGGTGCTATGGTGTGTACAATGTAATGTGTTTCAATAAATGCATTTGCTGATTAATATTTTTGATACTTTTTTTCTGGAAAATGTGAACAAATGCTAAACTCATATACCAGTGAACTTGACATCAGGAGAAAGACCTATTTAGATGAGGAGGGGAGTTAGAATATATCTTGATTACAGAAATAATAAAGCTTGCGTTTTAGTGACATTATTGCAAGGGGTTAGGCATTTATGAAGGGAAAATGTGGTGAGCATTTAATTAATTTTCCTTTTTTTGTAAAATTGCATCTCCATAATTGATCATGTAAATCACCAGACAGTAAATCCAGGCAGTCTAGTAGGTTTGGAGGTTGCATGAGAAGTTTTCACAATCTTCACTTTCATTCAGATGTGGACTAGCAGCAGGGTCTCACCCTGCTCTTATTCAGAGAGCTCAAAGGAAGTTAAGTCTGTGCATTCAGAATTCATAAGAGGACTGAAACAATTTTCTAAAAAGTTTTCTTTAATGTCTACAATGCTGATGTCAAATTGTACTACAGATATAATAACTGCTTTCTAATTTTTCAGATTCATTTTCTTTAATTTTAGAGAACCATATAACCACCCTCTTTTTTTGAAAATATTAATATAATAATATGTACTATTTATAATCTGAAACTTTGAGGAAATTAATTTTGAAATTAACACTAATATGCTATTATGTTTTGAGAATATGTAAAACATTACCAGGTGCTACCAATTAAAAAAAATCATTGTCACAAAATTCACTTATAGTTTCTAATAAAGCAATAGAAACCAAATGCATATTCACATATATATTAATAATGATAAAATATTTATTTTATCCATTCTTAACTGTTAGATTGATTAAAAAGGTAACCATAAAAACATATATAATGTCCCATAATCAGACATACTTAAATATATTTGCCTTCCATCTCCATTAGCAAAATCTTATAAGTTACAACCTATGCTATAAAAATAGACTGTTTTCTCTGATAGGTCTGTTGACAATTTTAGTAAAGGGAAAAGAAAAATGATGAACTTTAGGAATATCCTATTATATACAATACTTACAATAAAAGAGAAAACAGCAGCTGGCTAAGAATGCAGAAACTCTTCCCTTGGAGTCCATTTCTTATAATCTACTGACATTACTTTTATGGGCATTTTATTTGCAAGAGGATAGGACCCCAAGGATGCCCCTAGAAAGAACTTCAGGTTAAATCTCTTTCCCTATCGCCTACTGCTCGGGGACTTACAACTTTATTGGGAACTTTAAAACTGCACCTTCCTTTTAGCCTCAGTAGTTTCTTCATAAATCTTGTCCTTATCTGTAATTCACATACAGCTGTCTCAGCCACATCAATTATTTCTGAATGGGCTGAAAAGGCTTTTTTATTTTTTTCAATTCATTTAGTTACGTCCATCAAACAGACTTCTAATGACTCTCTTTGTCAGTCATAAAGCACTGAAACAGTCATGGAACAGAACACTGGCGCATTTTAAGGAACCCAGCACTTCATTTTTAAGGAGGAGCGCTCCAACACTGAGACCTTTCCTCAGAAATGAACAGGTACTTGATTAATCTGCAAACATTTTCAAATGGCATCAATGGTTTACTGAACAAACATACCTAGGATTCCATAGTGCATTAGTTGGAATATGTCTGGCAGAACCTTCAAACAACCTTTAATCAGGTCTTTTAACGTTTTTAGGGGCATCTTTCTTTGCTAACATCTCAAGAGTCCTCATACTTCAAACTGCTTTTCTATCTTTCAAGTCAATAGCAGATGAAAGGATATTAAAAAGAAACATGTCGAGACATTTGGATTGGTTAATTAAAACACTCACTTGGGGAAAAAATTAAATAACTATTTCTTTTGACTCATATGCAATTACATATTTGACATTACTGTTTATTTGTCCTGCAGAAACTAAGATTGCAGATGATACTTTATAACTCTTAGCCTAGTTGATCACAAATTACTTAATATTGCAAAAGAACAATAGTGATATTATTAAAATAGCAGGTAGTATGTGCCAGGAAAATTGAATTCATTTCACTCATGTTGTCACTTCTCACCCATCTCTACATGGATTACATTAATATTCTGATTTTGCAAAAGAGAAAAAAATAATAAATTTCAATATTTAACCTACTGGAAGAACTACTCTAACCTAAAAATAAAGCAGCTCTCCTATTTTCTTTCCCTAATGAAAAATGTCAGGAAAACAGAATTTTCTTACTAAACGTATGCAAACATTTTTTCTGAAAACTTCTAGTATCTATATAACACAAACTGTGAGTCCCTATATTGTGGGCATAATTGTTCAATTTATTTTTTTGCTCTTTTTTTTGCTGACTTCTGTTAAACTTGGTCCAGAATTGACACACTTTTTCCATTAAGGTCCAGAAAGTAAATGTTTTAGGCTTTTTAGGTCATATGCCTCTGACACAACTACTTAACCGTGCTGCTGTAGTGCAACAACAGCCATTGAAGATACATAAAAGAATGAGGATGGCCCTGTTCCAATAAAACTTTATTTATGGAAATGGAAATTTAAATTTCATAATAATCTCCCCATTCCATGAAATGATACTTAAAATTTTTTTTCAACCATATAAAAATGCAAAAGAACAAATGTAAAAACTACAACTTTTCCATTGGATTAACATTTTTAAACATTACTGTGAACTTCTTAACTAGTGTATAGGGTCCTCATAAGCAATGTTTATCCACTGACAATGACAGGTCTTGAAAATAGTCTATATTCAATTGCCACTTGTTAACATGTTTTGATATTTCATGTCCTTTTGGAAATAACTCAGGAGACTTGGATTCAAGTGTTAGCTCTGATATTAAATGTGAATTCTTCAGTCATCTTTTAGCTTTAGCATTTTCAACTTTAAAATGAGTGCATATCCTTTTCAGTTCTTTAATTCTCTGAAACTTTTAAGAAAATAAGTGTGTGGGATCAGTGAATAAATGGTTTGAAATCAATGATTTCAAAGTAGATTTAGCTCACCCATTAAGAAATTTGTTAGTATATTGCGAATATTAGTGCATCTTGAAAGCATTTACTCATCAAAAAAAGACCATAAACAGAGATATGCATAACAATCAAACATTTTAGTTAATTACCTTAATTAAAAGATGGTATGGTTCCCTCAGGCTTAACATCTTTTGAGAAAGGGAAGACATTCTCTGGAAAGTCAGCTCTGTGAGATATGCTTGTGCAAATCTTCCTATCCTCTGAAACCACCTCTTTTGTGATTCCTTCTTTGATTCAACCATATAAAAATATCAATTGAGCTCCTACTGTGTGTTTGCAGCTGTGAAATCTCAATCTCTCTCAAATGTATGAATGTGTGATTCAAATAGCAGAGGTTAGCAATGTTGGTATGAAATACAGTGGTGAAAACATGCTGGGACATGATTGGATTTCACCTCCCAATTCATTTGAGACCCTATATAGTCCCTTGTAAATTTCCATGTTTACATGCCCAGAGAAACAGGAAGGCAGAGGGGGTTACAGTTAGGAAAAGAGAATATTGACTGGCAACTAATGAGAAAAATACTATCTCCACAATGACATTCAATCCTATAAAGACTTATTAAGCACTTGCTTCGTGCCCACCACTGTGCTGAAAAATCTACATGCTGCAAATAAACATTCAGGCATTAAGCTCAGTTGGGCAAGTGTAGATTAATCATACAAAAGCACTCACAGGATACAAGCAAAGGTTTCTTTTTCTTTCTTTTTTTTCTTTTCGCTATTGTGATAATTATCAAAAGCTCAGTTCACATGCCGCTCAGTTGCCCTGCATGACTACTCTACACACCCATGGAGTTTCAGAAGCAGCTGAATGAGGTCGATAAACCTATGTCTCAAGCTTCATAGCTGGAGTTAGTCTGCAGCAGTTCAAGGAAGCAAGGGTGAAGAACCAAGTGGAACTCCAGGAGAACTCCCCAGGTTTCCAACTACTAAACCACTAAAAATGAGCAAATAACAACAAGGACAAAAAATAAATAAAACTTGAAATAGCTACCTTCTAAAATACACAGAAGTTTAGAAGCATAGATAGGAGCCTCCTTCACAAGCACCTGAATCAACTCCCCCGTACTGAAATGAATGAAAATGAAACGCGCACTTCAGGATCCACTCAAACAGATGCTCCAGAATTTTTTCTCTCTTTTCCTTTCCTATCTTAGACATTTCATCTGAACTGCACCTGGTGAAATCTGTTTAGGAAACTATATACATTTAAAAACACTGGGTTTTCATATTTTATGGAATGGAGATTTGTGTCCTTAAGTACCCTTCCCTGGTCTGGATAGATTAAAATGTTTAACAGGACTCAAGATAGACAAATGCAGTAAGGCTTTGAGGTGTTACTGAAGCATTTCATTATTAAACTGAATTGAAACCTAACTCTTGAGCCAGAATCTTCTGCACAGGTGAACTTTCTGCTACCCAGGTGCACCCATTTCTTCTGCCATCCACACTGGCTCACTTGTCTCATCTTATGTGCACTTTGTTAAAAGAAAAGCTACCAGTGCCCATAAGGAAAAATGTATTTGATGCCTAGTATGTATTAATGTTCATTCATTACTACATTTCATTCAGAAAACTCAGTGAAAGTGAGTGTGGCAGGTAGAAAAATGGACACTATGACGTACACATTCTTTGAATAACTGATCTTACACACAAAGGGGAATTTAAGATTGCAGATAGAATTAAGTTTGCTCATCAACTGACCTTAAAATAGGAACATTATATTGGATTATCTGGATGGGCCCAGTGTAAGTACAAAGATTCTTTTTGTTTATTATTAAAGTATCATTTCATAAAGGTTTCACATGAGCAACATAGTGGTTATTACATTCACCCACATTATCAAGTCTCCCCCTATCCCCCATCACAAGTGTTCTTAAAAACAGAGAACTGTGGGGAAAATGGAAGTTCCTATGTCCAGGATATTCACCTTACGTTACGTAAACTGCTTGATGTAACTGGCCTCCTGCTAGGCTACTGCTTTTATACCTGTAGGCAGTGAGCGACTATTGACTGAGTCATTATATAAAAAGCTCCTCCCAGTGCCCCGGGGGGTGAGCAGAGACAGAGGTGGACTGTGGACCTGCAGACTGCTGGATGCAGATGTGATCCTAGTGCTCGACCTACCACCTAGAGAATAAAGCCGGGTAATAAACACTTTTACCCCAAGAACATTCTGCTGTCATTTCTCGAACTCGCCAAATCCATAGTGAACTTGCTCAGGGCTGAAACCCTCAGGCAAGACAAGAGTGACGTCACATAAGGAGGTCAGAGGGAAGCAGTGTGAGAACTGCATTCACCTTCTCCAGGTTTGAAGAGAGAGGAATGAGCCTCTCTTGCCAAGAGGTTTCAGCCCCAGAGAAATTCACTATAGACTCAATGAGAACAAAGAAATGACAAAGGAATATTCTTGGCGTGAAAGGGTTTATACCCAACTTTATTCCCAAGGTGGCAGGTCAGTCACTAGAATCCCATCCACTCAGAGCAAGTCTGCATGCAGCAAGCCGGTCTCTGGCTCTGGGCCTCTCTGCTCCTGCAGCCGTCTCAGTCTTTGTCTTCAGTGCTGCCACCACTCCAGCCTCTGCTCTGCTCTCCTGCAGCCTTGCAGCTGTGTCACCGTGTCACCCAGAGCACTGGGTGGAGCTCTTTATAGAGAGTCAGTAACAACATATTGCCCACACGTGTGTAGTAAGCTAGCTGACCAGGGCCAGGGGAGGATCCCTGCCACAGCAACCTTCACTTTATCCACAGTGCCACATGCCAAGGAATGCAGGTGGCCTCTAGAAGCTATTAAAGGCAAAGAAGGGAGCCGATTTTCTTCTAGTGCCTCCAGACTGAACAGTACTTTCCCATCACCTTGATTTTAGTCCAGAGAGACCCATTTTAGATTTCTGACCTCAAAACCATAAGGTAATGAATTAGCAGAGTTTTAAGCCACTAAATTCTTGGCAATTTATGATAACAGCAATAAGAAACTTATACAGTGAGTCACGGAGCCTGAGATAGGGTGGGGTGAAAAGAGAAGTGTGGCAGTGGGGCTTAGGGTTCACATTTGTGAAAAACATTACAATCACCCTTCAAATTTAGGTTGGTGTTCCCTCCCTGGATCACCCCACCTTCAGGGCATTGAGAACTAGCATGTCATTCTAATCATTACACTTATTTATAAAACACTCCACATATTGTGCTGTATACTTATTTTATGAACCACTCAAACATATTGCGTTGTATATTTTAAGTGTAAAATGTTAAAATCACCTTTATAACTTTATTTTAACATTTCTCTTCCTCTTACTACAGTAAAAAATCCAATAACAATCAAAACAAAACAAAAAATGAAGAGGACTAGATCTCTGCCCAGTTTTCCATGTAGGGGAAAAACCAAATTTATATTTCAGCCCTTGCTTATCAGATAACTAATAGTGTATTTAGGAAAACCATGAACATTTAAATCAAGAAACTAGAATTTCTTTTCCTGATATCAACTAAAAGTTGAACAACTTTGGGCCACCATACTTAATTCTGAGTCACTATACATCTTTTGTAGATATACATTATAATCCATTTTAAAGATGCAATGGTCTAATTTGATCTTATCAGTGTAACAGTTTTCACTGTAGATTTTTCTATAAATGATAATGAATTGAGAACTGTGTGTGTAGGCCAAAGATTTAGGGAGCTGATAAAGGCACTTAAATAAAAAAATCATGAACTTGGAATAAATAAATTATTCACACCACCCTAGCATTAAAAAAACAAACAAACTGATAATGAATGTCTTGTTTTTAATAGTCTCATCTACACTGGGGAGAGTTAACAGTCCTAACTGGTGCCAAACTGGAGTTCCATATTTATAGATACGGCCTTTCATTTGCTACCTTCTTTCTTATTTCCTCCTTGTTTTATACTTTTATATTAAAGAAAATTTTTTAGGAGTATGAATTCTTTGCATAAAAACCTTAGCTTGGGGCGGAGCCAAGATGGCGGCATGAGTAGAGCAGTGGAAATCTCCTCCCAAAAACACATAGAGCTATGAAAATATAACAAAGAAAAATCTTCCTAAAATAGAGACCACAGGACACAGGACAACATCCAGACCACATCCACACCTGCAAGAACCCAGCGCCTTGTGAAGGGGGTAAGATACAAGCCCCAGCCCGGCGGGACCCGAGCGCCCCTCCCCCCGGCTCCCGGCGGGTGGAGAGAAACCGGAGCGGTTTTTTTTTTTTTTTTTTTTGGCGAGCGCTTTTTGGAAGCCTTAGAGGGACGGGCCCCCGTTGCTGGGGAGGCAGGGTGGCGGGACCGGTGAGGAGGTGCCTGGGAACGGCGCCGGAGGACAAAGAATATACTGCGTTTCTCCCTGCGAGACCTGGGGGCGGGTGACTGAGACCGGTGCCTGAGGACGGAGGAGGTCGCGCGTTTTTCCCCTTTTTTTTTTTCTTCTCTTTTTGGCGAGCGCTTTTTGGAAGCCTTGAAGGGACGGGGACCCCAGTGCTAGGGAGGCACGGTGGCGGGACTGGTGAGCGGGTGGCTGGGACCGGCGCCTGAGGACAAAGAATATCCCCCGTTTTTCCCTGCGGGACCGGTGGGCGGGTGCCTGAGACCGGCACTTGAGGACAGAGGAAATCGCGCGTTTTTCCCCTTTTTTTTTTCTCTTTTCTGCGAGTGCTTTTTGGAAGCCTAAAAGGGACAGGGACCCCGGTGCTAGGGAGGCAGGGCGGCGGGACTGGTGAGCGGGTGCCTGGGACCGGCACCTGAGGACAAAGAATATCCCGCATTTTTCCCTGTGGGACCGGTGGGTGGGTGCCTGAGACCAGCACCTGAGGACGGAAGAAATCGCGCGTTTTTCCCCTTTTTTTTCTCTCTTTTTGCCGAGTGCTTTTTGGAAGCCTTGAAGGGACAGGGACCCCGGTGCTAGGGAGGAAGGGCGGCGGGACTGGTGAGCGGGTGCGTGGGACCAGTGCCTGAGGACAAAGAATATTGAGCGTTCCTTCCCTGCGGGACCGGTGGGTGGGTGCTTTTTGGAAGCCTTGAAAGGACAGGGACCCTGGTGCTAGGGAGACAGGGCAGCAGGACCAGTGAGCGGGTGCCTGGGACCGGCACCTGAGGACAAAAAAAAAAAAAAAATCGCTTGTTTTTTCCTTTTTTTTCCTTTTTTTTTCTCTTTCTTTCTGTTCCCTCTCTCATTGTTGCTGTTGTTGTTTTGGTTTGGAGAGTGCTTTTTGGAAATCTTAAAGGGGCAGGACAGGTCACTTAGACCAGAAGCAGGGAATCTGGGGATCTCTGGGCACTCTAACCCCCTGGGCAGCAGGGAGCACAGAGGCCCCTTATGGAGATAAATAGTCTCCTGGCTGCTCCCCCTCCAACGGGGCTCCACCATTTTGGAGGAAGAGCCCCAGCCAGGCCAAGCCCACAGCAACAGCGGAGATAAACCCCAAAGCAACTGGGCAGGAAGCAGAAGCCCTGTCTGCACACAGCTGCCCAGCACAAGCCACTAGAGGTCGCTATTCTCCCAGGAAAAGGCTACAAACCAACAAGAAGGGAAGCTCTTCCAGCGGTCACTTGTACCAGCTCTGCAAACTATCTCTATCACCATGAAAAGGCAAAACTACAGGCAGACAAAGATCACAGAGACAACACCTGAGAAGGAAACAGACCTAACTAGTCCTCCTGAAAAATAATTCAAAATAAAAATCATGAACATGCTGACAGAG
Organism: Manis javanica; assembly: GCF_040802235.1. Classification (NCBI taxonomy): domain Eukaryota; kingdom Metazoa; phylum Chordata; class Mammalia; order Pholidota; family Manidae; genus Manis; species Manis javanica. Next base: position 149,294,772 of record NC_133160.1, read on the forward strand.
ATGCAGAAAAAAATGCAAGAGCAATGGGATGAGATGCAGAGAAAAATGCAAGAGCAGTGGGATGAAGTCCGGAAGGAGATCACAGATGTCAGGAAAGAGATCACAGAAGTGAAACAATCCCTGGAAGGATTTATAAGCAGAATGGATAAGATGCAAGAGGCCATTGAAGGAATAGAAGCCAGAGAACAGGAACGTATAGAAGCTGACATAGAGAGAGATAAAAGGATCTCCAGGAATGAAACAACACTAAGAGAAATATGTGACCAATACAAAAGGAAAAACATTCGTATTATAGGGATACCAGAAGAGGAAGAAAGAGGAAAAGGGATAGAAAGTGTCTTTGAAGAAATAATTGCTGAAAACTTCCCCAAACTGGGGGAGGAAATAATCGAACAGACCATGGAATTATACAGAACCCCCAACAGAAAGGATCCAAGGAGGACAACACCAAGACACATAATAATTAAAATGGCAAGGATCAAGGACAAGGAAAGAGTTTTAAAGGCAGCTAGAGAGAAAAAGGTCACCTATAAAGGAAAACCAATCAGGCTAACATCAGACTTCTCAACAGAAACCCTACAGGCCAGAAGAGAATGGCATGATATACTTAATGCAATGAAACAGAAGGGCCTTGAACCAAGGATACTGTATCCAGCACGACTATCATTAAAATATGATGGTGGGATCAAACAATTCCCAGACAAGCAAAAGCTGAGGGAATTTGCTTCCCACAAACCACCTCTACAGGGCATCCTACAGGGACTGCTCTAGATGGGAGCACCCCTAAAAAGAGCACAGAACAAAACACACAACATATGAAGAATGGAGGAGGAGGAATAAGAAGGGAGAGAAGAAAAGACTCTCCAGACAGTGTATATAACAGCTCAATAAGCGAGCTAAGTTAGGCAGTAAGATACTAAAGAAGCTAACCTTGAACCTTTGGTAACCACGAATCTAAAGCCTGCAATGGCAATAAGTACATATCTTTCAATAGTCACCCTAAATGTAAATGGACTTAATGCACCAATCAAAAGACATAGAGTAATAGAATGGATAAAAAAGCAAGACCCATCTATATGCTGCTTACAAGAAACTCACCTTAAACCCAAAGATAAGCATAGACTAAAAGTCAAGGGATGGAAAAACATATTTCAGGCAAACAACAGTGAGAAGAAAGCAGGGGTTGCAGTACTAATATCAGACAAAATAGACATCAAAACAAAGAAAGTAACAAGAGATAAAGAAGGCCACTACATAATGATAAAGGGCTTAGTCCAACAAGAGGATATAACCATTCTAAATATATATGCACCCAATACAGGAGCACCAGCATATGTGAAGCAAATACTAACAGAACTAAAGAGGGAAATAGACTGCAATGCATTCATTGTAGGACACTTCAACACACCACTCACCCCAAAGGATAGATCCACCGGGCAGAAAATAAGTAAAGACACACAGGCACTGAACAACACACTAGAACAGATGGACCTAATAGACATCTATAGAACTTTACATCCAAAAGCAACAGGATATACATTCTTCTCAAGTGCACATGGAACATTCTCCAGAATAGACCACATACTAGCTCACAAAAAGAGCCTCAGTAAATTCCACAATATTGAAATTCTACCAACCAATTTTTCAGACCACAAAGGTATGAAAGTAGAAATAAATTCTACAAAGAAAACAAAAAGGCTCACAAACACATGGAGGCTTAACAACATGCTACTAAATAATCAATGGATCAATGAACAAATCAAAATAGAGATCAAGGAATATATAGAAACAAATGACAACAACAACACTAAGCCCCAACTTCTGTGGGATGCAGCGAAAGCAGTCTTAAGAGGAAAGTATATAGCAATCCAGGCACACTTGAAGAAGGAAGAACAATCCCAAATGAATAGTCTAACATCACAATTATTAAAACTGGAAAAAGAAGAACAAATGAGGCCTAAAGTCAGCAGAAGGAGGGACATAATAAAGATCAGAGAAGAAATAAACAAAATTGAGAAGAATAAAACAATAGCAAAAATCAACGAAACCAAGAGCTGGTTCTTTGAGAAAATAAACAAAATAGATAAGCCTCTAGCCCAACTTATTAAGAGAAAAAGAGAGTCAACACAAATCAACATAATCAGAAATGAGAATGGAAAAATCACGACAGACTCCACAGAAATACAAAGAATTATTAAAGACTACTATGAAAACCTATATGCCAACAAGCTGGAAAACCTAGAAGAAATGGACAACTTCCTAGAAAAATACAACCTCCCAAGACTGACCAAGGAAGAAACACAAAAGTTAAACAAACCAATTACAAGCAAAGAAATTGAAACAGTAATCAAAAAACTACCCAAGAACAAAACCCCAGGGCCGGACGGATTTACCTCGGAATTTTATCAGACACACAGAGAAGACATAATACCCATTCTCCTTAAAGTGTTCCACAAAATAGAAGAAGAGGGAATACTCCCAAACTCATTCTATGAAGCCAACATCACCCTAATACCAAAACCAGGCAAAGACCCCACCAAAAAAGAAAATTACAGACCAATATCCCTGATGAATGTAGATGCAAAAATACTCAATAAAATATTAGCAAACAGAATTCAACAGTATATCAAAAGGATCATACACCATGACCAAGTGGGGTTCATCCCAGGGATGCAAGGATGGTACAACATTCGAAAATCCATCAACATCATCCACCACGTCAACAAAAAGAAAGACAAAAACCACATGATCATCTCCATAGATGCTGAAAAAGCATTTGACAAAATTCAACATCCATTCATGATAAAAACTCTCAGCAAAATGGGAATAGAGGGCAAGTACCTCAACATAATAAAGGCCATATATGATAAACCCACAGCCAGCATTATACTGAACAGCGAGAAGCTGAAAGCATTTCCACTGAGATCGGGAACCAGACAGGGATGCCCACTCTCCCCACTGTTATTTAACATAGTACTGGAGGTCCTAGCCACGGCAATCAGACAAAACAAAGAAATACAAGGAATCCAGATTGGTAAAGAAGAAGTTAAACTGTCACTATTTGCAGATGATATGATACTGTACATAAAAAACCCTAAAGACTCCACTCCAAAACTACTAGAACTGATATCGGAATACAGCAAAGTTGCAGGATACAAAATCAACACACAGAAATCTGTAGCTTTCCTATACACTAACAACGAATCAATAGAAAGAGAAATCAGGAAAACAATTCTATTCACCATTGCATCAAAAAGAATAAAATACCTAGGAATAAACCTAACCAAGGAAGTGAAAGACTTATACTCTGAAAACTACAAGTCACTCTTAAGAGAAATTAAAGGGGACACTAATAAATGGAAACTCATCCCATGCTCATGGCTAGGAAGAATTAATATCGTCAAAATGGCCATCCTGCCGAAAGCAATATACAAATTTGATGCAATCCCTCTCAAATTACCAGCAACATTCTTCAATGAATTCGAACAAATAATTCAAAAATTCATATGGAAACACCAAAGACCCCGAGTAGCCAAAGCAATCCTGAAAAAGAAGAATAAAGTAGGGGGGATCTCACTCCCCAACTTCAAGCTCTACTACAAAGCCATAGTAATCAAGACAATTTGGTACTGGCACAAGAACAGAGCCACAGACCAGTGGAACAGATTAGAGACCCCAGAAATTAACCCAAACATATATGGTCAATTAATATTTGATAAAGGAGCCATGGACATACAATGGCAAAATGACAGTCTCTTCAACAGATGGTGCTGGCATAACTGGACAGCTACATGTAGGAGAATGAAACTGGACCATTGTCTAACCCCATATACAAAGGTAAACTCAAAATGGATCAAAGACCTGAATGTAAGTCACGAAACCATTAAACTCTTGGAAAAAAACATAGGCAAAAACCTCTTAGACATAAACATGAGTGATCTCTTGAACATATCTCCCCGGGCAAGGAAAACAACAGCAAAAATGAGCAAGTGGGACTACATTAAGCTGAAAAGCTTCTGTACAGCGAAAGACACCATCAATAGAACAAAAAGGAACCCTACAGTATGGGAGAATATATTTGAAAATGACAGATCTGATAAAGGCTTGACGTCCAGAATATATAAAGAGCTCACACGCCTCAACAAACAAAAAACAAATAACCCAATTAAAAAATGGGCAGAGGAACTGAACAGACAGTTCTCCAAAAAAGAAATACAGATGGCCAAGAGACACATGAAAAGATGCTCCACATCGCTAATTATCAGAGAAATGCAAATTAAAACTACAATGAGGTATCACCTCACACCAGTAAGGATAGCTGCCATCCAAAAGACAAACAACAACAAATGTTGGCGAGGCTGTGGAGAAAGGGGAACCCTCCTACACTGCTGGTGGGAATGTAAATTAGTTCAACCATTGTGGAAAGCAGTATGGAGGTGCATCAAAATGCTCAAAACAGACCTACCATTTGACCCAGGAATTCCACTCCTAGGAATTTACCCTAAGAACGCAGCAATCAAGTTTGAGAAAGACAGATGCACTCCTATGTTTATCGCAGCACTATTTACAATAGCCAAGAATTGGAAGCAACCTAAATGTCCATCTGTAGATGAATGGATAAAGAAGATGTGGTAAATATACACAATGGAATACTACTCAGCCATAAGAAGTGGAAAAATCCAACCATTTGCAGCAACATGGATGGAGCTGGAGAGTATTATGCTCAGTGAAATAAGCCAAGCGGAGAAAGAGAAATACCAAATGATTTCACTCATCTGAGGAGTATAGGAACAAAGGAAAAACTGAAGGAACAAAACAGCAGCAGAATTACAGAACCCAAAAATGGACTAACAGGTACCAAAGGGAAAGGAACTGGGGAGGATGGGTGGGCAGGGAGGGACAAGGGGGGGGAAGAAGAAGGGGGGTATTAAGATTAGCATGCATGGGGGGGAGGGAGAAAGGGGAGGGTGGGCTGCACAACACAGAGAGGACAAGTAGTGACTCTACCACATTTTGCTAAGCTGATGGACAGTAACCGTAATGTGGTTGTTAGGGGGGACCTGATATAGGGGAGAGCATAGTAAACATAGTATTCTTCAGGTAAGTGTAGATCAAAAATTTTAAAAAAAAAAAGAAAGAAAGAAAGAAAAGGGGGATTACTCCTTAACAGGATAAAACTATTGGTAAATCAAAGATCAACGCATGCTTTAAATATCCTTAATGTTGATCACTTAAAGGGTGTCAGATGATCAGCTATGGAGGTACTCTTTTCTGATAATATTCCTTTCTCTTAATTAAAAAAAAAAAAAAAGCAGTTACTGTGTGCTGACCTCCAATGAGTTCTGCACAGTGGTATAGAGGGCATGTCAAAGTGTGGGCAAAGGGTCTGTTTGTTTCTACGCAGAAGATCAAGGCCTAGCTTGGATACCCAGAAAATGAACTAAGATACGATATGAGGAGGAGCTTCCGGCATCAGCACTCTCTGGAGGACTCGTGCCGGGGGATGATCATCAAAAAGCCTCCACAGGGATCCGGACGATGCTGCGGTTGTGGCTGCATCCAGCCCACCGTCTCCTGGACTTGCCATAAGAAGGAGGAGGGAGATGTCTAGGCTGGCATGTGCATACAGTGAGACAACGAATTTGACTGGATCTGTACTGTTGGAACTCAACCAGGAGTTGGGAGGGGTGCAAGTTGTAGCACCCCAAAATCTCATGACTATAGACTATCTATGGTTAAAAGAACATATGGGATGTGAACAGATCCCAGAAATGGGCTGCTTTAATTTGTCTGATGGTTCAAGTACAGTTGGAAAATATCCATCATATCATAGATAAATTTTCACAAATGCCTAGGGTGCCTAAATGGTTTTCTTGGCTTCACTGGAGATGGCTGGTAATTATAGATTTGCTTTGTTTATGTCACCGTATTCCTATTATGTTAATATGTGTGTGCAAATTAGTTAGTAGTTTAAAACCTATACATACTTAAGGTACTATACAAGAAGATATGTCAAAGAAATAATCAATCCTCCCAAGTTTCCTTCATATGCTACATCTATAGCTTTTCTTCTTCCTTCCTAATTACAAACCTTAAATAGAATTCGTGCCTCATATCGAATTTACCGAGTATCATAATTCCTCCAGGTGGTAAAGATACCTCGAGACAAGTGCTGGGCATAGAAGCCACAGGGCATAAATCTGCAAAGAAGTAAAAAGCTAACCTTTGCAAACAATATGGCTTCTCTCTCACTTACCAACTTTACATTTCCCTGTATGGCCCCGGAAGATGACTGGTTAGCCAGAGACGGGTAAGATTCCTCAAGGGAGGAACAACCTAAGACAGGCACAGTCGCAGGGGGGCCATCAGGTGAGAATTTGGGGATCAACAGAGGTGAGGCTCAGAACCTCACCCCCCCCTGCTTTGAGAGAAATCTTCTGCATCCGTGGATGTCTTGCTGCCCTTGTCTAGCCTGGATTAATACTTAGTCCATAGGCACACACCTGATCATCTGATCATCTACATTTGCCTTCTTACAGCACTAAACTATGTTTTCTACCTTTATCTTGCATCTACCTACCACTTCAGCATTTTATTAAAAATAAAAATAATAATAATAGGAGAAATGTGGGATCAACATATAAATCAAGTACAAAAATCAAATGAATATTCATATTTGACCTGATGGTTTATAGGTCATATTGCATGATCAAAACCGAAAGTTTCTGTGATGAATGCCCTTGTACTGTTCACCATGTAAGAATTTATTCACTCTGTAAGAATTCGTTCACCATGTAAGAACTTGTTCGTTATGCTTCAGAAGATTGGAGACTGACGAGAATTAGGCTTGAGATGGATTAATGATTGTACATTGAGCATTGACCCCCCTATACTGAATTTTATTGTTGTTAACAACCATTTGATCAATAAATATGAGAGATGCCCTCTCAAAAAAAAAAAAAAAAAAAAAACCTTAGCTTTGCAGAGGGAAGGAGAAAAATAAATTCACTAAATAAAGAATTGTTTTTTTAGGGAAATAAGGACACGCACAACTTGACCCTAATATGAGGACTCAAACTAATTTATAAAGTAAGGCAGATAGTCAGAAACACTGTTTAATTTTTCAGCATATTTTGAGAAAGTAACCTCAATTATCCAATGTTTGTAACATATTATTTCATTATTTCGTGATACAAGAAAACTTGTAGCACTTCCTTGAGAAAAATGGTTGGATTCTTAAGTTTCTAGAAAAGGAACATATAAGTATGAGAGAAAAGTTCATGAAGCAATGACATTAAATTTTATTGCTACCAGTACTATTTGGCTTTCTAAATTGGTGGTTTACATTTCATATTTAGAAGATAATTAGGGAGCTATAACTAAAATAAAATACTTATAATCCTTCTTTTTTTAAAAAATCTTAATGGTTTTTCCAAGTCTCTCACCTTTTTCTGTTTTCACCCAAGTGCATATACTTTGCCATTTTGTACACATTACGTTATCAATATCTTAATTTCCATAGTGGAAGCCTTAAAGTGGTAACACTTTGGCACCCCTGGTTTGTGAAATTTATTACAGCCTCTTAAAGTGTTTGATTCACCAGCCCTTTTGCCCCTTGGATCTCATTATATACATTCCATGTTTGAAGAAGTGACATTAATAATAAGCCATGTAATTGCGTTGACTCTTGTATTCTGGGAGAGGCAAGGCAGTTTGACAGACTTTTTCTTTTTTAATATTTACTTCAGTTTCTTAATGACTACTGCTTATACTGGCATATTGTAAATTAACTAGAGATTGTATGTATTGTCTCCACTCTCAAGTAAAACAGAGACACATAGTTGAGCGAGAGATATACGCTGCAACAACTGATCAAAGGTAAGAGAAACCTTTCTAGGGGGTAATCAGAAACTGATAGCAGATATTTCCCAGAACATATTGAAAGAAGGCAAAGCCTCCTTAATGATGTAATGGATAAAATATCTATACTTAAAATGTGTAGTGATATTCCCTGACACTCACTGATTGCTTACTATGTGTCCATTCACAGCCTATTAGCACCATGGGATAAATGTCCATGGAGATTACTTGCCCACCGACACACAGTTGCAAAGTGGTCCATAGGTTATTTCTCACTCCCCAAGCAATAGCTTGGCCCCGATTGAACCCTGAGCAGTTCATAAACAGAGAATGAAACATCTGTATATGTTGACAACAGCATATGAGTAAATCATATTCTAGCACAAATGAGCTTCTTTAAAAGTAAAGGATGGTAGAAATTGCATCCCACCAGACAAGTCCTCAGGGAAATAGTCAAATTATTTTAGCCACCTCTGAGAAGGGTTTTTCACAGCTTCCTTAGACTGAAAAATTAAGCATTCAGATTTGAACTCTACTTTCCATTATCTGTAGTTTGTTGTTACATTTAAGTCAATTGTGAAGGAGAAGATTAGTAGTTCACCTTCTACTATTTGGGCTTAAGGCATTGTCTTAAAGTCCAATAAACCTTCCTGCCTTGTTTTATACAGATCAGCTGTTCTCAACTCTGGCTGCATATTTGAATTACCTGGGAAATTTAGAGGATATTTATGCTTGGACTACATCCCAATATTATCTTGTGATAGTGCTCAGTATTTATGTCAGTAGGGTTGAAAATTCACTCTGCTGCTAAAACAAAATGGGAAATCATCCTAATTTCAATCTGCCTTGGCTTCTAGTAATCTTAGCACATGATCACCATATATTTATAAGCTCAAGTAGGGTAGGCATATTTCCTTATACTTCTCTCTTTGTGGTTTTTGAGGTAGTCTTTCTATTTTAAAAGTCTCTTCACAAATGTTTTTGATCATAAAATATCTTTTAGAAGCAGATAGCTTCAATTTTGGAAATGATTGTAGAAAACATAAAGTGTGTGTTCCTTATCATTTATTTTCTCTGCTTTGGAAAAAAATGACTTGGGTGTTATTTTTTTAAAAGCTATGATGCATTCCAGAGAAAGTAATTTGTAATTAAAATCAGCCATACTTGGGGTTTTGTTCAGAAACAATGAGTTTTATTTATTTATACATGGGAATGACCATTTTGCCATTCAAGACACAAAGTAATTCATCTTCATGCAGTTATCTAACACTTTTCATGAGACATGTAAGAATAATTTTGCTCTTCAATTAGGAATTAGTCCATATGAGACTGGGGATAGCTCGATGTCTTTCATCATCATGTTTCATGTGTACATTGCTATTCTGACTTTCTCCATATATGATCATTTCCAGTTCTTCCTTTAAGACCAGGAAATCTCCACAGACAAGACCATCACTAGGCAGCATTATGAAACATTTCTAGAACCACACCTTTACCACCTTCATCCTTTTAGCATTTCTTATGCCATATTTTCCTTCATTTTTTTTTCTCCCAAGTCTCTTAAGTCATTTTACTGACATACTGCATCAACCAACTAGGACAAGTTACTCTTTCCATATCTTATGGCTTCCGTGCCCTGATACTTGAATACACATGGTATCATAACAAGCAGCATTTACCTTCTTGATGGTGTGTTGCTCCTGTCAGGTAACACAGTGTCTTAATTAATTAAAATACTTGATGCCTTAAGAAAATTATTCTTGAGCAGTAAAAATTTCAAGAACTGTGCAACTGACAATTGAGAAAAGTTTGAGGAAGGAGATCAAATTCAAATCATAAATGGTTTGCTATTCTTCCTTCAGCTGTAAATAGCAGTAGACTTGGAAGCTGATACTGTAGCCTTCTCATTTCAGTAGGAATTCAACACATTTTTTGGTTTCCTTTGCTCACACTAGCTTTACCATTCATAAGCACTATGACATACGGCAAGATATTTAATTCCTCTCTCTGTTTCCTAATTTCTAATATAGGGGAAAAACTGGGAGCACTACATCAGAGTGCAGCTAAGAGATTTAGGTTCAGACTCACAATCCAGTGAGTCCTAATATTTATGTGCATGGCAATCACTTGGGAAATAGTTCAAAACTCAAAAGCCCGCTAGCCTCATATTCAGAACAACCAATTCTGGTGATTCAGGTAAAAAACAAACAAGCAAGCAGATGACTGTGATGCACACCAAATTTTGGGAATCACTGATATAAAACACTAAGTACATTATTTGTTTTATTAATATTACAATTGCTATTAACATTGCCACTATTATGGCTAACACTGAGATGCTCCAAATAGCTGGAAATCGAGGGGAATTCAGGTCACCCCTAATCAGGGCATTTAGTGATGGCAAGAGTCAGTGCCAAGAATTACAGCCATTCATTGCTCCTTCCACCCCACACCACCGCATACATAAAAAAATGTATGTGGTGAAGAATTCATGCAAGATGGTAGGGTACAGCATCATAGTCAAGTGAGTTCTGTTCTAGAAAGATTCTGGGGCATGTTAAGAAGACAGATTTCAAAGGATGGACTCAATAGTAAAGATAAAACCAAAAAGCAAAAGGACATCTTGGAAGTTACCTGATGCTTCAGCCTTGTCCTGGAGGACATGTTCCTGCTCCCCTCTGGCTGGTTGGAAAGCCTAACTCAAATGAGAGATATCCTACCTCACGCAGGGCAGGCTCAGAGGGGATGAGTCTCACAGGAGGGCCTTTATCTTATGGCCCATAAGATAAGATATAAGGAGCTGAGAATGATGAAGGCATGGTGAATTAGGCAAGGGGTGATTATTTGAACAGAAACAACAAAAATTGACACATACACAAAATATGCATGTCGGGAAAGTCACAATAAGGGCAATGTTTATCACTACCAATAGTAAGAAATAAATTTTGCATCCCTATCTTGTACACACACACACACACACACACACACACACACACACACACACACATATATATAAAACCATATTCCATGTCATTCTCTTCTCTTCTTTAACTTAAAAATGCTGGTTATGATTCACAAAATCGATTATGTGACCTATTACTGGGTCTTATTTAGAGTGTAAGAAAAAAATGGCATGTGTTAAGAAATGGAGATTTCAGCCCCATTTTCATCCCCAAGATATATATTTGATAGTTCTGGGGTAGGAGTCAGGAATGTGCATTTTATAAGCATCCTTGGTAATTCCAATGTCTAGAAATACTGTGACCTTCAGAGGTAAAATCTGCATTCAGATATAATCTCACCTTCCCCGATGCCCTCACCTTCCCGCCCCTGTACTTCTCTGCTAGACGCCAGAACTGGAGCTGACTTGAAGCCTGACTCAATCCCATGTCTGGCCCCATATTAAACAGATGAATAAACTGAGGCCCTAAGGAGGGAAGTGCCAAACTTACATTTAGAACCTCTTTCTCATCTAACTGGTCTTTAAATTCCTTCATGTTTAAATAGATGTCAGAGTTCAACAAGAACCAAACTGAAAGAAAGACTAAACAAACAAAACCCAGAAAACCTCAAATTCAATTGAAGGTTTACTTCATGCAGTTTCTCGCCCCAGGCTACTTTTGTGGTTAGAAAATAGGAACACGTTAAACCAATTTGACTGAACTCTACTTTTAATGTAGCATATTTATCTTACTGAAAATTGGAAAACTTAACTTCTCAATTTTCTTATTAAGGTTCAACTACAAATGTACCTTTGAGGGGAAAGAGAGAACATTAGCAAGGTACTCTGGAGCTGCATTAGTGAAGACCATTACAGGGCTGAGAGCTGCTGATTAGACCAAGCTCTAAAGATGTTTCTCATTATTGCTTAAGAAGCAGGTATACTGTACTAATTGTCTAAAATTTGAGCAAAAGTTTCAAATAAAACTAGAAGAAATTTTGCTACCATTCTCATGGTATAACGACAATAAAATAAATATGACCCAATTTATTTGTGTATAATATTGACAGTTACTTATGACTTATTTCAGAGGGACAAACAGCTGTGTGTTTAAATTTAGCTTGCCTGATTACATTTACTGACTATTATCAAGAACAAAATTATTAACTCACATAACTTCTGTTAGGGAGTTTATGAATTATGGAAGCCTTTCTCTTTTAAGCCTGTAATCAATAGAAATACATCTGACTAATACCCAAAACAAATACCTTTATATAATCTTATTAAAATATTCTTATTAATCAGTTATTTTATATTAATAATTAAAGGAGACCCTTCTGTAGCTAAAGATATATTTTATACTTGGAATTCCCGTAAAATAACCTTAAAAATTTCTGCAAATACTTTGGATATATAAATATTTGAAGTTACTGAATTACCATCATGACTTAGTAGACTATATACTACTTGACAAAATATTGTTGAATGAATGAAGTAAGAAATGAAAGAATGATTTTTAAATCTCATATCTTCAAGCCCTTTAAATATTCACATTATCTCTTCAAAAGGAGTTTCTGAGGCAGTTTAGTGGTAAAAACAGAAGAAATGGCAGCAAGCAGAAGAGAAGTGAAAATGTTTGCATAACTATTCAAAAGCATGCTGAGGTCATTTATGTGCAGATGTAAGTGTAAACTGCAAATAATTTACATGTTTTTTGCTTTACAAAGTAGTTTATGAAGACAATATAATGACAGTTACTAGTACAAGATACAGTAAATTTTCAAAGAAATAACTTTAACACATCTTTATCAGATTTTTCACTTCTTCATTAAAATTTTCCACACAATTAGTCTAGATTAGTGTGGTTTTACTATACCTAATTCATTGAAATTCATCTGTAAGGCTAAAAAGGAAAAAATAATAATTCCTTGCTCTAGTGATAAGGTTTGTACTATATATTCAAAGTATAATTTAGTTCATAACATTTACAAAAATGGAGTTTTGTTATGTTTGTCATCATGGTGAGTTAGAGCACAAGAGGGGAAAGAAAGCATGTACAGAAACAAACTATTAAGAGGCAGTTCAGCATTAGAGTAGCTGTTCAAATAAACAAAAGCAATTAAACTACATTCGAATAATTAAAAATTTCAACAAAGAACATTTTCTATTTTGTTTAGTTTCCACTTTCATAGCAAGAATTTAGTGCTTGTTCAAACCCGTATAACTAAATTGTAAATTAAATGCCCTCTAGAAATACCGAATTTACAGTCCAAAATGCAAATATAACTGGATTTAGTGAGAAGTTGTTTATGAGGTAGTGAAAGGGGGGGAAAATGTCATTAGAATATTTAGAGTTCTGTCATGGAGTTCAGAAAGAAACAATTACCCCTGCAAGTCATCACATATGCAGTGAAAATCATTCTTGCTTATAATATTGGATGGAGCCCTTTGAATACCCTTGACATTGAACCACAGTTCTATGTAGGGTGCTTTTAGATGAAATGGAAGAAAATAAAGCATTGATAGAGTTTTGAATTATTGATACATTCATTGCACAAAACAGGTATCTTCATTGCCCACATCCTTCCATGTGCTCAGCTTTACTTTGAATGGGTTTACTGTCATTTAGATTCATTTGTCATATAAATTCAATCTGAGTAAGGTGACATCTAGTATGGAGTCTGCCACAGGCATGGGGCCAGGAAAACCCAGTCCTTGGGGCAACTGGCATCAGGGTTCTTAAATTTTTACTTTCTTCGGGGAAGAAGAGTTGTCTTTTCCACACCCTGGGATGGTCTGCAATGTAGCAGGATAGGAAATGTTTTCTGAAGAAACAAGTGTTGCTCTGCCTCCTCTTGGAAACAAAATAAACGGAGGAAAATAACATTCATGTTAGGAGAGCAGGTGGAAGAATGGAGAGATAGACACTTTGCGAAATACAGCTATACTCTACATGACATTAGACATACATCACATGTTCCTGTAGCCAAATTGTTGGAAGCACTCTACTAAGTTCATTTTTTAAAGATCACTTTCATTTTCTGGTTATCTTACATCAGATACATAAGTATTTCTTTTGCTCTACATAGCTGAGATCATATGCCATGAATACTACAGATGAATGCACAAGACAGTGTGGTAAAATATTTAAACATACTCCTGATAATTTATTGCATGTCTTCCTGAATAGACTGGAAGATTCTCCAGAATGCTAGATTTGTCTCCCTTTGCATTCACCACTGCTATTGGCACAAAGTTATTACTATTTTTCCTGAACTATCACGTTCATATTGAAAATGTAGCTATTTAAATTTAAAAATATATATTAACTTAAAATCCTATAAAGAGAGAGGATATATATCACCTCTGGTATAAGAAAATGAAACTGATGCATGACATAGTACTATGATAAAAATGAAATAACAATATAATAAAAATAAGTATAATTTATTTAGCACCTACCAATTTACTAAGTATAATGCTTCAGGTTTTACATATGCTGCTTAATTTATTTCTCACAAGAACCATATGGCATGTGAATTATTACCTGTATCTTACAGAGAATGAACCTGAGTTTTAGAGGGTGGAAAACATTCCAACAATGGAACAGAAGGAGGCAGAGCCAAAATGGAAACAGGTTCTGGATCATTCCACTCTTGGAGTTGCTTTTTAATCTAGTAGTAGTCCTGTGGTCCATATTAAAACATCTGTATTTTTGCATCATATATTTCTCATGACCAAAGCTTACATTCACAAGATCATATACCTGAATTAAATGCTGATGTTATGACCTCAAAGCATAGAATCTTCTTTTCCCGAAGGCATCTGGTCTCTAGACCATGCCCTTGGCCTCACTGATTCCACACTGTAATCAACCGGGCCTCTCTGAGAATCTAAAACTCCAAGGAGACCGATAAATATTCAGAAGTGCATACTTTTCATAGACATTGAAAACATATTTTCCTATCAATTCATTTCATAGGACTTCAATCTAGCAGAGTTGTTCTTTGTGATAAGTGTTCACTGTAGGGTGTTGTTGTCTGGGTTGATGGCAATCAAAAACCTGCCTAAATTGACTGCAAAATGTTAAGCATCTGCAGTCCTACACTTTCATTGGAGATGATTCTTTAGAATGTGTGGCTCATATTCCTGCAGGAATAATTTCTTAAAAATAATAATAGCCCAAGCAGTTAATAAATCATTATCAAGATTGAAAGACTCTATATCTAAATCTTCCACAGGGTAGATAGGTATCTGCTGGGCATTCTACACTGTCACCTAGAACCTATAAAAGTATATGCTTGGCTTTAACTACTAGTGACCTCCTTCTATCATAATTATTACATGAATCCTTCATGGGGATGACCTAGAGTATACCACTCTTTGGACACTTTTCTAGCCTACTCAGCCATGGGGATACATGCAGGTATGTGTAAGTGGCAGTTAATTTTTCATATGGAAGGCATTTGGTCCCAAGAAGAAAAAGAATACTTTGAGAAACAATTACTAAAATAAATAGTACATTTTGTTGCAAAAGAAATTCACCTCTGGCTTAATCCACAAATGGCATTATAATTTGTGTAAACATGATAGCCAGTTTCTTTGTCATATACTCAAATTTAACTAAATGAGGCTTACCACCAAGAGATGAACCTTCCAGATCATACATATTGTAAGTCACATTTCTGCAGACCTGTTAGCACACATATCTGCAGACCTGAATATGTGTTAAATTTCTGATGTGTCTTCCAATGGGTTTCAGCCCTGGGCAAGTTCACTATGGATTCAGTGAAACCAAGGAATGACAATGGAATGTTCTTGGGGTGAAAGGGTTTATTACCCAGCTTGTTCTCCCAGCAATAGGTGGAGCATGAGAATACATATGCATCCAACAGTCTGCAGGTCTGTAATCCTCCTTCATCTCTGCCTCCGCCCAGAACACTGGGCAGTTCTTTATACAGAGACTCAGTCAATAATAGCTAATTGCCTAGGGTGTGGAAGCAGTAGCCTAGCAGCAGGCCAGTACATCATCAAGTAGTTTAGGGTCAGGTGAGGACCCTGCCCATAGGAACCTTCACTTTATGCACATAATGTTAAATACAAAAATGGAAATAGCCGTGAGTAAAGTAATAGGAAGATAATTGCTACCACCATTACAGTCTACTGACTACTGGTATTGGTGGCACTTTTAAATTTAATATCATATATATACATAAAATCTTTTCTCCTTATGTGAGAGGAATGTCAATTCATACATATTGAATTTAGGTTAGTTCTTTTTTGGAAAGTAAAATAAACCACTTATTAAGTTACCACAAACTTGGGAGAACAATGAAAATGGTAGCTTGTAAAATATTTGTTGAAAATAGTATCTTATTTTAATTTTTCAAACAAAAGTATTTCCTGCTTCTTTCATCATGGAAGACAATCTAGTTGAAATTTTAAAATTATATAGTATGTGGCAAAGAACATATAAAATGTAACAGAGTAATTTTCTATGAAGAACATAAAAAATGTATTCAGAAACATGAGTCTAGAATACTTGTACAACATTTTAAACAATGGTAATCACATTCCAGTATGCTAGTCAGACGTAATGAGAGGGCAGTTTCATGGCTCAGAGCAATCAGCTGTGGAAAAAATTGTGGCCCATTTTCGTTGTGGAAGAGGAAGTGGCTCAGGCAAACAAGAAATGACAAATCAGTGGGAGGGGTCAGTACATACTATTTAACTGAGAATTCTTCAGTGTCCCAATCCATGAAAAGACTCATCAAATGTATTTCCTCTATTTGGGGGAATACAGTACAATCAATAAATTATATATGTGTGTGTGTGTGTGTACATATATATATGTACACACACACACACACACACATACACTGCACTTCCCAGAGTTTCCAGTGTATCAATTACTTCAGAAAACACTGGGGAGATATTGCCATATTCCACCTAGGTGACGCATATATACATATATATTCCTTCTTTGTTATCTCATTTCCTATATGCATTATATACATAAAAAGAAGATTCATAAGAATAACATATTAAGATGTAATCATTCATCTCACAAAAAAGATCTTCATTTACCAATTCACAGTTTAAATCCATCAGAGAAAAGGAGTACTGAACATATATAATTTTTCACAAACCAATGCATGCAATATATTGCATATAAAAGGCTCCACTTCAGAATTCTGTTTGGAGAGACTATTTTCTTCTGTTAATATTATTTGATTCAGTTTCTAATTCACTGTGAAATATTCCAATAACTTTTAATATCTTCTCAGTTATCACTCTGAATAACTGGAAATGGGATCACTCTTCTGTATTTCTTTCCTTTTCGTATATACTACATCAATGTGCAGCTTACAGAATTCATCTTTCCATCTAGTCTATTTGAAAACTAACAGATAGTAATTCCTATCAATGTTTTTCCATATTTTATATAATAAGATGTTTAGGGTAATGCCATATAAAAGCCATTAACTTATTGAACATTCAAAATTTTTTGGCAGAATCTCTCTTTTTCCTATCTATTCAATGTGAAATGTGTCAGTGCACATAAATTCTCAGGAAAATGTTCCCCTGATCAAATCAACTGTCACCTAGGTGGAAAATGGCAATATCCCCCCAGTGTTTCCTGAAGTAATTGATACACTGGAAACTCTAGGAAGTGCACTTTAAGTCTTAATAGAAAAGAGCCAACTGAAAATTAGGGAAGAAACACACACCATCAACTAATTGGTTACAATGTGTCAGTAAGAATTAATATATTAGCCAATAAATGATCTTTGGTCATTTCTCCTCCTTTCCTTAATAGGCTTTGGGGCAGCTGTTCTAATTTCGTTTAGTTAAAGTTTATGGAATAATGGTTTTGGATCAGACACCATGGTAAGTTCACTCGGGACGTAATCATTTCCTCATAACAGGGAAGAGGAAGGCTTTAGGGATACGAAGCTCCTAATCAATCATTCAATTAATCTACATCTGACTTGGTGTTTTAGTTCTATAAATTATTCTACATATTTATATGCAGTGATGTATCTCTGGGTTAGGTTGAAATAAGGGGTAATATTTCTACACCACTATGAATTTAAAAAAAGGAAAGACTGAAATTATAGTGCTAGAATCCAGATCCTGCTAGAGAAAAGCAACTCTCTTTCAGTCCATTTAGTAGAAAACCTTTCTCCCTTTACCTGAGTGGCTCAAAACAGTTAACCTACCTCCAAATGTAATCAAATGTATTCTCCTGCCTGTAGTAAAATAGAGTTGATTGTTTACTATCACATGAAACTTAACTTAGAAACCAAGTTAATTATTTTAATGAGTAGAGAGGGGTTAATAGATGATTCAAAATGACAGTTGGTGATTAAAGGCCTCTTTCTCACTTTAACAGAGCTAGAGAAAGTGATTTTAAAAAAATGTGGCAGAAGATTTATAAAATTTAATCTCATATGACCGCAATAAGAGTTTTCATTTTTCATCAAGCATTTATGGAGCCCTACCTATGAGCCTATGCCTGACCTTGGGGGACATTCTATCTATGTTAATTCAGCATGACTAATAGCAAACAGGCCCTCATGTACCTGGGTTGCTACAATAATTCTAAAGAAAATATTGCCTTTTTTGGTGACGTTAGTAACTTCACTTGCACATTACTGAAACGTTACTGGTACCATTTATTATACTAGGTAAATAGAAGGTTTTAAATATACCCTTATAAATACTATTACTTCTTTTCAAAAGAATGTTGGTACAATGCACTTCTACATAAATATCTTATGCATGCCACTTTTCCTAGAAACCTACAAATTATTGACTCTTTTTTCTCTGTGACCTTGAAAACTATTAAGATAAACTACTTGAACTTCATTAATGTACATCAAAATAAATTAATTCTTTTAAAAGATTCCCAAATCTACCCAGGAGCAAAGTCGATCATATATTTAGGTTTAAGTATTCAGAACATTTTATTTTCAGTGGTTGATATTGACTACATAGTGATCAAACAAATAATAAATGATGAAATCTAATGCAATTTCATCTTTTAGCAGACACACAAAACAAAGCGCATTATAAATCATGTACTAGTCTAAGGTATTTATACAGAGCATGCAATTAAAATGAAAGTATATTAAGTGTGTAGGACACTTTTTCTATCACTTCGTTTTCAGAATCCTTCAAATTAAATGAGTATGAATTGCATTAAATGAAAATAAGACACACTTGGCATACAAATTATGACTCTCTTTGACAGTGATTTTCATTTTCTATGTTTTAAAAGATATCCCTATAAATAGTTGTCAATGGCAAATTTTATTGTTTTTATTTCTGAACGTCTGCTAACAATGTCTCCTTAGTTTATGGTTGAAATCATCACAAGCAGTTGCTGCTCACATAACATGGCAAAGCCACATAACAACATTTTCTTTGATGTCTATGCTGATGCCCAATCTGAACTGATTACGATCCTTCTGTGTTACGCAGCTCTATTGTTGCACTTACCTTACAGTGTTACAATTGTTCAATTCCATATTTTCCTGCCTACTAAGACATTTCATTTAGTGAAGTTAGGGCTGATTTTTGTCTCTGCTGTTGAGCACAAAGCAGACTGTCTACATTTTTCCGGTACTATAACATTATGAAGCTTATTGTTCTATTAACTTAAAGTCTCATGCTGTTGAACATCACTATGAAAGTTCTCTCAGTATTTTAGATTCTAAAAGTTTTGTAATGTAGTCTAAGATCAATTTGCCATAGCTTATAAATGTTAATTTTTATTTGTAAAGAAGACAAAAGTGAAATATGTTCCCTTTGTATATTCCAAACCATATTAAACTTATTTTATTGAACACCTGAGTGACTACTTTCAAACTACCCCATACATGTTTAACTAACATACACCTACTTTTAAATTCATTCATTCAAACCAACTTAATGGATAGGACTAAAGTAAATCTATAGTATGCTCAAACCTGTTTTTCTATACATCATTTCAAATATACACAAAATTTTGAAAATAGTATATTGAATTCCTGTGTATACACTGACCAGTCCCTCCAACTGTTATCCAAGAGCAAGCCTGCCCTAACCAATCTTCTGTCCATATTCCTTCCTTGACACCCACTAGAAAACAAGTCCCAGAAACCACTTCATTTCATCTATATTTTACTAATAACATCAATAGAATATGGACTGTTTTAACCAAACCACAACACCATCCCTCTTAAATAATTAACACTATTTCCTTAATACCATCAAATATCCAGTCAGTGTTCACATGCCCAACTGTTTCGTACATGAAATAATTTGTTCTATGTTTTTAAAGTGGAATCTGAATAAATTCCACACATAACATGACAACTGATCGCTGCTTCTTTTAACCTATTGGTGTTCTATCTCCCTCTATATTTCTTCTTGCCACATGTTTTTGAAGAGTAATAGAGGTATTTATTTATTGGTTTGCTGTTGCATTTCAGCATGGTCTGATTTTGCTCTTTGCATTCTTGGGTCCACTTCAACATATAAAAACTTACCAGATCCTCTGTGTTTTATAAAGACTACTTCAGGGAAAGGACCTACAGTATTTTCCATGTTTGGACTTTAAGACTGTGGCAGATCTGTTACATATAACCATTTAGGAGAAAACAAAGCTCACTGTTTCTTCTGTTATTAAAATCAGATAAATGCAACGTGAGTGCAGACTGATATATTTCACTGAGTGCAAGTTCATTTGTCTCCAAGTTCTGGCACACAAACCTTCACATGTAAGATTGAATGTGCCTGCCTTTGCAGTTTGTATCACATCTAAACTGTTGAATATAAAAGTAACAAAAATATTTAGACCAAATTCTAATAACATTTGTTTCATGTTTTATGGTGAAAAAAAGTTCTAAAAAATGAAGGGAATGCCTTTGCTTATGTACATGAAGTACTAGGGCAAAACATGGTATACTATGGATAATAAATATGTATTTACCTTTTTCTGTAGCCCTAAATTGCATATGGCACTTGACAATGTGGCTCACTGTATTAGAGACAACACAATAACCATTTATTGACTGCCTGCTATATTCTACTATTCTGGACTTCTAGGATATAAAGAATAATTTGAAAAGTTTTCAATAGCATATGAAAAAAAAACACATACACACAGGTGACCGCTGTAATCTTATCATGGTACACATATGCTTAAGACAACCTCAGCTGTAAGAATTCAAGTTGAAAAGAAACAATGGTTATTTCAGTAAATCTGATATCCTTACTATGAACAGAAGATTATTATTTAGTCATGGCTAACTTAATAGACCACCGCTTTATTTACTAAGAATAAGATTTTGACCTTATTCAGTGCTCTTAAGTATGACTCATACATGCTTGTGCACACACACACACACACACACACATACAGATATCTCAAAAGAAGATAAAACTTCTCTTGAAAGAGACTGAGGAGCGAAGAACACTTGCCTGTTGCTTATTACATACCATGTGCCATTATAAGTGTTTTGTTCCCTTTAACTTATTTAATTCACTCAACACTTAATACATAATACGAATTACTATATATGAGAAAACTCAGTTTCAGCAATTTGCCTGATGTCTCACACTAATAAAGTGACAGAGCTGGGACTCATACTTACCATACATGCCATATATACATATCACAGAGTCTGTGTTATAACCAGTCGGGTACACTGCCTTTTAACCAAAGCATGTATGTGACAAACAAAGGAGGAGAAGCTAACTGTGTCATCCCGGCTGGAATTAGATTGCCTGAGTTTGGATTCTGGCTCCATGGCCGTGTGCGATGTACTTCAGGCCTCCTTTCGCCTGGTAAAATGTGAATGTTGATGGTACTGCAAGAATTCATGAAAATGGTGTGGATGGTGTTTGGCAACTAAGTAGTAAGGTGCTCAAAAATGGTAGCTTTTTGAAAATCATTATATGCCCCTAACATAGGTCATGGGAGCCACCATATCTAATATTTAATATTAAAATAAATAGAAAATGAGGTAGGGAAAAATATGTCTTCTCCTGCCTCCCACAGAAATGAAAAATTATAAAAGGAAACCGAAAGTGGTAAAGGGAGCCAATTTGTCAAGAAAGATTAAAGACTATAAGCTACTCGCACAGGGACCTCACTTGGTGTTCACTCTGACCCCACACCAAAAGAGCTCTTATGCCCATGTTACAGTCAGGACAACTGAGTCTCGGGGATCATTCGAAATCACAGTCAGTAAATGGTAAAACCAGGAGGATTTGAAACCACATCTCTCTGGCATCATACTTCTACCCAAGAGCTTTTCATACTGCAGGTCACAATTTAAAGAGTTATAAAATTATTTTAGGGGATTGCAACCAAGATTTTTAAAAATAGAATAGTAAAGAAGACAAGAGAAAATATTCATGGGCATCCCAGGAAGTAAAAGCAAATAGTATTTTGTGAAAATGTTGCAGTTATATGTGCATGTGTGTACCCACAGGTCCACTGAGTTGCCATGGAAATTGTATTTGTTAACGTCTGGAGCATTCAAAAATTAGAATCACACAGTACCATGTCACATTCTTCATGTTGGTGCAATAGTCAAACAAATATTTATTGATGCCCAAACTACTGAGATCATGATCCAATAATTGGTTGGATTTATACATACTCTCAAAGTACATCAGGGAAAAGAGACAAAAGATCAAAGCATGTATAGACGCACACATGCCATACACACACACATACATGTATATGGATAAATTAGTGTGTGGCTTTTTGCTCTGTCTCACGTTCCCAGGAAGTATGAGGAGAATATGGCTTGGTGGTTATACCATCACTAACTCGCTGAGTGGGTTGATACATCAATTACATTTTATGTTCCTTAGGTTTTTCCTCTATAAAAAAGAAGATAACAATTCCTTCCCTCTAATTACCTCCGTGGGACTCTGAGCTATTTAGGCAAAAGTCAGTCAGTGATTTAGAGAAATAGTCAGGGGAAAGGTGGCTGTGTGTGTGTGTGTGTGTGTCTGTGTGTGTGTGTGCGCGCATGCACAGACACACTTGCTTAATAGCCGAAACCGGTGTGTGTGTGTGTGTGTGTGTGTGTGTGTGCGTGTGCGCGCGTGCGCGCACACGCACAGACACACTTGCTTAATAGAGGAAATCGGTGCTGACAAGAAGAATGGCAAAGTGTGAGATAACAAGGCCAAGTACACGTCACAATGAGAGAAATCACAGCTTCCTGAGATCAATAACGGGATATCCCTAACACCTGGCTGAGTTTGTAGATAGTAAGAGTCACAGGTGATAAACTGGGAAAATATGAAGTGCCAGAGAAGTGGGGTAGTCTCCACAGATACAGGAAAAAGCCCGCTAAGAAGCACTGCCTACTGCTCTCTGGCCTAGGTTCAATCCTCAGTAACTGAAACAATTGCCAAGGTGGTGACTTCCACAAGCAAAAATTTTGCTTTGTTTTTATCTTCTTTCAGCTCTTCCAAGATTAAGGCACACAATGAAAGATTTATTTCTCCACATGACCAAAGCTCAGAGATGGCAGATTCTCCAAGTGTATATTTTATTTATTTTACCACTGGTAGAAAGAAAAAAGGTCTCTAGCAAACAACCTCTGAAGCAGTAAAGAATAAGCTTTCTCAGCACAGCTGGTCTCAAATTGTGGCATCCAGAGAAACAGGTATGTTCCCCCTTGGTGGCCTACAAGGCCGTCCCTCTGCTTTTTGGCCAGTTACGTTGCTAGTGTGGAAAACGGTTTGTATCAGTTATTTTATATATGACCCACATTTATATCTCAGCCTTGTTAAAAACAAAAATAAGTAAGTGGGGAAAAGAACAATTTTAGATTCAGAAAAATGCACGAAACCCCAACCCTATCAATTTAAGGACTATTTCTAAAGAGTTAGTTTCAAACAACACTGTTAAAAAAGTGAAGGTAAAACCTACAAGGTTCAATTTTGGCCAGTTTTAAACTTAGTGTGAGAGCAGCAGATAGCATGACTTATTGAAAGCACTTTTCAGTTTTCTGGGCAAAGTAATTTCTTAAATGAAAGGGCTCCTTTAGGCATGCACACACCTTCCAAAGCTGTTAAGAGACCTAACTGCAGTCACAAAGCTAGAAATGGTGGTAGGAGACAACTAGAACTCAGCCTCCTAATTTGTGTGAAAGCTAACACAAATTCTTCATTGATATCTGGTGGTGTAAATGTATGCTTGTTTCCATACATTTGTGGATAATTGTTCTTTCAATTGGCCGCACATCCATCCTTCTTCTGGTAGGATAACTATAGTTTCTAAATGAAATCACTCCTTTCCTACTCTCTGAACTTGTGGGAGATACGCTGATCCCACTCACCAACAATTATAGAATGGATCACAAGACCCAGTCGGCCTTTGTTTCCCATCTTCCAGGCCACAGTGATTGGTTCAATATGAGAAAATGTCCTGTGTATTCATACTGACTGCTCAAAGGAATTGATCCCAAAAAGTTGTGTGATCTGAGTTGGTTCAATGAGAGCTAATCTGATGGTCTTGGAGTTGAGAAGGTATGAATCTGAATTTATAGAGAACACCATGGAAGAGAGATAGTGTGGCCAAGACAGAGGAGAGCAAGGAGCACAAAGAAGCCACCAAATCTTGGTGTCATTGTTTGAGTCCCCAGATCCTGCCATGCACACAGCAATACTCTGCCTCAGGACTTCCAGTGAAGTCTGCCAATCAATTCGATTTTTGCACCTTCTATGTTTGTTTCACACTAATTCACTTCTCCCTGTTCTCATCATTGTTACTCCACATTACTCTTTGTTACTCAAACAGGAAACCATTTGCTGTATCTTTGCTAAATAAGGAGTGGTTGGCCTTGAGGCTTCAGGTACTTAAAGAAATAAGTAGGAAGCAAGAAACAATGGAAATATGTCTCAGAAGATAGAAGAACTCCTGTTCTTATGTTTGTTTTGTTTGTTTGCTTCAACTTTACACATTAGACACTCATATAGGGAGGTATATACATACCACCTTTTTCACTATTTTACCACAGTTAGTTAAAACATTCGGCTTTCTTCAACTATTTCTAGGTATTACATTTTGCTAAGAAGTTAAAAATCATCCTTAAGCTGTGATATAACTAATAGGGATTCCATGAAATATTCCATCAGTCAATTTAATAATTTTAATTGTTCAACAATTTGTTTAGTGTTAGGTTAGAAGTGGGAGTTCCAAACTGTGGGATCTGAAATGGAAAATATAAACAGGGTTTAGGGGGTCTGTTAACCACTGAAGTTGTATGCAAGGTATATTTAGGTATTTGTTTTGCAGGGAAAGGATGCTACTTTTTTCAAATTCTCAAAGAGGTCTATAACCCAGAAAATGTTATTAAATAGGACAAGCAGAGGAATTTTGATCTTTAACAAGCAAATCAAGGGATGAGGTATGTTACTGTGTTTTCATGATTTCCATTTTCTATTTATCTTGCTGAAAACCAGCTTTCAGTATAATGTTAGGATCTGCAGGTGGCTGGGTTATAAATATGTAAAATGAACCATGACATAATCTGCTCAATATTGCATATCATCATAGCAATAATTGCTTTATTGTTTCAGTGATCAAGGTCCCTGCCAGTAAGCATAATCCAATGAGAATTAAATGTAAGAAGCGTATCTCTATGATATCACAATTAAGCTCAGTACAGATAGACCTGAACTTTACAGACCAATTTATATACTTTCAAGGATATCACAACATAAATGGTAAGAATTCTGCACTTTGGGATGAAATTTGGCAAAAATACACTGGTACGACTTATGTGACCCAGTTCTAAAATTTAAACTGATCTTATATAAAGATTTTCCTCTTAAGGCACATCCAGTTATGTTAATCTTGGAAAATAATCACTTCTTGTGCTTTTATGTTACTTATTGAAAGAATAAAGGAACAAACCAAGACAGGAGGGAAGAAAGGAAGGAAGGACAGAAAGAAGGAAGAAAGGGAGAAATGAGGAGGGGAGGGGAGAGGAAGACTGGAAGCCAAGTATTTTTTTGTATTAACTGCAAATTTGCAGAGAAACTCGCATTTCCCTCTAAGTTCTACTGCTTTGATTTTGCTCCATTTCCTAATTATTTTATAATAGTTAATATATATATTTTTCTGAACACTGTTAAAAGAGATATTTTTAATATTTTTCCCCATCCAGTTATATTAGTTAGGAGTCTGGTGGCTAGGTAGCTAAGCAAAGAAACCAAAAAAAACACAAAAAACCAAATGCAAAAAATCACCACAAAAACAGTAGCTTAATAACAGAAATCTATGTTATGACAAGGTCTAGAGGTGAGTGATCCAGCTGTCAGCATGGTTTGGCTCCAGAAGGTCACTTGGATACCCACTCCTTCCAACTTGTCCTACCACACTATGCAGAAGCTCAGTGTGGGTCAGGGCTACTGGCTGTCCTTCAACATCCATTCTATCCTCTTCCCCAACACACAAACCCCATGGAAGGTCAGAAAGAGACAACATTTCTCAATCTCCCTTGCAGGTAGTTAAGCTTATTTAATTAATTTGTGGGCATGTGTGCAGACATGATACAGGAAAGTTAGATCACACTTTTAAGGGAAAAGAGGTGACCTCCCATGCATTTTCACTCTCTTACCACTGGCTGAAATACAGATATCATGGAGAACCATGAGAGCCCCAGTAGCCCAGTAAGTGCGGGGAAGCATGAAATCAGAAGAACCAATACCTAAGAGCATAGAATCAAGCCATTGTACCAGCTGGGTTTTTAAGTGAGGGAGAAATAAGTGAGGGAGACAGTGCTTTTCTTTAAGCTGATGTTATTTGGTACTATGTCACAGCAATTGAGCCTGTATCCTAACTATTGCATCAAGACAGTATTTCCTACTCTGCCTCATACCTTTTTCTTCAGATACAAGCATACTTCCAAGTTCCTCCCGCTCCATTTTTGTCTACGATTGGGTTATTTTTGCTATAAGCAAAAAGACATCATAGCAATTTAGGATTCCCATTAAGAAAAAGACTAATAATGGTCTTCAGAACTTTTACTGATCTAACCAACCAAATTTCCATATCCAGACAAGACTTAATAATGGCTGATTTCCATCTCTAAGAACAGAAAATTTGGCCTGACAGGTTACGTACTGAATTTTCCACCAAAAACCAAGTAGCAACCAGTGTAAAAATAAGAATGAAATCTTAGAAAAACAGATTACAAGAAAGATAATAGGAGAGAGTTGCCAACAATATTCCTGAGCACTGACGTCAGAGACGTAAGGTACGTGCTTGGTGGCAGAAGAGCGGAGAGCGAGCAAGCCCTGAGGAGGCTGCGGGAGCGCTGACCTGTCATCACTGGCTGGCTGCCTAGTTTCTTCTAGGTCAAGCCTTCGTTTGTTTCATTTATCCTTAGAACAAGTTTTGTTGCCTTAGGCACGTTTTTCTTCGTTAACCACACCTTCCTCTTCTTACCGCTAGTCTCTGACTGATCAATACGCAGCACGATGTCAGAGTAATTTCCTTTTGATAAGACTCGTACTACTTCCTGACACTTTGCACATTTCATCCTTAATTATTTTCTGATTTTGACACCAGATAGAAAGGTCTTGTCCTGCTAACAGGCATTTGGTCCTCCACACATTAGTCCAACTTCTGCTCAGCCCTGGCCCGTGGAGCTTCTTTGTTCTGTCTTTGCACCTGCCACCCTCCCAAAAGACATGCTCCAGCCTCACTTGCTCTGATATCTTAAGTAGTCTTTTACTTTTATCTAATTCACTACTCTTCTCAAAAACACATCTTAAAACTTTCAGGTGTCCCTCAATCATTATTAAGGAGGCTTTATATATGGAGGGAAAAAACTGAACACAAGAAAGTATTATCTGTCTGGGGTGGTACAGAATATATTACAAAATATAGGTCATAGATAAATGACTTAGATCTCCACCTTCTGTTTCTCAAGTAAATACCTGTTCTCTAGAGTTAAAAGTATTTTAAAACTAAAGGTCTTAACAAATGTACCTCAAAATCAGCATGCAATTTTAGGATGCAAATATATAGTATTACAACAAAGTATCCTTCTGAATGTGTTAAGGATAGCGGGAGTACCTACACTATTATTATCTACACCATCTTTAATACATTTTTGGATCTTAAATATAAAAAGGTAATAATAGGAACTGTTGTTTAAACTTCTCATATCTTATGTACATTAAGCCTAAAATAAATATACATTTAATATATCACATATTTAGTATATGTTTACTGCAAACTTGGCCTATAAATAATTTCTATTCTGATGTGACTTCCTATTCCCTAGATGATAAAAGATAAGAATATTAACACTAAAGGTTTATGCTAATGCAAATTGTAATCTGATACCTTCCCTGGTTGATAAATGAGTGAGTGGCCGAGGATGAGGAAGAAAGCTGGTGATTGAAGTTTCCTGTGACCGACATTCCTCACTGACATCACAGAAACACCATCAGTACTTAGGCATGTTATAGACGCACTTGGTTAGGAGTCACAAATGCTCTTTGGAGAAGAGTACAACCTCAGAAACTACTTACACAACTGTTCGCACACTACTTAAAACTGGTTAAACTAATTTTCTCCCCACATCCCATGACAAAAGAGAAACACAGGTCCCATTGAAATTAACAGCCTAATGTCTAGCCAGCACCAGGACTATTGGTTTCTTAAAAAAAGCTTTGCTGAATTTAATTAGTAGTTTGTTAAAACCTATACATGCTTATGTTACTCTACAAGAAGTTATGTCAAAGAAATAATCAATCTTCCCATGTTTTCTTCCGTCTGCTACTTCTATAGCTTTTCTTCTTCCTTCCTAATTACAACCCTTTAATAAAATTTGTGCTTCATATCGAAAATTACCGAGTATCATAATTCTTCCAAATGGTAAAGATACCTCAAGACAAATGCTGGGCATAGAAGCCACAGGGCATAAATCTGCAAAGAAGTAAAAAGCTAACCTTTTCAAAGAATATTGTTCTCTCTCACTTACCAACTTTACATTTCCCTGTATGGCCGCGGAAGATGGCTGGTTAGCCAGAGACGGGTAAGATTCCTCAAGGGAGGAACAATCTAAGACAGGCACAGTCGCAGGGGGGCCATCAGGTGAGAAATTGGGGATCAACAGAGGTGAGGCTTAGAACCTCATCCCCGTTTTGAGAGAAATCTTCTGCATCCGTGGATATTTTGTTGCCCTTGTCTAGCTTGGATTAATACTTAGTCTATAGGCACAAACCTGATCATTTACATTTGCCCTCTTACAGCACTAAACTATGTTTTCTACCTTTATCTTGCATCTACCTACCACTTCAGCATTTTAGTAAAAAACAAACAAACAAACAAATAAATAAATATGGGAGAAATGTGGGATTCACATAGAAATCAAGTATAAAAATCAAACGAATAATCCTATCTGACTTGATTGTTTATAGTTCATGATGCGTGATCAAAACCGAAAGTTTCTGTGATATGACTGCCATTGCACTGTTCACCATGTAAGAACTTATTCACTATGTAAGAATTTGTTCACCATGTAAGAACTTGTTCGTTACACTTCAGAAGATTGGAGACTGTTGAGAATTAGGCTTGGGGTTGATTAATGATTGTGCATTGAGTCCCCTATACAGAATTTTATTGTTGTTAACAACCATTTGATCAATAAATATGAGAGATGCCGTCTCAAAAAAAAAAAAAAGCTTTGCTGAATGAATAAATGGTGACTATGTGTAGAAGATAGATAGAAAATTGGATTAATTAATTCTTCTTTAAGAATCTTAAGCTAAGAACTGTCAAAGCACATACAGATTCAGGGGACCCTCAGTTGTTTCCACATTAATTGAAAAGTAACCTGAAGTGAGTTCAGTGCTGAGAAGCTTCCAGTCTGTCTGTGCAGAAGAGAGCAATGCGATAACCCAGACAGAGGGTAACAGACTATTCCAGAAAATTTTTTTAAAAGTTAATTTCTGATTCTGATTCTGCCATAAACAGAATGATTAAGCTTAATCTTTAGTCTCTCATCTCTAGCATTAAAGAGGTAGATGTCTAGAAAGTCTGTGATATGGATTGAATTGTGTCTGCCCCAAATCCGTATGTTGAAGAACCTCAGAATATGACTTTATTTGGGCAGCGACAGGGTCTTTACAGAGATAATCCAGTTGAAGTGAGCTAAGGAGGATGGACCCTAATTCAATATGATTGGTGTCCTTACTAAAAAAGGGAAACTTGGGCAAAAGGGATATGCATACAGGGAGAATACTATGGTGAGCAGGAAGATGGCCATACAAGTCAAGGAGAGAAGCCTGGCACAGCTACTTCCCTCCCAGCCCTCAGACGGAACAGAGAGCCTTGATTCCAGACTTCTAGCCTCCAGAATTATGAGACAAGGAATGTTTGTTGCATAGGCCACCCAGTTTGTAATGCTTTATTACAGCAACTCTAGCAAACTAATTCATTCTCTAACTCTAAAATACTATGATTTTGGAGAAGAGAGACTTCCACAGACTGAAAAAATCCTACTAGATGCAGATTGGAAAAAACAATGAGCAGAGATACGGGGATTTGTATGATACACAAAGTCTGAGAGTGAGCACAAACCATAGCATACAGTTGGTCCTTGAACATGGGTTTGATGGACAAGGATCCACTTATCTGTGGACTTTTTCAATAAATAATCTAGAAACTTTTTTAGATATTTGCAACAATTTTTAAAAAGCTTTTCTTTTCCATAGCTTACTTTACTGTAGCAATATAGTATATATTATATAAAATACATATTGATCGACGTTTTATGCTATGGTAAGTCTTCAGGTCAGCAGTAGGTTATTGGTAGTTAATTCTGGGGGAGTCAAAAGTTGTTTTCAACTATGTGGAGGCCAATGCCCCTTACGCTTGCATTGATCAAAGGTCAACTATAGGAGCCACGGTAAAAATACTTATTGCTATTTAGTTAATTAATGAAAGGCTCCATTGACTATAACTGAAGAGCAAATGCTAAATTCCTCAGTGAGTGCAGGGTAGCCAAGTAATGGTTTCTACTATGGAAGAAAAGAGGAGTTGCCTAGAGAATCAGTATGAAAAGAGTTAAAGATTCACAAATTCATTAAATAAAGTAAATGATAATGAAATCTTTTTTCAAGTTCAATATTTAAAAATTTACACAGCCCAACTGAAACAACTAGGAATTTTCTGCATCACTAATTTATAGAGAGCCTTTAAATATTATTAAGGTGATGCAAACTTTTATTCCCTAAAATTGTTTTAAAACTCTCCAAGTTAAATAAGTAACAAAAATACAAAATGATATCTCTATGGATTTGAATTTATCCAAACTAGTGTCAGGTGGCATTTATATTATGAACACGGAGCATAACACATGCCATATTCAACACATAGAAATAAAAATATTCAGTTTTAAACTGAACTCATAACCCCTCGTGAATATACTGCAAAATCACTAACTGAAAAATTTTGAATATGATGGACATTTCCTTGTACTTTAAGAAAGTGAGAAAATAGCTAGAAGACCATCATAGTTAGTTCTCTGCAAGTAGGTCTGATCATTTAGGTTTCACATGTTTTTAAATTAAATTTGTATTTTTGTTACTAAAACCACATGTTCACTAGCTGAGCAGTTTTCTGATTAACTACTCTAATTCTAATTCTAGATTACTACTTAAATTCTGATGAATCTTCATTATTTGTTTCCAATAGAACAAGGCACTCTTCTGAAAATCACTAAGTCACTGTCACCAAGGAAAATACAGTAGACAAGAATTTTATCTTTGGTGTAGATCTTTCAAAACTTCTCAAGTATATATTGGAAAAATGTTATCCAATATAATTTCTTTGTATTAATCGAAAGGATTTAAAATGGCATCAAAATCTTCAGGTACAATAGGTAAGTATTTTACACCATAGTTGGCTCTAAAGCAAATTTCCATTTATTGAATTCCATTTTCCTTTAACTTCTCATTGTAACATGGGTGACAAACCTCAGATGTAGTGTGATCGGGGCACAGAATGGTTGTCTTAAAAGTCTAATGCCTTTATCCTCCATCATTGTGCAGAAATAGCATAGAGAATAAAAGAGAAACTATTCTTTCACCCTAATATAACTGATAAATCAGAAAAAGAAGTTACTTAGGCCTGAATAATCATCATGTATTCATTGAGTTCATTCCCTGACATAAATTCAGCAAAAATAAAATTCAGTAATATATCCGACTGCTGAGCAACAGGGGAAGCCAATTATAACAATGATGGCCATTATGAGTAGGTAACATTTACTGAGTGCTTATTAAGTGCCAGACACTGGCCTAATTGCTTTTCATGTATTAATACACTGAATCCTCATAAGCAAGCTAAAAGGTAGGCACCATCATTATCTCTATTTCAATGATGAGAAAACTGAGACACGTGATATTAAGGATCTTGCTCAAGATCAAACACCAGGAAGAGCCAGTCTGATTTCATAGTTCTTGCATATATTCATTTTATTATACTGCCTTTACAGAGGAAGATCTATATAGACAACTACATCTGAACACTTCCAATGAGCTAGGCACTGTGTGGATAACTTATGTAAACTGTCCTCATTTTACTGATGAGGGATTATCGCCTGCCAAGGTTAAGTCTTTCAAGGTCATAGTACTCAATTTATGGCCAGAATTTGAATTGAATGTGTCTGAATTCAAAGCTGGGATTTACTTCACAATGCTTACATCCAAGTTAAATGGACAAGAGTTTACCACAGGGTTCCAAAAACGACTGCCCACAAGCTACATCCAGCCTGCTGCCAGTTTTTGTAAGTAAAGTTTTATTGGAGTTTACATGAGCCATGCTCATTCATTTACTACTATCTGTGGAACTTGACACTGGTAGCCCTAGGAAATTAATACAATGCCCTTTAAGACATGCAGAGACAGACGACAGCACCAAATTTCTTGTTTCCAATAGTTTGTCAGAGGTTGACAACTGACTATGAACAGTTTTATTTTTTTTAGTAGATTTGTAATTGGGAGGCTGCCCAGCCAGAGACTGTATTTCTTTGTCCACAAGTTAGAGCCATGTGACTTGTACTTATCAATACAATATTAGAGGGGACAGAATAGCCCAAGTGACTAAGAAAACAAGTCTGCTTTCTTTAGGCTGCATACAAAGGATCTAGCAGTTGGCTCAGAAGCCCTAAGGGTGGTGGAGCCACAAGATAGAAGGAGATGGGCCTCAGGAAATAGTCAGTGAACAAAATGTTACCTTCTGCCAATTGGTGAATATGAGAGAAAAGTAAACTTCTGTCATGTTAAGCTGCTGTTTTTATGTTTTATCAGCTAATGTTACATTAACTATTAAACACAAAACCAAATTTCTCCCCAGTTCTAGAACCTGAACTTCCCATGGTATTATATTATGATTTCCCTATAAATAGTTTTAAAACCAAATAGGGAAGGAACCAATGTAAAGTTCACAAGCACAGTAATTCAAATCCGAGAACGTTTACCATCAGCACAAACTCCACAGAGGAGCCAAATAAAATACATGAAAGGAAAACATCCAAACTACTGCTATATGGTGAACAAAAAATGAGTAAGAGCTCAGAATTTTGGCCATAGGAGACGTTTACAGGTGCCATGAAATACAAAATCTAATGAAAAGTTTGAGTCGTGGATATCTGGGAAGGAAAAGCAACCCAAAATCAGTGAGACGCACAACAAAGACTGCTTGTTAAACAAAAGGTGAGGATAAAAGAGTCACACACAGCCACACAGCTCTCCTTTCTGAAAACAATGGCTTCTAAGTGATGCCAAATTGTGATCTTTCCATGGGTGCAATAGAGTAATCAATCAGTGCAATTTTTGCACGTCTTAGATGGAATAACACACTCAGCAGTGTCTCTTAAAGATAGGCCTTTAAACCTGCAACACCATGGAAGCTATCTATGGTTAGGAAGAAGATTGACCTGCCTTGAATAAACGAAGATGAAATGACAAATGCAAAAATTTCCATTTGAGACATTCCATGTCTTTCATCTTTTTTTAAGTAAATCAACTTGATTATTTTCTGAATTTGCATAGGTAAACTACAATTTATTAATTGAATTTTGATAATATTTCCTTTGACTTTGATTGCAAACTTCTTTTTTTACAGTAAGCCCTAATGAGAGTGCAGATTTATTTTCCTGGGATTGCATGCTGTTGCATGATCAGTAACTATGCTACCACCCTGGTGCTGGCACTATACCTGCTAATATTTCTGCGCTATCTGACAGAAAGGATCCAAGATTATCACGTTGTTCTCCATCACTAGCTGAGGAGAAAGAAAAAAAAAAGTTGGTAACATCCTTGGCTCTTTTTGATTTAGTATATTTTTAATTCTTTCTTTTTCATTTTACTACTTTTTCATATAAGCAAACTATTTTTGCAGATAAAAACCTCAGAAAGTAAAGGAAAAATCTTTGAGTAGAAGTCACACTATACATCAGAAAGCCAGAGTCACAGACAAAAACATCTGTCAACATATGGCCATGGGGATGCATCCCAACACTTCTGGGCTTGACAGTTTTACATTGGATGTGCTCTTGAGTAAAAGAACAAATTGCTTTTGTTTCCTTGGATTCTAAAACAATAGGCCTGTGCTAGGGATCAAGAATTTTCATTATTAGATTTTACCTTTCATCAGTCACACTTACATAAACATAGATATTTCTTTTCTCCCCCATCAGAGGGTTTATCATTTAGTTATGTGGTATAAATGCACAGAGGGCACAAAAACAAAAGAAAAGAAAAGAAAAAAAAAACTCAGCACAGGGAATTGCCATTACACAAACAGAAGTCTTTGAATAAACATCATAAAATGGAAGGTACTGAAGGTTCCTCATGGAAGTAGCTAAATCAGAACATATACAATGCCTGTGCCTACATGCTCAGGAAAAGGCAGAGACAATAGAAAGAAACTAAAGTCAGCAGTGCAATGTTTAAAATTGGGGTTTTGCAAGCAGCACCACTTTGTATGATCATAACATGCAAATGAACCTAAATCACCATTTCTTTAT
The DNA here is from genome assembly GCF_040802235.1 of Manis javanica. NCBI lineage: Eukaryota > Metazoa > Chordata > Mammalia > Pholidota > Manidae > Manis > Manis javanica. Next base: position 149,329,644 of record NC_133160.1, read on the forward strand.
CTTTAAAATAGCATTATAACAGGGATTAAATGAGGTGATGTATGTAAAACACTTAGCACCAGGCCTGGTATATAGGAGTTTCGCCAGATATGGTGGCTTTAAAAAGTGAATATTCATAACCGTTGGAATCATTAACTGAAGTCCTAGTTAGTAGTGCATGAATTTTTATTTCTGTCAGAATGATTTTCTGACAGCACTACTGAAAAGTAGTGAAAATGATGGATTTTACAAGACGTGTAATGATGGATAATAACTATTAATAATAACTTACGTGGCTTCAAATTTGAGCCTCTTTTAGAGAAAAGTTTTGCGACATCCTCATATAGAAACACCAGCATGATTGACAGACCTAAATTTTAACATATATTAAAAATACCATACAATTTTTAAACTGCATCCTAATCTGGAACTATATGTTAGTTTCTCAAAAATGAGAGTTTTATCTCTGATAAAATCCAAACAGTTCTTTTGAATAGCCTTACAATCAGACTGAAAAAATGAATGCTATTTTCCCCTCAGGTGATCCACAGGGGTGACAGGGAGAAACAGGCATATTCCACATCACCCCTTATAGCCTGTCTTCCCCTTTCTCACAAGGGAAGTTGCAATACCAATGAATCACCAAATCTGTGAGCTCCTACTGAATGGGAGGCACTGTACCAGGCTCTCAGATAGTTACCACAAATGTATAAAACCTTGCATTTCCTTCCCCCACAGAGCTTAAAACTTAGGGGATGAGACCTAGGAAAAAAACACAAGTGCAAACGCAAAAGCTAATGGGAGTGTCATGTGCCATACCAGCAAAGGCTATTTCACTGGTCTTGTTAAACAATCATTTTATTGCTAGGTGCCCCAAATCATAAGGCAAGTGTTCTAGATGGTCACAAAGCAAAGCACAAATCTCACATATTTTCTCCCTGCTTCTAGTATATTCTTAAAAATCAAACCATTTCCTGGAGGGGAGGTTTTGGGAAATATTAAATTGGCTCTTATCTCCAGTGTCCCCTGTCTTCACCTTAACACAAAGAGGCTAAATTCTGTGTGGGATAACACAGCCAAATCAGAACTGAAAGTTCAAACCAGCAATAATTCTCACTTTGTGGTTTGTGTTTCTGGAAAGCCACAAAGAGCTCTGGTCTATGGACCTGCACATATAGCCACGTCCTGCACATATCAGTTTGATCTGATCAACCTAGGCAAACAAAAGCTTTAATTCTATCTAGATAGTAGCAAGAGGTTTTGGAAATAAAATATCCATTTCTACCCCATGAACTTAGTTTTTACTCAGATTTAAGGGTAAGGTTATATTTCTTTTTTGCTCCCCATTCAGCTTAGCTCTACATGTTGGGGATGGAAAAAAGCAAAAAAAAGAAAGTTTGCTGCCCTGTCTAATGAAGGCCACATGCAGAAATATCTTTATTGGCTGGTGGAGGGTTTCATTTGTCCTTTTCAAGCCCTGTTTCTCTATAAACTATTGTCTTGTTGCCATTTACCATGTAAGGATTTCAGGGAAAGGAATAAAAACACATGAAAAAGAACAATACTATTTTTTCCCCCAAGATACTATTTGTGGAAATCATTTTCCTTTTATGGTCATGGTTAGAAAGGAAATGATTGCTCAGCAAAGCTGTGTAAGCAAAATAACACTTCACTTCATTTCACAGAAATACAACCTGAAAAAGTGAACAGAAAAGTTAGAAACAGGAGTACATTTGCTCTAACATTATCGTAATCAGCCTAAAAATGCCTCTAGTAAAAATGTAGCAATCAAATAAGGGAGTCAGCTTGTATAACAGAAAGCACCTGGACATTAGGTTCAAACAGATCTCAGTTTTACTCAGTTTCAGTCTCAGCCACATAAACTGATTAAGCATCTATTGCCTTAAATTTACAATGTTAATAATGGTAATACTTCTTCCCTGGGGAAGTCTAGAAAATTTAATGAAATCGTAGCTTTGTTAGGTAATAAGTAAGCCTGTTAGTAATAAGGGAAATTAAGCTTCTCAAACCATGTCTTATTACCAATATACAAATAAATTAAGTTATACTTCCTGATATAGTATCTTAAACATGGAATGTCTAGCTTCATTCATTTTACCAAGTAAAGCAATGAGGATAATGGAAGGATCTGGAAGGAACCATGTGATACTGAGCTGATACTGAGCAGAGAAAGCTCAATTTCAGCTGATAACAGAGATTATCAACTAATAACAGTCTTAAAAAGACAAGAGTTGAGTCATATTGTGTTCACTTAACAAATGGAATTTATAGGGAAAAAATGGGGGAGACTAGACTCTTTACAAGATTTTGTCCAATTTTCATCTCATGAATAGACATATGCCCCCAAATACAACTGAGATGAGAGGAACTGATCAGCTCTTCCCTTGGTCACCTTAGTTCCAGCCCTCCTCTCAATACGTGAGATCTTTCCATGCCCAGTGTGATTCAAAGTCAAAAAACACATAGTTTTCATATGTCATATTCTATAAATATGCCAACTAGCAGCATACATGAGCTGTTATCTCACTGAAGAGTCATTTATCCATCACCAGAGAAAATACTGGCAGTGTTGGAAGCAAAGAATGTTATGTACATTTCTTTCTTTTTTTAAGTTTTTTATTGAGGTATTATTGATATACAGTCTTATGATGGTTTCACATGAAAAAACAATGTGGTTACTACATTTACCCATATTATCAAGTCCCTACGCATACCCCAATGCACTCACTGTCCATCAGTGTGGTAAGATGCCACAGATTCACTATTTGCCTTCTCTGTGCTACACTGTTTTCCCTGTGATCCCCCACACCATGTGTACTAAACATAACAACCCTCAATCCCTTTCTCCCTCCCTCCCCACCAGCCCTCCCACAACCCTCTCCTTTACTAAACACTAGTCCCTTCTTGGAGTCTCTGAGTCTGCTGCTGTTTTGTTCCTTCAGTTTTGCTTTGTTGTTACACTCCACAAATGAGGGAAATCATTTGGCACTTGTCTTTCTCTGCCTGGTTTATTTCACTGAGCATAATATCCTCCAGTTCCATCCATGTTGTTACAAATGGTAGGATTTGTTTCTTTCTTATGGCTGAATAGTATTCCATTGTGTCTATGTACCACCTCTTTATCCATTCATCTACTGATAGACACTTAGGTTGCTTTCATATCTTGGCTATTGTAAAAAGTGCTGCAATAAACATAGGGGTACATGTGTCTTTTTGAATCTGAGAAGCTGTATTCTTTGAGCAAATTCCAAGGAATGGGATTCTGGGGTCAAATGATATTTCTATTTTTACTTTTTTGAGGAACCTCCATATTGCTTTCCGCAATGGTTGAACTAGCTTACATTTCCACCAGCAGTGTAGGAGGGTTCCCCTTTCTGTGCATCCTCACTGGCATTTGTTGTTCTTAGTCTTTTCAATGCTGGCCATCCTTACTGGTGTGAGGTGATATCTCATTGTGGTTTTAATTTGCATTTCCCTGATGATTAGTGATGTGGAGCATCTTTTCATGTGTCTGTTGGTCATCTGAATTTCTTCTTTGGAGAACTGTCTCTTCATATCCTCTGCCCATTTTTTATTTGAGTTATTTGCATTTTGGGTGTTGAGGCATGTGAGTTCTTTATGTATTTTGGATGTTAACCCCTTGTGAATGTATGTACATTTCTAAGACAATTTTCTTTAAAATATTATGTCACTGTGACTCATGAAGAATATTTATAAATTATCATTTACCTTCAACTATTGTCTCACTGCCCAAATTTCATGAGCTTTTAAACTTTACAAGATGATAAGTTTACATTTAATATGGTTAAAGCAACCATGGCTGAGAAGCTCCAGTCTCTTCTGTGAGATTTACTGAACCACCTTCCAAATGATAGTCAGGCTGCTGTTGAAGATCCTGAAGGGATGGGCATTCACTGCTTGCCAGGATTCCCGTTTTGCTTTTGGATATGCCCCATTTGAATATTCTACCAGTGATCAGAAGCTACTCTTCCTATAACTCTCCATTCCTGTTGGCACCACAACCTGATTCCTTCTGACCGTGACAGATCTTTGAGTATTTGAAATGTAAAAATGAAGCACTGTAAGCAACCCATGTCTTATATTCTCCAAGACAAAGATTATTACTATCTTCCACCTTTCTTTTTGCATGGTCCTTTCACCAGCCTGACTTTCTATGTCTTAAAAATGATTCCAATTTTGGAGTGTATTATTGTTACGTATTACCTGAGATGCCTATGCATAAGCACAACTGTTGGTTTGAAATGTCCATAGTTTTCCAGGTGAAATCTGAAACTGGCCCCATACACCAAAGACAAGAGAGACTGAAGAAAGTGGCAGACCACTCCAGATAGGTAGGACGCAGGTTTAATAAAGAAAGAAATTTGCACACAAAGTTTGTCTTGGGCAGCAATGAGAACAGTAACTCTGCACCCACCCGCCAGAATTTTAACAGTGTATATAAATGCCTTTCCTGGGTTCAGTGGCTTGTACTGTTGAGGCAGCCTCCACAACAACGCTCACTCAAGGCTAAGCCCTTGAAAATGGCTCATACTGTGGGAATAGTGAGCAGAAGTACATTCCACCGATGGGGAGGGGGTGAAGAGCCTCCAGCTGACTGGGTCAAGCTCTCAGGTCAACTAGCGGTCATGTCCTCCCAATGGCCTTCTGCAACACCAATACAACTAGTAGGGTATGACCCCTGTGGGGCCATCAGCCCTTTCCCATGTGCTATAATCTTAATCAAGTGGTCTAAAACCACACAAACTGATTCTGTCCTGAAAGCACTCAGTGCCAACTTATGTTAAATTTACAATCATATGAAATTCCTGAAGACTTTTTCATACCTGTTGCTTTCAAAGTTTATCTCCATTCTGCATTTGAACATAGCCTGTTAAAACATGTATCCATATTAAATAGCATCTTGTAAGACCCCCACCCCTAATCCAGCCTGTAAAAATCTTTTGCACTTGTTCACTTTGAGATGTTTACACACTGGGACAAGCCACAGTCTCTTGGTAACCAGGAATGTGAAACAGGAGTTTCCTTAGCTGAACTTTGAAAATGCAAACCTTTTCATTCATGGCATAAGACAACTGTTCAAAGAGAATGCAAAAGCACCTGATTTTTATGGACTGACTTTATTGTGCCATAAATAGTCTGTCATATGTTTAAATTTAGTATAAAGTCTGTAGTCTACAGACTCAAGAATGAAAAAAAAATTAAACCTCACTAGTTTCCTTAGTGAATTCATCTGGCTCCCTTGGCAACAACATGGTGTATGTGTGTGAATGTGTGTGTGTGCTTGTTTTCCAATAATTTGTCTTTCTAATATAAAATTTAAAGGACTTCATCATAGTAACTCTTTATTAGCTTTGAGTCTACAACATTCTCTTTTTACAATAAATGAAGAGAATTAATATTTCCTTATAGGTTTATTTACATGTCTGTCACTCATTATAAGCTTGAATGTACAAGAGGTGAGGGGACATGTTTTGTTGGCTTTTGTTTCTAGTGTAATTAATATTCCCCTACTGTAATTAACACATTCCACTGAATGAATAAATATATGAATGAATGAATGAAAAGGTCATACAATTCAAAATCAATATGGGAACAAAGAGATGGTCTTGGAATAATTAGCCAACTTCCTCTCTGCTTGCAGAATTCCTCTGCCTGTCTTTTGTGCACCATGTTGAGCTGATTACAGATTAAAGTAATTACAGTGAATTCTTAATTCCTGTAATGCAGTCTAGCTATTCTGTGGATTATCTATCACAACTAACCCCAAACTTATCTACTGCTACCCAGCATATGTCTGAGTTACAGTCAGCCTCAGTGATAGCAGCTGCATCCTTCAGCAAAGCACATTTATGTTGATATTTCTGAATAGAATAGATAATTATGAAATTCATTCTGGTGGGGGTTAGAGAGAACCAACAAGTATTCCAAATTGAAATGCAGGGTTTATTTTTTAATTCCCAAAGAATATGAGATGGCTTGGATTAAGAAGTTCCAACAGTTGACTGGTACCTCCCATACTAGCATGATGCAGCATAGTTAGGATGCAGCCTTTTCCCCATAGAGACTTGCAACCTATGTCTATTACCACTGATAACTAGTAATAATTGTTCTTTATTAATTCATTCTTTAATCCAGCAAATATTTATGTGATTCTACACTGTACTTGCATTGCACTAGGTGTTGGAGACCTAGCATTACACAAGACAAGTATGGTTCCTATTCTCAGGGAGGTTAAAATCAGAGATAAGCCTTGTCGTAGGCAGAAGAATGGTCCCCCAAAGTTGCCCATGCCTTAATCTCTGAGACCTGTGATTATGTTAGGATACCTGTCAAGGGGAAATTGAGAATGCAGATAGAATTAAGGTTTCTAATCATCTGATGTTAGTATGGTGAGATGATCCTGAATTATCTGGGTAAAACCGATGTGATCATATGGATCATTAATGGGGAAGAAGGTAGCAGGGCCAGAGAGATGGCATGAGAAGAAAGAATTCCTCTTCCATTGTTGACTCTGAAGATGCAAGTAGGGCACTATAAGGAAAGTAAGCAGCCTCTAGGACCTGGAAAAGCACTAAATGGATTCTTTCCTTAAGCCTCCAGAAATAAATGCTATCCTGCCTCACCTTGATGACAGGCCCCTGAGACTCATTTCTGACTTCTGAACTACAAAGTTGTAAAATAATATATCTGTGTTGTTCTAAACCACTACATTTGTAGTCACTTTTCACATCAGTGATGGGTAACTAATACAGACCTTAAATAAAAATTCAAATCAGATTAGACTTTAATTGCAATTGTTTAAAGTAGAATAAGACTTCCCAAGAAATGTTATGTGTGTGTACTTAGAAAAAATTACCAAAGCCGTGTCAGGAAAACCTTCACTGACATTTCAGCTGAAGTTTCAAAGAGGAGGGAGAGATCTCTAACTAAATGAAATAAACGTGGAAGAGACTTGTAGGGAGAGAGAACAGCATGTATGAATGACCTGAGGAGAGGAGAAATCTGGTTTTACTCAAAATCTGAATAGCCAATGAGGATGATGCAAGGTGATTTTGTGAGAGGCCTAAGGCAATGCTAGGGAAATGCCTGGAGATCAGACTATACATGGCCATTTAGCCTGTATGAGCTTTTCACCTTTATCCTACAGCAGTGGAGTATTTCTGGGGCTTTACACACTAAAAAGATATAACAAGATTTGTAGTTTACAAACACAGGCTCACTTTTGGATTATTAATTGAATTGGGAAAGAGTGTGTAATGACGGGAAGATCATGATGGGCATTCAGAGCAGAGCAGGTGGGGGCTGGTTAATGGAGGCTGATACTTAGGTGAACACTGGAAAAATGCAGAGAAGGGGACAAATTCAGGATCATTTTATGAGGTGGACTTGTAAGACTTGGTGATTCTTTGGAGGTGGGATGAGAAAAGAGCTGGCAGCAAGGGCTCCCAGTTACTGGTATGAACAATGGAACGGACAGTGGTCCTAAAGACTGAGTTGAGAAATACGTCGGTGAAGCAGCACAGAAAGGAAGACCAAGGCTTCCTTTGGAATCTGCTCAGTCTGAGATGCCTATGAGAAATCCACGCAGAGGTGGTAAGAACAAAACTGAAACACTGGCTTTTAGTCTCCTGCAAGATAGCATATACTTGGCATGTTTGCGCCCACTCTTTCTTAATAAATCTACAGTTGACCTCAGAACCTCAAAATAGTGTTCCCTGTAACCAGCAAGAACTGAAGGAAGTTGGCATTAGAGAATAAGCTTATTTTTTTATCTGTGCTCGGATAAAAAAGCATTGGAAAATACTAAATTATTAGTGAAACCACTATGAAAAGGAGAAATGCTAGTAATCATGGAAAATTTTAAAATGCTTTTTCCACTTCTCTCCTCTTTCTGTGTTTCCTCACACTTTTATATTTGAATTTGATTAAAATGGTTCCAGAGACTCCATCACAACAGAGAATTAATTTGAACACATACATGTCAATATCACACATTAAGAAAAAAAAAACCTCTCGGTACATAATACCACTATACTTCGTCATCACTACCACCACCCCGTACATACACACACACACACACACACACACACACACACACACAATTGCTAAAAGAGAAAAAAAAATCAGTCCTTTCTTTAGAACTTCTTCCTCTGGTATCAATCAATTAATCAGGTGCTGTGGGGTGTTCTTTAAACCTAAAAAAATTTTTGTACCTATAGCTGCCCAAAGCAGTAAGATGTCTATTTATAGGTTTTCATATGAAAAAGACATATTTCCTACTATAACTATCTTTTTCTCCTGTCAGCTAGAGATTATGGTCAGCTATAGCATACTCTAAGAAATTTAATAATTCCTTTATGCTGTTTTCATCTCTTTTTCATTAGCCTGCAATTGTTTACTAGAAGAAGCCATGACTGTAAGTTCAAATGCCAGAGTTCTAGTTCCAGCCCCATTACAAAGAGCCATTTTCTCCTGGGCAAGTAACTTTAAATTTTCCCATGAGTTTCAATTGTAAAATTAGAGTATTGTACTAAATAATTCATTAGCTTTTATGAAGCCTTAAAAAGCTATAATCTTCTTATATTATGAGATTATAATGTCTTAGGTGATTATTATAAAATTGTACACTGTATAATAAATATAGTTCCTCTCCTTATGTACAAATAAATATCACATATCATCAATATATGGTTTTAGAAGGACAGTATTCAATTGGGAGAAAAACTACCATTATGAGATGGAATAAAGATTATCTAAATAAGGAAAACAAGAAGAAAAAAAGATACACATGTGGATGAAGAGTCCAAGTAAAAGGTCAGTAGGTGAATTGAGCAGAGTGGAGATATGTGTGTTGTGGGGAGATGTGATTGACATAAATCAATAATAACTGCCTCTTATTTAACATTAGCTGTTGTGAAAAAAAAGCTTACAACAGAAACCTATGAAAATAATAAAACAAAACCTAAGCCTCTTATCCAATTAAGTTGTGCCTCAGTCACTAATGTTAGAGGTCATTTTTATCAGAAATAGCAACATATTCCTTATAAACTCAAGATATGCTGAAGTAGGAAAAAGGATAATTTTGCCCATCTTTCAGTTTGATCATGTCTCATATTTAAAGTTGAATACATGCATTTCCCTTATGATCTCATAATTTCGCTTTGAGTATATACGTAACAAAAATGTGTGCATACACACACCAACAGGAGAATGTTTAGACTCCTATTAACTTTAATGGCTTGATACTGGAAAAGACCAAAATATCCATCACCGATTAAATGAATAAAAAAAGGCTGGTATATTAATCCAATGATAATACTATTAGGCAGTGAAAATGGACAACTTACAACTTTACATAACTTGGATGAATCCCATAAACAGGCTGTTTGGGGACCAGAAAACAATTTTGAAACGGAAAATCAGTGTTAGAAATCAAGATGGCCATTATGAGTGGAGAGGAGGCAGGAAGTGGTGCTTGGGAAACATCGTTTATGGGAGGCTGGCAACATTTATTTGTTGGCTTATGAAGTAGTTGTATTGATATGTTCATTTTCTGATGAATATTGGCCTGTACACTTAAGTTTTGTGCAATATCTATATGCCATATGTCAATACAAAAGTTTAAACAATGATTTCCAAACCTCACAGTAAGTGGAGAGAAAGTATAGGTATGTAACTACCACAGTAAGACTTAACATTTGAGAGTCATTCAACATTCAGTGTTCATGAACATGTACCATATATAGAATATACTTAAGGAGGCAGAAGACTATTTCTTGCCCAGTAAAACTAGTAAAAGCCAGTAGAGTGTAGGCACGTGCCAAAGAAAGATTACAATACAATATAATAAGTGTTAGAGCAGAGGTTCTCAGCCCTCCCACTACTGACATTTGGGCTGAATAATTCTTTGTTGTGGGAGCCTCCCTTGTGCACCGTAGAATGTTCTGCAGTACCTGTGCCCTCACCCACTGGATGCCAATAGCACCCCCCTTGTGTGGCAACCAAAAACATCTCCAGACATTGCCAGATACTCCCCTGGGGATACAGTAATCTCTGGCTGAGATCCATTGTATTAGAGCCATATACAGCGGCTTGGGGTTACCAAATAGAGAATAGCTAACTGCATACTCAGAGAATGAGCATCATTTTCAGGGCAGGACAACCAATACAAAATTTTGGAGAAAGGGGAAATCATTTCATAGCCATCAGGAAAAAAGTCCAGTTTCCCTTAGTGGCACTCTGATCCCAGAACACATATGAACTTAAAGAAAGTTTTGAAATTGCAAAAGACAGACACTCATTGGTCATGGTAAAGGTTTTGGGACAAAAAATGTCTCTCTTAACTGATTTTTATAAACATAAAAGAATTTATTTTACTTTAGCATCTGTTTCTTGCATAGGATAGAAAATCATTTGTTTATTTTTCATTCTTTTAACTCATTTTGGGCAGTAAATTCTTATCACGAGAGTTACGTTCCTAAATCATGCTGTTCAGAGCAACACTAGATCAACCTCACAGTACTAAATTAAACCTTTTAAAATGTAGTGCTGCAAACATCAGAATGTCAGGAGTACAAGGATTTTTATTTCAAATAAGAAAGACTAAATCAAGTGACATTCCACCTGATCTCACTTAGGACTCCTTTGTTGTTAAGCTGAGAGAAGCTACTGAGACAGCAAAAGGCAAGATTTTTCTCACAGTATTTATTTAAAACCTGCAGTAACAAAAAGATTCTGAAGAGGCAGCAAATCCTAAAAGGATATTTGCAGTTGGCACAAGATATTATTGTGGTAAAAACACTGGACAAAATATGTTATCAAGTCTGAGACATAATTCTGTGATAGCTTTATATAGATATACACACACTTCAAAAAAGGACTCTTCGGAGACCAATTTCTACATCTCACAATGGCCAAGCCATTAGGATACAAAACTCTGCTTATATGAAAAGAAGTTAATACAATTCCTCAGCATGATTTTAATACACTGTGAGGTAGAGATTGTTAATGGCAAGAAAGTTTTCTGTGGAGAGAATAACACGATTCCAAAAATTCTAGGTCTTATAAAGGAAATATGTTAAGCTACAGAGAATTTCACACTGTTGGCATTTCTCTCTGAAATTCCTGGAGAGCAGAGAACAGTTTTTGGCTTGCATCACCGCCAGGAATTCTACTAGATTTAGACACTAATCATCATCAACATCTCATTATTAATTATTTTCCAGTCTGAAGAAATGTATCGTGGATAAACTGGAAGACTGAGGATTCGAATTTAGAGAACCAGGGATGCTAACTAGCAGTACAACACTCTCCTTGACCACAGTTTCTTCAACCATAAAGTGAGGGATTAAAAGCTCTCATTTCCAGGGATATTTTCAGCTTTGCTACAAGACAGACCAGACAGACTCCTTAGTGCCCTTAATAGAATTATATTTTTCCATGCTTAGTATTTATACATAATTTATAATCTGAAACTAACAAGGGTCAAGGTAAATCAGAAGTTTAACTTTGAAAAAGGATAACAAATAAAAAACAAAATACCTTATTTCAATGTTACTAAGGCATAACCTCTGGCTGACTGAAACATGTTTATTTTCTGTCACTGAAAATATGTCATTGATAAATAAGTCACGGAATATTATTTTGACCTGTACATATATCCAAAGATAATAACAACATTGAGCTTATTCTCCAAACAAGAACAACAAAAACAGAAATGCCTAAGATAATAAATAACACAGTACTATGGGAGGACTTAATGTGTGGAAATCAATCTATTAGTTTAACTACATCGAAATAATGAACCAAGAATTTTTAGAATTTGAGAATATTCAAAAATTATCTATGCTAAATCCCCTAATTGTCAGGTAATGAAATGAGGACTCCACAGCAGAAAATAAGGACTTTTTTCTTTGTCATTTTGTTTCTTTCTCAACATGAAATTTACATAGCTACTTTGTTCAAGGGGTTATGATAACATAATGCATAAACAAAACATATGTGCATTAATTGCTCAGCTCCACTGTTAAGAGACTCTCAAGTTCAGGTGGCTAGTCATGTTAGAGCTGCATGCAGTGTATCCCTAGGGAATCAGAACCAAGAGAGTGAGGGTGAAAAGTAATTACCTCTACCGGAAAAACAACTCAAGATTGTGTAATGCTGAAGTTGAATCATTAGAGCTGTCATCTTCACGTTCAGAGAACAGCACTTTAAGTGAATAAGGTGGGTCTGTCATGTACTACAACCCAGGAGTCTCCCTCTCTGTTACTCTGCAATCAGCTTTTCCTAATTACCAGGAAGTAAGGTCTTCTAGCCACAAACTCCAAAGGTCAAATCCATTATGTTTAATACGCTCTAAAATATGTAGACCACAAGAGGTTTTATTTTAATTATTTTGATACAGAAAAATGTTCTATTGAACAGCATCAAAACAATTCAATTCAAAAGCACATGACAGCATACTGGGTGCTAGAGATTCAGACAAGCATAAAATGTTTTCTTCCCTCCATGAGCCTAGAACCTAACGATCAAAACTAAAATTAGTCTGCATATTAGACTATGAGAGTCACATGTTAAATTTTGAAAGGTTGAAACAAAAGAATCCTGGTACATTCATATTTAATTTTACATAAAATCTTTAATACAGGTTTTATCATCTCAAAATCTGAACATTATAAAAGAGCAGCTGATGCTGGTTTGGGGCCTGGGGCTGACTGAGCAAAAAGGTGATCACCTGGGAAGAGAAGATCCTGGGTGGGTGAGAAGCACATCAGAGCAGCCTGTGCTTGTTCACACAGACTCCCAAAGTATGTAAGGAATGATCGTGATGTGAAAATTATAATAATAGACAGACAGGCAGTATTTGGCAAATTTAACCTGAAACTTTCCACATTGAAAATACAGGTGATACTAAAACAAACCACGAAAAAAACACTAGGTAATCATTCATTTAAACCTACCAATCTGCCCGCTACTCTATTTCCTCAGGGTGGCACAGGGAGATTTTTCCCTGTCCAACAGTATGTGTTTTGACAATCAGAATGTTCACCAAATCAGTTTCCTTGGGAAATTATCTTCTTCCTAAGACCCTCACTGGGAGAGAAAGAAATGGGGCTCCACTATTAACTCAACACGTTGCAAAGTCTTTGACGTCTTTGACCTCAAATTTGACCTTGGATTGCCCCATCTGTAAAATGAGATTAGTGAGGGCCATCTTTTAAAGCTCTGAGAATCTAATGGTTTACTGATGTTTGATTGAAAAGAATCTAATGCATGGTAGATGCTGCCACATTGCTAGTTCTCATTTCATTTACTAATTTTAGTAGATATCCTCCAAGAAAATCGAAAAGATACCCAACTTCATTTACATTTCATAAAAAAGCTTTACTTTGTATTGATTTTCCCTCTGAACTAGTGTTCAAAGTACCAACTCCTTGAGACACATCTTTCTCTTACTTTTCAATGAGCTTTACTCAGTCTTTATACTTCCCTATATCTGCTGAAACAAAATCCTGCTGTCTTTTAGTTTCAACTGTGTAAGTTCCTCCCTTTCCTAACCGGGAATGATTTTGCTCTCTAAAGAGTTCGGGCCCTCCCCACAGCACATGCAAGGGAACAAAAATGGTAGTTATTGTTTTTAAAATATTGAGAGGGCAGTACACAAGTATCAGGACAGATCGACTGGCTTTATCTGATGTCAACATGATCAAATTGCAACAAAAAGGTTGAGGAAATCTTTATATGCTGAATCATAATTACTCATTGACTTTTGTTACCTAGCATTCCAGTTGACTTCACTGGAGATTGAAGGAGCCCAGGATGAAAGTAAGAGTTTTGGATAGACCAACAGAAAGTCCTAAAAAAAAGAGCATGCACTACATTAAAATCAAAATGAACAACTTCATGACAACAGTAGGAATAGTAAAAAACAAAAAGAGAAAAGCATAGAAAGAAAAAATTAACTGTATGAAGTATCACAGCCATAAGCTCTAGGGCTCACTATGAAAGACAGAGAACATGAACGCTGTTGGCCAAGCATATCTGTGGCAACGATCCGTCAAACAAAGCAGAATCCTCCAGGAAAATCATCTTATTTCCACTATTCAATAATCAAATAGCAGATGACAAGTTGGAAGAATTCAAGATAGAAATTTAATATATTCAGCTTACAAACTACTTCTATACAGGACATACTTAAGGTTAAAAAAAAAGACTTCATGTGGAGTGTCAGGACAATACTAAGATGAAGAGCTAAATGCCCAAGGGACACTAACCCAATGGAAGGAAATCAGTAAACAGCTAATTAGCCTGGTTACATATCTCTCCCTGCTATACAGATATTAGAAATACTACTTAGTTATGTAGAAAGATATTTTTTAAGTAACTTATGGTATTATTTACTGTTAATGTGCTTATCTACAGGCCTACCTCTGAATATAATTCCAGTAATTAACTACCTGCATGGTTTAAAATAGTAAGTTTCTTCTCACTGCAAAAAGCAAGACAAAAACTTACAACAGAGAAAAAATAAAATAAAAAACAATTAACAAAACAGCAAAAGAAGACATATGTAGCTGGAATTTTTTTTTTTTTAACTGAGAAAAGTCTTTCCAAAATATCACATACAGAGAACAAATAGCCAAATAAATGAAAGATTTCACAAATCAGTAACAACCAAAAGAAGGACATGGTTAGGTCACCACGAATAAGAACAAAAGACGTGGAAAAAGTGACTTAAAGGCTTCTGTTGTGCTAGAAGGAAAAAAGACATTTTTCATGCATATCAGAATGTTAAAAATTTTAAAAATTGACAAAGATCTATATTATCTGTGTTAAAGGAAATGACACCTCAGGCACTATATTATATATTTATATGGTATAAATCAATGAGGGCAAAAATTTATAAGTATATGAATAAATAAATCTTTGCACAGATTTAACAATCGATAATATGCTTGCCAAAATATTAGCCATGGGTTTGAGAGGTTGGTGTAATTTGTTTATTTTTAGTATTTTCTTGATTTAACTCTGTATCATTTCAAATTTATACCCAGGTTTCATTTCTACAAAAGCAAACATGCTAGTCTTATAAAGAACTGCGTTGTTCATGTTAAGAGTTCAGCCCAAATAAATCATGGCACAAAACGGAAGGCTGAGATCTTTGCTGCAATTCAACGTAAACAAGGAAGAAATGATCCAGAACAAAAGGGCTGATAAAAATATCCTGGTTTTCATAGTCTCAAAATGTGGTTGTAACAAAGATAAGAGGGATGCAACAGGACAGATGTGGAAGAGGAAAAACACACTCGAGGTGTCAGGATATTCGCAAGAGGACTGTTACATTGATGCTACTTATCAGAACAACCTGAATTTCAGTTCTCTCATCTCCAAAATGAGGAATATGGGGTCCAGTTCTAATGGGCCAAGGACTCTTGAGAACACCTACTCCTAACCCAGCTATGCTTTACTGCCACGAAAAAACCTTGTAAATTTTGCAGGAAGCAATGCAGACAGACATAAACTGAAATTATAATGGAAAACAGTTACCTTCACATAAAAAGTTAACTTGGTGAAACCACATCCTTTATAAAGGTTAAGGGGCTGTGGTCTTTCACAAATAAGATGCTCTGAAGGAAGGGAGGTAACTTCCTCATGTCACCGTCAATAATAATGTTAATGACTTGAGGAAAACAGCATCCAGACAGTCTAAAATGGTTACGTTTCCACAGCATCGCTGATCTGAATCAGACAGCGAAATTAGATTTCTAAAATATGCCTATTAAATGAAAGGCATTCAGAAAACACACCCCAGAAAGGAAGTCAGTGTAGAAGGTAGCAAGGTTGCCATGCGACTCAAACAAGAGGGGAAAAGAAGTTGTGTTTTGACAGTAGATTTGAAAAGGTTTCATTCAAACATCACCATTAACCTTGTTTTTTAATTTCGGAATGTATTTCATTAGCTCTCTGTTTCAGCCTCACATTGACTCACCACTGCCGTGCTGTTCCTTAGTAATTGAAATACCTGACAAAGTGGAGTCATTTGAAGATTTAAAAAAAAAAAAAGCCTCCAAAATTATTCTAAGAATAAGATGCACAATTTCCCAGTAAAATAGTACATGGTTTTGTTTTCAGAAAGTAAACCTAATTATCTAGAGCAGTAAAAAGTGTGGGTTTTGAAAGTCACTAAATTCATATGTTCTGTAAGACGCATATATACACCTCCATTTAATCTTATTATGAGAACAAATTGTAGTCCTGCTTTAAAACATGTATCAGAATATATATAGTAGGTATTTGCAGAATGACCTACAGACACTTTAGCTATACTTCCCTAAGCATTAATATAGTATATATATATATATATATATATATATATATATATATATACACACACATATATGTAAAATGGTGATTTTGTATTTTATAAACATAAAAACTTGTGATCAAGCTTATATTGGCATATGACAACTGCAGAATATGAATTCCATTTCTAATACCTAACTTCTAAGCTTTAGTAACATCTTATAATCTTGAATTATTTAAGAAGCTCAATGTTTAATCTATATTTCTTCTTTAACCCGCCTAAATTATCTGTCTAAAAGGGAAAGAAAGCATATTCTATTATGAGAACTTTGTCTGAGCAATATCATGAATTAATACAACTCGTGTTCATCCATGGTGGGGGAAGTACTATCCTCTGTTCAAAAATGAAATGGAAATATTTCAAAAGATTACTACAAAAATAGTAATTCAGCACAAGATAGAAAAACAGAGTGCTTTAAATCTTGTAGAATTACTTTCCTTCCTTTTTTGGGGGTAATCTGTTAATTCTTCTTGGCATAACCTCTCAGATGAACTAAATTTAGGTTTAAGAGTGAAACACTTGTTTAAAACCAACACAGCACTTGCTGTATTTTCTAAAAATGTCCTCATTCCGTCAAAAGTAAGAAAATGGGTTCAAGGAAAAAAAATGAGGAGGGTTAAGTTCTCCGTTGGTCCTTCAATAAAACTACTTTCACTGCATTCAGCTGATGGTTACCCAGACATGCCCCTCACATTAACAATACCAACAGGTCCGACGTTTCACTGATGGCAAGGGCCGTCTGGGAGATCAAAGCACAATGTAGATTTAATCTCCACAATGACTTGATAGCCTCAGATGAAGGATTCTCAAATTTCATGGTTCTGACCTATTCAGGGTGAATAAGTATACAATAAATTACCTGTTCCCTAGCTCTGTAACAAGAAAAAGAGCAGGATTGGACTATCCCTGGGCTAACTCCCATGTATTACTAAATTTACCAGGGTAATCTGCATGCCACAGAGCACAAGATCATCCTATTTAACAGGTTTCAACAAATGAACTTGCACCAATACGTGACTCTGTTTGATGCCAGTACAGTAAGGTGGCAGCATCAGGTTACAGAGAAGCCAGATTTCAGAAGAGGCTCATTTGACTGGTGATTAAGGATAACTTCCAGTGAAAGTGATTTCTCACCAGGGAGGAAAGCTGTGTCTGCTGCAAAAAGCAGCAGTGCCCACTGGCCAGCCAGAGTGTAGTCATAGTCACACCAAATGTGCATGTTACAGTCATTCTGGAGCGTATAGCCCAAGGGACAATGGGCAACTGATGACTTAGGAAAGGACAAGAGTTGAGAGACATAGCAAATCACAGCTACAAAGGAAAAATCTGCTGGTCTACCTTGATATTTTGTTTTGAGCCTGACAAATGAAACATCTTTAGAAAGCTTTAATGTATGTGATGCTTTCCCTAACTCAGGATGACAAAATTAGAATCTCCATTATCCTGCCAATAGTGCTGCCTATGCGTAGGCACTTCACCAACATGTAGCTTCCTGTCCTTGTCAGCAGACCCAGAAGTACCATGCCAGCAAATCTGTGGACACTGCAAATTAACAATGAGCTTCTAGCTTCACAAGGCAAACGCTTGACTTTCATTCTTTGAGCCAAAGAAAAGAAAAGAAGCTTGAACCAAGGCAATGGCTAGGTGGGTTTTCGGAGGACTCCCTTAACTCAAAACCACGGAGATCCTAATTAGAAAGATACAAATAATAATACTTGCTTTGCCTGAAAATAGGTTTTTTTAAAAATTATAAGCATGGTATAGAAAATAATTATTTACTTCTTGAATGCCCCTAGAAACTTGTCATTGCTTCCATCCCCACCTTCCACATCATCCAATTCCTCAAACAGATGTCCATGGTAAAACCAACTATAAAAATTCAGACTCGTGGGTGACCTTTGTAAAGAATATGCATGACTCCAGATTGCATTGCTTTAGTTGCAGCAGTCTTGACCCATTTCTTCACAATCCTTACTGCTTCACCCCCACAGACTATCCTCAAGGACTTTCTGTCTCTGGAATATTGTTTCTTTCCTTTAAGAAAGTGATAGAACTGATAGAAACATTCTAAGCCCTTACCTACTTAAGTTTAAATTTGATCTACAGAGAATAGGTAACAATAAAAAGTTACACAATTAGTGGGTCTTAGAGCCAATGAGTAGTGACCCATTTCTCTTAATTCCCAAAACAGTCATTGGTATCTGGAGACATTTTTGGTTGTCACAATGGCCACCAGTAGGAGGAAGCAAGTTCCTACTGGCACCTACTGGGTATGGAGGCAAGGATGCCGCTACATCTCACAATGCACAGGACAGCTCTGAAGAGAGAATCCAGTCTAAAACATAGGTGGTGCCAAGATTGAGAAACTCTTGTCTAGACTAGGAGGTAGGAAAATCTGGATTTTTTTTAGTAGAAGTTGTACTCAAGTTTATATCTTGAAATGTCAAAGCTAGTGTGTTAATAATGGCATTCCTTTCAAATTTCCATTCTCTGCCCAAATGCGCCATGAAACAGAACATGTTTCCAATTCTGCATAGAACTGGTATTTACTATCATCACATTTCTTTTACCTTGAAATGTTAATTGCTGTACAGCAGGGCTCTGTGGTTGCTTTAAATTTGCATTTGCTTTTAAATTTGATTAATCTGGTCTCTTAGGAGCCTATTCTTCCATAGCTACTCAGAGAGAAAATAGGCTTTTGAGTACACAATGATTAAAAAGAAAAAATTCTGGCTGATTTGGTAGTTACACTTTCACATCTAAATGACTTTTAACTTTAAGTAGAAAAAAATAAGGGATGGCAATAGAAGAATAAAATATATTATTATTTATACAGGATGTCTGTCCTGAATAGCTTAGGCATGCTGTGACATGGTAATAAATATAACTTTAAATACAACTTCAAGTTATTTTTCATATTCCAAAAATATGCCACCTCTTATGAATACCCTCATGTGTTTGATTAAAGGTAAATATAAATCTACAAAATTTCAACAAGACTTCTTGGAACCAATAAGGTGGTTTACAAAGCACCACCTGCCCCCAGCTTCTGCCTCAATTTTCAGCACTGCTTCCTGGGACTTTCTGGTTGGACATTGCTAAGTGGAGGCCAGAAGCCCACTGTGAGAAGGTTCTTCTGGCTACACCTAGGAGAGGTGGTTAATGATAAATGGAAGAAAGACAACATTTCTTAAATACTTATTACTCACCAAGCACTCTCCTAGACATTTTATTTCTAATCCAGAAATGGCAAATACTGGCAAGCATGCTCTCACTCCCCATCCAAGGCAGGTCTCTCTGATCAATCCTGCCATTTTCCAATAACATGGATCATCAGAAAGTACTTGTCAAGGTGGCACTCCAGGAAGCCATTGCCTTTCAATCCTTATGAGGCAACAGGTTGAATGAAACTATTTGCCATCCCCTGATGAACAGTGAAAGCATACATAAGGGACACGTTGGTGTTCTTTGAGGATGGACTAACATTCTTGCACAGAGGATTTTTCTTTTTTTCCCTGAGATTGGTAGACCTGAGTGTAATTATGGTTCTGACAGTCCTACACCAATTTCCATGAATTACTCCACCTTACCTCCACCCCACCCCTGGCCAGGGCAACTGGAATTCTGTGAATAAGGTATTGAAATTTGAAGGGCACCACATTATTAAATAAGTGTTCCATGTGCAAAATTTTAAAGTCCTTTCTCCTTCAGGGATTTTTCAGAAGGACTACTATGATTCAATAAAGATTGTCAAGTGGTGCTGCTTGATTTGATCACCAAGAGGCTTTCTACTCTACCACCAATTTGGTTAACATATTAATAACCTGAGACTCCTTCAAGGAGTCTCAAGAGATAGTTTAGGATTCTGGCTGATTAAATGAAATAATATTGCTGAAGGACAGATTCTCCTCTAACTTATCTGAAGTCCTTAGTAGCTGGGGATACTGCCTCAGATCTAGAATAATCATTTTGACCATCCTCCAATCCCCTCCCACCCCATACCCATGACTTTCACTTCCTTGACTTTGACACAATAGCCAAATTGCATAGTATATGAATCTACGGCCTTAATTGAACAAATGGCCTTAATTGAATCTGATGTGACTATAACTTGGTAACTTTTGCCTCAGCATGGGTATTATACATTTTGCCATAACCCTTTAAAAATAAAACTTTAAAATGGCACAAAGACACTCAGTTCCCTGGCCAGAAATAGAGATGCTTATGTCACACCTCTTTTTAGAAAGGAAAACACTATTCTTAGGTGTTTTGTTGAAGTAAACTGCATAAAATAGCACACCATTGAATGGCAGTTTCTGCATATTTTAGTATTATTTTTCACCAACAAATCTCTTTTCCTAGGTTATAACTTGGGTTTTCTATGAAGGAAAAAGCCCTAAGTTCCATTACTTCTATGTAGCCATAATATGTAAGCTGATATTTTTGCGTATATGTGTGTTAGTTTTCAGGAGCAAACTGTTGTAAAGTACCATTCATATCTCAATACTGATATATTCAACATTGATGACCAAAAAATTTACTATCTCAACAGTACACTCTGAAGATATATATTAATAATAATCTGCTATGGTCTGAATGTTTGCATCCACCCCAAATTGATGTACTGGAATACTAACACAAGGTAACCCATTAGGAGGTGGGACCTTTGGGAAATGATTTGGTGACGCAGATGGCGCTCTCATGAATGGGGTTAGTGGTTTTGTAAAAGAAATCATGCAGAGTTCCCTTGTCCCTTCTGCCTTGTGAGGATAGAATGAGAAATCTGTGAACCAGAAGAGGGCCCTCATCCCACAATGTTAGTTTAGCATCGTGATCTCAGCCTTCCAGCCTCCGGAACTGTGAGAAATAGATTTCTGCTATTTATAAACTACCCTGTCTATGGTATTTTGTTATAGCAGCATAAACAGACTAAGACGTAATCATTGCTTATAGAAAACTGTACCTTACTCAATTTCTTATGGAAAGTAGAATGATAGTTCTTTTAGAGCCATTTCTAAAACATGTCTCTTACACACATGATCTTATTTTAAACATACAACTTACTTTATCTCAATGTTACAACTAAGGCAGCTCAGAGATGTTAAATAAATTGACCAATAATTAGCCTTCAGTCATGCACCTTCAGGTAATATGAGCTCGTTTGCCCTTTCCTTGAAAAGCAGACAACCACGAACTCTCATGTCTTCGGTCATGTTAAATGAACATTCTTTCTCAAGTAGAAAAGGTTTTACATGATGGTGTGTGAAAAACAGATTTTTTTCGGGCTTGGTAAATCTGCCTTTGAATTCTGACTCTGGCACTTATTTAACATGTAATTTTCCCAAGGTCACATATGTAGTATCTGGAGAAACTGGGCTCCAAATGAGCTGAGCTTGATTCCTAGGCCCAAACCCATCCCATTATACCACAATGCCTCTAAAGGAATCTTTCCAATGGCATCATGGTCTTGGGGTGTTTTTTTTTTTGGTATCACTTATGTGATACTTCAACATAAAAATACATACACACCTTTTATTTTTGCAGTCTCATATGAACGGAAAGAAAGCTGCAAGGTTATGAAGAACATGTTCCCCACCCTATATTAGAGTACACATCTACAAGTAACCTTAGAATGACTTTATAAAATATTTCCAGGAAAGGCTTGGCCCCCTTCAATTTCTCCATAAGTCAGAACAAGAAGCAAAATCAAAAATAGAGACCAGACATACATAATAATTCTCTTGGGCAGGAAGTGGAGAAAATGCAGGAAGTCAATGAAAAGCATGGTATGAGAAATATGACAGGTGATACTGGGTGGAAGCCGAGAAGACCTCATAGAACCCACACAGAATTACCAGGCAGAGAGTCAATCACGGAGGCAGAGTCTGTGTATTGGCAGTAAGCAGGCAAGAGGTAGTCTGTTACCTAGTGCTGAGTGCCCAACCTTGGGGGCAGAGCCCTGATATAGGCCCCCAATCCCTCTGAAGTTTAAAAAGAAGAAAGTCAGGCCTCAAACATAGATGCCAGTGGTAACAACCTAGTTACACTGAATACAAATCAAGGATGCAGAGGTAGAAAGAGTGCAAAGTTAGAAATTCTAGTGACAAAACAGCACCCAAACAAACCTGATTTCTACACCCTCTGAATAGATTCATGACAAATTATGTAGGCTCTCTGAATCTCAGTTTTCCCACATATAGATGGGATGAGATTAAATTATCCCCCGTTATTTGTAGCATAAATAGTCTATGGCTTAGTCTGAGGAAGAAGAGCAGTTATTAAAATTGAAGATAGAGGGAAGAGAAAATCAATATCAAGCAGACTCAATGTTTAACCAGCAAGAGGTAGTTTAAAAGCCTATTCCCATTTCCTCCATGAAGACTGAGCACAGACATGGAGATATGGTAAAACCATGCTCTGCTATATATGTTATGAATACCTTCTTAGTTGGAATTCACACAAAAAAAGAGTAATTTAATTGTGTTTGTAATAACAGGATTATATAAGAAGAGATAATAGCTCATGTCTGTGGAGAGAGACATTCTGGAGCTATATGAAGACATGGGTAAGAAAAAGATAGAGGACTGGAAAGAGAAGGGCTATAGCCATAGAAAGCAAAGGAGACTGGTTCTTTTCAGAATAAAAGCAATTATGCTACAGGTAGAATAATGATCTAGACAAAGACTAGGGACATCAAAGACTATTAGCTTTCAACAGAACAATTTTGACCTGAAAATACAAATTATGGTGCCAGAATAACAGCTGTGCTCACAGAGAATGGAGAACCTACTGTGCCTACTGTGCATTGGATTCAGGAAATAGAAAAGCAGGGAATAACGGTGACCTCAAGAAGTTTGGGGCTTGAGAAGGAGGAAGTCAGTGTGGCGGGGAATGGTTAGTGGAAGAAATGATCAATGCTTTGAATTTAGTGTATTATACTCTTGCAGAGCAATCACCATAGTTATATTTTACACGTGAAGAAAATGAAACCCAAAAAAGGTAAAGTAAAAAAAATGATGTAGCTACTTAATTTTGAATAAGCAGATGTTACATATCTGTAATTAACCTAATTCATATGCACACATGCACACACACATTATAATCTAGGTTTTTCTCTACCATTAGTAAAGCAGAAGCCTTTAAATTCGTTGAGAGTCTATTCTATGGTACCTTGGGAGTCAGAGGGAAGAAAGCTAAGAGTAGCATGAAATGGACAGAAAGACCTGAAGCAACACAGTCTACTTGTATCGAAAATCAGGAAACCCATGTTGTGATCTGACAGCCATCATGGCCTTGTCTCTGATCAGAGGAAATCATCTCCACTTTAAAGTAAGTTGAACTAATGTGATTTTCATTATAGGAGCCTATGATCCTCCAAGGATGGGCTTTGGGGTGTTCAGTCCTCTCTGGCACACAAGCACACAGCAGCCAAAAGACCAAGTTTCCTCTAACAAGATGCTTTCTCGGATGGCAGTTTTCCATATGGTTACTTAATGCACAAAAACACAGACATCACCATACTATTTTTCTCCACCTACAAACTGCAAATAAATGAATGATTTTAGTTGAAATGGAATGGCAAAGGTCAATAAGTATTAGTAACGAAGCAAAAGAATGTTCAAACAACTTCACTTTTAAATCTGGAAAGAACCTAAGGTGATTTCTCTAAACAGGTCAACTGTGGTAGTGTGCTTTTCTATTTTACAATTAGTAATAAGAAAAGGTATTGAAGAAAAGAAATAGTACTACCAAAGCCTCATCGCGAGGGCTAGTTTATCACCTAGTTTGGATACTACAATTTTAATTGCATATTTAGGTCATTGGCTGTAACTGCTGATAAGCTGTTACCATGAAACATTCTAAAATCATTAAAGAAAATGTTAAAAGGAGAAAGAAGTTGTAAATGGAAACGTTAAGAGATTCTTAACTACGCCGTCTTAAATGCTACTGTTAGAATACAAACTGAACTTTAAGCCTGATTTAACAGAACTATGAAAAGAAAACCTCTGAACCACAGCACTTATTTTCAATTGTACTGAAAGCTAGCAGTGTTGTGTTTATGCCAGACTAATTTAGTCAAGAGTAGAAGTATTCATTTAAGCACACAGACCTCATTGCATCTGTCCTCAACTGAAAAGATGGAGAAAAAAAAATTAAAAAGGAAAGAGTGCTCTCTTTGCCATAGAAATCTTTAAAAAATGCTCAAAAATCACTATTTAGTATGCCAGCACTGTGATAAATACACATTAAAAACATAATTATGCAGAGAATTATCTGACGATACATTACCTCTACTATTTTTGTTTTCCAATTGGATCACATAGTTGTTTATACAGAATACTTTAAATTCTAAAATGTATTCAGAATTGCCACCTAGTCAAAGGTTAGCTTTCTGAACATTTTTTGTCCTAGTAAAGACTTCAAATTGCCATTCCTACACTCACTAAAACTATTTTGGAAGGCAGTTGACATGGAGAAGATAATATGATTGCCCAGTTGCATGTGTTTGTAGTGGAAGGAAATAATTCATTTATATCCAATTGATTGGATATATATATTTATGGGAGTGAAAATAGTATTGCTCACTAAAGACAGAGTGGCACATGTCAAGGTGATTCATTAAATATATATTAATAGTAGCAAAATGGAAACAGGTTTGCATTTTTCTCTTGAAAATTACTTTAAAATATCATGCTACCTTTATTCATGTCAGCTCTAAATTTCAATTCATACTGATAGATTACTAGTTTTATAGATGCATAGTAGCAGCAAATATGACCAAAATGAAAAAGGAAAGTTGGGGGAGAGGAAAGGGTAAGACGATTGGATAAAAATGGAAAAACTCTAAAATATATAATGCAATTCTCAGGAATGCAATAAGAATCATACTGTGATTTATTTATAAAATTCCTTTGCATTATTAAAATCCACTATAAGCTTAACTTAGAATTACGATTTCAGCAAATGTCGGAGAATCATTTCCATCATTCAATTTTTTAAGAAAAGGTGCACTAGACCATCTATCTTATATATGGAAAAATTTCAAGTTCACTCGGTTGGCTAAAAAAGTGATAATTTAACAGTATACTGTTCACATTCGCATTGTGCCTTTGTCTATGTGAAGGCAAACAGACACTCTGGCAAGTCACACATTCATGCACCTGGGCGTGCGCAACAGTTCCTTCACAGGACAGCTGCATGAGTCCTGTGAAGACACTTCAGCCAAATGTTGATTCTAAAGCCTTCTGGTGTGAAGCTCAGGGGAGGCCTGTGGCACAACCAGTCTGAATCTGCCTCCAGTACAGAAAGCAGCAGCTATGAAAGGGGTTTCTCACTCTTGCCTGTTTCTTGAGCAAAAGGGTGCAAATCTGCATCCATTCTTTGTCAAGTCAGCACATGGGGAAGGGAGGTAAGAGCACAGAATTCAATATTCACACTGTAAATTATGAACAAAGTTAAAGAATGTTCTTTTTGCCTCTGTACCCTTGTCTTCTAAAATCCTGACACAGAGAACTGACAGGTTAAACACATGCACACATATATTCACATCACTATTTTGAACAACATAGTTATGTACATTTACCTTACAAACAATAGTTCTCAACAGAGCATGATTTTCCCTCTGGTGACAGTCGGCAATGTCTGGAGATATTTTTGATTTTCACAACTTGGATGGCACTGTTGGCATGTAATGGGTAGATACCAAAGGTGTGCTGAACATCCCATAATTCACAAAACAGTCTGCACACAAAGGAATTATCTGGTCCAAAATGTCAATAGCGCTGAGGTTAAGAAACCTGTTTTAGATATATTAAGAAATGCAGCTGTTACTGTTGAAGTAAAAATTGAATATGTTGATAAATGTTTTATCTGCCAATTAAACTGTCACTTAAAAGATAATTCCAAGATGGAAATTTAGTTTAAAAAATACAGCTAAAGCACTTTTTACAAGTATTGAGTCAATCAATTTCTAGTTTCACAGTATTCAAACAATTTAATATCAAGACTGGATGGCAAATCATCCCAATTCCTTTCTAACTTTACAGAGACCTTTTTTTTCTCTCTCTTTTTAAAAAATATTTTTTTAGAGTATTATTAGGCTCACTGAAAAACTGAGCAGAGATTTCCCATATACCTCCTGATACCACTATACCAGCAACTTCCCCCACTATCAACGAAGTGCACCAGAGGTACATTTGTTAAGCACACTGAACCCACATCAACACATCATTACCACCTAAAGTCCATAGTTCACCTTAGGGTTCACTCTTGGTGTTGTAAATGAATTTTGACAAATTTATAATGGCATGTATGTACCATTAAAGTATCACACAGAATAGATTCACTGTCTTAAAAACCCACTTTCCTGTGTCTGTTCACAGTTATTTCCCTCTGAATGCACAGACCTGTGTTTTTAAGTTTTAAGTGCACCACAATACAAGTGGTGTACTCCCATAGTAAATTCATATATGAACTAGATATATCATGAGGTTGGAATAGTTTTAGTAAAAGAACTATAACTTTAACTGCATTAATTAATTAAATGGTGACACACTCATAAATATGGAAGACGTATCCTACAAGTTTTCTAAGTTATATTTCTGTGTCAAAATAAACATCTCACAAAAACATTCAAAGTAAAATGTGAGAGGGTTATTTCCATCAAACACAGCATCTGAAAAGGTTTAACCTCCTGTTAAAAGAACCAATATGCTTTTAATGTGTTTCACCTTTTGAGCCCAAGGTGTAATAAAACTCTCAAATTAAGTAGATTGCAATTTAGCTTAGATAAACTAATAGCACAATTAGAGCACCACATAATTCACCATTAGGGCTCCAAGGGAAATCACTTAAGTATTTAAGCTCTTTAAAAGGACTTCACTGATAAAGTAATGACTATCTACAAAACTCTCCTGAAGATTAGTGGTATTGGTATCTGCAGTAGGTGAAAAGGTGTTTGGGGAGGGGAGGGCACTGCACATTATAAAATGTACTTTATAAAATGCACATTATAAAATGGCCAAAATCATACACAGATTTTTAAGGATGTTTGCTGTGCTCTTTGCCTCCATCTCACTCAAAATGTAGAAGATAGGTGGCTTGGCCAGTCCCACCTCATTTTAACCATGTGAAGCACAATTAGAATGACTGCATCATAGTTATTAGATGTATTAATTTGCACTTTTTCAATAACACCCACTACCATATCAGAACAAGTTTTTATTTCATTAATATGTAAGTTGAAGTATACTCAAATTCTTTTTTAAACAAAGATACGTGTACAGAAACATTCATGTGTAATTGTTATATATGTATACGCTGTTAAAGAAGAACCCCACAGACCCAAAATGGAGTTACTTTTGCTAGGCCGAGTCACCAAACTAGGGCTTAATATGTATCCTAACTGCAGTTTCAAACTCCTCAAGAAATGTAGTTAGTCAGGAATTTTCTGGTTAACATCAATGAAATAATCTGTCACCTGAACCCTCTCTATTCCTCAAAAAGGTCAGGTAATTAATCTGCATGATAAACCCCCCCCACCCCCACAATCCTTCCCCCAAAGGGAAGGTGGCTGAAACAATTCCTTCTTTTCTTTTGCTAGTAACTTCTTATCCCACCCTCCTTCTTAGAAAAACCTCCCCTTTTGTCGGGGACTCCTGGGAGCATCTCCCTACTTGCTAGGTAAAATGCTGCCAATTCATGAATTGCTCAGTAAAGCAAATTAGAGCTTCAGATTTACTCAATTAAATTTTTTAAATAAATAATGTAATTATATAAATTCTTGATTTGGGGAAGGAAACTTACAGCTGTGTGTTTCCATAACTTCTTTCCCAAATACCTTAATTCTACACCTACCTTAGAAACAACCATAAAAATATAAAGCTTTAAAAATGTTAGGAAAAGCCAAGTCTAAAATAAAAAGTAGGCAATGGAAATATATGGGAGTCAATATATAACTGAAATCCATAAATGATCGATTAAAATGCCACTTTATGAAAAGCTTATTTTTCTGATAATTAGAGCTAAGTAAATAAGAAAAAAGTTAAATTCCTGATCATACTGTTAGGCAGAAAGATAAGCGCAGGATGAAAAGAAGGTGGGGCCCACCAAGAACTCAGGGAGTTAATTAGATACAGCCAGAGAGCCAGAAAGGACTGAAAGAGTGAATGCCCTTTGCAGTGTGAGTTCATTCCGCATGCTCTAAATCTGGGCTGACCTTGAGACATGCTCTAGCTAATGCAGGTGAGAAAAAGCAGAGACATGGGACAAGCATCATGACTAATTTTCCTAAAAATGCCGAGATATGAATAGCATAGTAACAACAGGAAAGACTTATCTAAAGGCTAAGATTCCGTTTTAAAAAGCAGACAGTTGGGAAGTTAGATTCCTAACATAGTCTTTGGTAATCAGCCAGCAACCTATCAAGGCAAGGCAAGCAGTCTTGACTAGTATGTTTCCAGTGCTTGAGGGTAGCCACTATCTTAGACAGCAACAGGAAGTTTATCCTACAGAACTATCTGGAGAACTGATTATGGATAATAACATATTGCCTCTCACCAGAGATAGACATCAGGAGACTGTGTGACAAGCCTACATCCCCTGACGCTTTACCTTCATCCCATTCTTGAAAATCCTTAAAAGACAGAATCCCAGCTTCTAAGCATGCCTCCTCTCTGAGGTTGCCTGCACTCCCCTTTCTTGGAGTGTGTATTTTTAAAAGACTTCTTACTGCTCAACTTCTTACATTTTGTCTCCATGCTCTTCCAGTGGTGTCTTTGTCACTCTGCTATTTCATTCTGCTTTCCAGACTTTATGCCCAAGTCTTCATTCTCTCTGTCCTACTTTAGATAAGTAGGGAGGGACTACTGAGAGCTCTGATTTGAGCTTGCAAGTTCCCATCAGTGAGCTTCCCCTTTCTCTCTGCTTTATTCAAGTAAACCTGCCTCTATCTACTTCGAGGCTCATTCCGCCCTTTCAAATAAAACTTTTGCTCTGCTTCACTCCCGTGTCTCTCTCTGCCCTTCAGTTCTTTGCTGCAGTGGGGACAAGAACCAGGGAGAACAAACTCAACCCACTAACAATACTTTTTGTTTATTCCTGTTGTGGCGACTTTGCCATGGTAAGTTGAGTTTTTGTTTTTGCTTTTGTTTTTTGGTAACACTATAAGACTCAGGAAAACTACACAAATTGACAACAGATCATATTGTTTTAATTTATTTGTACTTATTTAGTAAGAGCTAAGAAACATGTCCACATGCTACATAGGAGAAACCAGCACTTTGGAACCATCCACAAGGTAGACACAAAATGAGCCACATATGTAAATGTACTGATTTCCCTAAGAAAATTCTTGGACATTGAAGACAAGAGGACCATACAGTGTAGTAATGTTTAAATAGGAAATAGAATTTGGTTATCAAGATCATTTATTTGCTTCTGGATACCATGACCTTTTTTTACTACAGAGACCAGCAAGAAAATAATCACTGTGGATTTCTGCCTGACGTTTTTAAAGAAATTTAAATGTGTAGGCACAAAGAAATATTTTTTGCTACTAGGAAAAAGTGCAGTCCATGCAAACTTATTTAAATATATTCTTGTACTGGTTAGATAAGACTACTCTAATCTTAACAAAAAGGTAAATTGCAATCTCAGATCAGATGTACTATAAATCTCTAAAGAACAAAATCTAGGGAGCTGTAGGAGCAAGCTCATTCTTTCAATATGTGTTAAAATTAGCTCAGATGGGTGATTGTCATTTTTGTCTCATGTCTAATAGAACACAGGCTGACAAAGTTGAATACAGGAATCAGAAAATATGACAGTCATTGAAGATAGTTGCTATATCCTCAATTGTAAGAATTATGCCCATTTTAATTGCAGTCCTGGACCCCTTCAAAAGGGAAAGTAGATTTAAAAGATGAATGTCCAGGTAAAGAATAGGCAGAAATAAGATATATTTCAGCTGATACCAACCACTCCCTAACTATGCTCAAGTTCTTAGAAAATTACTTATTTATTGATTCAATAAACTGGACCTACCTTACATCAGTAATTGTGATTGCTGGGGCTGCAGCATTGAATGAGACAGACACTATCTATCTCTTCTTTCATGGAAAGATAAGGAGAGATTAACAGACAATAAATGTATGAATAAGCAAATATCAGGGAGTAGTAAGTACTATGGAAAAAATAAAACAAAGTGTTGTGGTATTGACTGCAGGCACATTTTCCAGTGTTTTCCATGTTGTCATCAGTGTCAGGATCCCTCCTCAATGAAAACTTCAGAGTAGTGTGCAAATGATCACTTACTGTGTCACATTTCTGCTAAAATTCTTTGCCTCCTACAGAGCATAAGCTAACATCCATGGTATTCCAGATCCTTCACAACCTGCCTTCCCACCTGTTCCCCTTCCAACCTCATCTTCCGTACAAAGTGTGTGTAACTTTCATTTATTCATTCATTCATCCATCTTCCTACTCATGAAGGTTTTTATTGAGATGCATTTATGTGCTGTAGCACAAGGTTGAATATAAATATTCATGGTCTCTTCCATTATAAAAATTTAAAGTCTGGTATAGAAAACAGATATTAATCAAATCCCACAGAGAAACTACCAATTGCAAATATGAAGAGTGCTTCAAAAGAGAAGAACATGATATCATCAAAATGAATAAAAAGAGGTATTATCTCCACAGGAAATGACAACTGGGAATTTTTCTTAATATGTTTAAATTATGCATTTCTATGAATTCAGTAAGTTTCTCTTCTACTCCAGAGCAGGTTATTTCTGGGTTCCTAACCCAGTATATCAAACACCATGTAAAATTTTATAAGCGACAAAGGAATTATTTCCAGTGGGTTTATATCTCTTCCTAACATATTATAAATAGCTGGGATTGTTGCTAGAAGCAGAGACAAAAAAACCAAAGCCTAGTTTTTATTAGTGTCAGGTTTGTTTTCCACATCAAGCTCTCTTTTTATCCTCACAGCCAATTCATGGGACCAATGGTCTTTGTTCTTCTCCTTCCTCTACTATGAAATTCTGTTTCCAGACTCCATGTTCCTAAAGGAAATATATTTACCTACTGACACCTTCCCGAGGTGTAAGTTCTTATATGTATAGATAGGTAGGTTTTCTGTCTGACAATAGCAAACTCCAGAATATTAAACCTGCTTTACCCTTTTTTATCAGTAGTAACATCTCCTCTCTATATATGTACTACTACCCATCCCCAGATGTTATTATTCCAAGATCCCCTGGAAATTATTAGGAGACAGAATTCAGATAATTCTGACCTGGCCTAGTGTGGCATTTATTTATATTCTCATATTCCCAGCGATATGTGTCCTTCTATATTTTCACATATTCACGGGGATAACTACAAACCCACATTTAGAGGTCAAACACTCAAGCTATCACCTATTTCCATTTATTTGTGTTTAATGCTTAAGGCTGAAAATGTTTCAAAGAGATCATAAAAATCACATCATGTCAGAAAAGCAACTTTTTTAGAATGTCCAGAGGGTAATGTTTTGGATAGATTAAACTGAAACATCCTATCAAGGAAGTTGCTGGCCTGCAAAACATAATGTTCCTTTTAACTAGAAAGATAGAGCACAGAGCTGCAGACCAAGAATGGCAGAGACATTTAATTTTTTTAATGTATAAACAGTTTAGCTCCTTGAACTCATTATATCATGATGAAATTTGAGAAACCATTTTTCCCTATAAAAACCTCTGGAAAATCTTACTAGGAAGCAAATTGTGAAGTCTTAAAGTAAAATATATAGCTGTTTCATTGTCTTCCTTTGTGCCTGTCTTAATCGAAGATTATTATCTTGAAAAGAACCAAATTATATCAGAAAATTAATGTTTCTCTCTTCAATTTAATTGTGTTTCTTTTTTGGAGTCCATTAGAGCTATTCTAAAGTACTCTTGGCAGGTGCAGTACTTCAATGTATATATTAACATCAGTCAGTTGCATTTATTTAAATCCTGTTCTCTTATGTTTTAAGTGTATTTTTTAGTTGTCATTTTAAGTGCATTAGCAAAGGAATTTGAATTCCCCAAAACTGAGTCCTTATGCGTGGCAATGTTTCCCTGTATATGTGAAAGCAAACTCTTGATTTTGCAGGAAAAAAAAAGGTCCAAAGAAATTATATGAGAGCAACTGTATGTCCTTTTACAGCTAGAAGTTGGCTTTACACATTCCACGACTCATAAATAAACAGAAGAGTTCTGTGAACTATATGCAGATGGCTGGGTCTACACTGGGAGCCTTTGTGATGACTTTGGTTTGCTTCCCTGTTTTGCCATCTCTTAAAATATCTGCAAAAAAATTTTTTTTTTTTTTTGCTCTGCTTTTCAGAAATAGGACAAGTAGAATCCTGTAACTTGAGAATTTGCCCTCTGCTTCACTGGGGCTTTTATACACCAGGGAGATATCCATTTTTTCTCCCCCTCTCACTTTTGTTCACACAAAAAATATCTGCCCCCATAACTGGCACTAAATAAGGCTTTCTGTTTTAAATATTTATTGTTTCATTTTTAAAGGGTAACACAATAAGAGAAGTAAAATGAGAGAGGCGAAATCTGAAAGGTGGCAGAAGGAAGAAATAAGCCAAAGAGGGGAAAAATCCCACAAACCACATAAAGGAAGAGATGAGATCAGCCACTTAAGTAAGCGAGTTTAAGGTTACCGCACTGGCACTGAGCGAAGGCATTTCTGCCAAGCCCAAATGAGAAAAGGAGTGGGAAGAATAAGGGCGTCTGACAGAGCAAAACAGGGGGACCAGGCACCAAAGTCAAGTGGAAATGCTAAGACAGCAGTTTTGTGTCTTACTTTTTTTTACCTGATTATGGCAGAAATTCTAGCAGGCTGGTAAGAACATCAGATTTTTTTAAAAAACTGAAAAAATATGCAGACCTGTTATATGTTATCATTTATCTGTTGCAAATGATTTTGTTCAACTGCCTCCACTCCTCCACACTTGCATGCACAAATACACACTTGCAAACACACACACAAGTACACACACACCCTAATCACTGTTACCATTGTACAACAGGCATTTGCTTATTAGTTAATCATAAAGCTTCTTTCTCAACAGGAAAGGCCTAAGGGTTTTGGCAATGTAGAAAGTATTGACATTTCTCTGATGCATATTCAAAAATCTATATTACAATTCTCAATTCAGCATGCATGAGTCAGCAAAAGATACACTGTATCTTTAAAAAGACATGAAGGTTTCCAGTCAAACCTTTTAAGGCTTTACAAATAACATTTCAAGAGGGTTGAAAATGTGGAGGAAGATAGCAGATGGCTTTTAGTACACTACTGCTCCAGGATCCTTTGATTTTATTACTTTTGCTTTTTGATGGTGCTCTTTTCTGGTTTGTTTTGATGACTTTGTGGCCTAATGGACTGAAATCAGACAGTGAAGCTGAAAACCCTTAAGTTCTAATGACAGAGAGTGACTTATTGGGTGACCTTGAGCAAGTGTTACATTTCCCTCACCGCAGTTTCTATGACAAAAAATAAAAATTACTCTGAGCCTCTAAGGATGGGCTGAGGAGACTAGTAATCATTACTCAACTTGCATAATATGAAACAATAACATAAGCTGCCATTTACTAAACATTTCCATGAGACAGACACTATTTCAGATACTTAACATATTCTGTGACTTTGAATCCACCAAAGAGCCATATAAACTATGAATAGTTAACCCGGTTTTACAGATGAAGAAATTAGCCTCAGGAAGTTTGAAAACTTGAACCTCAGTCAGCTGCTTGACCCATCCCTTTCTCTTTCCCTTATGTGACCCCGTCTCTTCTAAAAATAATAATAAAGATCAAATGCTTAGTAATTAATTGGTTATAGCATATATTGTAAATATATACACTATAGAATAGCAATTACTACATACAAGTAATACATACTTATATATAATATATAAATAATTATATAATACTACATGTTATAATTATTAATTGATGATATAATATTATGACTTCAGGGTGGCTTTTCAGCACTAGCATTCCACCGTTATTTGATTTCATTCAGTCCGCATCTGTTAGTGTATTCCCTTAAAACAAATAGCCAACAGAAAGGAAGGCTGGGAAGAAAGAAGGAAGGGAAGGAGAGAAGGAAAGAGAGAGAGAAGATTCTCAGGCTGTCTGGTCTGGTCTAGCAAAGCTGGGAACTTGTTTGTTAAATGAGCGGTTTTGTTTCTAAATAATCCTTCTGATAAATCACTTCCACGTGGCTAAATGCATTTTGTGTTTTAAAGATTGCAAAGAAGAAATATACCTTTAGAGTGTGCTTGAAAAGTGGTGACAAGCTAAGGATGAGGCGAGGAATTTGACTGGAATGATTACAGCCACTTCTGAAAGCTAAGGTATCAAGAAACTGCCTAATGTCTGTACCTTGCCCAACAGTTAATTCCAGAAAAGGAAGGATCAAGTCCTTGAGTCTTTTCAGACTCCCAATTCCAATCCCTGGGGAGAACCACATGCCTATGATTTCTTTAAAAAAAATGTTTTTTTTTTCTTTTCATTTTGTCTGCCATTCATTAAGCAAGGGCCTCAAAGCACATTAGAACATTAATTTATAATACTTATGCATATGTAGCGGAATCCCCTAAGATTTTAAGGACAAACGTGCCAAAGGAAAATAGGCCATATGGAGCGCCCAGGCATTCTGAACACGACTGAAGTCGATTATCTCCCCTAGCCCCCATCCCCAGCATGATGAAGAGGATATTTGGCTACAATATTTTGGAACCTAAGATGCTCTTGTGCATTGTGGATGCCAAATTGGAATGGAATTGGTCTCATACAGGACAATAATGGATTCAAACACAAGAATGTTATACGTATTTCTAATCAATTATTTTTAAAGCATGCACTTTGTTAAGTGTCTTATATTACAGTTTCATTTGTAGAGACATTAACAATAGAGATAATTAATTTTTAGAAATTAGAGAAAATAACTTTTCAGCTGGCAAGTATGTTAGACTCAATCTGTAAAACAGTACCTTTCCCGAGAATCCGTGCACGTTTGTCAGAATGCAAAGGAGACACTGTTAACAGCCTTAGAGTTTTTCAACCTGAAAAACGGATGCATATTGGTAAAGGGAACTCCACCCTCCCTCAAAAACTTGACAGACCTACATATACTCTTTTTTACCCTCATTTTCCATTTTGTTTTTGATTGCCCTCTTTGTCTAACACTTTTTATTTCTTTTTTTGGGTAACACCAACCTCTTGTGGATCATCACAGTTTGTGGTATTTTTTTTTAACGTAACTCTTTCCTAGATAACATGGTGGGCAATTACCTCTGGAATGTGGCAGGAAAGAATTCCTTAAACCTCTGGCGAGTTGCAGAAGAGTTTACATCAATCACCTTCTCTGCTTGCTTGTCTCCTCTTAGTAATGTGCAATGTCAAGTCACAGTCCATGCAGGGCCCTTGATAGAATGTTGAAAGGGCATTAACACACACTGCAGGCGGCCAGGGGAACAAAGACCTGGTCCCTGAGGAATTTTAATAATTTCTGCACAGATCTAATCCAGTCCTTTGGGGCATATTTTTTCCTGGAAAAATCTTTGTTAGTCTACTTACCATACAATTGCTGATTCAACATTAAAACAAAAAAAATAGATGCGGTTCTTAACATTCCAAACCATTCTATGTTTGGTGTGTCTGTCACTTGGGGCTTTCTTTTTGAAAATACTAACAACCAAAAGTTAGCTTCTCATTGTTAAATGTTTCATTTGGGTCTCAAGGTTGAGCCCGGAATGCCCTACTGTGCCAGCCAGTATGGCTTAAAGTGCTCCAGATATAATGAAGTCCAAGGCACTCAGCTCAACTAGTGAGGTTAAACAGTGAGTAATTTTGACAAGCATTCAAGGTCATAATAATGCAGATGGGTGTATTCTTAGGGGTTTTTATCTCTGAGGCAGATATTGTAATACCATCATGGAATGAGCTCAGCCAGCTAGAGCCAGACATTTTTTTTCCCCATTATCCTAACCTCAGGGATGCAGGTTTTTATCATATTATTTTTCCCAGATCTACTGATCATGCTTTCAAGACTATTACTCTTCACAATAAAACTTTCAGGAGAGAAATTTAAATTTTCATAAACCACAGTAAATGTTGCTATGAAATAAATTCACCAACACATACAGTCTCCTGGGCAGCATAGGGTAGGCCTTAGAAAATAACAGGTGTTTGAAATCATTGATAATACTTTCCCCTACACTTCCTGCTTCTTCCACATTGCTTGATTTTAAACTCTATTTCCCTAACCACAAAATATATATATATATAAAATCCGGATTGTTAGTTACATAGTTTTCCATTTCCTAGGCTTATTTCCTCCTGTGATTCTCTGCAGCTATCCTATATTACTAATACTTTCTGTTTTGTATGCATGCATTTTATCCCCGTTATCACTAGTAAACTGTGTTCTCAGTAAAAACACAGAATACTTCTTACTTATCTTATTCATCTCTGCCTTACGTGCAATACTTTATAAATAATAAATGCCCAATAAAGTGATGAAATGAATTAGCTTCATATTTTGGCTTTTCTATTAACTATCTGAGTCAACCAAATACAGATTATATAAAACTGAGAATTAAGGATTAGAATAAATTAGAACTGCTAACGTCTTCAATCTTTTTGTTTTGGCCTAATAACTGTTTGAGTCAACCAAATACGGATTATATAAGGTAGAAAAATGGAGATTAAATTAATGTAGGTGTGCTTCATGTGAAATAAGGCTTTTTTTCATATTTTGTGATTTTATTGCCTATGTCTTCTTTGGAACTATACTTAGTGCAAGGAAAACACCTTACATTAATATCTCCCTCATTCTCCCTTTGAAAAAAATTTAACTATCCATATTTATGGATACATTGAATACTTTTATCACCTCATGAAATAAATAGAACAGATACTGTTAGCCCCGCTTTACAGATGGTGAAACAGAGATACCATGATGCAACAGAGATACCAGAGTATCACCACACAGAGATACAGATGGTGAAACAGAAAAGGGCTGTGAGCTGCCCAAGGTTATACATATTATTAACTGGCAGAATAAACACTAAAACATCTAAGTCCTAGCCTCGGCCTCGTACTATGCCCTTTTTTCCGCCTTGCCATAGATTCTGGGATGAGCCTGCCGTACGATTGGATTTCTCAGCTCATGGGAATCTGTGCTCCCCGCGGATGACTTTTTATTATTATTACTGATAAAATTATTATTAATTTCCCTCACACAACCTTGCATGTGACACATAGACCCCACCCTACTCGTTTATTTTTATATATGGCTCTCCTATTTCTCACTCTATTTAATATACATGTAATTACACTTCTTCAAGTAATTTAATTAATGGATTTATATGAAACCACCATTTTCTAAAATTTAAGTTTTTTAAAAATAAACAGGGACAATAGTGAAATTACACCTTCCTTTGTGCAATTTTTTCTGACATTTATAGAATATTTTGCTGTATAAATCTAATTAGTAAATGATAAATAATAGATCTCAAACAAGGGAATATCCTTAGATGATTATGCAAAGGGAAAAACATTGATTTTGGTCTGCTTGAACGAATGTCTTGGAAGAGATTCAGGATTTTTTTTTTTACTTTCATCTCTATTAGTGAAAAACTGAAATGAATATTTTTACCAAAGACCATCAAACACAATTCAGTTCAACAAGCACTTAGCGAAAGTTAACCATGTAGCAGACAGTGAGTTATAGTGGGAAGAAGACACGTGTAAGAAGATATTATCTCTGCCTTCACAGAAGCAGGAATCTGGTGTGGCTCAGAGATCACTTCCCTTGGATTCAAACACTGCCTCTCCTGCAGACTAGTGACGTGTCCTTGTGCCTCAGTTTCTCTTCTACCAAAGGTTGATAATAATTTATCTTGTACCTTGCTTTGGTTTATTTACTGCATAAATTACATATTTTTGTGGGGGGCGGGACCGCTGCCAAACGCAAATGAAGGACCCTTTGTCCATAAATGAGCAGGAATTACAGAAAGGTGGCAGTGGAGCCCTAAACTAAGGGCAGGCCCTGTGTGACTGCAGAGTCCAGTGCCCAAGAAGCCAGGCTTGGTGATGAGGAAATGATTAGTATTTGTAAAGCGGTGAGAAGAGCAGCCTGGCAGGAGGTAAGTGTTGTGTGTTGGCTTATTATCATTAAAGAGTTTACAACTTCATTGAATGTGTAAGAAATATGAAGGAAAATGGTTGTTTTTATAGATGCTGAGGAGATCTCAGTTTTGAATGAGCTCCAAAGTTTGTAAAGATGTTCATATCTGCCCTGGATTTGGTGTCCTGTCACCAAAATATACAATCTCTTAAAAATTCCACAGAGATCATTTATCAGTCTTTCCTTCAAACAGCATGTACGGAATGTACATTTTTCATATGACATTTCATATGATTTTCATTTGTCACTTCCCATTTGTTTACCTGCAGAACTTTTATCTCAGCATGGCACACAGTGCATTTAAAGAAGACATTCAAGTCCTGGTCTTGTCTCTACTGGGCAGATAGATAGTACTTTCAGTTTATTACTTATTTTTTACATTTTCTCCCCAATATTCCCACCTTAACTGAAAAAAAAGTACATTTTTGTGGTATCAAAATAGATCCCCATCTCAAAGATGTCCACATCCCAACCCCTGCATGTCACCTTGTAGCAGGGTGCAGGGTGATATTAAGGTTGCAGGTGGAATTATGGTTGCCAACCAGCTGACTATAAAATAGGAGATTATCCTGGATTACCCAGGTGGACCAGTGAAATCACATGGTACCTTAAATGTGGAAACAGGAGGCAGAAGACATTAGCACCAGGGAGATAGAAAGTGTGAACACCGGCATTGCTGACTTTAAAGCTGGAGGGAGGGGCCATGAGCCAAGAGGCAGCCAGGCTCTAGAAGCCAAAAAAGGCAAGGACGGATCCTCTACAGCCTCCAGAGAGAAACACAGCCCTGCTGCAGCGCTGATTTTTATCCCATTGAGACTTCTTTATCATTTCAGACCTCTGACATCCAGAATTCTAAGATAGTAACTATGGGATGTTTTAAGACTCTCAATTTGTGGTAATTCTTATAGCAGCAATATGAAAACAATATAACATCTTTATTTATATGTATGTGCATACACATATATGCATGTGCATACACACACACACCCACACACACACCCAGATATACTGGTGAGCACTGAGCACTGCTGTCCTTAAGGTCCATCAAATACACAAGCTGTTCTTGCCTGAAATCAGTGAGGAATCTCCCTCCACGCTGAATGCCAAATGAATTCCCACCATTCTGCTAAGATACTGAGGTAGAAAATGAAAAGAGCCTGCCTTCCATGACCTAGACGGAGAATTTTGACCCTCCACACTGGTTCTACTGCCCTGAAACTACACCTCCACTCCTGTTAATCACATTAGTTGAGGTTAATATACTTACTTACCTGTCTTACTCACTAGACGGGGACAGCCTGCAGGAGGGGAACTGTGTCATTCATTCATATCTCCATATCCATAGCATGGCAGTATGTGGCATACGGCAGATCCATCAGTGTGTCCTGATTTATGTACTGAACAAACAGCTAGAAATTTCTTATGCACACACACACACACACACACACACACACAACACACACACAAGCACACAACACATATACACTGGGGTAAATTTACACCTTCATTTTACTTACTCCTAACAATTTTATAAGATAAGCACTATATTTGTTAGTGATGGTAGAGTTGGATAGTAAGTTCTGGTTCAGAAATCCAGGCTTGTGGCCACGAGTCATTAGAATTTTTAATCACAGTTTGAATACTGGTCAATCAAAGAACACAAGGCTTCATTGCTATCAGTCAATGTAGCATCATATTAACTAAGAATTGGTCAATGCTCACAATATATCTGATTTCAGGATACACAAGATACATCCAATAGCATAAAATAAAGAAAAACAAAAACAAAACCTCTTCAGAAACCTAAAAGGTAGGTAGACACCATTCCTGCCACACATGGATGGACAAGTGAGATAAAATTCTTCAATAGTGGAGTCACAGGGTCTATTTTCATATTATGGATTTTATCCTTTGTAGCTGAAACCCAGTGTCACTTACCCATAGCAAAGAAACCCCTCACAATTCTGCCTCAACTTGTGAGCTGAGCTCAGTTCTCAAAGTAGATAAATTTGTATTATTTCAAAAGAAAGTTAACAAATCCCATTCAGTCATTTGTAAATTACTATGCTTTTCTGAAGTGTCACTTTTGGGAGCTCACTGAAAATAATAAATCACTTAAGTACTAATTCACATGCAGCCAGATCTCAATGAAGAGACATGCATTTAAAAATACACAATTAGGAAAATTATGAAATATCTGAAATATGAGCCATCCACACAACTTTAATTTTAGGTACAGAACTCACTAGCAGAAATAATACTTGCCTAGAGGAGCATGACAAAGAAATATTTTATTGATAGCTGTATATGCATCAATGATAACCCTATGAGTAAGGTGTTATGTCCATTGTACAGATTCAACTTGTTTCTGCACCAAGGAAAGAAAACAGGCCTTACACTGCCTTAACATGTGCTGGATAAACTGTAGCTAAGTTTGACTCTAATGTATCTCTTACTGGTTTGGAGTCAGCTTGATGAGGGAGGGTATGAGCAATAAGTAAAGACCCTTCTGTCTTTTTGTTTGCTTTTTCTATCTTAATCAGTTCTAAGAATAGTTTCACTGAATATGTAAATGATGGAAGATAATAATATGTTTAAATATGTTAGCATGCTCATATCTATGACCCTATTGTGCTACCAGGAACTTGTGCCCAGAACTTTACAAATGTTATCTCATTCGGTTTAAAATGTACATTACTCTCTGTATAGTTATACCCATTTTACAGATTGAGATTTTTATTTCATAGCTGTTAAAAGCCAAGACCTACAACTGAGCCCAGTTTGGTGAATTTTCCTTTCTAGTAGTTCTCATGGGGTGGAAAAAAGCAGGAACATATCTCATGTAAATTCCACTTATGAC
This sequence comes from Manis javanica, assembly GCF_040802235.1. Classification (NCBI taxonomy): domain Eukaryota; kingdom Metazoa; phylum Chordata; class Mammalia; order Pholidota; family Manidae; genus Manis; species Manis javanica. The sequence continues at coordinate 149,371,133 of NC_133160.1, forward strand.
TCTCTTTGTCCTTTTAATTGTCCAGGCATAAATCAATGAAGCTTAAGAGGCATAAAATCTGGCCAGTTGGAGAAGAAGTTGAAACATCACAGATAACAGGTCGGATACACAAGAGAGCTATCAGTGCATGTGAGAGAGTAAAAATAGCATAACAAATAAGCAAAGGCACTAATGTAAGGCCACATATGGGAAACTGCTAAGTAATGGTATGTCTAAGCATACATACTTACAGAAAATTCTTTTGATGAAATGCTCTCACTCTCCTAAAAGTGATAAGACTTATTGTATTTAATAGAGAAAAGTCTAACAATCCAGACAAAGAAGAGAAAGAGTAAAATGAGTTGAAGTAAGAGAATGTAGTGAAAACTTGGAGGTATTATAAGGAAATAGAAATTAGAGAAGTAATATTTTTAGCTAGAGCAATAAATGTTAAGATACATGACACTTTTACAAAAATAAGAACAGTTTGAGAAATGCAAGAAACGTGTGGTGATGTTGACAAGAACGTAGATAATTCTCATTCTGGAATGGCTAGAAAGCTAACTAAAAGCAGAAAAGTAACCCCAGTGACCTCCAACCCCCCACCCCCCAGATATAGGTCCAAGATTTCTGTCATTATTAGTGTTAGCAGAGCAGGAAGGAGTCAAGATAAATGAAGAAAAACAAGTCGTCTCTAAACTGGGAAATGGGAGCCAGACACGGAAGGAAAGAAAAAGAAGCATGAAGGATGATTTAAAAAGGAGCTGAAATAAAGAAAACATGTTATTTTATTTTTATCTTTTTTACTCCAAAATAATGAAATAGAAAATGTGCAAAATGTGGAACCTAAATCCATCAACAGCAGGATGTACAAAATTACCATGTCTCTATTACATCACCATATGTAGTACTTTTGATTGCTAATTACACTATCAGATGTATAGATGTATGTGATATGAATAATTTATCTTCTGGGTTTTTTTGAACCTAACTTTGGTTCTTGCATACATTGACAAGATTCAAGTCTATAATGTACATGATGTGGAAATGTAGTTTTGAGTAATTATGATATAAGTATACACTTTCCAAAGCATTCATATTTAATTTAAATAATGTGCATTTAGGTATCTTAGTTGAATTTGATTTGACATGTGGTGCATTTTTAAATGTCTCAAGATGAGGGTCTATTAAAGAAAAGACTGCTATAAAATAAAGAGTGATAAAAAGAAAAATGAAAAGAAGCAGAACAAATACGTTTTACAAGTCAGCATGCCACAAAACCAGGGCAGATTCTGATTGGCTAGACACGCAACCATGATTTACTAGCCTATTTGCTCTGCTTTTCAATAAATAACATGGTGTCAATGAAGCAACTGTCATATCGTAAAGAATGCAGGCCATAAAGTGGTCCACGTGACAATATATCAACAATTTTTTTCCATCCCCCTTCTATTTTAGAACAAATTGTGTGCAATAACACGATAAAGGTTTCCATGTTTTAGTAGACATATTTCTAAAAACTGTGGATCATGCAAATTATTTGGTTCTTTTTCCCTCCCAGTTTATTGAAAGCAAGGATTGGTGGCTTTATAATATTCTTATCTACTTAAAATAATGACAAGTGGCAAGATTTCAATCTAGGCACCTGGTGGTAGAAGAATTACCCTTTATTGCTGTTAAGAGAGTTCTGAGAATGTTTTCTAACAGTTGGCATTTGCAGAAGTACTTCATGGACACCAGTTAGGTACTGCTGACAATTGCTTCATGAAATAGAGCCATATCTGTGGGCTCAGGCTGTTGCTTCTAAATACTGATATATTGATACCCTAGTCACTAACCACTTTGCTACTGAAGGGCAAAATCTGATTTATTCATACTGCTTTTCACCTTCCAGATTTGCTTACAATTTGGGAAATTTTTAAAACCACCGCTCTATTTCCTCTCTACTAATCCATACCATTTGCTTTGTCAACTCATTGTATACAAATGGACTTCATTTGTTTGGTAACTAAGAAAATAAAGGGACCATTTTCCATATTCATATATGTATATGCATTTAATTTACATTAGATATTTAATTAATGCTTGTGTAATGAAATGTTGCATTACATAAATAGAACCACTTCATTTTTCCTGCCTATAATGTGGTTCTGTGGGGAAAGTCCTTGCTGTTGCATCACACAAAACCCTAAAATCAATTTCTCGAAACCTCCTTCTCCTCCAGAACCACACACAGAACAGAAAAGCAGCTGATGGACTGGCCCAGTTAGAGAAGACGAAGTAAGAGAATGAAGTGTCAATACACGTACATCCGCACATGTACATGGGTTAGAGCTTCATCACACACGGACATCAACCTTCATGTCCAGGTTAGTTTACTCAGGTTAGTTTACTCAAAGGAAAATGTGCTCTAGTAGCAACATTCAAAAAGTGCTCACAAGGCTTAGAGACCATTAGAAGCTTTTATAAAACATAGTCAAATGACTAGTACAAATGAATACAAAATGCATTGATTAAATGTTGCTATTAATATCTATAGTTAAAGAAAAATTCAAGGTCAAGATAAAGGCATGCTGTACACAGAGCCTTGTGAATTGAAAACTAGATAGTATCTTGGACAATCATAGTTTCACACATGCATGACAGTAAATGGGCATATCGTGGGTGGAGAATAGCACTTTAACAGAGAATCACTCTAACCAGAGAACGATGCTCTTGGGACAATGATCACCAGCTCTTAAAACACTTTTTTTTCTACAAGAGTCAATTCTGAAACACATGCATGTTTATGAACCACACTTTTTTTTCATTATGTTTCTTTCACAAACTATAATGAGACTCCATGATGAATACATATATTCTCACAATGCACACTGCCTCCTTAAGCAAACAGAAGAATATGAGGGGGATCACTGACACTGCTTTTAATCTACTAATATATGAATAACTTGGCATATCTCATATGTTGGCAATGGTAATTAAGAAGTTCATTGTGCCACATGCCACTTGAGAGTTCGTCCTTATTGGTCACCAGAATCAAATTAATGACTGGCTCCAGCAGGCATATATTATGTATTTACTCTTCTTGCTATAATTTATGCACATGACATTTCCTCTGCTTTCAATATCTTTTCCTGCTTCTTTGCTAAGGAAAATATTTACTGAGCTGATATTTATTACATACTTTCTATGTGCCAGCCATTGCTATAAATATCTTATATATCAACACCCTTTATTCTCTCAATACTATAATAGTACCTACCAAGTTTTTTTGAGAATTCAATAACTTATTATTTGGAAAAGTGCTTAGGACACTGCATGGCACACAAAAAGTGCTACATAAGTGTTTGCCAACCAATCATAAGAAACAGGTTGTATTTGTTATTCTCATTTAACAGATGAAATAATGGAAGCAGAGTTGGATTAAGGAACTCCCAGGGATCATGAGCAAACGAGTGATGGAGCTGAAATTAAAACACCAGCCGTTCAACTTCAAAACCTACATTCCTAGCCATTCTTAACAACCAGGCTAAACCACTTCACAAAAATGTGCATGGATTGCCCCTTCAACAGCTTGATCTTAAACACCTCCTCCAAGAACTTTCCAGAATTTATATCTACACACACATTAGATTGTAGGTGTCTTGAGAATACAAACCACATCCTGTCACAGTTTTCTCCTCCAGGGTACTTTCACACCGATCTGCACGTAGCAGATATACACTAAATGCATGGACACCCATGTAGACTGATGGCCTGTGAGTATAATGTAAGTGATAATGTTTTAACTTTAAAAATGTAAGAGATATGCACTGAATATTTTATGCTTAAAGATACAAATATCCATCCAGTTTAATTATCCTTCTATTTTTTATTTCAGAGTAGGTGACACTCAGACATCTATCTGCTCAGTGACCGCTCTCTGTACTTACTGTTTCCTAAAGTATTCCTTAAAAAATACCCTCACAATCCTGTATGCATATTTTTGTACTTTTCAAACATGAATACTGCTGTCCCATCAGGTTTGGGTTTGTGCTTCTGTTCTACCTCTGTGAGCTGTACTAGCTGTGAGTTCTGGAAAAAATGGCTTAAGCTCTAAGAACCTCGGTTGCCTTAGCTTTCAAATGGGAGTTCCGGTACCTACTTAATAACCTGGTGGGGAAGATTAAACAAAACAAAATGAGAGTGGGCCTCGTAAGTAAACTGCTTCGCAAGCTTTATGCAAAGAAGGGAGGTATAAACTACAAACCAATCAACACACAAGTGAAGTTTAACTAGCTATTTGGTTTAGATATGTGGATTTTCTTTGCATTCTTATCTCTCTAATACTGACGTAGAAATGTATTTGTGTCATTTATATACACACCAGCTGTCAGAGGTGGGATACATAAGAGAAAAATCTACAGTAGCATTGTAAAATCAAGTTGAAATTCAAAACTGCCTAAGAATAATCAATAGCCAGATAACAGTATCTTTTCTAAACGGTATGGTCCGCCACATTTGGTGATTTGGAAATTTCTAGATGTTGTTGGAGGGGTATATCCACTTCTTGGTACAGGTCCAAAAAAAAAAAAAAAGAAACTTCCTGATTCTTATTTCCAAAAGTGATGCTGCAGGTCAATACTGCCTAAAGTGGAGCATGTCGGGAATAAGCTCCGGAATGGCTTTTAATATACTAGATATGCTAGAGGCTCAGTTGCACTAACGATGATTATTGACAAGCTGTATTACTGTGATGCATTTTTTAAAAGGATATGTTTACTCCTAGAAGGCACTGTTCCAAGTATATCTCAATGTCCAGTGCATTTATTTGCGTATATTATCCTTGTCCCAGAGAACCTAGCTGCAATATGACACAATACACAGACTTTCTGTAAGTCCTGCTTCCCTTCTAAAAAAATCCACAATGACATTTATGATTTTAAATTCAGTATAGGTCCTTGGCATAAATAAATAAATAAATAAACAGTAGTGCTACCATGGCTTTAATGAGGTTATCAAATGGAGCAAAATTTAGGATTTTCTATTAGGTTTGCAAGACTGGCCAACTAAGAGAGAAGCCATCTTTGTGGCATGAATAATGAGAAGGATACAGCAATAAGGCTTAAAGGGAAGAAACAAGGTAGAAAGAAGGGATGGGGGCAGAAAGGATGGAAGAGGAAAGACAAAAATAGCTTTTATAGCCAGATACAAACCAGAAGCCAAATCTGAAAAAAAAATTCTACATTTATCCAATCACGTTTCCTACTCTTTCAAGGTACTGGCAGCCACTCCACTTTATTAAACATTAACTTAAAAAGCCAGTCAATGCTTGGCCTATTATCTGACCTGCCATTTTAGAATCTTTAAAAGAAAAAAAAACAGGCATACAAAAGCATATTAGTATCATTTAATATGTTTGAAATGATCCAAAGACTTAAACACTTAAACCCCCATAGATCTTTCTCAAAACTCCCTTCTGAAGTTTTGATTCTCTCCTTGTCATGTCACACATGTTCTTCATACTTCTACAGAGAAGCAGCCAATTAGGACCACCATCGGGGCAAAGTAGCAGTTAAGCAGCCAGCACCAATAACAATGCAGATCTGATATGTTTCCTTTTCCCTGGCTTGCTGACAACCCTCAGGAAATGAAGCATGTGGTTTCAATGAAGTCGTTTTTTAAATCTTAATGTGGCATTGATCTATCTTAGGATTCCTAAAGGTTCACAGGCAATACATTAAAGGAGGGGAACTAACAGCTGAAATGAAAAAAATAAACGAAAGCTTAGTTATTATATACCAACATTCCATAAAGTGCAAATTAGAAATGGTTCTACATTACCCCCAAACACAGTATCAGTAAATATCTTGTAGATCTTATCACAGATTTTCAAAGTCAATGTTGAAAAATTAATTATGTTAATAGTATACCTTGTGCATAAACCAAGACATGATTCAACGAGGCTGAAGCAATAGAGGGAGAAATACATGTACTAATGATAATACCTAGTGTCTAAGTGGTAGCTTTCATCTGTTATTGGCACTGCAGTCCACTCCATTGCGTGAGATAAAAACCACAGAATAATCTTTATGTCTTCACCCTTTATGTCTGAACACAACATACCCACAACTATTTCACTCCATCTTCACATACCCCATGCATCTCTCCCTGTCCTTCCTCCACCACTGCCACTTGATTTGTTAGGTTACTCACCATCTGCCTCCCACAACCTACTCCAGTCTCTTTGCCACTGATTTTTGTCCTCTCAGTCCATCTGCTGTCAGAATTATCTTCCTATAATACAAATCTCAAATAATTACTCTTTATAAGCTTCGATGACTTTCCATTTCCTAAGGAGAAAGTCAGAACACCTTTTCATGGGTTTTGGATGGCTCCGAGCTACCTGTCATCGCAGTGCCTTCCCCTCACATTCTGAGCTATGTTTCCGCTTCCTTAACCACAACGGAATACTTGTGGCTTTAAAACCATTTTTATGCTCCTCAATTTTGTTTGTGTTATTTCCTCCTTCTCTGCCAGATAAAATTTTACTCATGTTCATGGTCAAATAGTGTCTCCTCTGTGGAACAGACCCCTCCCCCAAGGCAAGGCGATATCTCACTATGTCCTCCAGTAACTTCTGGCATATATCTCTATTAACGGGTCGTGGTAAGCGTTTAGGAGCTTCATCTTCGAATAGTATACCATCCACATATAGAAGAAGAGTATTTTGTTTATTCACTCTTTTAAGGTTAAAATGCCTTTCATTTGCCTTCATAACCACAATACCACAAGCTCAACGCAGAAGTTTCCTGGGAGCATATTAAATCAGGTTTCAGAGCAGGTAGTGTCATTTTGCCCACTCTTTGGAATGGACAGAGAACATGCACAGGTTATACCAGGTGGGCAATGACCCAGAGAAAAGACAACGAAGGCTTTGAAATCTATCACAAAGAGGAGCGGAATAAGGAAGATTTCCCAGATGGTGGAGGAGGATGGGTGCCTATGAGGGAACAAAAAAAAAAAAAGAAACCTCATTTTAAATACACGCTATCAGAGAGACAGCCATCAAAACGGGTTCTGCCTTTGCTATGACTGTTAGTTCTCTAAAATCTTCCTAATTTACTGGCCTCTTGAGGTTCTAGGTTCTTTACTCCAGAATTCCTAATGAATAAAAGGAAACTGGTTTTTCTGAGCAAAACAAGAAAAAAAGCACTTTTGGAGTGAGATGCAAAAAATAACCCTAAAGTTAGAGAAACTGGAGATTCTCACTTTTGGTTGGGTGCTTTTTATCTGCAGAGGCAGCATGCTCAGACCCGTTCTGAGACAGCCTGTCCCATTCTGGGATCATTTGAGTATGTTAGATTTTCAACTCCTCTACACAGCAATAGATTCTAGCTTCTCATATTATTAATCTAATAAGAACCAAGAGTTTCTATAACACTATTTCAAGGTGCCGCTATAGTATTTTAGTCTCCAAAAGACACTTTTTTTTTGTCTTAACTTCATTGTTTCATCGTGTACAAACTCTACAGAACAACGAGAGCAGATACACGTCGGGTAAGAAGGGCCCGGTGAGGTAAGTTCACAGGGCAGACAATGCACTGGGGCCAAGAGAGCAGTACACAGGCCATATCTATAGGGAAGGCGGGGCAGAAAGGGATTAAAAACAAGATTCAAACCAGCCAGATCACAGGGAGGTGCAGGGGTGTCGTGCACCTTATGATCTCCCCCCAAGGTCACAGTGCATGCAATAAAGTATATGTACAGGAGCTGGATTCCTCCTCTGCAGGGTCCCTGAGGGTCCAGAGCGCCTTGGAGTGAGTGGTGGGAAGCCACTGGCTCCCCCTGGTGCCCAAGCCGGGTTGGAACCACATGCGGCAGGGGTGGCTGTCAATCCCAGCTGTTGTCTTTGATCATGTGATTGAGTTCAATGATGTACTTCCCCTCTTTGTACTTCTGGCTGCTCTCGAAAGCCTGTTTATATTTCCAGCCCAAAGTGGTCTTGCAGTTCTCGCAGTGGATGTCAGCGACAGCATGGAGGCCTGTCAGCAGCACCCGCTCCTCGGCTGGCCCACCGCCCACGTTCACCTTACACGGAGTTGAAGAGGTAGGCATGCCCCTGACTTCCCTGGAAAGACTTGGAGATGAGCTCATTGTGATTGGCCAGGTGAGTGCGGCAGTGGGCACAGCTATACCTCCAATGACAATCATCCAAGTAGGCCTGAAACGTCTTGGGCTTTGAAATCCACACCATGGCCCCCCATACACAAGGTAGCCTCATATTTAAATTTGCAAGGACTTTATTGTAATCTCAGCAGTATCTGGTTGTCAGAAAGAAGATGCAATAATGGACTATGATCACTTTGCACAGAGTAACGACAGGTCTAGCAGAAAATGTTTAATTCTAGGTGATGGCTCCTGCAGAGTCAGGAAGGGGCACATACTAATAAGGAATTGCTAAAAGGTACTGGTGATGACACACTCCAAAAGCAAGCTCAGCAGATTTCCTGCAGCTAATAGAACCATTACTGCATGTCAAGCTATGAAAAATACCAAAGGACAGGAGCACCGGAGTGAAAGGGATAAGATACCAGCAACAAAAAGAGATAAATCATGCCTCCAAATTTTTTACCAGCTGAAAGTGAATTTAACCACATTATCAAATCTAAGAAACGAAACTGTGCCAAAAAATTTGGACAGGACAAACAATCTCCATGTCTTAATTTGTTATAAATATCTGTACTGTAACCCAAGTCTTCACTATACTGGCATCAGTCCAAAGCTCATTCCTAATAATGCCTGCATTGTCTTCTGCTATTACACCCAGGCTCTAAGGCTTTTATCTTTGTTATTTAATGCTTTATTTTTCTCTTTTCTTCTTACTCATGTATAAATGCAAAGCTGGGCAAATGAAGAGGGTAACACATGAAAAGGATCCTATTGCTCTAAAAGGGCATGAATTCTTCACACTGTTTCTAAAGGCTTCTGTTATCACTTGAAGACTGAGTGTCAAATAGGTTCTCTAGAGAACTGGGAGCCAGACAAGGAATCATGCCATGGTCCCCAGAATTCGTGTAGATTATCCTCTGCTCACCAGCACTCACCACAGTGTCATTCTATAAGGACAGCCCAAGAAGCACCTAGGCTTAAAAGCCACATATTTGAAATGTCTAACTGGAAGATATGTAAATATTTAATATAAAGAGGTGGAAGCACAAAATAAGTAAACTAAGATGGATATATAAAAATGCATACAATATCCCCATAGGAATGCAAAGTAGCTATTAAGACTTAGAGTACCATTTATTAGCCAGGAAAATAATAACACAAACAAAAGATGCATACGCAACACCTGACCTTTTACACAGCTCACTGTTAGTCTGGGCCAGGCTGTGGCTGTTTAATGTGACACAACAATGAGAAAATGTTTCTGGAGGTGGCACGTGACATTTCAAACCCAGCATTCACTGGCCTGCACCGTAAAACATTCATAGCATTCAGCCTTCCATTAGGCACGGCTTCACATTTACTCATTATTTTGAGTAAAATTGAAATTGAATAATAGAAGATTCCTGCAAATAAACATAGAAACAGGTACTCTTCGAAAATCAATTTGCTTAGGTTTTGTGTGTGTGTTTGGGTGCTGGGTGGTGGGGGGACCCCTCTGATCCTCCCATCAGCTCACTAGCTAAGAGTTTAATGAATCATGTCTAGAAGAAGGAGGAAGCACTCAAGTTACCAGGCTGCCCTTTAAAAACTTACTCTGTGTTATCCGCCAGTATCTGAGATACTGATCCTTCGTTATCACCACTTAGTAGGCTGCCATATGATGGGGCTTAACTCTATTTATCTAACTCTTAATTTAACCGTTAATAAAAATTGAGCATCGAGGCACATGGCTCAGAAAGCTCTGAATAGTGCCTCTGGGGTACACATTTTATTCTTCCCACTGTTTCTATTCTGGTTACATCAGTATGCAGAAGCCATTTCAACTGAGTATTCCTAGACACAATAAAATTGTATGCAGAGGATGGGTCTGGGTTTAAATAAAAAGTTTCAAATTCTGGCAATTTGTACATGTGTACAGCACCAGCACACAGAAATCCTGGGCATCCATGAATGAGGGACATTTGTCAACTAGTGATTATGAAGAAAATCAATGAAGGAGCAGGGATATCTTTTTGTTCAAGTTAAAAAAGACAAGTGCCTTTGCAGCAGAGTAATGCTCCTTTATCTGTTTCAGGCCAGCCTACACAGTGAGAAATCTAGAATGGAGAGGACTATCTCTGCCCAGCATCTGAATTAGACCTTGAGAAGGCCACAGTCCCTCACTTTTTCCCAAAAGCAGTTTAGCCACATTTGTATTCTCTGGACATTCTGCCAAGCTGCAGACATACTAAATACCACAAATCAGTTGTGTAATTGCACATTCCCTTTCCTTTCAATATCTAAATTGGGTGACCATTTTCTGCTGCATGATATCAATTCTTCTGGAAACCCCAAAATATAAGGAAATGGATGAAACTCTTATTTTGGATCAGTGCTTGTTTGAGAATGCAAAGAGATACCTCTTGGTGATTTCTCAGTATCTGCAGACAGGAAGTGGGACAGGGTGCACAGACTTGGTCTTTAGAATTCGACAGACCTTAGTTTGAGTCCAGTGCTATCAATTACTAGCTATAAGGCTGCAGGACAAGTTATTTAACCTTGTCCTGATGCAAGACCTCAGTTCGTTCATCTGTAAAATGGGTAAAATAGGACCGATCTCACATCATGACGATTCAAAGTCACACATGACTGGCCTATTTGATAAATGCTTGAGAAATTTATTTTGTGATGATGATGCTACAATATCAGAAGTTGAACTGTAGGTCTTTTGTATTTTAATGAAGCATATAAAAACAGAGCAGTGCTGGGAACATGTGCTTAACATACCCTGCAAAATTCAATAATGACCTCCCAAGTTTTCTTCACTGTAAGTCTTTTTTATAAATATTGCATTTTCCTTATGTGTCATCTACAGTGAATCCCTAGGTCTGTTGTTTCTGCAAATGTGCCAGATAATCAGTATATCACATTTAAAACAAAATGTTCATACTCATATTAAAATATGTTGCTCCCTGCAACCCTAGCTGTTCCTAAATGAGCTTCATATTTCATATTCTGACTATATTTTACAGTCATTTTTATATGCCATGTGTTGCTGTGTTGGCCAGAACCTACATAATCTTAAAACTTCTTTATTCCTTAAAAAAAGGCTAGTGTTGTTTACTTAACATAAGCGTTTGACACAGTAATATGCTCAGTTTCCCATCAGAATAATACATTACTATTTTTAAATCCATTTGAATATGATATATTTTACACATTCCTTCCCATATGCTCCTTCATAGGCATTACTGGTCAAATATACTACTGCCTGTAGAACGGACTCTTCTCAGGGGTTAAAATTAAACAAGTATGAAGAATCATTCAGTTTAATACATCACTTTTTTGCATTAGTCCTTGAGGGTGCTAAAATAAGTTCTTTTAATTGTTTTTAAATGCCTGAGTTAAAAGTGTGAAAACAAAGATAACCTGGTAACTTAGAGTCTTTCTTGGTTTTTTTTTATATATGGAGATATTCTGTCAATAAAAATATGTATTTCATATTATTTCTTTTACAACTTTGGACCTATTTTGAAAGTATTCATACTATTTTCTCTTTTTTTCTATACTGTTCTATTGGTTTTTCTTTAATGGCAAAAATGTTTTCTATCATCAAGCTATATACAATTGTTAATTGAAATAAGCCTAAGAGTATTATTTTAAATGTTTAATCCTGGACTATTAGAGCTCTGACTATTTTAATTGTTCTGATCAACATTTTTATGAAAAGTCAAGATTCTATGAACATATTTGAAACACCACCCTTCAGACCGGGCATGTTCATACCTGCTCTATATGACTTCACACAGGTTTTACTCAGAACTTGTGTATAATCAGCTGGTTCCTATAACTTTACCTCAAGACAGAAATGGCCCTATTATCCATATCCACACCAATTCCTTCCAAAAATCTTTAAAATAATTTTCTGGAGGATTTATCCTTCAAAAAGAGATGAGCAATCTGGTCAAGCTGATTACAGGAATTTATTCACAGTATCTTGCTAGAGAAAAGTTCGATATATTGAAAACGATCGAAGCAAAATTCACCAAGTAAATGATTTCATGATCAACTTTAAGTAATTATTCAAGGAACTATCATAACATAACACCCTCGCCAAATTAATGGCAGGTATAGACAATCTTAAGATGAATCATTTAACTTGTTCTTAGCAAAGTGGCAACAGAGTCTATTTTTACTGGATTCAGTTTTCCCCTAACAATGCAGAATTCTTGTACAAGCACAAAACCACCTGCACTTAATTAATCACACAATCCACCCAAACACTATCAGATCCCAGGAGAATGAGAAAGTATAAATACATTTATTTAACTATATATCCACATACACAGTCAAGTAAAGTGTTCGATGCATTTAAATCAGGGCATATCTAAATGGTCTAGAAAAGGCAGCACTGCTCTGCCCAACCAATTAAATATCATCTCAACGCAGCAGCACAGTCAGGCGTGGGTTCCCCCTCAGGACTTTTTATCCTCTTAATCCTGATTTTTCTCCCTAGAAAGCATTTGTTGCATTGAAAATCCTGGTATGCACACTGGGAAATTTCAAAAAGCGCTCATTGATTCTGAGGCACAGCCCCACCACCCATACAGAGAACAAGGGACCCATCGCCTTAAGACAAGTGCTCATCAGTGTGGTGTGTTCTTTGGGCCACAGCTCAGCCACCTCGGTCTCACCCTGTGACAACAGAAGTAATGCCGCCTGAAAAGTGTCCTTCCCTTCCCCGTCAGAAGACAGAAACCCGAAATGGTTAGGAATAGGAATAATCATAATGAAAATCAGTAAGACTGAGCTTTAGAACTGTAGGTATAGGGGAAAGAAAGAAGACTATAAGTGAACCTGCTGGACTCCCTTTTGCAATCTTCCCTTCCAATAATCCTTTGTTTTCTCAGATTTTGTCGTGCTTATTTGTTAGTCATGATATTCCCTCAGGTTAGTTTCCTGGGATCATTAAGCTGCATATATTAGAAATAACACTGCCCTGGGAACCTGGTGTTCTAGATTCTAATTCAAACTGCCCCAGGAAGAGGGGGCTTGTCTGAAACAGGGGCATTTGATAGATGCTATCTAAGTCTTAATCAGTAAAAAAGTCTTGACTTTCCAGTTCTGCAGGGAAAACCTGAGGTTTACAATGGTTATCTGGTTACCTATCCATAAATAGAATTAATTACGACAATTGGAATTGTTGAGCTCTCTTCAAAGGGAAAAGGCTACTCCCTCATTGCAGGAAGAAATCATCTGGTTTTGGGAGTTAACAACAGTCAGTCCCAAATTACAGAAAAACAAAAAAAGCCTCATGTTGTGGATTCCAAAGCCTTCATTTGAGTTGATAGGAGAGTCAGAATATGGAGACTCCAAAACATTAAATAATTTCCTTGGTCAACACAACAGATAAGATAAGTACCTACTCTTGACTAGGTACTGTGATATGCATAATGGATACAGCAGTGGAAAAAAAACACCACAATAATTCCAAAAATAGATAAGAGAGAAATCAAATAAATAGGTAAATATTATATATATATACACACACACACACACACACATATATACATATATATACACACACACATATACATACACACACACACACACACACACACATACATAACATATCCCACGTGGGATGAAAAGAAACAGAAGAAAAGCGGGGTGCCTGGCATCCAGGAGGAAGGTGCTATTTGAAATAGGGTAGTCAGGAAGTTGTCACTGTTTAAATGTCCAGAAGGAGGAAAAAGGTTGACCTCTGTGGGGATTTGGAAGAAACGCCCACATTCTGAGCAGAAATTGAACCTGGCCTTGTTGCAAGAACAAGGGAGAGCAAGTAAAGCTGAAGCTGAGTGAGTGAGAGAAATGTGGTCAGAGATGTGTTTAGAGATGTAAGGAAGTCAGATCATGCATGGTCTTGAAGCTTTTGGCTTTAACTTGAAGTGAAATGGGAAGTCCCTGGAGGCTCGTGAACAGGGGAGTCATGTGAATTATATTTTTCAAGAATTACATTGATTACAGTTTTAAAAACACACTGTTCTGCGACCAGGGTTAGAAACAGGGGGACTAATTAAGATTCTTCAGACACTCTTTGCCACGCAGAAGAGATGGCAGAAAATTAAACACTATAATAGCATGTGTGCTCCTATACAAAAACAAAACAAGAAAGGCCCTTCCACAAAAATCCACAGTATCCAGTTAACTTTCCCCAAAGTATGAATACTCATATCAGAAGGGGAAAAAAAACAATGGGGGCAAAAAATGCATGTTCTTTAACAAATTATTTAAGCCCTTCATACTTCATTTGCTTTATATCATTCCTACACGTGTTTTCCCACACCTACTTACTTAATGAAATCTATAGAACAGATACATGTAGCCAAATGGAAAAACTGAAATCCAAATGTTTTTGTTGGGCAGCTGTTTTCTCTTAGGACTCACTAAAAATTAAACTAAGGCCCAAACACTAAACTTGACTAAAGTGATGTAACAAGTCAGCATACTGAATCATAGAGAAGGCATCTAAAAATGTTTAAGCATTATGAGTTAAAGGCGCCGACACCATGTTTCATCAAGCCCTCACACATCTTCAAAGACAGAAAGAGAAACCTGATGAGGATTCGCAAGGGTAGATGATCTGTCCAAGGACCTGTGGCAAGTAAACATCAGGCATCAATTCAGAACCAGGCGCCTATTCTAAATCCTGTTTTCTTCTTATATCACAGTTGCCTTGGTCTTGACGATTTTCTTCCCTTTAAATTCCTCAAAATAAGATTGCACGAGCCAAATGATCAAACACCTGAGGAGGGTCAGTACTGTCAATCACTTGCCTCGATCCGATCATCTGCATTCGGTTTGTTCACGGATTTCTGGAGTGATGCAGGAATAGACCACTAGCTGACTCGTAAAGTGGCCAACTGATGAGGTTCTTCTATGTTTGAATGAAAGTAAAATAAAAATGCTGGAGAGAAACCTTAAAATTGTCCCCTTCCCCCAGGATTTTCTGATGAATGCTCCACCCATCAGTATCTTTTTTCTTTCCTCTTTACAGTAAAATCCTGATTCAAATTCACTTAATAAAGCTTATCTTGAAAGGCAGGTATACTATTCTGTAGATTCTCCCTGTTTGGAGCACAGTGTTTTGTCTTCCGCTACCTAACTGAACAGATGAAAAAATACTTCAAAAATAATTCTGGATTCTCACGGTAAAAATATGCACTTTCCGCTCCCAAATCTAAGAGAAGTAAAATAAATCTCATCCCCAAATTCTACTTTATTTTGTAAAGAATTACAATACAGATTTAATTTAAAAGAGGCAATGTAATTAAAGAGGAAAGTCCTTGCTTACATGTTTTAAAAGGTCAGTGTCAAAACTTGACAAAAGAAAATGTGTTTCATACCGTACCTTTTAAATCTAAATTCTTGTTTAAACATTTCTTTACAAAGTCGATCACTGCAGGAGAGCAGTACTTCAGGGATTTTAGATCTGAAAATATATCTTGAAGCAAAATATGCCACTTGAGTTTTATACAAAAAACTCAAGAAGAACCTGACATCATTAGAAGAATTTCTTTAAATGTGTACAATATATTTTAAAATACATTTGAAGCCTGGATGTGTTTTTATGAGTTTACTATAAGACAAATAGTATATTAAGAAGATGAACAAAACAACTAATTCATCTGCAAAAAGTTGAAAATTAATAATTAATCCAGAATCTCACTGGATGAGTATCTATGTAATTTAGAGATCAGTCCAGTAATTTATTGAGTGAATCCACTTGCACTGTTTCAATGCCTTTTCTCAAAGTTCCATCTGTAGTAAGATCCTGGATTTATTTCTCTGGATTTTTTCATTAAAGAGTTTATATGTGCATGCATACATATATATAATACATACTTACAAATAAATGCAAATATATATTTATAGTCCTCATCACATAACTTCTTTTGGCTTTATTCTCTTTTGTATTAACATAGTGATTTTTACTTTTGTGCTTGTTAATCTGTCTCTGAGCTGTACTCTCTAAAGCCTACCCAATAGGGGGAGAGAGTCCTACACTATTTTTTACATTCCCATCACATCAAACATAATATAGGAAAGCAGATGCTCAATTCATGAGTCTTAATTAACACATTTACTTTAATAAAAATTATGGAAAAAATGAACTCCAATCTACTCTTACATCCTTACATTAGGAATTAAATTTGAGTAGCGAAGTATTCCAAAACTTAAAGAATATATTTAGATAATAAATGGTATAAAATTTATCTGATATTTTAAGCCTTAGCCATCTTTGCCAAAGGGAAAGGACCCATGTGATTTGTTTTCATTTGTCTTTGTATCACTATTAAGCATAGTGCAATGAATGGGGAACAAAAATTAACAGACATTGCTGTTACAAAGGGGCTTCCTCATATTAAGAAAAAATTAAATGAAGGGATCGCTTTTTCTAGGAGAGGACAAGGTAAAAACAATGCCAAACAATATTCTTCAGAGGAGAAAGAGTAAGTAAAATGGAATTGATGGTGCATTTCCTACCATTTCAAAATAATTCACTGAAAAGTAAAATAAACTAAAGTAAATCATAACTAAATGAGTCAATTCATATAATGAATGAAATTTTTACTGTGCATATGGTATGAAATTAAAGCTACAGAAAAATTTGGAAAGCCATGATGAAAAAAATTCCAGAGTATGTTCAAAATGATATTTGCTTCCTTCTTTTATATATAGATATTTACATGTATATGTAAACATTACCTATATGTAATATAAATAAATGTTAGCTTTAAGTAAAAATAGGTAATAAACTGTGGCATTAAAGTATATTTGCTTCTCCAAGTATGACGAATAATATATAGAAGAAATCATAATTTCATGATAACATCAGACAGATAAATCTATATATATTACTTTGTATAATGTACCCAGTTCTTCAAAAAAAAAATGTGAGCAAAGTGGAAGTTACTTCCACCACCTTCACTGCTCCATAAGCCGGAGTTCAGCGTCTTTCGTCTGAGCTATAGGGTGAAGTATTCGTCACATCAAACTGTTTCCTTTGTGTTTCCATTTCTCCTACTAAACTGTAGATTTTCTGAAGGCAAGGATTGTACCTTATACAGAAGTTCCTGTTGTCTTTAGTGTAATGTTTTGCTAAGTCAATGTTTTGAGTGAATAACATTTATTTATTTATCTAGGGATCCAGAGATTGATGGAATTTTGGCAAACTTACTCAGTGAGTAACATTCCAAAAAGAATAGTTCAATTTTTGCTAATGTCTTTGTCTCCTTTCACAAATTTCAGAGTAACAAATAAATATGCAACAAATGGAAAAATGTTTTCAAAGCTATATTTTTCTCCAAATTTGAAAACACAGATTGCAATATTTAATAGTTCAACTACGTCCTCACAGACATAGCTGGTAAACTTGAGTTTGAAGATAATGCTATGATCAACTATAAAAAGGCACATCCTTTTATTCCTTCTATGTGATCATTACCATAGATTTGCAAAAGTTCTACTCAGGATAAAACTCAAGTATGACATACTGATTGAGTTACCTCATCTCCTTAGCGTTAACCACCAGAAGCCCAATACGTCTTCATAATGCTTAGAATTATATTTCCTTCATTTTCTAATTAAAGCCCTGATTATATTTATGACAGTTAGAGAATTTAATATGTGCATGTTTACGTAGTTGAAAAATTAAATTCATCAGCTCACCTACCATGCACTACAGCTTTTATAATAACAAGAAAAATGTAAGTAGCTTTAATGTTATTCTCTCAAAATAAATTAGATGAATAATGTTCCCCTTCATCATATGAAGGGGGAAGGAAAACAAGGTAGTACTGAGAGGGGGGAAGGCTTAGAAAATATAGAGAGAACATACCCTTTAAGAAATGATTAAAGTTGTAATGGCATGAAAACAATAGTACATACTGGCATGAAGTTTTACTTTATGCTCTAAAATTTTGAAAGCTGCCTAACAGAATTCATCAGTATAAATTATAACATGACTCACTTGCCAGATTGGGATTTTGAATTTGTTCTAGAAATTTTGTTAATTTGTTAGTCAGATTTGTATTCAAGGTACTTAAGAATTCATATTTTGACTAGAGTATTCAAGTAATCTTGAGTGAATTTTCAAGGTGAAAAAGGATTACGTTATTTTTAAATGTAATTTTAAGGTGTTAAATTGCAAGGTAACATTTTCAACATGTATAAAGAGAATAATAAAACAAATAGTCATAAATTCATTCTTATTGATATGTAAATATTTTAGAGCTTGAAGATAGTCTCTAAACCATACTACCACCCACAGTATTCCCAATTACATTACACATACCAGAAAATTGAGAATTTCACAATGGTAGACTTAAACAGCTTTATTTATTTTAATTGTCTTATTGTCTTAATTCTTAGGAATCTTAAAGATGCAGGAGCAGTTGCCTTATTTGCCATTCTTGACATAAACACATTATCTCTTCTTATAACTCATCCTTGCATATATTTGCCTCTGTCCACTGAACTGAAAATTTTAATTTGGGGACTATGATGTGCACCTCTGCATTATCTCAATCTGCATTTTCACAAGTCTGCAGCTCAGCTTTGGCAAGTCTTTCTCCCAAGAACTTCCTGTCCTCTAACTAGTGAAATGTTACTTTTATTTCAAGGCTTCATTCAGGTGGTTGGTATCTTTTCTGACTCCAGTTCTGGCTTCAACTTGCCCCCAGGCAGAGCCACATGATGACTTTCATGGACCCTAGGCCTGTCTGCTTTCGTCAAACACTTCCGTCATTAAAAATCTTTATAAATTGTATAGTATGACTGTTTTGGTACATAGATGAACACATCGATAATGCATCAAAAGTACAAATTGTATCTGATCTGAAAGGGCCTTGTTTTCCTTCTGATTTTAAAATAAATCAAAACATTGTCATGAGTCCTAAAAGTACTGTGAGTCCAAATCATTGCACCTAAACTACCATGCCCCATGGAAAGGCAGTTCTACCTCAGTGTCCTCCGCCAGTGCCAGAGTTAAAGATTCTGCACTACTTTGATCCTAAAGCACTTTATTAGCACCCAGCACAGTGCCAAGCAAAGAGCAGGCCCTAAGAATGTTGTTAAATTAATATTTTACCCTTTCTTTTTAGGTGATTATGTTTTGCCTGCCTAAAATTTGTGAGCTCCTCAAAGAAAAGGCCAAACTCCTCAAAGAAAAGGAATGGGGAAAAGTATATAGAATTATATATACTTTTATATACCTAGAGACTCATAAATTACTTAGTGTATAGTAAATGTCTGTTGAAGCAAACTGAATGAAATTATGCTTATCTTTGCCAACTCAAACCAGATGCCACCGAATGCCACTCTGAATGAAATATGCTTCCAGTAGAGGGTACAACACACTTCCAAATGAGAGGAAGGTTTGAAGCTTCTGATTGTCACCCAAGAGTATTTGGTAATCCCAACCTTAGTTTTGACAGGAATGGAAAAATAGCTAGAAATCACCTCTAAAGGCAATCCATTACAAAGAGTCACCATTAGATTTTATGAGTTGTGTCTTCATAGTGATAGAATGCCTCTACTGACTGTTAAGATTTAGGCATAAGCCTCAAGATGAAAGTACTCTAATACAAAAAAAAAATAAGAGTATGAAAAATTAACTTTAAAATGGTAATTTACATGAGCTCTTGTCAGTACAATTGTGTTTATTTGTTACAATAATAACATTTATTATTCATCACTTGTTTCTAGTGAGTATAAAAGCAGAAAATAAACTATAAACCTATCTGAAAGATGTTATATTAACTGCAGATCTAATTTAATTAGCTATTTAATATTGTCACTATCTACTTACTAAATTAAAGTGAACTACATGTATAAACTATTTGTTTATACATACATTCATTCAACTGTGGCATGTAATAAATAACTATTACAGATAAGTATACATTAAAGAGGGTCTCAATCTAGTGAGACAAACAGTCCATTATATGACATTTGGATAATTATTAGGAGAGGTGAACACTTGTGCTAGGAAAACATCCTAGGGGCTCTTAAACCTTATTCAGTCTGCAAGAGAGGTACTTCAGTTTTTTGTTAATAAAATCTTCAAATGACATTTTTAACTATTAAAAGTCACAAAATAGAACTAAATAAAGTATAAAGAAGTAAAACTTTTGTCATCTATAATCCTATCACACAAGGTTGAACTACACACTGAAGGACAATGAAAATGTAGCCAGGAGAAGAAGAGAATCTGCATTCCAGACGAAGGCAAAGAGGAGTGAGATGGCACCCCCAAATCAGAAAAGGTGCTGGCATATTTGAGCAGGGACACAGTGTGCATGACACATACACCAGACCAACCCATTCTGCCTCATCGGAGAGGGTCACTGGGGTGTCAAAGGCAAAAGGCAAGCAGTAGAACTGGTTCCTCTCTGCGAGTCTATACAGAACCTCCACACAGCAAGGATGAAAGATTGGTGAATATTCACAAACCTCCAAGGGCCCAAGGCTCAGAAGGAAGCAGGGCAGGAGCAATTCTACATATACTTTCCCCTCAGAGATAAAATATTGTAGTCAAGGTAGATGATAAAGATTGTTCTTTTCCAGAAGCCTTCATGGTGAGAGTTATCTCTGCCTTTTGTGTGAGGGGCTTACTTTTACAAAATATTTTCACATTTTTATTTCTTTAATTCCTCATAACAGCACAAAGACTGTAGAGATATTTCTCACATTTGACCATTACAGAACTGTTCCTCAGAACTCAGAAAATTGCAGTTTCACTCAAGGTCAAAGAGTTAAAAAACAAGATCAGTGGAGACACCTCAGTATCCACATTCTGCAGTGAGCAACAGAGAACTGGGAGAAGTGGGGAGTCGATACTGCTATCCAAATTATAAAATATCGATTTTTTTGTCTTCATTTATTTAGATAATTGCTTTAATTTTCCATTTTGTTGAGGATATGTATCTCCATCATTAATCCAGTCTGATATTTTAAAAGGTTATAGACTTTATAGAGATTGAAAAAAGGAATGATTAACTATTTTTCTGGATATATTTGTAAGCTTTTCAATAGTGAAACAAATATGAATATTTCATAACTGCATATTTTCTTTTTGAGGACCCACAGCCATTTTAATACAGAAGCCATTAATAGAATTACCAGATGGGCACTTTATTTGTTTTTAAAGTGGATTACAAATAGTAGCAATTAGTCGCTGATGAAGACCTCTAAGTCAAGAGGTTTTTTTTTATTATTCAGCACCATGATAATTTCTGGTGTCATCAGCAAAACAATAAATATAAAACATTTGTAAAAAAAAAAAAAAGCAACATATGTCTTGACAATTTTCTAATTATCTGTGTGTAAAATATTCAATTCTTCTGCACAAATGGAACTTTTCACATCACACATTTGTACTCTAAAGACGAAAAGAAATTACTAGAAATTAGTGAGCCCATATTTCTACAATTTGTTTTTATCTGAATCTACCCAGTTAAACTCTGGAGTTGTATTTATTTCTCCCACAAATAAAAGGTAACTGTGTATATGGAAAACAGAGGGGAGGATGGGTGTTGAACTGAAAGCTGAATTTATTCAGAAATAGCATTAAAAACTAGACTCCACACTTTTCAGTGAAAATAAGAGGGGAATGATGCCAGATGGAAATCAGCCAAGTGGTGTTCTTTTAGGAATCGTGTCTACATTACCCTGAATGGGAGACAACTATAAGAGAGAAAGAGAAGGAGATTTCAGTAGGATATCCTGAAAAAGTATTTTGGCTTTTCTTGCCAATAAAGCAGAAAACAGTTATTATTCAACATCTTAATAAATCCATGTAAAAAACTACTGAATATTTTAGACTAGGAAATACAATTTATGGTGACACTTCTGTGATATTTGGAATTTACCAATTGTACTCTCTGAAAGCAATGATTGATAATTGCATTGAACCCCTTTGTAATACGTTTGTATTTAGTTGGTGTCGGCACCTCTTCTATCCATCCCACAGCCTTGGTGTGTGTTTGAAGCTCAGTCATCTTCTGCAACCACCAACACAGAGAAAACCACAAGCGCCCCCTCTCCCTCCTACACCAGCTAAGAATAGAAGCCACCCATGTCACTGCAAGCTCCCCAGAGAGTCCCCTGTGACTGCACATGCGTCTGTCCTTAGGGAGAAGAAGGAGCCTGGGTTGAGGCCGCTCTTGCTTGAGAGTCTCCAAAACGTTAGGCTCTAAATAAGCATCTTACTTTGGGATTTCCGAAATATGTAAGATCAGGGAGCCTCTCTCATCGTCTTACCAAGTAGAATTTTGAAAGCTTTTAGTAACCACCACATTTCCTTTTCTCCTAATAGCTGATGACTATGACAGTATGTGCTGGGTCAGGCCTAGGAATGTACCATGTAGTCAGAACACTTTATCACATATTTAGAAAAGCAACTGGAACCCAGATATATAATATTTGTGGTTTTATATTACATATACAAAGCCTAAGTTCACTTTCAAATCTTAAGTGATTGCAGCACTATTTACAATAGCCAAGATATGGAAGCAACCTAAGTGTCCATCAGTAGATGAATGGATAAAGAAGAGGTGGTACATATACATAATGGAATACTATTCAGCCATAAGCAAGAAACAAATCCTACCATTTGCAACAACATGGATGGAGCTGGAGGATATTATGCTCAGTGAAATAAGCCAGGTGGAGAAAGACAAGTACCGAATGATTTTCCTTATTTGTGGAGCAGAACAATGAAGCAAAACTGAAGGAAAAAACAACAGCAGACATACAAACTCCAAGAAGGGACTAGCGGTTACCAAAGGGGATGGATTGGGGGAGAGCAGGTGGGAAGGGAGGAAGAAGGGGATTGAGGGATATTATGATCAGTACACATGGTGTGGGAGGGATCATGGGAAAGACAGTGTAGCACAGAGAAGACAAGTAGGGACTCTGTGGCATCTTACTACACTGATGGACAGTGACTGCAATAGGGTGTGGTGGGGAACTAGACAATATGGGTGAATGTAGTTAACCACATCGTTTTTTACGTGAAACCTTCATAAGAGTGTTTATCAATACCTTAATAAAAAACATTGTATTAAGAAAAACAAAAAGAGTTAGTTGGGACTGAAAAGATAACATTACATTTGATGAGTAAGAATTTATTCTGTTTTTACAGTGGAAAGCCCATGATTACAGTTCAATCATACTTGACATCTTCATGTATTTATTTTAAAACAGCCATCCATGAGTATGCCTCCATGGTCAATGTCTTGATCCCACGTATATTTATTACCACAACACATGAATTCTCAAGTAGTTATTATTCTTGCTTCAGAAATAATGAGAAGCATGTTTCGCACTGCTTTGCTCAAAACAAATGTGAGTGTAGGAAAGGCAATGTTTTGGTTGTGCTTGTATTTCATTTTTTACATTTTGGGGAACTATTGATAAAACAATTAGAATCTTCTGATGCATTAACTTTATTAATAAAAGAATACATGATTCAAGTAAAGTACTTCTAGGCTTAAACACAACCTTCAGGTCATATTAGCAGTTCCTTCGTAGTTATTCCTAACTTTTGTGAATGAGATAGATATATCTTGTGTGTGTGGTGTGTGTATATATATATATATATGAAAAGAGTAACAGCTCAATTTTCCAAAAATTATATACATGCGAATATATATTCAAAATATATATGAATGATATATATATAATATATGTATAATATATGTGATATATATGTCAAAAGAATAATAGCCCAATTTTCTAAAAATTATAGTTCTTCAAAAGAAATCCAGGTCCAGCACAGGTACTATTTTATTCATATTAATTTCACAAATATGAAGAGGGTACCTGAAGATGCTTACCACTGCAAATGTATAATGCATAAAAGATAACAATGTATCACCTAAAAATCATGTTACTTGCTTATATGACCAAGTATACATAAAAATAAAATACAAGAAACCCAATCATCAAAAAATGTAAAAAATCAGGTAAAACAAGTGAAACTCTGTAATAGGCCTTTTTTATTTTTCCCAATGTAAGTGTGACCAATTTGGGCAAACTAAGGTTGAGGGAAAGATTAAGATTGCCCATCCTAATCAGTGCTACAAAAACTATGGCACAGTCTCATGATGGCAGGTGCTCAAGGAAGCCTCTGGGAAGAACTGGCATTTGAAGTAAGACTTAAATCATGAAGAGGAGGCGGGCATATGAAAACTGGAGGAAAAAGTTTTCCAAACAGAATGAGTAACAGGTTCAAAGGCTTTGAAAGCGGAAATCTTTTGGTATGTTTGAGTGACAGAAAAAAGGTTCACCGCAGCTTTGGTTTAGTAAACAATGCAAAGAGTGTAAGAGTTGAGGTCCCAGAGGCATGCTGGTCCCTGATCGGGACATGCTGGTAGAACACTTTGGAAGATTGGATTTTATTCTCATTGTCATGGAAAGCTACTGGAGAATTTTGAGTAGTGGAAAGATATGTTTGCATTTACACTTTAGAAAAATTGTCCCATGGAAAAGGTATTTGTAGGAAGTATAAGAGAACCAAGACACAGCAGGTGCTGGTGGCTCGTACTGTGGTTTAAAGAAGGAAGTGATGAAAAGTAGTCATATATGGTATAGATTTTTGAGGTAAAGGTAATAGAAATCAAAAGGAGAACAAAAGATGACCTCAGGATTTTTACCCTGAACGAATGGATGGATATCAATACTATTTATGCATATGAGAAAGGTTTATGAAGAGAGCAAACTGAGGTACTTATAGGAAAAACCAATCGTTCTGCTTTTGTTTTGTTATGTTTATGACACCATTAACAACTTACATTTATTGAGTACTTACTCTGTGACAAGTAAATCTCTAAACATTTATGTATTTTATTTATTTATTTGTTTTTACTTATCTAATCCTCCCAAGGGCCCTATGAAGAGTTTATCATTATTCTCATTTTAGAGATAAAAAACTGAGAACAGTGAATTTTCCCTAGTCAGCCAGGTGACAGAGCCAAGGAGGATCTGGTGCCAGAGCCTGCCTCATGACCACTCTGTCTTTTACCAGTGGAAAATCCAAGTAGAGCATTGTACTGAGTATGGAGCCCTGGGGAGAAGTCTGGGATGGTGATACACAAAAACAAAATCCTTGTGCACTACATAATTTAGGCATCTAGTAGAAGCAACACAGCCAAATAAGATGTGACCAGCAATGAAGAAAGAAAACCAAGTAAATATGGTGATACAAAACGCTCCAGGGAGAGGGAGAAAACAATAGTTGTTGCAATGCCAAGATTTAGGCAAGGAGACAAAACTGACCAGTGTATTCATCAAAATCAATTCTAGTGACCTTGATGGAGTTGTATTAGTGGACTGGAAAGGACAAAAGACCCATAGGAGTAGATTAAAGAGACATTAAGATGTGACTAAGTAGAAAATGGCCATATGGACAACACTTGGACATGTTTTGGTGAAAATGGAGATCAGAAACATGAGCCTGTAACTTGAGGTGGTAGCTAAGTCAGAGACCTTTTTACTTGGCTAGTTAGATATTTGGGCTTAAAATAGGTTATATTATCACATGTTTAAATGCAAATTAGCATGATCTAGGACAGAAGAATAAATTAATCCATTAGAACATATCTTAGGGTAAATACAAATTAAAGTTCTGTGGATGCGAACTGTTTACAATGAGGTTAAGTTTTATTCACATAGATTTCACTACATGCTAGAACACTGTTAAAAACAATAATCATCTCCTTATTTCAGGGCAGAGATGGAAGGCATTCTCTTGGACTTCCCCTAGAACAACTCTGGGACACTGTTCCATTATCTTAGTTCAATAAGTCCTACATCTACAAAGCCCAAACAATCAAAGTATCTAATTTCCTTCTAATCTTGTGATCTACTAGTACTTCATCAATTAACTTGAGTAATTTGGCGGCTGGCTTTTTTTTTTTTTTCCTCTTCCATCACTTGTCACTATTCTAACATGACTTGGATGACTCATTCATCTATTAAGCTTCAAAATTCTTTTCTTCCTATATTCCAGTGACAATCACTTCCACTCAGCTCTGGCCATTCACACCCAGAGACAGATACAAAATGGACTGTTTCTAAACAAAGAGTGTTCTACTGTAATACCCAGAATTGTGAAATTCTCCTCTCTAATCTCCTGTCCACTAGCTCATGCCCACAAAAAACTCTTCTGAGACTTCAAAGGCTGATGCCCACCACTGCTCCACAGTTTGCCCTTCCATTTCCTCCAGTCTCCAATCCTTCCTGGCTTGACTGCCTTCTTGTCCTAATTTCGATCCCCCTGATAACACACTTCCATGGGTGCAATTGATTCTTCCCTTCTTGAACCTTCTCTCTCGGCTGCCTTGCCAATCCCATTACCAAATCAATCCTACCATCTGTTTGCTCTCCTCCTCCTCCTGGGCTGCCAAGAGTTACTGAGAAAATTGAATAACCACGCTGATTGACTCTGCTGCAAATGTATGATTTCCAATGTCGTCTGAACTCTCAGTGCTGCTTAGCAGCCTTATTACTCATCCCCACCTTGGCTGGTCTTCCCATTCCACACAGCAGCTGTTCCCAACACACCCTCCTCCAATCCCCCAGATTCACCCCCACCCCCCTCATACTCAGTACATGATTTCACCTCCCACTGCTGGGAACATTGAGGCTATCAAGTATGAAACCCTCCAGTCGCCTCCTCTACATCTCCAAATTTATCTGTATATTTATACGGGAGCTACATTTTGTACCTCAAAAGAAGAGCTTTTATTCTTTTGCCCATTTGACCTTTTGAGTCCACGGCTTCCTACCTCTGCCAAGATCTTGTTTCATCAATGTGCATTCTCTCTTCTCTTCAACCTCTAACTTTCTTTCAAACTACACAGCTACCTGAATTTCCCTGTTTTGTAAAAAAGATCTTTCCTCATCCCTTCCACCATCAAGTTGCTGTTTATTTTCTTTCCTGCAAATATTCTTGGCAAAATACCTTGCATTCAACGGCTCCACTGACTTGAGACTGGTTCCCTAAAACCTAATGTAATCTTACCTGGCCATCATGCTGATGAAACTATTAGAAATGCTGCATAAGAGACTTCTCACTCTTCAATTTTCTTGGAATGCTGGGAGTTTGGTTTTAATATAAATTTGTTCACTTACTAACTGCTTAAGTTTGGCAAGGTATTTAACTTCTGTAAGATTTAGCTTCCTCACATTTATATTGGGGATACATTAGTCACTTCAAAAGACACCCCAGGTTTCTTTGAGCAAATTACTTTTCACCCCCTTAACTTAGGCTGGTAAGACTGTTATTCAAAGTGTTTTGCCCTGCCTTTACCAAAAGTATGACAAGTATTTCAACATTCCCTGAAGTCGGAATAGTTAGCATATGAAATAAACATAATTAGATTTAAATCATTCCACTGGGAGTGTTTGAAAGAGATAGTACACTAGTTCCTACTAACCTCTAAATTTACTGCTGCCTTCTGGAGCTGGAATAGACCTTTCTCTTTTCTGAACATAATCCCTTATCCTCTTCTAGTACCTTGTGAGCTCTACCTCATGGTTCCCAAAGGTATCTTTGGTTTAAAATATTGTTATAAATTTGGATTCTATTGCTTGAAAATAAATTTTATTATTAGGATTACATGAACTGATCCATGTAATATTTTTAGTGCAAAGTCTCATGTCTCATAAGATTTAAGTCAGTTTTTACTATTATTATTGCTTTTGATACTGTTGTCATCAGTCTATCTACTCCATTCTTACTGACTACTTCCCATTTTTGCTTCTCAACACACAATTTTCTCCTGGTTCTACATTTACTTCTTTGGCTTTTCATTTGGTAATCCTTCCCGTGGCTTATCAGGATCGGTCTTCTGCCACTTTCTGGTTTTACTCTCTCTGTATATTCACTGGGGATCTCATATACTTTCATGGACTCACCTATCACTAAGTGGAGATGTACTGTTGATTTCCTTTCCCAATCTTAATCTCCTACATTTCAAATTCTACTTTCTTATAAAGATACTCAAGACCAAAATCTGAAGCAAACTTCGTTTCCATTCTTATTTTCTCTCTCCTCTCTTCCCCAACCTCTAATCCCCTATCAAATAACTTACCTACGCTGTCCATATGCCTCTTGATCTGTCTCCAAGGGCATGGCACGAGAATCATATGATCAGACTCTACCAGACTACACAAGTTCCCCGACAAGTATCTCTTTCTCTAGTACTTGTACTAGAAAATGCCCTCTACCAACAGAGGCATCATCCTAAAACACATATTGTGTTATACCCTAGTTTGAAAAGTTTCAGGGACTTCCAAATGCTTACAGGATAAACCTAAACTCATAGATCTAAAATTCAAGACTTGTCTCGAGCTGAATCCAGTTCATATCTGGTCACTCATCCCATGTTCTCTGTACTCTAACCACACACTAGATTATGTGCCTTCTACCAAGTAAGCAATGAACTTTGATGCTGTCATTACTTAGCTCATGATTTCTTCTCTAGCTGAAATGACTCTTTCTGCCCTCCTTTGTGTAAGTAAACTTAATTTATTACAAGGTTCAACTTAAAAGCTTCTTGTATCATTAAACCTTTCCCACATGTCACCACTTTACCTCTTTGTCTCTGTCATCCTATAAATCTTGTAACACATCTGACTCTCTTGATAACAAGTTCCTTGAAAGCATAGATAGATAATTTCCCATATTTATATTACCAGTCTCAAGCACGGTTGGGCTAAAAGCAGGTAATTAATAATAATTCTTGAGTAATTCTTTGGTGATCTTAATAATAAAAAATACATCCTAAAATATACATAAATTCTATGAATACATATGGATATATGAATATTTATGAAATAAATGTGAAGAAATATGTATTTCAAAATATTTATTATAAATACATATATTTAGATACACACGTAAGCACCCAAATTAAGCCAGTACTTTTATATTTTTACATACCATGAATTAATGCCATGTCAGTCAGTCAGTATATGACTCAGCACTGACATTAGTATTTCTGTTATATCAGTAGAAGTTATATTCAGAATTAGAAAATCAAGCATTGAGGAAATCCTAAATTATATCGGATGGTAAGATAGTCTGACAATATAATATATCAGAGGTTGAACCCTTTCATAATAATATCAATAAGAACATTTTGATTTCTAAGTGAATTTTCAAAAGAAAACATTTAAGTCCTTCAATTAAAAGTAACAAAATTTGAATTGTCACACCTTGAGTAATGGCAGCGTTAAAGGCATGATGGTATTCCTTCTGAAACCTATCAAAAACAATAAAAATTTCAAAGACATGAGTATGATATATACTGTATCTTGCAGAAATTTAATGATAAAGCAAAAAATAGGTATTTTGAAAATCATGCATTATGAATGTGAATATTTATCTATAGAACCATGGGTTAAATACTTTACATAGATATGGTATGTGCAGCTTCTGCAGTATGTGCAATATTAACAACAGCTTCAGCAACACAGAAAAACTCTACAGACACCTTTCCTGGACACGATGAAAGTACCACACATGAATCATTATACATAGACCAGGGGTACTGAATTCTTAAAATCCTAGGTATCTCCTGGCATGCTGTGGGCCCTTTCAGCTCTAACAGACTGAAGCTGTATTCCCTTGGTTCCACATCAAAGATCAGCCAGAAAACATCTAGGCAGAAAGCATCTAGTCTAGTCGAATATCTTTTAACTGGAATTAAAGGTGAAAAAAGAAAAATGTTTTTAAAAAGTAACTCCACAGACTGTGCCTTCAATATTGATGATCCTTAAAATTTCACTGTCCCGGAACTGCCAGAACTGTCTTACTACAAGTGAAATCCTATGAATTACTTTATTTTTTTCAAAAGAACACAGTGAATCCTATAAACTACAGGACTGTTTAAGTCATGCACTATTTGTGGCATAAATTAAATTATTATTATTTTTTAACCATGAAGCAAAAAGCAAACAGAAGTCACTGGAAACACTTTAATAATATGCTGCAAAGTAAAAATACTTCTGGATAAAGTCTGAAATACAAATCAGCTTATAGCTAGAGCAGTTAGTTCAGACAATAGCAGAGGCAGAAATGGGACACTATGGATTGGATGAGTGGGTTATTTAGCCTTCAGCCTTAAGATAGCCTCCTGGGCATGACTTCATTCGAGACTACAGCTGGACATCAAGGAAAGTCTCTTTGATAGTCAGTATAAGAGCAAAAGAACTTTATATTAAAATCATGCTTTGTATCTATCCCCAAGCATCACACCGATCTGCCCTACCATCACACATAAACAATTTAAGTGAACTGAATTCCATGTTCCAAGAATGGTTCTTTTTGTGTTTATGGATTTTTAGAAACCACACATTAATATGTATTTCTTTATTATTAATCAAACGAATTCCTTTCCCAAGGACAGAAGTCTCTAGTGCAGAGCACTATACTGGTGCCAAGAAACGACCAGAGAGCAGTTTCTCTACTACTTCTTATTCCACATAAACTGGGGGCCACTAAAGGCACAGAATTCCAGATCTAAGACAAATATGTCTCATTGAAAGTGCAACCCAAGTCCTTTCAGGGTTACTTGTTCCTTCCCTCTTTGGTGCTTCCTTTGAACTGCTTTGAAAGCTATTCCCCTAACAAATCAGGGCCTCCACTCCCCTGTCCTTAAAGGCCTCTGACGTCTAACTCCCATTTCTCCCAGGATCAAGTTGAAACTCTTTAAAATTAAATCTAATGTCATATACTTTTTAATCTATTTTATAGCCTCTTATTATACCATCCTGCCTTGGCACCCACTCATTCTCCACCAGACCCCGTAGTCTGAGCACTCTGAAGT
The DNA here is from genome assembly GCF_040802235.1 of Manis javanica. Classification (NCBI taxonomy): domain Eukaryota; kingdom Metazoa; phylum Chordata; class Mammalia; order Pholidota; family Manidae; genus Manis; species Manis javanica. The sequence continues at coordinate 149,402,143 of NC_133160.1, forward strand.
TATCACGCTTCAGCAATACGTATTGATCTCAGTAACGACAAAATTCCTTCAGTAGAGCAGATCTTGAGTAACACAGAAGAATGTGAACTCTCACTGTGCTCAATGATTCATAATATATGTTTATATATAACTATGTGCATATCACTTCAACTGTTACCCAGCACTTAATGTTTTGTAGGAATGCATTATTCTCAGCACCTACTTTTTTGAGAAACTCAGTAAGTTTCATTGAATGACTAATATTTATGTATTTTATTGAATGCCTTATAATCATACAGAATTCTCATTTATAGGATCAAATGAATCCAGCTATGGTTTAGTAAGCATCGACTCATCTACTATAAGCAGGACACTCTGATGGAAGACAGTATAAATTAGATTTGGACCTTCCCAGTAAAGAGATTATAGTGTAATAAAGAAATAATGCACATACACACATTCATGCACAAAGCATTTGTCATTAAAAGTAGAAAGGTACAGGTAGCATAAAATCACACAGATAAAATGGCAAAAAAATAACACTAATTATGTGGTAAATTAGTGAAAGCTTAAAAAAGGAAGATTCAAAGAAGGTAGGACTCACTGATGTAAAATTAATAAGATAATTGTATGGAGGAGATAATGGTATGTGTTAAGATAAATTCGTAGGCAAATGTGAAGAACATAAAGTCACTTGAAAGTTATCTGGCTTAACTGGACGATAGAGTTCATGAAAAAGGGAAAATGGAAAGTAAAAATGGTAGAGGGAGATTAGAGTCAGAGGAATATGATTCTAAATTAAGGAATTTGAAAATTATTGATTAGAAATGAACAGGCACTAGATGTTTCTGAGCATGGTCTAAGAAAAAGCAAGTTGTTTAGCCCTTGTGAGATGTGGAGGCAGCAATGTGTGTAATACAAGCACCTTCAATGCAATATGCAAACCCACTATACATAATGTGTACACAAACTTTAAAAGCAGTTCAACTATGCTCTCCATGCCTAACCATGATCTATTTTATTACAGTCTTGATCAGTTAACCAGCAGCAGAGAGAGATTGAGAGAGAGAAAACTTTTCTTTTTAAATACACATTTTTATGATCAAATATTGTTTGATGGCACAGTAAGTGGAATAACTTCTAATAACAGTCACTAGGGAATGTCAATTTCAAAGTCAACTAAACAGTAAGTGATGGTGGCTGTTGGTGGACGACCCTATGAGAACTTACAACTTCCTACCCGAAAAATAGTCATGATAAAGATCCAAGTATAACATACCTTTTTAAACAAGTTAATAGGAAAAATTGCAGTAAAATGTTTTAAGAAAACTGAATAAAACATTCCCAAACCTCACAGTTAAACAAGCCTGAGTGGCCACACCAGTAGCATAGCAATAGTCAAGAAGAGAATGTCTCTGTGTACAAGGTGCTTCCCACATCCATGCCAGTCCGACACCTTTGATTAATAGAAGGCCAAATTTTCAAAGAAAATGAAAGTGTAGGTGAGAACAGGAGCTTACCTAATTACCTTGCTGAAGTCTCCTAGAAAATAAATAAAACTTACTTATTTCTCAGGGTTTGTTTTAGTGAATAGTTTCTGAATTCAAAGAGATACTCATGGGAACAATTCAAAGTATGTATTGATATCAATCTTTATTAGATTCTCCTTTATAAATATGATCATGTTTCATAAGCATGTCTGTATTTCCTAAAAAAATAATTTCAAAAATGCGTTGTCAAAGGTATGCTAAACAGAGAGCTTATTTATAAATGTTGTTAAGTCTATACCAATAAACGGTGCTAAAATTGGGTTTAGATGCCTGTAAAGGTTTAAGGAAATCAGGATTTAAAGATGGACACACCTACAGTGTGAATCCCAACCTCACTCATGATGAGTATAAGATCTTTGGAAAACATGTATGTTTGTTTTAATAGCACATAACACTTACAGACGCCCACCGTGTGACAGGCATTGTTCTGTATTGCATTCAGACCACTTCTAGCATCTTAACTAGTAAATAGCTTTGTGATTTGTGTCACATTTCTGAGCTTTTCTTTAAGAATGGCTGTGATTTATACTTGCTCACTTTATGCCAGGCCGTTGTTATAGTAAGTGGTATATATTAACTTATTATATATCACATATAACTTATATCACATATTAATTCATCCATAATTCCTAATAATGCCTCAAGACTGTTATTATCTTCACTTCAGTACATAATAAGTTAAAAAAAACTTGCCCAAGGTCTCAAAAACTGGTCCATAATAGGTGCTCTAACAACTCACCTTTTAATTTTATGAATTATTTATACCTTTACATCCTGTATTTTCATAGAAAATCCAAGAGAGAAGAAAACACAGTAACTAAAATACTTAGTAAATGTATCCAAACTAAAAGATCACTCTCAGATCAAATCATGATCCATAACTATCAGACCACAAATTAAACTGCAATTCTCTGATCATCTGAAGACATAACATCGCCAAACTAAAAAGAAAGATGGTGAAGTATCTCACATCATTAGGTCCATCCTAGCACAAATGTACACTGAATTATTTTCTTATCAAATGCAAACTTGTAGTTATTTTAGAAAATTGAGCTCCCAATTGATTATAAACCATCAATTAAAACTCCATAATATTTATATACTTCCTATTCTATTTGCCAAAAATGTCTACTAAGTGAAAAGGGAGAGATTTGAATTGATGTGCTAGACAAGAAAAAGAGTCAAGGGAGAAAAAAAAACTTAGACATCTTTTTCTTTCTATGGCTTTGCATAAGAGTGACTTTAGATTTCCATAAATAGTTCTGTGTACAATTAATTATCTGTGAGCAACATAATAACCAGTTATGGTCCAAATGCCATCCATACATGAACTGCCAAAAGAGCCTGCAGAACCATTTTTGAAAGGGAAGAAAGAGCCCCATGCACCTATTACAGTATACAAAATCAAAGGAAACGAACAGTCCAATTAGATAGCTGCAAAGCTGGAAGCTAGTAGATTTCAGCGACTGGGAAAGAAAGCTTGATAAAATCCAGGGATATCAGTCAGATCTGTATTTCTTTGCATGTTCTGAATTGTTAGTCATGTAAAATGAAGAGAAAAACACCTTCAGAAGGGTCGCTGTGTTTTAGAGTGAAAAGGCAAGAACCGATTACTGGCAGATGACTTTCTCTGGCTCAGCAGAAACTTGCATTTCATGTAATAAAGACAAATACACAGAATATGAATCTATTCTCACTGGGGAGGGAAAGAGGGATGAGAGACCCCTTTCATGTCATGCACTTGATAAATTATTTCTAAGATGCATATTTCTTTTTCCTCAAGGCTGTCCAAAGGCAGAGTTCCACTGCGGCTTTCCAAAATGCAGTCCTTTGTGACTAATTTCAATGGCCCTTAATAGAATCCTATGAATCACATTATATATTCAAAAATATGATCACCCTGATACATATTTTTTATGTTTTCTCTCAAAACCATGAGAGATGCTTCTGTTTTATCTAAGTCAATCCTTTAGGCATTATTTGTGGTCCCTGGGATTTTAAGATGTAGTTCATTAAATATTATTCTACATACAGTTATTTGATATGCTTTAAGTAGGTGGAAGTATTTCATACCATAAAAATGCCTTTTTTTAAAAAAAAAGCTGTTCCTGATTCAGAAAAGAAAAGAGCATTTGTATGTTCTCTTATTTCAAAATGAAGAATTATTTTTAATTCTGGTGACATGTGACATAACCATCAACAATTCTGAAGCTTCTTTTTTTCATTGTCTCCATTAGACCCATTGGGAGTACAATGGCTTAGGTCACAACATGAAACACCATGCTAATTAAACTGCTAATTGGTATAAGAAATATATTGCATGAAATAGATTGCTGTATTAACTTTGTTTTAACTTTTGTGTCATTTCAACTTGGTACCCACTAATTTAGAATCCTCTAATCATGCTCTTTAATCCAAATGTTAATCTCAGATGACAAGAGTACATGATTGCTAAGGAGCCTTGGTGCAAGATATATATTGCATTTCTTCCTAGTATTAAAAGTGGTTTGTTGAAAGATAAAAAGATCCTGTGTTTACAGACTCTTCCTATTGATTTGAGTACAACCTCTTATAAGCCAGGACTAATTACAAGTATCCTCATAAACATTTTCTCAAACTTCTCCATCTCAATAGTGAGATATTTATGTGACTAGTCATCACAGGATTTTTTATTTAAAATGTTCATATAATAAAGAATTCTTTCTTTTAAAACTGTCAGTGTCTTTCTTAACACATATTTTTTCTCAATTACAGGACTTCAAAAATTAAGTTTCAATTCTGGGTTCAAAAAAAATGACAGATATTTACTTCATAAATATGCAGGGGTTTTAAAAAGTCAACTAGCAGAGAGTTAGAATACACAATACCTGCTTGAAATGTATTATCAGGAGGAGCCCACTTTCTGATCTTTCTGGAAAGCATATACTAAGTATATGCTTCTTTCAGGAGACTAACACATAAGTGAGAAAAAATCTTTGCTGACCAACCTTTTAACAGTTAGACAAGAGAGATAAGTAAGATTCTATAGAGACATAGGTCCCCCTCAGCTGCTACTGAGACAGAATCTTCACTGACACAATTGGATAGTAGCAATTAGAAAACAGACAGAGCTGTACCTGATCAGAACTCCAATCTCTTAACTTAGGAAATGTTCACTTTTTCCCCTAACATCTAAGGATATAGTCTAGGAAGATATTCATTTTTAATTACATAAATTTTGACTCATTAGAGATTCACAAAAAGCAGCATAAGATAGATTATTATGATGATATGAACATCCATAAAAATATATAGTAGCCAGCTTTCATTAAAAAAGTAGAAATTACTGAAACATATGGTCTAATAAAAATCTGTCATTGGTTTTGTTTCTTTTCAGATGCTCAGTTACTACACTGCAATATGAAGTTAAAATACAACCTCATATTTTCATAAGCAATGCTGTGTTCCCAAGAACACAGAACCGTTTCTGATGCCCACATTTTCTGCAGTCACAATTATCATTCAATGTTTTTCACCCAAAAAGTAGTTTCAAATAGGCAAAACTGAGAATTTTCAAGGCTTGTTTTCTTATCTGCTCCAGTATGCTTAATTAACCAATTACTATGTATAAAATGAAAGCCAGTGACTTTCTACATATTAAATATCATCCAGTTCAATTCTGCAAGCATTTATTTTGCTTATATTACATACATTCAAAACTTATCATCTTTTTTATTTATTATGAAGCACACTTCCTGTTTAATGAAGGACTTTGAAAATGAACCCCTCACATGTGTAATAGATAATTATTAGGTATTTGCAAAGAATAGCAGCTACTTATTTGTGGATTCGTTATCATAATCGGCATTATCCTTAATTTTTATGATAATCTAATAAATGATGTATCATTCTTAAACTTCACAACTTTTAAACTCCTAATAATTGGAGAAAGTTGTATTCCCTTATGATTTGTGGATAAAGTGATCTTCAAAAATTGTTCTTTGACCTTGTAGCAACTTTCATCATTGGATTGTGACAGGTTTGATTTCAGCTTTCACAGTTTCCTTTCACTTGTCTATGACCCAAAAAAATTATAGCTCACAGAACTTCAAGATTTGAATTGTGTTAGATCAGAAACTGATGAATTTCCTTAGGGAACCTGTCCCTGAAAAACTATGCCGAGCTGCACACCATAGTGTATGGAGAATATTGAGGGCTTGGTGTTACCTTTCTGCTCCGTGCCTTTCATTTCACTTCTGACAGTGATGTTTATTGTGGCCCATGGACATCTTAGTCAGCGACAACTACACTCCATTCATATGTCAGGTACAAAAACGACAATAAGAAAATTAGTAACTGGCAGTGTTTATTGAGTTCTTGTTATGTATATAATTGAGGAGGAAGATAATGTTATTTCCTTCATATTACACATGAAGAAATAGAGGCAGAGGATGTTATTTGTCCAAAGGTCACTAAATCTGTACAAATGTGAACCACTTTTTAAAAGTAGGCAATGTGTATTCCAGACACTGCACTCTTCACCACTACAATTTTCTGTCACTTAACACATGGCATTGCAATAATTAGCCTGCAGGCTGGAATTCCCATTAGACTGTGATCTCTCCCTGTTCAAAGAATGTAGTCCATTTTCTTCAGTCCACCCAGATACCAGCAACAAAATCTTCATTTTCAAAAAAATTTTGAGCAAATAGTATTTATAGTAAGATATTTTAAGCCTGCAAAAAGTAAATTAGGGAAGCATTTCTCCTCTTCCCAATCTACAGTACTTAGTACAGACCTGTTATCACAGATCCTACTTTATCCAATACTTTTGTGGGCTTGAACTTCTGAATACCTTTCACATCTAAGTCATGCACACTGAATCTGCTTCACTCACGCTAGTAGATAGGTGACCTATAAAAACACAAAATGCATTTCTGCACCCCCAAATAGTTCCAGAATCTAGTACCAACATCTAAGATAATGTTTGGCATGAAAGTTCTGTGACCCACCTTTTGAGTACAGCCACAGAAATCAGAGTGGCAGGACTCAAAGCCCAGCACTAGCTTCTGCTAGTTCTGTAGCTTTGCAAGTTCACCAAAACTCTTTGTGCCTCGTTTTCCTCATCTGTAAAATGGTGACATGATGATGATAGTATCTGCCGCATGAGACTGATATAAATATTAAATAAAGCAATTGATATATCTGACAGTATTGTCACTCAGTAAGTTCAGTTAAAAAGTTATCAAAGAGATAAATCAGCTCAACTAAATTATCTGAACCAAAACCAGGGAGAGGAGTAATAACGAGAACCAAAGGCAAAAGCAAGTATTTTAATCCTCAATCTTTTCAAAAGTTATTTATATTTCAGTGAAATTTTTACTCCTGTGACTCCAATCTGATGGCTTTTGAACAAAACTTTCCAATCGTTAATTCTCACTCACAGTTGTCCCACTGCTGCTCTACACAGCCATTTCCCGTGAGCCAAGTGTAGTTTTCCTTTTTAAATTTTTCTTTCAGATACAAAGAGACAAGAGGCAAGGGTAGAAACTTTATTCAAAGATAGTGGATCATGGAAGAGCCTTGGTAGGTAGAAGTTGGCAAGTCTCCCATCTATATTTCTAGTCACATAAAAAAAGAATAAATTGATAAAATGCAATTGCATTACCTAAATGAGTTCCATAAATGGCCAGAAATTTGCCTAAGTGAAGGATTCAGTGTGACCAATTCTCAAAATAAGAATCCCTGCAGATTATCCATACCACCTTTGTGATTTTAAAAAATAACACTATTTTGCAAGTCAGTATGCTGTCATGAAAATATATGTATATATATATATGCTTTCATTGTGGTTCCTACTACTTCCCTGACCTTTCCCAGTTGGAGTAGTAGCAGGAAACTAAAATAAAAGAGCTGTTTTTCTGTGTGGGGCACTTTGAGACTAAACATTAATGGTGAAATTATAACAGTTGCGAGACTCCTCTGCCTGTTGCTTCCCCTGAGCAGAGAATCACTAGATGAAAGAGCCTACAGCAATAAACATCAGGGGCCAGCCTTTCCTCCTCCTCTGAACCTAACCCTGCTGATCCAAGTCCAGAAATGCCTTTGAAGTCAGGGAGACCTTCATGTGCTGATCAATCCTTGGGGGGTAAAGAGCATGAAAAACTAGCTCTAGCGCTTTAATATTCTGCCGGGGAGTGCATTCAACTCAGTGCAGAACAAAAAGGTTTCCTCTGTTACAAACTGAGTGATTTTGTACTTGGGTGCTTCTTGGATCGATTAACTCAGAGTGACCTATTGATCCTGGGAACATGATTATTTAGACTTCAGTACATATTTCCATTAAGTCAAACTATGGATGGTACAGTAACTGTAAATCTGTATTTTCCCTTGGTCTTAAAGCATGTGTTGAGCTTCGGATCAACTTAAGTGAAAAACAGTATGTGATTTCCTTAATACAGATGACCAGTACTGACTATTAATATGATCAGTATTAACTATCACACTATAATATGTTGAAATTTCCAAAACCTTAGAAGTTAATAATTAAAATGATGTTAAAATCAATAGTGCACTCCAAGTCCATCGTTTATGGATGAGAAACCTGAGTATCTGAAAGTAAAAAATGTATCCATCCGGTCTGGCTTTTTAGGGGCACAGCAAAAACTCCTGACTTGGTTCAGGGCACTTTTCTCCACATACCTTGAAATAATCTGTCAGACCTTTCCTCTTTATCGTAATTGGCTAATCTCTTCACTCTCAAATTCTAAAAATGTGGAGAATGTATTCTAAAAACCAACAACATGAATATACTTTGTGTCCCATTATGTTTTAAGAGATTTGTAAAGTAGGAAATACAGGCATTTTATAAACAGGTTTTTTTTATTATTTTGGTCACAGAAAAATATTCAATACAATAGAATTATACAGCTTGTAAACTTACAGTTTATTAAAATAACATAAAGACAAAAATCCCTGTAATAGTATAGATAGGGTACCATCTCAGTTGATTGTCACATAGAAAGAAGAGGTAAAAATTTCAACTATAAAGTTAATCAGCAAGATACAGAGAAATGAATACAAATACCAGTGCACAATACCTTCAAAATTATTATGGCACATAGTAATTACAAAAAAATATGTCAATCTGTTTTAAATATTCACTATCTTACATATGTTAATATATGACTACTTGTTATATATATATATATATATATATATTACAAGTAATATATAATGACTTGACCAAAAGTGGGGAAAAAAAACTTAACTTACAGGTAGCTGAAAACATTATAGCCAGAACACAATAATTTCTTGGGTCTCTTCTCTAAGACCATCTGTGATTCACATCCTCAGCCACTGAGGAAGTAGCCTGAAGGAGAATGACTTTCCGACTGTCTTCAAACTTATTTCACACCTACTCTCATTATTTTCAGATGTTGGTACTACCTTAATTTAAATGGCTCAGTGGCAATAAATATTATATTTAATTGGAGAGCCTTTGAAGTAGTTTGTTCTGGTTTAGAATTGCTTCCTTTGTGAATAATTTTAATAATGATAATAACACATGTGGAATGGCTTAAGACAATTTACTCCACCTCTTTACATTCTAGGTAACAAACCGAAGCACAAAAAACATCAATCATTACAATTGACCTCCCTCCACTTATATATGCACACACAAATGCATACACACACATTCATACTCATACAAAAATTAGACTTTATACAGTATCATTGAGCAAGAAACTATAATGCAAAGAGGTACTCCCTGCATGCATTTCATCCCTAATAAAATTAAAACACCCTCCTCTTCATACATAAATGCATAGGACCACAACTTTTAAAGGCCATTTTCCTATTGATAAAGTGGCCATACATTCCTTGAACACTTACATGGTTAACCCTAATTCAATGGGATATTATATTATGTAAAATGTCTGTAGACGTATTTCTGCTTTTATCCTGTAATAAATTATGTCTCAACAAATATCAGAATGACCTAAATTTTATCTTTTCTCATGTCCACTAGTTTCTCACTTTCCCTGATTGGCATAACATTTCTTCTTAGTGCCTTATTAAACAGCATTGAACAGTCTAATTTTCTCGGAATCCAGTCCTGAGGTATACAGTTCCATTTTCTTTGTTGATCTAGCACAGGCTCAGGTGATTTCTACACAATGCATCCAATTAGTTCAAGCAAGGCAAATGAAACCACATCTATACTAATCTCTACGTTATTAACTATAAACAGTAACAGGATATGTGTCTCTACTCTTTGCTTGAGTCCCATTCAAGTGAAGCAAAGGAGATTTCCTGTTCTTTTCATACACCTGAGTATGATGATATTTGATTCTATCTCTCCACAATAATTGATAAAATTGCAAAACCTCTCTCACATCCCTCCTTTATTTCACACTGAGAGCTTGGTTTATTTTTCAGTTGTTTGTAAAGTGTAGTTTGATTCCTTTTTGCAGAGATTTTATTTTAAATCCATTTTTGTTTTCTTCAAAATCATAGCTTCATTTTAATCAGCTAGTGGTCCTGCCCCTGGGGAATCAATTTCTTTTTACACAAGAAAAATCCAGGTCTATTAGGATCCAACACACTGAGTTGGAACATTACTTGTATTTCACTTACGAGCACATACATTCATTTAACACGATTCCTCAATGTGGCCAGAGGGGTTCATGGTCTGCACTGTATCCACCTATAAAAAATACAAAAATATATGTCTGCTTTACAGGGATGTGAGTAGGGTTTTGCTAGCCTAGTTCCAAAGCTTGGATGCACATATTGGCTGATACTACTACTTCCTTCGTTAAGATGTATTTGTAATGTCCACAACCTTTTTCAGAAGTCATAGGGACACAATAGTTTTCACTACATTTAACACCCTAGGACATCTAAATCAGTATTGCTGGCTAATCTCAGGGATGCTATCTCTGACAAGAGATATTTGCATGGTAAAAGAAACGTTGAATTAATTGTATTTCAGGCTTCAAGCTTTTCAAGACTATGAAATGTCATCAACAGAAGGCTGGGGTGGGAGGGAGGGACGCTGGCTTTGTTAATACTACAAATGCAAATCAGAATGAAATGGTAATTTTGTTGTCGCTGCTTTTACAATTTACAAGTCCCTAAGATCTCAGGGATGTAAGCTAGATGTGAATGTTCACACCCTTCAAAGTAGCTCTCTTGTCCTCAGATGAAATCATTAGATAGTTCAGTCTCTATAGAAATCTAAGCAATTTACATGCTATCAACAAACGACCTGCTGATCTCAGGTCAAGGATGAATTAATCTCCCCTTCAGAGTCATGACGGTAAAAGGGCAATGTTTTCCAACTTTGTATCTAGTTTGCACAAATAAAAGTGATGACAGTACTCTTTAAAAGGGGTTTGGTGCCAATGTCAATTTTAAATATTTCTCTGAATTTAAACCTTATTTATCCTCTCAGTGCCAGAAGGTAGGGAATATTGTTTGACAGTCTGATGGTATAACTGATGTTAGCAAAACTTTTAGTAAGATTGAACATTGCCAAACGATAATAAACGACTTCCATAGAATAATAATGCTACAGTTCACTATCAAAAGTATTTGTCTTTAAAAATTAGAATCGGAAAGAGAAATATTCCGACTCCTTTCCAATGTAACAATGCATCTACACACAAGAATCAATTAAAAGATAAGCAGATGATTCCTTTCACTGAATAACTGACCATTTCATTTTTGAAAGTAAATGGAGTTAAAAAGAAAGCAAGTAATGTCCAATTTTAAAATTGTCTATATTCAAGAGCAGAAAATGTTTAAAAAGTGCTCTGACAGCAGATTATCAATATTAGCTGTATAAATTTAAGCAGCTTTAAAATGTCTTAATTTTTAAATTATTTTTTACCTTTTCGTAGAAATTAAAGGACATTTTTTTCTTTCTTTAGCAGTTTTAATGGGTAAAATAACTTGAGATGTTCAGGTCAGTTACACAAGCTGCACATATTTGCTAAGGCATCTATCATAAGTGAATCATCATGATTTAAATGGTAAGTTTAAGATAAACAGTTTATTTTACACAAACCATGTCACTGTACATTTCATTTCAAAACTGCTTATGTACAGGTAAAAGGTATATATTTCTAAGCTTCAGGTATATATTTTTTATTCTCAAGTCAACTACAACAATTGCATAATGTGAGCCTAGAATGTTAGATCTTTCTGCTGGGTACTTTGTGTATAGCATGCTGCCATAGCATTTATCAACTATTTAACAATTTTTTGAAATGACACATTTACTCCTCACACCTCTACAAGGCTACAACGTGCTCCATGAGAGCTCAGGTCATGTCCACTTTATTAATTGCTTCATTCTCAATGTTGGCACATATTTGGCCCCTGATGAAAATTGGTTTAATGAATGAATACATGTTTGGGAATAGCTAATTAAGGAAATCATATTACTTGCCACATCATAGTTATCACTTTGATCTAATTTTTATATTTGAAGTCATGTGGTTATCTTCGACTTTCTATTATTTGTCATATGATAGATCATGGAACACCCCTTTTCTAACTGCAGTAAATGCTCTATTTTACTAGCATATTATTGCTTCTATTGTTTTCTCTCTAATTCTTTCTTAAGTGTACTCTGTCTATCTAAAATTTCTTAACTCTCTTTTTAATCCTTCTCATATAAGAATCACTCTGTTCTTTCCTTAAAGGAAAGATACTATGTAAAATTCTTTGCAAGGTTTTTAATAAATGAATAAACAAGCAAAACAACTTTTTAAAACAGAAAATCAGAGGCATCAAAATGTTTCATTTTCTATTTTCAAGACCTGACATACTTTTAACTTAAAAGCATACCCAAGAAATAGAATGCATTTAAGTAATTTAAGTAATACAGTCACCATACTGCCATGCAGCCTAATGAAATCCTCTTATTAAAATGTTATTGAGAAATAGAGCTCTTTCATTTCATGAATCAACCATGTAAAAGCAGGTTTCATGTTTTTGTGGTTCTAAACTTTGACGCATTGAACAAATGGATCTGGGCACTAATATTCACCTGTCACTAAAGCCAAGAAAAATGGTTTCTTTGCTCACCACAGAAGATTAATGTTTAAAAAAAAAGTGCCTATCTCAAATCACTGACTGAGTTTATGGGAAACTGCTTAAGGACCACCATTCTGAAGATTGTCCTTAGTGAGGGCCAGTGTAGAAACGGATGTTACCAGGAAATGTTTGTTTTGATTTGAATCAGCTAATTAAAATGGCCCTGGAAGCAATTTTCAGATCACTGCCACTGAGCAGATAGGCTCTAGTAAATCAGACTAAACCAATCTTTCAGTCAGTTCCAATTCAGCTGAAGTTGTATAGACAACAGCCTTTGTCTTCACCTTTTTCCTCAATTTGTTTTATCACCCAAACAACAAGTCACACACACACACACACACACACACACACACACACACACACACACATACACACGCGCGCGCGCGCGCGCGCGCGCACACACACACACATCCAGTGACATGAAATCAAGTCAATCTCGGAACATTTTCTACCAAGCTCTCACTGTATCTCACTCAGTCCTCATTTCTTAACCAAAGAGACCAAAATAAGGTAGGATTTTAATTTAAAAAATTATCAATAAAAAGTTAACTTATAAAACCTATGTTCGTTTTTTCTAGACTTCTCTGGCCAACAATTGGTGACTAATGCTAGATGAAGGACACTGAATTATGCAGAGAGTAGAAATAGGATTTAGATTTAAGAGCATGAATACACTGAACATTCACAAACAGGAATACACATGCTGTTAATAATTCTGAAAAATTATAAAACCATGAACAAGAAAAAATATATATGTATTGAAAGGGAGTATGTGTCTATTTTACTACTTATTTTTATTAGGTATGCTTCAAAACTAAATCACACACCTATGTAATTGGTATAGATTAAGTACAAGTAAGTATCTGTTGAATGTGTTTGCGTGTAAGTGACAATATGTAAAAAAATTTATGAATATTCATTATTTTTTCCTGACTGATATTCAAGTGTAGGGAAAAGTAAAAGGTATAAAAGGCACAGTCTATTCTATGGTGCAGAACCAGACTGATGGCAGCTTTTGTGATCTAGGAACAGGAACTTGATATTCATATTGTAGAGCATAAATGCATCATATAGGAGTTGAACCAGAGCAGAGCCACCTATCAACACTGAAAATTTAGCTGTTATTTTTTTTCTTTAATACAGGAAAATAATTTGAAATGGAAAAGAGACATAAGGTATGCACGGTATTTGAAGAATGGAGGACTATAAGCAGGACAGTTTGGATGGTATTTCTCGTTTACTTGCTTTTGATTTATATAAACAATGTACCAAAAGCCATTAATTATAATAATTATTAGTTACTGTAACACCTGTATATATGTTTATGACAAGATTACATTTAACTATCTGATTTAACCTCACAAAGTCCTTCTGAAGTAGAAATTAGAATTTAGCTCATTTTACGTATGAAGAAATTGAAACTTGGACAGCTTAATCTTCTTATATAAAATCACAAATATACATGGTTGAATCAGGACCCCAAACCAAGCTTTTAGCTCCTAATCAAATAATTTTTTCCCTATATTATGTTCTCTCAGAATTAATTTTAAAAACCTGACATTGAATCTTTTAAAAATAGATAAGTTATAACTGCAAATGTCTCCATTTTTGCTATGGCTTAAGGAATAATAAGCAAATTTATGCAAGGTTCCTAAACTATCATAAATGAATATGTTAAGAAGTTCAATCCCTCTATTTATCACACTCAGGATTCTATCACAATTATTTAAATTCATGAATATGTAAGAAGCAACTTCAAGCTAAGAAAGCTGTCTACAATGCCGAAAAACGAAAGGGAGAAGTAAGACAAACTCTATCCAACCAAAGAAAGGGAAATCTGTACCCATTTCATGTGTGAGAGTGCATGTGCACACACATACATTCACACACACACACACACACACACAGAAAGGCCGTTCATTAGAACTGTCTGAACTACACTCATTGTAAGTCAGCCACTGAACTGGCCAAGGGATAAAAGGGCTAGGTAATATCAGAGCAATTCCTCAACTTTGCCCTGACTTCAGAATAGGAACTGTTTGGGCTCTACAAAAAGAATGCCTTAGGTTAGATAGCCAAGCAATCAATATTTACTGAGTGACTTAGAATCATGGAATCTCAGAATTAGAAAGAATGACAGCGGCTAGAGAGTCCATTCACGTCAGAGGCATGGAAGGAAATACAAAGTAACGTAAGGCACAGCCCTGGTTCGGAATAAACTTTCACATATGCGTACAGATTACTAACCTGGTAATAAAGGGAGGAAAGATAGGAGCCCAGAAGGTAGAACTGTGAGAACTCCCCAAATTGAGAAACCAGTGTGGTGAAGGTTGGCCTAAGCCTCATTCACTAGTTGAATTTAAGCTGGGTCTTAAAAGACGGGTAAGCTTGAAATCTATAGAAATGAGGGAAAATTTCATACCAAGAAGAGGCAAAGATATGAACAAAAACATGAGGTGTGGTCAGGAGGCACTGAGCAAATTTCCCGGCCTGAAGCAGAAATTTCCATAATTTCACTCTTCTGTCATGAGCTGTTTTTCATATTTAGCTCGTCTATATATAAAAGAAGCCAATATCATATTTTTTTAAAAACACAAAACTTCCCTGAACATCCTAAATTAGAAATACATGAACAAATTAACTGTCACAAACCAGAGTAAGCAATTAAAAACTCTATTTTTTTAAACTAATATAGGTAATTATTTGAGGATTCCTGCTCTAGAACCAGCCTACTCTCTTAAATGCTAAATCTTGTATGTCTTAACTCATAATTTTACTTTTTCTCATCTTTCTTTTAAATAAATATTTTAAAGACTTTCTAAATTGGAGAAGGATAGAGCTCGACACAAGTGAACTGCTGTGTACTACACAAGTGAAAACATTAAAATGGATCCCAGCATTACAATTCCAATAACATTTGGCCAAAGTTGAGCATTAATGCATTTCCATTCTTAAAGTTCATATTAACAATGTAAAAGGGTGCAACCTTAAGTTATCATCATTATCCTCTTCAGACCAGAATATTGGCCACCTTTGGAAACAACTGCAGTACTGGCCAGTATCCCTATGCCAAAGCAATAAGCCGCCTAAGAGACACAAAGACGAGATGTTAATGAGAAGATGAAGTGAATAGCAGACTCGGCTGTTATTAAATGCCACTGAAATTGTAATCCTGTGCCTGAAAAATTGACAGCTACTTGGGGAGCCATAAACACCTACAGAGGGGAGTAGAAAGCAGTCAAAATGTTTCCAGATGATGGATAAACTCACTAAGAGTTTGATCCACCAACAAGGAAATGAAGTAAAAGTCCAAAAAATTAATTGAGTCTTGAAAAAGTCAATGTGAGATGGGACAAAATTACAAAATCCAGCCAACTAGTTGCCTGCTTATGAAAGATATGATAAAAGTATAAGAATTGGCACTGTGAATATGTGGTTCCTTGGTTAATAATAGAGGAATTTCTTAAGTTGAATCTAATTCTCTCTTAATGTGATTTGTGGCTAACCAGCTTCAAAAATCTATGCTTTCTGATAATTAGAACTATCTAGAAATGTTTTCATAAATAACTAAATGGCACTGATTTAAGGATTGATATAAGCATATTAAAATATTGACTTTTAGTACACAGAAATGCATTAATAACTAATGTGGAAATATAATTCCAGAGTTAAGAAAGTCACCTGGCATCATGCTCTACCAAGTATTCATTTTACCAGTGATAATACCGAGGATGACACGGGTGATAAGATATATTCAGTGTAACACTTACAGACCTAGGATTAAAACCTAAATGTCCTCACTCTCAGTTCAGTGGCTTATTTAAATTTAAATTATGAGAATTATATCTCAAAG
Source organism: Manis javanica (assembly GCF_040802235.1). Lineage (NCBI taxonomy): Eukaryota > Metazoa > Chordata > Mammalia > Pholidota > Manidae > Manis > Manis javanica. The sequence continues at coordinate 149,418,613 of NC_133160.1, forward strand.
AAATGAAAGACATGGGGATGAGGTTATTTCATATAAACCAAATATCTCTAATGTCAGTACATTCCAGTTGCAAAATGCAGTGAAGATTCATCAGGGCTCATCAAGAAGAGCCAATGGCAATGCAAAAATACAGCAAAATATGTTAAATACCAAAATAAGATTCTTTGTAATAAAAAATGTTCCTCCATGGGCTAACTTTGCAGAATATCCTTTTGTTTTGAAGAATTTAAAAAGTCCTAAGAAATTAAATATTACCTTAAGCCAAGCTTTTTTAGAGTTTCAATTCATAATTTTCTTGGGTGGTCCCAATCAATACAACATAGACAATTTTTAATATGTCTTGTATGAAAAGGACTGTAAATCTTACATTGTAAAATAGGTCACAAGTCTTAAAGTGCTTAATCAAAAAGCAATATGGTGTTTCTTAACAGAGGGGGGAAAAAAGATTATTTGCTTCTCTTTTGCTCCTTTGTCTTCTAAGTGCAGTGTGATGTATTAGTTTAATTAAAGTCTACCAAATTATCATAAGGATTTTATGCGCTGCAAATAATTGGCTTTTTGTTCTCTGCTCACTTTTTGTTAATGGAAGCAGAACATATTTTCTTTTATGATAGCTAGTATGAGATACCAGAAAACTACAGAGAGGAAAGGCAAATGTGGTGCCTAATGAAGTGACCTTTGTCATCTAGAACATGAAATAAAATTAAGCCTGCAATAACGCAATGAAAATAAGTCAGTGTTTCCAAAGAATTAAGAGGATAGATAATATTATGGCTCAGAGCCAAATCCTACTAAGAATCCTACCACACATAAAAATGACAATTCCATTACATGAAAAGCCGATAAGCCCTAAAATGAAGTAAAATATATAAATAGCCCATGTTATAAGATTTTTTAAATGTACACCATAACACATCAATCTTTTTTTATGGGACAGATTTTAGTGGTCACCCACATAAAGCATACTAAACAGGCACCTCTTTGATAAGAGACGAATTAAGTGCACAGTGAACAGAATTCATGAAAATAACATATTAAATAAAAGTTGTTTCAGAAAATAAGAGTGCTAACATAGCCACTCTTGCCAAAGCTGAGGTGAGACAGATTATAAGTAAATATACACTCAATTACAAGACATTGCTATCGCTAACGATAACATAAAAACTGAGAATGACTTGTGAACGTGAAATCAGTTAACTGATTATTTGTGGAATCTGAAAGACAGGAATTACCGGTAATTTTCTTGTAGTATAACTCCTAAAGTACATTACAGAGCACGTATAAGCTGTGTGAAAACCAGCAGGGCTTGTTTGGGTGGGGGGATAAAGGTGAGCCGTACTCATGTATTACTGTCCTGAAGGAAACAGTCTACTTGTTTCCTTCAGACTTCCTGAAAATCCTGAGCCTTTAATTCATCTTCTGAATTACTTAAAAAAAAAAATTCTGCTTCTATTCTCGGCCCCCATAATAGGTTAAGACTTTTCAATTACTACAAAGAATTGACATTCTATTGAGTGTTTACGAGATCTCAGGCGAACTCACAAGGTCCCTAGGAAGTAGATGCTATCCTTTACCCCATTTAACAAAGAAGGGATTCAGGAACTGAGAAATAAACTCGCTCGAAATCACAGTTCTAAAAAAACAGCAATGTTGGAACTTAAGTCCCAGGAAATTTCACCCCCGTTTCAATGCCCTTAACTAGACTACACTCCACGGCCTCTCCAATTAGTGATAAAATTGTCTTAAAAGCAGGTTTTGTCAAATTTGTTATACGTTTTCAAATATACTGAACATTTTTCAGGTAAGAATATTAAGGGATTTTTAATATATCCATCAAAATATAGCTTCTACAGTTTTTCTTCTCTCTATTTGACACACACACTCACATCAAAATAATAATTACATTGTTCCATTTATTCAAACCGTGCGCTATGTGTTCATAATAATATACTGAGATGGTGTTAAGCTTGAAGGCTCTCCTCTCTTAAAGGCACCACTGTGTTCTTGTGAAAATCCGTGACCTCAAAATGTGCCAAATTAATAAGTAAGCCAAGGAAATGATAGTCTTCCCAACCCACGATACATTTTTTGAAGTTAATTCTCTCATTAGTCGTCTCTGAAGAAACACTCCGAGGAAGGGTTTCCTCAGTGAGCATACATGCATATTTTGAACAGATACACTTGATTTACTCCATTTGTTTTAAGCCAAAGAGTGAAAGGGAATCTTTGACAAGACTGTCATCTTTAAAACACGGTGATATTTCATTTTCCCCTCTGCACTATTCAGATTGCCTGGAACTGAAATGCTTCCAGCAGCTCTCGTGTCCAATTTTTCAAAACTGTCACTTCCTAGCCAATCTGCTTAAGCAAAATACTTATGTTGTTAGAAAAGAGAACAAACATACATTATAAAATACATTCTATTCTTTTTTGCAGGTCAAAATCTTATTCAAGAATGGGAACTTGGAAGGACATGTGGAAATAAATTAAAAGATGACGATGATGGATTGGTTTAACTTAATGAATCTGATGCACTTCTGATTCGTTTCCAAAAATGTATTTGGACTTAGCTCAGTAGAGTTTTCTACACAATAATCATATAATCAAAATGTGATTTTTGATGCATTCAGTAAAGGTCATTGAATTGAGAAAGAACAAATCTGGAGGAAAATGGGACACTGAAAGATGACCCTGGTTACTCTTCCTCAGTTCATGTCTATAGCAGCTATTATAAGGTACTTGTCAACATTCTATGTCCCTGAAGGTAACAAAAAATCGCCCATCATAACACCTGTAGATCTCTAGCCTTTCTGAATTGTGAGCATCATAACTCATATCTTATAAAACCTAAGTCAAAACACAACAGAAACAAAATGCAAAATGATTACAAAAAAAAGAGACCAAAACATCAGTTATTACCAAATACTTTCCAAAAGTGTGAAGAAATATGCTTTAAAATGTTCTGTCATATTAACTTGAAATATTACTCATCATTCTTAACATAGAGTATACTTTCTGGATACACACATACTCACATTCTCTGAATTATACATATAAATAGGTGTAAGGTATATATTTATCATTTGTGGAGCTTTTTTTCCTAAATGCATGATCACACAATTCTGGTGTAAATTAATCTTTCCAAGTTTATGCAATAAAGATTACCTAAGACTTACAATTCATTCCATTACTTTAAAAAAGCTAGTCATGTCTCAGCGAAAGCCAAGACTGCTTCTGGTGTACAGTCTGAAACCCAATTCTCTCTTGGCACTTTAACACTGGATCTGTCACCCTTTAACACCACAAAATCAATGCCCTGGAATGTCATGGTTCTCTGATGGCCCACAAAGTCAAGGCATGATCAATTTCAACTTCCTTACTAGACAGAAATAGACTTAGACAAATAAAAAAGATTCTATTCAAGTTAATTTCAATAAAACTAAAGAATAAAAGGTAGAGAGAGTCAAATTTGTTAGAATTCAGTCCAATAAATTTACACTTAAATCTAGATCCATTTTTAAATTCAACTACATTGCACAACCATACAAAAGGTATGTATCAGAAACTAAAGCCTAGAACTTACTCCAATCCTCAGATTAAGAAACACTATCAACTATGTGTGCATGTGGTGTGTGTTTCCTTAATTGTATTAGTTAATACGCAGTAGGAAAAAGATGGTGTCTGAGTTCCTTATTGTGTATCCCCAGAAAATATTTCCTTATCCCAAGACAGTTTTTGGTTATACTGCTCACTAAGAGCAGGAATCTTGTCATTCTTGTCTTAAACCATATATCCTATACCTAGAGCAGTCCATGACACAGAGTAAGTCCTTAGTAAGTATTTCCTTAGCATATGAAAATCAACACAGGCATTTAATATAATCTGGTATATAAATTCTATTGAGGGGAGAAGATGCCTCTTCCTGGATTCTCCAGGGCCTAGAACAGAGCAGCCACTCAATGAACATTTGCTGATTTGAATGCCTCCAGAATGGCTCCTATTATACTTGTTAATTTCTAGCATTGGGCTGAATTAAAATGAGAGTGGTTATTTCTAGAGGTTTTTTTTCTCCTGCAATAAACATTTTCTATATCAGTGGTTTGTTTTGCTTCTAAATTTTGACATAAAGAAACACAAAGACTTATTATTTAGTAAAGCAGGACTGAGTTAGAAGACATGGAGTATAGTTTAGGTTCACCATCTTGCTTTGTAAATTTGCTTCTCCAGACCTCACTAGTCTCATCTATAAAATATACAGGAGGGATACAGAGAGAACAGGATGGTTCTCAGGTTTCATCTTGGGATTACGTAGGTCTGTATCCTCTTGGCTATGAGTCTAGATATGGATCCAAAAGAAATCAATGAAAGTAGCTCTGCATATCATACAAAAGCTGGAAAGCAGTCTTACTTAAGAGAGTTAAACGGGAGTCATTCAATTGAACTCAGAAAATGCTGAAAAGGCCTAAGGGAAGCAAATCTGTGTGGGAGGCCTTACAGGCATGTGGGACACCATGACCTGAGGTACTCCTTCCATTCCCATAAAACAGAAAACATAGGTTGGTTCACACCCTTGTCTTCCTAAACTATCAAAACTGAAAAGAAAAATGCTCACATTCCTACCTACCTTTCTCCTATGAGAAGCCATGTGACAAAATTCTGGTCAATATGATACAGAGAAAAATCTTGCAGAGGGAATCCTTCACCGGATAGAAAGGAAATGCGATCAAGGAGAGTTTCTCCTTCTCCTCACCTGAAACAGGGACAGAGTGGCTGGAGAGGGGGCAACCAACTTGGTACTAGGAGAAGGAAAACCCCAAACTAAGGATGGTGGGGCAGGAGGTCAGCAGCACCACGGCTCTTCAGCAAAACCTGTTGACTGATGACTTCTTGAATCTTGCTATAAGGGAATAACAAACCCCTCCTTTAACCATGGCTAACTTATTACTTGCAGTACATGCATTCTTAAGTGATATATTTGCTAAGGGAAACCCCAGAGAAAAGGATTAGCAAAAGGATAAAAAAAAGTTATGATTGTAAGGGTTCTTTGACACCACTATTAGACAGCAAATACAAGGCTGTAGGTATCTTTGGTCTGATCAACTACCACATTTTACAAAAATTTGTATCACAGACACTCTGCAAAAAGGAGGCAGTTTTTAAGTGTAAAAAGCTCTGGACTAGGAATCAAAAGATACAGGTTTTAATTCTTTTTCTGTCACTTTAGCTCACTTAACTCTCAGCAAGAGTTTTTTCAATATGTGATGGAAATCATAGCATTTAGTTGATAAGACAATTGTTAGGATTAACAATATAATGCTTGTAAAAACACTTTTTAAACTCACAGTGCTTTACTAATAGCTATTCACATGAGATGATGCAAGTAAAGCGCTTAGGCACATGTTACAGCACACAGTAAGTGCTTATTTATTATTATATTATTAGTATTCACCCTCATAATCTCTAGAATATCTTGCCACTGAGGTAGTCTCTCAGCAGTGTTTTTGTTCCTGACCCTTCCCTTCTAGGCATGGCTGACTGAAAGAAGAATCAACTCTTATTGCAGGCAGAGCCAGAGTTGCTCTCCCTGGCATTTGAAACTGATACCCAGAAAAGTGCCACTGTTGAACATAGAGGGCCATGTAGCCTGCAAATTCAGGAACTATGGAGTTGTCAACCATGGTTTATCATGCAGAGTAGATAAAAATATCTTTAAAAAAGAAGTGCACAGTACACAGAGATGAGAGATGGGCATTGGGGAGGGAAGGGGGAAGGGAGAGAAAGCAGGGGCTGGTGGCATTAAGCATCTATCCATTTTTGATCATTTCGTTGTGTAATCCCATTTTAACATAATCTATTGTGACCTAATGTCTCTTATTGGCAATCAAAGAGTGCTAATTAAATTTACTTGTTTTGGTTTTGTCATTGAAACATGTTACCAACTTAGCTATAGAAAATTTGAATCTTGAAGGCTTTATAAGAAAAGGCCACACATAATTCCCTTCTGTTTCTATAATTTTGTTAGCTCCATAATTTCATGATAAAATTTCATAAAGAACATCATAAAACAGAACAAACATAATTCAAAACAGAAACCTTTTTATTTATCATTCCTAATGAATCTCATGTTAAAGAAAACACAAGATTAGTTAAACTCTTGAAGCTACAAAATAGTTCTTTAAAGTTTTAAATCTGTTAGTCATCTTGCAAAATAAAATCAAATGAAAATCAAATTTATGTATACAATTTTTCCTATTTCTCTCCTGTGAACAACAAACAGGCCAAATAAGAAAATACAGATTTTAGGTGCCATGAAAATAGAAGTGGCCAACTTCTAGAACCTCCCTGACTATATAGTGAATGCTAGGATCCTCTGAGGACATCAAGGTACCAGACTCTGGAATCAAAATATGGGTTTTCTGAAGGTGGGTACAGCCAAATTGTTAAATGCTTTTGGAAGGAGTCCCAGAATGCAAGGGCTTATGTGTATCGTCTTGTTTTGTTTTGTTGACAGTGAAGAAAAAACTCCCGAGTTTGACTATATTCCTAGTTTAACAAAATAGTCATTTTTTCAAATGTAGGACCGTTCAAATATGGTCAGTTTTATAGAAGTTAGAACAAAACTATGAATTTATTCGGATTAAGTATAAGAAATGTCGAGAAATGTTTGTATTTGGTAACAATAAATAGGTCAAATAACACGTGTCCTGTTCAACATTTGGGTAACTCATTCTGTCAATGAAATATTAGCTTCTGATGGAAAGAAGTTTTATGATATGACCTTCCTGGAACACAGAAGACTCATATTTAGCATATTTACACTTGAAATTGTCACAGCTCAGATCTAAGCCACCTGTTCACTTGTGACATCCAATGGCAAAAAAAAAAAAAAAAAAAAAGATCAACCTTTAAGCTTATATTTTACATAATTTCTTTAATATTAAATTTTGAATTGTATACTGACTGTTTTATTATAAAGACAAATGGAAAACAAACATTTTTTCCCCTCAAAATTTGGTTCATTGTACAACTGCAGCAACAACCAGTGGAATCTTTTTATCATTACTAAACAGGCTTTTTGTTTGGTTTTCCAGTTTTCTAATGGAGAGGCTGCATTTCATTCCTATCTATTTATAGGAATTTTGACAGGCTTCTAGCTTATAATCATGTGAAGCATAGGTTATAACTTTAATTATAACTTTTATGCTGGAAGAGTGGTCTGCATCATGTAGCATTCGGTTAGTATTCATGGGCTGAATGAATCTATAGAGAAATAAAAGTACACATTATCACTGAGCACTCTATTCCCACCTGAGTTTCATATTTCTCTTTCCATTTACTTTGCCCCAAAGAGTTCCCATAACAAACGCATTGGGTAATAGGGCTAAGACTCTCAGTCCTATTTCTTATTGTTAAGAAGCAGGAAGTCATAAACCAATTTCAAACCACAATCCCATTACTAAGGAAATCTGCCAAAATACATGAAAGCAATAATAACTTACGTCTTGAAAGAAGAGAAAACCTGATGGAGTAGTTCAAGCAAGGACAACTGGAACATGGTGCATTAGCAGTATCTGTGGGATCTACTTTTAGAACAGATATTCCTTGTTTGAAAACAGGGCATGAAATGATGTTAATCTGCAAGTGGAGGAAACTGTTCATGGCCCTCTAATCAGAGCACGGTGTACTTGAATCATCCGCCCTTTCATTTTTCAACTCAGTACCCACCAAGCCTGCTCCACCAGCCATTATGAGTACACCCCTCTTAATAAATTTAATGGGTGTTTTACAAATGCAAAGTCTGCGGGATTGGACACTTCAGACTAAATTTTAGCTGCACAATCAAGAACATAGCTGAAAACGCCAATTAATGGTGCAAAGCACAATCAAACTTAGGCTATAGAAAAGCCCTTTGTAGACCCAAAATATCACCTATGTAATCTATCCCTGACTGCTGCATGGTTCACCAGAATATTACAATCAACGCCATCCATGTTCCTGCTGAAAAGTAAAATCAGAGTGAAAAGTGACCCCTTGCTGAAAGAGAATTATTTAAGATTAAAACGAAGTGGAAACAATGCCATTATATATTTAACTAATCATATTTTGCTGTTAAACTTTAAAGGAACAAACCTTGCAACATGATAGATCTTAATGAATTAAGCTCCTTAAAATGGAACAGACTACATGAAAAAGGACCCTAATAAGCGTGATAGAGTACATCTTAAAACAGGAATATCTCAAAGGTAAGATTAAGTAATGATCACAAGCATATATAGGAAAAACACACCCATGGAGAAATTTCATTTTGAGTCGTAACATGGGAAGGCAAGTCTTTAAGCCAAATTGAGTCTTATCAGACAAATATATGCATGCCAGGCAAGCAGTGAAAAAAAGCCTTGAAAGAATATCAACACAGATGGGAACGAGATAGCTGACTTGCAGGAAACCATGCGGAGTGACAGCTCGGCAGTAACTCCACAGCTGATCTGGCAGCAGGGCGTATGGGGGCAATGCTACAACCAAGTCAGTGGGGCCCTTGGGCAGATGTGGCTGGGCGCTGGACACTAAACAAGAAGTCCTGGTGCCATCCTGCAACTCTGCAGGCGGTGTCTCAAAAAATATGTAAAAATCCAACCTCACTACTGGACTCATTGATACTCAACAAGATGCAAATTACACTTCTATTTGGAGGAAACTCATCAGAAAGGAAATGTCTACCAGTAATTGCTATGAAAACATTTATCTGACCCTGATGCATGTTGTTCACCAGGTTCAATTATTCTAAATAATGTATGGAAGTGCAAACAAAATCATTGCTAGTCAATACCAGATTGATTCAGTTGTAAAAATCTGTATTTTTTAAAAGCTACCTAAAACTATCATCTCCTCCTAAAGCCGATTTGTTCCAAACACTTGATTTAAGAAACTTAGTTTAAAATGATGTTTTATTTCAATTTGTTTTTACACCTGTTTGTTCAAATTTATTGAGTCGCTAAACACAAGTCCCTCTGAGAGAGGTTTCTAGTTGATTTGAAAGATACATGGGAAGGAGCAGAATAACTGAAATTGAAAATCAAGTCACGGGTAAGAATGAAATGTATATATACCCATAAAGTTGTTTTCATTGTAAATAGCAATACAATGTTGGTAAAAAAAAAAAAAACTTTTACTTGAAAACTTCCTACTCAGAAACTCTCACTCACAGTATTTATGGAGCCCAATTTCCTGCTTTAATTTGACTGAATTTCAGGGAGTTAATCTCTGATTCAGGCTGACTGAGGTCTTCCTGTTCATATCTCCTTTGCAAATAGAGCTTCCTGGGGAAGCTGAAAAGGAACCAAATGTTTCACAGCTGAGGCTATTCATCCGACTTTCTTTTGGTGAGAAAGTTTTATCCATTTTTAAAAGTGTTGATGTTTCCCAGTATTAAGTAAATGAAAGTTGAAGAGGTAAATATACTACTTGTGGTAGCCAGTAAATTTAGTAAATGTTTAATTGTGGAATTAAACAATACATTCAGAGACCAAAGAAGACTGAATTGCTAGATCTTTAAAATCTCATCAGTGGATTGATGCATGGCATGAGATTTATTGTAATGGCAACCACACGTTTATATCTACTAAGGGTATTTTACCCTAAAATAAAGTAGAAACCATTTTTTTTTTTATTATTCTGTCTAGCTTTTCTGGTTCTGAGTATCATATTATTGAAGTACAATGATGAATAAAAGGTTAAGCAAACTCCTCTAATGAAGTAGAAGTACATATCATTTTCAACTGATAAAACTGTAACAATGTAGGATGCGAGGTGAGTTACCCAAACTGGAATTTTGCCAGCTCCCTAAATGGTTTTAGTGCAATAGGGCTTGAATTTTCCTTTCTGTTGATGTTTATTTTAATCAGTAGATGTGAATAAAAAGATTTTTCTGAGAAGTTTAATTCTCTCAAATTTCCAGATGAATGTTCTAAGTTGCAAGATAAATACCGAATTCTTTCCTACTAGTAAGATCTGATTTTGCTGTTTTACTTAAATTTTAAAACCCCTTTTCACTCAGTACTTCTGGGAGAGTAAGTGTTTCCTGATTGTTGGCAGAGACACTAAAAATTAGTGGTCCCAGCGAAAGGGAGATTTTCATCAGAGTCCGAGTTTTTAGAAACAAACCTTCACAGTTCTTGTTATTCTCTCTTTCCCTTTTAAAAATGTGCCTTGGATTTCTGCTAGCAAAAGGTCTCAGATCAGCTGGAATATCCAATAGATATTGCCCTGTGTTGTGAAATTGCAGTTCAGTATTTTCTCAGAGGCAAGTTTACCACTTGATAAATCATTAGCATCACTTCCTGTAGCACTGAAGTTTTCCCTAGGGGTTCCTACTAACTAAGGGCTAATCACCCATGTTCTTATTTAGCTCTTGAGTTCCGATTAGATCATAGTTTAAAGTGGATGACTGAAGACTGCTAATTCTTACCTGACAACATAGTGAACAAAGGCTACATATTCAGGAAATACGTTTTATCTTTCCTTTTAACAAACCCATGCCATGCTATTGCATCATTAAATGTGAACCCATGCTGGGTTTGGGTGTTCAGGGAAAAGATACTAAAAAGATTTCAGTGGCCGCATGTTATTACTATGGGAATTCATCCTGGCTAAGTTATTTACAGCCCACTACTAATTTTAATACTTGATGAGGCATTACAAAAATGCATCAGATGCAGGTTCATGCCAGTAACAATGTATTAGAGATCAAACCCACTCAACAATGTTTAAACATAATTTAACTCAATATTTGAGATTAAATATTTTGATACATATTTTCCCCCTTATAAAATCAGTCTTTAAAACATTTTTGATAGCACATTCTACACTTCTGTTTGTAACTGAAATAAAATAAATACACACTTTTGCAATTTGAAGGGGATGTGATGAAAATGGCAATAACTGTATTATGAATAAGTCAGACAACATTCTAGGCACCCCTGTTTTGATCATTTTTATGAAAAATGTTAGTAAAATATAGAAGAGTTTTTCCTTATTTTTTCTTGTATAAACGATAAATGGGCCATTGTTTTACTAGTTTACATATATATGTACATGTATACATATATATCTATCAAATTTATTCCCTATATTGGAGGTATCATATAATACAGTACACTTCTACAAATAACACATTATTGTATATTTATACAGCAGTATCTCAGTTGAGTGGATTTAGAAACGTGTTTTCCCTCAACATATTACTGCAGTTGTCATAAAATTAAAATTCCAAATTACGCATTCTCATCATTTTGCATAAGACTTCTTAGAGCAAGTCACTTTACCAATGAATCCTTAAGAAAGGAAAAAAGCAGAGAAACCAAAATTTGAATTTGGTTGCCTATTTAAAAATTATATGTAAAAATTCTCTCAAATTTCTGATAGTTATAATACTACATTTAACTTAGAGCACAGTAACACTTTAAAATTCAGGGGGCTTTTCATAAGGATCGGTTACCTGTTTTTTATTTTTCTACGGGTAAAAGGAAAGATCCCACTGGTGTGCGTCCCCAGCCACTCTTTGCTATGACGTCTTTTTCAAGCCCACTAGTGTCTCATAACAGGCGTCATTCGGTTGCTTTCTCCATCTCAAGGGAGTTTGGCTCCTCCCCACACCCTCCCAATTATAAATATGCAAGTTAGATAATTGACCCACCCCTGTGACTGATGCACAGTCTAAATGGAACAGACTAAAGGCAGTTAGTACACCACGAACAACAGGTGGGAGAGGAAGTACTAATTAATCAACCTGAATATCTGAAGTCATTACTGACTCAAGTCCTTTGATACCTTCTTCAACTCTCTGAGCTATTAAAACACCCCACGCTCTTACCCACCTGCACATCCCACATTTTTGTCAGAGAACACAGTAAAGGGTTTAAGAATTGCACATAATATACACATAAAATATACCTGCACCATACATAGTTGAAACTACTTTTCTTCCGCCTTGTCATTCAAGATTTTACAATTAGATCCTCAAATTTAAACAGCTGGGAAGTCCAGAAGATACAACTATGCAGTAAAGAAAAACCTATTCCCTTGGCCAGTAGAGTTCCTTCCAATGTCTCCACTGGAAGTATAATGGAAGCCCATGAAACTGCAAAATCAAAAAGAGTGTCTAGTGATTTGTCAATGAGTAAAAACAACCTTATACAAGAAGTTCTAAGCCTACCTAAAGTCATGAAGGCCTGAAGATTCATTCCAGAATGGAAAACAACCACCACCGAACCAAAAAAAAAGCATATTCCAGAATATGAAGATTAATAAAGAAAAGTCTCTGCGAGGACAACTGATAGCCTTTATTCAGGTGCCATTGATAAGAAGCCTTTTTGCTCCTAGATTCTAGGTGGCAAAATGGGATGTGTATACCAAGGGAGGAGGGTTTTTCAAGTTGTTTAGCCAACATCGTAACTTTAGGTTGATCATTCCAGATACTTTCCAGGAACAATGTGCAGGAAACGCAGCACCTTGGCACATAAAGCACTTTACTTCCCTTACTACTTGGACTCAAGTCCCTGAATCCATTCAAGTGCCTGCAAACCTCCCCTTTCCCTTTAAAGACCTCTTCTTAATTACAAAGGAAACTCCCTAAGCAAAATATATGTGCAAGAATACTTGAGACAGAAGACCAAACATTCAATCAGCTCAACTGGGTGCATTTAAGTAGAACTAGGACTGTAGTCTTCATCTCACATAACAAAAAAGATTTGTTGCAACCTAAACCCGGTATCTTGAGCGTTTATTACATTTCATCTGCACACTTCATTCCTTTCAGTGTCACATAAAGATTTAACAGTAACATTTACTTTCACTTCTTAAAAATCTGCAGTCGTAAATTTACTGGGCATTGTTGCATAGATAAACATACTAAGGTAAATTATAAAATATAAATGCTTTATGATGCTAAATTCTTGAATCATTATTTAAAATTAGATACAAGGATGGCTCACTGATGCTCATGACAATCAAATCTATATGGTATCATGCCCATTAAACACATATTTAACCATTTTGGGTAGAAATTTTCTACAAGGTGTTCCATACTGACCTGAATTCTTAAACAAAGGACACACATGGTTACTCCATGATTATTATAAACACAAAGCTACCTGAGTTACCGTCATCTGATGTCAGTGAAGTATGTGTAACTTTACTTTATGGACCCACATAAAGATTCTCTCTTGGCTGCTTTAACCAAGTTAGGAGTGGGAAAATAAATAAGCATAGTTGGCATAATCATGGATTACACGGGAAGCTGTTGCTGAGTGAAGACTTAGAAGTGAATTATGTCAACTTTCCCAAATACATTTGGTAACACCTTTTTAAAATTAACTTAGTGCTCCTTTTTGCTCACTGCTAAGTTTCACTTATATTCGAAGTAGTAAAGGTCATGCGATGAGTTAATGTTCAAAATGTGTAAATTTATCGAAGTGCAAGTAAGTATTCATAGCAAAGCAGAAAGAAACTTAGATTCCAGATGATTGGATGTGAGCAGCATGAGTTTCCTTTTTCTTTTTCCAAATAACAGCTCAGGATATTGAGACCCTATTTCATCATTAATGAAAAGGGATTTAAGAAATACTGGGATCAAAAACAAAACTGATCCTGAAGTCCCAGGCTAACAGAGCACTCTGGGATTACACTTCCTACTTCTGACTAGACAGCTATACCCAGGAGGTCACAGTTATACTTGATGTAACACTGTGATTTACTGACTTGGTAATGATTGTAGCCTCAACACTGAAAGAAGTCTCTAGGCCTCCATGCTTATCTTCTATATAGGTAGATGATTTTATGTGAACAATGTAAGAGAGCCGTTGATGTTAAAAATATTTCACACTGAATTCTGTACATATGAGATAGCCCCATGGTGAATCATCTAACAAGAAAAAAAATGTAACTATTGCTATCTTTCTAAGAAATCTTACTCATTGACAAATCACTAGACACTCAGGATTAGAAAATTAAGATTTTAAAAACAATACACCCATTTTTGGCCAAATATATTTAAATTGCTGTTTGCATTATTGAGGCCCTTTTCATTAAAGAGAGTAATCAAGTTTGGAACATTATGATTGTATGTAGAATCATTCTAGTGATAGATAAATACATATCCAGTAAATTCATGCTACTTAAAATGACTAAGAGAAATAACGTTTGATTTTGTGTTTACTTTAATTCCACATACTATGACTGGCTTTAAATTTTCAAAGCAATTGCTACCATAATCTGAAGATCTTATGCAACCCGGTCCAAGACAGTAATAATAGAAGACTACTGTTTTCCATTTAGAATAATATTTTCTTTGGTCTTTCAAAGTCTTCGAGAGGTGAACTATTCTAATTTAATAGATGCAATCGATTTTCAAATATTCAGCAATATTAAAAGCAAAGGAAGTCTTTTCTTTTTAATCAAATTAGAACTAAAATAAATGAAGATATTCATATCGTGAGTTCAGGAAGCAAGGGAAATGAAGAGTAAATAACTTTTGACAAATCACCTTTGAACAAATGAAGATATGGTAAGAGTCTTCTTGAAAATCTGTGGCTCTTACAGTTTTAATACACATTGGCCAAGTTAATTAGTTAATTAATTTATTCATTAACTAATTCATATATTTAAGATAATGAATAACTGTCAATAAATGGTCTTTCTATATTCTTGGTTATGATGTTTCCCTATAGGAGAAAAAAAACTTGTCTTAAGAAATGTAAAATTGTTAAGCAAAAGCCACTCATGTAAATGTTTTGGCATTTTCATAATGCAGTTTTTATGCCCATTTCTTACAACCATCCTATACCAATGAGGCTATCCCAATTCTAAGAGGTTAAATGGCATGAAGGATTAATATATAAATATAATCCAGTTACCTCTGAATTCTATTTTATGATAGTTTTATATTGTACAATCCCTTGAACATGTATATCTAAGACTTTCACATAAGCAAGAAGCCTGCATTTTATTTCATTTCATTGTATAGGAAATAAATCTAGTGTAGAAGAGGATACTCAAGAGTGGATAGTGGGTGTGCTCTGAGATATATCAGACTGGCTCTGTCACTTGATTTATGATTTTGGACTTATCAACCTCTAAAGTCTGAGTGTTTTCCCTAAAAAGGTAAACTAGACTATGTCACATTCCCGTCACACGAACTTTGTAATAGGGTGCATTTTAAGAACTTAGCTTAGTGCCAAGCATATGATAAGCACAAAATAAAGCATATTCTTATTTAGCATCGCAAGCTTATTTACTAGATTTGACAGCAATTCTCTAAAGCTGTGTTGTCACTAGCTCCATGTGATTATTGAGTGCTACTTTCAATGAAGCTAGTCCAAATTGAGATAATGAGACGTCATTGTAAAATATACCAGATTTTGAAGACATAATTTTGGATAAAAGGAATGGACAATATCTCATGAATAATTTTATAATCTTGTTAAATATAAAATCATATAACAAGCGTATGTGCCTATCAGAAAAATGGCTCAATTTTTTCATTAATATTATAATAAAAGTTTGCTGGTTGTTTATTTAATTTGTGTGTTTTATTCTGTCATGTGCCAGAACCAGCACAGAAGTGATAACAAGCAGCAGAAGCAGAAGCAACATGTAAGGGGGGAAAAAAATTGTAACTGAGAAAAAGTGATTATGCATTAATTATTTTTTTCCTGTAAATTGAAAAAAGAAAGAGAGATCATTAGTAACTTACTTTAGATATACATCAGCTCAGCCTAATTTCCAAATAGCAGAACTACCAACTATCAACAAGAAGAGACTCAATCGCTGCTCGATACAGAAACCAGTAGATTCTCTATGATAGAGTCTAATAACGGCCCACAAGTTCTGAGATCCCTGGGAAGTGGAAAACATATCTGAGACAAGGAAGGGGAGGCTCCAACTCAGAGGAGGATGTGCTAGAGGAAGGAGGGAGGAGAGAAACAGTGGGAAGCTAACATTGACTCCCTGTCCCCATTTCTCTCTCCTTCCTCCTTAATGTCTCACCCTTTCTGGAAGAGCAGTGAAAGGGACATTGTGGGAAGGATTCTGGCAAGGGAAGACACACAAATAAGGAGGAACCCTGGGGAAAACTGACCTTGAGAGGCAAGCAATGGAACGTGAAGCTTAACTAGCGTACCTGTTGAACTTTGTGTTTTTATTTGCCTTTTCAGTAATAAAAAATGTACATATGCATGTTGTATATGCATATGTATATTACATAGCACACATCTATTTCAATGTAGAGAAGTGATGCCAAAGTTTCTAAGTTAGTTTAATGAAAAGGTAGACCTAGGTTTCATTAGGAGGGAACTGGAGAGTGGAGGCAAACCAAGAGAGATACAACCGTAGTCTTTTGAGCCACATGAGTGGGTGACCAAAAAATACATAGGCTGTATCTGTTCTTAGGATGTAGATTTGTTTATAACAAATACAGCAATGGTACTTTCTTTAAAAATCTAGCATTTTCACATTGATTCATTTAAAAACATTTCATTTAGATTACTATTTATTTGTCTATTTAAATTACTATTATTATAATTACTACAATTGTAGAAAACCTTTGAAATCTTTTATATACATACATGTCAATGTTTTTATATATTTTAATGTATTTATTATATATTTATGTTTCAATAAAATTACAGTTAAGATACATTTTCTTTTTACAATTTAATTTTTTTTTGTCTTCATAAAAGGATTAAAATTCTGGTATCCAGTCATTTACTATCAAGCTCCACCTTTTGACTCTTCCTAGAAAATAGGAGCTTTATCTTTCTCTAAAGAAAGCTGAGTAGCATAAAGAGGACTGTTTGATTGGGTATCTTTTGTCATTCAAGAACCTTTACTTTCATAGATTCCTAGAAACTGAGTTACCCAATTCTAGGAAACTCAATATCCTGCTTTACCTTAAAAATGCATGACCTCAAAGTAACTATAAAACTGCAGCAAGGAACCAGGATAGGAAAGAAATAGAATGACTTCTATACTTATCCATAAAGAGTCCTTGATGCAATCATCTCAAAAACTTCTGCCAAAGAAATAAAACAAAAGGAAAGCAAAACAGATACAAAAATTCTACCTATCTGAATTTCTACCTAGTTTCTAAGAAATACATCTTTTTACCTGATTAGAATACAATAACTTCCCACACAGCATACTCTCTTCTTTGCAAGGTAAACAGTACTTAAATTGCAATAACCAATCCTGCACATCCCCAGCCATGTTTTCCCCCCTTCCGGTCCACTGAAGCAGACAAGTGCTTGTTTCCTGCTTTTTAGTGCCCACAGAACTGTCATGCTGTTGCAGATGAAAATGTGGTTTTTATCTTTGTGAATATTGGCTGTCCTCACATATATATGTCTGGGAAAATAACCACAGTACCAAGCGCCTTCTAGGCAATTCTCAAAGCCAATGTCACAACAGGCAGCTATTCATAATGGCACTGTGAGATAAATATTTTATATTCTATTAAGTATTCCACTTCTCAGCCCATCTTCCAATGGCTTTTTGATGTTACTCAGAGTAAAACAATCTAAGCTCTGGTCCTCTCTGGACTTATCTTTAATACTTCCCCTGCCCTGCCACTCCCTTCTTCCCACCATTCTGGTCTCTGATACATGCTTGTCCCATGCATGTCCCTACCCTTACCCTTGACACTCTCTCTGCCTGGAGAGATCCTCAATTCCCAGATGGTTTCCCCCCTCCTCTGCTTTAGGTCTTTCTCAAATATCACATTTTTTTAAGGGCTGCATTGACAATCATATTTAAAAGTGCAGCTCTCACTGTCCTGTGGCTCATCTCTTATCGCCACGTTTTTTCATAGCACTTGCCACTAATTTTGTATTTAGCTTATTTATATCCTATTAATTACCTGCATCCTTCCAGCAGAATATAAGCATCACGTGAAAACAGTGATTTTTATGAATGCCCCTCTTTACCACATCCTAGTGCCTTGAGCATTGCCAGGCACAGAGCATGTTAACTATGTATTAAATCAAAGTTTATTGTTTATGTTCATTAATTTGATCATGCAAACCATTCTAGAAGCTTTTACTGAGAGCCTACTATATAAAGGACATTGTGCATTTAATGACAAACTAGATATAATCCTTTTTCCTGAGGTCACATTATTGAGGGAATAGGCCTATAAAAAAATTAACTACAATGCAAAGTGATTAGTATATGTTGAATAAAGACCAAAAGAAGGACAAAAGTGTGGGAGGTAGGGGAAGCGACGCAGAGGAAGTGACATTTGAGTTGAGTCACTGAGTCATGAAGTGTAAAAGTATTTCTGAGGAACAGAGAGGAATCAAGGATATTTCACACAGGGAAAAAGGAATGTAGAAAGGCATAGAGTAGATAAGGGGATGTTCCACAGGGCAAATAGCAAATAGTTTAGTGTGGCTAGAGCAGAGAGTACATTGGAAATAAATCAAGAAACGTAAGTGGATTAACCTCTTTGCTAAGAATCCTTTTACTCTGCCCATCAGTCTTCATTTTATCCTATGGGATGCATGGAACTGAAGGTTTTTACCCATGTGAGTGACATGGTGCTCTAGAGGGCAAGATCTATTTCTCGGAATGATAATTCTGAAGGCAACACGAAAGAAGGATGGTCTGCAGATGGAAGTTGGAAAGAGAAGCAGAGATGATGTTCTGCCAAAAGGGAGATGATGAGTTCAGTTTTGAACATATTACATTGAGATGTGAGAGACATAGAAGTACAGAAGTAAATTGTCTCTTGAAAACACCTCTTCTGGTAGGTGACTATTAAAATAAGAAATGTAACCCTCAATAGAAGCTTTGGGGATACAACACTTTAGGGGAGAAAAAGATGGAGACATGTTCAAAGAGGTAAGGGTATGCCCAGTATATAGTGATAGCTGTTACTGTAAGCTCTGGGGATAAGGTGTTATAAAAATCATGGTCCAGTGAAGTTCAAAGGTCCAAACCTCTCAATGAGACATGACTTAGCAAGAACCCACTTACAGGAGTGGGTTAGGGCATGAACCAGATAGCAATGAGCTCAAAACTAGAAGGTATATAAAGAAAGGGATTACAGTTAGTTAAAGACTCCATTTTATGAATAAAGACTAACGAGGTTTGTACTTTTAAAGGCGTTAGACTAGAAATTTGGCTATGTTTATAAAGAGAGGGCAGAGAGCTAATGGGGAGAGAGACTGAATATAATACAGGTAGAGAATGATTCGTGAAACAATATTTTAGGAGAAATATAGAGGGTGGCATGATGTACATGGATAAAGACTTTTGCCTCAGCAATTTTTGTACTCTGATACAGTAATATAAAAGGTAAGAAGAGGTTGTAATATAATGTAGGATGACTGCATACTGAAACGGTTAAGACCAAAGTCTCTAGCATCAATTGCTTTGGGTCAAATTTCATTTTAACCACTTAGTGGCTGTATGACATTGGCAAGGTTCTTAACTTTGAGGGTCTCAGTTTTCTCATCTGCTTGGTGGGGGATGATAACAATCCCTTCCTTGTTGGGTTGTTATGGAGAGTCCATGAGACAGCCTTTCTTGTAAAGCTCCAAGGACAGTGTCTGGCACTACTTAGTGACTACATAAGAATTTGTTGGGAAAACAATATACAAGGGCAAAGGTGTTTTGAGGGTTTAGGCCTTTTCTCTCTGAGATGCAACAGAAAAGGCATGCAGGGAAAGCAGCTTTCAAGGCTCTTTAGGAAGCTTGTTTACAACAGACTGTCACATATGAACTTCTCTACATATAAACAAGTACAGAGAGAACCACCATTGGGCCATACCTCTAGCTACCACCAATAGATGGGGAGAGGAGCAAATAGTTACAAAATTAAAAAAAAATAAATTTATATATATATAATTTATACACACACACATAAACATAAAGGGAACCTTATTAAAAATGGAGAGATGCATCTACAATTTTAAACAATTGGGTTATTTAAATTTCTATGATCAAGCACACTTGAGCTTTACTCCCCAATTAATATTATAGAAGAGCACAAATACTGTGAAATGCTAGGTGAGGCCAGTGACCATCAGAAATAGAGAAAAGTGGTGCACGTCTGGGAGAGCTTCTTCTCAGAACTCAGAGGGCCCTGGTTTCCAGTCCAGCTGTACTCCATATTAACTATATGATGTTTGGCAAGTTATTAAACCTTCAGCTTCAGTTTCTTCACCTGAGAAAACCAACATAAAAAAATATCCATGGAGGGAGTGGGAGGGAGATAAAGGGGCACAATAATCTGCAATCACAATATAAGATGGTCATGGGGACAGCAGTATAGCATGGAGAATACAGTCAAATGATTGTTACATCTTTCTATGTTGCTAGATAGTAACTGTACTAGGGAGAGTGAGGATTTAATAATATGGGCAACTGTTGAACCACTGTGCCGTATACTTGAAACCAATATCAGACTGTGTATCAACAATACCTCAGTAAAAAAAAAGTATCCATTGACCCCATTAGAAGGAAATGCCCTGCTCAGCCTAAATATATCTGGCACAGTGTCCTCTGCCAGTGTGGATTTCCTCAGACCTCATCATAAATAAAACTGTTGAAGCCATCTGAACACCACCAAATAATTATGGACATCCATCAAAAATCTTGACCACCCATTTACTTGTTAAACCATGCAATTAGATAATGTAAAAAAATATATACATATGGATTTGTAAAGGATTGACTTAAAATATTTAAACACCAAATCAAATCAAAGATAAAATACTGAAATCCTTTAAAAGGATATCTATATGTCATATGAAAAATGATGAATCTCTTTAAATGTCTTACATATTTCTCTGAATAGTATTATCTTGTGACCTTCATTTTTTCTACAGCAATAAAAGTACCTTGAGCCTGACAAGATTTATTGTTTCCAACTAATATTTCCTGCATTGGGTGTGAATTTCATTCCCATTAACACCTTATAATTTAGGTCCTTTAATTCATAACTTTTGCAAGCATAAAGCACCTGAGACCCTAAATAATCTAAAATAGTTCAATATATCATGTTTTCTGCAGAAGAAAGGGAAAATATAAAATGATACCTTTCTGCTCTCATCAGTGGAGCTGCTGGAATATGACAATCTTCTCCCTTTACACTTGATAAATTACTTGGGAATGTTCTGCCACTTGCTTGATATGTAGCTAAACTTATTTCAGGAGACTAGGGAATCACTTCTACTACTTCCTTGTCCTTTCAGAAAAAAACTACAGATACACCTCAGATATAATGCAGGTTCAGTTCCAGACCATAAGAATAAAGCAAATGCTGCAATACAGTGAGTCAAGTGAATTTTTGTTTTCCTAGTCCATGTAAAAATATTTACACTACACTATAGTCTATTAAGTATGCAATAGCATTATATCTAAAAAATAATGCACATATATTAATTAAAAAATATTCTATTGCTAAAAAATGTTAACCATCATTGGAGCTTTTAGCAAGTCATAATCACTGATCATGCATCACCATAACAAATTTAATCATAATGAAAAAGTGTGAAATGTCGGGAGAATTACCAATATGTGACACAGAGACACACCATGAGCAAACGCTTTTGAAAAAATTATGTTGGTATAGCTGCTGAACGCTAGGCTGTCACAAACCTCCAATAAAAAGCACAGTATCTGTGAAGCACAACAAAACAAGTATGACTGTACCCAGTGTTTGCAGCAAAACTTTACAGCTTTAAGAAGATAAGAAGGGGCCAACTGCTTTGAGAAGATTTAAATTTAAGTCAAAAAGGACTGTCCAACTTGACTTCAATTTGACGAGACAATGTATAGAGATTCAACATATCTTAGGAAAATGTATTTCAGATGTGTACAGAGTTGTTATGATTGGCAGTTTCTATTATCAGTAACACTTTTGGGTAAAATCAAGGTTTTGTCAGTAAATGTCATATTAGTCAAATACAATTTCAACCTCAATTTTTTTTATTAAGGTTTCACATGAAAAACATTGTTACTACATTCTCCCAACATTTTACACTTTTTCATTATGATTAAATGTGTTATGTTGATTCATGATCAGTGATTATGACTTGCTAAAAACTCTGATGATGGTTAACATTTGCAACAACATGGATGGAGCTAGAGGGCTTTATGCTCAGTGAAATAAACCAGAAAGAGAAAGACAAGTGTCAAATGATTTCCCTCATCTGTGGAGTATAACAACAAAGCAAAACTGAAAGATCAACCATATTTTTATTATAGAGTTAATGATTTGTCTTTTCCAGTATAATTCCTTATTTACATGTGCAATGAAATCAAAAAGTTCTGGTTATTAGCCCCTTAGGAGTAATATTTGGAAGAGGCTTCTTCACAGCTGTTTTTGGATTCATTACAAATGTAATAATGTCTGTCTTCATTTCAAATTAGAATGTAAGCAACATGAGAACAGGAACAGAGTCCAAAAGAGCATAGGTGTTTAGTAAATATATGTTGAATGACAGAAGAATCAATTTTCCCTCTAACAGATCCTAAAAAATATACTGCTACAGAAATTAAGCTCAAACTTAACCTGAGACCTGTGTCAAAAACCCATAGTTCACATGACACACAGAATACCGCCTTGTTTGGGGTGTCTCCCCTACACTAAGTGCCTGCCTGTAGAAATGTTTCAAATTTGCCTACAATACACTTTCATAATCAACTTAGCAAAATTTGTAGTTATGTGAAAATTACTTATTATATGAGTCTTGCTAACTTAACTATCTTACCACTGAGAAAAGTTCACAGATTATAGCAACTGAATATAAACTGGGGACTTTCATTCTGTATCCTTACCAATTAAAGAGAGAGTTGTAAAGGTTATCTCTCTCTTTACAGTTAAAGATACTTGAAGGGAAATGAGATATGTACCAGAAATAAAAAGAATCTGAATGGAAGAGTTAAGAGAAATGCTCTGACCTTGTCATTTATAGTGCCCATTACTGTTTATAATGACTTAAAGAGTCACCCAGCATGATGTTGACATTTATGGTATTTTATCTTCCAGACCCAGCAGCTGAGAATTCTCCCACTTACATTAATATATTTTCATCAAAGATTCCTGGAATCTAAACATTTCTTATTCCTTTCAGAACTTTCCAAAATCCATGACACTAACTTCAAATATTCTCATTTTTAAGCCAAATATTTTTAATGGGATACAGTAACATGTCATTACTTATCCCTTGGAGAATAAATTATTTATTTAAATATCAATAGCATATGTAAGACAAAATACCTTTATTCTCAAAATTTGTCTTATTTATTTCAGATATTTTTCACCCCTAAGCAAGAAACACAAAGGTAAAAAAAGAAAGACAAGAGACTGTTTGTGTAAGCATCTGAGTCAAAGTTCCGCCACCAGGTTCTGCAACCACCAATAATTGCCAAGATTTATTCCCTGAAAGAGGACAACTCAGGAAGGTTTGTAAAAAGTGCCAGCAGCAAAGAAGAGTCCGTATCTTCTAATATTTACTTGCATTTTTAATCCCCCTCACATTCATAACAAAAGATAGCTTTGAACATTTGTTAATTTGGGACGTGGAGATACTGAAGCTAACTAAATGAGATTTTCCTTTAAGCTTCAGGTTCAACACCAAGGAGAAGAGACAGCAAGTGGTGGCTGCCACCCCCTCACTCCTGGCATCCATCCCGTGATTGAGAGATGGGTCAGACAAATGCATGGTCCTGATCTGCCAGGCCAACACAGCCAACCAGTAGTGCAAAGAACAGAACTGGGGAACCACCTAGATATACTCTTTCTCTTTAAGAACAATCATGTCATTTCAATTTTATCTCTAATATGAATATGCCACAGTTGACTATTTTGAAACAGGAGAAAAATTGCGTTTTCACAATGGTACTGGGTAGGAAGGAAATTACTTGGCAAAAATACTTCCCTTAATTTTACTCCCGCAATATTTGGTAGGGCAAGTAGGAGATAAATAAATATCCTGCAAAAAATGTATAACACTATTTAAAGATATTCACAAAAGTGAACACCTTCAAAATCTAATTGTCTAGCTGAAGGTGAAGTCTACAATATCAGTTCAAAAGGATTTTTAAGCACCTACAAGGCATGGCACTTAGTTCTGTGGGGAATGCAACGCTTAACAAATTTTTTGCATTAATATTTTATACAAAGTATATATGTATTCATATTTAAGTAGCATCAAATTATAGGATTATCCATATAATATAAAACAGTCCCAATTATATAGCTTACAAAGTTTCTTTAAAGTTTCAGAACTCTGTAAAAGATAATGATATAGGACTATTTCCCAGTGTGTGTGTGTGTGTGAGGATTTCAGGGAAGTTTATAGTTTAGAAACAGAAGAGAGACTTCTATTCTCAAAATATTTTTGAGATCTTTGATCCTCTAACACTCTAGTCAAAATAGCCCAGCAAAGGACATTTATTAAGTGCTATCACTTTTGAACATTAAAATGCCTCAATAAAATCATCACTAAATTAAGCTCATTCCAAAATAATTGAATCTGTACAGCATGAATTATAATATATTATTTTAAAGGATTTTAACTTAAAGACAAAATATTGAATGGCTCATACCACACAAGCATATAGAAGCTGGAATTCTTTTAAGTCAAGTCAATTTGCATTACCCATATACCCAATGATTCTCGATGACTTTAAGTTATAGTCCCAATCTTAGCCATGGCACATAACGTCCTTAGAGATAGAAACTCCACCTAACTTTATCACCCACTGTTTCTACTCCATCATAAAGGACACCTCTCAGTTGTGTACAAACTGTTCTTGTTTCCCTGTCCAGAAAACACCTAGTTATCCTTGAAGACTCTGTCAAGGTCATCTACTTTGCAAGGCCTTTCTTCATCCCAGGAAAAATTAGGACCTCCTTCTCTCCCATGCTACTTTAAAAGTAAATGCTTCAAATGTTGATATAGTTTGTTTATATGGCTGTCCCCTCTACCATACCCAGTGCTGCTTCCAGAACAGGCACCTTTTCATATTCATTTTTTGTATCTACTGTACTTGGACCAGCACCTGGCATGAGCACACTCTCAGCAACTCAGTGATTCATGGTAGGGGTTAAAGAGTTTCTGTTTCTTATCCCTGCCCCCAGCACACACCTATTCTGTGCACTCCATTGTGATCGTGTTCCATATCCAGGAGGTTGGCCCATATAGATTACAGTCACAGGATCCCCTCCTCTCTGGCTTATAGCTAGGTTTGGCCAATGGCAATTCCTGACTCAGACTAAAAAGGAGAGAGAAGAGAGAGGTCAGAGTATGTATTCCCTGACTCTCTGCCTTCAGGAGCACTTTGGCCAGTCCTCTCCAAATGCACCCCTTTCTTATTCCATTCACTTCACTCTCTCTGTCGCCTTCAGCCTCCAAGTGGAACAGAGTGACTTCACTCACCACAGGGCAGGGGCTCTTTATTGTGGCATTACTTACGTTTGGGGCACCGCATTTCTATGCTGTGAAGAGCTACTCTCTGCTCTGTGGAGTATTTAGCATTCCTGACATCTACCCAATAGATATAAATAACCTTTGTATAGCAGTTTACCTTTTATAGGTTGCTCTCACCTGTTTAATCTCACTTGAGCTCCATAATTCTATAAATAGATATTATTAGAATACTTATTTTTACAGATGAGAAAATGAAATCCATAGATATAATAACACATAAATCTGCACCTAAAATCCTACAGAGCAATAATGTTTGTACAGAAATTTTTATATCCAAGTTATAATCTCATCTCATACTGGCCTTGTAAACATTTATTGAACTAAATTTTCTTGTTTTACTATTGGCCTAAATGCCAGTGTGTTTCATCATCAGGGCTATTGAGTTTCATATGAAATACAAAAGTCATAATGGAGTTCTCTGGGCATTATATTAAATGGGAGTGATACAGTTAGTCATCTATTATCACTTTTTCCTTCCCTTACAAGAATAAAGTTACAGCCATGTTGTATTGACAACTGGAATCCTCTTCAAAGAAAATGTATTCTGAACTTCTACAAAACTACTCACTAGGATTAGAACAGAAAGACAGAATAACTGCAGGCATGCTTATGTGCTTGATCATTTTATGTTAAATCAAGATGTTTAATGCATTGAGGAATTCCAGAGACTGCTTCTATTTTTCTCTCCTCTGCCTGCCACCATGATTATGTAGAAAACTTGGACTTACTAAAATTTGCTTGTTGTGACAAAGAGACACCAACTGCTATCAGACTTAAAGAAATTAAGTGTGTCAGCATATGTGTGCTGTGAAAAGTTCAGAAATCAGAGAAGCGGCAGCTAATGTCTCCTTTAGGATCTCAGGAAATACTGATTGATAAGACTTGGTGAGACTAAATCTTTTCTCCAGAGTCCACATTTCTTTTTCATTCTCTTGTTTTTTATTTTGGAGGGGTCACTTGTGGCTTCACAATCTCCAAAGAAAATATATTTGGAGTACACTGAATGAATTTGAGTAAGCTATAACTGAATGAATGGTCATTTCTAACCCCAAACTTCTTTCCTCTGTTGGTAACTACTTTGTTGGTACCTAGTCCAGTCATGGGTTTCTGCAATAAAAAAATATCATAAGCCAGTTAGAGGGAGAGGCAGTTAAAGAGAGAGGAATTGTGACTAGTGCCATACCTCAGGATAGTCCTAGGGAAAAAAGACACTCTCTTATGTCATATATTCCCATATATGTTGCAGAATCTTGAATCTGTTATGTCATTTAACCCTCGCAACATGCCTGTAAAGTAAATCAGGTTTACTCTACCTGAAAGCTAGTCTTTCACCTTCACTGCTTCTAGCTGAGCAAGTCAGTCATAACCTATCTAAGTAAAATCATAGTATTTGTACATAATAGACACTTAGTAGTTGAATAATAAACAGTTTGTAAAGTTGCATCAGTAGTATGCTCCTATTAAAGTTTAGATTGATGGCTTTATATGTGAAAGTAAATCTTTCATCCTATGGGGGAAGAAAAGGCCGACCACTTTGGCTCTTTCTATCCTTAATTTTTTTTTCAAATACAAATGAATTATTTTGAGGGGAAAGTAAGGTATAGTAGAGGTAATAACAAAACATTTGGTGATAAAATAAAATGTTGATATTGCATAGGAAAAAATACTGGGACAACAGATGGCCCAAATAATATTTTGTGGTTTATAAAATGTGGTTATCAAATGTTTGGAATATTTGCCTGTAAGACCTACAGCGAGTAGAAAAAGTCCCCTTACCCCAAAAGATGTCCATTTCTGAATCCTGGGAATTTGTGGATACATCACATCACATGGTAAAGGGGAATTAAAATTACATATGGACTTAAGGTTTCTAATCAACTGACCTTAAAATAAGGAGACTGTTCTAGATTATACTAGTGAGGCCAATGTAATCACAGTGTCTTTAAATGCATAGGAGAGTCAGAATGATATGATGTGAAGAAGACACTACCAGCCATTGCTGGCTTCGAAGTGGAAGAGGGTCAAGAGCTAAATGAATGCAAGCAGCCTGGAAGCTGGAAAAGATGAGAAAACAGATTTTTCCCCCAACCGTCCATAAAGAAACAGCCCTGAGGACACTTTGATTGTAGCTTGGTGAGGTTCATTTGGATTTCTAACCAATAGAGCTATAAGAAATAAATATCTATTGTTCAAGCCACTATTGTTCATGATCATTTGTTACAAGGGCAATAGGACACTAATACAGGACCAAAGTAAGGCCTGGAAGACATCTGGAAAATTATAGTTAGATGTGTTAATTAACATGGCATAGAATATAAATTATAGTTTCCTGGTTGTCTACTACCACAAAGCCTCCATTTTCTTAGATGAAATTCAATGTTAACTGTATAAAGCGTGTTAAAACATTTTTTTATCATTACACAGATAATTTAAGCCAACACCTATTAAAAACCATGATGTAAATTGCCATGGTACAGAATAACTCAAAAATGCATCGGAAGATTTAAAGTATTAAGACACATCAACTATCTTGTTCAAATGATTAATTATACTGCTCTGTTGTGATTATGAAAGAATTCACCATGATAACAGTGGTGTAAGTGACCCAGTGATAAACATAACTTGGATTTACTAAATTTGCAAAAGCCTACTGCAACATATACGTATGGTTTACTAGATTCTCCCCAACTAAAAACTTGAAAAAGGAAAGAGAGGGTGGGAAAGAATGAAAGAAGGAAAAAAGAGAAATGAAAAAAAAATTATTCTCTTCCATCAGTCAGACTTAGATTGTTGAAAACACCATTATTAGCTGGAATGTTTCTGTATCAAGCCAATTTCCACCTCCTACAAATAGTCCCTAGCAATATTAACATATGAAATCACTAATATTCGCCAGCATAAACATGTTCTCAAGAGAATATCCCAACCTATGTATTAGCTCCAACCATTGTCCTGAGAGAATTATATAGAGGTACTGCAAGATTTTGTACAAAGTAAGTGAAGTAGACTTCGGAAAGAGTTCCTGAAAAAAGGGCCTCACAACAGTGGAAACGCTACCGACCTAGGACTCTAGGAAACACAGATGCTAAAGTATTAAGCGGAGGAATACAACCACGGCTAGCTGCACCATGATGCCCTTCTAGAACACCTGCCCCTCTGCGGCTCTCCCTTTATGTTGCAAGATTTAAAAATGAAGCTAATTCCCCCAAAGGCAGTCTGGTTGTTCTTATAATAGGTAACCTTCTTTTTAGGGTCTTCTTACTATAAAGGCAAGACAAGAACACTTAAAATGGCCCTCTCCCTGCTGCTTCTTTTTAATAGTTTTCAGAAATGACAGAAATATGATTTTCAATTGTTTTATTATCATCTGTGTTAGGGCATTCACCTCTCTTATCTCCTGGGGGTAAGGGTCTTCCAAACTGAAATTTACCCTAAGATTTTAAAAAAGAACCTTTTCTCTTTAGAGGAAAACAATTATATATGTATATATATATATTTTTTTTATTTCAAAGGAACTGAGTAACTTGACAGCGAGCAACATGAGCACTAAATAAGGAAGAGCTTATTTTTACTGCCACATGGACACAAAACCAGAGACCTACTATGAAGTGACACCTTTAAGAGATCAAGGGGCCACATGATAAAGTCAACCAGGATTGCTTTGTCTCCATATGTTTTCCTCTGTATTCTGGCTAACATCTCATATGAATCCCTTCATTAGTCAGGCTTACATCAAGGCCTTTTTGTCTTTCCAGAATCATAACTTGGACAGGCAATATCTTAAAAGCTCTCATCAACCAGTCACTTAAATAGGATTATCTGAAAGCCAGTTGATAACAAGTATAAGTGTTAATAGAATATATAATAGGTGCCTGGGTCCACAGGAAAGCAATAAAAGAAATGAAAATC